>NC_058521.1:399268483-400500269 GCF_904849725.1 Hordeum vulgare subsp. vulgare | reverse complement strand
TAACGCTTTCACCCACATCAGTAACTTCTTGATGATCCACTTCTACCCAGGCAGCTGATGAGATGTCCATGTCCTCGTCAAGAGGTTTGACCTCAACGACAGAGGGCTCAACCTGGTCACTGGAGCCGATTTCGGGTGCGCTTAAACTCGAGCCCGGGTTTTCTGTTTTTTCAACATGCAAGTCATTATCGATCGAAATTTCTAAATTTTCATCAACATCATGTGCTGGTTGAGCAAGATCAGCCTCTGGTACCTTGGTAGTTGGCTCGGTTGTCACAGGAGATTGCTCCTTATCTTCCGCACGGGTAACAATTCCACTGCCCTTTGAAGAATCACTAAGCTGCGGCACTTTACTCTTAACAGCACCAGAACCAACGCCTTGACTAAACCCACTGGCTTTCTTCACGGGTTTGGATTCTACTGGTACAACACTGCTTTTTTTGGGGACCTTGTTATACATGCCTGACTTTGTCATTGCACTTGATTTTTCTTCTGATGCAGGTGAACTTTTAGCCACTCTGCTTGGCTTTGTTGCTGTCCTTGTCTTCTTATCTTCCTGCGCCTTAATGGCTGGCTTTGTCGCAGTCACAGGTTCTTTCTTGCTCTTCACTGCTTGAAGGGGTTTTTCCACCTTTGAAATCGGCTGAGGTGCAGAGGATGCTGCCATGGTCCTTCTCCGGCTAGTTGGTGTCGATGTTGAAACTGCTCCAGGAGAGTTTTTAGTTTTCTGTGCAGTACTACTAGTTGCTTTAGTCAAAGATCCTGACCATGAACTACGGGTAGCTGGTGCAGGTGATGGTTTGGGGGAACTTTTTTTGGCTGGTGTCTTTGAGATCACTTCCTTTGGCAGGACTGGAGGTGATGAATTTCTCCTTGTCCTTTGTGGAATAGGTGAATTACGCTTCTCTGTTATGATGCTAGTCTTTGGGGTAACTGCTGCTCTGTTCTGCCCAACGGATTCCTTCAACAGTTTGGTGCTCGTCTCCTTTGCTGGTCGCTTTACACCTTTCTCTGTTCGAACCTTGGTGTCTCGCTTCTCTCTTTGAAGTCCGCCTTTCTTCTCACTTGCAGAAATGAGCCCGGTAGCAGTTACATTGGCGCCTGCAAACTTCCCAGGCATGACCTCCATCATTTTCATTAACATCTGATTAAGTTCGGCTTCCTTCTGGCGGTTCCACTCAGCAGAGGCCATTGCCCTGTCACTGTTTGACTCCTGCCCAGAATGTGTTTGTTCAGCAGAAATGTTAGTGTGGGATGAGATCAGATTTTCAGTGTGGGATGAGACCAGATTTTCCATTTCCGACACCGTGATGCCATGGCCATCAGCATCGTAACTTCCTGCCTCAGGTGCAACTACACTGTTTGGCGCTGCATCTGCCTCAGCCTGCAATTCAGCTTCATTCTTCTCTGCATCAGAAGCCATATTGTTAGATTTGCTTTGAGATGTAGAATCTGAAGTTTTTTCTTCCGATGTATTGCTGTTCAGAGAGTCACCCATTCCTGAACTCCATCGACGCAGTACTGATTTGGTAGCGACCAAGCCAGCTTTCTTACTTTCAGAATCCTGATTCTCACCCTTCTGCTTGTTCTCAAAAAGGCTAATCGCGTCTTGCACGCTCATTCTTCTTACATTATTGTCGGATCTCCTTGGCGGCTGGTCTGTTTCACCATTGCAGCTGCTTTCATCATCTTTGTCCAAAGCAACTCTCTGGCTAGGAGGGAAGTAACTTAGGCTCTTGATGGCAATTGGCGTTGACCTGCGAGATCCTGATCTCCCAATTTGAACCCTTCGCATTGGAGAAGCAGACCTCCTAGGAGAAGCAGATCTCATAAGGGGGCGGCTTCTTTCAACAACAGCTTCATCTTCATCGCTGGACTCGGAGGAATCATCGCTTTCCATTGACATTTTACGTTCAACTTGTGCAAGCTTTGCTGGGGAAACATTATTGGTAATGGGCCTCTGGATATTGGCTTGCGAGCTGATATCACGAGTCTCAAGTGCATCATCCTTTCTCTCGGCGGTAGAAGCTTGGTGTGGGGGGAGCACAGAGGGCTGGCAATCCCGGATCAACAGTAGACACCTCATCAACCAACTAAAGCAAAACGAGAAATAAAAACAATTAGCTTCTTGTATCACACAAAAAAAAATGCAGTGGAAAAATCTTCTAGAAATGACCTGATTGTAGGGTATAAAAAGAGGATAAGTATGTAGTGATTTTTGCGGCACACCTAAACTCTGATGTCCCAAAATGCTGAACAAAACCAGACAAATCTGATACTTCTTTATTCAACAATTTAGAGCCAACTGCTCGACTCAATAAGACCAAGATTTCTTCTTTCAGTGCTGATAGCCTCAAATCCAGTGCTCGAAGTAACTCATTCCTTCAATATTTAGTTATAGAAAATGTCAACTAATAGATGGGCAAAATAGAGTGACAAAAAAAGGAAAAAAGAAAAGGCTTTACTTTGTAGCCACTGAGGAATTTGGGCCAATATTTCCCTGAAAGTAATTTTGAGAACTAAAATGTGAGCAAACAAAACATAAAAATGCACAAAAACATAAAGCCGTCGGAGGTTTTGCACAAATGGAAATTACCTGCTGTGGTTTGCCAATGGTACTGGAGAGACCACCTGCAAATTAGAATATCATCATAAACTGAGCACTGTACCAACATAAGCCAGAATAAGACATTCTATAAAGAAATCCCTTGCCATCCATAGAAATTGCTTGTAAGTCAAAACTAAATATCCATGACGATTTAAAACAGTTACCTATACGTTTTTAGTGCACAATTTTTTTAATAGAGTACTTTCATGTGCATTGGTGCGCATGCAGAAATGTGAAGTGTGAAAATTTTCAGCAAAACCAAAGATAATATTTTAGAATATCAAAGCATTTTATACCAGACCAAATGCCCCAGGTTCGGATTTTTTTAAGTCAAAAGAAGGGTTGAACTTATTCAACTAGAGCAAATAGTATCTGCCAAAATGTGTTTGCATATATAAATAATATGTGAGGCTTTGCCATATTGTGCAAGACAGCAGAAAAAAATGATGTTTTCACGTCTTTGACAGATAGATTATTTCTAGAATTTGCAGCAGGCAGCTGAATTTCTTTTATTGATAGACAAAAAATCATGGGTACGATGGTAGGATTGGTTATATACGGACACTAGCAAGCAAAGAGGATGGACAGAGGAAAGTATGTCAAAGGCCTCAATGCGCCAACAAAGTAGTGGTCTGCTGTCTTAAAGGTATCAAAACACAATGGTTGGTTAAAGTCACCAACTAAACAGTCAAGGAACTAACTAAAGTCACCAATGAAGTACTGTGATTCGTCAACTATTTGAGTGTTAGGCTCGACAAAAAATGTGATTTCAACCAGGAAATGAGTAACAGGCTCTAAGAATAGAACTAAATCGTTATTAAGTCCACCACTCATAGCACTAAAAATGGTAAAAGTGAATCCGAAATTTGATTAGATAGGCTTCATAAAAAGGAAAACAAAGCCATATCGCATACAGCCATACACTCTGAAAGCTTGTGATGGCTTTCGTGTACAAAGAACAATGGAAGAAGCAAAACTTTCTTTGAATGTACCTGTCAGCGCACCACCCATAAGATTTTGTTGTTCCTACATAAAAGATGCATTTTGTTATTTACAGCATCTGCTGTTTTTCTAGATAAGATCAAAACTTAAATGTGCAGGCAAACTTAGCACAGAAACTTTGGTCTACTTCTTTTGGGGCAAAATAATGATACCTTGGACTGTAGATAATCATGAAACTTTCTAGTTTCCTCCAGCTGAGACATTTCCTGTAAAATTCCATTCGCCGTTTTTGATGCATCAGGCGAATTTACGATATGTAGGAATCTGGTAGGGATGTTCAATTTAGTTAAAATTACAACTGTAAGAAACAAAAGGAACTAGAAAAAGGTCAAGGTGAAATACCTCTCTAAGGTGGATTTTGTGAACCAGGTAGAGCCTTTTCCATCCCCAGACAATAACAGCTTAAAAGAGCCACTTGATGAACGTGATTGGAAATTTTTGGCATCTTCCAAGTGCAGGACTAGTTGGTCAAAAGGACCAGATGCTACTGATTCGGCGCTCTCCCCATTACAAGCAATTGCCTCATACCTGATGACGGAAAGGTTTCACAATACTGGGCGAGTCAGAACTTATATCAGAGATTGTGAATCATAAAAGACTCAATATGCCATATCCATGAAACACAGTTTTCAGCCAAATGCAGCGACGAAAATCTGAACCACACTTCATAAGCTCAATTAGCTGTGAACGAGTGTATCACCTGTTTTTGGTCAAGGACACTTGGAACACTGCAGAATCAAGCTCCACGTCGCCAGCAACTCTCCTCTCCATTTTGCCCACAACTACAAGCGCAGACCCCAACTCCTATACTACAATTTTTATAGATCGAATCAGCTCCTCGTCCACTTCAAATACCTGACAAGAGGAATATCAGCACAAACGTCACAAAGCTTGCAAAAGGGAACAGATAACAAAGAAGAGAGATAATGCGACTGCCAAGGTCACAAACGATAACATGTCAACATCTATAATAACTGATTAAATGTTCCACGCCGAAATATGCAGGTTATTTTTCAGCATGGGGGTGCCAACCAAGCATAGAGCAAACTGATTGTGCATGTATTCACCGAACCAACTCCACACCTAAGTCATTCATTCCGCTTGATTATGTTCCCACAGCAGAGACAAACTTATAGGCTTCTAGCAATTAAACAGCATGTGGTACGAGCGAAGTATGCCTCAACTTCCTTAGTTAACGCAACCAGATTCATAGATCAGAGAAGCAGAAAAACAGATACAATTCAAACCCAAAAGACAAAATTCTAGTAACATCAGTACAGATCTTTCACCTGAGCTACCAAACTAAGCACTGGACGCATTGAATCCGAAATGGACAGTGATCGGAACCGCGGGGGCTCCCGGATCCAAAAAACCACAAATCCCTCAAGGACAAAAATCCAAAGCCCTAGAGATCCAGGCAGGACCAACTCGACCACTATTCCTGGCTCCTAAAAAAAACAGAACGGAAGAAGGCGGATCCAGATTCCGGAGGCGACAGCGCCTGCTCATCGACCCACTGCCTCACGCTTCGAGCTGAAGCAAGCTAACCCCCCACCCAGGTCCGAGGAGGCCGCACCAAAAACATCCGAGAAAAACGAAGACAGAGCAGACGAATGCCTCACCAGATGGAGCGGCGGCGGCCTCCGCTTCCCGCATTCGTTCCGGCGCCGCTCCGACTGGATCGAGGAGTCGGAAGCGATGGAGAATTTTTGTTCCGCGGCTCACTCCCTTTTTTCCCTGGAGCAGTTGCAGCGAGTGGGGGAATGGACGCCAGGAAAAGGCACAACTGCGGAATGCGGGGTTTAAATGACCGAGGGCGGGTTGAGGAACTGACACTGGATGCTGCGCTTATTTACTGTCTCGCCACTGCCCTGGTGTTTTGTGTACCCGTGGAGTGCGCTAGGGGCTTTGAAAAGGAGGCCGTCGGTCGGTGGGAAGCGCCGAGAGAGTTTACCATGCTGCCCTTCCCAGCAACCAGTTAAATACCCGTGCGTTGCCACGGAATGACATATAGATTTTCCTTTATATAAGCACACATAGCCTTTTCTTCTCTTTTCTGGAGAAGTGATAAGTTCATCATCACGTCCTCTAGTCGTGCATCAGCTCCTTCTTCCATACATACTATCTATACTTGTCATCTTTTCTCTTACATTCTACCGTCGATGCCCTTTCACCATGTCGGCATCAACTCTTCATGTAACCGTTGTTTACACCCATTATCAAAGTCATAGCAGGTTGGGGATGTGGAGCCTTCATTTATATGAGGTGAGCATCATATGGCATGGCATATCACCATTCACCCATCAGTCATGTCATAAATAGTATGGGTAGGAATAGCTATATATCCGTTTGTTGCTATGGATTAAAAAAAGGATTTTCCTAACATGTGAAATAATTACCTTTACACTCCAAGACACACCCTATGTTTTGTCATGACAGTCCATCAATCTTCACAATGAAATAAAATTAAATCATAGACTCTCCGCGCCCCCACATGCCATTTTCAACTACTTCCTTTCTCCAATAATCCTCATGCTTGTCAATGTTAATGAAGCATGACCGTGTCCCTCGCAACATTTCCTTCAGAAATAATATAAGGTGGTTTGTACTTCCTTTCACTTGCCGTCGGCTTTGCCATTAGTTTGTACACAAATAAAAGACTCAAACAATGATGTAAAATAGAATTATATAGTATTTCCTAGCTATAGTATACCCAAATATAATGAGCCAACTATACTGGGCGATGTAACCGCATCGTCATTTTTGGTCGCTCATAGATAAAATATATATACTTAGAGCCAACATCACGAATCTTCTTTGCTATGTATGTAACCTCTGGTGTGAAGCTGGAGTTAGCACAAAAAAAGCGATCATGTTACCTGTTTTACGCCACAACCATTCTTCAAACAAGATTTGAAGAGTATAAGTTTGCTCTTGCAAACGGAATATAAATAAATTATAAAAAAGATAAAACATGGACAATTCACAGGTCTATAAATCAAGATTCGAATCATACCAATCATGCTAGCTACACAAACTTTGGCGTACAAGAAAGGCTTTCACAAGGAGAATTACAATAAACTGAAGGAATATAGCACCTTTGCAGTGTCCTTGTTGTTAGTTAATAAACTGAAGGAATATGCAAAAAGCAAGCAAGTTTACTATGTTTGTTAATTATGCAGAATCCAGAATTAGGAGCAGCGAGAGCTTTGTCCTATACTATTTTGCAAGGAATCTTACTTTTCTTCTAAGACACTTATTTGATTCGCACAACATATATTCCTGCAAAAATATTAAGTGCATTGTTGGGAACAGCGAGGAGATTTATTAATACAAGTTGTGATCAAATCCTTTTTGTTTAAAGCATACCTTTCTCTCGAGAAAAGAAAGCTGATCAAGCGTATGCTATGCCTGCACAACTGAAATTGATCCATTTTTTTTGGTTGCAACATATGCTAGCTAGCATAACTTGGAAAATTTATATGTAGGCCGACAGAGGAAAAATATTTCTCCTTTGTAGGACATATGATGTATTGCACTGTCCAAAAGGCACTATAAAACCCTACATCTAGTAGCAAAATATCACTTACGATCATTTAAGAACATAGAAATCAAAAGGAAACACCCAAACTACACAACGACATAAAATAAAAAGATATGAAAGAATATGTACCTTTCCTTTATAGCGGCAACAGTGTTAATAAATACTATAGTCCCGTGTTGAAACGGGATAAATATTGTTGTATTGTCTAGTACATATGGGATGCTACAAAGTTACAACCTATTTCACATCATGAACATATGGCTGCTAAAATAGTCACATTTTTTCTTTATAAAGTGGTTGATAATGATTAATTCTAGAGTATAGCTTTGCCATGTGTAATAAGAAATGATATAAGGCAGAGCAAACCTTCCATATATTTGTACAAAATGACATAAGGCAGAGAAACACACCGATGACTTTCACCAAGTAGGATTCTCACATCCAGGGCAACCCCAACAAGAGAAACGCCCTCTACCACATCCTTTTACCTGGAACTTTCCTCCATTTATCAACCACCAAATTATGAAAACATGTACTCTTTTAAGCTGATATGAAACTGGAGCTAATTTATGCACGCATATTGCCGTTCATATGTGTACGTAGGAGATCAAATTCTTCTACTCGGTTCTTCTGTTCCTTTTCTCTCTCAGATTTGACAGATTGTAGTGTTTAGATAAACTGAATATTAGGAAATCAAAACCAGAGAAACAAAAAACCGACAGAGAAGAGAACACCTAATAGCGATTTATCGAGAACTACATCTTGCTACAGTCGCACGCTTTGTGGAAGCACCCAACCACTACAAAGACCAATTCAGGAACATTTATGACACAAAGAGTAGTGAAATAAGACAGAGTACATGAAGCTAGGTGAGAAGAGAACAAGAGGTGGGAAGGATATAAAAATACCTACAGGCGCAACATGTATTGCCAAGGAGGCCAGCGGGGAGTCTGCAACGCCAGCTCCATGGCTGGGCCGAGCCAAGCCGCATCCTGGCTTGGTGCTCTCACCTCCCTCTCCCAACGCACAAACTCTTTCCCATATGTGCGTCCCCGCCGCCGGCGGTGCTCTCTCCCTTGATCCGCCACACCGGCTCCTCCTCGCCTTCATCTGTGCCACCGGCCACTGCTCGCCTATCATCCACACTGTCGTCTGCCCCACTCCCTCACTTCCTCCTCGTCTTCATCTGCGGCACCGACCACTGCTCTCCTTTCATCCACGTTGTCGTCTGCTTCACTCCCTCGCCTCCTCCTCGCCTTCATCTGCGTCGCCGGCCACTGCTCTTCTTTCATCCAAGCCGTCGTTGGCTCCACTCCCTCGCCTCCTCCTCACCTTCCTTGTATTTGTCTCGAGCTCAAGCTCTGACCTACCATCCATCAGTAGCTTGTAGTTCAAGCCAGGTGAACCTCTTAAACAAATATACCTTTTGGGGTATAAGAGAAAACTGTTTTTTGACTCTTCTCAGGTCAGTGCAGTAGTTGGTACAAATCGGCAGATAGTGTAGAACCTTTTAACAGTGTGCATCAATATGAATTTTTCTCTTCTAAAGATCACAATAGTACATATATATATACTCCAGCCACTACATTGAAATTGGGGGAGCAGAAAATGTTCAAGCCTCAAAATAATTTGAACCATCCAACGATTTGCTCATGCTCCTTTTCAATTCCAAACAAAGTTTGAATGAGTTGTGGACTGGTGGTTCATCTCAAAAAGGTGATGTTCCTAAGAAGAATAAGCAGCGGCTTGATCCAGGGAGGGACTGAATTTTTTCAAAGCAAATCTTCAAGGACACCTCTATAGAGGTTACATGCCCGGTATTCAGATACGTTGGCAGAACTTAAGATACGTTGCCTCATGTTGCTCCTCAGCATGTCCATGGACACCAAGCTCATGATGCCCGCATGTGCGCTTGGTGATGCCAGTCCATTGGCGTGAAGTGCAGCCTTGTAAGGCGGCCGCATCAATCAGCTCGCCCTGACAGACATCAGCGACATGGTGGTGACAACGCCGAGCCCGCGTCCACGTCTAATCAGTAGTCACCATCAGCCACAAAAGATGCTTAAGCAGAAATCTTGACCGAAGCTTCAAAATGAAGGCTACTTTTAAGTATGTGATGAGACATCGCTTACTCTCTCTGTAAATTAATATATGAGCATTTAGATTACTAAAGTAGTGTTCTAAATGCAATTATATTAGTTTACAGAGAGAGTACTATATATCAATATATTTCAATCGCAGTAATTCATGGAATGTTTTCCGTGTAACGGATTCCTTAAACTTAATTGTTCTCTGTAATACAAACAACCAATCTTTCAGAGTTATAATGCAATAGCAAACACGAGCAGTCACCAGGCAATTCCAAGGATTTGTGCTTGCTTTTCCGTTGCTAATCTAGCTCTACTACTATGTTATCTTTGCCTACACTTCGTTTTGTTGTGCTATCCTAATGATTATTCATGACATCTGTTCAACCTGACATCATTAGTCATTACACGAGACATACACACAGACTTCTGCTAACCATACCCTCTCTCTTTCTCTCTAATAATCATCAAAATATAGGAACCCATCTAGTTGATGCTGCACTGAGTTATATGAACATCGCTTTTTCTACCTCCTACAAAATCCAAAATATGCAGATGTTAGAAAGCAGCTAATTTGTATATTGTAAGTGCATCTAGTGCCCCTTAGTGATTTTGGTGGTTTGAAGACTTATAGGTTAAGTATCTAATGTGTTTATAAGTGTACACATGATCTATAAGTCAATGAGGAGTTTGAGATATTTGAAGAATATCGACCCCTAAAAATATATGTCTTTAGTTGAAGAAATTGGTCTCAAGCTGAAGAAATGAATCACGAGGATTCTGCGATGAAATTGATATTCCTCATGAAGATATTGATATCGAGAAGATCGGTGGTTCCTGAAGAAAATCATTTTGAAGAAATTGAAGCGTGAAGATTTACATTTTCTGTTTTACTTTCTTCGCATTTGATGAATAGGAACACCGTACTGTTAAAGGGAGTCAAAGTAACGCTATGGAATGAATTTCCTCATGATGCTCAACCCAAGCCAAATCCTACCAAAAGCCTCAAGTGAGGAATATGAGTGACATGAGGACTCTCACAGCTGAGGGTCCCGACCGTTTCGATAGCCACGCCAAGTCACTGGTCTTATCCACTCCAACGGTCATATTATTTAAGGGCATTAGTGTCAAATCATGTCGGGATGCTCCCAGGCTATAAATAGCCGCCCCCCACAACCACTAGCTGGTTGGTTGCTCCGTTAGAAACTGACACTTGTCATAAGAGCAACCCAATTCCTCAGAGCCTTCGAGAGTAAATCATCAGTGAGGAAATACACCACCCACCGAAACCACAAACCAAACCTAGTGATTGAGCATCACTGAAGAAGTTGTTCCTGTGTGGGACTGAAGCCTTTTACCTTTGAGGATTGTGCATCCTCCAGACGGTTAGGCGTCATGGTCTAGAGCAATCCAGCAGTCAATTGTGGATCGCCGGGTGACCGAGTTTGTGAGGGTTTGGAAGTCTGGCCTGAAGACTTACCACGAGTGTTGGGCGAGGACTGTGTGTCCTTAGCTCAAGGAGAATATGGTAGGGACTGTGTGTCCCGGGGCTGGGTGTCCTTTGGTTTCAATACCAAGCCGCTCCAAACCAGATGTACAACTGTCACAGCAGTTGGAACTGGGTCATCAATAACAGTCTTCACCAAGAATCGGGTTCTAATTCCTCAACTCTTTACATTCTTTGTATTATGTGTTGATGACATTCACTGTGACTGTTTGAAGAATTTGCTGAAGACTTTCTCTGAATTTCCTCAACCCCAAATTCTTCACTTGAGTTAATCATCATCTGTATTCTGCGTGCCTGCTTACTGTGCAATCTGTTTTCATAATCTTCACTCTGTAATACTGCTGTTGTGAACGTTTGCACGACTGATCCTTAACTTTTTCCGCTGTAAGTTAGTCATCAGTGAGGAATTTCCTCAAAAGGAATTTCCTCAGTGATTAAATTCTAAAAATCTCCCATTCACCCCCTCTAGTCGATATAACGCACTTTCAATTGGTATCAGAGCAAGGTACTCCCTTGTTCTGTGTGATTTTGGTTTAACCACCTGGAGTTTTAGTTATGTCGACTGCAGGCATGTTTAAGGTGACTGCAGCATGTCCTACCTACGAGGGAAAGAACTTTCCCTTCTGGAAGAACAAAATGTAAATGCATCTACAAGCTATAGACAATGATCTCTGATATATTGTGGAAAATGGTGTCCCCATCATTTCTGCCAGTGTCACTGCAGCTGATGTGAAGAAATTCAAGCAACTCGATTCTCAAGCGAAGAACATCATCTGTGGTCATCTGAGTCCTGGCCAGTTTGGAAGAGTAAGTGCCTTGGGCTCTGCAACACTGATCTGGGAGAGACTGTGCAAGGTAAATGAAGGAGTATCAACCCAACGTGACTCTCGTGTTGATATTCTTCGCAACCTCTTCAATCGCTTCAAGAGACATGACAATGAAAGCTGCCAAGACACCTTTGATCGCCTCACTGACATATCAAATGAACTGCAAGCACTGGGAGCTCGAGACATCACTGATCACGAAGTTGTGAAGAAACTGCTGAGATCCTTAGATTCTTCATTTGACACTTTAGTTCTGATGATTCAAGAAAGACCAGACTACAAGATGCTAGATCCTGTTGATATCCTCGAAAGACTAAATACTCATGAATTCCAGCTAGAAGAAAAGAGAGATCTATATGGACAAAGCTATTCCAGACCACGTGCACTGAAGGCAAGAGCAATTTCCTCATCTGAAGAAGAAGACACAGATGACAGCAGTTGTGACCCTGAAGAATTTGGTCAGGAACTTGCAATGCTTGTGAGGAAATTCCAGAGATTTACATGACGAGGCCAGTTCGGTAAATCATCAAGAAGAGACATGAGGAAATCAGAATCTGCATCTGAGGACTACAAGAAACGGACCTGTCACAAGTGCAAGAAATCAGGTCATTACATTGTTGATTGTCCTCGCTGGGGAAAGGAATCAAAGAAGAAGAAATACAAGGATGACAGTTCTGATGACTCAAAGAAGAAGAAGAAATCTTCAAAATCCTCATCTTCAAAGTCCTCCTCACACAAGAAGACTAGCTTCAAAAAGGCTCGAGCACTTATTGGCAAGGAAATGGATTCCGAGGCAGAATCAGGGGAATGTGATGAAGAAGAAGGCTCTGGAGAAGACTCGGAATCCGGAGAGGCTAGTCTTGCACTAGCAACCAATTTCGTCAGCAAGTCAATCTTCAATCTTGAAGAAAATGATTGCACCATCCATACTGATGAATATGTTGATGACTTTGCTCCAACCTATTGCTTCACGGCGAAAGGTTCAAAGGTATCAAATAATGCCTCCTCCTCTGATTCAAGTGACTGTGAACATGATGGTTACAAAAATCCCAGTTACAGTAAACTTGCCATCATTGCCACTAAACAACAAACTGCTCTGGAAAAGCTTCAAAAACTGCTAGACAAAAGTGATGATCTGTTGAATGATGAAATGAATCTTAATCAAATCCTCGCTGATGACATGAAAAATCTTCAGTCTAGATTTGATATTCTTCAGGATCGTTATGATACACTCCTCACTGATCATGAGAAGCTTTCCTATGAATTTCTTCAAAGGAAGCTTGATCTTGAGAAGCTGAGGATGTCTTATGATGATCTTCGTATGGAAAATGATTCATTACTAGCTTAACAGATCAGCGCTAGTCAAGTTGAATTTATTCCTCCGTGTCTTAAATGCATTGAACTTGAAACTGCTAATTCTTCACCAGAATCATCAAATGCTACAAATTCTTCAACTGCACCTGCTGTGTCTATTTCCTCACTTGAGGAAAACACAAATGTTACTGATGAAAATGCAGGATTGAAGGAACTGTATGTGACAGGCATGTACAAAAGCCTCAAAGGACACCAAATCCTTTGTGATGTGCTCAAAAAGAGATCTTAAACAGGAACCCGAGGAAAGAAGGAATTGCCTTTGAGAGAAAACTAAATGCTGATGGATCTTATTGGAAACCTGAGCAGTATCCCAAAACCTCATGGGTTGCTGCTACTGGGCCTCCTTTTGATCCATCTAATCTAACTGGCTTCTCATGTGAATTATCCTATTCCTCGGATGAGTCATTTGATTCCAACTATAAACTGTTCAAAAATCAATCTGGTGAAGTATTTGCTCGATATGTTGGAACTAACTGCAGGAATGGCCCTCCTCTGAGGAAAATCTGGATTCCCAAAAGTTGTCTTGAAAATCTTCAAGTGAATGTCCTCATGACATCACCTCTGAAGAATCTGAACCCCAGATCAAATTCCTCAGGAGGACCAAAGTCTTCAAGAGGATCAAAATCCTCAACTGGTCAAAACTATGCTCATACCCGTGTTTATGTGTCTAACATGCAGGGAAACTACAAGGAATATGATTATGAGCGCTACTCCTCAAATCATTATGTTCATAAATCCTCAAACCAATTCTCTGCATACTCATATGAGTACTTTAACCCCCCTACTGTTAAGAGAGGTGCATTAGCTTCAATGCCACCTTTCTCATATGGTGCTCGTAGGATGATGAACGCTTTGCCACCCCTTCAGATGTGGGTGGTGAAGAAATCAAACTAATCACTTCTGCAGGACAGGTCTCCAGATGAAAATCATCATCTGAAGAATTTGCTGGAGACCTGAGGAAATGCTTGATAGGACGCAAGCTAATGATTGATGAAATAGAAATATTTCACACGTCCTTACATTTCTGTTATGATGAAATTACTGAACTGATGAAATTAGTATCATATTCTTCAAATCTGAAGCATATGAGATGGTAAGCTGTACTAATTCATCTGCAGGAAGACAAACCCAAAAATACTGAGTGGGTTCTCGATAGTGGCTGCACACATCACATGACTGGTGATAAAAGCCTACTGATGAATATGCCACTAACTCCATCACCTCTGAAGCAAATCACATATGTTGATAAAGGTAAAAGCAAGGTATTGGGATTTGGCAAAGTAGCTATTTCCAAGGATAGGCATATGGACAAAGTGATGCTTGTTGAATCCCTTGGTTTTAACCTCATGTCAGTCTCGATGCTTTGTGATCTTGATATGATTGTTATCTTTGGTAGATATAGATGTGTAGTCATCATGGAATCTGACAGATCCAAAGTCTTCGAAGGTGTAAGAAGAGGGGATTTGTACATTGTTGACTTCTCTACAGGTCCTCAACCAGCCACTTGCTTACTAGCAAAAACCTCAAAAGGATGGCTGTGGCACCGAAGACTAGGTCATGCAGGCATGAGGAATTTGCACACACTTGCAAAGAAGAAGCATGTCATCGGCATCGAATCAGTCAAATTCCTCAAGAACCATCTCTGCGGTGCTTGTGAATCTGGGAAAATGACCAGATCCAAGCATCCCTCTAAAACCATCATGACTACTACACGTCCATTCGAATTGCTTCATATGGATTTATTTGGACCTACTCACTATGCCACACTAACCAATGCAACATCTTTATATGGCTTCGTCATAGTTGATGATTATTCCAGATACACTTGGGTGCATATCATAGTGTATAAAACTGAAGTGCAGGAAATCTTCAAACGATTTTCTTCAAGGGCCTCGACGAACTTTGGCATCAAGATCAAACATATCAGGAGTGATAATGGAGCCGAGTTCAAAAACACTGGTCTTGATGATTATCTTGATGAACTTGGTATTACTCACGAATTGTCTGCTCCTTATACTCCTCAACAGAATGGTGTCGTCGAAAGGAAGAACAGGACTCTGGTTGAAATGGCAAGAACAATGCTTGAAGAATATCAGACTCCTCGTCGCTTCTGGCCTGAAGCAATCAATACTGCATGCCATATCATCAACAGGGTATATCTTCACAAATTCCTCAAGAAAACCTCATATGAACTCCTCACTGACAAGAAACCCAATGTAAGTTATTTCAAAGTCTTCGGTGCAAAATGCTGGATTAGAGATCCTCATCATAGCTCAAAATTTGCACCTAAGGCACATGAAGGTTTTATGCTCGGCTATGGAAAGGACTCGCACACCTACAGAGTCTTCAACAACTATCACAACAAAGTTGTTGAGACTGTAGATGTGCAGTTCGATGAAACTAATGGCTCGCAAAGAGAGCAATTGCCCTCTGGTCCAGATAAGCTGTCTCCTGAGGAAGCAATAAAGCTTAAGCCTACTGAAGACATTGTCCCCACTGAGGAAATTGGTGAAGAAACGATCCCCATCGCTGATGAAAACCAAGAAGATGCTCGTGAGGAAATTGCAACAGCACCACTTCCTCAGCCCAGACAAAATCCTCAACCAGCTCATCCGAGGATTGCAAATGAAGTAGAACTTGACAAAATCCTCAACGACATCAACGCGCCAGGTCCTCTCACTCGCTCGAAAGCTTCACACTTAGTTAACTTTTGTGGGCATTTTTCCTTTGTATCCATCACAGAACCCTCAAAGTAGCTGAGGCTTTTCTGGAACCGGAGTGGATCCAAGCCATGCAAGACGAACTTCTTCAATTCAAGCTGAATGACGTATGGGAGCTCGTCAAACGACCAGATCCTCGCAAGCATAACATCATCGGCACCAAGTGGATTTTCCGAAACAAGCAAGATGAGGACGGTCAAGTGGTGAGGAACAAGGCACGACTTGTAGCCCAAGGCTACACCCAGGTTGAAGGAATAGATTTCGATGAAACTTTTGCACCTGTTGCTAGACTTGAAGCTATTCGAATTCTACTTGCTTATGCTAATCATCATAACATCATCTTATATCAAATGGATGTGAAAAGTGCATTCCTCAATGGTAAGCTTGAGGAAGAAGTATATGTTGCTCAGCCCCCAGGTTTTGAGGATCCAAAGAATCCAGACAAAGTCTTCAGACTCAAAAAGGCTCTGTATGGCCTCAAGCAAGCCCCTCGGGCATGGTATGATACATTGAAGGAATTCCTCATGAAGACAGGCTTCAAACCTGGTTCACTCGATCCAACTCTTTTCACAAAATCTTATGATAATGAGCTGTTTGTATGTCAAATATATGTTGATGACATCATATTTGGTTGTACTGACAAAAGATACAGTGATGAATTTGCCTATATGATGAGTGAAGAATATCAGATGTTCATGATGGGGGAGCTGAAATTCTTCTTAGGTCTTCAAATTCGTCAACAAAGCAATGGAATCTTCATATCACAGGAGAAATACCTCAAGGATGTTCTGAGGAAATTCGACATGCACAAATGCAAAGGTGCCAAGACTCCAATGCCTACCAACGGTCATCTCGGCACTGATGAAAATGGTAAAGATTTCGATCAGCAGGTATACCGTTCTATGATTGGCTCTTTATTGTATCTATGTGCATCTAGGCCAGATATAATGCTTAGTGTTTGCATGTGTGCACGTTTTCAAGCAAAACCAAAGGAATCACACCATAAGGCTGTGAAACATATTCTTCGATACTTAGCTCACACACCAACACTAGGATTATGGTATCCCAAGGGCTCCAATCTTCATCTGGTAGGGTATTCTGATTCAGACTATGCTGGTGACCGTGTGGATCGCAAGTCAACTTCTGGCACATGCCATTTCCTCGGAAGATCACTAGTTTGCTGGTCCTCAAAGAAGCAGAACTGCGTATCACTCTCCACTGCTGAAGCTGGGTACATTGCTGCTGGTTCTTGCTATGCTCAATTGCTATGGATGAAGCAAACCCTCAAGGACTACGGCATCAACATGAAGAATGTGCCTCTCTACTGTGACAATGAGAGTGCTATCAAGATTGCCTACAACCCAGTGCAGCACTCGAAGACCAAGCACATCCAGATTCGTCATCATTTTCTTCGGGACCATGTCCTCAAGGGCAATATCCTCATCGACCATGTGAAGACTGATGATCAACTGGCTGATATCTTCACTAAGCCCTTGGATGAGAAAAGGTTTTGCAAGTTGCGGTGTGAGCTAAATATCTTAGAGTCTTCAAATGTTTTGTAAAAACATGCACACATCCTAACACTTATGCAAAGTTGATGACTTAGATGTGCAAAGCATGATGAAACGATTTTCTTCAACTTATGAAGAGAGTCACTCTGAATGTGAAGAAATTAACGAAGAAATTGATTCTCAGGGCCCTACGACAATTGTACGCGGCGTCTGTAATCAACATTCTTATATGGTGGGTAACGCCACCGCCCAATGTGAAATTCCTCAAGTTGATTTTCTTCAAATGATCAATTACCTCACAATGCATTTTTTTTTCAAAATAGTTATTCTTCATTGTGATGATCTATTACAAAATCTTCAAAAACACTTGATGACTTTCATTTGCCTAGGTAGACTGTGATTTCTAGTCCTCAACAGCATTCACTTATTGCAATTTTTCAAGTTGATGTTTCTGCTAAGTGAATGTGATCGGACCCTACTTTCCCTCTATGCTATACTTATCCAGTCTATTCAATTCTTCATATGCGTTCTACTTGAAACTTTGTTCAAAATCCTCACTGCATCCTTGTCAGCTGATGATTTTGTAACAAAAATCCTCAAATCTTGAAAAGAAAAATTGTTTTCTTCAAAGGAACAGTAACTGAACCCCCACTTCCCACGATCGGATAACCACGATCTCCACTATCTCCACCGCATCGTACGGGAGCTACACATGTCCTGCGGAGACGTAGAGGCAAGGGCTATTCGGTCCGAAATTTTCGCGCCAAACAGTAACTTTCGGGCTATAAATAGGTCCTTATCCCCCTCGGTATCTTCTTCTTCGCCTCATCGCTCTCCTGCTATCACACTCTCCATCGAACCCTAGCGCCACCGCTGGTTGTCTTGTCGCCGGCAAGGAAGAGCTTCACTGCCTCAACCTTTTCGCCGCCAGGATCACGCCGGAGTCGGAACATCTACGTCCGCCGCCGCCGTAGACGTCCTCTGCTACCAAGTTAGGGTGCATTGGACACTTGACCGAAGAGCCTCTCCAATGCCACCTTTTTGTGTTCTTCGTTCGCACCTTCCAGGGTAAATATATCCCATTTTTACAGCAGATTAGATCTGAAATTTTACCTCTCCTATGTGAAATCTGTTTTTCCTCAAGATACGATGCGCACATGATTCCTCAAACACTATCTATCACCACAATCATTGATGAACTAGCTAAGCATCTAAGATTTTCACGAGATTCCTCAATTGTGCGAATTTTCGGATCTGTACAACTCTGGAACCCAAGAACAGTATGCTTAAGCAAATTCCTCAACCACTGGTTATATTCCTCAAACTGTCAAACTTTTTCATTTTCTTCAAATCTGAGAACGCATATGACCTCTCCAAATTCCTCGCAACTATACTCTGTTCACAGGTACACACATGTCAGCTGATGAATCTCTCGGTTCTCATCACATTAACTCATTTGCAGCGTTTTTGGAAGAAACTCTTCAAGGCTCATCGGAATCTTCAAGAGTTCAAAATCATCAGCAAATTCCTCGTCTGAAGAAAATGGAGGAAGAAAGGAAACAGAAGGGAGGAAAGAAACTGGAGCAGAACACAGCTGTTGATATTCCTGATGACATATACATGGACTATTGCACGCCTGATGAAGAACCTGAGACAATGGCCAAAAGAAAGATTAGGCTGCAGAAAATTGAACGCAGATGGGCAAAGGAGTGGAAGGAGTACAGATTTATGACTCCAAAATATGCGAAGAAATTCGCTTTGAAGCCTCCTGGCAGAAGGGCTCCACTTGAGGATCATCAAGTAGCTCATCCCTCAAGTCTTATGACACTTGATGACTACCCAGATGAAAAAGAAAGGCATCTGGCCAAGCTCAAGAAGCAAGCTGAAACAGCACTGAAGAAATTTAATGAATCCTCAGCTGCTGCCTCCGATGCTGCTCATTCCTCAGCAGCAGAAACTTCAGGCTCAGAGATTCCTCAAAAGCAGTCTGCGCCCACAAAGCCAAAGGCTTCAAAGCCTCAAGAGAAGTCTGCACAGGCTTCTGTCACAAAACCCTCAGCTCCAATACCCTCGGTTCCAAAACCATCAGCGCCAAAACCCTCAGCACCCAACTCCTCTACACCAAAGTCCTCAGCTCCACCTCCAAAACCAGTACAGAAGAAAGTCGTGAAGCCTACGACTGACAGCTCCAGCTCCTCACTCCTAGCTGCAACTAGCTCGGAGACAAAGTATTCAACACCCCTTGTGAAGACTTTGGCAACTACTGAACCTGCACCTCTACCCAGCCCCAGCAAAATCATCGCAGTCCCGTCTGCATCAGAGGGAAGTGATGATTATGATGATGAAACCCTGGAAGCCATCATCAGGAACAAGCAAGAAAGGGTAGCACAAGCATCAAGCAGTGCTATTCCTCTGGCCATGGACCCCAAGGTCCTCCTCGACTTCATCAATGTATGGTATGAAGACCCAAACACACCCATTGATGATTTGAAACTTCCTCCTGGGGTCAGCCACATGGTGGCCACCTTCATAAACGAAGCCAAGTGGAAAGAACAGAAGGCCAAGCAGGCAAAGATTGCAAAGGCCAAAAAGGAGAAATTCCTCACGCAAAATCTCCTCAAGCTGACGCCTGAAGCATTGGTGTCAACCCAGGCAGAGCTGCAAGTCTTGACTGACAAGTGTGACAAACTGTCAGACCGCAAAAGCATCAAGCGCAATTTCATCAAACTAGCCACTAGTGCTGTTGATGACTACAACAAGCGACACCCACAACTAGCACCAACTCCTCAGCCCCTGGTTGAGCAGCCAGAAGATGCATCTCCTGATGAGGAGGAAATTCCTCAAGGTGAGGAACAACACCAAGAGCGCTGTGCTGATGAGCCGGCCATTGAAGAAACCATCACCGAGACCGCTCCTGATGAAACTGCAACCCCTGATGCAACTGCTCCTGATCCAGTTGCTTCACCAAAGCAGGCTGATGACTCTGTTCTAGCTGGTTCCTCACTACCAGCTGAAGAATCTGTAGAGAAAACACCTTCACCAAAAGCTTCAAAGGTGAAGAAGGTAATCCAGTCTGCATCAGACGCGAAAAATACAAGAGCTGCTGAGAAGGAAGCGAAGAAGAGAAAAGCTTCCTCAGCAGAAGAAAAGATTGAGGCAAAACGCCTCAAGGAAACTGAAGAATCTGCCCCTCTGGACCCGGTGCCTCTAAATGTTGCACCTTCATATGAAATGGTCGTCATTGGTGACCAAACTACAAGGGCAGATGAGGAAATGAAGGATGCTGCCTCTGAGGAGCATACTGATGAGGAAATCCAAATTGATGAAAGTCCTCAACCTCATGTTCCTCAGACAGAGACTACTCAAGCTTCAGCTGCAGCAGCTGATGAATCTGCTTCTGTCACAAAGTCAGCTGGTGAAAACCAAGCTGAAGAAAAAGTCCAGTCTGAGCAGGCTCCTCCCACTGAACAGGCTGACCAAACTCCTCAAGCTGAGAAGGAAGAAGAAATTCCTCAGCCTGAAGATCAACCAGAGCAAGAAATACTAGCTGATGAAATTCCTCAACCTAAGGAAAATGCTGAAGAAAATGTTCCCGCCCCTGACAATGAATTCATTGTGCTCAATCCAAAGACTGCCATGGTTGTTTCCCCTCCCATTCCTCAGCACAATATCAAGCCAGTTCAGCGCCAGCCATTCTCGAAGCGGCCAAAGTTTCAGAAAGAAAATTTCTTTGAGGAATGCATGTATTTCATCGGAGAGAATCCCTATGACAAGCCTCAAATGAGGCATATGAAGTTTTGGACAAGGACTCAGATGAACTACTATGCTTCTGTGCTCTATGGACGCAACAAGATATTCCAGCATAGGCACATTCCTCATGATGAGCTTGAAGAAATTCCCTACATGGAACCAGTCCTCAGTGTCCTTCATGATGCATGTTTGCTTCCTATGTGCTCAGATATATCAGACTGGAATAGTGAACTCATTCTTCAATTCTATGCAACTCTGCACATCTCGGGCAATGCTGATGACATCAACACTTGGGTGTTCGACTGGATGACTCAAAACACTCACTACAAGGCTCCAGCGTCTGAACTCCTCAGAGAACTGCCCGTACCAATTCCTTCAGACGGGGCAGTGAAGCTTTATGGCGAGCATGAGCTGTCAAATGGGATGATGGAAGTCCTCATGAAGCCTTTGGCTGCAGGAAAACCCTCAAGAACCACATTCCTCGTCTATGAGCTCAAGTACATACCTCGGTCTGTCTACCGCATTCTCTGCAGTGTGCTAGCGCCAATCAAAGGCCATGATGATGAAGAAGATGTCGTCGGCCTCATGAAGAATATCCTCTTCAACATCATTCACGGTATCCCCATGAATATCCATGATTTATTCTTGAGGACTTTGGCTGACAATGCAATGTGCCCCTATGATCACAAAATTTATGCACCATGGATCATGAGATTCCTCAGGACAAGGACATGCATCAACTTCCATGCAGATTTCCAGAACCATGTTGGTTATATGCCTCCTATCCGGGTCAACAAGAAGACTTTCGAGCCCATTGAGGGAAAAGGAAAGTCTGTGATGGATGAAGGCAGCAAGCCTCTTGATGGTCAGTTTAAAGAGCCAGACGCTTATTCTTCATGGGACGATACGGAGACTCGTCCACCCAGCCCTGTTCCTCCTCTCGTGCTCAAAACCAGAGAGCTTCTCCTCAGTCTTCATCAGAAGGTAGATCACAACCACAAATGGGTCAAACGCCAGTTTGGTGCCATTGTGAAAACCCTCACTGAGACACAGAACTCTGTGAAACTTAATCATCACTATCTGCATGAGGTTTTCACATCTGCACATCTGAAGACCCAGACTGAGCTTGAAGAAATGAACTTTGAGCAAGACTTTGAGTGGTCGTGGCCTCCCAAGAAGAAGTTCAGGCCCGTTCCCGTGCCAGATCTTGAAGACAGCTCCTTCTCGTCATTCCGCACCGCCGAGTCTGATGAGGAACAACTCGACACCGCAACAGGCCCAAGGAAGAAGACTACACCCAAGAAGCGCCAATGATCTTCATCAACCGCCAAGAAATGAAATCTTCACGGGCGTTAGTCCTTAATTTGTCCCTTTTTGTCACTTGATGACAAAGGGGGAGAAACTTGAGAGTTAGTCTTCAAACGGGATTTATTTTTGGGGCTTATGAACTATATTTAAGTTACAAACTCTTGGCTCTTCTGAAGTTTTAATGTAATGAGTTGTAACTTAAGCCCGATGGTACTCTGACGCTTTTTGAACGTTTTTCTTCGCATGCTTATTCCTCAAGTTTTTAATGCACGCATGCTAGAATTCGTCAGATACCATTTGCCATCATGCATCTTCATTTTCTTCATATGATATGTTATATGTATGCATGATTTACAAGATTCAGGGGGAGATCTCCATGATATAAATCATCAATGTGCATCTGCTATAAAAGCAAAATCCTCAAGGTATGCACATCTTCAGGGGGAGTCTCTGTGAATCTTGTTTTCAAATTCCACAATTAAGTATTTACAGTTCATATTTTTGATCCCTGTTGAAGACTTAACCTAATTGTCATCAACCACCAAAAAGGGGGAGATTGTAAGTGCATCTAGTGCCCCTTAGTGATTTGGTGGTTTGAAGACTTATAGGTTAAGTATCTAATGTGTTTATAAGTGTACACAGGATCTATAAGTCAATGAGGAGTTTGAGATATTTGAAGAATATCGACCCCTAAAAGTATATGTCTTCAGTTGAAGAAATTGGTCTGAAGCTGAAGAAATGAATCACGAGGAATCTGCGATGAAATTGATATTCCTCATGAAGATATTGATATCGAGAAGATCGGTGGTTCCTGAAGAAAATCATTTTGAAGAAATTGAAGCGTGAAGATTTACATTTTCTGTTTTACTTTCTTCGCATTTGATGAATAGAAACACCGTACTGTTAAAGGGAGTCAAAGTAACGCTATGGAATGAATTTCCTCATGATGCTCAACCCAAGCCAAATCCTACCAAAAGCCTCAAGTGAGGAATATGAGTGACATGAGGACTCTCACAGTTGAGGGTCCCGACCGTTTCGATAGCCACGCCAAGTCACTGGTCTTATCCACTCCAACGGTCATATTATTTAAGGGCATTAGTGTCAAATCATGTCGGGATGCTCCCAGGCTATAAATAGCCGCCCCACAACCACTAGCTGGTTGGCTGCTCCGTTAGAAACTGACACTTGTCATAAGAGCAACCCAATTCCTCAGAGCCTTCGAGAGTAAATCATCAGTGAGGAAATACACCACCCACCGAAACCACAAACCAAACCTAGTGATTGAGCATCACTGAAGAAGTTGTTCCTGTGTGGGACTGAAGCCTTTTTACCTTTGAGGACTGTGCATCCTCCAAACGGTTAGGTGTCATGGTCTAGAGCAATCCAGCAGTCAATTGTGGATCGCCGGGTGACCGAGTTTGTGAGGGTTTGGAAGTCTGCCCTGAAGACTTACCACGAGTGTTGGGCGAGGACTGTGTGTCCTTAGCTCAAGGAGAATACGGTAGGGACTGTGTGTCCCGGGGCTGGGTGACCTTTGGTTTCAATACCAAGCCACTCCAAACCAGATGTACAACTGTCAGAGCAGTTGGAACTGGGTCATCAACAACAGTCTTCACCAAGAATCGGGTTCTAATTCCTCAACTCTTTACATTCTGTGTATTATGTGTTGATGACATTCACTGTGACTGTTTGAAGAATTTGCTGAAGACTTTCTCTGAATTTCCTCAACCCCAAATTCTTCACTTGAGTTAATCATCATCTGTATTGTGCGTGCATGCTTATTGTGCAATCTGTTTTCATAATCTTCACTCTGTAATACTGCTGTTGTGAACGTTTGCACGACTGATCCTTAACTATTTCCGCTGTAAGTTAGTCATCAGTGAGGAATTTCCTCAAAAGGAATTTCCTCAGTGATGAAATTCTAAAAATCTCCTATTCACCCCCCCTCTAGTCGATATAACGCACTTTCATATATATAGGACGATATTAAGAAAAAGGGAAAAAGAGTAGCAAGAACAGTTTCATATGTATCAGCCATTACAAACTTCAATATATCTATCTCTGCGTATCACAAACTATCACAAAAGAATAGTAGTATTTTTACTTATTAGTTGTTCCATGGAACAATTTCTCTGGACGTCCTTGCTTCAAAGTTCTCAAAAGCTTTAAGCTCTAGCCTTGACAAGAAGATGTACTAAAAGTTCTCACAGATAACCAAAAATGAAAAAAAGGCGTATCAAGACAGGAAGATGTATATTTGACAAAGTAGTTACCACTCTCTAAACCTTACTACAGGAATACTGTCATGAACTCCTCCCCAACGATCTCTCTGAAACCAAACACTCCTATGATGGTCCTCCTGCTCGCCTGCCTGCCAAACAAGAAAGCATGGGACCTTTAGATCAGCTCAGGATCACATATAAAGAAGTAACCAGCCATTGACTTGTGCATGTCTACCAAGAACAAAGAAGAAAAAATAATAAATAGATTAAGCTCCAACGGCTGGGCTATTTTCCATTATACCACAGATAAGTAAGTATACTTGGGGAATCAAGACATCTAGCAGCTTCTAGTCCGTACAATAGCAACATCCAACAGTTTGAAATCTCTCCCTCAACATTATTTACCATGTAGCAAGAAAAGCAAACAGCATATCCCAAAAAAATGTGTTTCTCTTGAACAATTTCCCTCGCTTGTTCCCTCTGGAGTGAATATAGCCTACAGTAGCAACACCACAATTTATTCAGGATAACATGCATCGGCACCGCAATGTTTCCTCCATCTGAATTTTTTTTCAGAGATAGCCTGAAATGGCACCGCAATGTTTCCTCCATCTGAATCTTTTTTCAGAGATAGCTTGAAATGGCACCGCAATGTTTCCTATTCATGAATCTTTCCCCTCTAAATCGATTGCAAGAAGTAGCCACGATCCCCTTTCTCTTCCATCTGAACCAAGACCCAACACCTCGCCAACAACGCCTTGCCCCCTAGCCTTCTTGTGCGGAGCCACGTCCCCAGCGATGGCGACAGAAGAGTATCTCATTGACACCCTGGGCTTGAGCCAATCGTTGAGCCGTGCACCAAATCAGTAATTGAAGGAGGAGAGGAGGTATTATCTGAGCGTGGAGGAGGCTGGGGTGGGTGGGGTCACCGGCAACGGCCCGACGCCGTGCTGCCGAGTCAGATCCCGGCGAGGCCACGCCGGCCGCCACCAAGCCCTCGCGACCGCCGTCGCCCTCATGAAATCCTCGCGCCATCGGCGACAGTTGACATGCCCCGCGCCGTTCGAGATGTGGTTGTGGCTGCGAGAAGCAGTTCTCATCCGAGAGAGAGGGATCGACAGATCGTGACAGAGGGGGAGAAGTGGGATCGTGGTGGGAAGGGGATCACACTCGTTCGTCGGTTGAGCCGAATTATTATTTTTCGGCTCTGAATCTTGTACATGGGCTGAGTTGGCCTTGGATTTTTCTAAAGTGAGGGCATGGCCCATCGAGTACCAGACGGGGGGATCGAACAGGTGGCCCGTTACAGGATAGTTAGTTGTACGAGAGGTGGACGGTCGAACCATCACAACGACGGCAGATTCTCCTTTAATAGTAGAGATTACTCCCTCCTTTTCGGTTTATATAGCGCTCATCTCAAAAAGTTTTAATTTTTTTATGTTATGCTTATTTTGAGTTTAATTACGTTAAAGTGTTTTATAAAAATTAGAGAAAGGAAATTAGTGATTATGCATGCATCCTTTTTTACATCCACCATGCAAGTCTAAGGCTACTCATAGTGGGAAGTATCATATAATGGTATCAATGCATATGATACTATTGTATGATACTATCTCTATAATGCATATTATCATAAATTAATATCATAGATAACCTTATTTATTAACATGCATGACACATAGTAACATCGCATTTAACATGATACGGTATCTATCTATGTTACTTTAACCTCTCTTTCTTTTTAATTATGTGCCACATCAGCATGTTTAGTAGTTACAAGTACATGATACTACCTAAGTTACTCTCACTACGACCAGCCTAATGAGAAGGAGGATGCTATATTTATTGCCTTAGAAATTGAATATGTAAGAAATATTTTATTGGCTAGTTAAAGCTAGTATCATTCACTCACAATTCAACTTGGTTGATGAGATTTCATATTTGAGCCCTATAAACCGAAAAGGGGAAAGTATTACCAGGTACAATAGGAGTGAGTACTCCGCTTTTGTGCCTGCTGATTTCTGTTGTTGAATCTAGTTTTGACCATTCTGATGAAAATGTTAAAATGAATAACAATGATACTCTCCATTTACTTATACAAGCCCACTATGAAATATACATTTTGCAACTATACAAGGCCACCAATGGTAATCGAGGCAAAAACTAATGATGTTTCCTTGAACTAACGACTTATTTAATACTTGCATGCATAGAGTCATAATGACACTCAACTACTTCCTCCTCCACTCAGTGTTCTTGCATGCATGTAATGTATTAATGATCATATTAAACGAAAAGAAAAACTAGGTTGTAAAACATGTATTAAATTTAACCTTGATTCCTCTAATTTCAGTTTGTGGTCTTCTATATAAAAATGAAGGGAGTATTGGGGTTGAACTTTTCAAATATAAAGCACATACAACGGAGAATATCCGGCAAGGAGAATGTTGTGCAATTGGCATTATTCTATGTATAATAAATAAACTTAAGCAACAATATAAAAGAACAAAGACATATAGTACTAAACTTGCAGGTGAAGTACGTGTTCAACCCTGACTTCCTAAGTCGTGCAAATTCAAACCCCAAACTCTAAAATCCTAGTAATTGCACGTCATTATTGGTGAAAAGCTTGTCTCGACATTGATTTGCTCTTGATTTATGGTGAGAGCCACAAGGACGCCCTAAACCCATCGATTGTGCTTGAGATGGCGTCGTATTGAAGGAGTGGCTGAAACATGTATGTGGGTTGTGCGTATAATACTAGCTTTAATTGCGGGTAATTAGGAAGTTTTTATTCAGTGCCCATAGGGCTACAACCGGCTTTAGTTTCAAGGTTCATCCCTAGCATAATTGCTTTAGTTTCGGCTTCTAGGACATTTTTACAATAGAAAAGCACTTGGCAAGCACCAACCATCGCTTCTCTTATGCCAATATCTTAAGATTATACTTACCCAGTCGTAGAATCCTCAACACTGAAAGAGCCATGAACCGAGAGTGCCACACAATTCGCACTAAACCTTGAGACCATCATGTATCAATCACAAAGGCTTTACCTTCTATTATCTCTTCGATAGAAAGTGTAGGGGAACGTCGCATGGAAAACAAAAATTTTCCTACGCGCACGAAGACCTATCATGGTGATGTCCATCTACGAGAGGGGATTTCCGATCTACGTACCCTTGTAGATCGCACAACAGAAGCGTTAAGAAACGTGGTTGATGTAGTGGAACATCCTCACGTCCCTCGATCCGCCCCGCGAACCGTCCCACGAACCGTCTCGCGATCCGTCCCATGATCCGCTCCGATCTAGTGCCGAACGGACGGCACCTCCGCGTTCAGCACACGTACAGCTCGACGATGATCTCGGCCTTCTTGATCCAGCAAGAGAGACGGAGAGGTAGATGAGTTCTCTAGCAGCGTGACGGCGCTCCGGAGGTTGGTGGTGATCTAATCTCAGCAGGGCTCCGCCCGAGCTCCGCAGAAACGCGATCTAGAGGTAAAACCGTGGAGGTATGTGGTCGGGCTGTCGTGGCAAAAGTTCTCTCAAATCAGCCCTAAAACCTCCGTATATATAGGAGGAAGAGGGGGAACCTTGCCTTGGGGTCCAAGGACCCTCAAGGGGTTCGGCCGAGCCAAGGGGAGGAGTCCTCCCCTTCCAAACCGAATCCAACTAGGTTTGGAAGGAGGAGTCCTTCCCCTTTTTCCCACCTCCTCTCTTTTTTTTTCCTTTTCTCTTTGATTTTCTTCCTATGGCACATAGGGCCTTCTTGGGCTGTCCCACCAGCCCACTAAGGGCTGGTGCGCCACCCCCAAGGCCTAGGGGCTTCCCCGGGGTGGGTTGCCCCCCCGGTGAACACCCGGAAACCATTCGTCATTCCCGGTACATTCCCGGTAACTCCGAAAACCTTTCGGTAATCAAATGAGGTCATCCTATATATCAATCTTCATTTCCGGACCATTCCGGAAACCCTCGTGATGTCCGTGATCTCATCCGGGACTCCGAACAACATTCGGTAACCAACCATATAACTCAAATACGCATAAAACAACGTTGAACCTTAAGTGTGCAGACCCTGCGGGTTCGAGAACTATGTAGACATGACCCGAGTGACTCCTCGGTCAATATCCAATAGCGGGACCTGGATGCCCATATTGGATCCCACATATTCTACGAAGATCTTATCGTTTGAACCTCAGTGCCAAGGATTCATATAATCCCGTATGTCATTCCCTTTGTCCTTCGGTATGTTACTTGCCCGAGATTCGATCGTCAGTATCCGCATACCTATTTCAATCTCGTCTACCGGAAGTCTCTTTACTCGTTCCGTAATAATCCCGCAACTTACACTAAGTCACATTGCTTGCAAGGCTTGTGTGTGATGTTGTATTACCAAGTGGGCCCCGAGATACCTCTCCGTCACACAGAGTGACAAATCCCAGTCTCGATCAATACTAACTCAACGAACACCTTAGGAGATACCTGTAGAGTATCTTTATAGTCACCCAGTTACGTTGCGACGTTTGATACACACAAAGCATTCCTCCGGTGTCAGTGAGTTATATGATCTCATGGTCATAGGAACAAATACTTGACACGCAGAAAACAGTAGCAACAAAATGACACGATCAATATGCTACGTATATTAGTTCGGGTCTAGTCCATCACATGATTCTCCTAATGATGTGATCCCGTTATCAAGTGACAACACTTGCCTATGGTCAGGAAACCTTGACCATCTCTGATCAACGAGCTAGTCAACTAGAGGCTTACTAGGGACAGTGTTTTGTCTATGTATCCACACATGCACTGTGTTTCCAATCAATACAATTATAGCATGGATAATAAACGATTATCATGAACAAAGAAATATAATAGTAACTAATTTATTATTGCCTCTAGGTCATATTTCCAACAGTCTCCCACTTGCACTAGAGTCAATAATCTAGTTCACATCACCATGTGATTCCAACGAATCCAACACCCATATAGTCATGGGGTCTGATCACGTCTTGCTCGTGAGAGTGGTTTTAGTCAACGGTTCTGAAACTTTCAGACCCATGTGTTCTTTACAAATCTTTATGTCATCTTATAGATGCTGCTACTATGTGCTATTCGGAAATACTCCAAATATCTACTCTACTATACGAATCCGTTTCACTACTCATAGTTATTCGGATTTGTGTCAAAGCTTGCATCGACGTAACCCTTTACGACGAACTCTTTAACCACCTCCATAATCGAGAAAATTTCCTTAGTCCATCAGTTACTAAGGATAAATTTTGACCGCTGCTAGTGATTCAATCATAGATCACTCTCTGTACCTCTCAACAGACTTTGAGTCAAGGCACACATCAGGTGCGGTACCCAGCATGGCATACTTCAGATTCTACGACCAAGGCATAGAAGACGACCTTCGTCTATTCTCTTTATTCTGCCGGGGTCGGGTTTTGAGTCTTACTCAAATTCACACCTCACAACGCAACCAAGAACTCCTTCTTTGCTGATCTATTTTGAACTCCTTCAAAAACTTGTCAAGGCATGGATCTTGTTGAAACTTCCATTAAGCGCTTTCGATCTATCTCCATAGATCTTTGATGCTCAACGTTCAAGTAGCGCAATCCAGGTACTCCTTTGAAAACTCCTTTCAAACAACCTTGTATGCTTTACAGAAATTCTATATTACTTCTGATCCACAATATGTCAGCCACATATACTTATCAGAAATTCTATAGTGCTCCCACTCACTTCTTTGGAAATACAAGTTTCTCATAAACCTTGTACAAACCGAAAATCTTTGATCATCTCATCAAAGTGTATATTCCAACTCCGAGATGCTTGCACCAGTCCATTGAAGGATCGCTGGAGCTTGCCTACTTGTTAGTATCTTTAGGATCGACAAAACCTTCTGGTTGTATCACATACAATGTTTGCTCAAGGAAACCGTCGAGGAAACAATGTTTTGACATCCTATGTGCAATATTTCATAAATAATGCAACAACTACTAACATGATTCTAACAGACTTTTAGCATCGCTACGAGTGAGAAAGTCTCATCATAGTCAACTATTTGATCTTGTCGGAAACATCTTTGCGACAAGTCGAGCTTTTCTTAATAGTGACTTATCACCATCATCGTATGTCTTCCTTTTAAAGATCCATCTTTACTCAACAGTCCTATGACCATCGAGTAGTTCTTCCAAAGTCTACACTTTGTTTTCATACATGGATCCTCTCTCGGATTTCATGGCTTCCAACCATTTGTCGGAATCCGGGCCCACCATTGCTTTCTCCATAACTCGTAGTTCACTGTTGCTCAACAACATGACCTCCAAGACACGGTTACTGTACCACTCTGCAGTAGTACGCGACCTTGTCAACCTACGAGGCTTGTAGTAACTTGATCCGATGCTCGATGATCACCATCATCAGCTTTCACTTCAATTGGTATAGGCGCCACAGGAACAACTTCCTGCGCCCTGCTACACACTGGTTGAAGTGATGGTTCAATAACCTCATCAAGTTCTACCACCCTCCCACTCAATTCTTTCGAGAGAAACCTTTCCTCGAGAAAGGATCCGTTTTAGAAACAAACAATTTGCTTTTGGATCTGAGATAGGAGATGTACCCAACTGTTTTGGATATCCTATGAAGATGCATTTATCCGCTTTGGGTTTGAGTTTATTCGACTGAAACTTTTTCACACAAGTGTCGAAGCCCCAAACTTTCAAGAAACGACAGTTTAGATTTCTCTAAACCTCAGTCTATACTGTGTCATCTCAACGGAAATATGCGGTGCCCTATTTAAAGTGAATGCGGTTGTCTCTAATGCATAACCCATAAACGATAGTGGTAATTCGATAAGAGACATCATAGCATGCACCATACTAAATAGTGCGTGGCTATGACGTTCAGACACATCATCACACTATGATGTTCCAGGTGGCATGAACTGCGAAACAATTTCCACATTGTCTTAACTGCGTACCAAAACTCGTAACTCATATATTCATTTCTATGATCATATCGTAGACAGTTTATCCTCTTGTTACAACGAACTTCACTCCTGAAACAAAATTGAACCTTTCAATATTTCAGACTTGTGATTCATTAAGTAAATACTCTTGTATCTGCTCAAATCGTCATTGAAGTAAGAACATAATGATATCCACTGCGTGCCTCAGCATCCATTGGACTGCATACATCAAAATGTATCACTTCCAACAAGTTACTATCTTGTTTCATCTCAATGAAAACAAGGCCTTGCTCATGTGGTATGATTTGCATGTCACTAGTGATTCAAAATCAAGCGAGTACAAAGATCCATCAACATGGAGCCTCTTCATGCAATTTACACCAACATGACTCAAGCGGCAGTGCCACAAGTAAGTGGTACTATCATCATTACCTCGTATCTTTTGGCACCAATATTATGAACATGTGTAACACTACGATCGAGATTCGATAAACCATTGAAGGTGATTTATTCAAGCAAATAGAGTAACCATTATTCTCTTTAAATGAATAATCATATTGCAATAAACACGATCCAATCATGTTCATGCTTAACACAAGTACCAAATAACAATTATTTAGGTTTAACACCAATCCCGATGGTAGATGGAGTGTGCGACGTTTGATCATATCAACCTTGGAGACACTTCCAACATGTATCGTCACCTCGCCTTTAGCCAGTCTCCGTTTATTCTGTAGCTTTCATTTCGTGTTACTAATCACTTAGCAACTGAACCGGTATCCAATACCCTCGTGCTACTAGGAGTACTAGTAAAGTACACATCAACATCATGTATATCAAATATACTTCTTTCGACTTTTGCCAGCCTTCTTATCTACCAAGTATCTAGAGTTGCTCCGCCTCAGTGACTGTTCCCCTCATCACAGAAGCACTTAGTCTCGGGTTTGGGTTTAATCTTGGGTCTCTTCATTAGTGCAGCAACTGTTTTGCCATTTCACGAAGTATCCCTTCTAGCCCTTGCCTTTCTTGAAACTTAGTGGTTTTACTAACCATCAACTATTGATGCTCCTTCTTGATTTCTACTTTCGTAGTGTCAAACATCGCGAATCGCTCAAGGATCATTCTATCTATCCTTGATATGTTATAGTTCATCACAAAGCTCTCACAGCTTGGTGGCAATGACTTTGGAGAACCATCACTATCTCATCTGGAAGATTAACTCCCACTTGATTCAAGCGATTGTCGTACTCAGACAATCTGAGCACACGCTCAACGATTGAGCTTTTCTCCTTTACTTTGTGGACAAAGAATCTTGTCGGAGGTTTCGTACCTCTTAACAAGGGCACAAGCATGAAATCACATTTTCATCTCTTTAGAACATCACTTATGTTCCGTGACGTTTCAAAACGTCTTCGGCGCCTTGCTTCTAAGCCATTAAGTATTTTGCACTGAACTATCGTGTAGTCATCAGAAACGTGTATGTGGGATGTTCACAGCATCCACAGACGACGCTCGAGGTGCAGCACACCGAGTGGTGCATTAAGGACATAAGCCTTCTGTGCAGCAACGAGGACAATCCTGTGCAAAGTTTGCTACTATCAACTTTCAACTAAATTTTCTCTAGGAACATATAAAAACAGTAGAGCTATAGCGCAAGCTACATCGTAATTCGCGAAGACCATTAGACTATGTTCATGACAATTAGTTCAATTAATCATATTACTTAAGAACTCCCACTCAAAAAGTACATCTCTCTAGTCATTTGAGTGGTACATGATCCAAATCCACTATCTCAAGTCCGATCATCACGTGAGTCGAGAATAGTTTCAGTGGTAAGCATCTCTATGCTAATCATATTAACCATACGATTCATGCTCGACCTTTCGGTCTCATGTGTTCCGAGGCCATGTCTGCACATGCTAGGCTCGTCAAGCTTAACCCGAGTGTTCCGCGTGTGCAACTATTTTGCACCCGTTGTATGTGAACTTTGAGTCTATCACACCCGATCATCACGTGGTGTCTCGAAATGACGAACTGTAGCAAGGGTGCACAGTCGGGGAGAACACAATTTCGTCTTGAAATTTTAGTGAGAGATCACCTCATAATGCTACCGTCGTTCTAAGCAAAATAAGGTGCATAAAAGGATTAACATCACATGCAATTCATAAGTGACATGATATGGCCATCATCACGTGCTCCTTGATCTCCATCACCAAAGCACCGGCACGATCTTCTTGTCACCGGCGCCACACCATGATCTCCATCAATGTGTCGCCATCGGGGTTGTCGTGCTACTCATGCTATTACTACTAAAGCTACATCCTAGCAAAATAGTAAACGCATCTGCAAGCACAAACGTTAGTTTAAAGACAACCCTATGGCTCCCGCCGGTTGCCGTACCATCGACGTGCAAGTCGATATTATCTATTACAACATGATCATCTCATACATCCAATATATCACATCACATCGTTGGCCATATCACATCACAAGCATACCCTGCAAAAACAAGTTAGACGTCCTCTAATTTTGTTGTTGCATGTTTTACGTGGTGACCATGGGTATCTAGTAGGATCGCATCTTACTTACGCAAACACCACAACAGAGATATATGAATTGCTATTTAAACTTATACAAGGACCTCCTCGGTCAAATCCGATTCAACTAAAGTTGGAGAAACTGACACTTGCCAGTCATCTTTGAGCAACGGGGTTACTCGTAGCGATGAAACCAGTCTCTCGTAAGCGTACGAGTAATGTCGGTCCAAGCCGCTTCAATCCAACAATACCGCGGAATCAAGAAAAGACTAAGGAGGGCAGCAAAACGCACATCACCGCCCACAAAAACTTTTGTGTTCTACTCGAGAAGACATCTACGCATGAAACTAGCTCATGATGCCACTGTAGGGGAATGTCGCATGGAAAACAAAAATTTTCCTACGCGCATGAAGACCTATCATGGTGATGTCCATCTACGAGAGGGGATTTCCAATCTACGTACCCTTGTAGATCGCACAACAGAAGCGTTAAGAAACGCGGTTGATGTAGTGGAACGTCCTCACGTCCCTCGATCCGCCCCGCGAACCGTCCCACGAACCGTCCCGCGATCCGTCCCACGATCCGCTCCGATCTAGTGCCGAACGGACGGCACCTCCGCGTTCAGTACACGTATAGCTCGACGATGATCTCAGCCTTCTTGATCCAGCAAGAGAGACGGAGAGGTAGATGAGTTATCCGGCAGTGTGACGGCGCTCCGGAGGTTGGTGGTGATCTAATCTCAGCAGGGCTCTGCCCGAGCTCCGCAGAAACGCGAGCTAGAGGTAAAACCGTGGAGGTATGTGGTCGGGCTGCCGTGGAAAAAGTTGTCTCAAATCTGCCCTAAAACCTCCGTATATATAGGGGAAGAGGGGGAACCTTGCCTTGGGGTCCAAGGACCCTCAAGGGGTGCGGCCGAGCCAAGGGGAGGAGTCCTCCCCTTCCAAACCGAATCCAACTAGGTTTGGAAGGAGGAGTCCTTCCCCTTTTTCCCACCTCCTCTTTTTTTTTCCTTTTCTCTTTGATTTTCTTCCTATGGCGCATAGGGCCTTCTTGGGCTGTCCCACCAGCCCACTAAGGGCTGGTGCGCCACCCCCAAGGCCTATGGGCTTCCCCGGGGTAGGTTGCCCCCCCGGTGAACACCCGGAACCCATTCGTCATTCCCGGTACATTCCCGGTAACTCCGAAAACCTTCCGGTAATAAAATGAGGTCATCCTATATATCAATGTTCGTTTCCGGACCATTCCGGAAACCCTCGTGATGTCCGCGATCTCATCCGGGACTCCGAACAACATTCGGTAACCAACCATATAACTCAAATACGCATAAAACAACGTCGAACCTTAAGTGGGCAGACCCTGCGGGTTCGAGAACTATGTAGACATGACCCGAGTGACTCCTCGGTCAATATCCAATAGCGGGACCTGGATGCCCATATTGGATCCCACATATTCTACAAAGATCTTATCGTTTGAACCTCAGTGCCAAGGATTCATATAATCCCGTATGTCATTCCCTTTGTCCTTCGGTATGTTACTTGCCCGAGATTCGATCGTCAGTATCCGCATACCTATTTCAATCTCGTTTACCGGAAGTCCCTTTACGCGTTCCGTAATACAAGATCCCGCAACTTACACTAAGTCACATTGCTTGCAAGGCTTGTGTGTGATGTTGTATTACCAAGTGGGCCCCGAGATACCTCTCCGTCACACGGAGTGACAAATCCCAGTCTCGATCCATACTAACTCAACGAACACCTTCGGAGATACTTGTAGAGTATCTTTATAGTCACCCAGTTACGTTGCGACGTTTGATACACACAAAGCATTCCTCCGGTGTCAGTGAGTTATATGATCTCATGGTCATAGGAACAAATACTTGACACGCAGAAAACAGTAGCAACAAAATGACACGATCAATATGCTACGTCTATTAGTTTGGGTCTAGTCCATCACATGATTCTCCTAATGATGTGATCCCGTTATCAAGTGACAACACTTGCCTATGGTCAGGAAACCTTGACCATCTCTGATCAACGAGCTAGTCAACTAGAGGCTTACTAGGGACAGTGGTTTGTCTATGTATCCACACATGCACTGTGTTTCCAATCAATACAATTATAGCATGGATAATAAATGATTATCATGAACAAAGAAATATAATAATAACTAATTTATTATTTCCTCTAGGGCATATTTCCAACAAAAAGTATCTTAGCACTCATGGTCAAGGTGAGGTAGCTGCACAGAAAATCTTGAGACACCCGAATCGGCGAAACTTCTTTCCCACGCATAAAATCATTCCACAAACTCCAAGTTTTCAAGATGAGCATCAAGATCATGACATGAAACTCAAGGAAATTCACCGTCAAATAGCCTAATAACCATTCATCTCTTGTGCATGATACTTGTTCTTTCCTTGGGATCGACGAGACTTTACACATGGAATCCCAAAGGACAATCACGTTCTTGCATGTCACAAGAGAATGGTATGCATCTTCATCCTCCTTACCAAAAAGCTTACCCGTCACGCTTTGTGTCACGTACCATTTTTTCTTGCATTGCAGTGTACCTAGAGACCCCCAACAACACCTTCCAAGCATCTATCCACATACGGTATGGTACAGATGCCTACCAAATCAAGTCCCACCCCTTGCAATTATCGGTTGGAACAGGACTACACTAGTGAAAACAGAGAATTTGCTGTGAGTCTATTCTTTGTCGCGTGCTAGCGAACGGCAAAGAAGTGACTTTTGCGTCAGCTTCCCAAAAACAAACGACAAAGAAGGGACTCATGGCAAATATATTATTTGCCATAGTCCATTCTTTGTCGTCTGCTAGCGGGCGGCAAAGACCCTAAAAACAGATGGCAAAGAGCAGGCAGACGGGATTTAAAACGAAGGCGGACGCCAAAGCTTGCGCACGTTTTTACCTAACGGCCCTCTCGCTTTGCCGTCTGCCCCGACAAAAAGCAAATGGCAAAGCGAGGGGTTATCCCACCCGTTGTAGCGCCCGAACCGGCATCCTCTTTTTGCCTCCTCCTGTTCCTCCCTCACGCCACCGCCATCGTAGTCGTCGCCTCCTCCTCTTCCTGCTCGACCCCCATCCGTTGCCTCCTTCTCCTCCTCCTGCCCGACGCCAACGTTGCCGCCTTCATCTCCTGCCTCACGCCTCGTCGCCCCATCGCCCGACCGCCCCTCTAGTGAGGTTTTTTTTGTTCTTTGTTTTTTATTTTTTTCATTCAATTGCTACTGTTAATTAGGTTAGTTCTAGGTTAGTTAGAAAAGAACTAATTAGGTTAGTGCTAGTTTAGTCATAATTAGAAGAAGAAGAAGAAAGATGAAAGAAAAAAAGAAGAATAAGTAGAAGAAGAGGAAAAAGGAAAAGAAGGAGGAAGAAGAAGAAGAAGGAGAAGAAGAGGAGGAGCAGGAGGAGAAGAAGAAAAGAAGAAGAAAAGGAGGAGAAGAGGAGGAAAAAGGAAAAGAAGGAAGAAGAAGAAGAAGAATAAGAATAAGAAGAAGAAGAAGAAGAATAAGAATAAGAAGAAGAAGAAGAAGAAGGAGGAGGAGGAGGAGGAGGAGGAGGAGGAGAAAAGAAGAGGAAAACAGAAGAACATGAGAAAGAAGAAGAAAAAGAGGAGGAGAAGAAGAAGAAGAAGAAGAAGAAGAAGAAGTAGAGGAGGCAAAAAAATAGAATAGAAGTGGAAAAGTAGTTATATATAGAGACATTTTTTATCGGGATTGAACATTCGTGTTGACCGGGTGGATTTAAATGTGCAGTTGTTTCATCGCTGCGAGGGTCTGGTGTTCGACGACCTCCACGTGCACTCGACGAGCTCCCCTGCATTCATGGGTGAGCACGAATGACATCTCTAATGGGGGATAAGCCCGGGGGTTGGCTAAAAGCAAGCACTCCTACATTCCCCTTTGAAAAACATACAAAGGACGACCGCTTCTTCATGAAGGGCCAGTCGCTCGTGGTCGGCTGCATGGTCAAGGCCGCTCGGGCAAGGCCGCTCTCCACCCGGCTCGATTACATCCCGCTAGCTGGCGTGTCAGCTCCAGTCACATCGCCCTGACAAACCGTGTCATGGGCATCATCATCAAAGGCATGGCTACAGTGGTTCACGTACCGCTGACCTGACCGCGCGTGGCTACAGTGCATGGGATTGTGCCTGTGACTGTCACCGACTGTGACTAGCCGAGGCGGCACATCGCCGAGCATGCCCCCGTCCACTCCATTACCGCCCCGGCGTGGCAACAGTGCAGCCGGCCGTACTGCTGATCGGAGCCGGCTACACAAGACGACGCTACACAGTGCGGCATACATCGGGGTGTAACATGCATGCACCAATGGCGACGTTGGCCCCAGCTCCTGATGGGACCCAGCAGCCGGCGGGCCCTACATGTGACAAGACTTCTCCAGACGGTGGGCCCCATGCCCGCTCGACAGGCTGCCAGTCGGGTCCCACCTGGTACCCTTTATACCTATTGTAAGCCAGGGCATGGCATATATAACCCCGTGGTACCGCCCCATGCAAGGGGTCGCACGATCACACACTCACACCACACAGGAGAGGCAAAGAGAGCTCCCAGCTCCTTCTTCTTCCTCCATCATATAGCTCAAAGAGCACATCGTAGCCCCATTCGGTTCATAAACCAACACAAGCAAGACTAGGGGTGTTACCTCCCACGGAGGAACCCGAATCTGGGTACATCGTGTGTCTTGCACTGCTTGTCCCCAATCCCGTTTTCGGAGCCCGCCGGCGTTCTTTCGGCCCCAACCACGTTTTCGATTAGCCACCCCATGGCATCTGTCATGAGAAAACGACGATAGTTGGCGCCCACCATGGGGCCATCGCGATGCCGGCCGGAGTCACGCTCCGGATAGGACCCCTCGCCAACTCCGCCGGACGCATCGCGTTCGGATTGATCGGCACGCCCGTGGAGCTCTCCCTCGCGGAAGCTTCTGCGGCCTTGAGCCTCGGCTCCACTTGCTCCGCAGGCCTTGCCATCGCTTCTCCCGTCGAGTGGTGTCATAGCTACGCCTCGCCCGACATCGACGACCTCTCCGAGCTCTTCAGCAAGTTGCTTCTCGACGACGCGCCTGTGCTCGACGATTACCCCAGCGAGGTGCTGGACTGCACTGACATGCCATTATTCACGAGAGCGGCCGTCTCGAGCGGTGCCTGCGACCCTTGCGTCCTCGATGAGGTAATGGTCGCCGGCTCCACCACGAGCTCCGGTCGCGCCAGGGCACTGGCAGACACAACCGCCGATGTGGCTTGCGCCAGAGCCGAGCCACACGCGATCGCCATCGTGGCTCGCCTTGGTACCCCCGATCCTCTTCACTCCACACTTTAGGGGTTGAGCACCCCCATCGCACCAACGACCAATCCAGCCACAACCACGGCTGACCTGGAAACAACTTGCGTGCAGCTACTTGCGGAGGTCACCACCCTCGTGCCCACTGGATGCTGGATGGAGGCTGCCCAACGCGAGTAAAACTCCGCCTACAGCCTCACCCCGGCTGGCAACGAGCCAAGCCGGTGCGGTGAGGTTCGTAGCCGCGGACGCGTAGTCGCCGAGATCCTTGGCGATAGGCTCCCCACTTATGACAATCCCGTGGCCAACATGAGGGCCGCCCAGGTGGCCTACGAGGAGATGGCCACCATGGAGGGCGAAGACCGTGTGCAGCAAGAAATGCACATCAAAGACCTCATCGCTGCTGCCAACTCGAAGCAGGCTCACTTTGACCCGGACTATGCCGGCACCGAGTCACCTTCCCTCGGGGACGAGGACTTGCGGGCAGCCTTCGACCACGAGCAGGCCCAACACTCTTCCTCTCCCCGTGGCTCTGGTCGGCGCACCGACGGGAGCCGCGACGAGCGCTCCCAGTTGAGGGACGAGCAACCGATGGTCTCGTGCCGGTGTTGCGACGCTCCCGAGGGGGCAACCAGTCAGCTCGCACCCACGCCCCGCCTCCATGGTGGGAGCAGACGTGCTCGCTGGCTTCATATGTCCGGGCTGAACTCGCCCGTCGTCTTGGACCGCGCATCCCTCGAAGGGAGAATGGCGCCCACCTTCGTCTCGACCGGCTGGCTTAGTCCACCCTCCTCAAGGAGGAGGGCCCGATCGGTCCCACATGCTTCGGTCCTGGGAACCGGAGGAGCTGTTTCCCACCGGCTTCACTCTTCCCTGAGACATCCCGGAGTAAAATGGGACAAACAAGCTAGAAGACTGGTTGATCGACTACACCACCGCAGTCGGCATCGCCAGGGGAAACAAGCGTGTCGTGGTGCGCTACGTCCGGCTCATGCTGACCGGTTGGGCACGAACTTGGCTTAATAGCCTGCGTGCCGGTAGCATCAACGCGTGGATGGACTTCGAGGAAGCCTTCATTCGCAACTTCATCGACACATACAAGCGTCTCGGTTGTCCCCGCGAACTAGCTATGTGCATTCAAGCAGAGAGGACCCCCCCTCGCGACTACCTCACGCGCTGGACCGAGTTGTGCACCTTCTGTGAAGGGGTGCGCAAGGTTCAAGCCATCCAGTACTTCATTGAGGGTTGCTGAGATGGGACCCTCCTCAAGCACAAGCTCATGTGCTCGGAGCCGGCCACTCAGGCCGAGCTCATGGCCAAGGCGGGCAAGTATGCCACGACCGACTCTGGGATGTGAATCAAGGTCACCGCAAACAACAAGGTTGCTGAGCCGCCCGCTACCGCGCGGCCGGCTGATGACAGCCGGGGACAGCAGAATAACAAGCGAAAGTTCGACCAGCCGGACCCCTGGTACGGGAGCAAGCAGGTCGCCACCATGGAGGAAGAGTAGCCAGCTGCCCAGGCCGCCAGCCAGCGCCAGCGCGGCGGCAAGGGCGCCTGACAGCGCAAGCTCACCTTCGAGCAGATGCTTGACGCCCCCCCTGCAAAATTCACACACGAGCGAAGCCGGCTACACGCACACTCTGGCACTGCAGCTTCTCCGAGCGACTAGCCCGAGGTGAGGGCCTTTCGGCTCCTCCACCTCCGACTCCTCAAGCTCCGCCTCCTGCGCCGACTCCGGCTCCGACTCCCCCCAACGACGACCATATCTATGACCAATTCCCCACCTAGGACGGGGCCTACGTCGTCTTCACCAGCGAAGGCAGCAACAAGCACAACCAGCATCAGCGTCGGCATGAGGTGAACGCTAGCGTGCCCTCGGTCCCTCAGTACATGCACTGGTCCGAGAAGCTGGTCACTTGGAGCCGGGCTGACAACTCGACCGCAATGACAAACCCTGGCATCTACGCTTTCGTCCTAGACCCCACCATCGCCTCCAAGAGGCTCACGTGATGGTTCTCGCGGGTGTTGGTCGACGGTGGCAGCAGCATCAACATCCTGTACCGTGACATGCTGCTCAAGATGGGGCTCTGGGAGAAAGACCCGCAGTCGACCCGGACGGTGTTCCACGGCATTCTGCCGGGGCAATCATGCTCCCCCATCAGGAAAATCCATCTTGACGTCATCTTCGACAACAAGGCCCACTTCCGCCGCGAGCCGGTATGGTTCGAGTTGATGGACCTCGACAACCCCTATCACGCGCTCCTGGGCAGGCCGACGCTCGCCAAGTTCATGGAGATCCCTCACTATGCTTACCTCAAGATGAAGATGTCGGGTCCCAAAAACATCATCACCATAGCCGGTGACTACAAGAAGCCAATCGAGTGCGCGCGCGACGGCAGCTGGCTGGCTGAGGCGCTAGTGATCACGGAGGAAAAACGTCAACTGGATCAGCTCGTGGCCCAGTCCACCAAGCAGTCGGCCGTGCCGACTCCTTCATCATAGCCGGCCAGTGAGGCAACTTTCCAGCCATCCAAAAACACCAAGCAGGTGCCACTCGACCCGGCCAACCCCAAGCAGTGCGTCACCATCGGCACCACCCTCGTTCGCAAATAGGAAGGCGAGCTCGTCGACTTCCTCTGTGAGAATTGGGACATCTTCACATGGTGTCCCAAGGACATGCCGGGTGTGCCGAGGAAGTTCACCGAGCACAACTTCATGTGTAACCGGATGCGAAGCCGGTCAAGCAACCCATGCGCCATTTCTCCGAGGAGAAGCGACGTTGATCCAATGCCCAGTGCTAGTTCCTGTTTGTTGCATATTTTTTGTTTCGCAGAATACCCATATCAAAGGAAGTCCAAATGGAATAAAAGTTTATGGAGATCAATATTGGAATATTTGTGATTTTTAGGATGTGGAATCAACGCAAACGGAGGCCCACGACCTCCACACAACACCGGGGTGCGGGCCCACCCCCTAGTACACGGTGGTGTTGTGTGCGTACCCCGTAAGTTGGTTGGGGATCTTCTTCGGGTGCAAGGAAGCTTATATCCAGAAAAAAATTCTGTTAAAATTTCAGCGCAATCGGAGTTACGGATCTCTGTATATAAAAGAAACGGTGAAAGGCTAGATCTAGGAAGGCGAAACAGAAGAGAATAGAGTGATAGATCCAATCTCGGAGGGGATCTCGCCTCTCCGCCACCATGGAGGCCAAGGACCAGAGGGAGAACCCTCCACCCACATAGGGAGGAGGCCATGGAAGAAGGATAAGAAGGGGGGCTCTCTCCCCCTCTCTTCCGGCACCGCCAGAGTGCTACGGGGGTACGATCGTGACGGTGATCTACATCAACAACCTTGCTACCGTCAACACCACCAACAACACCTCTTCTCCCCATTGTAATCTCTACTTAAACACGGTGCTTAATGCTACATATTATTTCCCAATGATGTATGGCTATTCTATGATGTTTGAGTAGATCTGTTTTGTCCTATGGGTTGATTGATGATCGTGATTGGTTTGAGTTGTATGTTTTATATTGGTGTGGTCCTATGATTCCCTCCGTGTCATGCAAGAGTGAGGGATACTCGCTGTAGGGTTTTGAATACGTTCATGATTCTCTTATAGTGTGTTACGTGAGTGACTAAAACACAAACCCGAGTAAGGGGATTGTTGCGTATGGGATAAAGAGGACTTGATACCTAACGCTATGGTTGGGTTTTACCTTAATGATCATTAGTAGTTGCGGATGCTTGATAGGGGTCCAATCATAAGTGCATATGATCCAAGTAGAGAAACTATGTTAGCTCATGCCTCTCCCACATATAGAATTGCAACAAAGATTACCGATCTAGTTATCGATTGCCTATGGACAAAACTTTCTCTAGTGTTACAAAAGCTTTCTACACTACATCTAACTTTTATTATCTTGCAATTCATTCATAGTTTTATTCTTGTAAAGTAATTCTAGTTTTATTCTTGTATTCATATCCTGTCACATACAAAATAGTTTCATACTTGTTATAGGTAAAGCGAACGTCAAGTGCGCGTAGAGTTGTATCGGTGGTCGATATAACTTGAAGGGTTTGTTAATCCTACCTTTAGCTCCTCGTTGGGTTCGACAGCCTTATTTATCGAAAAAGCTACAATTGATCTCGTATACTTGTGTGTTATCACATCTCTCATAAAAGCAACATACAGTGGGTACACAAATTACTATTGGGCAATTGACAACAAAGCAGATAGTTATGAGATGTTCACGACAATGATCATGTGTATATAGGCATCACACCCATAAGCAAATAGGTCGACTCTTGCCTGCACCTACTACTATTACTCCACTTCAAGAGCGCTTCTATGCTTGCCTCTCTATGTATTAAGTTCATGACAAACAGAGTAATGCTTGGAGAACGACGACGTGATATAGATAACGTAAACTCGATCAATATGAATAAACCCCATCATTTATCCTTTACAACACAAAGACATATCTTCTCCCCTTCTGTCACTTTTATATATAAACCAATCAGGTTGAACCCATAACAACACACCCCTCTCACTCAAGAACTATCAATCTACTTGGCCACAACAGTTTAATAGATCAGAGAGATTTACGAAGCTATGATGATCTGCAATTAAGAATCATAATATTACGAGAGGTGGCTGAAATACTTTTCATGAATAATCTGAACATAAACCCACAATTCATTGGATCTCAACAAACGCACCATACAAAAGTATTACATCGGATGGATCAAAGCGAAGATGTGATGATCATTATATTGAATATCAAGAGAGAGAGAGAAAGAGAGAGAGAGAGATCTAGGTACTAACTATGGACACGTAGGTGTGTGGTGAACTACTTACACATCATCATGAGGGTAGCAAACCTGATGAAGAGGCCCTCCATGATCGATCAACCCTCCAACACGGTGCCGGAACGGAGCTCCAGATGAGATCACGGTGGAACAGAGACTTGCGACGGCGGAAGAAGTGTTTTGGGAAGCGCTTTTGGGTTTTTGGAATATATGTGCATTAATGGCCAAAGAATGGGGGTAGGAGGTCCACCAGGGAGGGACAAGCCATCAGGACGTGCCGACCCCCATGGCCGCGCTCTGTTGTCTTGTGCCGAGGTTTCTAGGTTTTCTTTTGGTCCAGAAAAATCATAAAAAAACTTTGGGGCAATTGGACTTTGTTTGTGTCGTAGTTTTTTCACGGAATATGTTCTCATTGGAGAACTTAGGTGTGAGGCCATCATCGTAGTGTGGTGATTCGAAGAGGTTGATTGGGAAAGAGAGATGGATTTACCCAGGTTCGGCCCCTGCGATGGAGGTAATAGCCTACGTCCTGCTTTTGTGTCTATATTGATGGTGATCTTGATTACAAGGATGTGGAATGGATAACCTAGCTTTCGAGAGTTAATAAACGAGGCGTCACCTTCTCCAAAACTTACTGCGGCTCCTTTCAGCTCGATGGCTCCCCTTTATATATAGCTGGATGCCTTGAGTTTACAACAGAGTCCGGGTTAATAAACACCCGTGACCTACTACAATTTTGGCTTCTCTTGTTTTCCAATTTAGGAAAGCCTTTGGCGTCTTCCACCTTGTGAATCTTGAGTCGTCATCTTCAGGCACTCGGCCGCCATGCGGTTCACTTGGTAAGTCTTCTCGCTTGCCTCTGTCGTCTCCATAGCCCATCGAATATACGCTTCGTAAGCCACCCATGGTCTAACCCGACCCAAATGGTGGGTTATACCACGGGGTCTTATCCCCGACATTAGGCCTCGGGTTGATTTGAACTTGTTCATGTTAATTTTCCTTTGGCCCATTAGGCGGCTTAGCCTTTGCCTTGTATTTGTTGTCTTCTCAATTTCTCCACACACCAGCTTATGGCACCATCACACTTTGCAATTTTCCCTGCACCGTCCGCCCATGAGGTCACCCTCCATAATTTAAGGCAGACACGGTGATATCACAACAAATTTATGCGTTTATTTTTATCCGAGAATCGAGGCGTCACCTTCTCCAAAAATTACCATGGCTCCTTTGTTCCCGTGCCCATCAGTCTCCACCTCGAGTATTTGTTTATAAATATCGGTGGAGGGCCCCTCTTTTCATCTTTACCTCATCTTCTCTTCTTCTTCCTTCGGCCCGGAGCCTAGCCGCGCCACTATTGCTGCTCATGTGCCTTCTTCGGTGACCACCTCGGTGCTGCAACGGCACTCTATCTCCTCCGAGATTCATTCAAGTGCTTTCGGTGCCTCCAGCAACTGGTGAGGTACGTCATCTCTATTTCCTTTTAGATCTTTACTCGATTTGTTCGAAGTTCATTGGAGAAACTGAAATGTGCCCGCCTGTTCATGGCCATTGTCGCTTGTTGCATGCTTCTAATCTCCATTTCTTGTAAAAACAAAGCGGTGGTAGTAGCGGTTCCATTCCAGACGTGGTATGCTCAAATCTCTTCTAGGAACCTACGACACACACCACTACCGTTTTCATGCTTTAGGTTTAGCAACCGCTTCTTTTTGTGAACCTTTCCGAGATCCATGATTATAGCCAAATTGGTAGGAACCTGTTTGTCCCATACTTTGAAAAATCAGAAACCTTCCACTTGGGTTAAGGCACCTTTATAATTGTCAGCTTGTCCATACGACCATAGGCCGCCATATGTAGATATTGTCAATTTTTGGGTACCCGCTTATCTTTTGGGGCGCCTTTTCTATGATAGACATTTGTATTGTCTTATCCTTGATTATAACACGGGTGTTTTTGCAACTCTTTGCTTGTGTCTAGGTATTTCATTATGTCAAAGACTTCCATCTGTAATTGGGTGCCTTCACAAGTTTCAGAAGAGGTACTCAATGATTATGTAGACCAAGGTTTGCTGCCATCCAAAGAGCAATTGGTTGGCGGGCTCCCCAAGGAAAGGCACGCCCGAATCCCAACGATGGGGAAGTTCTAGTTTTTATGGATCACCTTTTTAGAGGCTTTTCTCCACCCGGGTCAAATTTCTTCCAGGATGCGTTAAAATTTGTTCATCTTCATCCACAAGATTCAGCCCCTAACTACACATCGAACCTCTGCCAAATTCAAGTCTTATGTGAGGTGTACTTGCAAATGGAACCCACTATTCCACTTTTCCTGGAGTTCTTCTATTTGAACCGCCAGACTGAGTGCACAGATGGTCCTAGCCAAGAGCTAGGTGGAATTTCACTTCAAAAACATAGAGATGGAGGCTACCCTTCTGCTGTCGTGCCAAGTCACCCCAAAGGGTGGGCTAGAACTTGGTTTTATTGTCGGAACACTGCCCCGACGAACGAGAACCCCCTGTCGGTTTACAGATCGGACTGTCTTCCTATGGAGTTTGAAATTCTTGGACGGGCTTCTCAAGAATAGTGTGATAAGTTTGCCTTTGTATTTCCAAAATTGGCGGCTCTACAGTCTTGGGTTTTAACCTGAGTGGACTTGACCCGGTCCTGGGTATCTTCGATGATCCTCCCGTTGAGCCACCAGAATGATCTGATGTGCAACTATTCTGGTTGTTGGATGATCCACAAAGATATATTAAAATGATTTTGGCAGAAGATTACTTTAATAAGATTCTGAAGAAATCCTTCGAAAGTGAGAAAACCACCTTGAACAAGTGTTCCAAAAGTGCTGAAGATCGACTCAAGGTCGTCTCTGAAGAGCTATCCGGGTTAAAAAGGTATATTGGCCACATGACTCAAGCCATCTTTGGTGAGTATCTTGAGAAACTTTTTGTTAATCCGCCCAATACTCATTTATGAAGACAAGCCGAGTGATGACTCATGCACTTAAATTTTTTCCAGGCTGCTATACATGCAATCTTCGGGATAATTTCTTACTGAAGCTCAAGGTTGTATACGCATTGACACAACATCTTTAGACTCGAAGCCTATGCACAATCAAAGTTGTCAAGGGGAAAAAGAACCGATTAAGCTCATAAAAGATGTGTTGACCTTCCTTTCTATGATCCCAAAGAAAATTGGAGAACTCAAGAGATCAACCGCTCGAGCTGGAGCCATGATACGTCCATTTTGCATCATGCTTTTATATTGATATTTATTGCATTATGGGCTGTTATTACACATTATGGTACAATACTTATGCCTTTTCTCTCTTATTTTATAAGGTTTACATGAAGAGGGAGAATGCCGGCAGCTGGAATTCTGGGCTGAAAAAGGAGAAAGTTTGAGATACCTATTCTGCATAGCTCCAAAAGCCATGAAAATCAGCAAGGAATTATTTTGGAATATATAAAAAATACTTGGCGGAAGAAATAATGGAGGGGAGCCACCAGGAGGTCACGAGCCTGCCACCCGCGCCCCACCCCCTGGGCGCGCCTGGGGGCTCGTGGGCCCCCTGTTACCCCTCCGGCTCCCATCTTCTGCTATATAGAGGGTTTTGTCCCAGAAAAATAAATCAAGAGAGAGCTTTCGGGAAGAAACGCCGCTGCCACGAGGCGGAACTTGAGCAGAACCAATCTAGAACTCCGGGAGGGCCGTCCTGCCGGGGAAACTTCCCTCCTGGTGGGGGAAATCGTCGCCATTGTCATCACCAACACTCCTCTCATCGGAGGGGACTCATCTCCATCAACATCTTCATCAGCACCATCTCATCTCCAAACCCTAGTTCATCTCTTGTACCCAATCTCCGTCTCACGACTCCGATTGGTAGTTGTAAGGTTGCTAGTAGTGTTAATTACTCCTTGTAGTTGATGCTAGTTGGTTTACTCAGTGGAAGATCATATGTTCAGATCCTTAATGCTATTCAATACCTCTCTAATCATGAACATAATTATGCTTTGTGAGTAGTTACGTTTGTTCCTGAGGACATGGGATAAGTCTTGCTATAAGTAGTCATGTGAATTTGGTATTCGTTCGATATTTTGATGCTTTGTATGTTGTCTTTCCTCTAGTGGTATTTTGTGAACGTCGACTACATGACACTTCACCATTATTTGGGCCTAGAGGAAGGCATTGGGAAGTAATACGTAGATGATGGGTTGCTAGAGTGACAGAAGCTTAAACCCTAGTTTATGCGTTCCTTCGCAAGGGGGTGATTTAGATCCCCCAGTTTAACGCTATGGTTAGACTTTGTCTTAATTCTTCTTTCATAGTTGCGGATGCTTGCGAGAGGGTTAATCATAAGTGGGATGTTTGTCCAAGTAAGTACAGCACCCAAGCACCGGTCCACCCACATATCAAACTATCAAAGTAGCGAACGCGAATCATATGAACATGATGAAAACTAGCTTGACAGAAATTCCCATGTGTCCTCGGGAGCGCTTTAACTTATATAAGAGTTCGTCCAGGCTTGTCCCTTTCTACAAAAGGGATTGGGCCATCTTTCTGCACCTTTCTTACTATTGTTACTTGCTACCCATTACGAATTATCTTATCACACAACTATCTGTTACCGATAATTTCAGTGCATGCAGAGAATACCTTGCTGAAAACAACTTGTCATTTCCTTCTGCTCCTCGTTGGGTTCGACACTCTTACTTATAAAAAGGACTATGATAGATCCCCTACACTTGTGGGTCATAAATACTCTTTTCTGGCGCCGTTGACGGGGAGTGAAGCGCCTTTGGTGAGTGGAATTTGGTAAGGAAACATTTATATAGTGTGGTGAAATTTATTGTCACTTGTCACTATGGAAACTAATCCTTTGAGGGGCTTGTTCGGGGTATCTTCAGCTCGACCGGAAGCACAAAGAATTGCTCCTCAACCTACTGCACCTACTAAAAATATTTATCATGAAATTCCTTCGGGTATGCTAGAGAAACTGTTGGCTAATCCTTTTACAGGAGATGGAACATCACATCCCGACTTGCATCTAATCTATGTAGATGAAGTTTGTGGTTTATTTAAGCTTGCAGGTTTGCCCCAGGATGATGTCAAGAAGAAGGTCTTTCCCTTATCTTTGAGGGATAAAGCATTGACATGGCATAGGCTATGTGATGATACTTGATCATGGAACTACAACCGATTGAAATTGGAATTTCATCAAAAGTTTTATCCTATGCATTTGGTACATCGTGATCGGAATTATATCTATAATTTTTGGCCTCGTGATAGAGAAATTATCGCTCAAGCTTGGGGGAGGCTTAAGTTAATGTTATATTCATGCCCCAACCATGAGCTCTCGAGAGAAATTATTATTCATAACTTCTATGCTCGGCTTTCTCATGATAATCGCACCATGCTTGACACTTCTTGTACTGGTTCTTTTATGAAGAGAGATATTGACTTCAAATGGGATTTATTGGAAATAATTAAATGCAACTCTGAAGATTGGGAGTTTGATGGAGGTAAGGAGTGAGGTATGAATCTTAAGTTCTATTGTGTGGAATCCTTCGTTGAAACAAATACTTTTCGTGATTTGAGCGCTAAACATGGACTTGACTCTGAGATAGTAGCTTCATTATGTGAATCATTTGTTGCTCATATTAATCTCCCTAAGGATAAGTGGTTGAAATGTCATCCTCCCATAGAAGTCAATGTAGTAAAACCCAATACAGTTGAAGAGAAAGTTATTGCTTATAATGATTCTATTGTTCCTAGTGCGTACATTGAGAAACCACCTTTCCCTATTAGAATAAAGGATCATGCTAAAGCTTCAACTGTGATACGTAAGGGCTACATTAGAACACCTACACCCCCTGAGCAAATTAAAGTTGAACCTAGTATTGCTATTATTAAAGATCTCTTGGCCGATAATGTTGATGGGCTTGTTATTCAATTCTGTGAAGCTGCTGCTAGAATTGCTAAACCTCATGCTAGAGACAAACATAAACCTGTTGTTGGCATGCATGTTGTTTCTGTTAAGATAGGAGATCATTGTTATCATGGTTTATGTGACATGGGTGCTAGTGTTAGTGCAATACCTCAATCTTTATATAATGAAATTAAAGATGAGATTGCACCTGTCGAGATGGAATTTATTGATGTTACTATTAAACTTGCTAATAGAGATACTATCTGCCCTGTGGGAATTGTTAGAGATGTTGAAGTCTTGTGTGGTAAAACTAAGTATCCTACTAATTTTCTCGTTCTTGCTACCACACAAGATAGATTTTGTTCCATCATATTTGGTAGACTTTTCCTCAATACTTTTAATGCTCAAATTGATTGTGAGAAACAAACTGTTACTGTTGTCTTTGGAGGTGTGTCACATGAATTTAATTTTTCTAAGTTTGGTAGACAACCTCATGAAAAAGAATTGTCTAGTAAGGATGAAATTATTTCTCTTGCTTCTATTGTTGTGCCTCCTACTGATCCTTTAGAGCAATACTTGCTTGAACATGAAAATGATATGCATATGGATGAAAGGAATGAGATAGATAGAGTTATCTTTGAACAATATCCTATCCTTAAGAATAATTTGCCTGTTGAATTACTTGGAGATCCACCTCCACCAAAGGGTGATCCTGTGTTTGAGCTTAAACAATTACCTGATACTCTTAAGTATGCTTATCTTGATGAAAAAGAGATATATCCTGTTATTATTAGTGCTAACCTTTCAGAGTATGAAGAAAAGAAATTATTGAAAACTCTGAGGAAGCACCGTGCTGCTATTGGATATACTCTTGATGATTCTAAGGGCATTAGTCCCACTCTAGGCCAGCATAAAATTAAAACTGATCCTGATTCCAAACCAGTTGCCGATCACCAACGAAGATTAAATCCTAAGATGAAAGAGGTGGTAAGAAAAGAAATACTAAAGCTCCTGGAAGCAGGTATTATTTATCCTGTTGCTCATAGTGATTGGGTAAGTCCGGTGCATTGTGTCCCTAAGAAGGGAGGTATTACCGTTGTCCCTAATGATAAAGATGAATTGATCCCACAAAGAATTGTTACTGGCTATAGGATGATAATTGATTTTAGGAAATTAAATAAAGCTACTAAGAAAGATCATTACCCCTTACCTTTTATTGATCAAATGCTAGAAAGATTGTCTAAATATACACACTTTTGTTTCCTAGATGGTTATTCTGGTTTCCCCCAAATATCTGTTGCATAATCTGATCAGGAGAAAACTACTTTTACTTGCCCTTTCGGTACCTTTGCTTATAGACGTATGCCTTTTGGTTTATGTAATGCACCTGCTACCTTTCAAAGATGTATGATGGCTATATTCTCTGACTTTTGTGAAAAGATTGCTGAGGTTTTCATGGATGATTTCTCCGTTTACGGATCTTCTTTTGATGATTGCTTGAGCAACCTTGATCGAGTTTTGCAGAGATGTAAAGATACTAACCTTGTCTTGAATTGGGAGAAGTGCCACTTTATGGTTAATGAAGGCATTGTCTTAGGACATAAAATTTCTGAAAGAGGTATTGAAGTCAATAAGGCTAAAGTTGATGCGATCGAGAAAATGCCATGCCCTACAGACATTAAAGGTATAAGAAGTTTCCTTAGTCATGCTGGTTTCTATAGAAGGTTTATTAAAGACTTCTATGATATTTCTAGGCCTCTCACCAATCTCTTGAAAAAAGATATTCCATTTGTTCTTGATGATGATTGTGAAGAAGCATTTGAAATACTTAAGAAGGCCTTGATAACTACACCTATTATTCAGGACAAAGAGTTGATAAGAAATTAAATGTTATTCATTATGCTAGTAAAACTCTAGACAGTGTCCAAAAAAACTATGCTACTAGTGAAAAAGAATTTTTAGCAGTTGTGTTTGCATGTGATAACTTCAGATCTTATATTGTTGATTCCAAAGTTACTATTCACACTGATCATGCTGCTATTAAATATCTCATGGAAAAAAAAGATGCTCAACCTAGACTTATTAGATGGGTTCTCTTGCTACAAGAATTTGATTTGCATATTGTTGATAGAAAGGGCGCAGAGAACCCCGTAGCAGATAACTTGTCTAGGTTAGAGATTGTTCTTGATGACCCACAACCTATTGATGATAGCTTTCCTGATGAACAATTGAATGTCATCAATGCTTCACGTAGTACACCATGGTATGCTGATTATGCTAATTATATTGTTGCTAAATATATACCACCTAGTTTCACATACCAACAAAAGAAAAAGTTCTTTTATGATTTGAGATATTACTTGTGGGATGATCCTCACCTTTATAAAGAAGGAGTAGATGGTGTTATTAGACGTTGTGTACCTGAGCATGAATAGTGAAAGATCCTACAGAAGTGTCACTCCGAGGCTTACGGAGGACACCATGCGGGAGATAGAACTACACACAAGGTATTGCAATCCGGTTTTTATTGGCCTACTCTCTTCAAGGATGCTCGTAAGTTTTTCTTGTCTTGTGATGAATGTCAAAGAATAGGTAATATCAGTAAACATCAGGAAATGCCTATGAATTATTCACTTGTTATTGAACCATTTGATGTTTGGGGTTTTGATTATATGGGACCTTTTCCAAAGTCCAACGGGTATACTCATATTCTAGTTGCTGTTGATTACATTACTAAGTGGGTAGAAGCTATTCCAACTAGTAGTGCTGATCATAACACCTCTATTAAGATGCTTTAAGAAGTTATTTTTCCTAGATTTGGAGTCCCTAGATATTTAATGACTGATGGTGGTTCACATTTTATTCATGGCACTTTCCGTAAAATGCTTGCTAAGTATGATGTTAACCATATAATTGCATCTCCTTATCAAGCTTAGTCTAGTGGTCAAGTAGAGTTAAGTAATAGAGAAATTAAATTAATTTTGCAAAAGACTGTTAATAGGTCTAGAAAGAATTGGTCTAAGAAACTTGATGATGCACTGTGGGCTTATAGGACTGCTTATAAGAATCCCATGGGCATGTCTCCCTATAAAATGGTTTATGGTAAAGCATGTCATTTACCTCTTGAGCTAGAGCATAAGGCTTATTGGGCAATCAAAGAGCTCAACTTTGATTTCAAACTTGCTGGTGAGAAGAGGTTATTTGACATTAGCTCACTTGATGAATGGAGAACTCATGCATATGAAAATGCCAAATTGTTTAAAGAAAAGGTTAAGAGGTGGCATGATAAAAGGATACAAAAACGTGAGTTCAATGTAGGTGATTATGTCTTGCTATACAATTCTCGTTTAAGACTTTTTGGAGGCAAGCTTCTCTCTAAATGGGAAGGTCCTTACATTGTCGAAGAAGTATATCATTCCGGTGCCATCAAAATCAACAACGCGGAAGGCACTTTTCCGAGAGTTGTGAATGAGCAAAGAATCAAGCATTATATCTCAGGTATTCCCATAAATGTCGAAAGCAATATAATTAATACCATAACCCTTGAGGAGTACATAAGGGATGTTTACCAGCCTGTTTCAGACTCCGAAAACGAAGAGGTATGTGATACGGTAAGTAAACCGACTCCAAAACTTTTCCAATAACAAATTTTCTCCGTTTTGGAATATTTAGAAAAATATGAAAATTTAAAGTAGTCCGGAAAGCGCACGAGGAGGCGACGAGCCTCCCAGGCGCGCCCCTACCCCCTGGGCGCGCCTGGGGGGCTCGTGAGCACCTCGTATGCCTCCCGAACTCCGTTTTCTTGTGGAATACTCCTTATAGTCGGTAAAAATTCATTATATAATCTTTCGAAAGGTCTGGCCCCTCGTATCAGGCAAATATCCTTTGTTTTTGTTTCGAGCTGCTGTGCAGACAGATCCAGATTGCTATGACGTCCCCAAAGGCCTCGAAGGACAAGTTCTTCGAGAAGGTCATCAATCCCTACCTCGCGGAGGTGCTGCAACACCCTCAATCTATCGAGATGCATGAAGGGGTGCTACACATCCGTGATGTTGAGGGGCCCAAGAGGACCAAAAGCGTAGAGGCGAGGCTCGAAGCAATGGAGCAACAAGTCTTCAAGTGCCAAGGGATGGTGGAACGAGGACTCAACGCCAACCACATGATGATCACGGAGTTCACCAACAAGCACAAGATCGATGTCATGGACATCAGGGAGCACCTCTTCAAGCTCTATGACAGAATCGATCACCTCCAAGCCCACATCTACGACCTGCACTACCAAAACTGTGAGTATGAGTATAGATTTGAAGCAATGCGGTTGACTGCAGATTTGAGGATTCCGGAGACTCGATCATCTTTCCATGATGGAGAACCTATGCCTTGGAAGACGGAGAATCAACCCCAGACTCCAACAACTCCAACGCCATCACCTCTGAAGGAAGACAATTAAACACGGGTATGGGCACTCCCCTTGGCTTGTGCCAAGCTTGGGGGAGTTGCCCCGGTATCGTATCACCATCTCATCTTTTCCCTTTACCTTTATCTTAGTTCGATCCTTTTTGGTAATATCTTTATCTAGTAGAATAAAGTTCTTAGTATGATCTAGGCTTGAGTTTTGCTTTATGTTACCCCCAATGTAATCGAGTTCGTGAGTTATATAATAAGGAGTGTTTTAGTTAAGGGTCTTGCTTCATGTCATGATCTAAAGAAAAGAATAATAAAAGAACAAAAGCATGAAAGATCATGTGATGATCTTATGGGAGGTGATGGCTTCACATATAAAAGGAATGTTGATTGAAACTTGTTGTGGGTGGACGAACGTAGACCTTGGTCATTGTTGCAATTAATAGGAAGTAATAAAGAAAGAGAGGTTCACATATAAATATATCATATTTGACACCGTCTATGATCGTGAACACTCATTAAACTATTACATGCTAAGAAGTAGATGTTGGACAAGGAAGACAACATAATGAATTATGTTTGCTTGGTTCCGAACAATGTTATATGACTAGAGATCCCTTAGCATGTGACGCTTGCTTCCACCTCATATCAGCCAAAACTTCCACACTAAGTAGATATACTACTTGTGCATCCATAAACCCTCAACCCAGTTTTTCCATGAGAGTCCACCATACCTACCTATGGATTGAATAAGATCCCTCAAGTAAGTTGTCATCGGTGCAAGCAATAAAAAAATTTCTCCCTAAATATGTATGATCTATTAGTGTGTGGAAAATAAGCTTTGTACGAACCTGTGATGAGGAAGACATAAAAGCGACAAACTGCATAATAAAGTTCTTTCTCATAGGAGGCAATATAAAGTGACGTTCCTTCACACTAAGAGATCACACATCCAAAACTAAAAAACGCATGACAATCTCTGCTTCCCTCTGCGAAGGGCCTATCTTGTACCTTTACTTTTTATCTTTAAAAGAGTCATGGTGATCGACACCAATTCCTTATTTCGCCATTATCTTGCCTAGCGTCATGTGCTAGGGAAGATCTATATTCATATATCAACTTGGAAGTAAGTAATCATGAATTATTATTGTTGACATTACCCTTGAGGTAAATAGTTGGGAGGCGAAACTATAAGCCCCTATCTTTCTTTGTGTCCAACTGAAACTTTGATCTCATGAGTACCGCATGAGTTTTAGCAATTGTAGAAGACTAAAAGACGATTGACTATGTGGATTTGCTTTACAAGCTCTTATTTGACTCTTTTCGATGTTATAATAAATTGCAACTGCCTCAATGACTAAAGACTATTGGTTGTTAATTCTCAATAAGGTTCTTGATCCATACTTTACATTGTGAAGGAATTGTCACTTTAGCATAAGACATTATATGACGATATTGCTGTTCTAAATATGATCATGATGCCTGCATGTCCGTATTTTATTTTATCGACACCTCTATCTCTAAACATGTAGGCATATTTATTGATCTCGGCTTCCGCTTGAGGACAAGCGAGGTCTAAGCTTGGGGGAGTTGATACGTCCATATTGCATCATGCTTTTATATTGATATTTATCGCATTATGGGCTGTTATTACACATTATGGTACAATACTTATTCCTTTTCTCTCTTATTTTATAAGGTTTACATGAATAGGGAGAATGCCGGCAACTGGAATTCTGGGCTGAGAAAGGAGCAAGTTTGAGATACCTATTCTGCACAACTCCAAAAACCATGAAAATCAGCGAGGAATTATTTTGGAATATATAAAAAATACTAGGCGGAAGAAATACTGGAGGGGAGCCACGAGGAGGTCACGAGCCTGCCAGGCGCGCCGCACCCCCTGGGCGTGCCTGGGGGCTCGTGGGCCACCTGTTACCCCTCCGGCTCCCATCTTCTGCTATATAGAGGGTTTCGTCCCAGAAAAAAAAAATCAAGAGAGAGCTTTCGGGAATAAACTCCGCCGCCACGAGGCGGAACTTGAGCAGAACCAATCTAGAGCTCCGGCAGGGCCGTCCTGCCGGGGAAACTTCCCTCCCGAAGGGGGAAATCATCGCCATCGTCATCACCAACACTCCTCTCATCGGAGGGGACTCATCTCCATCAACATCTTCATCAGCACCATCTCATGTCCAAACCCTAGTTCATCTCTTGTACCCAATCTCTGTCTCGCGACTCTGATTGGTACTTGTAAGGTTGCTAGTAGTGTTAATTACTCCTTGTTGTTGATGCTAGTTGGTTTACTCGGTGGAATATCATATGTTCAGATCCTTAATGCTATTCAATACCTCTCTGATCATGAACATAATTATGCTTTGTGAGTAGTTACGTTTGTTCCTCAGGAAATGGAATAAGTCTTGCTATAAGTAGTCATGTGAATTTGGTATTCGTTCGATATTTTGATGCGTTGTATGTTGTCTTTCGTCTAGTGGTGTTATGTGAATGTCGACTACATGACCCTTCACCATTATTTGGGCCTAGAGGAAGGCATTGGGAAGTAATAAGTAGATGATGGGTTGCTAGAGTGACAGAAGCTTAAACCCTAGTTTATGCGTTCCTTCGCAAGGGGCTGATTTGGATCCCCTAGTTTAATGCTATGGTTAGACTTTGTCTTAATTCTTCTTTCATAGTTGCGGATGCTTGCAAGAGGGGTTAATCATAAGTGGGATGTTTGTCCAAGTAAGGATAGCACCCAAGCACCGGTCCACCCACATATCAAACTATCAAAGTAGCGAACGCGAATCATATGAACATGATGAAAACTAGCTTGACAGAAATTCCCATGTGTCCTCGGGAGCGCTTTACCTTATATAAGAGTTCGTCCAGGCTTGTCCCTTGCTACAAAAGGGATTGGGCCATCTTGCTGCACCTTTGTTACTATTGTTACTTGCTACCCGTTACGAATTATCTTATCACACAACTATCTGTTACCGATAATTTCAGTGCCTGCAGAGAATACCTTGCTGAAAACCACTTGCCATTTCCTTCTGCTCCTCATTGGGTTCGACACTCTTACTTATCGAAAGGACTACGATAGATCCCCTACACTTGTGGGTCATCAAGCCACATATTTCTTGATTCGAGCTTTTCCTTACTCAGCGGAGCTTGACCCGGCGGAGATGGTTGGGGGGTTTCGAGTGCTAAAGGTGGACGAATCAGTGTTTACCGAGGATGACTATCTTTAGTGTGTGAGAGCGGATCGAGTGTTTGCCAGTCAGCTTGTGAATGACATGTCATTGGAGAGCTAGCATCCATCCTATGGCTCAAACAACGCCCGAGTTCAGCCGCCCTTGTTTAAATCAGTTAGTCTGACTCCGCCCTTGTTGGGGATATTACTCCGCAGTATAACCCGCCTTATGGAGGCCGGGACAAGAGTAAGGCGGCTTGACAATACTCAAGATGGGCCCTGACATGCAAGACTTGAGGTGCAATGCAGGTCTCCAACGTGAGCCAGTTGGTGGCCCATGACACGAAGATGTCGACTCAAGGCCCACAAGGTTAAGAGGGTCGCCAGGAGTTTCCCTACTTGAGGAGCAAGGTGAATTAGAGACATATCGGGTCACGGATCATAACATGACCCAGATTCTTGTAAGCCTAGGGTCCCGACCTGTATATAAAGGCGGGTCCCGAAGGCCAATAGGGGGAGGTTACAGTCAATCGATAGCTAGGTCAACCGAATCTGCTCCCTTGTAATCCATTTCATCATCAATACACACAAAGCAGGATGTAGGATTTTACCTCCATCGGAGTGGCCGAACCTGGGTAAACTCGTCTCTCGTTCCCGATCAACCCCTTTGAGTCGCCACATAGTGGTGATGGCCTCACACTCAATTTCTCTCACGAGGACATCTGTCGTGACAAAACCACGATAGTTGGCGCCCACCGTGGGGCAATCGCGCGGTGGAGTTGAGTTCTCAAAGGGATCCCTTCTAGGGGTCGGGAGCTACGCAGTTGGCATAATGACCAAAAGCCATCGTGGAAAGAGTTACATCGACAATTCGAGCTGGGGTCCCGAGGCCGATTCGATCGAATCTGGATATTGGGTCCCCTTCGGCAAGATACACGTCTTCATCGACAAAGTCAGCGCGTCTATTCCTGAGCCGGACATGTGTACCGACATCGTCGAGCCGGCTCGGCTCGCGCAACCCGCCCGACGTCAAACCATATGACATTAGATCTTCATCGGCTTCACCCAAGGGATGAGCCTCCCGGATGAGCCGACGACCGGAGGAGATACTCTTGTTAACTCCGATGGTGAGTCATCCATGGGGGGACACATGTTCGATCTGCCCCCTCTTTGATGAATGACTTGGGGGGCTTTCTCGGGGCGGAAATCTCCGAGGAGTCGCAAGAGGCGCCTCGCCAGGTCACCATCTACATGGCAGGGGATGCACCGGCTCAGGATCAGCCAGGAACAACCGTCGCCTATGGAACGACTCGGTGTGGCAAGGCGTCGGCTGAGGACATGATGGATCTGATGGGGGAGATGTCAAAGCTCATGGCAACCCCGGTTACTGCTGAGAATCAGGTGGAAATCAATGCAGAATTGGTAAAACTTTGTGGGGAGATGCCCAAGGTGCAACGGGATATTGACATCGAGAACACCCGGATGGAAGAGCAACAGACTCAGAGCAATAATGAGTCGGAGCATTTGAAAGCTGAGGCTTGGCAGTTGGAACATCATCAAAACATTTCTAACGCGATGCATCAGAGGAGACATCATACTCGTTTCCCAGTTGATCTTGACCTGACTCATTTGTTGGACAGCCCACCCACTAGGGGGGAGCATGACTCCCTCGATAGACAAACCGACAGATCAAGGCGACTCAAGCATGGTCACCGAATTAGTGTTTCCAGACACCGCAGGGTCACTTCTCCAACCCTCTTGATAATATGCTAGCTGCCACATGTAATATGGAGTCACCCCCATGCATGGAAACACCCCGGTGAAGGTGGAAGCCAGGAACGCCATCGAGATGCTCAAGACTGCGGTGGTCCAGCAGGCGCAGTTTTCTTATAGTCGAGATCGGTTACACTCCATGCCGCATGCGAGTCGCACGAAGAGCCATCATGAGGAGTCTCCAGCGGTTTCCAGCGACGGCCGGTGGCAGCAACCTTAGGTTGACCCACCCGACCCGCCGATGTCTAAGGCCCAGGCGCTCGTGAACGCAGCCCGAGCCGCCCGTCAGGCAGAAGCAGACGTGGCTACGGCATTGACACCTCAAGTGGTCCCGACTTACGCTTAGCCAACGCCCGCTCATGGCGAGTCAAGCGACAGGACCGTCGGGCTCCCCTGTTTGTCTCTGGCCCTTCATAATAAGCACATGCCAAAGGACTTCAAAGGTCCTCGCAAGGTTCCCAACTACACAGCAGATCCTGAGCCGGCCGCGTGGATTGAGAGTTATGAGCTTGCTATGGACATATTTGATGCTAGTGACGCGGTGTGTGCCAAATACCTTACGATGATGTTGGAAGGGCCGACTCGAACATGGTTGAAAAAGCTACCATCCAATTTTATTAACACCTGGGCGGAGTTGAAGGAGCGGTTTATCACAAACTTTAGGCAAACATGCAAACGTCTAATGATGACAGTGGATTTGCAGCGTTGTGTTCAACGCTTTGATGAGTCGGTGCACGAGTGGACGCACCGGGTCACTGATACGTCTCCAACCTATCTATAATTTTTGATTGTTCCATGCTATTATATTATCTGCTTTGGATGTGTTATATGCATTAATATGTTGTTTTATATTATTTTTGGGACTAACCTTTTAATCTAGATGAGTGCAGTTTCTAGTTTTCCACGTTTTTGAATATTGCAGATAAGGAATATTAAACGAAGTCCAAAGGGCACAAAATCTCCGTAAATATTTTTCTTGGACCAGAAGACACCGAGGAGACTTGGAGTAGGGGGCAAGGCACTTGTCGGGAGGCCACAAGCCTGCAGGGCGCGCCCCGGGGAGGTGGCCTCGCCCCCTGGCTTGTGGGCCCCCTGAAGGTCTCCTAACTCTATTTCTTGGCCTATAAATTTCCCAAATATTCCCGTATCGTGAGAAAGAGCCAAGAAAATACTTTTATGCCATCGGGAGCTTCTGTTCCCGAGAGATCCAATCTGGGAACCTTTTCCGATAATATGTCGGAGAGGGAATTGATCATGGAGGGCATGTACATCAAGTTTATTGCCCCTCCGATGATGTGTGAGCGGTTCACTACAAACCTACGGGTCCATAGCTAGTAGCTATATGGCTTCTTATCTCTCTTTGATCTTCAATACCATGTTCTTCATGATCTTCATGGAGATCTATCTGATGTAATACTCTTTTGTGGTGTATTTGTCGAGATCCGACGAATTGTGAGTTTATGTTCAGATTATCTATGAATATTATTTGAGTCTCTTCTGAATTCTTATATGCATGATTTCATATCTTTGCAAGTCTCTTCGAAGTATTGGTTTGGTTTGGCCAATTAGATTGGTAATTCTTGCAATGGGAGAAGTGCTTAGTTTTGGGTTCAATCTTGCGGTGTCATCACCGAGTGACATAGTAGGGGTAGCGAGGCACGTATTGTATTGTTGCCATCAAGGATAAAAAGATGGGGTTTTCATCATATTGCTTGAGTTTATCCCTCTCCATCATGTCATCTTACTTAATGTGTTATTCTGTTCTTCATTAACTTAATACTCTAGATGCATTTAAGAGTCGGTCGATGTGTGGAGTAATAGTAGTAGATGCAGAATCACTTAGGTCTACTTGACATAGACGTGATGCCTATATGCATAATCATTGCCTTAGATATCTTCATAATAATATGCTTTTCTATCAATTGCTCGATAGTAATTTGTTCACCCATCGTATTATTTTCCTTTATGAGAGAAGCCTCTAGTGAAATATATGGCCCCCGGGTCTATTTACCATATTATATTTTCAGATCTATAAACTAAAAGTACCAAAAATACTTTGCTACAATTTATTAACTTTTGTTTACGCAATCTTTTATATCTGTCTCTATCAAATCTCATCCTTGCAAATAACTCTGAAGGGGTTGACAACCCCTTTATAGCATTGGGTGCAAGTGTTTGATTATTTGTGTAGGTACTATTATTGGGGCCTTGCTTGTTCCTCCTACTCAATTGATACCTTGATTCGCAATAAACCGAGGGAAATAGTTTTCTACTTCGCTGCATCACCCTTTCCTCTTCAAGGGAAAACCAACGCAAACTCAAGAGGTAGAAAGATGGATTTCCGGCGCCGTTGTCGGGGAGGACACATAGCAAGATCACGGCTACCAAGTACCCATCACAAACTCATCTCTTGCATTTACTTTATTTGCCATTTGCCTCTCGTTTTCCTCTCCCCACTTCTAAGAATATTTTCAGAAAATATCGAAAAGATTTGCCTTATTATTCACCCTTTTTCCGTTCGTCTTTTTGTTTGCTTGCTTGTGTGCTAGATTGCTTGCTTTGTCACGATGGCTCAAGAGAATACCAAGTTATGTGATTTTTCCACTACTGCTAATAATGATTTTATTAGTACTCCGATTGCTCCCGCCACTAGTGCGGGATCTTGTGAAAATAATGCCGCTTTGCTCAATCTTGTTATGAAAGAACAATTTTTTGGCCTTCCTAGTGAAGATGTCGCATCCCATCTAAACACTTTCGCTGAGTTGTGTGATATGCAAAAGAAGCAAGATGTGGATAATGAAATTGTTAAATTAAAGCTTTTTTCCTTTCTCACTACGAGGTCGTGACAAAACTTGGTTTTCATCTTTACCTAAAAACAGTATTGATTCATGGAATAAGTGTAAAGATGCTTTTATTTCCAAGTACTTTCCGCCCGCTAAGATTATCTCCCTTAGGAACGATATAATGAATTTTAAGCAACTTGATCATGAGCATGTTGCACAATCTTGGGACAGGATGAAACTAATGATTAGGAATTGCCTCGCACATGGTTTGAGTTTATGGATGATTATACAATTTTTTATGCAGGATTGAAATTTCATTCTATAATCTTTTAGATTCCTCCGTGGGTGGTACTTTTTTGGAAATCACGTTAGGAGAAGCTACTAAACTCCTAGATAATATTATGGCCAATTACTCTCAATGGCATACCGAAAGATCTCCTACTAGTAAAAAAGTACATGCTATGGAAGAAATTAATACTTTGAGTGGAAAGATGGATGAATTAATGAAATTGTTTGCTAGTAAGAGTGATCCTATTTATCCCAATGATATGCCTTTGTCTTCTTTGATTGTAAATAATAATGAATCTATGGATGTGAATTTTGTTGGTAGAAACAATTTTGGCAATAATTTTCCTAGTAATTCCTCTAATAATTATGGTAATTCCTACAATAATTCTTATGGAAATTATAATAAGATGCACTCTCATCTTGAGAATAATATTAAAGAATTCATTAGCTCTAAAAAATGTTTCAATGCTATGATTGAAGAAAAATTGCTCAAGATTGATGATTTGGCTAGGAACGTTGATATAATTTCACTTGAGATTGATTCTTTGAAAATTAGATCTATTCCACCCAAGCATGATATTAATGAGTCTCTAAAATCTATGATAATTTCTATTGATGAGTGTAAGGAAAGAACCGCTAGAATACGTGCTAAGCGTGAATGGTTTGAAAAGGTGTTTTCTCATGATAATAATGATGAAGATCTTAAAGTGATTGCCGTGACACCTATTGAATCTTTGTTTTCTAGTATAAATCTTGAAAAATATGGGACTTGAGAAGAGTCAACTTTAGTTAAAAGGCATCCCAATGATTCGAAGTTTTTAGATCTTAATGATAAGATTGATAAAAGTGTGATGGAAAAGGTCAAAACTTTAAATAGCAATGATCCCACTCTTTCAGATTTCAAGGACTTTAATTATGCTAATTGCTCTTTGATTGATTGTGTTTCCTTGTTACAATCCATGTTGAATTCTCCGCATGGTTATAGTCAAAATAAAGCTTTTACTAAACATATTGTGCATGCCATGATGAAATCTTTTGAAGAAAAACTTGAGTTGGAAGTTTCTGTACCTAGAAAGCTGTATGATGGGTGGGAACCTACTATTAAAATTAAAATTAAAATTAAATATTATGAGTGCCATGCTTTGTGTGATTTGGGTGCTAGCGTTTCCATGATTCCAATAACTTTATGTGATGTGCTAGGATTTCATGAATTTGATGATTGCTCTTTAAATTTGCACCTAACAGATTCTACCATTAAGAAACCCACGGGAAGGATTAATGATGTTCTTATTGTTTCGAACAGTAATTATGTTCCCATAGATTTCATTGTTCTTGATATAGATTGTAATCCCACATGTCCTATTATTCTTGGTAGACCTTTCCTTAGAACAATCGGTGCAATTATATATATGAAGGAAGGTAATATTAGATTCCAGTTTCCATTAAGGAAAGGCATGGATAATTTTCCTAGAAAGAAAATAAGATTACCTTATGAATCCATTATGAAAGCTACCTATGGATTGCATACCAAAGATGACAATACCTAGATCTATTGCATTATGCCTAGCTAGGGGCATTAAACAATATCGCATGTTGGGAGGCAAACCAATTTTATTTGTTTTGCTATTGTTTTTGTTTCTGTTTTTTAGTGATGCACACAGTATTACCTCTGTAATAATTGTGTTTTCTTGTTTTTATTAGTGTTTGAGCCAAGTAAGACCTTTGTGATGGTCTACAGTGTTTGCAAGTTGATTTTGCTGAAAAACACAAACTTTCGCTCTCAGTCCAGGAATTTTATAAATTCGCTGGAATGTGCTTTTGACATGAATTGTTTACGCAAGATTGGTTTACAAATTTCCCAGATCTTCCTATTTTTCAGAATTTTTGGAGTTAGAGAATTATTCAAAGTAAACAGATTACTACCGAATGTTCTGTCTTTGACAGATTGTGTTTTCTTTGTGGTGTTTGCTTATTATGATGAATCTATGGGTTGTATCAGGGAGTATGAACCACGAAGAAGTTATAATACAGTAAATATTACATCAGTATAAATAAATAATGAGTTCACAATAGTACCTTAGTGGTGATTTAGTTTTTCTTATACTAACAGATCTCATGAGTTTTCTGTTGAGTTTTGTGTTGTGAAGTTTTCAAGTTTTGGGCAAAGATTTTATGGACTACGGAATAAGGGGTGGTAAGAGCCTAAGCTTGGGGATGGAGAAGGCACCCCAAGCCATATTCAAGGATTTCAAAGAGCCTAAGTGTGGGGATTCCGAGGAAGGTATCCCCTCTTAAATCTTCAATCCATCGGTAAATTTACTTGAGGCTATATTTTTATTCACCACATGATATGTGTTTTGCTTGGAGCGTCTTGTATGATATGAGTCTTTAATTTGTAGTTTTCCACAATCATCCTTGTTGCGCACATCTTTTGAGAGAGAGACACGCTGAATCGTGAATTTATTAGAATACTCTTTGTGCTTCACTTATATCTTTTGAGCTAGGCAATGTTGCTGTAGTACTTCACTTATATCTTTTAGAGCAGGGCGGTGTTTTGTTTTATAGAAATTATTAAACTCTCGTACCTCACTTATATTATTTTGAGAGTTCTTTAAACAGCATGGTGATTGGCTTAGGTTATGAATTTAGTCCTAATATAATAAGCATCCAAGATAGATATAATAAAAACTTCCATATTAAGTGCATTGAATATGATGAGATGTTTGATTTCTTGCATATAGTTTTGAGATATGAAGATGGTGATATGAGAGTCATGCTAGTAAGTAATTGTGAATTAGAAGAAATTCTTGTGTTAAATCTTGTGATTACCGTAGCATGCACGTATGGTGAACCATTATGTGATGAAGTCGGAGCATGATTTGTTTAATGATTGTCAACCTTTGTGTGGAGGTAGGGATGACGCGATGGTTAACTCCTACCAACCCTTCCCCTAGGAGCATGCATCTAATACTTGTCTTCGATAACTAATAGGCTTTTGCAATAAGTATGTGAGTTCTTTATGACTAATGTTGAGTTCATGGATTATATGCACTCTCACCCTTCCACCTTTGCTAGCCTCTCTAGTACCACACAACTTTCGCCGGTACATTAAACCCACCTTCCTCAAAACAGCCACCATATATCTTCCTCAAAACAGCCACCATAGCTACCTATTATGGCATTTTCATAGCCATTCCGATATATATTGCCATGCAACACCATCGTCTCGTTTTTATGACACACACCATCACTTCCACATTGCTTATAGAGTCATACTTTTCTAGATACCGAGTTGTAAGTAAATAAAAGTGTGATGAGTTGCATTATTAGAGCATTGTCGTGTGTGAGAAAAAGGATGATGGAAGCTATGATTCCCTCACAAGTTGGGATGAGTCTCCGGACTTTACAAAAAATAAAAGAGGCTAGTGAAGCCCATAAAAAATAATATAAAAGAAGCCATAGAAGCCCATCCAAAAAAAGAAAGAAAAAAGGAAAAAAGAAAAAAAATGAATAGAAGGGACAATGCTACTATCTTTTTCCACACTTGTGCTTCAAAGTAGCACCATGTTCTTCATAGAGAGTCTCCTATTTTGTCACTTTCATATAACTAGTGGTATTACATCTTTTGCACAACCACTTAATTTTCTTTTTGAGCTTCCATACACTTATAGCTCTAGTGCATTTGTTGCATGGAAATCCCTACTCACTCACATTGATATCTATTGATGGGCATCTCCATAGCCCGTTGATATGCCTAGTTGATGTGAGACTATCTTCTTCCTTTCTTTTTGCAACCTCCACTACACTTTATTCCACCTACAGTGCTATATCCATGGCTCACGCTCATGTATCGCGTGAGAGTTGAAAATGTTTGAGAACATAAAAGGTGTGAAACAATTGCTTGATTTTCACCGGTGTTGTGCATGATTTAGATACTTTGTGTGGTGAAGATGGAGCATAGCCAAACCATATGATTTTTTAGGGATTACTTTCTAAGACCATGCTATTTTGAAAGGAAGCAATTACTTTATTAGTATGCTTGAAGTATTATTGTTTTTGTGTCAATATTAGACTTTTGTTTTGAATATTATGGATTTGAATATTCATGCCACATTAGAGAATATTACATGGATAAATATGTTAGGTAGCATTCCACATAAAAAATACTGTTGTTAATATTTACCTACTCGAGGACGAGCAGGAATTAAGCTTGGGGATGCTTGATACGTCTCCAACGTATCTATAATTTTTGATTGCTCCATGCTATTATATTATCTGTTTTGGATGTTTTATATGCATTAATATGTTGTTTTATATTATTTTTGAGACTAACCTATTAATCTAGAGCCTAGTGATAGTTTTTGTTTTTTCCATGTTTTTGAATATTGCAGATAAGGAATATTAAACGGAGTCGTGAACAAAATCTCCGGAAAGATTTTTCTTGGAAAAGAAGACACCTACGAGACTTGGAGTAGGGGTCAAGGCACTTGCCGGAAGGCCACAAGCCTGCAGGGCGCGCCCTGGGGGTGGCTGCACCCCCTGGCTTGTGGGCCCCCTGCAGGTCTCTTAACCCTATTTCTTGGCCTACAAATTCCCAAATATTCCCGTATCGTCAGAAAGAGCCACGTAAATACTTTTACGCCGCCGGGAGCCTTTGTTCCCAAGAGATCCAATCTGGGAGCCTTTTCCAATAATCTACCGGAGAGGGAATTGATCACGGAGGGCATCTACATCAACTCCATTGCCCCTCTGATGATGTGTGAGTAGTTCACCACATACCTACGGGTCCATAGCTAGTAGCTAGATGGCTTCTCTCTCTTTGATCTTCAATACCATGTTCTTCGTGATCTTCATGGAGATCTATCCGATGTAATACTCTTTTGCAGTGTGTTTGTCGAGATCTGATGAATTGTGAGTTTATGAATATTATTTGAGTCTCTTCTGAATTCTTACATGCATGATTTCATATCTCTGCAAGTCTCTTCGAATTATTGGTTTGGTTTGGCTGACTAGATTGGTAATTCTTGCAATGGGAGAAGTGCTTAGTTTTGAGTTCAATCTTGCGGTGTCCTCACCCAGTGACAAAGTAGGGGTAGCGAGGCACGTATTATATTATTGCCATCGAGGATAAAAAGGTGGGGTTTTCATCATATTGCTTGAGTTTATCCCTCTACATAATGTCATCTTACTTAATGCGTTACTCTGTTCTTCATGAACTTAATGCTCTAGATGTCGGCAGGAGCCGGTCGATGTGTGGAGTAATAGTAGTAGATGCAGAATCGTTTCGTTCTACTTGACACGGATGTGATGCCTATATGCATAATCATTGCCTTAGATATCTTCATAAGTATTTGCTTTTCTATCAATTGCTCGACAGTAATTTGTTCACCCACCGTATTATTTTCCTTTATGAGAGAAGCCTCTAGTGAAACCTATGCCCCCCGGGTCTATTTTCCATATTATATTTTCAGATTTATAAACCAAAAATACCAAAAAAATACTTTGCTGCAATTTATTAACTTTTGTTTCCACAATCTTTTATATCTATCTCTATGAGATCTCATCCTTGCAAATAATTCTGAAGGGATTGCCAACTCCTTTATAGTGTTGGGTGCAAGAGTTTGATCATTTGTGTAGGTACTACTATTGGGGCCTTGTTTGTTCCTCCTACTGGATTGATACCTTGGTTATCAACAAACCGAGGGAAATAATTATCTACTTCGCTGCATCACCCTTTCCTCTTAAAGGGAAAACGAACGCAAGCTCAAGAGGTAGGAAGAAGGATTTCTGGCGCCGTTCCCGGGGAGGATACATAGCAAGATCACGCCTTCCAAGTACCCATCACAAACTCATCTCTTGCATTTACTTTATTTTCCATTTTCCTCTCGTTTTCCTCTTCCCCACTTCTAAAACGATTTTCAGAAAATACCAAAAAGATTTGCCCTTTTATTCGTCTTTTTTGTTTACCTCTCTGTTTGTGGATCTCTCACTTGTCTCTATGACTAGTATTACCACTTCCCTTTGTCATCAGATTTTGAAGTTTTGTACTTCAAACAAAATCAAAGGGAGAATTTGAAAGATGTATGGTTTAGGCTAATGGAATCTTATCGTATCTCCAACCTAAAGGGAAATGCAAAGGTTTTGCTCAGAAATGTTTACATTGGATTGGCTTTACATAATAACTCTTAGATTTTGCCTCAAATGGGAATTTTATTGAATTAAATACAAACGCTGCTTATGAAGTATTGGAGGGAATTTTGGGAGTTCCTCCAAAAAAAATGGGGTTTAATTTTTCAGAAGAGGGAGTTCAAATTCTCGACAAATTGAGTGACTTACATAAGCACTTCGAGTTACAACAATATCACGAACCCCTTAAACATATCAATGGAAACCTCAACCGTTTGAACACTTTGATTACCCTTTGCAATAAGTGTTCGGATATTTTGGACAATAAACTAGATTCTCCACCTACACACTCGGGGAATAGGAAAGAGCCCCCCGGTTTTGAAAAGGACGTCACGAAAATTGTCAATAGCAAATATAATAATACCTAGATCTATCGCCTTATGCCTAGCTAGGGGCGTTAAACAATAGTGCTTGTTGGGAGGCACCCCAATTTTATTTGTTTTGCTTTTGTTTTTTGTTCCTGTTTTTGAGTGCTGCACACATTATTACCTGTGTAATAATTGGGGTTTCTTGTTTTAGTTAGTGTTTGAGCCAAATAAGACATTTGGGATGGTCTACGGTGTTTGCAAGTTGATTTTGCTGAAAACAGAAACTTTTGTTCTTAGTCCAGGAATTTTATAAATTCACTGGAACGTGCTTTTTATATGAATGTTTTACACAAGATTGGTTTACAAATTTACCAGATCGTCCTAATTTTTCAAATTTTTTGGAGGCATAGAAGTATTTGAAGTAAACAGATTGCTATAGATTGTTCTGTTTTTGACAGATTCTGTTTTCTTTGTGTTGTTTGCTTATTTTGATGAATCTATGGGTTGTATCGGGGGGTATGAACCATGGAGAACTTGGAATACAGTAAATATTACATCAATATAAATAAAGAATGAATTCAGAACACTACCTAAAGTGGTGATTTATTTGTCTTATACTCCCTGTGTCCTAAAATAAGTGTCTTAAGCTCAATAGAACTTTGTATTAGAGCTAGTACAAAGTTGAGACACTTATTTTGGGACGGAGGGAGTACTAACGGATCTCATGAGTTTTCTGTTGAGTTTTGTGTTGTGAAGTTTTCAAGTTTTGGGTAAAGATTTGATGGAGTATGGAATAAGGAGTGGCAAGAGCCTAAGCAGATGGAAAACTTCCACGTTCGCTAGGCTAGGGACGCGTGACACATGAATGGATAGCGTATCTCGGTTCCTCTCGTTTTTCTAATCAACTTTTATGTATAAATTATTTTCATGTGACTTACAGTTTATTTTATATTAATTTTTAAAGTTTTATTAATATTCAGAATTTAAAACAGATTATTTAAATTCAATAATTAGAATTATGACATCAACATGGTGTCATGCTAACGTGAGGAGTCAACAATCTTAGTTGACTGGTCAAATTTGACTAGTGGGTCCGATACGTCATAGGCACATTTTTAATTAGGGTTAAATAAATATTAATCAAATTAATTTAGTGGGAGGACCCACCTATAATTCACTGGTCAGATTAATTAACTAACAAAATTAAACTAATAGGTTTAGTTAGTTGTTAAGAGAATTAAATTTGTTAGATTAGGTTTAACTAACTTAACTAATTACTTTAATTGATTAGGCAAATTAATCAAGGATTAATTAAGTCAACTAATCAATCAACAATTAATTACTTTAATTAATTAATTATTATATATATATATATTTATTTATATAATAATAATAATTATTTTGTTATAACGGGGGTTGGGCCCCATCTACCATTCTGTGTGTGGGGGGCTAATCTAGCCCTAGTGCCAATGAGGGGTTGCACGCCGAAACCACCCGGGGCCGAGGCCAAGGCCACGACCTAAGGGGTCAATGGGCGCCATCGATGGTGGGGCAAGCCGCCATTGGCCGAAGCCAGGGCACGGCGAGGCGGGCGGAGCTGCGCCGGTCGACGGCACGCAGTAGGCGGGCAAGCGCGGGGGCGAGCGGCACGCGGCGATGATGTGGCTGCGGCAGCCAGAGGCGCGTGCGCAAGAGGGCACGAAAGGAAGCGGCGCAGTCGTGAACATGGGAGCTCGTCGGAGAGGTGGTCGAACCGGGAGGGGGCGGGGAGGTGAGGAGGCATATGGAGGGGGGAGCCCGTGGCTCACCGACGTAGTAGAGGTGGCAGTGGGTGCGCGGAGGCGAGCTGAGGAGGTCTGGTGGAGGAGAGGTAGCCGACGGCGGTGCGCGGGGGCGACAGGGCGCTGGTGGGGAGGGAAGGGCCGACGGCGATCGGTGGCCGCGGTGGGGGCCGGATCCGGCGAGGAGTCGGGGCGGGGTCGTGTGGGCGTTCTGGAATTGGGGGTACGCAGACTTGCGTGCCTATGGCCTAGGGCGGGCCTGCCTCGCTTGAGAAAACCAACGGGCCCGACACCGTTCAAGGAAAGGCCCTCATGAGGGGCCAAGCCTCACGAGGAGGAGCAGCGTCAAGACCCGCAGGGGGCCTCATGAGGACCCCTCCGGAGCGGCGGATATTCCGAGTCAAGGCCGGGCCTCATGAGTCAAGGGTGACGTCAGGAAAGGACAGGCGAGCAGAAGATGACAGGACGGGACAGTTCCCCCTTTGGTGCAAAGGAGGCGGGAGCGTACAGGTTCTCCAAAGGCATCTTCCAAAGGTTTCCCTTCTGGTGCAATAAAGCCGCAACCTGCCACCAGTAGGGAAAACGTCATCCACGGGCCGTCCCTCCGGCGCGGACAATTACTTTGCACGTGAAGACCACCTTTGGGCATGGGAGCATGTTCCCTTGCTCCCCTTCAAAATTGGCTGCTGTGGGATACCTTCCCACCAAAGCTATGAGGGAAGAGGACCCGGGCCTCCTCTATAAATAGAGAGGGTAGGATACTTGAGATGGAGAGTTCATTCAGACGGTAGAACAATACACCTAGTCGCTCGGCCTCCGGAGGCCCAAGAACACTGTACTAATTCATCCACCACCTCCGTGAGAGGTAATCCACCAAAATCAGGAGTAGGGTTTTATGCCTCGCAGTGACCTGAACCTGGGTAAACTGTTGTGTTCAGTGTTCCCCTCGCCGTCGAGTAAGTCCTTCATCGTTTCCATCGAATAGTGGGTTAGGCGAGGCGAAGCAGGGAGAGACCTTTGTACATGCCCCAGTGTTCGAATCTTTAGGGTTTTGCCGAGCCCGAAATCCAACATTTGGCGCTAGGTAGGGGCGTGTCCAGGTTTCCTCCAAGCTCCGCCCTCACCAAGCTCCAAGGCTCCAATGGCTAACGCTCGGCGGGTTCGCGCAGAACGCCACACCACTCGCATCGCCTAGACCGCGCCCGTTAGTGCTGCCGGCGCGCGCCGGTCGCCGTCACCCAAGGTGAACCCTGCTACTGGCCTCGAAGCTCAAGAGCAACAGGGCTCCTCCCAGCCGGCAACCGAGTCGGTCGACGGCTGCACCGCCACACCGTCACTCGCCAGGTGCTACTTCTCAAACAACAGCGCCAGAAATTAACACGTTGACGGAGATTGGGCTTGCGTTGGTTTTTCCCTTGAAGAGGAAAGGGTGACGCAGCACAGGAGCAGTAAGTATTTCCCTTAGTTTGAGAACCAAGGTATCGATCCAGAAGGAGGGTCTCGTCAAGTCCAGAGTACCTGCGCAAACACAAACAAGCTTGCACGTGATACGTCCATTTTGCATCATGCTTTCATGTTGATATTTATTGCTTCTTGGGCGGTTATATTACTTGTGGTACCATATTTATGCCTTTTCTCTCTTATTTTGCAAGGATTATTTGAAGAGGGAGAATTCAGGCAGTTGGAATTCTGGACTGGAAAAGGAGCGAATCCTAGTCCACTATTTTGCACATCTCCAAATGCCCTGAAAATTTACGTGGATTTTTTGTGGAATATATTAAAAATACTGGGCGAAAGAACTACCAGAGGGGGGCCACCAGGGCCCCACAAGCTTGCCCACCGCCACCACCCCCTGGTGGCGCAAGACAGGATTGTGGGCAGCCCACTCGCCCACTGGCCCCCTCTTTTTCTATATGATGCGTCCTGACCTGAAAAAATAATCATACGAGAGCTTTTTCGTGGTTTCGCCCCCGCCACGGGGAGGAACTTGAGCAGATCCAATCTAGAGCTCCGGCAGGACGATCCTGCCGCGAAAATCCCCCCCCCCCCCCCCCCGAAGGGGGGAATCGTCGCCATCTTCATTACCAACACTCCTCTCGTCGGAGGGGAGGCATCTTCATCAGCACCATCTCTTCTCCAATCCCTAGTTCATCTCTTGTAACCAATCTTCGTCTCGCAACTCAGATTGGTACTTGTAAGGTTGCTAGTAGTGTTGATTACTCTTTGTAGTTGATGTTTGTTGGATTACTTGGTGGAAGAGTTTATGTTCAGATCCTTGATGCTATTCATTACACCTCTGGTCATGATTATGATTATGTCTTGTGAGTAGTTACTTTTGTTCCTGAGGACATGGGATAAGTCATGCTGGTAATAGTCATGTGAATTTGATATTCGTTGGGTATTTTGATATGATGTATGTTGTTTTTCCTCTAGTGGTGTTATCTCACCATATTTGGGCCTAGAGGAAGGCATTGGGAAGTAGTAAGTAGATGATGGGTTGCTGGAGTGACAGAAGCTTAAACCCCAGTTTATGCGCTCCTTCGTGAGGGGCTGATTTGGATCCACTAGTTTAATGCTATGGTTAGACTTTGTCTTAATTCTTCTTTTGTAGTTGCGGATGCTTGCGAGAGAGGTTAATCATAAGTGGGATGCTTTTCCAAGTAAGGGCAGTACCCAAGCGCCGGTCCACCCACATATCAAACTATCAAAGTAACGAACGCAAATCATATGAACATGATGAAACTGGCATGACAGATATTCCCGTGTGTCCTCGGGAGCGTTTTTCCTCCTATAAGACTTTGTTTAGGCTTGTCCCTTGCTACAAAAGGGATTGGGCCACTTGCTGCACCATTGCTACTACTTGTTACTCTTTGCTTGCTACGTTTCACCTCGCTACACAATAACTTGTTACCGCTACTTTCAGTGCTTGGAGTTATTACCTTGCTGAAATCCGTTTATCAGAGCCTTCTGCTCCTCGTTGGGTTCGACACTCTTACTTATCGAAAGGACTACGATTGATCCCCTATACTTTTGGGTCATCAATACTCTTTTCTGGCGCTGTTGCCGGGGAGTGAAGCGCCTTTGGTAAGTGGAAATTGGTAAGGAAACACTTTTGTACTGTGCTAAAATTTATTGTCACTTGTCACTATGGAAACTCTTTCTTTGAGGAGTTTTTTCGGGGTATCTTCACCACGAACGGAAGCACGAGGAGTTGCTCCTCAACCTGAGGTGCCTACTGAAAATATCTTTTTTGAAATTCCTTTGGGTATGCTTGAGAAACTGCTGGCTAATCCTTTTACAGGAGATGGATCTTCACATCCAGACTTTCATCTAATCTATGTAGATGAAGTTTGTGGTTTATTTAAGCTTGCAGGTTTGCCCGAGGATGAGGTAAAGAAGAAAGTCTTCCCTTTATCTTTGAAGGATAAGGCGTTGATATGGTATAGGCTATGTGATGATACTGGATCATGGAGCTACAATCGGTTGAAATTGGAATTTCATCAAAAGTTCTATCCCATGCATTTAGTACATCGTGATCGGAACTTTATTTATAAATTTTGGCCTCGTGACAGGGAAAGCATAGCTCAAGCTTGGGGGAGGCTTAAATCAATGCTATATTCATGCCCCAATCATGAGCTCTCGAGAGAAATCATCACTCAACTTTTATGCTCGGCTTTCTCATGAAGATCGTACCATGCTTGACACTTCTTGTGCCGGTTCTTTTATGAAGAAGGATATTGATCACAAGTGGAATTTATTGGAGAGAATCAAACACAACTCTGAAGATTGGGAGCTGGAGGAAGGTAAGGACTCAGGTATGAATTTCCAGTTTGATTGCATTAAATCTTTTGCTGAGACAAACACTTCTAGAGATTTTAGCGCTAAGTATGGACTTGACTCTGAGATAGTAGCATCTCTTTGTGAATCTTTTGCTGCTCATGTTGATCTTCCCAAAGAGAAGTGGTTTAAATATCATCCTCCTGTAGAAAGCAACATATCCAAAACCAATCTAGTTGAGGAGAAAATCATAGCTTTTAGTGATCCTGTTGTTCCTTGTGCTTACACTGAGAAACCACCATACCCTGCTAGGATGAAGGATAATTCTAAAGCTCCAACTGTGATACGTAGGGGTTACATTAGACCACTTGCACCCCCTGAAGAGATTAGAGTTGAACCTAGTGTTGCTATTATCAAAGATCTCTTAGCCGAAGACATAGATGGGCATGTTATCAAATTCTGCAAGGACTCTGCTAGAATTGCTAAACCTCACGCGAAAGACAAGCACGGACCTGTAGTTGGCCTGCCCATTGTTTCTGTTAAGATAGGAGATCACTGTTACCATGGTTTAGGTGATATGGGAGCTAGTGTTAGTGCAATACCCCATTCTCTATATGATGAAATCAAAGATGAGATTGCACCTGCTGAGATAGAACCCATTGATGTCACTATTACGCTAGCCAATAGAGACACTATCTGCCCTTTGGGAATTGTGAGAGACGTAGAAGTCCTGTGTGGTTAGACGAAGTATCCTACTGATTTTCCTCATCCTTGGTACTGCACAAGATATCTTTTGTCTCATCATATTCGGTAGACCCTTTCTCAACACTGTCAATGCTCACATTGATTGCATTAAGCAGACTGTCACAGTTAGTTTCGAGGGTGTGTCTCATGAATTTAACTTCTCCAAGTTTGGAAGACAACCCCATGAAAGAGAGTCGTCTGGTAGGGATGAAATCATTGCTCGTGCCTCTATTGCCGTACCTCCTACGGATCCTTTAGAGCAATATCTGCTTGAGCATGAAAATGATATGCATATGGAGGAGAGAGATGAGATAGATAGAATTGTCTTAGAACAATGTCCTATATTCAAGAATAATCTTCCTGTTGAACTGCTTGGGGATCCTCCCCCACCAAAAGGTGATCCTGTGTTCGAGCTTAAACAGTTGCCTGATACTCTTAAGTATGCCTATCTTGACGAGAAGGAGATATATCCTGTCATTATTAGTGCTCTCCTCTCAGAGCGTGAAGAGAAGAAGTTACTAAAAACTCTGAGGAAGCACCGCACTGCTATTGGATATACTCTTGATGATCTTAAGGGTATTAGTCCTACTCTATGTCAGCACAAGGTTAAAACCGATCCTGACTTCAAACCAGTTGCTGATCATCAAAGGAGATTAAATCCTAAGATGAAAGAGGTCGTTAGAAAAGAAATATTAAAGCTTCTGGAAGCAGGAATCATTTATCCTGTTGCTCATAGTGATTGGGTAAGTCCAGTACATTGCGTACCTAAGAAGGGAGGTATCACCGTCGTTCCTAATGATAAGGATGAACTAATCCCACAAAGGATTATTACCGTCTATAGAATGGTGATAGACTTCCGGAAACTGAACAAGGCAACTAGGAAAGATCATTATCCTTTGCCGTTCATCGACCAAATACTAGAAAGTCTATCAAAGCACACACACTTTTGCTTTCTAGACGGTTATTCAGGTTTCTTGCAAATACCTGTTGCACAATCTGATCAAGAGAAAACCACCTTCACCTGCCCTTTCGGTACCTTTGCCTATAGACGTATGCCTTTTGGCTTATGTAATGCACCTACCACCTTCCAAAGATGTATGATGGCTATATTCTCTGACTTTTGTGAAAAGAATGTCGAGGTTTTCATGGATGACTTCTCCGTTTACGGGTCTTCCTTTGATGATTGCCTCAACAACCTTGATCGAGTCTTACAGAGATGCGAAGAAACCAACCTCGTCTTGAATTGGGAGAAGTGCCACTTTATGGTTAATGAAGGTATCGTCTTAGGACACAAAATCTCTGAGAGAGGCATTGAAGTTGATAAGGCTAAGGTTGACGCAATTGAGAAAATGCCTTGCCCCACAGATATCAGAGGTATACGAAGTTTCCTAGGTCATGTTGGTTTGTATAGAAGGTTCATTAAAGACTTCTCTAAGATTTCTAGGCCTCTTACCAACCTCTTGCAGAAGGATGTTCCTTTTTTTTGATGAGGATTGTGAGGAAGCCTTTGAAATACTTAAGAAGGCTTTGATAACCGCACCTATTGTTCAACCACCTGACTAGAACTTGCCCTTTGAAATCATGTGTGACGCTAGTGATTATGCTGTTGGTGCTGTTCTAGGACAAAGAGTTGACAAGAAGTTGAATGTCATTCACTACACTAGTAAAACTCTATACAATGCCCAAACAAACTATGCCACTACGGAGAAGGAATTTTTAGCAGTCGTGTTTGCATGTGAAAAGTTCAGATCTTACATAGTTGACTCCAAAGTCACTATTCACTCTGATCATGCTGCTATTAAGTACCTCATGGAGAAGAAGGACGCTAAGCCTAGGCTGATCAGATGGGTTCTCCTGCTACAGGAATTTGATTTGCACGTCGTTGACCGAAAGGGTGGTCATAACCCTGTAGCAGATAACTTGTCTAGGCTAGAGAATGTCCTTGATGACCCACTACCAATTGATGACAACATTCCTGATGAGAAACTAATGTCATCCGCACTTCACTTAGTGCACCGTGGTATGCCGATTATGCAAACTATATCGTAGCCAAATACATACCACCCAGTTTCACCTATCAACAAAAGAGGAAATTCTTCTTTGATTTGAGACACTACTTTTGGGATGATCCTCACCTTTATAAGGAAGGAGTAGATGGTGTTATTAGACATTGTGTGCCTGAACATGAACAGGGATAGATCCTGCAGAAGTGTCATTCCGAAGCCTACGAAGGACACCACGCTGGAGATAGAACTGCCCATAAGGTATTGCAATCAGGTTTCTATTGGCCCACTCTCTTCAAGGCTGCTCGTAAGTTTGTCTTGTCTTGTGACGAATGCCAAAGGATAGGGAACATCAGTAAGCGTCAAGATATGCCTATGAACTATTCACTTGTCATTGAACCATTTGATGTCTGGGGCTTTGATTTTATGGTACCCTTCCCGAGTTCCAATGGGTACACTCACATCTTAGTTGCTGTAGATTACGTTACTAAGTGGGTAGAAGCTATCCCCACTCAAAATGCCGATCACCACACCTCTATTAAGATGCTTAAAGAAGTCATATTCCCAAGATTTGGAGTCCCTAGATACTTGATGACTGATGGCGGTTCACATTTCATTCATGGTGTTTTCCGCAAGATGCTAGCTAAGTACGTTGTCAACCATAGAGTTGCATCTCCTTATCATGCTCAGTCTAGTGGTCAAGTGGAGTTGAGTAATAGGGAGATCAAGTTGATCCTACAAAAGACCGTCAATAGGTCTCGAAAGAACTGGTCTAGCAAACTTGACGATGCACTATGGGCTTATAGGACTGCTTATAAGAATCCCATGGGCATGTCACCGTATAAAATGGTTTACGGTAAGGCCTGTCATTTACCTCTTGACCTGGAACACAAAGCTTATTGGGCAATCAAAGAGCTCAACTTTGATTTCAAACTTGCCGGTGAGAAGCGGTTGTTTGATATCAGCTCGTTGGATGAATGGAGAGCCCAGGCATATGAGAATGCCAGGTTGTTCAAGGAAAAGGTTAAGAGATGGCACGACAAACGAATACAGAAACGAGAGTTCAATGTAGGTGATTACGTCTTGCTATACAATTCTTGTTTGAGATTCTTTGCACGCAAGCTTCTCTCTAAATGGGAAGGTCCCTGTGTTGTCGAGGAAGTATATCGTTCCGGTGCCATCAAAATCAATAACATGGAAGGAAATTTTCCTAGAGTGGTAAATGGGCAAAGAATCAAGAATTACATCTCTGCTACTCCCATAAATGTTGAGACCAATATCATCAATGTCATAACTCCAGAGGAGTACATAAGGGATGTTTATCAGCCTGTTTCAGACCCCGAAAACAATGATGTATCTGTTTCTGCAAGAAATTGAACTCCAATACTTTCCCAATAGGAAATTTCCTCAGTTTTGGAATTTTTGGAAAATTAGAAAAATAAAAAGCAGTCCGGAGAGCAAACGAGGAAGCCACAAGGGCCCACACCGCCACCACCCCCTGGTGGCGGTGGGCAAGCTTGTGGGCACCTCGTGTGTCTCCCGGACTCCCTTTTCTTGCGGAGAACTCCTTCTGGCCAGAAAAAAAAAATCAATATTTAGTCGCTCGAAGGTTTTGACCTCCGTATTGCGTAGTTTTCCTCTGTTTTCGTTTCGAGCTTGTTGTGTGCCGCAGATTTAGAACAAAGATGTCTCAGGAATCTGTTGGGGAGAATGATCTTCACCAAGTTCATGAGGAAGTAGATGCTGATCTGAAAAGAGTAGAAGTTACGGAAGCCAGGGACCAAGCTAAGGAGAAAACCCAAGCTAGGGAGGAAGTCCAACCTATGTTCAACGTTGAAGATGTTGAAGGAATAGACTTTCTCCAACCCTTCCTCCACATGCTGTCTCCATCCTTGATAGAAGTCTTTAGGTTTTGCGAAACAACTCGCGATCGCAATATTTATCTTTCTCGTGAAGTTGCTTTGCTGGAAAACCATGTCACAGATCTCAGAGGTATAAATCAAAGGTTGATAGCTCTCTTGGAATCAAAGGCGACAACAACACCACCATCACCACCAAAGGAAGACAACTAAGCATTGGTATGGGCAATCCCCTTGGCTTCTGCCAAGCTTGGGGGAGTTACCCTGGTATCGTATGACCTTTATATCTTTTGCTTTTACCTTTGTTTTAGTTCTTTCCTTTTCAATTTTTATTTCTTCTTTTAGAGGAATAAGTCTTTAGTTTTTAGTTTGAGTCTTTTGCTTTTGTCTCTCCCCCGATGTATTCGAGCTTGTGAGCTATATAATAAAGAGTGTCTTAGTCAAGGGCTTTGCTTTATGCCATGATAAAAAAAGTATGAAAAGAACGATAGCATGAAAGATCATGAGACGATCTTATGGAAAGTGATAACTTCACATATGACAAGTATGATGATTGAAACTTGTTGAGAATAAATTAACATAGACCTCAGTCATTGTTGCAATTAATAAGAAGTAATAAGGAAAGAGAGGTTCACATATAGATATATCATCTTAGACACTTTTTGCAATTGTGAGCACTCACCAAACTATTACATGCCTAGGAGTAGATGTTGGAGATGGAATACAACATAATGAATTGTGTTTGCTTGGTTCCAAACAATGTTACATGATTAGAGATACCTTAGCATGTGACGATTGCTTCCACCTCATATTAGCCAAAACTCCCGCACCAAGTAGAGATACTACTTGTGCATCCATAAAACCTCCAAACCAGTTTTGCCATGAGAGTCCCCCATACCTACCTATGGATTGAATAAGATCCCTCAAGTAAGTTGTCATCGGTGCAAGCAATAAAAATTGCTCTCTAATATGTATGATCTATTAGTGTGTGGAAAATAAGCTTTGTACGAACCTGTGATGAGGAAGACATAAAAGCGAGAGACTGCATAATAAAGTTCTTTATCACAGGAGGCAATATAAAGTGACGTTCCTCCGCACTAAGAGGACACACATTCAAACCTCAAAAGCGCATGACAACCTCTGCTTTCCTCTGTGAAGGGCCTATCTTATACCTTTACTTTTTACCCTTGTAAGAGTCATGGTGATCATCACCAATTCCCTTTTTGCCTTTGTCTTGGCTACCGTCACATGCTTGGGAAAGATCTATATTCATATATCAACTTGGAGTTGAGTACTCATGCTTTATTGTTGTTGACTTTACCCTTGAGGTAAACCGTTGGGAGGCAAAACTGTAAGCCCCTATCTTCCTCTGTGTTCAGCTGAAACTTTGACACCGTGAGTACCACGTGAGTTATAACAATTGTGGAAAACAAAAGAGATGATTGAGTATGTGGGTTTGCCTTACAAGTTCTTATTTGACTCTTTCTGATGTTGTGATAAATTGCAATTGCTTCAATGACTATGGACTATTGTTGGTTACTTCTCAGTAAAGTTTTTGCTTCATGCTTTGCTTTGTGAAGGAATTGTTACTTTCCCATAAGAATCTTTATGATGTATTGCTGTTCTATGTGTGATCATGATGCCTTCATGTCCGTATTATGTTTTATCGACACCTTCGTCCCCAAACATGTGGACATGTTTATGGAACTTGGTTTTCGCTTGAGGACAAGCGAGGTCTAAGCTTGGGGGAGTTGATACGTCCATTTTGCATCATGCTTTCATGTTGATATTATTGCATCTTGGGCTGTTATATTACTTGTGGTACCATATTTATGCCTTTTCTATCTTATTTTGCAAGGATTATTTGAAGAGGGAGAATTCAGACAGCTGGAATTCTGGACTGGAAAAGGAGCAAATCCTAGTCCACTATTCTGCACATCTCCAAATGCCCTGAAAATTTACGTGGATTTTTTATGGAATATATTAAAAATACTGGGCGAAAGAACTATCGGAGGGGGGCCACCAGGGCCCCACAAGCTTGCCACCACCACCACCACCCCTGGTGGCGCAGGGCAGGCTTGTGGGCAGCCCACTGGCCCACTAGCCCCCCTCTTTTGCTATATGATGCGTCCGGACCTGGAAAAAAAAATCACACGAGAGCATTTTCGTGGTTTCGCCGCCGCCACGGGGCGGAACTTGAGTAGATCCAATCTAGAGCTCCGCCAGGACGATCCTGCCGGGGAAATTCCCCCCCCCCCCCGAAGGGGGGAATCGTCGCCATCTTCATCACCAACACTCCTCTCGTCGGAGGGGAGGCATCTTCATCAGCACCATCTCTTCTCCAATCCCTAGTTCATCTCTTGTAACCAATCTTCGTCTCGCAACTCAGATTGGTACTTGTAAGGTTGCTAGTAGTGTTGATTACTCTTTGTAGTTGATGTTTGTTGGATTACTTGGTGGAAGAGTTTATGTTCAGATGCTTGATGCTATTCATTACACCTCTGGTCATGATTATGATTATGTCTTGTGAGTAGTTACTTTTGTTCCTGAGGACATGGGATAAGTCATGCTGGTAATAGTCATGTGAATTTGATATTCGTTGGGTATTTTGATATGATGTATGTTGTTTTTCCTCTAGTGGTGTTATCTCACCATATTTGGGCCTAGAGGAAGGCATTGGGAAGTAGTAAGTAGATGATGGGTTCCTGGAGTGATAGAAGCTTAAACCCCAGTTTGTGCGCTGCTTCGTGAGGGGCTGATTTGGATCCACTAGTTTAATGCTATGGTTAGACTTTGTCTTAATTCTTCTTTTGTAGTTGCGGATGCTTGCAAGAGAGGTTAATCATAAGTGGGATGCTTGTCCAAGTAAGGGCAGTACCCAAGCGCCAGTCCACCCACATATCAAACTATCAAAGTAACGAACGCGAATCATATGAACATGATGAAACTAGCATGACAGAAATTCCCGTGTGTCCTCGGGAGCGTTTTTCCTCCTATAAGACTTTGTTCAGGCTTGTCCCTTGCTACAAAAGGGATTGGGCCACTTTCTGCACCGTTGCTACTACTTGTTACTTATTACTCTTTGCTTGCTACGTTTCACCTCGCTACACAATCACTTGTTACCGCTACTTTCAGTGCTGGCAATTATTACCTTGCTGAAATCCGTTTATCAGAGCCTTCTGCTCCTCGTTGGGTTTGACACTCTTACTTATCGAAAGGACTATGATTGATCCCCTATACTTGTGGGTCATCAGCACCCAACGCTTCAAAGGGGTTGTCAATCCCTTCAAGATTGTTTGCAAAGTGAGATCTGAAGGCGGAAAGTGCAACGAAGTAAAAAGTGTAAGGCTGAAAATATGGTGTGGAGTAGACCCTGGGGGCCATAGTGTTCACGAGAGGCTTCTCTCAAAATAGCAAGTATTACGGTGGGTGAACAAATTACTGTCGAGCAAATTGATGGAACCGCGCAAAGTCATGACGATATCTAAGGCAATGATCATACATATAGGCATCACGTCCGAGACAAGTAGACCGATACTTTCTGCATCTACTACTATTACTCCACACATCGACCGCTATCCAGCATGCATCTAGTGTATTGAGTTCATGACGAACAGAGTAACGCTTTAAGCAAGATGACATGATGTAGAGGGATAATCTCAAACCAATGATGAAAACCCCATCTTTTTACCCTTGATGGCAACAACACGATGCGTGCCTCGCTACCCCTTCTGTCACTGGGTGAGGTCACCGCACGGTATGAACCCAAAAGCAAGCACTTCTCCCATTGCAAGAATCATAGATCTAGTTGGCCAGACAAAACCCACAACTCAAAGAGAATTACAAGGATATGAAATCATGCATAAGAGAGATCAGAAGAAATTCAAATAAGATTCATAGATAATCTGATCATAAATCCACAATTCATCGGATCTCGACAAACACATCGCAAAAGAATATTACATCGGATAGATCTCCATGAAGATCATGGAGAACTTTGTATTGAAGATCCAAGAGAGAGAAGAAGCCATCTAGTTACTAGCTATGGACCCGTAGGTCTATGGTGAACTACTCACGCATCATCGGAGAGGTCATGGTGTTCATGGAGAAGCCCTCCGTATCCGAATCTCCCCTTCGGCAGGGCACCAAAACGTGCCCCAGATGGGATCTTGCGGAGACAAAAGCTTGCGGCGGCGGAAAAGTACTATCGATGCTCCCTTGATTTTTTTGGGAATATTTGGGAATATATAAGCGCAAGATCTAGGTCAGGGGACCTCCAGGGGGCCCACAAGCCTGGATGGCGCGGCCCCCTGGCCACGGGGTGGGGGCTTGTGGGGCCCCTGGGGCTCTTCTGGCTTGGCTCCCAAGTTTTCCGATCTTCTTCCGTTCCAGAAAAAATATTTTCGGGGATTTTCTTCTGTTTGGACTCCGTTTCAAAATCTCCTCTGAAAGGGGTAAAAAACATGGAAAAAATAGGAACTGGCACTTGGCACTGAGTTAATAAGTTAGTCCCAAAAAATAAATAAAAGGTATGCAAAACATCCAAAGTTTGACAAGATAATAGCATGAAACCATCAAAAATTATAGATACGTTGGAGACGTATCACCAGGCCTTCGGGGTCGGCGTCATGCACTCAGCTAGAGATGCCCCATGGTCGCCACTCGCTTGCTATGGCCACCGAGTTGCTCCGTTACCGGCCCGCTCCAAACCGCCATGACGACTGGCTCCATCGCATCGAGGAGCTCATCGCCGCTGCCGGTGACTCAGTGGCGCTCTCTTGCTCGCTCCAGCCCGAGCCGTCCCTGGCGAACAATAAGGAACTAGACGCGCCACCCCCACCCCTGCGGCATGTCACAAACGCCGAGCCCGAGTAGGAAGCACGACCCCGCGCCCGGCCTCGTGAACCCAAGGCGGGGCCCGGGGATGAAGCATGCTGCGAGATGATTCCTCGGCCCCACACCAATGCATGCGCGCCCCCAGCGTTGCAGATCCCGCCTCAGGAGCGCGCCCTGCTCGAAGCAGACCGTGTGGAGCAACAAGACCCGATAGCCCCCACGTGTCGTGTTCCCGTTGGACCGGTGGGGTGCTTCGCCATCGCCCCCGAGATCTACCCCGTCGCATGGCCCTGCAAGTTCAAGCCTGAGTTGCCCCCACATTACGATGGCACCCAAGACCCGGTTGAGTTCCTGCAACTCTACACGTTGAGCATCCGGGTGGCAGGAGGAGGCGGCAAGATCATGGCATGCGGGTTCCCGATGGTGCTCAAGGGCGGCGCACTCTCGTGGCTCCTCTACCTCCCGAAGGCGTCCATCACCTCCTGGGACGGCCTGCGCGAGCGCTTCATCGCCAACTTCCAGGGCACCCAGGACCGCGCTCCCACCATGAACGACATGCGACGCGTCAAGCAACAACAGGGAGAGACCCTGCACAAGTTCATACAACATTTCACGGTCATGCGCCTCAAGATCCCCAAGGCGTCGAACGAGGCCATCATCTCGGCTTTCTCCGATGGAGTCACCAACCTCAAGATGAAGGAAGAGCTCGGCATGAACGATGAAATGATCACCGCACTGGAGATATTCAACTTAGCTAGCAAATGCGCCAAGGCGGAAGAAGGACGCTTGTCGTTCCTCAGGCCCTAGGCGGCGGACCCAGAGGAGATAAAAGCCAAAGCTAAGGAGGTGAAGCACAAGGCCCCGGCGGTGCTCGCCGCCGAGCCTGAGGTGAAGCATACCCGAGGGGGAGAACACCCATCCGGAGGGGGGGGGCTGGCGTGCATCTTCCATGGCACCAACGGCCATGACACCTCTGAATGTCAAGAACTCCGTTTGGTTCATGCCGAGCACTTCAACATGCGCCCCAGACAGTTCGACAGAAGTCGTGCGCGTGGAGGAGGCCACAATGGGGGCTGCTGGGATGACCGTGAGCCGCGTCAGGGGTGGCATGAACAACTTCAGGAGGACCCCTCGCTTGGACAGCCTCAATAGGACCGTTGGCGTGATAATCCTCACGAAGGGCAGCGACGCAGCCAACCTCGTGAGGCTCGCCCTCGGAAGGCCGGGCTGCCCCCGTTGCCTCCGCAGCTGTGACATCCTCAGCTCAGCTACAGTGATACCACGCTAATGATGCCACGTCACCGTGATTTCTATCGTTGATCTCGTGTTAATCGAAACCGAGTCAAATTCAAAATAAGTCGAACGAGAAAAGTTTTCGAATGTTAAAATAAAAATGTCGGATGAGTTACAAATATTCCTTAATTATTTATAGAATTGAATCGGGCATTTTTAAAATTATTTAAAACCCCTATATATTTAAAACAGAAACTATGAAGAAATAATTAATAAAAAAGAAAAAAAACCCAAAAGCCCCGGCCCAACTGGTCCAAATGGCCCATCCGGCAGGCCCATACCTCACCGAGTACCCCCCTAAAACCCTAAATCCCTCACCCCCACTCCTCCAGCCGCCGCCACCCATGTTCCCACCCACGAGGGAACCTCTCCTCGTCAGCTCCCCACCAACCCCTAGACCGAACCCCATCTCCCTCCTCTCGTGGCCCCCTGGCTCGTTCTTCCCATCGCCCCCACTCCCCAGTGCAGAGAGCCCCAATGGCCCGCTCCCTCCTCCCTGTCACCCCTTCCACGCCTCCAGCGCTAGGCCAACCCGTCGCTCCCTCCCCACCCCTCGCGAGCGCACCCCCTCGCCAGCCCCACTCCATCCCACGTCGCCCCTGGTGCTTGCTCGCCAGCTCGACTCTCCCTCGAATCCCCCAGTGCCTCCCCACCTCCGCCGCCGGCCCTCCTCTCCTCGCCTCCCTCACCGCACGGCGCCACCTCGCACCCGGGCTGCCCCGCTGTCACCCTCCTCCAGCACCGTCCTGGGGCCCCTTCACCGCGCCACCCCCGCCGTCGTCCAGCTTCCTCGCCAGCCGCACCGCCTCCCCTCGCCGCCGTCAGGAGCTACCCCGACCCCGACTCCCTGCAGCTCCACCCCGACTACCGGCGGCTCCTCCTTCGGTCTCCCCCACCGCGTCGCCCTGGCGCCCCCGCACCGACCCGTTCCTCCTCACCTCGTCGTCGGCCTCCTCTGCTTCCCCGCCGGCTCCATCGGGCCTCGCCGCCCCCGCCCCCTGCAACGTGGGTGAGAACACCCCGTCTCCCTCTCCTTCACCCTTTGGTTCCGTTCCGGCGTTCATCGCCTCGTCCCGACGCTGTTGATCTCCGGTAAGAGAAGGAGGTGGAGTTTGCCTCCTGTCTCTTTGTTGAGAGAGAGAGATGAACACAGAAAAAGAAAAGAGATGATAGAAAAAATAAAAGAAAAATAAATGGATATACGAGTATGTGTATGTATGCAAATATATGTATATGTATGTATGTATGATGTGTGTTGTGGATGTGTGTAAAAATATGTATAAGTGTATGTGCGATATTTTGTACTGTGTGTGATCGGTAGGCCACTGCCATGTGGGGCCAACCCCCCACTCCCACTAACAGGGAGGCCCCACACACCCCTCTGTTAAAAAAATAAAAATAAAAATAATATATTTAATAAATAGTTTAATTAATTAGGTAATTATAATGATTATGAGTAATTAGAATAATTAAGTAAATCCGTTAATATAGATAAGTATTTAACCTAACAGAATATGACACGTGGATCCCCCACTAATCTGATTAATTAATAATTAATCCTAATTGAAAATTATGTCTATGACACACGGGACCCACTAGTCAGTTTGACCAGTCAACTGCTGATGTCGGCATGACATCATGCTGATGTCATAATAACATTTAATAATTAATTAAATCTGTTTTTAATCCTAAATATTAATAAAACTTTAAAAATTAATATAAAATGAACCGTAGCTCAGATTAAAATATTTTCAACATAAAAGTTGATCAACAGAACGAGACGAACCTGGATACACTATCCGATTGTTTGTCACGCGTCCCTAGCTTAGCAAACGTGGAACTTTTCCATCGTTTTCCGTGTGGCCGATAGTAGCTAGAGACGGGGGAAATATCATCTCATATTTTCCCGACCCGTGTATGACGGATGTTACTGCGTTAGCTCATGCCTAGCCTGCTTCTTGTCATGTCATGCTTAGTGTTGCACATGTTGCTGTTATTTATTGTTTCTCCCCCTCTTTTTACCGGTAGACCCTGAGATTGACGCTACTGCCGGGTACATCTACCCTCCTGACGACCAGTCCTTTGCCGCAGAGCAACAAGGCAAGCAAACCCCCCTTGATCATCCATATATCGCCTATGACTTTCTTCCTCGTGCTTGCATTAGAATTTTGCTACTGTTGTAGTTAGCTCCTATATCTGATGCATAGCCTAATTTTCATGAACTGCTAGTTTCAGTAGTGTACTTTAAAACTGCTTAGTATAGGCGGAGCAGTGATCCCCTCTGACCCCTTAGTCCAGTTGCCCTGCTTTGTCATCAAGTCTCGATCCCCGATCGACGAGCCAATACCGGCACAACACTTACACCCCCTTTGTTGTGCGGCGCTACAGAGATACTATCGGGTACCGTGGGTGAGACCTCGCAAAGTAATCATGATGATATCTCTGTAGTATAGCTAGTCGGTCGTGGTTATCGAGGGTGATTCCTCCTTCACCACTCCCGACGATGTCTCTGTCGTGCAATCCCTCCGGTGTGGGACCCTCGAGGGTGATTCCTCTAAGTCCACCTTGGCGGTTACATCGCTCGGGATCCAACGAGGGTGATACCTCGGATCCCGCTGATGTTACAACCACACAGTTACTTGACCATGTTACTGGGATCTTTGATGAATAGATGTTAGGCGGGTGGATTCCCGCATGGATGTGTCGATGACTAAATTAAAATGATAATGGATTTGGGTATTTGGTCTGGGTTGGTCGGAAGGCCTTATTATGCACTAACAGTCTGCGTGGGAATAATTATGGGTACTCGACGTCGTGGTATCAGCTGAAGCTTTTCAGACGTCAGCAATCGAGCGGCGCGCGCCCGAGTGGTCCCGAGATACATCACTCTTGTATTAAGGGGTGCTAGGACTGACATCGGCCGCCCTTGCATCGTGCAGGAGCGCAGAGGGCAAGTGGGCCCATGACCCCTTTGTGCTTAGGAGTTAGACCGGCGGGATGACCTCTCTGTTGAGCTTAGGTGGGGCTGCGATGTGTCGATATTCCGAGGCCGGACATGACCCAAAAAAGTGTGTCCGGCCAGAGTGTTATCGAGCGTGACGGGTAATATGTTGTGCACCCCTGTAGGGAAGAACTTATCTATTCGAATAGCCGTGTCCACAGTTACATGACGACTTGGAGTTGTGCCCTGATCTTATACAACTAAAATTGTTACTTAACTGGAATTAGTTGCCCCGGGATTGCTTCCTCACAGGGAGTCGAGGAAGGATCTCTGGGCATGATCTCATATTAATATTGCTGCAACAATATGACTATTATATTTGTGTTACCTTGTTCTACTCTCGTCTATTGCTTCAAGACCCCTTGAAGATGCTAGTCTTCGATAGGACTAGGCCTTGTCTCTCTATTCTCGCATTGCTGCAGTCAGCCCACATATAAACACCTTCTTTGATACTGATGCATACTTAGCATAGTTCTGATATAAGTCTTGCGAGTACTTTGGATGAGGACTCACCGTTGCTTTGCTCCCCCTTTGCCCCTTGATCCGTTGCTGCGACCAGATGATGGACCCCCGGAGATGGAGCATCCCACCGACGACGACTGCCACCCCGATGGTGACTTCTTCGTGGAGGCCGCTGAAGACCAGGAGTAGTTAGGAGGTTCCCAGGCAGGAGGCCTCGCCTCGTTCAACCGTGTTTCTTTTGTGCTAGCCTTTCCTAAGGCAACCCATGTTTTAATTCTATACTCAGATATTTGTTGCTTCCGCTGACTCGTGTGTTTCTCGAGCTGGGGCGCCGCGAGGAGGAGGAGGAGATGCTCGGGCCAAGCGAAGCCCCCGAGCCTCGTGGGGCAGCGGACCCGTGAGGGTCGCGACCGCGGAGACAAGAGATCAAGCGACAACGGAGCCCCGGGCACTTCAACGGCTCGGCCGCCAGGTGACTTTTTGTGGTCGCTGCGAGGTAACTTTCCGTTTCACCCCGTCCGAGGGCATTCCCGGGGGCATGCGGCCTCCCCCAGCTCCGGACATTCCCCGGCCACTACTTTGATTTATGCATCGTTTGGTTGCTCAATTTCACCTGTTTGGCATCCTAACGTTCTGCCTTGGTTATATTGTCGGGTGGTCGCCCCCTCGCTTGGGGGCTCTGGTCAAAGTTTGTCCGTGCAGATACTCAGCCTCGCTCCCAAAGAAGAAGTCAGTAGGGTTTGCCAATGACCCAAACCAAGTCAACTAAGTCCACCAATGACTCGGGGGTAGGGATACCCGCGAGGCCATAGCGTCCTCGCGACCTCCCATATACACCCCCACTGTGACACTCTCACGTAATAACGAGCCGAGGCTGTATACGCCCAGGGCCCCCCGAGGACGTGGAGGGGTCCATCCCACGCCTAGTTGCAGCCCTACGCTCCGTGCTGGGGAGAAGATCAGGCCCCAATGCCTCGGGGTTAGGGACACTCGTGAGGCCGAAGCATCCTCGCGACCTCCAGATACACCCCCACCGTGACACTCTCACGTAATAACGGGCCGAGGCTGTATACACCTAGGACCTCCCGAGGATGCGGAGGGGTCCATCCCACACCTAGTGGAAGACCTATGCTCCATGCTGGGTACAGATAGGGGCAATCAACATAGTCCGCCAATGACTACGCCCTGAGCTGGCACCAATGCAGTCCACCAATGACTACGCCCCCAGTTGGCACCAACACAGCCCGTCAATGGCTACACCCTCGGCTGGCAAGGATATCAACACAGTCCACCCGTGACTTCGCCCATGCCCAGCATATGGGGCAAACAACTGAAGGTACAGAGCTGCTCGCACGTCAAGGGGGACCCCTGAGCATCGGAACTCAGGGGCATAACTATGTCCGTAGCCCCTTCCCCCTTTGGGTCGTCCTTGGACGGTTCGATCGCGGGAAGGTACGCACGGGGTGGGCCCTGGCGACGTAGAGCCCAGTGCATTCGACAAATCGCTTCGTATCCCTTAGGAAGAATGCTGGAGTCACTCGTACGTCAAGGGGGACTCCTGAGCATCGCGACTCAGGAGCTTGAACTGCGCCCGTAGCCCCTTTTCCTTTTGATCCGTCCTTTCCCGATCGGTTCAACCGTGTGGAGGTACGCGTGGGGCGGGCCCTGCAGACGCACAGTGCTGAAGGAGTTCGAGAGTGTTATATCATCGGTTTCTTAGGAGGAGCATCGAAGTCGCTCGCACGTCAAGGGGGACCCCTGAGCATCGCGACTCAGGGGCCTAACAGCGCTCGTAGCCCCTCCCCCTTTGGGCCGTCCTTGGTTTCTAGTTGGTTCAATCATGGGGAGGTACGCGCGGGGTGGGCCCTGCCGACGCGGAGTGCTGAAGGTGTTTTGAGTTTCGGAATCTTCGTCACGTTCTCCTCATGAGGGCATCTCGCGCGTCAAGGGGGACTCCTGAGCATAGTGACTCAGGAACCTAACTGTGCTTGTAGCCCCTTCCCCCTTTGGGTCGTCCTTGGTTTCCGGTCGGTTCAATCGCCGGAAGGTACGCGCGAGGCAGGCCCTGCCGACACAGAGTAACACAACAAACATGACACAAACAAGGCGGGGAAAACATTCAAGCATTCCATTATTACAGACCATGACCCAGTTCATAAAAACGCAAATAAGTTTGACGCCTCCATGAGGCACGATGTGCATCGCAGGAAGATAACAGGTGCAAGGGATCAGGAGGAGCCGCCGCCGGTCACCCCCTCCACAGGGGGCTGGTCGTTGCTACTGCGACAACAGACCTTCCCTGACAACGGCGCCAGGAATCCTGCTGCTACGGGCTACGCATATAGGGACTTCCTTGGCAAATATGCAAAGGATTTCCCCGTGGCCTTGGAGCCTTGCGTTGGTGTTCCCTTGAAGAGGAATGGGTGATGTAGCACAGCGGCGATAAGTATTTCCCTCAGTTTTGAGAACCAAGGTATCGATCCAGTGGGAGGATCGCGTCAAGTCACAAGTACCTGCACAAACACAAAGAGCTTGCACCCAACGCTATGAAGGGGTTGTCAATCCCGTATAGATTGTTTGCAAAGTGAGAACTGAAAGCAAAAAAGTAAACAAAGCAAAGTAAAAGTGAAAGTGGAGATGATAGTTGCGAATAGACCCGGGGGCCGTAATGTTCACTAGTGGCTTCTCTCATGAAAGCAAGTAGACGGTGGGTGAACGAATTACTGTCGAGCAATTGATAGAACCACGCAAAGTCGTGACGTTATCTAAGGCAATGATTATATCTATAGGCATCACGTCCAAAACAAGTAGACCGATACTTTCTGCATCTACTACTATTACTCCACACGTCGACCGCTATCCAGCATGCATCTAGTGTATTAAGTCCAAAAGAACAGAGTAACACCTTAAGCAAGATGACATGATGTAGATGAACAATCTCAAATTTATGATGAAAGCCCATCTTGTTACCCTTGATGGCAACAACACGATGCATGCCTTGCTGCCCCTTCTTTCACTGGGAAAGGTGAAAGGATCGATATGGTTGACTAGAGGGGGGGCGTGAATAGACAACGACCACTTTTTAATTAATCTTAGCAAGTTAAGGTAAACAACATATGGGTTCACAAATATTACGACAATGAGGTGAACGCTAATGAAGCTAACAACGAGAGTTATTAAGACAAGTAAGATATAGTCAGCAACATAAGCATACACAAAGTAAAGGATAGAGATAACCACAAGTGGAACCGATGGAGACGAGGATGTGTTACCGAAGTTCCTTCCCTTTGACAGGAAGTACGTCTCCGTTGGAGCGGTGTGGAGGCACAATGCTCCCCAATAAGCCAGTAAGGCCACCGTATTCTCCTCACGCCCTCGCACGATGCAAGGTACCGTGATTCCACTATAGGTGCCCTTGAAGGCGGCAACCGGACCTTTACAAACAAGGTTGGGGCAAACTCCACACAAAGCTTGGAGGCTCCCAACTAGACCACGAAGCTTCACCACAATGGAATATGGCTTCGAGGTGACCTCAACCGTCTAGGATGCTCAAACACCCAAGAGTAACAAGATCCGCAAGGGATTGGTGGGGGAATCAACTTTTCTCTTGGTGGAAGTGTGGATCTAGGCCTTCTCAACCAATCCCTAAAGAATCAACAAGTTTGATTGGCTAGGGAGAGAGATCGGGCACTTTTGAGCTTAGGGAGAAACAATGGAGCTTGGGGACGTAAGAGATAAAGTTCCACAGCTAGAAGAATCCTTTATATAGTGGGGGAAAAATCCAACCGTTTTCCCACAATCAGCCCGAGCTCCAGCGGTACTACCGCTGGCACTCCGGCGGTACTACCGCTGACTAGGGGCGGTACTACCGCTGGCTGTAGCGGTACTACCGCTGGCACTCCAGCGGTACTACCGCTAGCCCCAGCGGTACTACCGCTGGGCCCCTGGTAGTGCAAAGGCACTACCACCGCCAAGAAAGTCTTCGCAAAAAGGTCCGTCCACGAACAACCGCTAGGCAGGCGGTACTAAGCTTCTGGAGCGGTACTACCGCTGACCAGGGGCGGTACTACTGCCAGCCAGCGGTACTACCGCTGGCTGCAGCGGTACTACCGCTAGCATTCCAGCGGTACTACCGCTGGGGACCATTTTGCAAGGAGGAAAGAAACACAGTGGCGGGGGCCGCTCCAAAGATGAAGGCAGGGGAAAATATGTGAAGTGTGCGCGTGCAAAGATAGATTCCGCCCAAACCTTTCCACTACGGTTCCCCTCTTAATAGTACGTCTTTCCTATGACTCAAATAAAGAGAATCGTAGAGAGCGCCGTGCTTCCGTTCCATGAATGAGGAGGCGAGTCGTCTTGTGCCGTTGACGTGTGTTATCTGAAACCTTAACACACACGGTTAGTCCTTTATGGTACTATCATCAATCACCAAAATTACTTAGGCATAAACTATGCCCCAACAATCTCCCCCTTTTTGGTGGATTGATGACAATACCGGATTTGCACAGTAAGAGATATGAGAACAAGAAAGATAGAGATATATGACAATACGGGGCATATGACTCACAACATATGATGGAAATAAATCTCACATAAGTTCATGTCTCACAAACGATTGCAAACTAGAAGAAAACCAAGTTCGAAGCAAAATACGAAAGAAAGCAAAGCAAAGCAAAGTTCGACTCTGAAAGCAAATCCAGCTCCTAGACTCTCCCCCCTTTGGCACAAGACACCAAAAAGGGGCACACCTAACGCCACAGGTGTTTACTCCTCATCCTCAGCATTGCCAGACTCGTCGGTACCCTCCGGATCGTCCTACTCCTCCTCTTCCGCCTCATCGCCAGACCACTGGCACCTTTGAGCCTGCATCCAAGTAGCCTCTGGAGTGATGTCGTCCTCTGATCCGCTGGAGATGTCAACATCAAGAGTCCTTAGGACACGCTTGTGCCTCTGGCGGCTCTCCTTCTGAGCCACGTGCGTCTGGTACTGACCCTTAGCCTGCATACAGAATAGGGTCTTCATCTTATCCTGCAGTTTGATGGCCCAAGATGGCATGGAAGAAGACCGGAACTGAGAGGCGGTTCCTCTGTCACCAGCAGTCTCTGTGTCAGTATCCGTGCTGAGAGGAAGTTGATGGGTTGGCCCATTTATCCTTGACGCGAAGCTTGACAGGGTCGTGCACAATGTAGTCAGCCTGAATGTATAGCTCCTTCTCCGGATAGGTATCTTGCCACTTCTGACGGATATAAGCAAACAGATAGGGCCCGTAGATGGGAACCTTGCGCATCATGATGCAGTTCCAGAGCTCCGTGAACATCACATCAGAAATATCAAGAGGGGCAAACTCCTTAGTCATAGCTTCCTCACAGAGCAGCAACATCTCAGCCAGAGAGCCATGAACCTCGTCGAAGTTACCAATGCGAGGAAAGAGGGTGTTGCGGAAGATCCGATGCATGATGTCCAGATGCTTGGGGAGCACACCCTTCTTCACATATAGTTGCTGCAATCTGTCCTTGGCGGGGGCCCTATCAGTGGGAGGTGCAGCATGAGGACGCGACCCAAGTGGAGTGTCAGCTCCCTGGAACCCAACCTTGAGGAATGCCATGAATTCACGCCAGGTACCAGTCATCTTCTGAGTCCCAGTCATCCACACCATAGAGCACTCGTCATCAGGAGAGAAGTGGACCGTGACATAGAACTGGGCAACAACATTGGGGTCAAAATCTGTCTTGAAGGTGATGATGTCCGTGATGCCCAGTTTGTCAATCAGAGAAAGGGCGTCACCAAAATAGTCCGGGTTCCACTGAAGATGAGCGAGGTCAATCCACTGAACGGGGACAAAGTTCTTCTTGAACTGCATGACAATGTCACGGTAGATCCTGCAGTGATCCCTTGTCCAAACATGTTCAACATTCTTGATCACAACCCGCTCTTGGAGATAATGGTTCTGAGTGCAGAACCGCAGAAAGTCCTTGGGGGGCATTGTGCGGACATTGATCCCCTTGTCCTTTTGTGCGGTCTTCTTGAAGGCCTACTTTTTGGGTTGCAGACCTGAAGTGGCAGAACCCTCTGGAGCCTCTGGGTTGCGATTGTGCTTAGACTGCGTGTCCCGTGAGGCGTTCGAATGGCGAGCACCACCTGTGACACAAAACACACACCGAAAAGAAGCGACAGAAAAGGAGTCAAGGCAATGAACTAGAAAATGGCAGAAAAATAAACACTCATTGCCAAGCACATGAAAGAACACATAGTGATTCCTCCTGGCGGTAGTACCGCTACCCCTGGTGGTAGTACTGCTGGGGGTCCTAGCGGTAGTACCGCTACCCCTGGCGGTAGTACCGCTGGGGTCCTAGCGGTAGTACCGCTACCCTGGCGGTAGTACCGCTGGGGTTGTACCGCCTAGGCAAGAGAGAGCAAGTTTTAGATCTAATCCAAACATAGTTTAAGTGCTTGATCTAAAACATGTAAATCCTAGGGCATGGCAAAACAAACAGCAACGATTCACAGGACCTACACTCCCCTCAAATATCTCATTCATGCCATCCAAGAACAAGGCACGAAATCAAAGACATGGATCCAAACCACCAATGCTCCTAACCCTAGAACAAGAACATCAACCAAGAGAAGAAGGGGAGGAGCTTTACCGGGATTCATGGCCCTTGGAGGAGGAAGGAGAAGTGGAGAAAACCCTCCAATCCAACGGAGAGAGGGAGCTCCACGAATAGAGATCAAAACAGGGGGATTTCGGGGTTGGGGAGGGAGGAGCCGCGAGGAAGAAGAAAGAGCCAGGGAAAAACGGGCTCCCCCTCCTTTATATAGCCCAAGGGGTACGGGCCAACGGTAGTACCGCTGTGGACCTGGCGGTAGTACCGCTACCTGGCGGTAGTACCGCTGGGATCCTGGCGGTAGTACCGCTCCCCCTGGCGGTAGTACCGCTCCCCCTTGAGACAGCCCTAAAAATTTCCTAGCAGGTCGTGTTAGATGGGGATCCTGGCGGTAGTACCGCTGGGGTCCTGGCGGTAGTACCGCTACCCCTGGCGGTAGTACCGCTGCAAGTGTCACAACGCGGCCTAGGATAAGAGAAGAACTTGGGCAAATGACAAGTAAGTGAAAAAGGAAGATAGCACTATAAATATGTACTGACTTGTCATTTTATATCCTTTCTTCTATACGAAAGAAAGGTGGGGGGGGGGCCGAGGCCACCTATGTTTGAGACAATGGTATGACACCGCGAAGAATTATCCTTGGGTTCATGACCAACGCTCGTCTTTGAAGCACAAGTGCCATTTGACAATGGCTAAAGTGAAAGACAAGATTGATTTATGCATAATGGGGGGAGGGAAAGTTCATTGAGAGAAGAACACTCCCCCTATGTCTATGCCCACATCTAGACCAAGATGGAATGCAAAGTGAGGTGCAACATGCCTAGTTTCAATCCACATTACTTGAATCAATGATATTTAGCTCATGCCTTAACTCCCGGAACCTTGCTTCATCTAGAGGCTTAGTGAATATATCTGCAAGTTGCTCTTCAGTGTGGATGAAGGGAACCTCAATATCACCTAGCTTGATATGTTCACGAATGAAGTGATGGCGAATATCAATATGTTTGGTTTTGCTATGTTGCACCGGGTTGAGGGAAATCTTGATAGCACTTTGATTGTCACATAGAAGAGGCACTTTGTCACACGTGACACCATAATCCTTTAAAGTTTGCCTCATCCATAGCAATTGTGCACAACAACTTGCAGCTGCCACATACTCAGCTTTGGTGGATGATAAAGAGACGCAATTCTGCTTCTTTGACGACCAACTTACCAATGAGCGACCAAGGAATTGGCATCCTCCAGACGTTGACTTCCTCTCCACACAATCTCCTGCCTAATCTGAGTCAGAATAGCCAACTAGATTGAAGTTTGCTCCGTTGGGATACCAAAGGCCAAAGTTTGGGGTATGAGCCAAATATCGAAATATTCTCTTAACAGCCATGTAGTGACTTTCTTTTGGTGCGGATTGAAACCGTGCACATATCCCTACACTCAACATAATATCCGGTCTAGATGCACAAAGGTAAAGGAGGGATCCAATCATGGAGCGATATACCTTTTGATCCACTTCTTTACCATTGGGATCACTGTCAAGCTTGCATCTTGTTGCCATGGGGAACTTGACCGGTTTGACATCTTCGAGCTCGAACCGTTTGAGCATGTCTTGAGTGTACTTGGCTTGTTTGATGAATGTCCCTTCTAGACCTTGTTTAATCTCGAACCCGAGGAAGAACTTCAACTCTCCCATCATGGACATCTCAAACTTCTGAGTCATTAGTGCAGCAAATTCTTCATTGAAGGAAATGTTAGGAGAGCCAAAGATAATATCATCAACATATAGTTGACATATGAACAAATCCCCTTTAACCCTCTTAGTAAAAAGAGTGGGATCTATCTTCCCAATTTCAAACCCACGATCTTGTACCAACTCAGTAAGATACTCATACCACGCGCGTGGGGCTTGTTTAAGGCCATAGAGTGCCTTATTAAGTTTGTACACATGATTGGGGAGCTTGGGATGTTCGAATCCCGGGGGTTGTTTGACATAGACCAACTCATTGAAAGGACCATTAAGAAAGGCAGTTTTCACATCCATTTGTTGTAATTTGAAGTTATGATGAGAAGCAAATGCAAGCAACATGCGAATAGATTCTAGACGAGCAACAGGGGCAAAGGTTTCACCGTAGTCGATACCCTCGACTTGGGAGTAGCCTTGAGCCATCAATCTTGCCTTGTTTCGAATCATAATCCCATTTGCATCTTGCTTGTTCTTGAATATCCATTTGGTCCCGATGACAGTATGTTCCTCCGTTGGCCTAGGCACTAAATCCCAGACTTGGTTGCGCTCGAAGTTGTTAAGTTCTTCGTGCATGGCCATAAGCCAATCCTCATCATCGAGCGCTTCCTGTGCCTGTTGAGGTTCACAATACGAAACAAACGCGTGATGCTCACAATAATTCCAAATCTATTGACAGGTGGATACTCCCCTTTTTAACTGCCAAGTACATTCTTCATAAGATGTGACTTGACTCTCAGCTTGTTCGCAATCTTGGCTGCTCGACGCTCCAAGAGTTCTTCATTAGATAAGGGGGAGCATCGACTTGTTTACTTTGCTTGCCCTTGCGTCTTGAGCCGGCTGTTGGTGCTGCAGAAGGGAATTGTGAGACAGTCTCCTCATCATCTTGTCCTTCGACTTGAGCAGGTTCACTAGTTTGTTCTTGTATTTGTGGTTGCTCTTGATGTTCATCTTGTGTTTCTACTTGGTCTAGATCTCGGGGTTGCACTTGATCTTGATCATGAGCAGGTTCGGAGTCTTGGGGTAGTGCTTGAATATCCTGAGACACATCATCATTGTTGGGCAATTTATCTTGACCTTGAGCTTGTTTATTTTGTTGAGAGTCTTCTCTTTGTTCATCGGAAGCGTGTGGGACTTGTGGAGGTGATGGCTCCACTTGAGTAGAGCATTGTCCTTCTCCTTCGGCCACAAGGGGTTCCTCAATGGGGAGTATTTGACCAATCCCCATTCTTCTTATGGCTTGGGGAGGAATTTCATCACCTACATCACACAGACCACTTTGCTCCACTTGGGAGCCATTATTTTCATCAAACTCTATGTTACACGTGTCCTCAATTAGTCCAGTGGACTTGTTGAGGACACGGTAAGCATGAGAGTTTGTAGCATAACCAACAAAGATACCCTCATGTGCTCTAGAATCAAATTTAGCTAACCGTGCACCTTTCTTGAGAATGAAACACTTACAACCGAATACCCGGAAGTACTTGAGATTGGGTTTGTTTCCAGTTAGAATCTCATACGGAGTCTTGTTCAAGCCTTTGCGGATATAAAGCCGATTGGATGCATGACATGCTGTGTTGATGGCCTCTGCCCAGAAGTTATATGGAGATTTGAATTCTGCCATCATTGTCCTTGCAGCGCCTATAAAGGTCTGGTTCTTCCTTTCTGCCACGCCGTTTTGTTGAGGGGTATATGGTGCAGAGTATTGGTGTTTTATTCCCTCATCACCTAGAAACTCATCCAAGGTGTAGTTCTTGAACTCGGTGCCGTTGTCACTTCTAATCATCAAGATCTTTGCTTCATGTTGACGTTGCGCTTCATTAGCAAAGTTGATGACCGTTTGTTGAGTCTCACTCTTCTTTTTAAAGAAATATACCCAGGTATATCTTGAGTAGTCGTCAACAATCACTAAGCAATACTTTCTGCCTCCAAGACTATCAAATGATGGAGGACGAAACAGATCCATATGGAGAAGTTCCAATGGCCTCTTAGTGTAGATAAGAGTCGTTGGACGATGAGCAGTTTCATGAATCTTTCCTTCAATGCAGGCACTGCAAACACGATCTTTAGCAAAACTCACATTTGTTAGTCCATGAATATGGTCCCCTGTCAGAAGGCTTTGCAAATATCTCATATTGACATGAGCTAAACGGCGATGCCAAAGCCAGCCCACATCAACTTTAGCCAGTAAACATGTCGCAGTCTTAGTGGGTCGCTTTGAGAAGTTCACCACATAAAGACCATTTTCGACATATCCAACATAGGCTACTTTAAGAGTCTTGCTCCTCAGGAGGACCACAGTATCAAGATTAAAGAAAGTGGAAAAACCCATAATTGCGAGTTGATGAACCGAAAGTAAATTGTAGGCAAGTGACTCAACAAGCATGACCTTCTCAATAGATAAATCTTGAGAGACGACCACCTTACCAAATCCCAATACCTTTGAAGAGGATGCATCGGCGAATTGGACATGGGTGGGCATAGATGGAGAAGGATGCACATCCACCACTAAGTCCTTGCTCCCGGTCATATGATTTGTTGCCCCACTATCGAGCAACCATGACACCCCACCGGAAGCAAACTCATGCAATAGATCAAGGCTTGGTTTTAGGTACCCATTTTTAATGGGTCCTTTCATGTTAGAGACAAGGGTCTTAGGAACCCAGATAGCCCATTCAATATCCTCATCGTAGGAACCAACAAATGTGGCATAAACATGCCCATCACTAGCACAACATAAGACATAAGAAGAATTGAGTTTGCCGGCTGTGTTAGTAGGAATGGTTTTGCCCTTCTTGAGGTTTCCATAGTCCATCTTGTTCCTGTTCGCCTTCTGAGTCCCCTCACCCTCTTTGACAAAGATGTCCATGAGGGTGGGAGATCGTTTGTTCCTGTTCCTCCTTTTACCTTTTGACTTGGAGGTAAGTCCAAGTCCCTCCTTTCCTACAACACCCTTTTGAGTGCTCAAGTGGTCGTTTAGACTCTTCTCACCTTGTATGCATGCCACAAGGCCCTTCTCAAGTTTCTCCTTTAACTTGGCATTTTCCTCCACAAGATGTACATGCTCACAACAGGGGTTAGTTGCACAAGCATTATCAATTAACACAAAGGGAGGGCAAGTAGAGATCTCCTTGGTAAGCTTTGCTTGAGTTGATCATGAGACTCTTTTAGAGAGAAATGAGCACCTTTCAAGACCTTGTGGGCCTTGTCAAGTGTGTCAAACTCCTCTTTGAGTATGTCATGGCCAACCTCAAGAGCATACTTTTCAGACTTAAGCATACGAGTAAGAACAACATCATGATCTAGTTTCTTTTGCATTTTAGCGCAGTCATCGTTATATGACTCCTCAAGAGCCAAACGAAGAGTGCGCTCCTTTTCTAGAGCATTAGATAATTCGGCAATTTCATCGGCATAGTCACGACTGTGTCCCTGAAGCTCGGAGATGGTCTCCTCATGAGACTCAATGAGGTCAGTGGCCTCACCCAGTTGTTCCAAGAGAGCAACAAAGTGCTTCTTGGGTTCTCCCTTAATAGTGCACAGAAACTTGTCAAGATCATGCTCATTAAGTTCCCCAACATCACTATCTTCAACACAATTTAACAATGAAGGGGCGGAAGTAATGTTGGTCTTAATGATGGGAGTTACCTGATTGAAACCTTTTGCCTTGAGGCACTTGGTGATGTGTTTCTCGTTGGGGGCGTTGAAGAGAGACACCTTCTGGGGAGGTGTAGTGGCAAGAGCAACAGTTGCCGTTGCCACTGTATCATCATCATCATCATCATCGGAAGGGTACTCTTCAAGGGCCACCATCCCTTTTGGGTGAGGTTTCTTCACAAAGTTGTTCTTGATTGGAAATGATTTGGTTTTGTCTTTGCGAATGAGCTTGCCTCCGTTGTCTTCCCTTTTCTCATAGGGACATTCGGCCACGAAGTGACTCACGTTACCACAGTTATAACATGTCCTTACTCGTTGTTTGGGTTTGAATCCACTCGAGTTGTTCTTGGTGAAGGAGGGTCTTGAGTTCCTCTTGTTGCCCCAGAATTGCCTTGATGCAAGAGCCATGTGCTCATGATAGGCATACTTTGTTTCTTCAGGGCAGCCATCCTCTTCCTCATCATCTTCTTCTTATTCAAGCATTGGTTTTGCTTTCAACGCAAGGTTGGGTGAAGTTGTCTTTGATCGAACATGAGCAAGTGCACTGTCGGCTGTTTCGTTCATGATTGACATTGCAATGAATTCATCCAACACCTCACTAGAAGACAAGGAGTGGAAGTCTGGCCGCTGACGAATGACAGATGACATGGCTTTGTTGAAAGGAATGATGGCTTTAAGGAACTTGCGCTTGACCCATGTATCATCCACATCCTTGCTCCCATGATCCTTGAGTGCCACAGCAATAGCAGTCACTCTCCGATAGAGATCACGAGGGTCCTCGTCTTCCTTCATCACAAACTCATCGGCCTTATCAAGTATCACTTCATAGTTGGATCGTTGAATGCTTGAGCTTCCCTTGTACAACACCATAATATGCTCCCAACAATCCTTGGCCAAAGTGAAGGGACGCAAGTGAGGAAGATCTTCAGGTGGCACTGCAGATTGGAGGATAAACAAAGCGGAGTGATTGTATTGATTGTCTGCATCTTCTCTTGGAGTGAGGTTGCTTGGATCATGGGGATAATATCCTTGCTCGATGATTCTCCACAAGTTTGTTGAGCTGTGATTCAAATGAGAATTAATAGAAAATACCCAGTTAGCAAAGTCACCTTTCACAAGCTTAGGAGGAGGACCAACAGGATTAAGACGTGGTGCGGGAACGGATCCTCCATAGACCATGGGGGGTGGAACTGAAGCATATGTTCCAGTCCCATCCTTTTCGTGACATGAGGAAGGTCGCATACCTTTAGCCGCTTCCTTAGAGGAGTTGGCCTCCGAATCGGTGACGGTGGGTTTAACCACTATAGCCGGTTCGGGTGAACTTTTAAATCCCTCAATTAACTCTTTAAGCATGGTCTTGACTTCGTTCGTCAAGGACGTCTTGAGAGCGGCCATAGCCGTATTCAAGTCGTCCCTTGTGACCGAAGTCAAGTCCATGGCCTCGGGTTGCCCATGGTTAATTCCCTCTTCGCCTTCCATACTCTTCGGGTGGTTAAACCCTTAATAAAGAGACGTGGCTCTGATACCAATTGAAAGGATCGATATGGTTGACTAGAGGGGGGGGGGTGAATAGACAACGACCACTTTTTAATTAATCTTAGCAAGTTAAGGTAAACAACATATGGGTTCACAAATATTACGACAATGAGGTGAACCCTAATGAAGCTAACAATGAGAGTTATTAAGACAAGTAAGACATAGTCAGCAACATAAGCATACACAAAGTAAAGGATAGAGATAACCACAAGTGGAACCGATGGAGACGAGGATGTGTTACCGAAGTTCCTTCCCTTTGACAGGAAGTACGTCTCCGTTGGAGCGGTGTGGAGGCACAATGCTCCCCAATAAGCCACTAAGGCCACCGTCTTCTCCTCACGCCCTCGCACGATGCAATGTACCGTGATTCCACTATAGGTGCCCTTGAAGGCGGCAACCGGACCTTTACAAACAAGGTTGGGGCAAACTCCACACAAAGCTTGTAGGCTCCCAACTAGACCACGAAGCTTCACCACAATGGAATATGGCTTCGAGGTAACCTCAACCGTCTAGGATGCCCAAACACCCAAGAGTAACAAGATCCGCAAGGGATTGGTGGGGGAATCAACTTTTCTCTTGGTGGAAGTGTGGATCTAGGCCTTCTCAACCAATCCCTAAAGAATCAACAAGTTTGATTGGCTAGGGAGAGAGATCGGGCACTTTTGAGCTTAGGGAGCAACAATGGAGCTTGGGGAGGTAAGAGATAAAGTTCCACAGCTAGAAGAACCCTTTATATAGTGGGGGGAAAATCCAACGGTTTTCCCACACTCTGCCCGAGCTCCAGCGGTACTACCGCTGGCACTCCAGCGGTACTACCACTGACCAGGGGCGGTACTACCGCCAGCTAGCGGTACTACCGCTGGCTGCAGCGGTACTACCGCTAGTCCTAGCAGTACTACCGCTGGGCCCCTGGTAGTGCAAAGTCACTACCACCGCCAAGAAATTCTTCGCAAAAAGGTCGGTCCATGAACAACCGCTAGGCAGGCGGTACTAAGCTCCTGGAGCGGTACTACCGCTGACCAGGGGCGGTACTACCGCCAGCCAGCGGTACTACCGCTGGGGACCATTTTGCAAGGAGGAAAGAAACACAGTGGCGGGGGCCGCTCCAAAAATGAAGGCAGGGGAAAATATGTGAAGTGTGCGCGTGCAAAGATAGATTCCACCCAAACCTTTCCACTACGGTTACCCTCTTAATAGTACGGCTTTCCTATGACTCAAATAAAGAGAATCATAGAGAGCGCCGTGCTTCCGTTCCATGAATGAGGAGGCGAGTCGTCTTGTGCCATTGACGTGTGTTATCTGACACCTTAACACACACGGTTAGTCCTTTACGGTACTCTCATCAATCACCAAAATTACTTAGGCATAAACTATGCCCCAACAAAAGGTCACCGCTCGGTATGAACCCGAAACAAAGCACTTCTCCCATTGCAAGAATAATAGATCAAGTTGGCCAAACAAAATCCAAGACTCGAAGAGACTTACAAGGATATCAAATCATGCATATAAGAAATCAACAAAGACTCAAATATAATTCATAGATAATCTGATCACAAATCCACAATTCATCGGATCTCGACAAACATACCGCCAAAGAGGATTACATCGGATAGATCTCCATGAAGATCATGGAGAACTTTGTATTGAAGATCCAAGAGAGAGAAGATGCCATCTAGCTACTAACTACGGACCCATAGGTCTGAAGTGGACTACTCACGAGTCATTGGAGAGGCGATGATGTTGATGTAGAAGCCCTCCAACTCCAAAGTCCCCTTCGGCAGGGCACCGGGAAGGGTCTCCAGATGAGATCTCGCGGAAACGAAAGCTTGCGGCGGCGGAAAAGTGTTTTCGTGGATGCCCTTATTATTTCTACGATTTTAGGGAATTTATAGGCCAAAGAGCTAGGGCAGGGGAGCGCCAGGGAGGCCACAAGCCTTGTTGCCGCGGGCCCCCCTGCCGCGGCAACAGGGCTTGTGGGCTCCCTGTGGGCCCCCTGCCTTGGCCCTCAAGCCTCCCGATCTTCTTCTGTTCTGGCAAAGTTTATTTCAGGAATTTTATTCCGTTTGGACTCCGTTCCAAAATCAGATCTAAAAAGAGTCAAAAACACAGAAAAACAGGAACTGAAACTTGGCACTGAATTAATAAGTTAGTCCCAAAAAAGATATAAAAGGTATATAAAACATACAAAGTTGACAAGATAACAACATGAAACCATAAAAAATTATAGATACGTTCGAGACGTATCAAGCATCCCCAAGCTTAACTCCTTCTCGTCCTCGAGCAGGGAAGTGATAAAGAATGGATTTTTGATGCTTTCATGCTACCTAGCATAGATGTCCTTTTTAACTCCTCTTATGTGACGTGAATGTTCAGATTCATTAGATTCAAAACAATAGTTTGCTATTGACGTGGAGACAATAATAATTCAAGCAAACTAGCAAGGTAATCATGAACTTTCAAAATAACAAGGCCAAAAGAAAATTATCCCTACAAAATCATATAGTCTGGCTATGCTCTATCATCCTTGCACAACGAATTTAAATCATGCAAAACCTCGGTATTGGCCAAGTAATTGTTTTCACACCTTTACTTTCTCAAACCTTTTCAACTCTCACGCAATACATGAGCGTGAGCCATGGTTTTAGCACTATAAGTGGAATGGAGTGTGGTGGAGGTTGCAAGGCAAAAAAGGAGAAGATGGTCACATTAACTAGGCATATCAATGAGCTATGGAGATGCTCATCAATAGATATCAACGTGAGTGAGTAGGGATTGCCATACAAATGATGCACTGGAGCTAAGAGTATGTGAAAGCTCTTAAAGAAAACTAGTGGGTGCGCATCCAACTTGCTTGCTCATGAAGACCTAAGGCAATTTTGAGGAAGCCTATCATTGGAATATACAAGCCAAGTTATATAATGAAAATTTCCCACTAGCTATATGGTGGTGACAAAACGAGAGACTCTCAATCATGAAGATCATGGTGCTTAATATGCACAAGTGTGGAAAGATAGTAGCATTGTCCCTTCTCTCTTTTTCTCTCATTATTTTTTTGTGGGCTCTTTGGCCTCCTTTTTTTTTGGTGGGCATCTATGGCCTCTTTTATTTCCTCACATGGGACAATGCTCCATCAATGATGATCATCATACTTACAACTCAAAACTTAGAGCAATGATGACTCTATATGGAATGCCTTCGGTAGCATACCGTGACAATGATCTAGCATGGCATAGACATCGATAGAAACATCATGCTAGCTATCTTATGATCATGCAATGGCAATGTAGAAGTGGTGGCACATGTCATGGTGGTAGTTGTATGGCAATATATCTCAAAATAGCTTTGAAAAAGCCATAGTAGGTAGGTATGGTGGCTGTTTTGAGGGAGGCTATATGGTGGGTTTTGTGCACCGGCGAAAGTTGACGGCACTAAAGAAGATAGTGACGATGGAAGGTGAAAGTGCATCTAAACCATGGACTCAACATTAGTCATGAATAACTCATATACTTGTTGCAAAAGTTTTAGTAGTAATCGAAACAAAGCATTCAACGCATACTCCTAGGGGAAGGGTTGGTAGGTATAAACCATCGCACGATCCCGACCGCCACACAAAGGATGACAATCATAGACCAATTGACGTCAGCTGTGCTTCCCTGGCAATGGCTCCAGAAAAGGGTTGATCCTGCAATCTCTAGTGTTAGCTAAACGAATGCTTATAAACAACGAACCTTCTCCTGCAACGGCACCAGAAGAATGCTGATAGCACTCCCCGGCAATGAAACTGGAAGAATGTTGTTGGTGGCCCACCAGCGCGTGGGTTCGCAACAGTTTTCGAGGGTAGAGTATTCGACCCAATTTGTAGGTACGCCAGACATGAGGTGAGAGTATACTCTCAAGTATTAGCAGCTGAATTTGTCAGATTCAACCACACCTGAAAGATTAGTATCTGCAAGCACAATAGTAACAGCGAAGTAGTAACAGCGAAGTAACGGGTATCGGCAGTGTAACGGGCAATAACAGTGGCAAGGAACAGCAGTAGTGACAGCAGTAGCAAGTAGCAACAGTAGCAAGCGACAGTAGTAGCAACAGCAGAGTAAGACAAGTAACATCAGTAGCAACAGTAGTAGCACTAGAGCAAGACAAGTAACGGAAGTAGCAACAGTAGCAGCAGAGCAAGACAAGTAACGGCAGTAGCAACAGTAGCAACAGAGCAATACAAGTAACGGCAGTAGGAACAGTAGCAACAGAGCAAGACAAGTAACGGCAGTAGCAACAGTAGTAGCAGTAGAGCAAGACAAGTAACGGCAGTAGCAACAGTAGCAGCAGAGCAAGACAAGTAACGACAGTAGCAACAGTAGTAGCAGCAGAGCAAGACAAGTAACGACAGTAGCAACAGTAGCAGCAAACTCGTAGGCATTGGATCGGTGATTTGTTTGGATGATATTCATCATGCAACAGCTATAACACGGAGAGATATGGGGCTAGCTCATGTTCGTCAATGTGATGTACGCATGCATTCCGTGTGTCGTCATACGTGCTTAGGGAAAAGAACTTGCATGACATCTATTGTCCATCCCTCCGGTGGTAGCGGGGTCCAAAAGGAAACTACTGGATATTAAGGTTCTCCTTTTAATAAAGAACCGGACCAACGCATTAGCACTTGGTGAACACATGAACTCCTCAAACTATGGTCATCACCGGGAGTGGTTCCGGTTATTGTCACTCTGGGGTTGCCGGATCATAACACATAGTAGGTAACTACAACTTGCAAGATTGGATCTAAAACACGCATATATTGGTGACAACATAATAATTTCAGATCTGAAATCATGGCACTCGGGCCCTAGTGACAATCATTAAGCATGGAAAAGTAGTAGCAACATCAAATCTCAGAACATAGTGGATACTAGGGATCAATCCCCGTCAAAACTAACTTGATTACATGATAGATCTCATCCTACTCATCACCGTCCAGCGAGCCTACGAATAGATTACTCACGAACGACGAAGAGCTTCATGGAATTGGAGAGGGAAGAAGGTTGGTGATGACGATTTCCCCTCTCCGGAGCCCAAGACGGACTCCAGATCTGCCCTCCAGATGAAGAACACGTGGTGGCGGCGCCTCCATATCGAAAACGCGATGAAAACTTCTCTTTTTATTTTTTTTCTGGGACGAAAGACAACTTATAGAGTTGGAGTTGGGGGCGGCAAAGGCCTGTGGGCCCCACAAGCCTGCCCACCGCCACCAAGGGGGTGGTGGCGGAGCAGGGGCTTGTGGCCCACTGGCCCACCCCCTCAGGTGGATTCTGGCGCAGGTATTTTTGATATTTTCCAAAACTGCTTCCTGTAAATTTGCAGGACGTTTGGAGAACTTTGATTTCTGCACAAAAATAACACCAAGGCAATTCTGCTGAAAACAACGTCAGTCCAGGTTAGTTCCATTCAAATCATGCAAATTATAGTCCAAAACAAGGGCAAAAGAGTTTGCAAAAGTAGATACGTTGGAGACGTATCAACTCCCCCAAGTTTAAAACCTTGCTTGTCCTCAAGCAACTCAGTTGACAAACTGAGAGAGAAAGAAAAACTTTGACAAACTCTATTTGATCTTGTTGTTGCAACTATGTCTAACTCATAACCAGAATTTTAGCAAGATCACAAGTTAACCACATAAGCAAATGACACAAAGGTCTCACGGTAAACTAATATCAATGGCATAATCAGCTAACGGGCAAATAATAATGAGTTTCAAATACCAACTCTTCAATCAAAACAAGCATGAAGCAATATGAATAGGTGGTATCTCGCTAGCTCTTTCTGAGACCGCAAAACATAAATGCAGAGCACTTTCAAAGATCAAGGGATGACTAAACATTGTAATTCATAGCAACGAAGATCCAGTCATAGTCATACTCAATATCAATCAAAAGCAAAGCATAAAAATGACAGAGGTGCTCTCTAATTGGTGCTTATATAAGAGGAGGATGACTCGACATGAAAATAAATAGATAGGCCCTTCGCAGAGGGAAGCATTGATTTGCAGAGGTGCCACAGCTCAAGATTTGAAAACAGAGATAATAATTTTGGGTGGCATGCTTTCATTGTCAACGCAATGACCAAGAGTTCTCAATATCTTCCATGATACTCATGCTATAGGCGGTTCCCAAATAGAAAAGTAAAGTTTTAACTCCCCACCACCAATCAATCACACTCCACAGCTAGCCGAATCCTCGGGTACCGTCCATACTAACATCAATCCAAGGGGGAGTCTTGTTTTGCAGTTATGTTTTCGATTTAAGCATGGAATTGGGCATCCCAAGTACCGGCCCCTTTCTCATGAATGACTGTGAATAAACACATGTCGAGGATAACACTCCTAGCATGGAAGATACCAATAGCCCTCTGTCACCACATGAGCGGTTCGGGCATGCAAAACAGATCTATCTCTTGAAGGTTTTAGAGAATGGCACATGCAAATTTACTTGGAACGACAGGTAGATACCGCAAATAGGTAGGTATGGTGGACTCTCATGGAAAAACTTTTGGGTTTATGGAGGTGGATGCACAAGCAGCATTCCCGCTTAGTACGAGTGAAGGCTAGCAAAAGACTGGGAATCGACCAACTAGAGAGCGACAACAGTCATCAAGATGCAATGAGTTTGACTAACATTGAATGCAAGCATGAACAAGATATAAATCACTATGAACACGAACATCATAGAGGCTATGTTGATTTTGTTTCAACTACATGCATGAACATGCGCCAAGTCAAGCCACTTGAAACATTCAAAGGAGAATACCATCCTATCATACTACATAATAGTCATTTCAAAATCTATGTTGGCATTCAAGACAAACCATTATAAGCTCTCAGCTAAATAAGCATGGCATCAGAAACTATGATCTCTAAGTTGTCATTGCAAACATGGTTCTCTCACAACAAAGCTAAATCTGGGTCGACAAGCTAGTCATATTTACAAAAACAAAATAGATAGAGTTCATACCAGCTTTTCAGTCTGAGTCACTTCATCATATATCATCATTGTTGCCTTTCATTTGCACGATCGAACGATGAAAACGATAATAAGCGCATTGGACTAAGCTGAATCTGCAGGCAAACACAAAGGAGAAGACAAAGTAATATGGCTCTTTGAAAGCTAAACAAGTAAGCATGTAAGAACCATCAAGCATTATAACCAATATCTTCTACCTTGACACAAAAAAAACTATTTACATGGGAAAGCTCCCAACAAGCAAAAGAAGAAAGAAAAATCTTTTTGGGCTTTCTCAAAAGGACAGAAAAACAAGAAAACAAGAAAACGAAAAGAAACTACCATGGATAATAAAGTGGCAAAGTGTAAACACCGGCTAACAAAGTGAAAGCATAAGCATGAATATAAAGTCGGTGAGAACACGTACTCCCCCAAGCTTAGGCTTTTGGCCTAGCTTGGTATACTCCCATGGTGGGAAATAACCAGCTCTAGGATACTCCGGAGCAGACTGTGGATGCCACTGCTGTGTGAGCTCCTCTGGCTCCCACTGATAAACTGGCGTCTGGTACTCGACTGACGGCTCGGGCGCGGGCGCCTGTGGTTGGGCCAAGCCCCAATATGCGTAGATGTCCGCGGGCATAATAGTGTACGTGCGCGCATGAAGATCAAACAAAGAAGGAGCAGGCAAAGTAATAGTCTTTTGAGTACCCTGACTAAACACCAGGTTATAAATCATCCGTCCACTAGCATCTCTATCCAGAAAATCATGGCGAACCATGCTGTCATAATCCAGATATCTCTCAGGGAGAAGCATCTCTCCTTCCTCTCTCAGTCTAATGGGTATCTCAAAGTGTCTGGCAAGACGGGTAGCATAGATACCTCCATAGACAACACCTTTAGAACGGTTCAGGTTCAACCGTTGAGCTACTATAGCGCCCAAGCTATAAGTCTTATCGTTATAAAGGCCTTCGTGCAAAACCGCAAGGTCTGGAGAACTGAGTGATCCAGCCTCCCCATTACCTATCAATCATTTTCCCACAAATAGTGAGAAGTACCGAAGCACATGAAAATGTATGCTAGCAATTCCAGCGCGAGAGACTCCTCTCTCCTCTCCAACAACAATAGAACCAATGAAATCCTCCAAGTCTCGTGGACGAGGGTCACGGATATCCCCAACATAAGGTAATTTGCATACATTGCAAAAGTCCTGCAGCGTCATGCACTGGGGGATATCGTAAATCATGAACTCAACCATGGGAGGATTCTTCCTCGGATAAAAGTTGAAGCTTTGAACGAAAATATTTGTGAGGAGGAGATATTGTGGGCACTTATCTTCAACAAACGCAGTAAGACCTGTGTTCTCCACCAAGTAATAAAAGTCTTCATAAAGTCCGGTGGCGCGCAAAAATTCATCACTTGGATACTCGCACGCTCGAACTTCTGTGACTCGAGGGACTACGTACTTGGGGTGGTTCTTCTCATCCTCCTTGTGGTTACGGCTTGAAGAGCCTCTCAAGAATCTCCTCATCTTTTCCTTTTTCTAGCTCTGAAAAATTCTGAAATTTTTAGAGACTTCGAAAGAAAAGTGAACAAGGATCAACCCAACTTGTAGCAACTACTCCTACTAGTGCCTAGAGACCATATCACGCGCTAAAACTACTTGGGACCAACTAAAATCAACCTTTTAAGCTCAAGAACAGGGTCACCAAGGTAGCAAGAATTCACGAAGGATAAAGCACTAGAGCAAAAACTAATTGGACCAATGGAGGAGTCACTTACCAAGGAGTAATTTCCCCAAAACGGTTCGGAGAATGGTGCTTTGAGCAAGGAGATCGAAAATCACAGCCAAATGAGCAAGAACACGGGTTTGAGCTGCGAAACAATTTTTTCTGGTGGAAGAAGAGGCTGAGAGCTGGAATAAGTGGAGGGGGTGCCTATGGGCCCCACAAGCTTGCACCCCGCCACGAGGGGGGTAGGTGGCGATGGGGGGCTCGTGGCCCACTGGTCAGGCCCCCTGACCAGCTCTCAGGCCCAGAAATTTTCAAAAATTCCAGAAAAAATCATACTAAATTTTCAGGACCATTGGAGAACTTTTATTTTCAAGGTATTTTTCTCCGGGACGCTAAAACAGAAAACAGGAAAAGCTAAACTAATTCTATCATTTTTCTTCTAAGCAAAAGAAAATGAAGACTCAAAACAGAGGTATGTGACTCTTTGATTCATCCATTTCATGGTCATCGAAAGAAATCCGGCAATGGGATTGATCAAGTCCTTATGACAAAACCTTCTCGAATCGCAAGAGAGAACGGAGAATTTTCGAATAGCCACTAAGTCACCTCAATGGGGATATGAATCTCCCCAACAAGCAAATCATACTTCATCTTGACACGAGGAATAGGGCATTCAAAGCTCCCAATGAGAATCGATGAAGTCTTTTCGATAGCATTGATGCAATGTACTGGATATCGTTTCTTCGGAAAGTGCACTGTGTGCTCATTACCGTTGACGTGGAAAGTGACATTGCCTTTGTTGCAATCTATAACAGCCCCTGCAATGTTTCAAAAGGGTCTTCCGAGGATGATAGCCATGGCATCGTCCTCGGGAATATCCAAGATAACAAAGTTTGTTAAGATAGTGGTATTAGCAATCACAACAGGCACATCCTCGCAAACGCCGATAGGGAAAGTAGTTGATTTGTCAGGCATTGGAAGAGAAATTTCAGTGGGTGTCAACTTATCCAACTCAAGTCTACGATAAAGAGAAAGTGGCATAACACTAACATCGGCTCCAAGGTCACATAAGGCAGTTCTTACGTAGTTTCCTTTAATGGAGCAAGGTATAATGGGCACTCCGAGATCACCAAGTTTCTTAGGAGTTCCACCGTTGAAAGTGTAATTGGCAAGCATGGTGGAGATCTCAAGATCTGGTATCTTCCGTTTATTAGTCACGATATCTTTCATGTACTTGGCATACAGAGACATCTTGAGCATATCAGTTAACCGCATCTGCAGAAAGACGGGTCTTATCATCTCAACGAAGCGCTCAAAATCCTCATCATCCTTTTTCTTGGATGGCTTAGGAGGAAAGGGCATAGGTCTCTGAACCCATGGCTCTCTTTCTTTACCATGCTTCCTAGCAGTGAAGTCATTCTTGTCGTATCTCTTAGGTTATGGATTATCAAGATTAACCGTAGGTTCAATCTCCACATCCTCATCATGGCTAGGTTGAGCATTATTATGAACATCACTGTCCACATTGTCACCAGGTTCATGTTCATCACCTGATTGTGTTTCTGCATCAGACGCAGAAATATTATTAGGTTCTTTAGGTGTGATAGTATTTGGCGAACTGGCATGCAGGTTTCTATCATCCTTCTTCTTCTCCTTAGGATGACCAGGTGTATCAGCATTGATTCCTTGAGAATCTTGATCAATTCTCTTAGGATGACCTTCAGGATACAAAGGTTCCTGAGTCATTTTACCTCCTCTAGTAATGACTCTGACAAAGTTGTCATTTAATTCATTGAGCAGGTCATTCTGAGCTTTAAGTACTTGTTCTACCTGAGTAGTAATCATAGAGGCATGTTTACTCAGAAGCTTCAGAGCATTGACATTTCTGTCTACACAAGCACATGGATGGCTAAGCATACGAGCACTTTGTTCCAAGTGTCTGCTAACATAATCATTGAAACTCTGTTGTTTGGCAACAAAGTTGTCAAATTCATCAAAGCATAGGCTAGCAGGTTTATCAGAAGGAATATCACTCTCGTCAAACCTACGCAGAGAATTCACTTCTACTACCTGTATCGGGTTATCGAGACCGTGGATCTCTTCGATAGGTGGTAGATTTTTGACATCTTCAGCTCTAATGCCTTTCCCTTGCATAGATTTCTTGGCTTCTTGCATATCTTCGGGACTAAGGAATAGAATACCTCTTTTATTAGGAGTTGGCTTAGGAGGTGGTTCGGGAATAGTCCAAGCATTATCGTTGATCAAGATGTGATTCAGTAGAATCTCAGCTTGTTCTACAGTTCGTTCCCTAAAAACACAACCGACACAACTATCTAGGTAGTCTCTAGAGGCATCGGTAAGTCCGTTATAGAGCATATCAAGTATCGTGTTCTTTTTAAGAGGGTGATCAGGCAAAGCATTCTGTAGCTGGATGAGCCTCCCCCAAGCTTGTGGAAGACTCTCTTCTTAGAGTTGAGCAAAGTTGTATATTTCCTACAAGGTAGCTTGCTTCTTATGGGCACGGAAATATTTCTCACAGAAGTAGTAGACCATCTCCTGGGGACTACGCAGACATCCAGGAGCAAGAGAGGTGAACCAGGCTTTAGCGTCATCCTTTAGAGAGAAAGGAAACAACTTAAGGATATAGTAGTGGCGGATCTTCTCGTCATTAGTGAAAAGGTTGGCTATTTCGGATAGTTTGGCAAGATGGGCTATGACCGTCTCAGACTCATAACCGTGAAAAGGATCATATTCGACTAGAGAGATTATCTCAGGGTCGACAAAGAATTCATAATCCTTATCGGTGACAAAGATAGGCGAAGTGGCAAACTTCGGATCATTTCTCATCCTAACTTCCCGATATTTTTCCTTCCACTTGAGAATTAATTTCTCAGCGTCATAGGCATCCTTACACGTAAGAAAATCCTCAGCTATCTCTCCCTCCATAACGTAACCCTCAGGTATAACAGGCAATTCATATCTAGGAGAGCTAGATCTAACAGGAGCAAAAGCAGGTTCTATCTCAATAGCATCGACAGTATTAGAAGCATCACGAGCATTGGCAGTAACTCTAGCAATATGAGCACCAAGGAACGCTCCCAGTGGAACATCAGGCAAGGGAGTATCTCTAGCAGTATCAAGCATAGCATCATCAGGCATAATAGCATCTCTAGCATCATCAGGCAAACCAGTATCAAGTATAGCATCTCTAGCAGTATCAAGCATAGCATCTCTAGCAGTATCAAGCATAGTATAAAGCATAGCATCTCTAGCAGTATCAGGCATAGTATCAAGCATAGCATCTCTAGCAGTAGTATCACAAGCATCATCAAGCACATGCGACATATCAAGATTTCTAGCAGGAGGTGATGTCGCAAACTTACTCATAACTGAAGTTGAATCAAGTGCAGAGCTAGATGGCAATTCCTTACCTCCCCTCGTAGTTGAGGGCAAGACTTTGGTCTTCGGATCCTTCAGATTCTTCATAGTGATCAGCAGATATAAATCCCAAGTAACTCAGAGAATATAGCAATACCTCCCCGGCAACGGCGCCAAAAAAGTGCTGACGTCGGCTGTGCTTCCCTGACAATGGCTCCAGAAAAGGGCTGATCCTGCCATCTCTAGTGTTAGCTAGACGAATGCTTATAAACAACTAATCTTCTCCTGCAACAGCACCAGAAGAATGCTGATAGCACTCCCCGGCAACGGCGCTAGAAAAGTGCTGACGTCAGCTGTGCTTCCCTGGCAATGGCTCCAGAAAAGGGCTGATCCTGCAATCTCTAGTGTTAGCTAGATGAATGCTTATAAACAACGAACCTTCTCCTGCAACGGCACCATAAGAATGCTGATAGCACTCCCCGGCAATGAAACTGGAAGAATGTTGTTGATGGCCCACCGGCGCATGGGTTCGCAGCAGTTTTCGAGGGTAGAGTATTCGACCCAATTTGTAGGTACGCCAGACAGGAGGTGAGAGTATACTCTCAAGTATTAGCAGCTAAATTTGTCAGATTCAACCACACCTGAAAGATTAGTATTTGCAAGCACAATAGTAAAAACAAAGTAGTAACAGCGAAGTAGCGGGTATCGGCAGTGTAACGAGCAGTAACAGTGGCAAGGAACAACAGTAGTGACAGCAGTAGCAAGTAGCAACAGTAGAAAGCGACAGTAGTAGCAACAGTAGCAGCAGCACAACAAGACAAGTAACATCAGTAGCAACAGTAGTAGCAGCAGAGCAAGAGAAGTAACGGCAGTAGCAACAGTAGCAGCAGAGCAAGACAAGTAACGGCAGTAGCAACAGTAGCAGCAGAGCAAGACAAGTAACGGCAGTAGAAGCAGTAGCAGCAGAGCAAGACAAGTAACAGCAGTAGCAACAATAGTAGCAGCAGAGCAAGACAAGTAACGGCAGTAGCAACAGTAGCAGCAGAGCAAGACAAGTAACGACAGTAGCAACAGTAGTAGCAGCAGAGCAAGACAAGTAACGACAGTAGCAACAGTAGCAGCAAACTCGTAGGCATTGGATCGGTGATTTGTTTGGATGATATTCATCATGCAACAGCTATAACACGGAGAGATATGTGGCTAGCTCCCGTCCGTCAATGTGATGTAGGCATGCATTCCGTGTGTCGTCATACGTGCTTAGGGTAAAGAACTTGCATGACATCTATTGTCCATCCCTCCCGTGGCAGCGGGGTCCAAAATGAAACTATGGGATATTAAGGTTCTCCTTTTAATAAAGAATCGGACCAACGCATTAGCACTTCGTGAACACATGAACTCCTCAAACTATGGTCATCACCGGGAGTGGTTCCGGTTATTGTCACTCCGGGGTTGCCGGATCATAACACATCGTAGGTAACTACAACTTGCAAGATCGGATCTAAAACACACATATATTGGTGACAACATAATAATTTCAGATCTGAAATCATGGCACTCGGGCCCTAGTGACAAGCATTAAGAATGGCAAAGTAGTATTAACATCAAATCTCAAAACATAGTGGATACTAGGGATCAATCCCCGTCAAAACTAACTCGATTACATGATAGATCTCATCCTACTCATCACCGTCTAGCGAGCCTACGAATAGATTACTCACGAACGACAAAGAGCTTCATGGAATTGGAGAGGGAAGAAGGTTGATGATGACGATGGCAACGATATCCCTTCTCCGGAGCCCAAGACGGACTCCATATCTGCCCTCTAGATGAAGAACAGGTGGTGGCGGTGCCTCCGTATCGAAAACGCGATGAAAACTTCTCATTTTATTTTTTTCTGGGACGAAAGACAAATTATAGAGCTGGAGTTGGGGGCGGCAGAGGCCTGTGGGCCCCACAAGCCTGCCCACCGCCACTAGTGGGGTGGTGCCGGAGCAGGGGCTTGTGGCCCACTGGCCCACCCCCTCAGGTGGATTCTGGCGCAGGTATTTTTGATATTTTCCAAAACTGCTTCCCGTAAATTTTCAGGACGTTTGGAGAACTTTGATTTCTGCACAAAAATAACACCAAGGCAATTCTGCTGAAAACAACGTCAGTCCAGGTTAGTTCCATTCAAATCATGCAAATTATAGTCGAAAACAAGGGCAAAAGAGTTTGGAAAAGTAGATACGTTGGAGACGTATCACCAATCATGCTCAGACTTCATCACATAGAGGTTCACCATACGTGCATGCTACGGGAATCACTAACTTCAACACAAGTATTTCTAGATCCACAACACCTTACTAGTGTAACTTCAATATTACCACAACCACAACTCAAAACTAATTGAGATGATTCAAACTTCTCTAACTATTCAATGCACATGAAGGTGGAAGTTTTCATATCCCTTTGGATAACTACCCCTTTTGAGACTACTATCATAGCATAGATCAACTCTCACGCCACGCGCTTCCGTGCTCTAAAAGATATAAGTGAAGCACAAGTGAGCTGAATTGTCTAACCAAAGGATATAAGTGAAGCTCGACAAAATCACGGTGAGTGCATGTCTCTCTCTCTAGGTGGGCAGAAAGGAAGATTGTGACACAACAAAAATAAAAGACCCCTATGATACAAGACGCTCCAAGCAAAACACATAACATGTGGTGAATAAAAATATAGCCCCAAGTAACGTTACCGATGGATTGAAGACGAAAGAGGGGATGCCTTCCTGGGGCATCCCCAAGCTTAGGATTTTACGGCATCCTTGAATCAACTTGGGTGCCTTGGTCATCCCCAAGCTTGAGCTCTTGCCACTCTTGATCTCCTTGTCCATAAGAACTTCACCCAAAACTTGAAAACTTCACAACACGAAACTTAAACAGAAACTCGTGATATCATTAGTATAAGAAAGCAAACCACCACTTCCTTAGTTAATGTAGCAAACTTAAATTCTACTTATGTTGATGTTGGGTTACTGTATTTTCAATCTTCCATGGCTAATACCCCCCCAATACTATCCATAGTTTCATCAAAATAAGCAACCAACTCAACAAAAACAGAATCTGTTAACAGCAGACTAGTCTGTAGCAATCTGTATACTTCGTATACTTCTGGTACTTCAAAAATTCTGAAAAATTACGACAATCTGAAGAATTTGCGTAGAAATCAGCAGCAAAAAGAATCAACTCAAAACCTCGTACAGAAGAAAACTGAAAATTCGTTTCGTGAGCAGAAAGTTTATGTCTTTTCCAGCATGACCAAACGATCATCCCAAAGACTAATCATAACTGTTTTGCTTGGCACAAACGCAAAAAGAAACACAAAAAACACAATCATAACAGAATTATGAAAGTGTGTAAAACACAAAACAGAAAGAAAAAGGATAGATTCGTTGGGTTGCCTCCCAACAAGCGCTATTGTTTAACGCCCGTAGCTAGGCAAAAGGTGACGGAATCACGTATAGTCATCTTTGGTGCTCAAACCATAAGTAGTGTGATCATTTATCATCTTAAGATCTTCATCTTTACTGGATGACTCACCACTAGCTTTAGGAACAAAAATAGACTTGACAGTCTTTTTGAGAGTGAGATTTGGAGTATTTTGCACAGCGGCGAAAGTGGAACCCAAGTTGGTTATGACATCTTCTAGTTTTTCAATTCTAGAGGAATCATTAACTATAGGTTCCTTCTCCCTTAAATTTTTCAAAACCGTTCCCACTTCGGATCCATACTGAGTAATTTGATTGTGGATCTTCCTATCCAAACCCTCAATAAGTTCAACTGTGGCAATTTTGTTTTCAATAGCGTCAAGCCTTTGCATCACGTGTTCCAGGGTCAAGGAAGTTCCATTAACCATGAGCGGGGGTGAGCCTACCAAATTCATGATAGCTCCATAGGAGTCAACAATATGACTCCCCAAAAAAATTCCGCCTACGATGGTATCAAGAATATACCTATTCCAAGGAGAGATTCCAACATAAAAACTGTGAAGAAGAACGATAGTGGATTGCTTACGAGTAGATCTACTTTGAGCATTGCAAATCCTGTACCAAGCGTCCTTTGAATTTTCTTCCTCAATCTGCTTGAAATTGAGAACTTCGTTCTCCTGGGTATCGTTTGGAGTGGTGGGTCTAGCCATTGATGGACTATCCCACACACAAACGAGCAGGAAGTAAGCGAGTGAAACGGGCAAAGGAGAAAGGCAAAAAGGCAAAAGAAGTAAGCGAGTGAAATGGGCAAAGGAGAAAGGCAAAAAGGAAAAAGAAAACGGCAAGGGAGAAAGGCAAATGTGAAGTGGGGGAGAGGAAAACGAGAGGCAACTGGCAAAAAAGGTAAATGCAAGAGATGAGTTTGTGACACCTACTTGGATAGATCTTGACTTGATCTCTCCTCCCCGGCAACGGCACCAGAAATCCTTCTCCTACTGCGACAACAAACCTTCCCCGAGAACGGCGCCAGAAATCCTTCTGCTAGTGCGACAATAGACCTTCCCTGACAACGGCGCCAGGAATCCTGCTGCTACGGGCTATGCCTATAGGGACTTCCTTGGCAAATATGCAAAGGATTTCCCCGCGGCCTTGGAGCCTTGCGTTGGTGTTACCTTGAAGAGGAAAGGGTGATGTAGCACAGCGGCGGTAAGTATTTCCCTCAGTTTTGAGAACCAAGGTATCGATTCAGTGGGAGGATCGCGTCAAGTCACAAGTACCTGCACAAACACAAAGAGCTTGCACCCAACGCTATGAAGGGGTTGTCAATCCCTTATAGATTGTTTGCAAAGTGAGAACTGAAAGAAAAAAAGTAAACACAACAAAGTAAAAGTGAAAGTGGAGATGATAGTTGTGAATAGACCCGGGGGCCGTAGTGTTCACTAGTGGCTTCTCTCATGAAAGCAAGTAGACGGTGGGTGAACGAATTACTGTCGAGAAATTGATAGAACCACGCAAAGTCGTGACGTTACCTAAGGAAATGGTTATATCTATAGGCATCACGTCCAAAACAAGTAGACCGATACTTTCAGCATCTACTACTATTACTCCACACGTCGACCGCTATCCAGCATGCATCTAGTGTATTAAGTCCAAAAGAACAGAGTAACGCGTTAAGAAAGATGACATGATGTAGATGAACAATCTCAAATTTATGATGAAAGCCCATCTTGTTACCCTTGATGACAACAACACGATGCGTGCCTTGCTGCCCCTTCTGTCACTGGGAAAGGTCACCGCGCGGTATGAACCCAAAACCAAGCACTTCTCCCATTGCAAGAATCATAGATCTAGTTGGCCAAACAAAATCCAAGACTCAGAGAGACTTACAAGGATATCAAATAATGCATATAAGAAATCAGCAAAGACTCAAATATAATTCATAGATAATCTGATCACAAATCCACAATTCATCGGATCTCGACAAACACACCACCAAAGAGGATTACATCGGATAGATCTCCATGAAGATCATGGAGAACTTTGTATTGAAGATCCAAGAGAGAGAAGAAGCCATCTAGCTACTAACTACGGACCCATAGGTCTGAAGTGGACTACTCACGAGTCATTGGAGAGGCGATGATGTTGATGTAGAAGCCCTCCAACTCCAAAGTCCCCTCCGACAGGGCACGGGGAAGGGTCTCCAGATGAGATCTCGCGGAAACGGAAGCTTGCGGCGGCGGAAAAGTGTTTTCGTGGCTGCCCTTATTTTTTCTGCGATTTTAGGGAATTTATAGGCCGAAGAGCTAGGGTAGGGGAGCGCCAGGGAGGCCACAAGTCTGGTTGCCACGGGCCCCGTGGCCGCGGCAACAGGGCTTGTGGGCTCCCTGTGGGCCCCCTGCTTTGGCCCTCAAGCCTCCCGATCTTCTTCTGTTCTGGCAAAATTTATTTCGGGGATTTTATTCCGTTTGGACTCCGTTCCAAAATCAGGTCTGAAAAGAGTCAAAAACACAGAAAAAACTAGAAGTGGCACTTGGCACTGAATTAATAAGTTAGTCCCAAAAAAGATATAAAAGGTATATAAAACATCCAAAGTTGACAAGATAACAGCATGAAACCATCATAAATTATAGATACATTTGAGACGTATCAGTCGTCGACGTCAGAGGCATCGTCTTCCCCATCATCGGCTCCAGCGGTACCTGGAGATAAAGGGGGCACGACGCGGACAAACCTCCTCACCAGCGCCTCCACAGGACCCTTCACCGCCTCAGCGGCGCAGTCGCGGGCCTCGGCAGGGACCGGCACGATCACGGAGGTCAGATCAAACCCGAGGTCGCGAAGATGAAGGTGACTGAAGACGCGAGTCGCAGCCGCGAAGAAGAGGTCGCGACACTGGCTGTCCAAGATCTTGTCCATCTGCATAACGGCAGTCTCGAGCGCCGCGATGAGCCCCTTCGCGAGCGTGGCAAACCCGTCCTCCGGGGTGGCCATAGGCTCATCAAACTCGTCCCGACAAAGGGAGCGGAGCGCCTTGCGAAGCCCGAGCTCGATGTCGGGGAAGCAAGCCAGCTCGGCGGCCTTTCTTTTCTCGGCTGCGGCGAGAGCTTTTTTTTGGACCTCAAGGAGAGCCTTCCTCATGGTGACATCCTTCTTCCGCTCCTCCAAGTGCACCTCTTTCGTGTCTAGGCGGCTCGCCTTCCGGGATAGTTCTTCCTCCCGGGCGGCGAGCTTGGTCTCACGGGCCTTAAGTTCCTCTTCCTGCGAGCGGCCTTGCCTGACCAGTGAAACGTCCATTTTGCATCATGTTTTCATGTTGATATTTATCGCTTCTTTGGCTGTTATTTCACTTCAGGATACAATTCTTATGCCTACTCTCTCTTATTATGCAAGGTTTACATGAAGAGGGAGAATACCGGCAACTGGAATTCTGGCCTGAAAGTGGAGCAAAGTTGAGATACCTAGTCCGCGCAACTCCAAACGCCGTGAAAATCAACGGGATTTTTTTTTCCCAATTTATCAAAAATACTGGGCCGAAGAAGTGCCAAAGGGGCACCAGGGGGTGCCCACAAGCCTGCACGACGCGACCACCCCCCAGGCCGCGCCATGGGGGCTTGTGGGCAGCCCACTGGCCCACCGGCCCCCCTTTTTTTCTATATGGAGGGTTTCATCCAGGAAAAAATCAAGGAGGAGCTTTTTCATGGTTTCGCCGCCGCCACGAGGCGGAACTTGAGCAGAACCAATCTAGAGCTCCGGCAGGACGATCCTGCCGGGGAAGCTTCCCTCCCGAAGGGGGAGATCGTCGCCATCGTCATCACCAACACTCCTCTCATTGGAGGGGACTCATCACCATCAACATCTTCATCAGCACCATCTCATCTCCAAACCCTAGTTCATCTCTTATAACCAATCTCCGTCTCGCGACTCCGATTGGTACTTGTAAGGTTGCTAGTAGTGTTGATTACTCTTTGTAGTTGATGCTAGTTGGATTACTTGGTGGAAGAGTTTATGTTCAGATCCTTGATTCTACTCATTACCTCTCTGATCATGAATATGATTATGCTTTGTGAGTAGTTACTTTTGTTCCTGAGGACATGGGATAAGTCATGCTAATAGTAGTCATGTGAATTTGGTATTCGTTCGGTAATTTGATGTGTTGTATGTTGTTTTTCCTCTAGTGGTGTTATGCGAACATCGACTACATAACACTTCACCATTATTTGGGCATAGAGGAAGGCATTGGGAAGTAGTAAGTAGATGATGGGTTGCTAGAGTGACAGAAGCTTAAACCCTAGTTTATGCGTTGCTTCGTAAGGGGCTGATTTGGATCCACTACTTTAATGCTACGGTTAGACTTTGTCTTAATTCTTGTTTCATAGTTGCGGATGCTTGCGAGAGGGGTTAATCATAAGTGGGATGCTTGTCCAAGTAAGGGTAGTACCCAAGCGCTGGTCCACCCACATATCAAACTATCAAAGTAACGAACGCAAATCATGTGAGCATGATGAAACTAGCATGACAGAAATTCCCGTGTGTCCTCAGGAGCGTTTTTCCTCCTATAAGACTTTGTCCAGGCTTGTCCCTTGCTACAAAAGGGATTGGGCCACTTTGCTGCATCGTTGCTACTTTTGTTACTTGTTGCTCGCTACGAATCATCTCACCACACAATCACTTGTTACCGACAATTTCAGTGCTTGCAGATATTTCCTTGCTGAAAACCACTTGTCGGATCCTTCTGCTCCTCGTTGGGTTCGACACTCTTACTTATCGAAAGGACTACGATTGATCCCCTATACTCGTGGGTCATCAACCAGCTCGGCATGTTCCCCTTGGAGGGCGTTCAGGTGGGCTTCCACCTCTTCGCAGCGCTCGACAACCACCTTGGCCTCCTTTAGCGCCCCCTCACGCGCGGCACGGGCGGCCACGACCTCTTCCTCGACTTTCGTCATCTCAGCTGCTACACCACTCAGGGAGGTGAAGGCCGCATCCAGTATGCCTCTGGGGAGCACCGAGGCCTTCTGGACCCCTCCTGAAGAGTCTCCACCACTGGTGCAAGTGGCGCCACCGGAGGAGCAGCGCCTCAAAGAAGAAGGGACCCCGAAGATTGCTCAACAGTTGCGGGTGTCAACACCTCCGGAGCCTGAGGATCCTCGCACGCCTTTCCCCCGGTCAACGACATCCCTACGATCGCCTCAGGATGCTTCGGCGGCTCAGGGGGCTCGGCGACCAAGGCCAGGGAGGCTGCCCCACGAGCCTCCTCCTCCCACCCGCAGACGGCGACATGCCGACGAGAGAAGGCGGAGCATCGAAAGCCGCCTTCGGCTTGATGACCGTCTTCTTCCTCTTCGCCCCCGACGAGACGACATCCGTGGGCACCAGGAAAAAAGGAATAAATCAGACAAGCGCAGAGAATAGACACACAAGGCGCGCCCAAGCAGGAAACTTACTCTTCGACATCATGCCATCTCTTCCTCTTCTCCGCCCCGGCAACGACGAAGGAGACGGGCCCCCCAACGGAGGAAGGCGAGCTCGGCGCCTTGGATGTCTCACCGGTAGAGGTTGGGTGCGCTGAGGACAGTTCAGCCCCGAGCTTCCGGGAAGCGTGCATGCATGCAGACCGCATGGTGCGTGGGGTCAGCACAAGCCCCCTGGAGGCCCTGGCCGGGCGCAAGGGGGTCCCAGCGATGGTATCATCAGTGGCGTCATCATCCTCGAGCTCACGCAGAAGGACGAATTGCGACGGGAGGGGCACGCTCACCGCGCGGTCGTCGACGGTCTTCTCCGAGCCTCCTTCACTGAAGGTGTCGCCGGAAGATACTGATACGTCTCTGTCGTATCTACCTTTCCAAACTCTTTTGTCCTTGTTTTGGACTCTAATTTGCATGATTTGAATGGAACTAACCCGAACTAACGCTGTTTTCAGCAGAATTGCCATGGTGTTGTTTTTGCGCAGAAATAAAAGTTCTCGGAATGACCTAGAAATTTACGGGGATTTTTTGTGGAATATATAAAAAATACTAGCGCAAGAATCAACCTGAGGGATGGATCTGAGAGCCCACAAGCCCACCAGGTGCGCCCCCCTGGCCGCGCCTGACAGGCTTGTGGGGCCCACACTGCTCCACCGCCTCCAATCTCAGCTCTATTTAGTCGCTTTTGTCCGGAAAAAAATCAAGGAGAAGAGTTCATCGCGTTTTACGATACGGAGGCGCCGCCACCTCCTGTTCTTCCTATGGAGGGCAGATCTGGAGTCCGTTCTGGGCTCCGGAGAGGGGAGATCGTCGCATCGTCATCACCAACCTTCCTTCATCGCCAATTCCATGATGCTCTTCACCGTTCGTGAGTAATCTCATCGTAGGCTTGCTGGACGGTGATGGGTTGGATGAGATCTATCATGTAATCAAGTTAGTTTTAACGGGGATTGATCCCTAGTATCCACTATGTTCTGAGATTGATGTTGCTACTACTTTGCCATGCTTAATGCTTATCACTAGGGCCCGAGTGCCATGATTTCAGATCTGAACCTGTTATGTTGTCGCCAATATATGTGTGTTCTTGGTCCTATCTTGCAAGTTGTAGTCACCTACTATGTGTTATGACCCGGCAACCCCGGAGTGACAATAGCCGGAACCACTCCCGGAGATGACCATAGTATGAGGAGTTCATGTATTCACTAAGTGTTAATGCGTTGGTCCGGTTCTTTATTAAAAGGAGAACCTTAATATCCTGTAGTTTCCATTAGGACCCCGCTGGCACGGGAGGGATGGACAATAGATGTCATGCAGGTTCTTTTCCCTAAGCACGTATGACTACATACGGAATACATGCCTACATTACATTGACGAACTGGAGCTAGTTACATATGTCTCCGTGTTATAACTGTTGCATGATGAATACCATCCGGCATAAATCATCCATCATTGATCCAATGCCTACGAGTTTTTCCTACTCGTCCTTGCTACGTTACTTTGTCGCTACTGCTGCTACTGTTGTCACTGCTGCTACTGTTACTTTGTTGCTACTCCTGTCACTACTGCTACTGTTACTTTGCTGCTGCTGCTGTTACCGTTGCTACTGTTGCTATCACACTACCTTGCTACTGATACTTTTCTGCACATACTAAGTCTTTCAGGTGTGGTTGAATTGACAACTCAACTGCTAATACTTGAGAATATTCTTTGGTTTCGCCTTGTGCCGAATCAATAAATTTGGGTTGAATACTCTACCCTCAAAAACTGTTGCGATCCCCTATACTTGTGGGTTATCAAGACCATTTTCTGGCGCCGTTTTCGGGGAAGCATAGCTTTAATCTCTGAGTTACTTGGGATTTACATCTGCTGATCACTATGAGGAATCTGAAAGATCCAAGAACTAAAGTCTTGCCCTCAACTACGAGGACAGGTAAGGAATTGCCATCTAGCTCTGCACTTGATTCACCTTTAGTTATGAGTAAGTTTGTGACACCACCTCCTGCTAGAAATCTTGATATGTCGCCTGTTCTTGATGATGCTACTTCTGCTATCCATGATACTTGTGATGATGCTATGCTTGATACTGCATGCCACTAGGTGCATTCCTTGATGCACAAATTGCTAGAGTTGCTGCTAGATGTGATGATACTTCTGAAACTGCTGAGATTATTGAAGTAGAACCTGCTATTTTTCCTGTTAGAACTAGCTCTCCTAGATATGAATTGCCTCATATGCCTGAGGGTTATGTTATGGAGGGAGAGATAGTTGAGGACTTTCTTGCTTGTAAGGATAGCTATGATGTTGAGAAATTACTATGCAAGTGGAAAGAAAAATCATTGAACGCTAGGATGAAATACGACCCGAAGTTTGCTACTTCGCCTATTTTTGTGACCGATAAGGATTAAGAATTCTCTGTCGACCCTGAGCTAATCACTTTGGTCGAATATGATCCTTTTCACGGTTATGAGTCTGAAACGGTTGTAGCCCATCTTACCAAACTGCACGATATAGCCACCCTATTCACGAGTGAGGAAAAGATCTGCTACTACTATATCCTTAAGTTGTTTCCTTTCTCGCTAAAGGATGATGCTAAGACTTGGTTCACTTCTCTTGCCCCTGGTTGTGTGCGTAGCCCCCAGGATATGATCTATTACTTCTCTGAGAAATATTTCCCTGCCCATAAGAAGCAAGCTGCCTTGCAGGAAATATACAACTTTGCGCAAGTTGGAGAAGAGAGTCTCCCACAAGCTTGGGGGAGGCTCGTCGAGCTACTGAATGCTTTGCCTGATCACCCTCTTGAGAAGAATGAAATACTTGATATCTTCTACAATGGACTAACCGATGCTTCTAAAGACCACCTAGATAGTTGTGCCGGTTGTGTTTTTGGGGAACGAGCCGTAGAACAAGCTGAGATCCTATTGAATAATATCTTGTGCAATGAGAATGCTTGGACTATTCCCGAATCACCTCCTAAGCCAACTCTGAAGAAAATAGGTATTCTATTCCTCGGTCCTAAAGATATGCAAGAAGCTAAGAAATCTATGAAAGAGAAAGGCATTAAATATGAAGATGTCAAAAATCTAGCACCTATCGAAGAGATCCATGGTCTTGCTAACCCGATACAGGTAGTAGAGGTAAATTCTCGTTGTAGATTCAATGAGAGTGATATTCCTTTTGATAAACCTGCTAGCTTATGCTTGGATGAATTTTATAACTTTGTTGCCAAACAACAAAGTTTCAATGATTATGTTAGCAAACAATTGGAACAGAATGCTCGTATGCTTAGTCATTTAAGTGCTTGTGTGGACAGAAATGTCAATGATCTTAAGCTGTTGAGTAAACATGCCTCTATGGTTACTACTCAAGTAGAACAAGTACTTAAGGCTCAGAATGACTTACTCAATGAGTTGAATGAAAATTCTGTTAGAGTCGTCACTAGAGGCGGTAGAATGACCCAGGAACCTTTGTATCCTGAGGGTCATCCTAAGAGAATTGAACAAGATTCTCAAGGAGTTTGCACTAATGCACCTAGTAATCCTTGGAAGAAGGAGAAAGATGATAGAACTTGCGCGCTAGCAACCCTGTTGCTGTTACACCTTAGAATCCAAACGATGTCTCTGTTTCTAATGCTGAAACGCAATCTGGTGATGAACATGAGCCTAATGATAATATCGATAGTGATGTTCATGTTGATGCTCAATCTAGCAATGATAAGGATGTGGAGATTGAACCTGTTGATCTTGATAACCCACAGCCTAAGAATAGATGATACGATAAGAACGACTTCGCTGCTAGGAAGCATGGTAAAGAAAGGGAACCATGGGTTCAGAAACCCATGCCCTTTCCTCCCAAACCATCCAATAAAAAGGATGATGAGGATTTTGAGCGATTTGTTGAAATTATTAGACCTGTCTTTCTGCAAATGCGTTTGACAGATATGCTCAAAATGTCTCCGTATGCTAAGTACATGAAGGATATTGTTACTAATAAGAGGAGAATACCTCAGGTTTAGATTTCCACCATGCTCACTAATTATACCTTCAAGGGTGGAACTCCTAAGAAACTAGGTGATCCCGGAGTGCCCACTATACCTTGCTCCATTAAAGGAAACTACGTTAGAACCGCTTTATGTGACCTTGGAGCTGGTGTTAGTGTTATGCCTCTCTCTCTTTATCGTAGAGTTGAACTGGATAAGTTGACACCCACTAAAATCTCTTTGCAAATGGCTGACAAATCAACTACTTTCCCTATCGACATTTGCGAGGATGTGCCTGTTGTGGTTGCGAACGTCACTATCTTAATAGACTTTATTATTCTGGATATTCCCGAGGATGATGCCATGGTGGTCATCCTTGGAAGACCCTTTATAAACACTGCAGGGGCTGTTATTGATTGCAACAAAGGCAATGTTGAAAGTGCGTTATATCGACTAGAGGGGGGGGGGGTGAATAGGAGATTTTTAGAATTTCATCACTGAGGAAATTCCTTTTGAGGAAATTCCTCACTGATGACTAACTTACAGCGGAAACAGATAAGGATCAGTCGTGCAATCGTTCACAACAGCAGTATTACAGAGTGAAGATTATGAAAACAGATTGCACAGTAAGCAGGCACGCAGAATATAGATGATGATTAACTCAAGTGAAGAATTTGGGGTTGAGGAAATTCAGAGAAAGTCTTCAGCAAATTCTTCAAACAGTCACAGTGAATGTCATCAACACATAATACAAAGAATGTAAAGAGTTGAGGAATTAGAACCCGATTCTTGATGAAGACTGTTGTTGATGACCCAGTTCCAACTGCTGTGACAGTTGTACATCTGGTTTGGAGGGGCTTGGTATTGAAACCAAAGGACACCCAGTCCCGGGACACACAGTCCCTACCGTATTCTTCTTGAGCTGAGGACACACAGTCCTCGCCAACACTCGTGGTAAGTCTTCAGGGCAGACTTCCAAACCCTCACAAACTCGGTCACCCGGCGATCCACAATTGACTGCTGGATTGCTCTAGACCATGACGCCTAACCGTCTGGAGGATGCACAGTCCTCAAAGGTAAAAGGCTTCAGTCCCACACAGGAACAACTTCTTCAGTGATGCTCAATCACTAGGTTTGGTTTGTGGTTTCGGTGGGTGGTGTATTTCCTCCCTGATGATTTACTCTTGTAGGCTCTGAGGAATTTGGGTTCCTCTTATGACAAGTGTCAGTTTCTAGCGGAGAAGCCAACCAGCTAGTGGTTGTGGGGGGCGGCTATTTATAGCCTGGGAGCATCCCGACAAGATTTGACATTAATGCCCTTAAATAATATGACCGTTGGAGTGGATAAGACCAGTGACTTGGCGTGGCTATCGAAACGGTCGGGACCCTCAACTGTGAGAGTCCTCATGTCGCTCATATTCCTCACTTGAGGCTATTGGTAGGATTTGGCTTGGGTTGAGCATCATGAGGAAATCCATTCCATAGTGTTACTTTGACCCCCTTTAACAGTACGGTGTTCCTATTCATCAAATGCAAAGAAAGTAAACAGAAAACGTAAATCTTCACGCTTCAATTTCTTCAAAATGATTTTCTTCAGGAACCACCGATCTTCTCAATATCAATATCTTCATGAGGAATATCAATTTCATCGTAGATTCCTCGTGATTCATTTCTTCAGCTTCAGACCAATTTCTTCAATTGAAGATATACATTTTTAGGGGTCGATATTCTTCAAATATCTCAAACTCCTCAATGACTTATAGATCCTGTGTACACTTATAAACACATTAGATACTTAACCTATAAGTCTTCAAACCACCAAAATCACTAAGGGGCACTAGATGCACTTACAAATGTCACTTTCCATGTCAACGGTAATGAGCATACGGTGCACTTTCCGAAGAAACAATATCGAGTACACTGCATCAATGCTATTGAAAAAACTTCATCGATTCTTATTAGGAGCTTTGAATGCCCTATACTATTGTTAAGATGAAGTATGATTTGCTTGTTGGGGAATAGCACATCCCCATTGAGGTAACCTAGTGACTAATCGAAAATTCTCCGTTCCTTTTTATGCGATTCGAAAAAGTTTGTCAAGGAAACTTGATCAACCTCATTGAAGGATTTCTTTCGATGACCATGAGATGGATGAATCGAGGAGTCACAAACCTCTCTTCGAAGCTTTCACCTTCGGTATCTTAGAAGAAAAATGATAGATTTAGTTTTGTTTTCCTAGTTTTCTGCTTTTAGCGTCCCATAGAAAAGTACCCCGAAAATAAAAGTTCTTCGAATGTCCTGAAAATCAAGTATGATTTTTTCTGAAATTTTTGAATAATTCTGAGATGCAGAGCTAGTCACGGGGCTGCACCAGTGGGCCACAAGCCCTGGAGGCGCGGGCACCCCCCTGGCCGCGCCTACCAGGCTTGTGGGGCCCACGTGCTCCCCCTCCACTCATTCTAGCTCCCAACTCTTTCTCCTACATCCAGAAAAAAGCATTCCACAGCTCACCCAGTAGTGGCACCCTCAGTACACTCCGGAGTACCCGGAGACGGTTATTTCCCTCCTTGGGAGTAGACCAACTTAGGCCAAAAGCCTAAGCTTGGGGGAGTACGTGTTTCTCACCAACTTTATATTTTGCTTACACTTTCACTTTGATAGTCGGTGTTCACACCTTGCCACTGTATCATCAATGCTAGTTTATTTTTTTTCTCGTTTTCTTTTCGTGTGTTTGCCTAGTTTGAGAAAACCCAAAAAGATTTTCTTGTTCTTCTTTTGCTTGTTGGGAGCTTTCCCGTGTAAATAGTTTTCTTTTTGTTTGGGTCAAGGTAGAAGACCATGTTTACAATGTTCAGTGGCTCTCACATGCATATCTGTTTATCTGTCAAAGAGCCATATTACTTTGTCTTCTCCTTTGTGTTTTCTTGTAGATTCCATCTTAGTCCAATGCACGAGCACTCTTATTATTGTTCACATCATTCGATCGTGCAAGTGAAAGGCAATAATGACGATATATGATGAAGTGGCTGAGTCTGAAAAAGCTGGTATGTACTCGATCTATTTTGTTTTTGTAAATATGACTAGCTCATCGTTCCAGATTTAGCTTTGTTGTGAGAGAAACATGTTTGCAATGACAACTTAGAGATCATAGTTTCTGATTCCATGCTTAATTAGCTAGGAGCTTATAATGGTTCGTCTTGGACGCCAACATGAATCTTGAGATGATTATGATGTAGTATGATAGGATGGTATCCTCCTTTGAAATGATTCAAGTGGCTTGACTTGGCGCATGTTTACGCATGTAGTTGAAACAAATCAACATAGCCTCTATGATATTCATGTTCATGGTGATTTATGTCCTACTCATGCTTGTACTCAATGTTAGTTAATCTCAATGCATTTTGATGACTGTTGTCGCTCTCTAGTTGGTCGCTTCCGAGTCTTTTGCTAGCCTTCACTTGTATTAAGCGGGAATACTGCTTGTGCATCCACTTCCATAAACCCAAAGTTGTTCCATATGAGTCCACCATACCTACCTATATGCGGTATCTACCTGCCGTTCCAAGTAAATTTGCATGTGCCACTCTCTAAATCTTGAAGAAATAATCTGTTTTGCCTGCCCGAACCGCTGATGTGGTGACAGGGGGCTATCAGTATCTTCCATGCTAGGTGTGTTATCCTCGATATGTGTTTATTCACTATCACTCACGAGAAAGGGGCCGGTAATTGGAATGCCCAGTTCCATGCTCAAATCGAAAAGATAATTGCAAACAAAACTCCCCCTGGATTGTTGTTGGTATGGACGGCACCCGAGTATTCGGCTAGTCGTGGAGTGTGATTGATCGGTGGTGGGGGAGTCAAAACTTTACTTTTATGTTTGGGAACCGCCTATAGTATGTGTAGCATGGAAGATGGTGAAAACTCTTGGTCATTGCATTGACAATGAAAGCATGCCACCCAAAATTATTTACCTCTCTCTTCAAAGCTTGAGCTCTGGCTATTTATGTTCTTGTTGAGTCATCCTCTTTTTATAAAAGCACCAATTAGAGAGCAGCTTTGTCATTTTTATGCTTTGCTTTTGACTGATATTGAGTATGACTGTGACTGGATCTTCTTTGCCATGAATTACAATGTTTAGTCAGCCCTTGGTCTTTGAAGGTGCTCTGCATTTATTATTTGCGGTCTCAAAAATAGATAGCGAGATACCATCTATTCACACTGCTTCATGATTGTTTTGATTGAAGTGTTGACGTTTGAAACTTATTATTATTGCTTGCTAGTTGATTATGCCATTGATATGAGTTTACCGTGAGACCTAGATGTCATTTGCTTATGTGGTTAGCTTGTGATCTTGCTGAAATTCTGGTTATGAGTCAGACATAGTTGCAACAACAAGATCAAACGGAATTCGTAAAAGTTTTTCTTTTGTCTCTTTCAGTTTGTCAACTGAATTTCTTGAGGACAAGCAAGGTTTTAAGCTTGGGGGAGTTGATACGTCTCCGTGGTATCTACTTTTCCAAACTCTTTTGCCCTTGTTTTGGACTCTAATTTGCATGATCTGAATGGAACTAACCCAGACTAACGCTATTTTCAGCAGAATTTCCATGGTGTTGTTTTTGCGCAGAAATAATAGTTCTCGAAATGACCTGTAAGTTTACTGGGATTTTTTGTGGAATATATAAAAAATACTAGCACAAGAATCAACCGGAGGGGTGGAGCTGAGAGCTCACAAGCCCACCAGGCGTGGGCCCCCTGGCCGCACCTACCAGGCTTGTGGGGCCCACGCTGCTCCACCGCCTCCAATCTCAGCTCTATTTAGTCCCTTTCGTCCAGAAAAAAATCAAGGAGAAGAGTTCATCGCATTTTATGATACGGAGGCGCCACCACCTCATGTTCTTCCTTTGGAGGGCACATCTGGAGTCCGTTCTGGGCTTCGGAGAGGGGAGATCGTCGCCATCGTCATCACCAACCTTCCTTCATCGCCAATTCCATGATGCTCTTCACCGTTCGTGAGTAATCTCATCGTAGGGTTGCTGGATGGTGATGGGTTGGATGAGATCTATCATGTAATCAAGTTAGTTTTGACGAGTATTGATCCCTAGTATCCACTATGTTCTGAGATTGATGTTGCTACTACTTTGCCATGCTTAATGCTTGTCACTAGGGCCCGAGTGCCATGATTTCAGATCTGTACCTATTATGTTGTCGCCAATATATGTGTGTTCTTGATCCTATCTTGCAAGTTGTAGTCACCTACTATGTGTTATGACCCGGCAACCCTGGAGTGACAATAGCCGGAACCACTCCCGGAGATGACCATAGTATGAGGAGTTCATGTATTCACTAAGTGTTAATGAGTTGGTCCGATTCTTTATTAAAAGGAGAACCTTAATATCCCGTAGTTTCCATTAGGACCCCGCTTCCACGGGAGGGATGGACAATAGATGTCATGCAAGTTCTTTTCCCTAAGCACGTATGACTACATACGGAATACATGCCTACATTACATTGACGAACTGGAGCGAGTTGCATATCTCTCCGTGTTATAACTGTTGCATGATGAATACCATCTAGCATAATCATCCATCACCGATCCAATGCCTACGAGTTTTTCGTACTGGTCCTTGCTACGTTACTTTGCCGCTACTGCTGCTACTGTTACTCTGCTGCTACTGCTGTCAATGCTGCTACTGTTACTCTGTTGCTACTGTTGTCACTGCTGCTACTATTACTCTGCTGCTGCTAGTGTTACCGTTGCTACTGTTGCTATCACACTACCTTGCTACTGATACTTTTCTGCAGATACTAAGTCTTTCAGGTGTGGTTGAATTGACAACTCAACTGCTAATACTTGAGAATATTCTTTGGCTTCCCCTTGTGTCAAATCAATAAATTTGGGTTGAATACTCTACCCTCGAAAACTGTTGTGATCCCCTACAGTTGTGGGTTACCTCCACCGGACCAGAGCCTTCAGCCGGGAGAAGCCCTCGCTCGTTGAAGACGAGCATCGCGGCGACCAGATTGATCCGGTCGTCACGATGATATAGCATACCCAGGGCCTCAGGAAGGTCGCCAGGGTCGACGCCCAGCAAAATCGCCAATACCCTGCTTAGGTCCTCTAAGCGAAGGTCCCGGTACCGAAGCCGGAGTTCGTCGTCACCAGCCCGGTACTCCCACAGGGGCCTAGAATGTGCTTGGAGGGGCGCCAAGCGCTGCGCCAGGAACTCCTTCACTATCATTCCCCCGGTCATCCTCTTGGCGTTGATGTCACGGGAAAAACGCTCCAGCACGGGCACAACCCGAGGGTCGGAGAGCTTCATCGAGCTCCATGCGGAGGTCTTCTCCGGAAACCCCTTCGTATCTTCCAGTCGGGAGTTGGCATCCTTGAGACACATGAGGACCCAACGGTGCCTGAAGTTCTCCACCTTCTTCTCGGACTTTAGGAGCACGTTGCCGCTCTGGGCTGCCAGGAAGGAAACGCAGGCCGACAAGTGAGCGCCGTCATGCAGGCGCAGACTGAAGAAGTGGCGGAGGAGGGCAATCGAAGGTTGCACGCCAATGAAGGCCTCGCAGTAGAAGGCAAAGACGGACAAAAGCAAGATAGGGTTGTGTTGGATATGAAGGGCTTGGATCCCATGGTGGTCCAATACAGCTTTGAAGAATCGAGAGAAAGGTAGCACCAGCCCAGCATAAATACTGTGAAGGAAGAAGGGGTATACCGCCCCAGGCGCAAGCCGCTCCTCTATGGCGCCAGGCCAAATCTGGGTTTGCCCATGCTCGCTGGACTCGGCCGCGGTCCATGGAAGCACTGGGACGAGATCCGCGTCCTTGGAGAGGGCGCAGTCCAGGAGCGGAGAAGCCGGGCCCGGACCATGCCCCTCTGGCTTCTGCTTTCCGACGGGCGCCATCGCTCGACTCGCAAGGAACTATGCGGCGCTGGATCTGGGAGGCGCCGGTTGGAGTCAATGACTTAAGAAGAAAGGTGAGTGCCGAAGAAGGAAAGCAAGAAGGCACCAAATCTACAAGCACGACACCTAATAAAGGGGGCAAAGATAGAGGACAAGGAGCACTAGACACTAGCCGCGTGACGTGCGCTGGCGTGGCCCACTGGCATTTAAGGGCCCAGGGCTTCTCATGCTGCCCCCGAGGCACCGCCCTGAAGCCAACCCGAGCACGCCGCGGGCCCGGGGGCTACTATTGGTGTTCTGGGATTGGGGGTACCCAGACCTGCCTGTCTGTGGCCCAGGGCGGGCCCACCTCACCGGAGCAAACCAACAGGCCCGACACCGTTCAAGGAAAGGCCCTCGCGAGGGACCAAGTCTCAAGAGGAGGAGGAGCGTCAAGACCCGCAGAGGGCCTCCTTAGGACCCCTCCGGAGCGACGGATATTCCGAGGCAAGGTCGGGCCTCAGGAGTCAAGGGTGATGCAAGGAAAGGGCAGGCGAGCAGCAGATGGCAGGACGGGACAATTCCCCATTTGGTGCAAAGGAGGCGGGAGCGTACAGGTTCTCCAAAGGCATCTTCCAAAGGTTTCCCTTCTGGTGCAACAAAGCCGCATCCTCCCACCAGTAGGGCAAACGTCATCCACTGGCCCGTCTCTACGGCGCGGACAGTTACTCTACACGCGAAGACCACCTTTGGGCAGGGAGCATGTTCCCTTGTTCCCCTTCAAAATTGGCCGTTGTGGGATCCCTTCCCGTCGAAGCTATGAGGGAAGAGGACCCGAGCCTCCACTATAAATAGAGACGGTAGGATACTTGAGAGGGAGAGTCAATTCGGACGGTAGAACAGCACACCTAATCGCTCGGCCTCAGGAGGCCCAAGAACACTGTACTAATTCATCCACCACCTCCATGAGAGGCAATCCACCAAAAGCAGGAGTAGGGTTTTACGCCTTGCAGCGGCCCAAACCTGGGTAAACTGTTGTGTTATGTGTTTCCCTCGCTGTCGACTGAGTCCTTCATTGTTTCCGTTGAATAGTGGGTTAGGCGAGGAGAAGCAGGGAGAGACCTTTGTACACGCCCCAGTGTTCGAATGTTTAGGGTTTTGCGGAGCCCAAACTCCGACAGGTCGGGCGTGAGCCCCTGGTGGCTCTGCGGGCGCGAGGCGAGGAGGTTGTGGCGGTGGTGGAGGCACGGCGGGGCGACGCCATGGTGGTCGGTGTCGGGCGCCCGATTGGGAGGGCACTGCCGGGGGAGCACGGCCGACGGTGGGCGGTGGTTTTGCCGGCGGCGGGGCGCTAGTGGTTCACCGGGGGAGCACCAGCTCCAGTTTGGGCAAGGGATCGGGGCAAGCAAGCGCTAGAGAGGATGGGCTCACGAGGGAGTGGGGTAGTGGGGGAGTGCTAGGTTTAGTGGGGTGTGAGGGGGGTGTTTATATACCCCACAGGTATTTGGGCCGGTGGGCTGGCTCGGCTGGGCCGAGGCCCAACTAGGGGGGTTCTTTTCGTTTTAATTTTCTTCCTCTATTTATTTATTTATTTTTATTTCGTGTTTTGCATTTTATTTTAATACATAATAGTTTTTGTTGCTTTTTAAAGTTAAACCTAACTGGTAGGCAATATTTTGAGTTAGCATGCAAAGTTTCATTCTACTTTGGAATACCCAAACTATTTTTTTATTTTGAAAAGACTTAATTTAATGTCGTTGGCTCTCTTTCAAAAAGGTTAAGGGTACTTCAATATTTTATAAAAGTTGATTTCTACCCCACCATTGCTTAGAGAATATTTGTAACATTCTGAACATTTTTATTTTATGTTTGAAGAAAAAAAGAATAATTCATTTTATTTTAATTTTTGAAATTGGCTTTGATTTTCATCAAGTGGAAACTTGGCTTGGTTAACCTAGATGACATGGTACCATTGGCGTGTAATTACTGTAGCTTAACTACCGGGGCGTCACACCTTAGCCAAACTAGCGGAACGTAAGGACGTAAGTAGAGGAGCACGGCAACCCAACTATAGACCCAAGTCATAATTTGGAACCGATGCATATGATGCAAAAGCCGAGAAGGCGAACACTTAAGAAATAGCGATGACGTAGTGCTCGGGGCGACATTGTCGTCCAAGCCCCCCGGTCTATTGGCCGATAGCACTTTTAGCATATGTAAAAATAGATTTGACCTGTTGGCGTGGATGGGTAAGAAACATGTGCATAAAAAATAATATAAAAAGGTTTATAAATAATGTGTGCGAGGAATTTTTATAACTCATGGCACCAAGGCAGCTATTACACGTAACTATCTTTTCTTGGGATACAATTTTTTAAAGCAACCTTTTCCCAATGGCCTTCCATGGGCGGCTTGATGCCCACCCTAATTTTTGGTTGTACTATTTCTATTACCCTTATTAGAGATGGGGGGTACTATCCTTTGAAGGAAGTTGCTACCGGCAGACAGACCTTGAGTAGAGGGTCTTGAGAAGCTGCTAATGACGCAGAGAAGCTTGACGCTTGGGGAATTCCTCATGATACCCCACTTTTGGTCCTTGGAGGTATTTGGTGCATGGCTCAGTTGAACCGATCACATGATCCCTAGTGGGTGGCTCCCATTACTGCCCATGGAATTTTAAGGATGGAATTGTGTCTACGAGGGACATACCTTGAAGGTGTTCGGGCCGTGCTACGGGAGGCGTATCCCTATTTACTCTGATCCAAAGATGTTTCCGGTAAATCTAATTGAGCTCGGGATCGCTTGCCTTCCTTCTGCGCCTTGATTGCTGACCAGTGGCTTGAAGTTTCACCGTCGTGTTGGTATTCAGCTGCCAGTGCAGCCTTGTGTTCCTCGGTCTGGAGAGAGTGCTCAGTATTACTGTTGACAGTGCTAACTCCCTTGGGTCCAGGCATTTTGAGCTTCATATAGGCCTAAGTTGTGCGGCCGTGTAGTGTGTGGTATCCGTTGCGAAAGGGGACGATATCGAAGATCAAGTCTTTGCTACGGAAGTTATTGGGTGATCTGAACACAACCTCCAGGCTTACCGCACAAGAGCAGCGGGCTTGGATGCGTGGGATCACTCCTTTAAAGTTAGCGCGGCTTGGTTTGATTCTGGAGGGGTCTATGCCCATCTTCGTCACCCTATCTGAGTAAATCAGATTAAGGTTACTTTCTCCATCCATACGGACTGTGGTGTTGTGGTACCCATCTACAATGGGATCTAGGAAGAGGGCGGCCAACCCTCCATGACAGATGCTGTTTGGATATGATCCCCGTGGTCGAATGTCATCGGGCAAACCGACCATGGATTATATTTCGGGGCTACCAATTCTACGGCGTATACCCCCCGAAGGTCTCACCTCCTCTCCTTCTTTGGTATATGAGTAACATAGATCATATTCACGGATTTGACCTCAGGAGGGAACTATTTTTGGCCCCCATTGTTTGGGCCACGGGGCTCCTCGTCGTCTTCACTTCGTGGGCCCGTGTTGTGATCGTCGGCAACCAGTTTGCCAGCCTGTTTGAACACCCAAAGGTTACGGTTGGTGTGAGTGGTCGGCTTGTCTTGGGTCCCATGGATCTGGCAGGGCCGTTCCATGAGTTTATCCCATGGGGTTGGTTTGTCCCTATTCCCTTTAAAGGGTTTCTTCCGCTGTCCAGGTTTTGAGCTTCGGAATCCGACATTTACTGTTGTGTCATCGGCATCACCCTTACGATGGCGACATTTGTTCTTGTTTTTCCTGGGTTGCCATTTCCATCCTGAACTTCAGAGGTTTCAGGGTCGTCCGCGTTGTGGCTGCGTCGAGGTAGCCAATTATCCTCGCCCATGCAAAAGCGGGTCATGAGGGAAGTAAGAGCAGACATTGTTCTCGTCCTGTCCTGGCCGAGCTATCGTGCCAACCATTCGTCCTGGATGTTGTGCTTAAAAGAGGCTATTGCCTCAGCATCCGGACATCCCATGATTTGATTTTTCTTGTTAGGAACCGGTTCCAAAATTCTTTGCCGATCGCCCGCCTTTTGAACGATGTTGCTCAGGTCGGTTGAATCCGGTGGCCAAACATAGGTTCCCTAAAAGTTAGACACGAAAGCCTCTTTGAGCTCTTCCCAGCACCCAATGGAGTCTTCAGGTAGGCTGTTTAACCAGTGTCGTGACGGTCCTTTGAGCTTTAGGGGCAAGTATTTCATGGCATGGAGATCGTCTCCCCTAGCCATATGGATGTAGAGAAGGAAGTATCCTATCCACACAGCGGGGTTTGTAGTCCCGTCTTATTGTTCTATGTTCACGTGTGTAAACCCTTCCGGGAATTGATGCTGCATGACCTCATCGGTGAAACACAATGGGTGAGCGGCACCTCTGATCCAGGCTATGTTGTGTTGGAGATCGGCTCTGGATTGAGCCTGGTATAGTTCCTGACCTCTGTTTCTATAAGAGACCTGAGGTGGTTCTTCGTCCCAGCGAGTGGCAAAGTACCTTCTTGATCCGTAGATGGATCTGCCACGACCTGTTTGTCGGTCATGTCCGTCCGTAGGGTGTTCGTATGCTTTGCCTTTCCTGCGGGGAGGTTCGGGTCTATACTGAGTCTCTCCAGCCGCTCTGTGTCGCCCTCAAGGCGGGTGGTCAGGTAGGTCATAATCCGTGCACCTAGGGGACACGTGCTCTAGGGCGTAGTCGTGAAACTAAGGTAGTAGGCGCCGGTGTGGTAGCTTTTCTTTTGATCCGGCCACTCGGGGCCGTATCCTTCCTTGGCGGCTAGGATTTTAGTCCACCTACTATTCATGCTATATTGTTTGGCCTGGAGCTGATGTTGCTTTCCCTTTTGGCTCTGGGCGGTAGCTATAAGCTACTATCAAAACTGTTCCTAGCCTTCTGGGTCCTCTGGGATGAAGAGGTCTTCGGCCTCGAGGCCTGATGACGAGATGATGTATCTACTTATCGCTCCTCGTTGGTTACCCCAAGTAGAAGGTTGAGATGTAGTCAGCATCAAGTTTTCCCTTAGACGGAAACTGTAAGGTTTATCAAACCAAGAGGACTCCTAGGCTCAACACGGAGGTGTCTCCTGTCCTGTCTAGCAGAAGACGTGGACCTACACACACACAAATAACTTTGCTCCCAACGAGTACAGAGAGGTTGTCAATCTCTCTCGCCTTGTAGTTTGCAAAGGTTCAAAACACAAGCGGGAAAAGTAATAGTGATTGCAACAGAAAAGTAAATGAAAACGGTAAATGATGGAGGTGTAAACAATGATGGTGATATGGACCGGAGTCACATGATGTTCACTAGTGATGTCTCTCTCCCAAAAGAAGATAAACAACTATTCTTGGGTAAACAAATTACAGTTGGGAAATTGAAAGAATTATGAATGCGCCGCAATGCTAATTATGCTACTTGATAGTTAGAGGTTCAATAGTAATGGACAGTACGCCAAGACAAGCAGACCGTTTATTCATCAGCATCTACTTACTAATCATCCACCTTGAGATATCTATCAAGAACATCTCGCTGGTATTAAGTTGCGAGCCACACCCAAAGTGTAAACTCAAAGCAATGGACAACTCCATTAACGAACTATGCGTAAGGTAAACAATCCTTGCAACCGTGGTCACAAGCACCGTTGTTTTCTCCCTGGTGGCAACAACACATCCCCTAGTCTCATGTTTCTGTCACTCAAGCTAGACATCGAGGGGCATGAACCACAATCATGCATAATGTTCCCTCTTGGAGTTACAATCTACTACTCGGCCAAAGCAATAAATAGCAATGGAGAACATGCATGAATCACTAAGGACCATAATACAAAAGTATAATCAAATATATAAATCATAACAATCTGAACATGATCTCATAATCCATCGGATCGCAACAAACCAAGCATAGCAATAGCAAGAGAATTACATAGATGCCTTGATCGTGTAGGGCAGCTCACAAGGACTAACCATTGAAGCACAAGATTGGAGAGAAGATATCACATAGCTACTCGTCATGGACTCATGGTCCAAGGAGGACTACTCACGACACGTTCGGGAAGCGTCCATGGCGGTGGAGAAGCTCACGGGAGGTCAATCCTCCCTCCGGTTAGGTGCCGTAAGTGGTCTCCTGACGCTCCCGATCTCAGAAGCATTGCGATGTCGGAACGATGGATAAATTCGTGATTCTGGATCCCGTTAGGGTTTTCCTCATCAAGGGGTAAATATAGGCGAAAGGAGGGCACCAGAGGGCATGGGCCCCACCCAGCCGGCCTCTTGGCGCGGCCTAGGGGTGGGCCGCGCCAGAGGTTGCCTAGGCGGCCTTTGGCACCCCTCTATCCCCCCTTTCGTGCTTCGTGAAGCTTCTGGTGTGCTGATTTTTATATATTTTTCTCGGGATTTTTCGGGCTTCGGAAAATTGGGTAAAAGCCCCTACAAAATAGACATCAGCAGACATAAACTGGCACTGGGTGCACTGAGTTAGTAGGTTAGTCCAAATATGTATGGAATGATATAAAAGTGTAGCAAAACATATAACAATGTCACCTAAAAGATCATGGAACAAGCAGAAATTATAGATATGTTTGGGACGTATCAACATCCCCAAGGTTAATTCCTGCTCGTCCTCGAGTAGGTAAATGATAACACAATAATTTCTATGGTGACATGCTAACACACATATAAGAACTTCAAAGTAAAGCAAGTGAGATATGCAATTCAAGTCAAGACAATAACAAGCAAGAGTCTATATTTAGTATTGAAATTAGCAAAGTAAGAACATAAAGGTGCAAGATCTCTCGCTGTCCGTGACTCGAATGTCTCCAAATGGTGTTTGCGTGCAAGAAGTGGGAGATGGGTTGAGATCATAAAATATATTTTTAATTGAGAACTCAATCTACTAAAATTTCACACTTGGTCTCCTTCGGAATCTTATTTTGACTCAACCCCAGACCACTAGTGAGGCACAAGTCAAAATGATCCTCTCCATTTCGACTTTGAGCACTCATGCAATGGATGAGCGTAAGCAAGATATGTTGGCACTTAGGATGGCAAATAGAATAATGATGGGGAAGGAATACAAAAAGGTGTGAAAGGCTCACATCAATGAGGACAATCAGAGGCGAGAGAAAGCCAAATGATAGATATGATGTGAGGAGTAGGGATTGCCATGTAACGGATTGACATATGAGCTAAGGTAAGCTCTCCAATGGAACTAGTGGGGGTGCATCCAACTTATTTTCTCATGAACACCTATAGATCATTTGAGGAGGCTCATCATTGGAATATGCAAACTAAGTTCTATAGTGTAACGGTCCCCACATAGTTATGCATGAATGATAACCTCTATGTAGTACAAATATAGCAATGGAGTACGAGTGTGGATCTTTCAAATGAAATAGTAGTGTTGCCCCCTTCTCTCTTTTTATTTATTTTTATTTTTCTCCTCTTTTAATTTAGTTTTGTGTGGCCTCTTCGGCTCTTTCTTTTTATCTCTCATTTCTCCTCTTTGGGATCTTTTCCTCACTTAAGGGCAACAATCTATGTTTTACAAGAGTAAAAAGAAGATCATCACACTTTATAAGAAGTACTCAACATAAAGACAAGTGAAAACTATCATCATGTATGAAAATGTATGCATCTGCCAGTCTAGCAGGATATGCAATGATACCAGTGCGTCATGTAGCAATAATATGGGCAAGGCCCAACTATCATGTGGCTCTAAGATCAAGCAAAAGCATGTATTGACATGAAGATCAAGTCATGAGATGGTGGATGTTGCATGGCAATGTATCTCAGAAAGGCTATGGAAATGCCTTAATAGGTAGGTATGGTGGCTCTTTTGAGGAAAGATATAATGAGGCTTATGTATGACATAGCATATCATGTCATGGGTTTGGATGCACAGGCGGAGTTTGCACCATCTCTCAATGTGACAAAGGGCAATGCACGGTACCGAAGAGGCTAGCAAAATATGGATGGTGGAAGTGCCAACAATAAAATGCTCACATTAGTCCGAAGAACTCATACACTTATTATCGGTAACCCTCTATCTAGTTAGGAAATTCTCAAAGATACAAGTACCCCGAGGAGGAGTGTTTGGGGGTTTGGTTATCCTTGTGCATCCTCGACTCATGGTAACGTGAGGGTACTCTATATATTCCAACCCCTCCAAAGGTTAGCGATCAATTTAGTAGCTAGAGTTCTCAACTAATTTTTAGTTTTTGAAAAACACACGGATTTCCAAAAATACGACATCTATTAATAATAGTCTCAATCTCTTGGCACCAATAGTCCAAACATTACTCAAATCAATACCTCAAAACTATTGCAAGTTACTACTATACTTAAATAGCAATCTCAATTACCTACTCATGCAAGACACACAATTCAGTGCAACAAGCCAACTCTCTAAACAAGATAACCATGATTACTCAAGAGAGTTCCAAAAGGAACCTAAATAATAGCTCTTAAAAAGATAAGCATGAAAACTAAGATCTAGGCATGACAGTAGTTATGTAAAGATAAAGAACACACAAAAAAGATAAGCATGAAGACCTATCTTGTGTTCTAGAGTGGAATGGAGCGTGTTTCTCTCCCAAACAAGGTAGGATAGGTTCCGACTTGTTATGAACAACAAGCAAAACTAAAACAAACTAAAAAGTAAATAGCTGGACGCTCCAAGCATAGCACATAACATATGAAGTGATGGAAATATAGCATGGAGATGGACAAACTGATGATTTTTTATAGAGAAACAGATGCACGGGGGCATCCCCAAGCTTAGACGCTTGAGTCTCCTTGAATATTTCTTGGGGTGCATGGGGGAATCCCCAAGTTTGAGCGCTTGACACTCCTGTATCTTCTTTCATCATCTCCCATCGCATACTTGAAAACTCCCTTCATACGAAACTCATCATAAGCTGATTAGAGTGGTTAGTACCCTTAATAAAATAATTCATTACCTGCTGGAAATAAAGATTTTCATGAATAGCTACTGTTTCTCATCATTTCAAAAAGGTTTTTGCAAATAAAAAGTAAGCTTAGGATTTGCAAAATGATGAAAACGCAAAACAGGGCAGAATCTGTGAAAAACAGAACAACAGGTAGCAAATAATTTATTCGGTGCACTTTTGCAACTCAAATCAAAAAACTTAGAACAGATGCCAGAAAGGAAATTATATAGGGCATTCTTTCAGAAAAAACAGATTCAAAAGATGATCTGGTGATTTTTGGCAAATTGTTTTGTCAAGCAGACATAATCTTTTTCTGGACAACATGTCACAATTTTTGAACTTTCTTGCAATCGGAGGCTATAACTTGGCACAAAACTTAAAAATAAAGATACAATGATGTTGCTACATTAGTAACAAGCATCAATACCACTAAAACTGAAAGTAAAAACAAATCGGGTTGCCTCCCGACAATCGCTTTCTTTAATGCCTTTGAGCTAGGCATAATGCAAAGAGATCAAGTGTTATCAACTCCATGAGCTAGGGATCACACTCAATGTCCATAATAAGAAAAATCAACGGGCACATAATTATAATTGACAATAATAAGCACATCATCAATTCTCCCTAAAGGTTTCTTTATGGAAGAATCAACAAGACGAACACCAAAAGAACGTGGATCATAAGGTTTCCTATCAAGAATATCAAACATTCTTTTGGGCATAACGGAGGCCTTAGCTCCAACATCACATCAGGCAAAGCAAGAGATATTACTCAATTTAATTTTGACCATAGGATCCGAACCATCTTCTAGTTTCCTAGGAATAGAAGTCTCTATCTTGATATTAGCCTCCCTAGCTTTGATAAGAGCATTGGTAATATGCTCGGTGAAGGCAATATTAAGTCTACTAGTGTGGGGGTCCTTAGCCATTCTTTGCAAAAAGGTGATAACTTCGGAAAGATTACAATTGTCAAAATCAAGATTACTACCATTAATTAAAGTGGTAGTAATGTCACCTAAGCTCATTCTTTTGGTAGTCTCTAAATTTAAAGAACCTTCTTGTCCTATGGTTGAGGTGTTAGCATCACCATTAATATGTCCATTGGGACTAGGAGTGCGATGGGTGCTAAAAGTTTTGGGATCCTCAAGAACTTTTATAGTAGAAATGGTAGTGTGTGTAGGAAGGCTCTTAATTCTTTCTTCCTCTTCCTTTTCTCTAGCCCATCTATCTTTAAGTTTGGCTAGAATTCTTATGTTCTCATTAATTTGAACTTGGATAGCATTCATGGGTGTAGTGTTCCTTTCCTCAAGTGGGGAAGTTCTGATTTTAAGCATCTCTACATCATGAGCTATGTTGTCCACCTTCAAAGAGAGACTATCTAATTTTTCTAGTTTCTCTTCTACATTCTCGTTGAAGGCTTTTTGAGAAGTGATAAAATCTTTAAGCATGCTCTCTAATTCAGAAGTGGAGTTTTTGGTGCTAGGATAATTGTTGTTGTTCCCATAGTTGTTGGATGGGAACAGTCTAAGATTGCTACCAAAATTACTCCTATAAGCATTATAATTAAAGTTGTTCCTAGAGATAAAAGTAACATCAACTTGCTCTCTTTCTTGAGAAACCAAAGAATTTAAAGGAACATCATGAGGATCAATAGGAGCTTGCTTAGTGAGTAAAGTAATGATCATGTCAACCTTATCATTCACGGAGGAAATCTCATCAACACAGTTTACCTTCCTACCTATTCGAGCTCTCTCAGTGTGCCATTGAGAATAATTTGTCATCATCTCATCCAATAGCTTTGTGGCAGCACCAAGTGTAGTTGACATAAAGGTTCCTCCCGCGGCCAAGTCTAACAGATTTCGCGAGGTAAAGTTCAATCCTCTGTAGAAAGTTTGGATAACCATCCAAGTAGTCAAACCATGTGTAAGGCAATTCTTAACAAGAGATTTCATACGTTCCCAAGCTTGAGCAACATGTTCATTATCCAATTGTCTAAAATTCATAATGTCACTTCTTAACTGGATAATCTTAGGACGCGGGTAATACTTCCCAATAAAAGCATCTTTGCACTTATCCCAGGAATCTATGCTATTCCTAGGAAAATATTGAAGCCACACTTTAGCTCCTCCTCCCAAGGAGAAAGGAAAAAAGATTAAGTTCAACAATATCACCATCTACTTCTTTATATTTTTGCATGTCACAAAGCTCAACAAAATTGTTCAAGCGCAAAGCAGCAGCATCTCCAGCACCGGAGAATTGATCTTTCATAACTAGGTTTAGTAAAGCTGGTTTAATCTCATAGGACATAGCCTCAATGGCGGGAGCAGCAATAGGAGTGTAGATAAAGTCATTGTTGTTCTAACTAGTGAAGTCACACAACTTGGTGTTCTCAGTCGAACCCATAGCTGCGGCAACAAGCAAGAACAAAGCAACTATTTTTTTGTGGTTTTTGATATAAGACTCTAAAGCAAAAACTAGAAAGCAAACTAACAAGACTAAAAGCAAAGATAAAAGATAGCGTGCAACTCCCCTATATTGAAGACTGGAGTCCCCGGTAACGGCACCAGAAAACTTTTTTTGATGACGAGATGATGTATATACTTCTCGCTCCTCATTGGTTACCCCAAGTGGAAGGTTCAGATGTAGTCAGCAGCAAGTTTTCCCTTACATGAAAACTGTAAGGTTTACCGAACCAAGAGGACTCCTAGGCTCATCAAGTAGGTGTCTCCTGTCCTGGCTAGCAGAAGACGTGGACCTGCACACACACAAATAACTTTGCTCCCAACGAGTATAGAGAGGTTGTAAATCTCTCCGGCCTTGTAGTTTGCAAAGGATCAAAACACAAGCGGGAAAAGTAATAGCGATTGGAACGGAAAAGTAAATGAATACGGTAAATGATGGAGGTGTAAACAATGATGGTGATATGGACCGAGTCACATGATGTTCATTAGTGATGTCTCTCTCCCAAAAGGCGATAAACAACTATGCTTGGGTAAACAAATTATAGTTGGGCAATTGACAGAATTACGAATGCACCGCAATGCTAATTAAGCTACTTGATAGTTAGAGGTTCAATAGTAATCGGCAGTACACAAAGACAAGTAGACCGTTTATTCAACAAAATCTACTTACTAATCCTCCACCTTGAGATATCTATCCAGAACATCTCTCTGGTATTAAGTTGTGAGCCCCACCCAAAGTGTAAACTCAAAGCAATGGACAACTGCATTAACGAACTATGGTAAGGTAAACAATCCTTGCAACCATGGTCACAAGCACCGTTGTTTTCTCCTTGGTGGCAACAACACATCCCCTAGTCTCCTGTTTCTATCACTCAAGCTAGACATCGAGGGGCATGAACTCACAATCATTCATAACGTTCCCTCTTGGAGTTACAGTCTACTACTCGGCCAAAGCAATAAATAGCAACGGAGAACATGCATGAATCACTAAGGAACATAATATAAAAGGATCATCAAATATATAACTCATAACAATCTGAACATAATTTAATAATCCATCGGACTCCAACAAACTGAGCAGATAAATAGATGCCTTGATCATGTAGGGAAGCTCACAAGGACTAACCATTGAAGCACAAGATTGGAGCAAAGACACCAAAAAACTACTGGTCATGGACTCATGGTCCAAGGAGGACTACCCACGGCACGTTCGGGAAGCGTCCATGGTGGTGGAGAAGCTCCCGGAGGTCAATCCTTCCTTTGGTAGGGTGCCGAGAAGAAGTCTCTTGATGCTCCCAATCTCGGAAGCGCTACGGCAGCAGAACGATGGAGAAATTCGCAATTCTGGATCCCGTATAACGTTTTCCTCATCGAGGGGTAAATATAGGCGAAAGTAGGGCGCCAGAGGGCGTGGGCCCCACCCAGGCGGCCTTTTGGCGCGACCTAGGGGTGGGCCGCGCCCACAGGTCTCCGAGGCGGCCCCTCGCACCCCTCTGGCCCCTTTCGTGCTTCGTGAAGCTTCTGGTGCGCTGAATTTTATATGTTTTTCTCGGGATTTTTCAGGCTTCGGAAAATTGGGTAAAAGCCCGTGCAAAATAGACATCAGCAGACAGAAACTAGCACTGGGTGTAATGAGTTACTAGGTTAGTCCAAATATGTGTAAAATGATATAAAAGTGTAGCAAAAGATATAACAATGTCACCTAAAAGATCATGGAACAAGCAGAAATTATAAATACGTTTGGGACATATCAAGACCGTCTTTGTTGTGGACATGAAGAAGGTAGTCGTCATCGTCACAATCATTGCGGTCATCGGGATTGGCGTTGTCCGGTTCCACTCGTTGCTGCTCGGGAGCCTCGGGGTTGTCGTGGTCTTCTTGGGTTATGTTTTCCCCTCTAGCTTGTGCAGAGCCCCTACCTTTATTTGCTTTGGCACGCTTACGCTGCTTTTGGCGCTTTGAGGTCTCCTCCGTGGCCTTATCGCTGTTTTTCTTGGATGTGACGTCACCCGTGTGACGGGGCGTGTCTACCATGTAAACATCTGAAGTGGACGTTGCGGTCCACCGCCCAGTATTCACGGGGGTGGGGTAATATGCCTCGTCGTCCATGTCCTCGAGCTCCTCAGAGGCGTAGTCCAATGCGTCGGTTAAGTCTTTGACAATGGCAACCAAGTGGGTGGTGGGTGGGTCATAGAAGTCCTCATAATCCACCTCGGAGCCGACCTTTGCACCGGTCAGGCTCTGGTTATCTGAGATTTTTAGTGATTGGATCTGGTCGAGCATCTCATTTAACATCGAGAGGCTGTCCTCATCAATGTTTTCGGGATTTTTGGAGTTGAACTCTGTGGCTTCCGAAAGGGATGTAAGTTCGACAATGGCCGTTTGCTGTTGTCCAAGCTTAGTGGTCGGGTCCGAGCTCGAGGCTATCTCTTCGACAAAGAGGGGACCAGGGCCGTAGCTGGACAAGAGACGTCGAGTCAAAGCTTCGGGATTTTGGGTTTCATCGGTCAAGGTCATGATTTCGGCGGGGAACAAATTGCCCCGGGAGTCGGAGGAGAGTTTGAAATCTCCGAACCTTATTTGCTGACGAGGGAAACTAACTTCGATCTGGCCGGGAAGGCCAGTTGAGTCTGCGCGCAGCGTGACGCTGCCGAGCACGAGGACTTGTCTCGGCACGAAGATGCCCCATTGCTGATTCGATCGCTGAAGATCAGGCAAGCCATCGATCCTTCTAGTGATTCAACGGTGGAACTCTCAATGAAAGCACCAATGTTAGCATCAAAACCGACAGATCTCGGGTAGGGGTCCCGAACAGTGGACCTTGGCTCGATGGGTTGCAGGAGAGAGGGCGACAATATTTACCCAGGTTTGGCCCCTTTTGAGGAGGTAAAACCCTACGTCCTGTTTGATTGTATTGATGTGGAACGATGATTACAGAACTGACCTACCTCGTGATCGTATGAGGTAAACCCTAGATGAGATAACTTGCCTATATGCATAAGAACCTCTCGTTTATATAGACTCCAGGGCTCCTAGGGTTACATGTTACCGAGCTTAGCCGGGGATAGATGGGCAAACTGTTCCTCTTGACTTGGAGTGCACGTCTAGCCTTTGGAGCTTTCCATCTTGATTACGAAGTCGTCAGTCAATCCGGTCTTGAATGGTGCAACCCATATGGTCGGCCCATAAGGGATAACCCGACCTCCCTATGACCCCTTAATCCAGAACTCCCTCACCCCTCGTTTATATAGATATGAGGGAGGCTAGGGTTACACAAAGTCGGTTACAATAAGAAAGGAATGTGCCGATCACTGCGTCGCCCTAGATTGTACGCCAAGTCTTCACAAGAGTCCATATTGATTTCAACACCACCAATGATGATCGAATGGTCCACGAGTGTCGCCCATGAGGACAGATAGGCGGCATGAGGACCCCTTAGTCCCGGACTCCCTCGGGGGGGGGAGTCTTGTACTAAGGGGTCCTAGCCGAGGTGGTCTAGTCTATGGGTCAGGCTGGGGGCCCATCACTGAAGGACTTCGGAGGCCTTGTGATGAACTGTGAGAATTCCGAATTCCTCTAAAGAATTGGTGTGTACACCAAGAAGAGAGGATTCCATCATCATGTAATTCGTAGGTAGTAACTGACGTTCATGTAACTCTAGGTACCCCCGATGTCTATATAATCCATGGGGTGTAGCTCATAGGGGACACATATACACAACATCATAACCCCTAGGGTTAAGCCTTGAAAGTCACGATCTCGAGGTAGATCAACTCTGTAATTGCTACATCATGAATACAACAAGAGCATGACATAGGGTTTTAGCTTCGTCGAGAGGGCCCAGACCAGGTAAAAGCTTCATGTTATTTGTGTCTTGTTACCCTCGATCCAATCTCACGCTCGGCACCCTACCCTAGATCTGTTAATTTTTACACGGTGCCTTAAATCGTCGATGTCAACACGACACTACTCTTCTCTGAGTATTCTTCACCGTAGTTGCAACGCGCGCGACCAACGCCTAGGGAGCAAATGGGTGCCCGCACGCTATTCGCTGCAATGCCTAGAGCAGGGTAGCGAGCACACGGCGTGAATATGGAGATGCCTGACATCATCCACGACGGAGGCGGGGGAATGGTAGGGGCTACGAGGACGTGCAAGTGGAAGACTCGGATCCCACCCAGTCTGGTAACTACCAACAACGGTCCTACACCGAGATGGCCACACAACAAACATACACCCAGATCGGTGATGGCACAAAGCAACAATGACATTGGGCCGCCGAAGAGAAACATCATGTTTGGCGGCAGAGGAGGAGGAGGGTGACAATGACTATGATGATCTAGAAGATGCGACCAACGATCCAAAGAAGAAGGGACGAGGAGAAAGATGGAACATGCATGAGGATGAGCTGCTGTGTGAGGCATGGTTGGCCACTAGCCTCGACCCGTCACATGGCACGGAGCAAAAGGGCACAATCTTTTAGAGGAAAATTCACATATGGTTCCATGAACACAAGCATTTCATGCCCTACACACACGCGGTCATCCGGAACTGTGAATGGAAGTGTTAGAATAAATTCAAGGTGCACTGTCGATCTACCGCGGACCAAGCAATCACACAAGGCACGACATAGATATTTGTTAATGATTTTCACTAATATGTATAAATCCCCGAGGCCTCACTACGGGTGCTCCTCTCCGTGACAATGTCACAATACCGCACCCCGACCTCCGTGGCGCCGGCACACGCCGCTGGATCCCCTGCCTGTGTGTGCTTTTATTGTGGCATAGGTAACATATTGTATCTACCCTCTCATTATATAAGAGGCCAAGGGTACAAGTGTACTATTTGGAAACGACTCCATACCCTGTCAAAACACAATACAACTACAATTCCAACTGTAACCTACCTTGTACATAATATTTGACACAACTCTAACAAACTCCACCTTGGCAAATATTCTCCACCACCTTGGATTCGTCCATTTGTCAAACTTCCATGTACATTGGACCCGAGTTTAACCCTGAGCACCGCCGTTACTTCAAGAATCCATGCGACTCCACTTGTAACTTGTAGTCTCTTATTTTCTTGACCACACTCAACGCTCAAGCGAAATTAAATTCCACATTACTCTAGTTTGCGCTCCCAACTTCAAGAGTTTTCGTTCAATGCCACCGCACTCCGATCACTGATCTGCATGGAAGTGTAGGATCCAAAGTATGTCTAGAGGAGGGGCTGATTAGACTACTTAACCAAATAAAAGCTTAACTTTTCCCAATTTTATTGGTTGGCAAGTTTAAGCAATTTTACCAAGTCTAGCACCCCTACACATGCAAGTCCACGAGTATAGCAGTAGAAAGTAAAGACTTCCAAGTGTAACTAGAGGTTAGGGATAGGAAGATCAAACGCAATGAAGACATGATGATTTTGTGTGTGGTTCCCATAGGTGGTGCTATCCCACATCCACTCGGTGGAGACTTCAACCCACAAAGGGTAATGGTAGTGCGAGTCCACAAAGGGCTCCACCCATGAAGGGTCCATGCTGAAGAAACCTTGTCTATTCCACCATGGCTTACGTCCAAGAAGGACTGGCCTCACTCGGGGTAGATCTTCACGAAGTAGGCGAACTCCTTGCCCTAACAAACTTCTTGGTTCAACTCCACACGATTTGGAGGCTCCCAAGCGACACCTATCCAATCTAAGAGACTCCACTCTCCAAAAGGTAATATATGTGGTATGGATGATGAACTCCTTTCTCTATTGCTTCAAAATATAGTCTCCTGAACACTCAATCACCCTCTCGCAGAATTTTGCTTGGCAGAAGAGATTGATTGGGTGGATAGCAACTTCGGGAGGCTAGAAATCAAGATTCATAAGGTTGGAGTGGAAGATCCTGATCTCAACACATGAGTAGGTGGTTCTCTCTCAGAAAATGAATGCTGGATGTGTTTGGTTGTTTTGAGTGCTCTCTCTACGAATGAGGGGGAGGTAGAGGGGTATATATACTCATCTTAAAAAATCCAACCATTACAATTTTATTGCCCAACTCGATGGAACCAAAGTAAAAAAACTCGGTTACATCGACTAGTGCAAAATGTCTTAAATTTTGGCGTTTTGGTGAGACCGATACAAAGCATCTCGGTGAGACCAATTCAGTTGACCTATCCAGCTCCAGGGATTCGGTGGCAGCGATATCAAAAACTTGAAAATTCCGATTTTTTTTCAAATGGACACCAACAAGGTGGTCACTGCTTTTCGGTTGTACCGAAGCGAATCTCGGTTGTACTGAGTTGTTGGGGTTTGGCTTGGGTTCTGTCTATGGAAAACTCAGTGTGGCCAATATGTCGAAAGTTGGTGGCACCAAATTCGACTTTAGGGTTTTAGACAAAATATTATTTGGGAGAAATGTTGAGGCTTTTGGTGGCTAATCTCTAATCACTTTGAGCAATGAGATCCGCATAGGTACCTCACCCCCTTTTAATAGTATTGGCTTTCCTATGGACTAAAATGTGATTCCTCACATAAAATGGAAATGTAGAGTCTTGAAGCTTTTGCGAGTTGATATTCCATGCATCTACGGAATCTTCTCACAATTCTAGCCAATCCATTCATTGAACTTTTCCTAAAACATACTTGATAGATCTGTTAGTTCAATGAACTATAGATTGTTATTAATTACCGAAACCACCTAGGGAGAAGTTGTGCTTTCACAAAGTGTAGAGGGTGTCACACATAAGAGTTACCTGAACTCAACATTATCACTCTTCCTTGACCGGTTGTGTGTGAACTGAAGGAATCTCACCATTGCTTGTAGTAATCACCAGTCAAATTCGTAGTCTTCTCACCACATGAATGACCACCAGAACTCTGGCCCGTCTTCATGTCCCGTGCATACCGCATGCCTCGCAGCTATTACCGCATTGAGCCTCCACTGTCCCGGTCAAGTCTCAAGGGTCGTGAACCCACACCACTCAACCACCACTTTAGAGTACCATCAATCATCGCCGACCGATGACGAGTATCACATTTCCATTGGACTACCGAGCTCCAATCCGAACCACGCGTCACTCTCTTCCCTACCCCCACACTAAATAGGCTTCGATTATTTGGATCCTTACACCGTAGCCCCTCAATCCAGTTCCACCTTCAACATGACTCCATGGTAGATGATCATTCTACCATCGTGCCTCGCCGACTTCAAACTCTGTGTATACACCACCTTGAATCAACCCTGCGCCATAATCTTGTCGGAGCCACACAAGTCGTCGGGCTTGTTCCACGTGTTTCCATGCCCCAGAAGTCAGTCACCGTCGGCATCATGCTCTTATGTTGTCGTCGCCAATCCCACCATAGTCTTCTGTTCCAACCAACTCACGTCGGTCCTCAGACTGACAAGTCTGACCTAGCCAAACTTTGTTGACTACAACCATCTGCAATCTCCTTAGAGTCCTCACCGTCCATCTTAAGTGGCTTGACATCCTGCAACACCTTCTAGTATCCTTGTTGCACCAATAAAATTTTCTCATTGTGCACACTAACCCAACATTTTCAGTTTCATTAAACTTCTCCACCTCAAACCTGGTACGCATTGGCTCCAAGTTCTTTGTACGGCTGACCCTGAGAAAAAAAATCGTGCTTTCCACGTGATGCCCAAGTACACGTGTACTAATAGAAAACACTCCAAACAGAAATTGCTTTGGTCTTATGGATGGCTCCTTTGGCTCAACTTTTGCTACTACTATTGCTTTGCTCAAGTGTTTTTTTGTGCGGATTTCCTTTGGTCAAGTTCTCGCCCTTGTTCCAAAAGATATGTACAGTACAAAGAGGTCCTTTGATGATTCACGTCTACGGCTTCGATATGAGAAGAACGGGTCTCCAATAGGGACTCGGTCATTTTTTTCTTTTTGTCCACCAAAAATCTCATTCAGCTCCGGCAACGCGTCTCCGTGTACTGATGACACACAAGTATAGGGGATCTATCTAGTCCTTTCGGTAAGTAAGAGTGTCGAACCCAACGAGGAGTATAAGGAAATGACAAGCGATTCTCAGTAAGGTATTTTCTGCAAGCACTGAAATTATTAGTAACAAATAGTTTTGTGATAAGGTAATTCGTAATAGATAACAAGTAACAAATGTAACAAAGGTGCAACAAGGTGGCCCAATCTTTTTTATAGCAAAGGACAAGCCTGGACAAACTCTTATATAAAGCAAAGCGCTCCAGAGGACACATGGGAATTTATGTCAAGCTAGTTTTCATCATGCTCATATGATTCACGTTTGTTACTTTGATAATTTGATATGTGGGTGGACTGGTGCTTGGGTGCTACCCTTACTTGGACAAACCTACCACTTATGATTAACCTCTCTCGCAAGCATCCGTAACTATGAAAGAAGAATTAATATAACTCTAACCGTAGCATGAAAAATATGGATCCAAATCAGCCCCTTATGAAGCAACGCACAAACTAGGGTTTAAGCTTCTGTCACTCTAGCAACCCATCATCTACTTATTACTTCCCAATGCATTCCTGTAGGCCTAAATAATGGTGAAGTGTCATGTAGTCTACGTTCACATGACACCACTAGAGGATAAACAACATACATCTTATCAAAATATCGAATGAATACCAAATTCACATGATTACTTATAACAAGACTTATCCCATGTCCTCAGGAACAAACATAACTACTCACAAGCATATCCGTGTTCATAATCAGAGGAGTATTAATAATCATTAAGGATTTGAACATGTAACCTTACACCAAATAAACAAACTAGCATCAACTACAAGGAGTAACCAACACTACTAGCAACCCACAGGTACCAATCTAGGGTTTTGAGTCAAAGATCGGATACAAGAGATGAACTAGGGTTTGGAGAGGAGATGGTGCTGATGAAGATGTGGATGGAGATTGACTCCCTCTTGATGAGAGGATCATTGGTGATGACGATGGCTTTGATTTCCCCCTCCGGGACTGAAGTTTCCCCGTCGGAATAGTTCCACTGGAGCTCTAGATTGGTTTTGTCCAAGATCCACCTCAAGACGGTGGTGCCTCGTCCCGAAAACTCTGATATGATTTTTTTCCAGGTCAAAACCCTTCATATAGGAGAAGATGGGCACCGGAGGCCTGCGAGGGGGCCCACAAGCATGTAGGGCGCCGCGAGGGGGTAGGTCGCGCCCTTGGCTTGTGACCTCCTGGTGGGTCCCCTCTGGTATTTCTTACACCCAATATTTTTTATATATTCCAAAACAATTCTCTGTAACTTTTTAGGACTTTTGGAGATGTGCAGAATAGGTCTCTCAGATTTGCTCCTTTTCTGGTCCAGATTTCCTGCTGCCGGCATTCTCCCCTTCATGTAAACCTTGTAAAATAAGAGAGAAAAGGCATAAGTATTGTACCATAATGTGTATTAACATCCCATAATGTAATAAATATCGATATAAAAGCATGATGCAAAATGGACGTATTAACTCACCTAAGGTGGGACCTCGCTTGTCCTCAAGTGAAAACCAAGATCGATAAATATGCCAATGGTTAGAGATAGAGGTGTCGATAAAATAAAATACGGACATGAAGGCATCATGGTTATCTTTAGAACAGAAACACATATTGACATAGAATATCTTGTGCTAGAGTAACAATTCATTCACAAGACAAAACATGAATTAGGAACTCTATTGAGAACTAACAAACTATGATTTCAGTCACTGAAGCAATTCCAATTTATCGCAACATAGGAAAGAGTCAATATAAGAGCTTACAAGGCAAATCCACATACTCAATCATCTTATGGTCTTTCATAATTGCTAACACTCACGCGGTACCTATGAGGCCAAAGCTTCAATCGGACACAGAGAAACATAGGGGTTACAATTTTGCCTCCCAACTATTTACCTCAAGGGTAATATCAACAATAATAACTCATGATCACCCACATCCGAGTGGATATATTTGTTTAGATCATTCCCCAACACATGACGCTTTCCAAAAGATAAAGGATAAATAAAGGAAATGGTCAAGATCACCACGACTCTTACATAAAGGTAAGTACTAGAAAGTAAAGGTAACAGATAGGCCCTTCGCAGAGGGAAGCAGAGGTTGTCATGTACTTTTGTAGTTGGATGCACAATGCCTTAATGCAAAATAACGTCACTTCATATTGCCCCTTGTGATAAAGAACTTTATTATGAAGTCTCTTGCTTTTATTTCTTCTATATCAGAAGTTCGTATAAAGTTTATATTCCTTGCATTAATAAATCACACATATTTAAAGAGCAATTCTTATTGCTTGCACCGATGACAACTTACTTGAAGGATCTTACTCAATCCATAGATAGGTATGGTGGACTCTCAAGGCAAAACTGGGTTAAAGGTTTTTGGATGCACAAGTAGTATCTCTACTTGGTGCAGAAGTTTTTGGCTAATATGAGGTGGAAGCAAGCGACACACGTTGAAGGATCTAGAACCATATAACTTCTATTCGGAAATAAGAAAATATAACTCATTATGTTCTCTTCCTTGTCCAACATCAACTTCTTAACATATAATATTTTAATGAGTGCTTACAATCATAAAAGATGTCCAAGATATTATATTTATATGTGAACCTATCTTTCTCTATTACTTCCTTATAACTGCAACAATGACCAATATCTTTGTTTGTTAACTCACAACAAATTTCAATCGACATACTTTTTATATGTGAAGTCATCACTCCGCATAAGATCATTATGTATGCTCTTTTGCTTTTATTCTATACTTCTTTCTATTTTTTTATCTCAAGATCATAGCAAGCAAGCAAAGCCCTCGACTCAAAACTACTCTTTATTATATAACTCTCGTACTTGCTCACATAGGGGGAACATAAAGCAAAACTCAAAACTAGATCACACTAAAACTTTATTCTACTAGATCAAGATATAACCAAAAGTATCGAACAAAGAAAAATGAAGAAAGTAAAAGGTGTGATGGTGATACGAAACCGAGGCGCCTCCTCTAAGCTTGGCACAAGCCAAGGGGAGTGCCCATACCCATGTGTTTAGTTCTCTTTCTTCAGAGGTGCTGATGTTGGAGTTGTTGGTGAGGTTGAAAGTTTGTCCTCCGTCTTCCAAGGCATGGGATCACCATCGTGAAAAGATGAACTAGTCTCTTGGATCCTCAAGCCTGCAGCCAAACTCATTTTCTGAAATCTGTATTCATACTCATAGTTTTGGTTTTGCAGGTCATAGATCCGGGATTGGAGGTGCTCGATTTTCTCGTAAATCTTGCAGACGTGATCCCAGAGGTCCTCGGCGTCTAGCTTGTGCTTATGGGTAAACTTTGTGATCATCAGGTGATTGGCATTAAGTCCTCGTTCCACCATCCCTTGGCACTTGAAGACTTGTTGCTCCATTGATTCGAGCCTTGCCTCCACTCTTCGAGTGTTCTTTCGCCCCTCAACATCATGGATGTGCAGCACCCCGTCATGCATCTCAATGGTTTGAGCGTGTTGCAGCACCTCCACAAGGTAGGGGTTGATGACCCTCTCAAAGAACTTGTCCTTCAGAGTACTTGAAGATGTCATGGTGATCTAAATCTGTTACAGAAACAGCTCAAAACAATAACATGAGATATTGTCATGATACGTAGGTCAAAACCTTCGGGAGATTATATAATGAATTTTTGCCGACCTGAAGGAGTATTCCACAAGAAAACGGAGTCCGGAGGGTGCACGGGGTGGCCACAAGCCTGCAGGGCGCGCTGATGGGGTAGGCGGCTCTATCATGGCTTGTCGCCTCCTCGTGCATGCTTTGTATTTCTTATTTTTTCCTAATATTTTAAATATACCAAAACTCGTAAAAATTTCCATTGGAAAAGTTTGGGGGTCGGTTTGCTTACTGTAACACATATCTATTCCTTTTCGGAGTGTGAAACATTATGATAAGTCTCCCTAATGTACTCTCCAGAGGTATGGTATTGATAATATTAGTTTCAACATATATAGGAGTACCTAAGATATAATGTTTGATTCTTTGCCCATTTACCACCTTCGGATTTGTGCCTTCGGCGTTGTTGATCTTGACGGCACCAGAACGATATACTTCCTCGATAATGTAAGGCCCTTCCCATTTGGAGAGAAGTTTTCCTGCAAAAAAATCTTAAACAAGAGTTGTATAGCAAGACATGATCACCTACATTAAATTCACGCTTTTGTATCCTTCTACCATGCCATCTCTTAACCTTTTCTTTAAACAACTTAGCATTCTCATAGGCCTGGGTTCTCCATTCATCAAGTGAGCTAGTATCAAATAACCTCTTTTCACCAGCAAGTTGGAAATCATAGTTAAGCTCTTTAATTTCCCAATAAGCTTTATGTTCTAGCTCTAGAGGTAAATGACATGCTTTACCAAAAACCATTTTATAATGAGACATACCCATAGGGTTTTTGTAAGCGGTTCTATAATCCCATAATGCATCGTCAAGTTTCTTAGACCAATTCTTCCTAGATCTGTTAATGGTCTTTTGCAAGATCAATTTAATTTCTGTGTTTCTCAATTCTACTTGCCCACTAGACTGAGGATGATAAGGAGATGCAATTCTATGATTAACATCATACCTAGCAAGAAATTTACGGAAAGCACCATGAATAAAGTGTGAACCACCATCAGTCATGAAATATATAGGGACTCCAAATCTAGGGAAAATAACCTCTTTTAGCATTTTAATAGAAGTGTTATGATCAACACTACTAGCTGGAATAGCTTCTACCAACTTAGTAACATAATCAACACCAACTAGAATATGAGTATACCCGTTGGACTTTGGAAAGGGTCCCATATTATCAAAACCCCAAACATCAAATGGCTCAATAACTAGAGAGCAATTCATAGGCATTTCCTGACGTCTACATATTACCAATTCTTTGACATTCATCACAAGACAAGACAAACTTACAAGCATCCTTGAAGAGAGTAGGCCAATAGAAACCAGATTGTAATACCTTGTGTGTAGTCCTGTTTCGAGCGTGATGTCATGTGTAGGCCTCGGAGTGACACTTGTGTAGGATCTGTCCCTGTTCATGCTCGGGTAGACAACATCTAATAAAGGTCTGGATCGTCCCAAAAGTAATGTCTTAAATCATAGAAGAACTTTTTCTTTTTTTGGTATGTGAAACTAGGCAGTATAAATTTAGCAACAATGTAGTTAGCGTAATCAGCATACCAAGGAGCATTGCGTGAAGCATTTGTGACAGCTAATTGTTGATCATGAAAGCTATCATTAGTAGGTAGTGGGTCATCAAGAACATACTCTAATCTAGACAAGTTATCTGCTACGGGGTTATCAGCGCCCTTTCTATTAGTAATATGAAAATCAAACTCTTGTAGCAGAAGAACCCATCTAATAAGTCTAGGTTTAGCATCTTTATTTTCCATAAGGTACTTAATAGTAGTGTGATTAGTGTGAACAGTTACTTTGGAATCAACTATATAAGGTCTAAACTTATCGCAAGCAAACACAACTGCTAAAAATTCCTTTTCAGTGGTAGCGTGGTTTCTTTGAGCAATGTCTAGGGTTTTACTAGTGTAATGGATGACATTTAATTTCTTATCAACTCTTTGTCCTAGAACAGCACCAACAACATAATCACTAGCATCACACATAGTTTGAGAGGGTATGTTCCAATCAGGTGGTTGAACAACATGTGTAGTGATCAAGGCTCTCTTAAGAATTTCAAATGCTTCTACACAATCATAATCAAAAATGAATGCAACATCCTTTTGCAAAATATTAGTGAGAGGATTTGAAATCTTAGAGAAGTCTTTAATAAATCTCCTACAAAAAATAGCATGACAAAGGAAACTTCTTATACCTTTGATATCTGTTGGACACGACATTTTTCAATGGCATCAACTTTAGCTTTATCAACTTCAATACCTCTTTCGGAGATTTTGTGTCCCAAGACAATGCCTTCATTAACCATAAAGTGGCACTTCTCACAATTCAAGACAAGATTAGTTTCTTCACATCTCTGCAAAACTCGATCGAGGTTGCTCAAGCAATCATCAAAAGAAGTTCTGTAAACGGAAAAATCATCCATAAAAACCTCAACAATCTTTTTACATAAGTCAGAGAATATAGTCATCATACATCTTTGAAAGGTAGCAGGTGCATTGCATAAACCAAAAGGCATGCGTCTATAAGAAAAGGTACCAAAAGGGCAAGTAAAAGTAGTCTTCTCTTGATCCTCTTTTCATACAGGTATTGATAGAAGCCAGAATAACCATCTAGAAAGCAAAAATGTGTATGTTTGGATAGTATTTCTAGCATTTGATCTATACGAGGTAGCGGGTAATGATCTTTCCTAGTAACCCTATTTAATTTCCTGAGATCAATTACCATTCTATATCGTGTAACAATTCTTTGCGGGATCAATTCATCTTTATCATTAGGAACAACGGTAATACCTCCATTTCATTTCTTACCATTTCCTTCATTTTAGGATTTAATCATCGTTGGTGATCAACAACTGGTTTAGTATCACGCTCCATATTGATTTTGTGCTGACATAGAGTGGGACTAATGCCCTTAATACCATCAAGAGTATATCCAATAGCGGCACAGTGCTTCCTCAGAGTTTTAAATTATCTCTTTTCTTGATGCTCTGAAAGGTTAGCACTAATAATAACATGATATATCTCCTTTTCATCAAGATAAGCATACTTCGGAGTATCAGGTAATTTTTTAAGCTCAAACATGGGATCACACTTAGGTGGAGGAGGATCCCCGATTATTTCAACAAGCATGTTGTGTTTCAGAATAGGCTGCTCATCAAAGAAAGTCTTATCTATTTCATTCCTTTCATTCATATGCATATCATTTCCATGGTCTAGCAAATATTGTTCTAACGGATCGGTAGGAGGCATAACGATAGAAGCGAGACCAATAGTTTTATATTTACTAGGCAATTCTTTGTCATGGGGTTGTCTACAAAATTTAGAGAAATTGGACTCATGAGATGCATCCCCAAAACTTACAGTAATCTTTTCTTATTTGCAAACAATCTTAGCATTAACAGTATTCAAGAAGGGTCTACCCAATATAATGGGACAAAAATCATCTTGTGGGGAACCAAGAACAAGAAAATTAGTAGGATATTTTATTTTACCACACAAGACTTCAACATCTCTAACAATCCCAGTTGGTGCAATAGTGTCTTTATTAGCAAGCTTGATGGTAACATCAATTTCCTCTATTTCGGCTGGTGCAATATCATTCATAATTTCTTGGTATAAGGAAAAGGTAATTGCACTCACATTAGCACCTACACCACATAAGCCATGATAGCAATGATCTCCTATTTTAACAAAAACAACACGCCAACAATAGGTCTATGATTACCTTTAGTATCAGGTCTAGCAATTCTAGGAGCTTCATCACAGGAACGAATGACATGCCCATCAATATTATCAATCAAGAGATCTTTAACCTGAAGTGAGCCTAGCTCACTTGGCTACTGGAGTGGATGTAAAACCCAGCCACCCAGGTTCAAGTCCCCACGGACGCGAATTTGGGTTCTTGTTATTTAAAAAACTCATTGTGGGGCTTTCCCTTACAATTTTCCTTCAAAAAGATCTTTAACCATGGTAATATTAGGTTCAACTTTAATTTGTTCAGGAGGTATATGTGTTCTAGTACAACTCTTACGAACCACACTTGAACCTTTAGCATGTTCCTTTATTCTAACAGGAAAGGGTGGTTTCTCAATATAAGTAGTAGGAATAAAAGGATCATCATTATAAATAATAGTTTCTTCTTCAACTTTAATAGGTTCAACCACTTTAACTTCAATGGGAGGATGATATTTAAACCACTTCTCCCTGGAGATCAACATGAGTAGCAAAATATTCACAGAATGAAGCTACTACCTCAGAGTCAAGTCCATATTTAATGCTAAAATCATGAAAAGCATTGGTGTCTATAAAGGATTTAACACAATGAAACTTAAGGCTTATACCTGACTCATTACCTTCATGAGTTCCCAATCTTCAAAGTTGTGTTTAATTCTTTCCAATAAGTCCCATTTGAATTCAATATATTTCTTCATAAAGTAACCAACACAAGAAGTGTCGAGCATGGATTCATCATTACGAGAGAGCCGAGCATAAAAATTATGAATAATAGTTTCTCTTGGGAGCTCATGATTGGGGCATGAATATAACATTGACTTAAGCCTCCCCAAGCTTGAGCGATTATTTCTCCTTCACGAGGCCAAAAATTATAAATATAATTCCGATCACGATGAACTAGATGAATAGGATAAAACTTCTCATGAAATTCCAATTTCAATCGGTTGTAATTCCATGATCCAATATCATCACATAGCCTATACCATGTCAACGCCTTTTCCTTCAAAGATAAAGGAAATACCTTCTTCTTGACATCATCCTCGGGTAGACCTGCAAGCTTAAATAATCCACAAACTTCATCCACATAGATTAGATGCAAATCAGGATGTAGTGTTCCATCTCGTGCATAAGGATTAGCTAGCGGTTTTTCTATCATACCTGAAGGAATTTCATAACAAATATTTTCAGTAGGTGCAGCAGGTTGAGGAGCATATCTTTGTGTTTCCGGTCGGGGTGAAGATACCCCGAACAAGCCCCTCAAAGGATAATTTTCCATAGTGACAAGTGACAGTAAATTTCTCCACAGTTTATAAAAATTTCCTTACCAAGTTCCACTCACCAAAGGCGCTTCACTCCCCGGCAACGGTGCCAGAAAAGAGTCTTGATGACCCACAAGTATAGGCGATCTGTTTTGCTCCTTTCAATAAGTAAGAGTGTCTAACCCAACGAGGAGCAGAAGGAAATGACAAGCGGTCCTTAGTAAGGTATTTTCTGCAAGCACTGAAATTATCGGTAACAAATAGTTTTGTGATAAGGTAATTCGTAACGGTAGCAAGTAACAAATGTAACAAAGGTGCAGCAAGGTGTCCCAATCCTTTGTATAGCAAAGGACAAGCCTGGACAAACTCTTATATAAAGCAAAGCGCTCCCGAGGACACATGGGAATTTATGTCAAGCTAGTTTTCATCATGCTCATATGATTCGCGTTCGTTACTTTGATAATTTGATATGTGGGTGGACCGGTGCTTGGGTGCTGACCTTACTTGGACAAACCTCCCAGTTATGATTAACCTCTCTCGCAAGCATCTGCAACTACGAAAGAAGAATTAAGATAACTCTAACCATAGCATGAAACATATGGATCCAAATCAGCCCCTTATGGAGCAACGCATAAACTAGGGTTTAAACTTCTGTCACTCTAGCAACCCATCATCTACTTGTTACTTCGCAATGCCTTCCCCTAGGCTCAAATAATGGTGAAGTGTCATGTAGTCAATGTTCACATGACACGACTATAGGAGAGACAACATGCGTCTTATCAAAATATCGAACGAATACCAAATTCACATGATTACTTATAACATGACTTATCCCATGTCCTCGGGAACAAACATAACTACTCACAAAGAATATTAACGTTCATAATCAGAGGAGTATTAATAATCATTAAGGATCTGAACATGTAATTGTAACAGCACGGACACACCCGCCGGTGGTCGTTACTCCTGGCGGGATCTAGACTCGCCCCACATATCAATACTAGTCTTTTCTGCGCACTTTGTCCTCAGTCATGCGCACCCGGGATCAACTTCCCGGTCGGTCACCCATCCTAGAACTACTCCAAGCTGAGCTTGCTTAACCTGAGAGTTCTGTTCGAATGGGCTCCCGGAAAAGAAGGAATTCCTTATTGATATGAGTAGTCTATCATCCCTAATAAGCCAGGCTATCACATACACCACCACTTAGAGGAACCGACGTCCTCGTCTTTCCACAGGAGCGTTCCCTCTTGGCACAAATGTCTGTGCATCACACCTCTCTGCAAACATCCGTGTAACCGCGAGGGTCGGCTCTGATACCAAACTTGTAACCCCCCAGACACACCCGCCGACGGTCGTTATCCTGGCGGGATCTAGATTGGCCCCACATATCAATACTAGTAATTTCTGCGCACTTTGTCCTCACTCATGCGCACCCGGGATCAACTTCCCGGTCGGTCACCCATCCTAGAACTACTCCAAGCTGAGCACACTTAACCTGAGAGTTCTGTTCGAATGGGCTCCCGGAAAATAAGAAATTCCTTATCGATATGAGTAGTCTATCATCCTAAGCCAGGCTATCACAGTAATCTTCCACACAATAAACCAACTAGCATCAACTATGAGGAGTAATCAACACTACTAGCAACCCACAGGTATCAATCTGAGGTTTTGAGACAAAGATCGGATACAAAAGATGAACTAGGGTTTGGAGAGGAGATGGTGCCGATGAAGATGTTGATGGAGATTGACCCCCTCTCAACGAGAGAATTGTTGGTGATGACGATGGCTTCGATTTTCCCCTCCGGGAGGGAAGTTTCCCCAATGGAATAGCTCCGCCACAGCTCTAGATTGGTTCTATCGAAGTTCTGCCTCGAGACGGCGGCGCCTCGTCCCGAATGCTCTAGTATGATTTTTTTCCTCAGGTCAAAACCCTTCATATAGCGGAATATGGACACCGGAGGCCAGCTAGGGTGCCCACAAGCGTGCATGGCGTGGCTAGGGGGTAGGTCGTGCCCTTGTGGCTTGTGACCTCCTTGTAGGTCCCCTCTGGTATTTCTTTTGCCCAATATTATTTTATATATTCCAAAACAATTCTCCCTAACTTTTCAAGAGTTTTGGAGCTGTGCAGAATAGGTCTCTTAGATTTTCTCCTTTTCTAGTCCAGAATTCCAGCTGCCGACATTCTCCCTCTTCATGTAAACCTTGTAAAATAAGAGAGAAAAGGCATAAGTATTGTACCATAATGAGCATCCTAGCTGCATACAAGGACCTCGCTGGTTGTGCTCCTCGGCACGATAATGGAGTCAATTGCAAAAAACAACCACATTTGCAGCTAGGTTTGTCGGATACTACCAACTCGTTAATCTGTTGCAAAAAACACCAGAAAATCCCTTAAGCCGTTGCAAAAACACCGAAAAATCCCTGAAGTCGTTGGGAAAAACACTCACACATGGACCCGAAAAATGCCAACGTGGCCTAACGGTTCGACACACGGTGTCGTTTGGACCAAAATGGTCGGGACGCCGCACCGGTCGCTCCTCGTCAGACAGTCCCCCTCCCACCCCCTCTCTAGCTCCCCTGTCTCTCGCCCCGATCCCCTGTCTGCTATCATCCCTGCTCGCCGCTCGCGATGGACACCTCGCGTGGCGGTGACGATGGTGGCGAAGGTGGTCTTGGTGATGCATTCGGTGCCGATGGTGCTCCTTGAGATCCAGCAGAGGTTTGCGGTAGTTCGAACCCATATGAGGCTCCTCCTCCGCATCCACCGTCTCCAGCTTACTATCTTGAATACGCGGCGGCGAGGTCGCCAAGGCCTTCAAGGAAGATCCATAGGGTAGCCATCGCTATGCATCCTCCTTTGGCAGTGTCTCATAAGTTTTCTCTTTCCCTATGCTGATTTGGTTTCTAGGGTTAGGGTTCTAGGGTTCTAAGTGTATACAGTTATAGCATTCTAGTATTAAGGTTATAGGTTGTTTATGTGGTCGGAACTAACAAAATCTTTAACTAAATATGTTATAGGGTTAGGGTTCTAGGGTTGTGCTGAAATTTAACTGAAACTTTATACTCAACTTTTAACTGAAACTTGTACTTCTTGTTTACTTTTATTTGATTTGTAGATTAAATGATGAAGTGTGGAAAGTCAGATTCCATGGAATTCCATGACAGAGATAATCTAGAAAGAAGCCTAAATGTGGATGATATAACATTTTATAATCTGATTGCAATAGTAGAGCTTGCGGGATATAGGATGACAAACTTTATCTACTATGTTAGAGATCCACGTGTTGGGGGTTTCAGGAATGGAAGAACTCACATATGATGATAAGGTGGAGGAAATGTTGGATGACCTAGGTGTCAAAGGTGAGAAGGTGGTGAACATAACACTCATCAGAAGTGATGCTCCAAGGCTTAGTGATTTGAACATTGGTCAAGTTTGTGAACACCAAGTTCCATTGTCTTAAATTGGTGTGCTAGTGGTGTATGAGACACATACCATAGGAGTTTTGCTTCCTAGCCCAATAAAGACAGACCAGTGCGAGTGCAGGTCGTCAACACACACGAGAGTTCATATTTGAAGCAGAAGTGTCCAACGGTACCAGAATTTGCAATGGACATTGGTGAAGAGAGGCATGAGCACTTCATGGAGCATGACCAAGATCAACAATAAATTGACAAACTGATGGAACATAAGAGGACTGAAGAGATTGACAGGTTCAGGAAAAATAGGAAAAAAGAGAAAAATACATGACAACTAAAAGGAAACTTCGAGAGCTAATGGCTCAAGATTTCACTGACACTGACAATGACATAGATTTACCAGCAGATGAGGATATAATTGATAGGCTTGACGCAATGAAGAAGCATAGAGATGATCCACTTCATCATATTGAAGGGGACAGTGATGTGGATGAGCCTTATGAAGCAGATGATGATGAGGAGGAGGCAACAGAGGAGGAGAATGCACGAGAGGAGGAAGGGAGCAGCATAAGTAGTGGAGGAAGCAAAAGAAAAGGGCCAACCACAAGATCACATGCTATTTTAGATGAAATTGTTGAGAAAGATTGGTTGCCTTCATCTGATAAGGAGAGAAACCATGGTGATCTATGTGAGGAGGTCAATGACTGGGCTCAAAAACCATGTGTTAAGCTTCCACATGATAGGAAGAGAAGGGCTAAAAAGAAGAAGCCCAGAGTTTAGTATGATGATCAAAGCGGGGGACCCAGAAGAGCAATTTATGAAGAAACTTTGTTTCCTAGATGTGACCTAGTTTAGGAGGGCACTTCTTACTTTTCACATCTCACAGAATAGGAATTATGCCTTTCACAGGAACTGTTTAGATAGGATTATAGTAATCTGCACATTTGAGGATTTTCCATTTCTCATTGCATCTTATCAGATTGCACATGAGAGTACTTTATGTATAAAGAAACTAAACTTGCACCATAGTTTCCCAATAGTAGGATAAAGCACAAAAGTGACTGCTAAGTGGTTGTCACATGAATGTGAGCAACACTTGAGGACAGACCCTAACACACCTGTCAGGACTATAATTTGAGACTTGAAGCAAAAGTATGGAATAGAAGTATCTATTCATATGGCTTATATGGCAAGAAAGATAGCTAAAAATGTAGTCCTAGGATATCGGAAGGCACAATACCTCATGATAAGGGATTACCTAGAAGTTGTGTTAGAAATCAAGCCAGAAAGTAGGTGCAATCTGATAACAAAGCATCTGAAACAACATCCCAACAATAACCCAATATTCCATGGCTTGTTCATGTGCCTCAGTGCTTGCAAAGACGGTTTCCTTAATAGATGCACGACATTCATAGGTATTACCCACTACTTTGTTTGTAATTGACATGTTCATACCTACTAGTTTGTTTCTAATACTTGTGATGTTGTGTGATAGGTGTTGATGGTTGCTTTATAAAGTTGACAACAGGGCAGAAAATCTTGGCTGCCACTAGAAGAAATGGAAATAATAACATATTTCCCATTGCTTTTGCAATAGTGGACAAGGAAAACACTTCAAGCTGGCCTTGGTTTCTTACTCAATTAAAATATGTCATTGGTGGTGAGTCACACAAATATGGCTACTACACAACTATATCTGACAGGCAAAAGGTACTCTCTAGTGCAATCATGTACTTCTTAATTTGCAATTGCTTATTAATTTCATAAATGGCACTATGGTAGTATTCTCAAACTGTTGTTCATTCAAACAGGGCCTTCTTGCAGCCATAAACAATGTATTCCCCAATTAACCACAAAGATTCTACCTTAGTCATATTTATCAGAATTTTCACACACTTTTGTTTAGAGGGGAAGAGTTGAAGAAATACATGTATTGGGCAGGTTATTCCTGTACTAAGCATGGTTATGTAACATCAATAGTAGGCATGAAAAAGGAGTGTGGCCAGCTTGGAAATGGCTTTCTAGGATACCAAAACATACATGGGCTAGGCATGCAATGGACAACAATTGCAAAACTGCAAAACTGATACTTGATGTCGGAGGCAAACCCATTAGAACCATGGTAGATGGGATCAGAACAAAGTTGTTAGTGAAGTTTAATGCAAATAGGACAAAGACTAAGACTACTAAGTGGCAGATATGCCCAACATATGCTGAGAAGTTAGAGGAAGCAAAACATCATTCCAGGTTTTGTGAGTCTATGAAAGTTCGACCTGATTTCTTCCAAGTGACAAGTGGAGAATGCACATATGCAGTTAACTTGTTGCATACATGTGGTTGTAGGAATTGGGACATGTGTGGAGTTCCTTGCAATCATGATGTTTCTGCAATCAACAAGTCAAAACTATACCCAGAAGATTTTGTTAATGATTTCTTTAAGAAACCTATCGGGGATATAACCCCAGGATTTGACCCACCCTATGGGCTCGGTCAAGCTACAAGGATAGGATGAGGAGATGGGCCGGAGGACTTGGCCGACGAGTCACTGCTATGTCTCAAACGTATCGACTTTTCCAAACACTTTTGCTATTGTTTTGGCCTCATTCTTGCATGATTAGAATGAAACTAAAACAGATATTTAGACGTCTTGGAAAATTCCCATAAAAATAGAGAAAATCCACGCACCGGGAGGAACCTTGGGCCAGAAGATGGGCCAGAGGGGGCCACAGGGCCTCCACGGGACCTGTGGGTGCGGCCTGCTCCTTGCCACGCCGAGAGTCCATCTGGGTGGGGTCCACGTCCTCTGGTGCCCTACCTTGGCTCCTATTTTTACCCGTGACGGAGAAATCCTAGAATAGAAGTTGTTTTACAAGTTCTCGACGCGGAGCCGCCGCCACCCTCGGTTCTTCTCCGGGAGAGCTAATCTGGAGGCTGCTTTGGCCTCTAGAGAGGGGAAATTGTCGCCATCACTATCACCATCACCACTCCATCATCCTCCCATGGCTTCCCCCATCATGTGTGAGTAATTCCCTGCTGTGGGAAAAGGGGATGGTAGAGATAGGATGAGTTAGATCATGTAATAGTTCGTTAGATTGATGGGGGCATGTTGCCTATCATCTACTATGGTGTTTATCATCTTTGATACTACTTGTTACTCTTAATGCTTGTCACTTTGGGCCCGAGTGCCATGATTTCAGATCTGAATTCATTATGTTTTCATGAATATATTTGTGTTCTAGATCCTATCTATGAGTAGTATGCACCTATTATAGTCCGGAACCGACGATCCCAACGGTGACAGCTTGGGACACCAAAGGGGATAGACTATATTTTGAGGATTCCATGTATCCATTGATTGTTAATGCTTTGTTCTGGTGCTCTTTGACATGAGCACCTTAATCTCCATAAGTTCCTTTTGGCCCCACTGATAGCAGGATGGTAGGACAAAAGATGTTGTGCAAGTTCTTACTGCAAGCACACACGAGTACCTCGGGATACATGCCTAACGTTTGATATATGCCTAGATGATCATTACTTTTCGGTGTGCCTTGCCCCAAGTGAAATACATGATATCTCTCATCCATGACCAACCATCCATCTCCCCAGCCTATAGTGTTTTAATCCTGCTAGTTACAAGTTACTTTACTTTTGTTGTTTTACCTTTGTTGCTTGGCCACTATTATTTTTGTTGCCACCATCACTTCCATATCACCGTTTCTACTAATATTTCGTTTCCAAGCAAGTATCATTCAGGTGCAGTTGAATTGACAACTCAACTGTTAAAGCTTATAAATATTCTTTGGCTCCCTTGTGTCGAATCAATAAATTGGGTTATCTTACCAGCGAAGACTGTTGCGATCCCCTACACTTGTGGGTTATCAGTCACCAAGCGGCCCATCACCAGAAGACGGTGGCTTAAAGACATACAACGCAAGAGGCGCCAGAAGCTTTCCTTTCTTGGAAAGAAAGTTAAAGTAGATTTGTAGTGGAACACCGGCATTGTTCGACACAGACTCCATTGTAAACTTGGGGCCTCTACCTATATATAAAGGAGAGCCCTAGGCCAGAAAGATTAAGTAAGAAACCCTCGAGAGCTAGGTTAGCGATTCCGCACCCATGTAATCGAGATTCCCGTCAATAGAAACAAAAGCAGGAGGTAGGCTTTTACCTCCATCGGAGGGGCCAAACCTGGTTAAATCTACCTCTCACTTCCTTATTAATCCCTTCAAATCGCCACACCGCGACAATGGCCACACCACTAAGTACTTTCGCGAGGACATATGTTGTGACAAAAACATGACAGTAGGCACCCACCTTGAGGCATTTGCTAGGTGGAGTTGAGTTCTCGAAGGGAACCCACCCATGGTTCAGGATTCATGCGGTTGACATGATGATCAAGATGCTTCGCCACGATCGCTACATCAACAAGGCAGGTTGGAGTTTTGAGACTGGCTTGGCGGAGACTAATATGAAAATCTCTTCTGGCAAGATCTGCACAACTATGCCTGGGTCGGACATCTTAGCCAAGAACGTCGAGCCGACTTGACGCGCCCGATGCAATCAACTTCAATATGGTCGTCGTCACGTCTTTGTCGGATTCACCCAAGGGCCCAGCCTTGCAGATGAGCCGACGACTAGTGAGGATGTACTCGACAACCACAACCATGACGGCAAATCATCCATAGGAGACACCGGATCCATCTTTCCCCTTAGTATCGAACTTGGGGGGCCCTAGAGGAAGAATCCGTTGTGGAGACAGGAGACCCGTGTCAGCAAGTCATGGTTTACACTGCTGGAGTCGCGCCTACACCAGATCCAGCTGTGACAGGAGTCACCGGTGAGGCTGGCGAGTCGAGTGAAACACCGGCTCAAGCTACGAGTGACCTGGTGGCCGAGATGACCAAACTCTTGGAGGATATAGTCACCAAGGAAAACCGGGGAGAGCGTAATGTAGAACTAGCAAAACTCCGTGCAGAGATGATCAAAGTTTAGAAAGAGATCGGAGCTAAGAACATCCGGATGGTAGAAACACAGGCTTGAATCCGTGATGAATCAGAACATCTACGGGCGGAAGCGTGGCGGCTTGAACTTCGGCAATGGACTAATGATGCGGTTCATCTAACGAGGCATCAATCTCGGTTACCACTACATGTAACACAAACGCGCCTATTCGCTAGTCCCCGCACTCGTGGAGCTGCACAAAACCCGACGCATGATCAGGGACAATCGGCTCATGCGCAGTCGGCTCAACCACCGCCACAACATTTCCACACACCACAAGGTCACTTATCCAATCCCGTTGACAACATGTTGGTTGCAATGCATTATTTGGAGGAACTCCCTATACACGGACACACCCTGATGGAAATTGAATCTAGGAACGCCATTGAGATGCTGAAAATAGCAGTGGCCCAACAAGTGCAGTACTAATATAGTCGAGATCGAATGCACTCCACACCTTATATCAGCCGCGATGAGGAATCACGACTGTTTCCAGTAACGCACGGTGACCATAGCCTCGGGATTCCCCGACCCGGCCAGGATTAAAGAATGCACCAGACTTGGTGGATGCTGCAAGAGCCACCCGTGAGGTGGAAGCAGAAGCAATCGTGAGGCAGACAACTCAATCGCATGTAGCGAAACCACAGTCAGCAACGCATGGAGCCAAAAGTAGCGCGATGACGATCAGTGTTCCATGCTTGTCTCCACCTCTTCGCAGCGAGCCCATGCCTAATGACTTCAGAGGACCTCGTAAGGTGCCAAATTATACGACAGATCTTGATCCGGTGGCATGGATTGAAAGTTACGAGCTAGCCAGGGACATGCTCGACGTGAGCGATGCGGTATATGCAAAATATCTAATGATCATGTTAGAAGGGCCGGCTTGAACTTGGCTTAAAAATAATCCATCGAATTCAATAAACACTTGGGCAGAGTTGAAGGAACTTTTCATAAAGAATTTTCAAGGAACTTGTAAATGCCCAATGACAATTGTGGATCTCCAACACTGCGTTCAATGCACGGGTCAGTCGGCCCATCATTGGACACGTCGGGTCGCTGAAATCATCCATTCGTATGATAGCATAACAGCGTCGCAAGCCGTTCTCATCCTAGAGAAGAATTGTCATTTCCAGCCACTCGTACTTAAGTTGGGTCGCCTAAAACGGAAGACTCAAGACATGGGCGACTTAATGGATGTTCTAACAAGGTACGCCGAATGAGATGGCACGAAAGACACCGGGTTAAATGAGGACAAGTGTGGAAAGGGCAAGAAAGGAGAAGGTGCCAAGGGTAACCAACAAAGTGGAAACCAGAGAAACCACAATAATAAACGGAAGGAGCCTGAAGGTGGCTTAGAGTCTGTGGCTAATAGCAACACTAGGTTCAAACATCAACGCCGTACCGGAGGACCTTATAACGGGAATAAGCCGCACAATTATGAGGAGGCGCTCAAAGCACCTTGCCTGAAGCATAGTACTCGGGATAAGCCATCTAATCATTCATGGGAAAATTGCTATATCATGCAGGAGTTTAGGAATCAAGCTTTCATGGGCCGCTTGGGGGCTAATGATGGTCATCCATGTCAGTATGGACAACCCGGCCCTCAAGGCGGCTCATCTAGAGGTTTCCCAGGGTCAGGATTTAATGAACCAGGTGGCTCTAGATCACATTATCAACACCAAGGGAACACTGGTAACAGATAGCATTCTGACCAAGGAAATCAACAAAATAGCAATCAGTCTGGGTTTCAGAGCAACCCTAAACTGCTGAATAACGGTCAATACCACATTTTTGCCACCAATGGTTGCAAAGAAGATAGGAAGTGTACGCATAGATCCGTGAGCATGATTGAGCCGGTAGTCCCTAGATATATTAACTGGTCCGAACAACCAATTATTTGGAGCCGTGAGGATGACCCGCCTCGGGTTGATAAACCCAGGAGATCTAGCTTTGGTAGTGGCACCACAGGTTGGTGGGTACACCCTCACAAAAGTTCTTATGGGCGGAGGGAGCAACATCAATATTTTATACTATGACCCTTTCACGAGGATGAACTTGCGGGACAATAGTTTGCAAACTTCGTCCATAGTTTTTCATGGAATTGTTCCTAGGAAGTCAGCATACCCGGTCAGGCGGATCAAGCTTAATGTCGCTTTTGGGGATGAATATAATTCCAGATGTGAACCCCTAATGTTTGAGGTGGTGAAAATAAAGAGTCCTTATCACACTCTCTTTGGAAGGCCGTCTTATGCTTGATTCATGGCTCGTCATTGTTATATCTACCTCAAGTTGAAGATGTGAGGACCCAAAGGCATCATAGTAATGGGAGGCAGCAGAAAGATAGCTCAAGAGTGTGAGGAAGGAGACACGGCTTATGCTGAGTTGGCTTGTGCTGCGGAAAAGATGAAATCTCTCATGACAACTCTCATAAAGCTTCTCTCAAATAAGCTACCAGTTTGAGTAATCCAACCCCTCTAATTTCTTTTTTACTCTACTACACTAGGAGCTACCGGCTCATTATCTTTTTGTACCGACCTCCCAATTCTGTACACACTTATTTAGTATGTGAATCTAATAAAGCTCGTTATTAGCCATAAATTGAGCATGAGTTTTTATCATCGAGTATGTTGGTTGAGGGCTACAAAATTGAAATGAATTATCATGGTCAATAGAAGTAACCCGGCTTACCTGGGGGCTACCCCCCTAGGTTGTTTAGTAGTAATAGCATTGTCTTCTGCAATCCCATGCATGGCCTTTCTATTTAGATCATATGTCACTTGGGGGCTTCTAACTAGAAGAGTTAAGCTTCTTACCCTCTTGATCGGCAAAGACACCATAAAATGATTAAACTTACCGGTATGTTTTAGCGACTCTGAAGAAGGTGACTCTATTCACTCTTGACTGATCAATCCATTATGGACCCTGAATCAGCAATGTTAAAACATGGGTATGTCATGTGAGAGCCGACATATTGAATGCTAGGATAAATCATGGGTTATAATACCTGCTTCGTTGAAGCAAGACCAGACCTCGAAAGTGAGTTTTCTATTTTTAACCGCGTCTCACAGAGCCGGCCTATAAACCAACTAACACACTGCGTGATCCATAATTTCTTCTTTTAAGAAATCTTTTCAACAGAGGGTACCATCTAACAAGTTGTTGTAAAAATAATTTTATAAGGAAATGATAGGTTGTACAATTCAAATTTATATTGACAGTTTTATCACATTCTCTTGAGCCGGATTATTGCATATGCCGGATACTCGATAAAAAGCATTTCATCTTTATCATTAGAGGGAGCTGTATTATTGGATCATCATGGTTAACCGGCTCAGGAACAATATGGCCATAAGAATTCTGGCAAATAGTGAAAGCAAACACGCTCGATGGCATGTCCAGAAGCATCTTAGAGTTTTTACTACCCCTATTACACACTTACATCAGGATTCATCAAAATCCAAAGATGTTTTCTTCGATGCGAAAAGGCCAGAGGATAAAAGGTTATTTGGTAGGCAGAATCATTTGTGACCCGCCATCATTGTTCACCATCAGCCGGTTCATCACTCGATTCTTCTCGCTCATCACAATCATCAACATTTTCCTGGCCTTGTTGGATCCATCGAATTCATCGCAAAGACTCAAAATTTGGAGCAAGCCCGGTTGAAGTACAAGCTTCGGCCACAGAAGCAGCCTTTTTCTTATGACGAGGGATAAGCTCGGAGGGCTTGTCTTTAGGCGCTGGAACACGCTCATTGTCACTAGTGTATGCTCGGTAATAGTGAGGTGTATCAACCTGCTTTACAAGAATGGTCACCAGAGACCGGGTTTCTTTCAAAACACGATCGAAATCTGTTGGGGAACGTTGCATGGGAAACAAAAAAATTCCTACGCACACGAAGACCTATCATGGTGATGTCCATCTACGAGAGGAGATTTGGATCTATGGACCCTTGTAGATTGCACAGCAGGAAGCGTTAAGAAACGCGGTTGATGTAGTGGAATGTCTTCACGTCCCTCGATCCGCCCCACGAACCGTCCCACGATCCGTTCCGATCTAGTGTCGAACGTACGGCACCTCCGCGTTCAGCACACGTACAGCTCGACGATGATCTCGGCCTTCTTGATCCAGCAAGCAAGATGGAGAAGTAGATGAGTTCTCCGACAAAGTGATGGTGCACCGGTGGTGGTGATGATCTACTCCTGTACGGCTCCGCCCGATCTCCGCAGAAATCCGATCTAGAGGTGGAACTATGTGGTTTAGGGTTGAGATGCACGTGGCAAAAGTTGTCTCAAATAAGCCCTAAAAACCACTATATATATGAGGGAGGGGGAGGAGGCTTTCCTTGAGGGCCAAGCCCTCAAGTGGTGCGCTGGCCAAGGGGGAGGTGGACTCCCACCCCAATTCGGTTTGGGGGAAGGAGTCCACTGCTTCTTTCCCACCTCCCCTTTTTCCTTTTCTTTTTCTTTTCTTTTTGGTATTTCTATTAGTGGCACCATCGGCCCCTTGGGCTGACTCCACCAGCCCACTAGGGACTTGTGGCGGCACCCTATGGCCTTGGGCTCACTCCCGGGTGGGTGGGCCCTCCCGGTGAACTCCCGGAACCCATTCGTCACTCCGGTACACTGCTAGAATTGCCCGAAACTTTCCGATAACCAAATGAAACCATCCTATATATCAACCTTCATTTCCGAACCATTCTGGAAACCCTCGTGATGTCCATGATCTCATCCGGGACTCCGAACAACTTTCAGTAACCTCACATATAACTCAACTATAGTAAAACATCGCCGAACCTTAAGTGTGCAGACCCTGCAGGTTCGAGAACTATGTAGACATGCCCCGAGGTACTCCTCGGTCAATATCCAATAGCAGGACCTGGATGCCCATATTGGATCCTACATATTCTCCAAAGATCTTATCGGTTAAACCTCAGTGTCAAGGATTCATTTAATCCCGTTTGTCATTCCCCTTGTCCTTCGGTATGTTACTTGCCCGAGATTTGATCGTCGGTATCCCCATACCTATTTCAATCTCATTACCGGCAAGTCTCTTTATTTGTTCTGTAATACAATATCCCGTGACTTACACTTAGTCACATTGTGTGTGATGTTGTATTACCGTGTGGGCCCCGAGATACCTCTCCATCACACGGAGTGACAAATCCCTGTCTTGATCCATACTAACTCAACGGACACCTTCAGAGATACCTGTAGAGCACCTTTATAGTCACCCAGTTACGTTGCGACATTTGATGCACACAAGGTATTACTCCGGTGTGAGTGAGTTATATGAACTCATGGTCATAGGAACAAATATTTGACACGTAGAAAACAATAGAAATAAATGACACGATCAATATGCTACGTTCATAGTTTGGGTCTAGTCCATCACATGATTCTCCTAATGATTTGATCCAGTTATCAAGTGCTTGCACATAGCCAGAAAACCATGACTATGATTGATCAACTGGCTAGCCAACTAGAGGCTTGCTAGGGACATTGTCTTGTCTATGTATCCACACGTGTATCTATGTTTTCATTCAATAGAATTATAGCATGGATAATAAACGATTATCTTTAAACAAGAAATATAATAATAACTATTTATCATTGCCTCTAGGGCATATTTCCCCCAGTCTCCCACTTGCACTAGAGTCAATAATCTAGTCCTCACATCGCCATGCGATTTACATTGTAATAAATCGAACACCCATACAATTTTGGTGTTGATCATGTTTTGCCCGTGGAAGAGGTTTAGGTAGCGGGTCTGCTATATTCAGATCCGTGTGCACTTTGCAAATATTCACGTCCACTCCTTCGACATAATCGCGGATGAGGTTGAAGCATCGTTCGATGTGTCTGGTCTTCTTGTGAAACCTTCGTTCCTTTGCTAAGGAAATGGCAGCAGTGTTGTCACATAAGAGAGTTAATGGATCTAGTTCGCTCGGCACAACTCCAAGATCTGTCATGAACTGCTTTATCCAGACACCCTCCTTTGCTGCCTCCGAGGCAGCCATGCACTCCTCTTCACATGTAGAATCTGCTACGACGCTCTGCTTGGAACTGCACCAGCTTACTGCACCCCCATTAAGAATAAATATGTATCCGGTTTGCGACTTAGAGTCATCCGGATTGGTGTCAAAACTTGCATCGATGTAACCTTTTACGACGAGCTCTTTGTCACCTGCAAAAACAAGAAACATTTCCTTAGTCCTTCTCAGGTACATCAGAATATTCTTAACCGCTGTCCAGTGATCCACTCCTGGATTACTCTGAAACCTGCCTGCCATACTTATGGCCAAGCTGACATCTTGTCTAGTTCACAGCATTGCATACATGATAGAACCTACGGCTGAAGCGCAGGGGACATAACTCATTTCTTCTCTATCTTCCGCAGTTGCTGGGCACCGAGTCTTACTCAATTTTATACCTTGTAACACTTGGCAAGAACCCTTTCTTGGACTGATCCATTTTGAACTTCTTCAAAACTTTATCAAGGTATGTGCTTTGTGAAAGTCCGATCAGGCGTCTCGATCTATCTCTATAGATCTTAATGCCTAGAATGTAAGAAGCTTCTCCTAGGTCCTTCATAGAGAAACTTTATTCAAGTAATCCTTTATGCTCTACAAAAGCCCCACGTTGTTTGCAATCACCAATATGTCATCCACATATAATATTAGAAACGCCATAGAGCTCCCACTCACTTTCTTGTAAATAAAAGATTCTCCAACCACTTGTATAAACCCAAATGCTTTGATCACCTCATGAAAGCGCTTATTCCAACTCCGAGATGCTTGCACCAGTCCATAAATGGATCGCTGTTGCTTGCATACTTTGATAGCATTCTTCGGATCGACAAAACCTTCGGGTTGCATCATATACAACTCTTCCTTAAGAAAACCGTTAAGGAACGCCGTTTTGACATCCATCTGCCAGATTTCATAATCGTAAAAGGCAGCTATTGCTAATACGATTCGGACGGGCTTAAGCATCGCTACCGGTGAGAACGTCTCATCGTAGTCAACTCCTTGAACTTGTGAAAAACCCTTTGCCACAAGTCGAGCTTTATAAACAGTCACATTACCGTCTGCGTCCGTCTTCTTCTTAAAGATCCATTTGTTTTGAATAGCCTTCCAACCTTCAGGTAGTACTTCCAAAGTCCACACTTTGTTCTCGTACATGGATCCTATCTCGGACTTCATGGCCTCCAGCCATTTGTTGGAATCCGGGCCCACCATTGCTTCTTCATAATTCGCAGGTTCATTGTTGTCCAACAACATAGTTGATAACACAGGATTACAATACCACTCAGGAGCAGTACGTGATCTTGTCGACCTGCGAGGTCCGATAGGAACTTGATCCAAAGTTTCATGATCATCATCAACAACTTCCTCCTCAACCGGTGTTTCAACGACAGGGGTTTCCCCTTGCCCTGCGCCACCATCTAGAGGGATTAGAGGTTCGACAACCTCATCAAGTTCTATCTTCCTCCCACTCAATTCTTTCGAGAGAAACTACTTCTCAAGAAAAGCTCCATTTTTAGCAACAAACACTTTTCCCTCGGATTTGAGATAGAAGGTATACCCAACTGTCTCTTTTGGGTAACCTATGAAGAAGCACTTCACCGCTTTTGGTTGAAACTTTTCACGCCGAAGCTTTTTGACATAAGCATCACATCCCCAAACTTTAAGAAACGTCAATTTTGGTCTTTTGCCATACCATAGTTCGTATGGTGTCGTGTCAACGGATTTTTATGGTGCCCTATTTAAAGTGAATGCAGCTGTCTCTAATGCATAACCCCAAAACGATAACGACAAATCGGTAAGAGACATCATAGATCGCACCCTCTCTAATAAAGTACGATTATGACGTTCGGACACACCATTACGCTGTGGTGTTCCAGGCGGTATCAATTGTGAAACAATTCCACATTGTCTCAAGTGAGCAACAAACTCGAAACTCAGATATTCACCCCCATGATCAGACCGTAGGAGCTTGATCTTCTTGTTATGATGATTTTCAACTTCACTCTGAAATTGCTTGAAATTCTCAAACGTTTCAGACTTGTGCATCATCAAGTAGATATAATCATATCTACTGAAATCGTCAGTGAAGGTGAGAAAATAATGATATCCGCCGCGCACCTCCACACTCATCGGACCGCACACATCGGTATGTATGATTTCCAACAAGTCACTTGCACGCTCCATTGTTCCAGAGAACGGAGTCTTAGTCATCTTGCCCAAGAGGCATGGTCCGCACGTGTCAAGTGAATCAAAGTCAAGTGACTCCAAAAGTCCATCGGAATGGAGTTTCTTCGTGCGCTTTACACTAATATGACCTAAGCGGCAGTGACATAAAAACATGGCGCTATCATTGTTAACTCCAACTCTTTTGGTCTCAATGTTATGTATATTTGTATCATCGCTATCAAGATTAGATATGAACAATCTTCTCACATTGGGTGCATGATCATAAAAGATATTACTCATAAAATAGAACAACCATTATTCTCTAACTTAAACGAGTAACCGTCTCGCAATAAACAAGATTCAGATATAATGTTCATGCTTAACACAGGCACTAAATAACAATTATTTATGTTCATAACTAATCGTGATGGTAACTGAAGCAAAATTGTGCCGACGGCGATTGCATCAACCTTGGAACCATTTCCCTCGCACATCGTCACTTCATCTTTCACCAGCCTTCGCTTATTCCGCAGTTCCTGTTTTGAGTTGCAAATATGAGCAACAGAACCGGTATCGAATACCCAAGCACTACTACGAGAGCTGGTTAAGTACACATCAATAACATATATATCGAATATACCTGATTTTTCCTTGGCCACCTTCTTATCAGCCAGATACTTGGGGCAGTTGCTCTTCCACTGACCCATACCCTTGCAACAATAACACTCCATTTCAGGCTTAGGTCCAGCTTTGGGTTTCTTCATTGGATTGGCAATAGGTTTGCCACTCTTCTTGGAATTACCCTTCTTTCCTTTGCTGTTTCTCTTGAAACTAGTGGTCTTATTCACCATCAACACTTGATGCTCTTTACGGTGTTCTGGCTCTACGACTTTCAGCATCGCGAATAACTCGCCGGGTGATTTGTTCATCCCTTGCATGTTATAGTTCAACAGAAAGCTCTTGTAGCTTGGTGGCAGTGATTTAAGAATTCTGTCAGTGATAGCCTCTTGCGGGAGTTCAATCCCCATCTCAGCTAGACGGTTTGAGTACCCAGACATTTTGAGCACATGTTCACTGACACACGAATTCTCCTCCATCTTGCAAGCATAGAATTTATCGTAGGTCTCATACCTCTCGATCCGGGCGTCCTTCTGAAAGATAAAATTCATCTCCTGGAACATTTCAAATGCTCCATGACACTCAAAGCGACGTTGAAGTCCTGGCTCTAAGCCATACAAGACTGCACATTGAACTACTGAGTAGTCCTCCTTACGGGTTAACCAAGCGTTCTTAACATCTTTGTTAGCCGTAGCGGGTGGTTCATCTCCTAGCGCAGCATTAAGTACATAGTCCTTCTTCCCAACTTGCAGGAGCAACTTAAGATTGCGAGCCCAGTCTACAAAGTTGCTTCCATCATCTTTCAACTTAGCTTTCTCTAGGAACGTATTAAAATTCAGGGTGACTGCCGCGTGAGCCATTGATCTACAACAGAAATATTTTCAAAGTTGACTTAGACTATGTTCAAGATAATTAGAGTTTAACTAATCAAATTACTTGCTAAACTCCCACTCAAAAAGTACATCTCTCTAGTCATTTGAGTGGTACATGATCCAAATTCACTAACTCAAGTTCGATTGTCACATGAGTTGAGAATAGTTTCAGTGGTAACCATCTCTATGCTAACCATATCAACTATACGATTCATGCTCGACCTTTCGGTCTCATGTGTTCCGAGGCCATGTATGCACATGCTAGGCTCGTCAAGCTTAACCCGAGTATTCCGCGTGTGCAACTGTTTTGCACCCATTGTATGTGAACGTTGAATCTATCACACCGATCATCACGTGGTGTCTCGAAACGACGAACTGTAGCAACGGTGCACAGTCGGGGAGAACACAATTTTGACTTGAAATTTTATGAGAGATCACCTTATAATGCTACCGTCGTTCTAAGAAAAATAAGGTGCATAAAAGTATTAACATCACGTGAAAATCAAAAGTGACATGATATGGCCATGAACTTGTGCTTCTTGATCTCCATCACCAAAGCACCGACAAGATCTCTATCGTCACCGGTGCCACACCATAACCCACCATCATGATCTCCATCATCATGATCTCCATCAACGTGTCGCCATCGAGGTTGTCGTGCTAATTATGCTATTACTACTAAAGCTACGTCCTAGCAATATAGTAAACGCATATGCAAACACAAACGTTAGTTGAAAGACAACCCTACGGCTCCTGCCGGTTGCCGTACGATCGACGTGCAAGTCGATATTAACTATTACAACATGATCATATCATACATACAATATATCACATCACGTCATTGACCATATCATATCACTAGCATACCCTGCAAAAACAAGTTAGACGTCCTCTAATTTGTCGTTGCAAGTTTTACGTTGCTGCTATGGGTATCTAGTAGATCGCATCTTACTTACGCAAAGACCACAACGGAGATGTGCAAATTGCTATTTAACCTCTCCAAGGACCGCCTCAGTCAAAACCAATTCAACTAAAGTTGAAGAAACTGACACCCGCCAGTCATCTTTATGCAACGATGTTGCATGTCAATCAATGAAACCAGTCGTTCGTAAGCGTACGAATAATGTCGGTCCGGGCCGCTTCAATCCAACAATACCGCCGAATCGAGAAAAGACTAAGGAGGGCAGCAAATCGAACATCACCGTCCACAAAACCATTTGTGTTCTACTCGAGATAACATCTACGCATGAACCTAGCTCATGATGCCACTGTTGGGGAACGTTGCATGGGAAACAAAAAATTTCCTACGCACACGAAGACCTATCATGGTGATGTCCATCTACGAGAGGAGATTTGGATCTACGTACCCTTGTAGATCGCACAACAGGAAGCGTTAAGAAAGATGGTTGATGTAGTGGAACGTCTTCACATCCCTCGAACCGTCCCACGAACCGTCCCGCAATCCGTCCCACAATCCGTTCTGATCTAGTGCGGAACGGATGGCACCTCCGTGTTCAGCACACATACAACTCGACAATGATCTCGGCGTTCTTGATCCAGCAAGCAAGACGGAAAAGTAGATGAGTTCTCTGGCAGCGTGATGGTGCTCCGGTCGTCGTGATGATCTACTCCTACAGGGCTCTGCCCGAGCTCCGCAGAAACCTGATGTGGAGGTAGAACTATGTGGTCTAGGGTTGAGATGCACATGGCAAAAGTTGTCCCAAATCAGCCCTAAATCACCACTATATATAGGAGGGAGGGGGAGGAGGCTTGCCTTGAGGGACAAGCCCTCAAGGGTGCACCGACTAGGGAGGAGGAGGAGTCCTACTCCAATCCTAGTCCAACTAGGATTGGAAAGTGGACTCCTTCTCTTCCTTCCCACCTTTCTTTTTTTTCTTTGGTTTTTCTTTCTTGGCGCATAGGTCCCTTTGGGCTGTCCCACCAGCCCACTAAGGGCTGGTGCGCGACCCCTAGGGACTTTGGGCTTCCTCCGGGTGGATTGCCCCCCTCCCGGTGAACATCCGGAACCCATTCGTCACTCCCGGTACAATCCCGGTAATGCCCGAAAATCTTCCGGTAACCAAACGAAGTCATCCTATATATCAATCTACGTCTCCGTACCATTCCGTAAACCCTCGTGACATTCGTGATCTCATCCGGGACTCCGAACAACATTCGGTAACCACACATATAACTCAACTATACTAAAACATCTCTGAACCTTAAGTGTGCAGACCGTGCGGGTTCGAGAATTATGTAGACATGCCCCGATGCAATCCTCGGTCAATATCAAATAGCGGGACCTGGATGCCCATATTGGATCCTACATATTCTCCAAAGATCTTATCGGTCGAACCTCAGTGTCAAGGATTCATATAATCTCGTATGTCATTCCCTTTGTCCTTTGGTATGTTACTTGCCCGAGATTCGATTGTCGGTATCCACATACCTATTTCAATCTCGTTACCGGCAAGTCTCTTTACTCGTTCCGTAACACAAGATCTGATGACTTACACTTAGTCACATTGCTTGCAAGGCTTGTGTGTGATGTTGTATTACCGAGTGGGCCCCGAGATACCTCTCCGTCACACGGAGTGAGAAATCCCAGACTTGTTCCATACTAACTCAACATACACCTTCGGAGATACCTGTAGAGCACCTTTATAGTCACCCAGTTACGTTGTGATGTTTGATGCACACAAGGTATTCCTCCGGTGCCGGTGAGTCATATGATTCTATGGTCATAGGAACAAATACTTGACACCTAGAAAACTATAACAATAAAACGACACGATCAATATGCTACGTTCATAGTTTGGGTCTAGTCGATCGCATGATTCTCCTAATGATGTGATCCAGTTATCAAGCAACAACACTTTGCACATATCAGAAAACCTTGACTATACTTGATCAACTAGCTAGCCAACTAGAGGCTTGCTAGGGACATTGTTGTGTCTATGTATCCACACATGTATCTATGTTTTCATTCAATACAATTATAGCATGGATAATAAACAATTATCTTTAAAGAGGAAATATAATAATAACTATTTATCATTGCCTCTGGGGCATATTTCCAATAGTCTCTCACTTGCACTAGAGTTAATAATCTAGTCCTCACATCGCCATGCGATTTACATTGTAATAACTCGAGCACCCATACAGTTCTGGTGTTGATCATGTTTTTCCCGTGGAAGAGGTTTAGTCAGCGGGTCTGCTACATTCAGATCCGTGTGCACTTTGCAAATATTCACGTCCTCTCCTTCGACGTAGTCGCGGATGAGGTTGAAGCATCGTTTGATGTGTCTGGTCTTCTTGTGAAACCTTGGTTCCTTTGCTAAGGCAATGGCACAAGTGTTGTCACATAACAGAGTTAATGGATTTAGTGCGCTCGGCACATATCCAAGATAATTTCATGAACTGCTTCATCCAGAGACCCTCCTTTGCTGCCTCCGAGGCAGCCATGTACTCCTCTTCACATGTAGAATCTGCTACGATGCTCTGCTTGGAACTGCACCAGCTTACTGTACCCCATTAAGAATAAATACATATCCGGTTTGCGACTTAGAGTCATCCGGATCGGTGTCAAAACTTGTGTCGACGTAACCTTTTAAGACGAGCTCTTTGTCACCTCCATAAACGAGAAACATTTTCTTTGTCCTTTTCAGGTACTTCAAAATATTCTTGACTGCCGTCCAGTGACCTACTCCTAGATTACTCCGAAACCTGCCTGCCATACTTATGGCCAAGCTGATGTCTGGTCTAGTGCATAACATTGCATACATGATAGAACCTACGGCTGCAGCATAGGGGACGTAACTCATTTGTTCTCTATCTTCCTCAGTTGTCTGGCACTGAGTATTACTCAATTTTATACCTTGTAATACTGGCAAGAACCCTTTCTTGGACTAATCCATTTTGAACTGCTTCAAAACTTTGTCAAGGTATGTGCTTTGTGAAAGTTCTATTAGGCATTTCGATCTATCCCTATAGATCTTAATGCCTAGAATGTAAGCAGCTTATCCTAGGTCCTTCATAGAGAAACTTTTATTCAAGTAATCCTTTATGCTCTCCAAAAGCTCCACGTTGTTTACAATCAGCAATATGTCATCCACATATAATATTAGAAATTCCACAAAGCTCCCACTCACTTTCTTGTAAATACAAGATTCTCCAACCACTTGTATATACCCAAATGCTTTGATCACCTCATCAAAGCGCTTATTCCAACTCCGAGATGCTTGCACCAGTCCATAAATAGATCGCTGGAGCTTGCATGCTTTGTTAGCATTCTTTGGATCGACAAAACCTTCGGGTTGCATCATATACAACTCTTCCTTAAGAAAACCGTTAAGGAACGTCGTTTTGACATCCATCTGCCAGATTCCATAATCGTAAAAGGGAGCTATTGCTAACATGATTCAGACGGACTTAAGCATCGCTACCGGTGAGAAAGTCTCACCATAGTTAACTCCTTGAACTTGTGAAAAACCCACTGCCACAAGTCGAGCTTTATATACGGTCACATTACCGTCTGCGTCCGTCTTCTTCTTATAGATCCATTTGTTCTGAATAGCCTTGCAGCCTTCAGGTAGTACTTCCAAAGTCCACACTTTGTTCTCGTACATGGATCCTATGTCGGACTTCATGGCCTCCAGCCTTTTGTTGGAATCCGGGGCCACCATTGCTTCTTCATAATTCGCTGGTTCATTGTTGTCTAACAACATAATCGTTAAGACGGGATTACCGTACCACTCACGAGGAGTACGTGATCTTGTCGACCTGCAAGGTCCAATAGCAACTTGATCCATAGTTTCATGATCATCTTCATCAACTTGCTCCTCAACCGGCGCCGCAGCAACAGGGGTTTCCCCTTGTCCTGCGCCACCATCTAGTGGGATTAGAGGTACGACAACCTCATCAAGTTCTATCTTCCTCCCACTCAATTCTTTCGAGAGAAACTCCTTCTCAAGAAAAGCTCCATTTTTAGCAACAAACACTTTGCCCTCGGATTTGAGATAGAAGGTATACCCAATTGTCTCTTTTGGGTAACCTATGAAGACGCACTTTTCCGCTTTGGGTTCGAGCTTTTCAGGCTGAAGCTTTTTGACATAAGCATCTGATACATCTCCAACGTCTCTATTATTTTTGATGGTTTCATGATATTATCCTGTCAAACTTTGGATGTTTTGTATGCCTTTTATATCTTTTTGGGACTAACTTCTTAACTCAGTGGCAAGTGCCAGTTCCTGTTTTTTCCGTGTTTTTGACCCCTTTCAGAGGAGGATTTTAAACGGATTTCAAACAGAACGAAACTTCCAAAAAGAATTTTGCCGAAATAGAAGAAGATCGGGAAACTTGAGAACCAAGGCAGGGGCCACCAGGGACCCCACAAGCCCCCTAGCCGCGGCCAGGGGGCCCGCGCCTCCCAGGCTTGTGGGCTCCCTGGGCCACCTCTGCCCGAGGTCTTTCGCCTATATATTCCCAATAATTCTATAAAAAATCAAGAGATCATCGACAATACTTTTCCGCCGCCGCAAGCTTCTGTCTCCGCAAGATCCCATCTGGGGCACGTTCTGGTGCCCTGCCGGAGAGGGGATTCGGATACGGAGGCCTTCTTCATCAACACCATGACATCTCCGATGATGCATGAGTAGTTCACCATAGACCTACGGGTCCATAGCTAGTAGCTAGCTGTCTTCTTCTCTATCTTGGATCTTCAATACAAAGTTCTCCATGATCTTCATGGAGATCTATCCGATGTAATCTTCTTTTGCGGTGTGTTTGTCGAGATCCGATGAATTGTGGATTTATGATCAGATTATCTATGAATCATATTTGAGTTTCTTCTGATCTCTCTTATGCATGATTTCATATCCTTGTAATTCTCTTCGAGTTGTGGGTTTTGTTTGGCCAGCTTGATCTATGATTCTTGCAATGGGAGAAGTGCTTGGTTTTGGGTTCATACCATGCGGTGACCTCACCCAGTGACAGAAGGGGTAGCGAGGCACGCATCATGTTGTTGCCATCAAGGGTAAAAAGATGGGGTTTTATCATTGGTTTGAGTTTATCCCTCTACATCATGTCATCTTGCTTAAGGCGTTACTCTGTTCGTCATGAACTCAATACACTAGATGCATGTTAGATAGTGGTCGATGTGTGGAGTAATAGTAGTAGATGCAGAAAGTATCAGCCTACTTGTATCGGACGTGATGCCTATATGTATGATCATTGCCTTAGATATCGTCATGACTTTGCGTGATTCTATCAATTGCTCGACATTAATTTGTTCACCCACCGTAATATTTGCTATTTTGAGAGAAGCCTCTAGTGAACACTATGGCCCCGGGTCTACTTCACACAATAGTTTCAGCCTTACACTTTTTCTTCTTTGCACTTTCCGCCTTGAGATCTCACTTTGCAATCAATCTTGAATGGATTGACAACCCCTTTATAGCGTTGGGTGCAAGCTCTTTTGTGTTTGTGCAGGTACTCTGGACTTGACGAGATTCTCCTTCTGGATTTGATACCTTGGTTCTCAAACTGAGGGAAATACTTACTGCTCCTGTGCTGCATCACCCTTTCCTCTTCAAGGGAAAAACCAACGCAAGCTCAAGAGATGACAAAAGATTTCTATCGCCGTAGCAGAAGAATTTCTGGCACCATTGCCGGGGAGGATCAAGTCAAGAACTCATCCAAGTAAGTGTCGCAAACTCATCTCTTGCATTTACCTTTTTTGACTCTCGTTTTCCTCTCCCCCACTTCTGAAAAACAAAAATTTACAAAAAAATATTTGCCTTTTTTGTTTGCCTTTTTCGTTTGCCTTTTTCGTTTGTCCTTTTCTCTCGCTTGCTCTTTGTTCGCTTGTGTGCTTGCTTGCTTGTTGAAGTCACCATGACTGAAAACACCAAACTCTGTGACTTCTAGAATACTAATAATATTGATTTTATTAGTACTCCCATTGCTCCCGCCACTAGTGCGGAGTCATACGAAATCAACGCAGCTTTGCTCAATCTTGTTATCAAAGGGAAATTCTCCGGCCTTCCTAGTGAAGATGCCGCATCCCATCTTAATACCTTCACTGAGCTTTGCGATATGCAAAAGAAGAAAGATGTGGATAATGATGTGATTAAATTGAAGCTGTTTTCCTTTCTCGTTGCGAGATCGAACAAAAACTTGGTTTTCGTCTTTGCCCAAAAATAGTATTGATTATTGGAATAAGTGCAAATATGCTTACATATCCAAGTATTTTCCACCGGCTAAGATTATCTCTCTCCGTAATGATATCATGAATTTTAAGCAACTTGATCATGAAAATGTTTCACAATCTTGGGAGAGAATGAAATTGATGATTAAAAATTGTCCCGCTCATGGCTTGAGTCTTTGGATGATTATACAAATCTTCTACGCTGGCTTGAATTTCGCCTCTAGAAACATCTTGGACTCCGCCTCCGGTGGAACATTCATGGAAATCACGGTAGGAGAAGCCACAAAACTCCTAGATAATATAATGACGAACTACTCTCGGTGGCACACTGAAAGGTCACCTACTAGTAAGAAGGTACACGCTATAGAAGAAATTAACTCGTTGAGTGCTAACATGGATGAGTTAATGAATTTGGTTGCTAGTAGAAGTGCTCCTTTAGATCCTAATGATATGCCCTTGTCTTCCTTGATTGAGAGTAGCAACGCTAGCTTGGACGTTAATTTTTTTGGTAGGAATAATTTTGGCAACAAGAACGCTTTTAGAGGAAACTATGTTCCGAGGCCTTTTCCTAGTAACTCCTCGAATAACTTTGGCAACTCCTACAACAATACTCATGGAAATTACAGTAGATTACCCTCTCATCTAGAGAGTAATATCAAAGACTTTATTAACTCACAGAAGATTTTCAATGCGTCCATAGAGGAAAAACTACTCAAAATTGACGATTTGGCTAGGAGCATTGATAGAATGTCTAGTGATATCGATGCTTTGAAAGTTATATGTGTTCCTCCCAAGATCAAGATGGATGAAACTTTGAAAGCTATGCGTGTTTCCATGAGTGAGAGCAAAGAAAGAACCGCCCAAATTCGTGCTAGACATGAATGGCTTAAAAAGGCGTGTTCTCGTGATAAGAATCACGAAGATCTTAAAGTGCTTGGTGTGACTCCCATTGAATCTTTGTTTTCTTGTGTCAAACCTAATGATTATGGGGCTGGATATGAATCCACCTTGGTTGAAAAACGCCCCAATGATTCGGAGTCCATCTATCTTGATTGTAAAAGCATTGAAAGTGGAGTAGAAGATATTAAAACTTTGAGTAGTAATGAAATTACTACTTTGGATTTCAAGGAATTCAATTATGATAGTTGCTCCTTAATTGAATGCATTTCCTTGATGCAATCCATGCTAAACTCTCCACACGCTTATAGCCAAAACAAGGCCTTTACCGATCATATCGTCGAAGCTATGATAAAATCTCTTGAAGAGAAACTTGAATTGGAAGTCTATATCCCTAGAAAGCTTCATGATGAGTGGGAACCTACTATCAAAATCAAAATCAAAAACTATGAATGCAATGATTTGTGTGATTTGGGTGCTAGTGTTTCCGCGATTCCAAAGTCTTTAAGTGATGTTCTGGGTTTTAATGAGATTGAGGAGTGTTCTCTTAATTTGCATCTTGGGGATTCTACTATCAAGAAACCCATGGGAAGGATCAATGATGTTCTTATTATTGCAAATAGGAACTACGTACCCGTGGATTTCATTGTGCTTGACATTGATTGCAATCCTACATGCCCTATTATTCTTGGTAGACCTTTCCTAAGGACTATCGGTGCTATCATCGATATGAAGGATGGGAATATCAGATTTCAATTCCTTTTGAAGAAGGGCATGGAGCACTTTCCTAGAAAGAAAATAAGATTGCTTGATGAATCCATGATGAGGGCTACTTATGGTTTGAGCACCGAAGACGACGATACGTGATTCCATCACCTTATGCCTAGCTAAGGGCGTTAAACAATAGCGCTTGTTGGGAGGCAACCCAACGAATTTATATTTTTCTTTCCGTTTTGTTGCGTCCACACTATCACAGTTCTGTTGTGATTGTGTCTTTTCTGTTTCTTCTTTGTGTTTGATCCAAGCAAAACCTTTATGACTAGTCTTGGTGATGGTTGTTTGATCCTGCTGGAAAAAGACAAAAACTTTTCGCTCACGAGATTATTTTTCATTTTTATTCAGAAAGAGCTTTTGAGATTATTCTTTCTACTTCTGGTGGATATGCCTTTTTCCCAGGCACTCGTAATTTTTCAGAATTTTTGATGTACCATAAGTATACGAAGTATACATATTGCTACACACTAGTCTGTTTTTGACATACTCTGTTTTTGTTGAGTAGGTTGCTTGTTTTGATGAAACTATCGATAGTATCGGGGGTACTAGCCTTGGAGAAGTGAGAATACAGTAATCTAACACCGATATAAATATAAATCAAGGTTGCTATAGTACCTAAAGAGGTGGTAGTTTGTTTTCTTGTGCTAATGTTATCACGAGTTTCTGTTTAAGTTTTGTGTTGTGAAGTTTTCAAGTTTTGGGTGATGTTCTCATGGACAAAGAGATAAGGAGTGGAAAGAGCTCAAGCTTAGGGATGCCCAAGGCATCCCAAGCCAAATTCAAGGACACCAAAAATCCTAAGCTTGGGGATACCCCGGGAAGGCATCCCCTCTTTCGTCTTCAATCCATCGGTAACATTACTTGGAGCTATATTTTTATTCACCACATGATATGTGTTTTGCTTGGAGCGTCTTGTATCGTAGGAGTCTTTTCTTTTTGTTGTGTCACAATCATCCTTGCTGCACACCTTTTGAGAGAGACATGCACTCATCGTGATTTTTCTAGAATGCTCGTAGTACTTCACTTATATCTTTTGAGCTAGATAATTTTGCTCTGTGTGCTTCACTTAGATCTTTTAGAGCACGGCGGTACGTGACTTGGTAGTTGGTTTGTGCTATGAAAGTAGTCTCCAAAGGTGATAGGTACCCAAATAGTATACAAAAACCTCCATATTCATGTGCATTGAGTAGAAAGAGAAGTTTTGATTCCTCTCAATTAGTTTTGAGACGTGGATTTGGTAATATTAAGAGTTATGTTAGTAGGATGTTGTGAATCTAGAAATATTTGTGTTGAAGTTAGTGATTCCCGTAGCATGCACGTATGGTGCACCGCTATGTTAGGAATTTGGAGCATAATTGATCTATTGATTTTCATCCTTTGTATTGCGGTCGGGATCGCGCGATGGTTAACACCTACAAACCCTTCCCCTAGGAGTATGCATTTAGCACTTTGTTTCGATTACTAATAAAAACCTTCGCAACAAGTATGTGAGTTCTTCATGACTAATGTGAGTCCATAGTATAGATGCACTTTCACCTTCCACCATTGCTAGCCTCTCTAGTGCCGCGAAATTCTCGCCGGTGCACACACCCACCATATGCCTTCCTCAAAACAGCCACCATACCTACCTACTATGGCATTTTCATAGCCATTCCGAGATATATTGCCATGCAACTCCCACCGTTCCATCTCATGACTTGTGCCGTCACTCTCATACTGCCATTGTATGATCATAAGATAGCTAGCGAGATGTTTCAATGTCATACGCCAAGGTAGATCGTTGCACATCCCGGTACACTGCTGGAGGCATTTCCTATAGAGTCATCATCGTTCTGAGCTTTGAGTTGTGAGTAAATAAAAGTGTGATGATCATCATTATTAGAACACTGTACCATGTGAGGAAAAAAAGAAGAGGCCAAAGAGCCCAAATAAAAAAACAGAAAAAAGAGGCCCAAGAGCCCAAATAAAAAAAGAGAGAAAAAGAGAGAAGGGACAATGCTACTATATTTTTCGACACTTGTGCTTCATAATAGCACCATGTTCTTCATGATTGAGAGCCTCTCGTTTCGTCACCACCATATTCTAGTGGGAATCTTCATTATATAAATTGGCTTGTATATTCCAATGTTTGGCTTCCTCAAAATTGCCCTAGGTCTTCGTGAGCAAGCAAGTTGGATGCACACCCACTAGTTCTCCTTTTGAGCTTTCACATACTTATAGCTCTAGTGCATCCTTTGTATGGCAATCCCTACTCATTCACATAGATATCTATTAATGGGCATCTCCATCGCCCTTTGATACGCCAAGTCAACGTGACCATCTCCTCCCTTTTTGTCTCACAACCACCACCACACTCTATTCCACCTATAGTGCTATATCCATGGCTGACGCTCATGTATTGCGTGATAGTTATAAAAGGTTTGAGAAACTAAGAGTGCGAAAACAATTACTTGGCCAATACCAGGGTTGTGCATGATTTAAATTAGTTGTGTGGGGATGATGGAGCATAGCCAGACTATACGATTTTGTAGGGATAACTTTCTTTGGCCTTGTTATTTCGAAAGTTCATGATTACCTTGCTAGTTTGCTTGAAGTATTATTGTTTTCATGTCAATAGAAAACTATTGTTTTGAATCTTACGGATCTGAACATTCATGTCACACGAAATAAGTTGCAAAGCACAACTATGCTAGGTAGCATTCCACATCAAAAATTCAGTCTTTATCACTTCCCTACTCGAGGACGAGCAGGAGTTAAGCTTGGGGATGCTTGATACGTCTCCAACGTATCTATAATTTTTGATGGTTTCATGCTATTATCCTGTAAAACTTTGGATGTTTTGTATGCCTTTTATATCTTTTTGGGACTAACTTATTAACTCAGTGCCAAGTGCGAGTTCCTGTTTTTTCCGTGTTTTTGACCCCTTTCAGAGGAGGATTTTAAACGGAGTCCAAAGGGAACGAAACTTCCAAAAAGATTTTTTCTGAAACAGAAGAAGATCGGGAAACTTGAGAACCAAGGCAGGGGGCCACCAGGGACCCCACAAGCCCCCAGCCGCGGCCAGGGGGCCCGCGTCTCCCAGGCTTGTGGGCTCCCTGGGCCACCTCTGCCCTAGGTTTTTCGCCAATAATTCCTACGGCAGAGGTGGCCCACGGAGCCCACAAGCCTGGGAGGCGCGGGCCCCTTGGCCACGGTTAGGGGTCTTGTGGGGTCCCTGGTGGCCCCCTGCCTTGGTTCTCAAGTTTCCCGATCTTCTTCTGTTTCGGAAAAAATCTTTTTGGAAATTTTGTTCCGTTTGGACTCCGTTTAAAATTCTCCTGTGAAAATGGTCAAAATCACGGAAAAAACAGGAACTGGCACTTGGCACTGAGTTAATAAGTTAGTCCCAAAAAAGATATAAAAGGCATACGAAACATACAAAGTTTCACAAGATAATAGCATCAAACCATCAAAAATTATAGATACGTTGGAGACGTATCAAGCATCCCCAAGCTTAACTCCTGCTCGTCCTCGAGTAGGGAAGTGATAAAGACTGAATTTTTGATGTGGAATGCTACCTAGCATAGTTGTCCTTTGTAACCTCTTTCAGGTGACATGAATGTTCAGATCTGTAAGATTCAAAACAATAGTTTGCTATTGACATGAAAACAATAATAATTCAAGCAAATTAGCAAGGTAATCATGGACTTTCCAAATAACAAGGCCAAAGAAAGTTATCCCTACAAAATCATATAGTCTGGCCATGCTCCATCATCCTCACACAACTAATTTAAATCATGCACAACACTAGTATTGGCCAAGTAAATGTTTTCGCACTCTTACTTTCTCAAACTTTTTATAACTCTCACGCAATACATGAGCGTGAGCCATGGATATAGCACTATAGGTGGAGTAGAGTGTGGTGGTGGTTGTGAGATAAAAAGGAGGAGATGGTCACATTGACTCGGTGTATCAAAGGGTTACGGAGATGCCCATTAATAGATATCAATGTGAATGAGTAGGGATTGCCATACAAACGATGCACTAGAGCTATAAGTATGTGAAAGCTCAAAAGCATAACTAGTGGGTGTGCATCCAACTTGCTTGCTCACGAAGACCTAGGGAAATTTTGAGGAAGCCCATCATTGGAATATACAAGCCAAGTTATAAAATAAAGATTCCCACTAGCATATCATGGTGACGAAACGAGAGGCTCTCAATCATGAAGAACATGGTGCTATTATGAAGCACAAGTGTGGAAAAAGATAGTAGCATTGTCCCTTCTCTCTTTTTCTCTCTACTCTTTTTTTTATTTGGGATATTGGCCTCTTTTTTATTTACTCACATGGGACAATGCTCCAATAATGATGATCATCACATTTTTATTTACTCACAGCTCAAAGCTTAGAACGATGATGACTCTATAGGAAATGCCTCCGGTAGTGTACCGGGATGTGCAACGATCTAGCTTGGCGTATGACGTTGAAACATCTCGCTGGCTATCTTATGATCATGCAATGGCAATATGAGAGTGACGGCACAAGTCATGAGACGGAACGATGGGAGTTGCATGGCAATATATCTCGGAATGGCTATGAAAATGCCATAGTAGGTAGGTAATGTGGATGTTTTGAGGAAGGCATATGGTGGGTTTGTGTACCGGCGAGAATTGCGCGGTACTAGAGAGGATAGCAATGGTGGAAGGTGAAAGTGCATCTATACCATGGACTCACATTAGTCATCAAGAACTCACATACTTATTGCGAAAGTTTTTATTAGTAATCGAAACAAAGTGCTAAACGCATATTCCTAGGGGAAGGGTTGGTAGGTGTTAACCATCGCGCGATCCCGACCTCAACACAAAGGATGACAATCAATAGATCAATTATGCTCCGACTTCCTAACATAGCGGTTCACCATACGTGCATGCTACGAGAATCACTAACTTCAACACAAGTATTTCTAGATTCACAACACCCTACTAACATAACTCTTAATATTACCAAATCCATGTCTCAAAACTAATTGAGAGGAATCAAGACTTCTCTTTCTACTCAATGCACATGAAGATGGAGGTTTTTGTATCCTCTTTGGGTACCTATCACCTTTGGGACTACTTTCATAGCATAAACCAACTACCAAGTCACGCACCGACGTGCTCTAAAAGATCTAAGTGAAGCACAAAGAGCAAAATTATGTAGCTCAAAAGATATAAGTGAAGCACGATGACCATTCTAGCAAAATCACGATGAGTGCATGTCTATCTCAAAAGGTGTGCAGCAAGGATGATTGTGACACAACAAAAAGAAAAGACTCCTAAGATACAAGACGCTCCAAGCAAAACACATATCATGTGGTGAATAAAAAAATAGCCCCAAGTAATGTTACCGATGGATTGAAGACGAAAGAGGGGATGCCTTCCCGGGGCATCCCCAAGCTTAGGCTTTTTGGTGTCCCTGAATTTGGCTTGGGATGCCTTGTGCATCCCCAAGCTTGAGCTCTTTCCACTCCTTCTCTCTTTGTCCATGAGAACATCACCCAAAACTTGAAAACTTCACAACACAAAAATTAAACAGAAGCTCGTGATAACATTAGCACAAGAAAGCAAATTACCACCTCTTTAGGTACTGTAGCAATCTTGATTTCTATTTATATTGGTGTTAGGCTACTGTATTCTCACTTTTCCAAGGCTGGTACCCCCTGATACTATCCATAGTTTGATCAAAACAAGCAACCAACTCAACAAAAACAGAATCTGTCAAAAACAGACCAGTCTGTAGAAATCTGTATACTTCGTATACTTCTGGTAACTAAACAATTCTGAAAAATTATAACTGCCTTGTAAAAAGGCATATAACCAGCAGAAAAAAGAATCAACTCAAAAGCTCTTTCTGAATAAAAATGAAAAATAAACTCGTGAGCGAAAAGTTTCTGTCTTTTTCCCGCAGGATTAAACAACCATCACCAAGACTAGTTATAAAGGTTTTTGCTTGGCTCAAACACAAAAAGAAACACAAAAGACACTATCATAACATAATTATTATTGTGTGGACGCAGCAAAACAAAAATAAAAAGATAAATTCATTGGGTTGCCTCCCAACAAGCGTTATTGTTCAACGCCCTTAGCTAGGCATAAGGCGATAGAATCACGTATCATCGTCTTTGGTGTTCAAACCATAAGTAGCCCTCATCATGGATTCATAAGGCAATCTTATTTTATTTCTAGGAAAGTGTTCCATGCCCTTATTTAAAGGAAATTGAAATCTAATATTCCCTTCCTTCATATCGATGATAGCACCGGTAGTCCTTAGGAAAGGCCTACCAAGAATAATAGGGCATGTAGGATTGCAATCAATGTCAAGCACAATGAAATCCACGGGTACATAGTTCCTATTTGCAATAATAAGAACATCATTGATCCTTCCCATGGGTTTCTTGACAGTAGAATCCGCTAGATGCAAATCAAGAGAACACGCTTCAATCTCATTAAAACCGAGAACATCACATAAAGACTTTGGAATCGCGGAAACACTAGCACCCAAATCACACAAAGCATTGCATTCATAGTTTTTCATTTTGATTTTGATAGTAGGTTCCCACTCATCATGAATCTTTCTAGGGATAGAGACTTCCAATTCAAGTTTCTGTTTAAGAGATTTTATCATAGCTTCGACGATATGATCGGTAAAGTACTTGTTTTGGCTATAAGCGTGTGGAGAGTTTAGCATGGATTGCATCAAGGAAATGCATTCAATCAAGGAGCAACTATCATAATTGAATTCCTTAAAATACAAAGTAGTAATTTCATTACTACTCAAAGTTTTAATATCTCCTACTCCACTTTCAATGCTTTTAGCATCAAGATGGATGGACTCCGAATCATTGGGGCATTTTTCAACCAAAGTGGATTCATATCCAGCCCCATCATCATTAGGTTTGACACAAGAAAACAAAGATTCAATGGGAGTCACACCAAGCACTTTAAGATCTTCGCGATTCTCATCACAAATTTCAGGTTTAGCAGCCATTTTATTGACTAAAGTAGCCTGTTTATCAGAAATCTGGCCTACGAAGTTTGCATAGTGAGCGTCTAAATCCCTTAGTTGGGCCATACCGGTCTGAGCAGGCAGACAAGCAGACAGAAAGCAAGCGAGAGAAAAAGGCAAATGAAAAAGCAAACAAAAAAGGCAAACAAAGAAAAGTGCAAATCTTTTTGTATTTTTTGTTTTTCAGAAGTGGGGGAGAGGAAAACGAGAGACAAAAAAGTAAATGCAAGAGATGAGTTTGTGACACTTACTTGGATGAGTTCTTGACTTGATCCTCCCTGGGAACGGCGCCAGAAAATCCTTCTCCTACTTCTCAAACAACAGCGCCAAAATTTGACACGTTGACGGAGACTTGCTTGCATTGGTTTTTCCCTTGAAGAGGAAAGGGTGATGCAGCACAGGAGCAGTAAGTATTTCCCTCAGTTGAGAAGCAAGGTATCAATCCATTAGGAGAATCTCGTCAACTCCAGAGTACCTGCGCAAACACAAAAGAGCTTGCACCCAACGCTATAAAGGGGTTGTCAATCCCTTCAAGATTGATTGCAAAGTGAGATCTGAAGGCGGAAAGTGCAACGAAGAAAAAGAGTAAGGCTGAAAATATAGTGTGGAGTAGACTCGGGGGCCATAGTGTTCGCTAGAGGCTTCTCTCAAAATAGCAAGTATTACGGTGGGTGAACAAATTACTCTCGAGCAATTGATAGAACCGTGCAAAGTCATGACGATATCTAAGGCAATGATCATACATATAGGCATCACGTCCGAGACAAGTAGACCGATACTTTCTTCATCATCTACTATTACTCTACACATCGACCGCTATCCAGCATGCATCTAGTGTATTGAGTTCATGACGAACAGAGTAACGCCTTAAGCAAGATGACATGATGTAGAGGGATAATCTCAAACCAATGATGAAAACCCCATCTTTTTACCCTTGATGGCAACAACACGATACGTGCCTCGGTACCCCTTCTGTCACTGGGTGAGGTCACAGCACGGTATGAACCCAAAACCAAGCACTTCTCCCATTGCAAGAATCATAGATCAAGCTGGCCAAACAAAACCCACAACTCGAAGAGAATTACAAGGATATGAAATCATGCATAAGAGAGATCAGAACAAACTCAAATAAGATTTGTAGATAATCTGATCATAAATCCACAATTCATCGGATCTCGACAAACACATCGCAAAAGAAGATTACATCGGATAGGTCTCCATGAAGATCATGGAGAACTTTGTATTGAAGATCCAAGAGAGAGAAGAAGCCATCTAGCTACTAGCTATGGACCCGTAGGTCTATGGTGAACTACTCACGCATCATCGGAGAGGTCATGGTGTTGATGAAGAAGCCCTCCGTATCCGAATCCCCCTCCGGCAGGGCACCAGAACGTGCCCCAGATGGGATCTTGCGGAGACAGAAGCTTGCGGCGGCGGAAAAGTATTTTCGATCGTCTCTTGATTTTTTCTCGGATTTTAGGGAATATATAGGCGGAAGACCTAGGGCAGGGGAGCCACGGGGAGCTTACAAGCCTGCTAGGCCCCCCCTAAGCCGGGCCTGGTGGGCTTGTGACCTCCTCCGAGGTCCCCTGCCTTGGTTCTCAAGTCTCACGCGTGTCTTCTTTTATGGAAAAAATCATTCCACACATTTTATTCCGTTTGGACTCCGATTAAAATTCTCCTCTGAAACAGGTCAAAAACACGGAAAAAACAGGAACTCGCACTTGGCACTGAGTTAATAAGTTAGTCCCAAAAAAGATATAAAATGCATACAAAACGTCCAAAGTTTGATAAGATAATAGAATGAAACCATAAAAAATTATAGATATGTTGGAGACGTATCACTAGCATACCCTGCAAAAACAAGTTAGACGTCCTTGATACGTCTCAAACGTATCTATAATTTTTGATGATTTCAAGTTGTTATCTTGTCATCTTTGGATGTTTTATGTACCTTTTATATCTTTGTGGGACTAACTTATTAATTCAGTGCCAAGTGCCAGTTCCTGTTTTTTCTGTATTTTTGGCTCTTTTCAAATCTGATTTTGGAACGGAGTCCAAACGGAATAAAATCCCCGAAATGATTTTTTTCCCGAACGAAAGAAGATCATGGGGCCTGTGGGCCAACCAAGGAGGGCTCCAGGGAGCCCACAAGCCCCCACTTCGCCACCAGGGGTAGGCGACGTTGGCAGGGCTTGTGGCCTCCCTGAGCGCCCCTCACCTAGATCTTTGGCCTATATATTCCCTAAAATACAACAAAAAATTAGGGGATCTTGCAATGGGAGAAGTGCTTGGTTTTGGATTCTTACCATGTGGTGACCTTTCCCAGTGACAGTAGGGGCAGCAAGGCACACATTAAGTAGTTGCCATCAAGGGTAACAAGATGGGCTGTGTCGTTGATATGAGATTGTCCATCTACATCATGTCATCTTGCTTAAGGCGTTACTCTGTTCTTTTGGATTTAATACACTAGATGCATGCTGGATACCGGTCGACGTGTGGAGTAATAGCAGTAGATGCAGACTGTATCGGTCTACTTGTTTTGGACGTGATGCCTATAGATATAATCATTTCCATAGATGACGTCATAACTTTGCGCGGTTCTATCAATTGCTCGACAGTAATTTGTTCACCCACCGTCTACTCGCTTTCATGAGAGAAGCCACTAGTAAACACTACGGCCCCCGGATCTATTCACATCTACCGTTTACACCTCCGCTTTTACTTTGCTTTGTTACTTTGTTGCTTTCAGTTCTCACTTGGCGAACAATCTATAAGGGATTGACAACACATTCATAGCGTTGGGAGCAGGTTCTTTATGTTTGTGCAGGCTCTTGCGATACTCCTTCACTGGATCTATACCTTGGTTCTCAAACTAAGGGAAATACTTACCATCGCTGCGCTACATCACCCATCCGCTTCGAGGGAACACCAAAACAAGGCTCCAAGGCCACGGGGGAAATCCTTTGCATATTTTCCTAGGAAGTCGCTTAAGGCGTAGCCGTAGCAGAAGGATTCCTGGTGCCGTCGACACGACTATTCCTGGCGTCGTTGCCAGGGAAGCACAGCTGAGATGAGAAGTATTTCTGGCGTCGTTGCCGGGGAGGATAGATCAAGATCTATCCAAGTAGGGCTCCAAAACTCATCTCCTGTATTTACTTTTTTGCCAGTTGCCTCTCGTTTTCCTCTCCCCCAATTCACATTTGCCGTTTTCATTTGCCTTTCTCCTTTGCCGTTTTCTTTTGCCTTTGTCGTTTTCCTTTGCCGGTTCTCTTGCTTGCTTGTGTGCTTGTTTGTTTGTTGAAGTCATCATGGCTGAAAACACCAAACTTTGCGACTTCTCGAGCACTAATAATAATGATTTTATTAGTACTCCGATTGCTCCCGCCACTAGTGCGGAATCGTATGAAATCAATGCAGCTCTGCTGCATCTTGTTATGAAAGAGCAATTCTTTGGCCTTCCTAGTGAAGATGCCGCATCCCATCTCAATACCTTCATTGAGCTTTGTGATATGCAAAAGAAAAGAGATGTGGATAATGATGTGATTAAGTTGAAACTTTTTCCTTTCTCGTTGCGAGATCGAACAAAAACTTGGTTTTCGTCTTTGCCCAAAAATAGTATTTATTATTGGAATAAGTGCAAAGATGCTTACATATATAAGTATTTTCCGCTGGCTAAGATTATCTCTCTCCGTAATGATATCATGAATTTTAAGCAACTTGATCATGAACATGTTGCTCAATCTTGGGAGAGAATGAAATTGATGATTAGAAATTGTCCCGCTCATGGCTTGAGTCTTTGGATGATTATACAAATCTTCTACGCTGGCTTGAATTTCTCCTCTAGAAACATCTTGGACTCCGCCTGCGGTGGAACGTTCATCGAAATCACGGTAGGAGAAGCCACAAAACTCCTAGATAATATAATGACGAACTACTCTCCGTGGCACACTGAAAGATCACCTACTAGTAAGAAGGTACACGCTATAGAAGAAATTAACTCGTTGAGTGCTAAGATGGATGAGTTAATGAATTTGGTTGCTAGTAGAAGTGCTCCTTTAGATCGTAATGATATGCCCTTGTCTTCCTTGATTGAGAGTAGCAACGCTAGCTTGGACGTTAATTTTGTTGGTAGGAATAATTTTGGCAACAACAACGCTTTTAGAGGAAACTATGTTCCTAGGCCTTTTCCTAGTAACTCCTCTAATAACTTTGACAACTCCTACAACAATACTCATGGAAATTACAATAGATTACCCTCTCATCTAGATAGTAATATCAAAGACTTTATTAACTCACAAAAGATTTTCAATGCGTCCATAGAGGAAAAACTACTCAAAATTGACGATTTGGCTAGGAGCGTTGATAGAATGTCTGGTGATATTGATGCTTTGAAAGTTAGATGTGCTCCTCCCAAGATCAAGATGGATGAAACTTTGAAAGCTATGCGTGTTTCCATGAGTGAGAGCAAAGAAAGAACCGCCCAAATTCGTGCTAGACATGAATGGCTTAAAAAGGCGTGTTCTCGTGAGAAGAATCACGAAGATCTTAAAGTGCTTGGTGTGACTCCCATTGAATCTTTGTTTTCTTGTGTCAAACCTAATGATTATGGGGCTGGATATTAATCCACCTTGGTTGAAAAACGCCCCAATGATTCGGAGTCCATCTATCTTCATGATAAAGGTGTGGAGAGTGGAGTAGAAGAGGTCAAAATTTTGGGTAATAATGAAACTCCCATTTTGGATTTCAAGGAATTCAATTACGATAATTGCTCCTTGTTTGAATGCATTTCTTTGATGCTATCCATTGCAAACTCTCCACACGCTTATAGCCAAAGCAAAGCCTTTAAAGCGCATATCGTAGATGATATGATGAAATCTCTTAAAGAGAAGCTCGAACTAGAAGTCTCTATTCCTAGAAAACTTCATCATGATTGGGAACCTACTATCAAAATCAAGATCAAAAACTATGAGTGCAATGCTTTGTGTGATTTGGGTGCTAGTGTTTCCGCGATTCCAAGTCTTTATGTGATATTCTTGGTTTTCATGAGATTGACGAGTATTCTCTTAATTTGCATCTTGCGGATTCTACTGTCATGAAACCCATGGGAAGGATCGATGATGTTCTTATTGTTGCTAATAAGAACTATGTACCCGTGGATTTCATTGTACTTGAGATAGATTGCAATCCTTCATGTCCCATTATTCTTGGTAGACCTTTCCTAAGGACTATTTGTGCTATCATCGATATGAAGGAAGGGAATATTAGATTTCAATTTCCTTTGAAGAAGGGCATGGAGCACTTTCCTAGAAATAATATAAGATTGCCTTATGAATCCATGATGAGGGCTACTTATGGTTTGAGCACCAAAGATGACTATACGTGATTCCATCACTTTTGCCTAGCTAAGGGCGTTAAACAAAAGGGCTTGTTGGGAGGCAACCCAACGAATCTATCATTTTTCTTTCTGTTTTGTGTTTTCCACACTTCCATAATTATGTTATGATTGTGTTTTTGTGTTTCTTTTTTGCGTTTGTGCCAAGCAAAACCGTTATGATTAGTCTTGGGGATGATCGTTCGGTCCTGCTGGAAAAGACAGAAACTTTCTGCTCACGAAAGGAATTTTAATTTTTCTTCTGTAAAAGATTGTGAGTTGATTCTTTTTGCTGCGGATTGCTACGCAAATTATTCAGACTGGTGTAATTTTTCAGAAATTTTGAAGTAACAGAGGTATACGAAATATACATATTGCTACAGACTGGTCTGCTGTTAACAGATTCTGTTTTTGTTGTGTTGGTTGCTTATTTTGATGAAACTATGGATACTATCGGGGGTATTAGCCATGTAAGATTGAAAATACAGTAACCCAACATCAGCACAAGTAGAATTTAAGTTTGCTACAGTACCTAAGGAAATGGTGGTTTGCTTTCTCATACTAATGTTATCACGAGTTTCAGTTTCAGTTTCGTGTTGTGAAGTTTTTCAAGTTTTGGGTGAAGTTCTTATAGATAAAGAGATAAAGAGTGGCAAGAGCTCAAGCTTGGGGATGCCCAAGGCACCCCAAGAGATTCAAGGATTCCATAAAAGCCTAAGCTTGGGGATGCCCCGGGAAGGCATCCCCTCTCTCGTCTTCAATCCATCGGTAACGTTACTTGGAGCTATATTTTTATTCACCACATGTTATGTGTTTTTGCTTGGAGCGTCTTGTATCGTAGGAGTCTTTTATTTTTTGTGTGTCACAATCATCCTTGCTGCACAACTAGAGAGAGAGACATGCACTCATCGTGATTTGGTCGAGCTTCACTTATATCTTTTGGTAGACAATTCAGCTCACATGTGCTTCACTTATATCTTTTGAGCTAGATACTTTTGCTCTATGTACTTCACTTATATCTTCTAGAGCTCAGCGGTGCGTGGCTTGGTAGTTGATTTATGCTTTGAAAGTAGTCTCAAAAGGGGTAGTTATACAAAGGGATATGAAAACTTCCACCTTCATGTGCATTGAATAGTTAGAGAAGTTTGATTCATCTCAATTAGTTTTGAGTTGTGGTTTTGGTAATATTGAAGTTATGCTAGTAAGGTGTTGTGGATCTAGAAAACTTGTGTTGAAGTTAGTGATTCCCGTAGCATGCACGTATGGTGAACCGCTATGTGATGAAATCTGAGCATGATTAGTCTATTGATTGTCATCCTTTGCGTGGCGGTCGGGATCGCCCTATGGTTTATACCTACCAACCCTTCCCCTAGGAGTATGCGTTGAATGCTTTGTTTCGATTACTAATAAATTTTTTGCAACAAGTATATGAGTTCTTCATGACTAATGTTGAGTCCATGGTTTATATGCACTTTTACCTTCCACCATCACTATCTTCTTAGTGCCGTGCAACTTTCGTCGGTGCACAAAACCCACCATTAGCCTCCCTGAGAACAGCCACCATACCTACCTACTATGGCTTTTTCAAAGTCATTCCGAGATATATTGCCATGCAACTACCACAATGACATGTGCCACCATGTGTACAATGCCATTGCATGATCGTAAGATAGCTAGCATGATGTTTCCAGTAATGTCTATGCCATGCTAGATCATTGCCACGGTACACTACCGAAGGCATTCCATATAGTATCATAGTTGCTCTAAGTTTTGAGTTGAAAGTGCGATGATCATCATTAATGGAGCATTGTCCCATGTGAGGAAATAAAAGAGGCCAAAGAAGCCCACAAAAAAAAGAGGCCAAAGATCCCACCAAAAAATAAAAAATAAATGAGAGAAAAATAGAGAAGGGACAATGTTACCACTTTTCCACACTTGTGCATATTAAGCACCATGATCTTCATGATTGAGAATCTCTCGTTTTGTCACCACCATATAGCTAGTGGGAAATTTTCATCATATAACTTGGCTTGTATATCCCAATGATAGGCTTCCTCAAAATTGCCTTAGGTCTTCGTGAGCAAGCAAGTTGGATGCACACCCACTAGTTTTCTTTAAGAGCTTTCACATACTCTTAGCTCTAGTGAATCATTTGTATGGCAATCCCTACTCATTCACATTGATATCTATTGATGAGCATCTCCATAGCTCATTGATATGCCTAGTTAATGTGACTATTTCTCCTTTTTGTCTTGCAACCTCCACCACACTCCACACCATCTATAGTGCTATAACCATGGCTCATGCTCATGTATTGCGTGAGAGTTTAAAAGGTTTGAGAAAGTAAAGGTGTGAAACAATTACTTGGCAAATACCGGGGTTGTGCATGCTTTAAATTCGTTGTGCAATGATGACAGAGCACAGCCAGACTATATGCTTTTGTAGGGATAACTTTCTTTTGGCCTTGTTATTTTGAAAGTTCATGATTACCTTGCTAGTTTGCTTGAATTATTATTGTTTCCACGTCAATAGAAAACTATTGTTTTGAATCTAATGGATCTGAACATTCACGTCACATAAGAGGATTTACAAAGGACATCTATGCTACGTAGCATGAAAGCATCAAAAATTCATTCTTTATCACTTCCCTACTCGAGGACGGGAAGGAGTTAAGCTTGGGCATGCTTGATACGTCTCAAACGTATCTATAATTTTTGATGGTTTCATGTTGTTATCTTGTCATCTTTGGATGGTTTATGTACCTTTTATATCTTTTTTGGGACTAAGTTATTAATTCAGTGCCAAGTGCCAGTTCCTATTTTTCTGTGTTGTTGGCTCTTTTCAGATCATATTTTGGAATGGAGTACAAACGAAATAAAATCCCCGAAATACTTTTTTCCCGAACGAAAGAAGATCAAGGGCCTATGGGCCAAGCCAGGAGGGCTCCAGGGAGCCCACAAGCCCCCACTCCGCCACCAGGGGGCAGGCGGCGGTGGCAGGGCTTGTGGCCTCCCCGAGCGCCCCCTGACCTATATCTTTGGCCTATATATTCCCTAAAATACAACAAAAAATCAGGGGATCCACTAAAATACTTTTCCACCACCGCAAGCTTCCGTTTTCGCGAGATCTCATCTGGAGACCCTTCCCGGCGCCCTGCCGGAGGGGACTTTGGAGTTGGAGGGCTTCTTCATCATCATCATCGCCCCTCCAATGACTCGTGAGTAGTTCACTTCAGACCTACGGGTCCGTAGTTAGTACCTAGATGACTTCTTCTCTCTCTTGGATCTCTGATACAAAGTTCTCCATGATCTTCATGGAGATCTATCCGATGTAATCTTCTTTGACGGTGTGTTTGTCGAGATCCGATTAATTGTGCATTTGTGATCAGATTATCTATGATATATATTTGAGTCTTTGCTGATTTCTTATATGCATGATTTGATATCCTTGTAAGTCTCTCCGAGTCTTGGGTTCTGTTTGGCCAACTAGATCTATGATTCTTGCAATGGGAGAAGTGCTTTGTTTTGGGTTCTTACCATGTGGTGACCTTTCCTAGTGACAGTAGGGGCAGCAAGGCACACATTAAGTAGTTGCCATCAAGGGTAACAAGATGGGCTCTGTCGTTGATATGAGATTGTCCATCTACATCATGTCATCTTGCTTAAGGCGTTACTCTGTTCTTTTGGACTTAATACACTAGATGCATGATGGATACCGGTCGACGTGTGGAGTAATACAGACAGTATCGGTCTACTTGTTTTGGACGTGATGCCTATAGATATAATCATTGCCATAGATGACGTCACAACTTTGCGCGGTTCTATCAATTGCTCGACAGTAATTTGTTCACCCACCGTCTACTTGCTTTCATGAGAGAAGCCACTAGTAAACACTACAGCCCCCGGGTCTATTCACATCTATCGTTTACACCTCCTCTTTTACTTTGCTTTGTTACTTTGTTGCTTTTAGTTCTCACTTGGCGAACAATCTATAAGGGATTGACAACCCCTTCTTAGAGTTGGGAGCAGGTTCTTTGTGTTTGTGCAGGCTCTTGTGATACTCCTTCACTGGATCGATACCTTGGTTCTCAAACTGAGGGAAATACTTACCATCGCTGCGCTAAATCACCCTTTCCGCTTCGAGGGAACACCGACGCAAGGCTCCAAGGCCACGGGGGAAATCCTTTGCATATTTTCCAAGAAGTCCCTTCAGGCGTAGCCGTAGCAGAAGGATTCCTGGTGCCGTCGACACAACAATTTGTGGCGCCGTTGCCAGGGAAGCACAGCTGACATCAGTCCTCTAATTTGTTGTTGCAAGTTTTACATGGCTGCTATGGGTATCTAGTAGATCGCATCTTACTTACGCAAAGACCACAATGGAGATGTGCAAATTGCTATTTTACCTCTCCAAGGACCGCCTCGGTCAAAACCAATTCAACTAAAGTTGAAGAAACTGATACCCGCCAGTCATCTTTATGCAACGAGGTTGCAAGTCAATCGATGAAACCAGTCTTTCATAAGTGTACGAATAATGTCGGTCCAGGCCGCTTCAATCTAACAATACCACCGAATTGAGAAAAGACTAAGGAGGTCAGCAAATCGAACATCACCGTCCACAAAACCCTTTGTGTTCTACTCGAGATAACATCTACGCGTGAACCTAGCTCATGATGCCACTGTTGGGGAACGTTGCATGGGAAACAAAAAAATTCCTACGCACACGAAGACCTATCGTGGTGATGCCATCTACGAGAGGAGATTTGGATCTATGTACCCTTGTAGATCGCACAGCGGGAAGCGTTAAGAAACGCGGTTGATGTAGTGAAACGTCTTCACGTCCCTCGAACTGTCCCACGAACCATCCCGCGATCCGTCCCACGATCTGTTCCGATCTAGTGCCAAACGGACGGCAATTCTGCGTTCAGCACACGTACAGCTCGACGATGATCTCGGCCTTCCTGATCCAGGAAGCAAGACGGAGAAGTAGATGAGTTGTCCGACAGCGTGACGGCGCTCCGGTGGTGGTGATGATCTACTCTTGCAGGGCTCCGCCCGAGCTCTGCGGAAATCCGATGTGGAGATAGAACTATGTGGTCTAGGGTTGAGATGCACGTGGCAAAAGTTGTCACAAATCATCCCTAAATCACCACTATATATAGGAGGGAGGAGGAGGAGGCTTTCCTTGAGGGCCAAGCCCTGAAGGGTGCGCCGTCTAGGGAGGAGGACGAGTCCTACTCCAATCCTAGTCCAACTAGGATTGGAAAGTGGACTCCTTCTCTTCCTAACCACCTTTTTTTTCTTTGGTTTTTCTTTCTTGGCGCATAGGTCCCTTTGGGATGTCCCACCAACCCACTAAGGGCTGGTGTGCCACCCCTAGGGCTTTTGGGCTTCCCCCGGGTGGGTTTCCCCCCTCCCGGTGAACATCCGGAACCCAATCGTCACTCCCGGTACAATCCCGGTAATGCGCGAAAACCTTCCGGTAACCAAATGAAGTCATCCTATATATCAATTTTCTTCTCCGGACCATTCAGGAAACCCTCGTGACGTCTGTGATCTCATCCGGGACTCGGAAAAACATTCGGTAACCACACATATAACTCAACTATACTAAAACATCGCCAAACCTTAAGTGTGGATACCCTACGGGTTCGAGAATTATGTAGACATGCCCCGAGGCACTACTCGGTCAATATCCAATAGCAGGACCTTGATGCCCATATTGGATCATACATATTCTCCGAAGATCTTATTGGTTGCACCTCAGTGTCAAGGATTCATATAATCCCGTATGTCATTCCCTTTGTCCTTCAGAATGTTACTTGCCCGAGATTCGATCGTCGGTATTCGCATACCTATTTCAATCTCGTTACCGTGAAGTCTCTTTACTCGTTCCGTAATACAAGATCCCGTGACTTACACTTAGTCACATTGCTTGCAAGGCTTGTGTGTTATGTTGTATTACCGAGTGGGCCCCGAGATACCTCTCCGTCACACGGAGTGACAAATCCAAGTCTTGATCCATACTAACTCAATGGACACCTTCGGAGATACCTGTAGAGCACCTTTATAGTCACCCAGTTACGTTGTGATGTTTGATGCACACAAGGTATTCCTCTGGTGCCAGTGATTCATATGATCTCATGGTCATAGGAACAAATACTTGACACGCAGAAAACTATACCAATAAAACGACACGATCAATATGCTACGTTCATAGTTTGGGTCTAGTCCATCACATGATTCTCCTAATGATGTGATCTAGTTATCAAGCAACAACACTTTGCACATAGTCAGAAAACCTTGACTATCCTTGATCAACTGGCTAGCCAACTAGAGGCTTGCTAGGGACATTGTTGTGTCTATGTATCCACACATGTATCTATGTTTTCATTCAATACAATTATAGCATGGATAATAAACGATTATCTTTAAACAGGAAATATAATAATAACCATTTATCATTGCCTCTAGGGCATATTTCCAACAGGCCCACCATTGCTTCTTCATAATTCACACGTTCATTGTTGTCCAACAACATAATTGATAAGACATGATTACCATACCACTCAGGAGCAGTACGTGATCTTGTCGACCAGCCAGGTCCGATAGGAACTTGATCCGAAGTTTCATGATCATCATCATCAACTTCCTCCTCAATCAGCGTCGCAACGACACGGGTTTCCCCTTGCCCTACACCACCATCTAGAGGGATTAGAGGTTCGACAACCTCATCAAGTTCTATCTTCCTCCGACTCAATTCTTTCGAGAGAAACTCCTTCTCAAGAAAAGCTTCATTTTTAGCAACAAACACTTTGCCCTCGGATTTGAGATAGAAGGTATACCCAACTGTCTCTTTTGGGTAACCTATGAAGACGCACTTTTCCGCTTTTGGTTCCAGCTTTTCAGGCTGAAGCTTTTTGACATGAGCATCACATCCCCAAACTTTAAGAAACGACAATTTTGGTCTTTTGCCATACCACAGTTCGTATGGTGTTGTCTCAACAGATTTTGATGGTGCCCTATTTAAAGTGAATGCAGCTGTCTCCACTGCATAACCCCAAAACGTTAACAGCAAATCGGTAAGAGACATCATAGATCGCACCATCTCCAATAAAGTACAATTACGACTTACGGACACACCATTATGCTGTGGTGTTCCACACGGTGTCAATTGTGAAACAATTCCACATTGTCTCAAGTGAGCACCAAACTTGAAACTCAGATATTCACCCCCACGATCAGACCGAAGGAACTTGATCTTCTTGTTACGATGATTTTCAACTTCTCAAACGTTTCAGACTTGTGCTTCATCAAGTAGACATAACCATATCTATTCAAATCGTCACTGAAGCTGAGAAAATAACGATATCCGCCACGCGCCTCCACACTCATCGGACCGTGCAAATCGGTATGTATCATTTCCAACAAGTCACTTGCACGCTCCATTGTTCCGAAAAACGGAGTCTTAGTCATCTTGCCCAAGAGGCATGATTCGCACGCGTCAAGTGAATCAAAGTCAAGTGACTCCAAAAGTCCATCAGAATGGAGTTTCTTCATGCGCTTTATACCAATATGACCTAAGCGGCAGTGCCATAAAAACATGGCGCTATCATTGTTAACTCTAACTCTTTTGGTCTCAATGTTATGTATATGTGTATCATCGCTAGCAAGATTCAATATGAATAATCCTCTCACATTGGGTGCATGACCATAAAAGATATTACTCATAGAAATAGAACAACCATTATTCTCTAACTTAAATGAGTAACCGTCTCGCAATAAACAAGATCCAGATATAATGTTCATGCTTAACGCAGGCACTAAATAACAATTATTTAAGTTCATAACTAATCCTGATGGTAACTGAAGTGAAACTGTGCCGACGGCGATTGCATCAACCTTGGAACCATTTCCCATGCTCATCATCACTTCATCCTTCGCCAGCCTTCGCTTATTCCGCAATTCCGTTTCGAGTTGCAAATATGAGCAACAGAACCAGTATCAAATACCCACGCACTACTACGAGAGCTGGTTAAGTACACATCAATAACATGTATTTAGAATATACCTGATTTTTCCTTCGCCGCCTTCTTATCAGCCAAATACTTGGGGCAGTTGCGCTTCCAGTGACTCATACCCTTGCAATAATAACACCCCGTTTTAGGCTTAGGTCCAGCTTTGGGTTTCTTCATCGGATTGGCAACAGGCATGCCGCTCTTCTTGGAATTACCCTTCTTTCCTTTGCCGTTTCTCTCGAAACAAGTGGTCTTATTCACCATCAGCACTTGATGCTCTTTACGGAGTTCTGACTTTGCGACTTTCAGCATCGCGAATAAATCGTCGGGTCATTTGTTCATCCCTTGCATGTTATAGTTCAACACAAAGCTCTTGTAGCTTGGTGGTAGTGATTGAAGAATTCTGTCAGTGATAGCTTCTTGCGGGAGTTCAATCCCCAGCTCAGCTAGATGGTTTGAGTACCCAGACATTTTGAGCACATGTTCACTGACAGACAAATTCTCCTCCATCTTGCAAGCATAGAATTTATCGAAGGTCTTATACCTCTCGATCCGGGAGTTCTTCTGAAAGATAAACTTCAACTCCTGGAACATATCAAATGCTCCATGACGCTCAAAGCAACGCTGAAGTCCCGGATCTAAGCCATACAAGACTGCACATTGAACTACTGAGTAGTCCTCCTTACGTGTTAACCAAGCGTTCTTAACATCTTGGTCAGTCGTAGCGGGTAGTTCATCTCCTAGCGCAGCATTAAGGACATAATCCTTCTTCCCAGCTTGCAGGAGCAACTTAAGATTACGAGCCCAGTCTACAAAGTTGCTTCCATCATCTTTCAACTTAGCTTTCTCTAGGAACGTATTAAAATTCAGGGTAACTGTCGCGTGAGCCATATATCTACAACACAAATATTTCAAAGTGGACTTAGACTATGTTCAAGATAATTAGAGTTTAACTAATCAAATTACTTGCTAAACTCCCACTCAAAAAATACATCTCTCTAGTCATTTGAGTGGTACATGATCCAAAGTCACTAACTGAAGTCTGATCATCACGTGAGTTGAGAATAGTTTCAGTGGTAAGAATCTCTATCCTAATCATATCAACTATACGATTCATGCTCGACCTTTCGGTCTCATGTGTTTCGAGGCCATGTCTGCACATGCTAGGCTCGTCAAGCTTAACCCGAGTGTTCCACGTGTGCAACTGTTTTGCACCCGTTGTATGTGAACGTTGAGTCTATCACACACGATCATCACGTGTTGTCTTGAAACGACGAACTGTGGCAACGGTGCATAGTCGGGGAGAACACAATTTCATCTAGAAATTTTAGTGAGAGATCACCTCATAATGCTATTGTCGTTCTAAGAAAAATAAGGTGCATAAAAGGATTAACATCACATGCAATTCATAAGTGACATGATATGGCCATCATCATGTGCTTCTTGATCTCCATCACCAAAGCACCGGCACCACACCATGATCTCCATCATCATGATCTCCATCAACGTGTCACCATCGAGGTTGTCGTGCTACTTATGCTATTACTACTAAAGCTACGTCCTAGCAATATAGTAAACACATCTGCAAACACAAACGTTAGTTTAACGACAAACCTATGGCACCTGCCTGTTGCCGTACCATCGACGTGCAAGTCGATATTAACTATTACAACATGATCATCTCATACATCTAATATATCACATCACATCATTGGCCATATCATATCACAAGCATACCCTGCAAAAACAAGTTAGACATCCTCTAATTTGTCGTTGCATGTTTTACGTGGCTGCTATGGGTATCTAGTATGATCGCATCTTACTTACGCAAAAACCACAATGGATATGTGCAAATTTCTATTTAACCTCTCCAAGGACCGCCTCGGTCAAAACCAATTCAACTAAAGTTGAAGAAACCGACACCCGCCAGTCATCTGTATGCAACGAGGTTGCGTGTCAATCGATGAAACCAGTCTTTCGTAAGCGTACGAATAATGTCGGTCGGGGCCGCTTCAATCCAACAATACCGCTGAATCGACAAAAGACTAAGGAGGGCAGCAAATCGAACATCACCGTCCACAAAACCCTTTGTGTTCTAATCGAGATAACATCTATGCATGAACCTAGCTCATGATGCCAATGTTGGGAAACGTTGCACGGGAAACAAAAAAACTCCTACGCACATGAAGACCTATCATGCTGATGTCCATCTACGAGAGGAGATTTGGATCTACGTAACCTTGTAGATCGCACAGCAGGAAGCGTTAAGAAACGCGGTTGATGTAGTGGAACGTCTTCACGTCCCTCGATCCGCCCCATGAACCGTCCCGTGATCCGTCCCAAGATCGGTTCTGCTCTAGTGCCGAACGGACGGCACCTCCGCGTTCAGCACACGTAGAGCTCGACGATTATCTCGGCCTTCTAGATCCAGCAAGAAGGACGGAGAAGTAGATGAGTTCTCCGGCAGTGTGACGATGCTCTGGTGGTGGTGATGATCTACTCCTGTAGGGCTCCACCCGAGCTCCGTAGAAATCCGATCTAGAGGTGGAACTATGTGGTTTAGGGTTGAGATGCACGTGGCAAAAGTTGTCTCAAATCAGCCCTAAAAGACAACTATATATAGGAACGAGGGGGGAGGAGGCTTGCCTTGATGACCAAGCCCTCAAGTGGTGCGCCGGCCAAGGGGGGGGTGGACTCCCACCCTAATTCGGTTTGGGGGAAGGAGTCCACTCCTTCCTTCCCACCTCCCCTTTTTTCCTTTTTTTTTATTTTCTTTTTGGTATTTCTATAAGTGGCGCCATGGGCCCCTTGGGCTGACTCCACCAGCCCACTAGGGACTTGTGGCGCCACCCTATGGCCTTGGGCTCACTCCTAGGTGGGTGGCCCCCTCCTGGTGAACTCCCAGAACCCATTTATCACTCCCGGTACACTGTCGGAATTGCCCAATACTTTCCGATAACCAAAGGGAATCATCCTATATATCAATCTTCGTTTCCAGACCATTCTGGAAACCCTTGTGACGTCTGTGATCTCATCCGGGACTCGGGATAACATTCGGTAACCACACATATAACTCAACTATACTAAAACATCGTGGAACCTTAAGTGCGCAGACCCTGGGGTTCGAGAACTATGTAGACATGCCCCGCGGCACTGCTCGGTCAATATCCAATAGCGGGACCTGGATGCCCATGTTGGAACCTACATATTCTCCGAAGATCTTATAGGTTGAACCTCGGTGTCAAGGATTCGTATAATCCTGTATGTCATTCCCTTTGTCCTTCGGTATGCTACTTGCCCGAGATTTGATCGTTGGTATCCGCATACCTATTTCAATCTCGTTACCAGCAAGTCTCTTTACTCGTTCCGTAATACAAGATCCCGTGACTTACACTTAGTCACATTGATTGCAAGGCTTGTGTGTGATGTTATATTACCAAGTGGGCCCCGAGATACCTCTCCGTCACACGGAGTGACAAATCCCAGTATTGATCCATACTAACTCAACGGAGACCTTCGGAGATACCTGTAGAGCACCTTTATAGTCACCCAGTTACGTTGCGACGTTTGATGCACACAAGGTATTCCTCCGGTGCCAGTGAGTTCTATGATCTCATGGTCATAGGAACAAATACTTGACACGCAGAAAACAATAGCAATAAAACGACACGATCAATATGGTACGTTCATAGTTTGGGTCTAGTCCATCACATGATTCTCCTAATGATGTGATCCAGTTATCAAGTGACAACACTTGCACATAGCCAGAAAACCTTGACTATGATTGATCAACTGGCTAGCCAACTAGAGGCTTGCTAGGGACATTGTTTTGTCTATGTATCCACACATGTATATATGTTTTCATTCAATACAGTTATAGCATGGATAATAAACGATTATCTTTAAACAGAAAATATAATAATAACTATTTATCATTGCCTCTAGGGCATATTTCCAACAAAATCTTCTTGAGTGAGCTCCAAGCCATCCAGCTTATATTCAAGAAATTCGTCTTTCATAGCCGTCAAATCCAGCTCGAGCAAATATGCTTTGGCGTGTGCAAGAGCTAAGTTTGCCCCACCACATGCTGCTGATTTCCGAGTTTCAAAAAGCCACTTTGGTATGATGGAGAGATTATTCAGCATATCCTTGACGGTAAGTGGTGGATGTTTGGGGTTCTTTGCTGCCATGATAGAGAATATGCACCGAGTATACAATTTATCCAAGTATGAAAAGATTGCTTTCAACTTCATCCAAGGCGGCTGTACCAAGGATTGGTCCGTTCAGCCTGCGGGAAAAATAGCACATATGAAACATATTTTGGGTCATCCATTTGAGCATCGGAAATAAAGACGAAGGGATAAAAATAGGATACTTACCAAAGATGGTGGTTAGCACTTCGTTAATCTGCTTCACGAGGATGGTATAACTCTCCTTCAAAGGGCCAAGTTTCCCTTCGGCTTTTTCAACACAAGCTAAAAGGATATTTTCTATCTTTCTGGGCTTGATCAAGATGATCTTGCATTTGATGGACAAAGTTCTGGAAAAGAGCCACCGTTGATTCGGCCTCAACCCGAAGTCTTTTCTGTACTTTGAGAAGCCTTTGCAGATCCGCAGATGTGGATTCAGTGTTTCCTACAAGGTTGTGGAAAATATACAAAGTTTATCAGAAATTAGAAGTAACAGGGAAATATAGCAAGACCCAAAAATATAGCAAGCAATATACTTGGTCCTTGGGGTCTAATGCGCGTCAATTTCAAAAATTTCAAAGACCCAACGCATCTCATGGAGATGAGCCGACCCTTGGGGGCTACATGTCAAATTCAAATTCAAACAATTCAAAGACCCGACCCATCTCATGGAGATGAGCCCGCCCTTGGGGGCTACAGATTGAATTCAATTTCAAACAATTCAAAGACCTAGCCCATCTCCTGGAGATGAGCTGGCCCTTGGGGGCTATAGGCCGAATTCAGTTTCAAAAAATTCAAAGACCCGGCCCATCTCATGAAGATGAGCCGGCCCTTGGGGGCTACAGGCCGAATTCAACTTCAAACAATTCAAGCGCATGGCCCATCTCATGGAGATGAGTCGGCCCTTGGGCTACAATGGATATATGTACATGCAAAGAAGAATGGAAGTGATTTTTTCAAGCAGGAGTCCTTACCTCATATTTTTCCTTTAAAGTTTGAATCATATTAGCTTCAATATCTCTGTTCTCAGTAAGCCGGGCCAAGTACCGCTGAAGGATTTCTCCAACACTCAATGAATATATATTTCAGAGCTATAGTTGATCTTTCCATTTGTCAAGTTTCATCATCTCTTCCTTAGCCACAATTTTGGCAAGAGTAGTGGAAGTAGTAGGATTTTGGAATTGTTCCTTGACGACGACAACCTCTCAATTATTCTTACCAGCCGGCGGAAGAACTTAAGTATTAGGCGCCCTGTTGGGGCCTTGAGCCGTTCTCGCCACTTTTGCAGGGGATGCGATGATATTTGATGGTTTGTCCATGATGACCCACAAGTATAGGGGATCAATCGTAGTCCTTTCGATAAGTAAGAGTGTCGAACCCAACGAGGAGTAGAAGGATCTCACAAGTGGTTTTCAGCAAGGAAATATCTGCAAGCACTGAAATTGTCGGTAACAAGTGATTGTGTGGTGAGATGATTCATAGCGAGCAACACGTAACAAAAGTAGCAACGATGCAGCAAAGTGGCCCAATCCCTTGTGTAGCAAGGGACAAGCCTGGACAAAGTCTTATAGGAGGAAAAACGCTCCCGCGGACACACGGGAATTTCTGTCATGCTAGTTTCATCATGTTCATGTGATTCGCGTTCGTTACTTTGATAGTTCGATATGTGGGTGGACCAGCGCTTGGGTACTGCCCTTACTTGGACAAGCATCCCACTTATGATTAACCGCTCTCGCAAGCATCCGCAACTACGAAAGAAGAATTAAGACAAAGTCTAACAATAGCATTAAACTAGTGGATCCAAATCAGCCCCTTACGAAGCAACGCATAAACTAGGATTTAAGATTCTGTCACTCTAGCAACCCATCATCTACTTACTACTTCCCAATGCCTTCCTCTAGGCCCAAATAATGGTGAAGTGTTATGTAGTCGACGTTCACATAACACCACTAGAGGAAAAACAACATACAACACATCAAAATATCGAACGAATACCAAATTCACATGACTACTATTACATGACTTATCCCATGTCCTCAAGAACAAAAGTAACTACTCACAAAGCATAATCATATTCATGACGAGAGAGGTAATGAGTAGCATCAAGGATCTGAACATAAACTCTTCCACCAAGTACTCCAATTATCATCAACTACAAAGAGTAATCAACACTACTAGCAACCTCACAAGTACCAATCGGAGTCGTAAGACGGAGATTGATTACAAGAGATGAACTAGGGTTTGGAGATGAGATGGTGCTGATGAAGACGTTGATGGTGATGAGTCCCCTCTGATGAGAGGAGTGTCGGTGATGACGATGGCGACGATTTCCCCCTCCGGGAGGGAAGTTTCCCAGGCAGGATCGTCCTGTCGGAGCTCTAGATTGGTTCTGCTCAAGTTCCGCCTCGTGGCGGCGGCGAAACCACGAAAAAGCTCCTCCTTGATTTATTCCTGGACGAAACCCTTCATATAGCAAAAGAGGGGGCAAGTGGGCCAGCAGGATGCCCACAAGCCCTCATGGCGCGGCCTGGGGGGTGGCCGCGCCGTGTAGGCTTGTGGGCACCCCCTGGCGCCCCTCTGGCACTTCTTCGGCCCAGTATTTTTGATAAATCGGGAAAAAAATCCTCGTTGATTTTTACAGCGTTTGGAGTTGCGAAGAATAGGTATCTCAAATTTGCTCCACTTTCAGGCCAGAATTCCAGTTGTCGGCATTCTCCCTCTTGATGTAAACCTTGCAAAATAAGAGAGATAAAGCATAATAATTGTACCGTGAAGTGAAATAACAGCCAAAGAAGCGATAAATATCAACATGAAAACATGATGCAAAATGGACGTATCAACTCCCCCAAGCTTAGACCTCGCTTGTCCTCAAGCGAAAGCCTAGCTCAAGAAATATGTCCACATGTTTATGGAGAGAGGTGTCAACAAAACAAGATACGAACATGCATGCATCATGATCAAGATCAGAACAACAATATTAACATATAATCTCTCATGCTAAAGTGATAATTCCTTCACAAAGTAAAGCATGGATCAAGAACCTTACCGAGAAGTAACAACCAATAACCTTTAGTCATTGAAGCAATTGCAATTTATCACAACATCAAGAAGAGTCAAGTAAGAGCTTGTAAAGCAAATCCACATACTCAATCAATCTTTCGTTCTCTACAATGGCTACAACTCACGTGGTACTCATGAGATCAAAGTTTCAGTTGGACACAAAGAAAGATAGGGGCTTACACTTTTGCCTCCCAACTGCTTACCTCAAGGGTAATGTCAACAATAATAATTCATGAATGCATACCTCCAAGTTGACATATGAATATAGATCTTTCCCAAGCATATGACGTTAGCCAAGACAAAGGAGAAACAGGGAATTGGTGAAGATCACCATGACTCTTTCAAGGGCAAAAAGTAAAGGTACAAGATAGGCCCTTCGCAGACGGAAGCGGAGGTTGTCATGCGCTTTTGAGGTTTGGATGCGTGTCCTCTTAGTTTGGAGGAACGTCACTTTATATTGCCTCCTGTGATAAAGAACTTTATTATGCAGTCTGTCGCTTTTATTTCTTCCTCATCAAAGGTTCGTATAAAGCTTATTTTCCACACACTAATAGATCACACATATTAGAGAGCAATTTTTATTGCTTGCACCGATGACAACTTACTTGAGGGATCTTATTCAATCCATAGGTAGGTATGGTGGACTCTCATGGCAAAACTGGTTTGAAGGTTTATGGATGCACAAGTAGTATCTCTACTTAGTGCGGGAGGTTTGGCTAATGTGAGGTGGAATCAATCGTCACATGATAAGGGATCTCTAATCATATAACATTGTTCGGAGCCAGGAAAACACAATTCATTATGCTGTCTTCCTTGTCCAACATAGACTTCTAGGCATGCAATAGTTTAGTGAGTGTTGACAATCATAGATGGTGTCAGAGATGATATATTTATATGTGAACCTATCCTTTTTTATCACTTCCTATTAATTGCAACAATGACCAAGGTCTACGTTTGCCTACCCTCAACAAGTTTCAATCCTCATTCTTTTTATATGTGAAGCCATCACATCCCATAAGATCATTACATGATCTTTCATGCTTTTGTGCTATTCTCACTCTTTTGATCATGGCGAGAGGCAAAGCCCTTCAACTAAGACACTCTTTATTATATGGCTCACGAGCTCGAATACATCGGGGGTGACACAAAGCAAAACTCAAGACTAAAACACTAAGACTTTTAATCTACTAGAGAAAAAGAAAACTGAATAGGAAAACTAAAACAAAGGTAAAGGCAAAAGATGTGATGGTGATACGATACCGGGGCAAATCCCCAAGCTTGGCACAAGCCAAGGGGATTGCCCATACCCATGCTCAGTTGTCTTCCTTTGGTGGTGAAGGTGGAGGAGTTATTGCAGAGGTCTTGAGCTTGTTTAATTTCCACTTGAGCATAAAAATCTGCTCCTTCAAATCATCATTTTCCTCTTCAAGCTTCAACACCCTTTGGCATAATTCCTGCTTACTCTCCTGCAAGAAACAAGAAGGGATAAACAAGGTCTTAGGCTTATTCCTTGAGTCAGGGAGGCTCAACTTCTTGAACTCCACATGGGTGTGTCCAGGTTGAGGTAGAGGAGCCTCCTCTTCATCGGAACTTGTTTCTTCCTTCCCCTTCGGATCATAATCCTCTTCCTCATCAGTGGTCCAGCCATAAGGATCCAAGTCCCCATAAACCTTGGGGTTAGCAAGGTAATCAGCCACATAGCTCTCCCCTCTGAATCCTGAGAAGACATCTTGACCTAGATCTGCGGTAGAAAAGAGGCTCGAAACGAAAAACAGAGGAAATCTCCATGATGTAGGGGTCAGACCAAACGGAAATATATATAATGATATTTTCCAGACCAGAAGGAGTACCCCGCACGAAAACGGAGTCCCGGAGGCGCACGAGGTGGCCACAAGCCCTCACGGCGCGGCCAGGGGTGGGCCTGTGTCGTGCAGTCTTGTTGCCTCCTCGCGCACTTTCCGCACTACTTCCATTTTTTGTATTTTTTCAAATATTCCAAAACGGAGAAAATTTCCTACTGGAAAATTTTTGGACTCTATTTTCTTACCGAATCACATACCTCTTCATTTTCGGAGTCTGAAACAGGCTGATAAATGTCCCTTAGGTATTCTTCCGGAGTTATGGTATTGATGATATTGCTTTCAACATTTATGGGAGTACCTGATATGTAATGCTTGATTCTCTGCCCATTTACAACTCTCGGACAATTACCTTCCGTGTTGTTGATCTTGATAGCATCGGAACGATATACTTCCTCAACAACATAGGGACCTTCCCATTTAGAGAGAAGCTTGCCTGTAGAGAATCTTAAACGAGAGTTATATAGGAAGACATAATCACCTACATTGAACTCACACTTTTGTATCCTCTTATCATGCCACCTCTTAACCTTCTCTTTGAACAACTTGGCATTCTCATATGCATGAGTTCTCCATTCATCGAGCGAGCTAATATCAAATAACCTCTTCTCACCGGCAAGTTTGAAATCAAACTTGAGCTCTTTGATTGCCCAATAAGCTTCATGCTCTAGCTCAAGAGGTAAGTGACATGCTTTCCCATACACCATTTTGTATGGAGACATGCCCATGGGATTCTTATAGGCAGTTCTATAAGCCCACAATGCATCATTGAGCTTCTTAGACCAATTCTTTCTAGACATGTTGACAGTCTTTTGCAGAATCAGTTTAATCTCTCTATTACTTAGCCCTACTTGACCACTGGACTGAGGGTGATAGGGAGACGCAATTCTATGGTTGAAATCGTACTTAGCAAGTGCTTTACGGAAAGCACCATGAATGAAGTGTGAACCACCGTCGGTCATTAGATATCTAGGGACCCCAAATCTAGGGAAGATAACTTCTTTCACCATCTTGATAGAGGTGTTGTGATCAGCACTACTAGTGGGGATAGCTTCTACCCACTTAGTGACGTAATCAACAACAACTAGGATATGAGTATACCCATTGGATTTTGGAAAAGGTCCCATATAATCAAAGCCCCAAACATCAAATGGTTCAATGACAAGTGAATAGTTCATAGGCATTTCCTGACGTTTGCTAATATTACCTATTATTTGGCACTCGTCACAAGACAAGACAAACTTACGGGCATCCTTAAAGAGAGTGGGCCAATAGAAACCTGATTGCAATACCTTGTGTGCAATTCTATCTCCCGCATGGTGTCCTCCGTAGGCCTCGGAGTGACACTTATGTAGGATATGTCCCTGTTCATGTTCAGGTACACAACGTCTAATAACACCATCTACTCCTTCCTTATAAAGGTGAGGATCATCCCAAAAGTAATGTCTCAAGTCAAAGAAGAATTTCTTCTTTTGCTGGTACGTGAAACTAGGTGGTATCTATTTGGCAACGATATAGTTTGCATAATCAGCATACCACGGTGCACTACGTGAAGCATTTATGACATTCAATTGCTCATCGGGAAAGCTATCATCAATAGGTTGTGGGTCATCAAGAACGTTCTCCAACCTAGACAAGTTATCTGCTACTAGGTTATCAGCACCCTTTTTGTCGACAACGTGCAAATCAAATTCTTGTAGCAAGAGAACCCATCTGATAAGTCTAGGTTTAGCGTCTTTCTTCTCCATGAGGTACTTAATAGCAGCATGATCAGTGTGAATAGTGACTTTGGAATCAACTATGTAAGACCTGAACTTTTCACATGCAAACACGACTGCTAAAAATTCTTTCTCCGTAGTGGCATAGTTTCTTTGGGCAGTGTCTAGAGTTTTACTAGCATAGTGAATAACATTCAACTTCTTATCAACTCTTTGCCCTAGAACAACACCAATAGCATAATCACTAGCATCACACATGATCTCAAAAGGTAAGTTCCAATCAGGTGGTTGAACAATAGGTGCAGTTATCAAAGCCCTCTTAAGTATTTCGAAGGCTTCCTCACAATCATCGTCAAAGACAAAAGGAATAAACTTTTGCAAGAGATTGGTAAGAGGCCTAGAAATCTTAGAGAAGTCTTTGATGAACCTTCTATAGAAACCAGCATGACCAAGGAAACTTCTTATCCCTTTGATATCTGTGGGGTATGGCATTTCCTCGATTGCATCAACCTTAGCCTTATCGACTTCAATACCTCTTTCAGAAATTTTATGTCTAAGACGATGCCTTCATTAACCATAAAGTGGCACTTGTCCCAATTCAAGACAAGATTGGTGTCTTTACATCTCTGCAAGACTTGATCAAGGTTGCTGAGGCAATCATCAAAGGAAGACCCGTAAACGGAGAAGTCATCCATAAAAACCTCAACAGTCTTTTCACAAAAGTCAGAGAATATAGCCATCATACATCTTTCAAAGGTGGCAGGTGCATTACATAAGCCAAAAGGCATACGTCTATAAGAAAAGGTACCGAAAGGGCAGGTGAAAGTGGTTTTCTCATGATCAGATTGTGCAACTGGTATTTGGGAGAAACCAGAATAATCGTCTAGAAAGCAGAAGTGTATGTGTTTAGATAGCCTTTCTAGACTTTGGTCGATAAAAGGCAAAGGGTAATGATCTTTCCTAGTGGCTTTATTCAATTTCCTAAAATCGATCACCATCCTATAGCCAGTAATAATCCTCTGTGGGATCAATTCATCCTTATCATTAGGGACAACGGTAATACCTCCCTTCTTAGGGACGCAATGCACCGGACTCACCCAATCACTATGAGCAACAGGATAGATGATACCTGCTTCCAGTAGCTTTAGTATTTCTTTTCTTACTACTTCTTTCATCTTAGGATTTAATCTCCTTTGATGATCAGCAACTGGTTTGAAATCAGGATCAGTTTTAATCTTGTGTTGGCATAGAGTAGGACTAATGCCCTTAAGATCATCAAGAGTATATCCAATAGCAGCACGGTGCTTCCTCAGAGTTTTTAGTAACTTCTTTTCTTCATGCTTTGAGAGGCTAGCACTAATTATAACATGATATATCTCTTTTTCATCAAGATAGGCATATTTAAGAGTATCAGGCAACTGTTTAAGCTCGAACACAGGATCACCCTTTGGTGGGGGTTGATCCCCAAGCAGTTCAACAGGCAGATTATTCTTAAGGATAGGATATTGTTCTAAGACAACTCTATCTATCTCATCCCTTTCATCCATATGCATATCATTTTCATGCTCAAGCAAGTACTGCTCTAAGGGATCAGTAGGAGGTACGGCAATAGAAGCTAAGGCAATAGTTTCATCCTTACTAGGCAACTCCTTTTCATGAGGTTGTCTACCAAACTTGGAGAAATTGAACTCATGTGACACACCTTCAAAGCCAACAGTGACAGTTTTCTTCTCACAATCAATATGAGCATTGACAGTATTGAGAAAGGGTCTACCATATATGATGGGACAAAAGCTATCTTGTGCGGTAGCAAGAACGAGGAAATCAGCAGGATACTTCGTTTTACCACACAAGACTTCAGCATCCCTAACAATTCCCATAGGCAGATAGTATCTCTATTAGCAAGCTGAATAGTGACATCAATAGGCTCTATCTCAAAAGGTGCAATCTCATCTTTGATTTCATCGTATATGGATTGAGGTATTGCACTAACACTAGAACCCACGTCACATAAGCCATGATAACAATGATCTCCTATCTTAACAGAAACCACATGCATGCCAACAACAGGCCTATGTTTGTCTCTAGCATGAGGTTTAGCAATTCTAGCAGCATCTTCAAAGAAGTGAATATTATGTCCCTCAACATCGTCAGACAGAAGATCTTTGATAATAGCAACGCTAGGTTCAACTCTAATTTTATCAGGGGGTGTAGGTGTTCTAATATAGCCTCTACGTATCACAGTTGAAGCTTTAGGATGATCCTTTATCCTAACAGGGAAAGGTGGTTTCTCAATGTAAGCACTGGCAACAACAGGATCATTATAGGCAATGACTTTCTCTTCAACTCGAGTGGGTTTAACTACATTGACTTCTAAAGGAGGATGATATTTAAACCACTTATCTTTGGGTAGATCAATATGAGCAGCAAAGGATTCACACAATGAAGCTACTATCTCAGAGTCAAGTCCATACTTAGCGCTAAAATCACTAAAGATACTTGTCTCAACAAAGGATTTAACGCAATCAAACGTGAAATTCATACCTGACTCCTTACCTTCTTCAAGCTCCCAATCTTCAGAGTTGCGTTTAATTCTCTCCAATAAATTCCATTTGAAGTCAATATCTCTCTTCATAAAAGAACCGATACAAGAAGTGTCAAGCATGGTGCGATCATCAAGAGAAAGCCGAGCATAGAAGTTCTAAATGATAATTTCTCTCGAGAGCTCATGATTGGGGCATGAATATAGCAATTATTTAAGCCTCCCCCAAGCTTGAGCGATGCTTTCTCTGTCACGAGGCTAAAAATTGTAAATATAATTTTGATCACGATGTACTAAATGCATAGGAGAAAACTTTTGATGAAATTCCAATTTCAACCGATTGTAGTCCCATGATCCAGTATCATCACATAGCCTATACCATGTCAACGCCTTATCCTTCAAAGATAAAGGAAAGACCTTCTTCTTGACCTCATCCTTGGGCACACCTGCAAGCTTAAATAAACCACAAACTTCATCTACATAGATTAGATGCAAGTCTAGATGTGATGTTCCATCTCCTATAATAGGATTGGCCAGCAGTTTCTCAAGCATACCGGAAGGAAATTCAAAGCAAATATTCTCAGTAGGTGCAACAGGTTGAGGAGCAACTATCTATGCTTCCGTTTGAGGTGAAGATACCCCGAACAAGCCCCTCAAAGGATTAGTATCCATAGTGACAAGTGACAATAAATTTCAGCAAACTATATGAATGTTTCCTAACCAAGTTCCACTTACCAAAGGCGCTTCACTCCTCGGCAATGGCGCCAGAAAAGAGTCTTGATGACCCAAAAGTATAGGGGATCAATCATAGTCCTTTCAATAAGTAAGAGTGTCGAACCCAACAAGGAGCAAAAGGATCTAACAAGTGGTTTTCAGCAAGGAAATATCTGCAAGCACTGAAATTGTCGGTAACAAGTGATTGTGTGGTGAGATGATTCGTAGCGAGCAACAAGTAACAAAAGTAGCAACGGTGCAGCAAAGTGGCCCAATCCCTTCTGTAGCAAGGGACAAGCCTGGACAAAGTCTTATAGGAGGAAAAACGCTCCTGAGGACACACGGGAATTTCTGTCATGCTAGTTTCATCATGTTCATATGATTCACGTTCGTTACTTTGATAGGTTGATATGTGGGCGGACCAGCGCTTGGGTACTGCCCTTACTTGGACAAGCATCCCACTTATGATTAACTCCTCTCACAAGCATCCACAACTACGAAAGAAGAATTAAGACAAAGTCTAACCATAGCATTAAACTAGTGGATCCAAATCAGCCCCTTACGAAGCAATGCATAAACTAGGGTTTAAGCTTTTGTCACTCTAGCAACCCATCATCTACTTACTACTTCCCAATGCCTTCCTCTAGGCCCAAATAATGGTGAAGTGTTATGTAGTCGACGTTCACATAAAACCACTAGAGGAAAAACATCATACAACACATCAGAATATCGAACGAATACCAAATTCACATGACTACTATTAGCATGACTTATCCCATGTCCTCAGGAACAAAAGTAACTACTCACAAAGCATAATAATATTCATGACCAGAGAGGTAATGAGTAGCATCAAGGATCTGAACATAAACTCTTCCACCAAGTAATCCAACTAGCATAACCTACAAAGAGTAATCAACACTACTAGCAACCTTACAAGTACCAATTGGAGTCGCGAGACAAAGATTGGTTATAAGAGATGAACTAGGGTTTGGAGATGAGATGGTGTTGATGAAGACGTTGATGGTGATGTGTCCCCTCCGATGAGAGGAGTGTTGGTGATGACAATGGCGACGATTTCCCCCTCCGAGAGGGACGTTTCCCTGGCAGGATCGTCCTGCCGGAGCTCTAGATTGGTTCTGCTCAAGTTCCGCCTCGTGGCACCGGCGAAACCACGAAAAAGCTCCTCCTTGATTTTTTTCGTGGATGAAACCCTTCATATAGCAAAAGAGGGGGGCAAGTGGGCCAGCAGGTTGCCCACAAGCCCTCATGGCGCGGCCTGGGGGCTGGCCGCACCGTGCAGGCTTGTGGGCACCCCCTGGCGCCCCTGTGGCACTTCTTCGGCCTAGAATATTTGATAAATCGGGAAAAATCCTCGTTGATTTTTACGGCGTTTGGAGTTGCGCAGAATAGGTATCTCAACTTTGCTCCAGTTTCAGGCCAAAATTCTAGTTGCCGACATTCTCCCTCTTCATGTAAACCTTGCAAAATAAGAGAGAAGAGGCATAAGAATTGTACCGTGAAGTGAAATAACAGCCAAAGAAGCGATAAATATCAACATGGAAACATGATGCAAAATGGACGTATCAGTCCATAAAAACGAGCTCATCCGGAAGAGACGTTTTAGCAATAGTCACTCGATCAATTGTGACATCTGGGACATGTGCTTTGCTTCGAGTTGCTCAACAATTAGCAATTGTCTTGCAATGGCCCACCAGCGTGTGGGATCGCGGCAGTTTTCAAAGGTAGAGTATTCAACCCAAATTTGTTGGTTCGACACGATGGGAGTGAAAGGATATTCTCCAGTATTAGCAGTTGAGTTGTCGGCTCAACCACTGTAACATCCCAAATTTCCTAATTTGGAATGTTTTACATTGTAGCTAAGCATCTATGCATATTGATTGAAATAAAGTTTGCATTTGAATTCTTTCGATTTTTGCTTTTGCATTTCTATTTTTTCTTCACACGAGAAGTGCCGGGAAATAATTTCTTGCACGCAAGAGAGAGCGGAGCAAAATGACCCTCCAAAATGTGAGGCATTTCTGAAATATTTTGAGCCAAGAAAGCCAAAGTTTTACTCTGAAAATAATTGCAAAAAAGAAAATATAGCATAAGGGGTTTTTCTGAAAAAACATTTTTTTAACTTTTTATTTTTGCCTCGGAAAAATGATAAACGTGTAGAGATTTTTTTCTGAAATTTTTGGTATATAATACCCTTTATTATTATTTTATTTGTTTCCTTTTATTCCCTTTTAAGTTTCTGTTTTTGAAAAAAATCTAAATCTGGAATATATTTTTTTAAAGGCAAGCGCCAGCCGGCGCTTTATAGCGCGCAGCCCACCCCGCCAGCCCGGGATCGGCCTGCCCTTTCCTATTAGGGCGCTGCACCCAGCCATCTACCCCCACCCCACTGACTACCCGGGCCCGCCCCCGCGCCTACCCCACCCGCAGCGCTCCACTCCCCTCCTTTCCTTTCTTCTCCAGACCCCCGCGAATCTCTCCCTTCCTTTCTCTCTCACGGCCGAGCCGCCATGGCCGGACCTTCCTCGGCTAGCCCCGGTTCCTTTCCCCCTCGTCTACCCCCCTCCCCCTATAAAAACCCAACCCCCGAGCCGCCCTCGCCCCGTTCCACCCCCACGCCGCCCTGCCCGAGCCCCACACCGCCCCCTCGCACGTCGCCGGAGCTCGGCTCTGCTCGAGCTAGCAGGGAGCCGCTGCTGCCTCCCCGTCGCCCCAGACGCCTCCCTGCTACTGGCCCCGACCTCCCCAAGCCACGCCGGCGCCACCACTCTTCGCCGGAGGACCGCCTCCACCCCCTGGGCCCCTCCGCAGCCGTCCCCGCCCACGGGTACCTCGCCGCCGACCACCATCGAGCCACCACCGCCTCTGTCCTCGCCGGAGACCACTGCCCACGGTGAGCCTCTCCCCCTTTGCTTTCCTCCGTTGGATCCTAGGCCACTGGTGTAGATTAGAAGTAGGGATACCCCTTCGGTTCTTTTAAAAGAACCGGCGGTTATGTTATTTAATTAGTTAGCCAACTCAGTTTTGTTAAATCCCGGCCGTTTGTTAGAATCACCGCAGCACTCACCCCCCCTTAGCCAATCAGAGAACGCCACATACCCCCCCCCCCCCCCCCGTGGACTAGCTAGTTCTCTGTTTTTTTCTGTTTAATTCAAAAAACAGAGAAATCTGTAATCTTGTTTCCCCTTTAACTTTTGATCTTGCGATCCAATGAGGTTGATTATTTTTCCAGTAGATCAAAAAAATTCTGTAGTTTTTAAAAACATATAATGTGTCTATGTTTGAAATTTTACAATTTGAATTAGATCAGATTTAGTTTAAACCTTGTTTTTCTTATTCCAGGAGTTTAAAAAATGATTTTTATTTGATTCTTTTTGCTACTCCTTACTAGTGATTATATCTTACTGCGGTATAAGTTTCAAAAAAATTTAAATATTTTTACTTGGGGTTTTAATAGAAACAAGTTTCTGCCTTAGTGACGTGTAGTGAATTCTTTCACTTAGGCCATAGCTACTTATTACTTGTGATGTTATTTGACTTGTTGTTGATTGTAGTGCTTATGGTGTGTATTTGTTTGTATCGGTAGATCACCCGGAGTGCGAAGCTTGTTACTTAGAAGCGCTCGATCAAGACAACTATCATCAAGGCAAGTCATTTTGATCATACTATCTCCTATGTTTTTCGATGCATGGTAGTTTCACCTTTCTTTGCCCAATTGCATGCTGCTTAGGTACTTGGAAATTTTAGTATAGGTTGTAGTATCATGTGGTAGGCACACAACAACCCCGATACTTGGCCCCGGGACGACAAATTTCATATTGCTATGCTTGAGTAGACGGGATTTCGGTTGAGTGCATAACACGAGTGATGCGAGGTTGATTAAATAACCAAGACCGGTTAAGACAAGATTTTCAAGACCTCGTGATGCAATGCAACTCAGGGTGAAGGACGGTTGATCGGCTCCCAGGAGAAACCAGTGGATGACCCGGGATGCTGGAGACGGCCATGACATCTTGCGGAAAGCTTCACCCAGGCTCGAAGAGACGGACAGAGGCTTCAAGACCCAAGGCTTACCTGCACAGCACAAGTCATTATGGGCTCTGGCTTGGTTGGACAACGCGGCAACTCTGGACAGGCGGTGCTAGCAGATGTAGAAGAACGGTAGGAATGGATGGGCACCGACAGGGATTTAGAGGGACCCGTTGAAAGACCATGTTTTGATCATCCGGTCTTCAAACACCCTGAAGTGCGAGGACATACTCGAAGGCGATCAAATCTTGTGGGGAACGTGTGCAAAACTCTGCAGAGTGCCCAAACCTAATCGATTAGCCGTGTCCACGGTCATGGACAACTTGAGCCTAAGGCATTGAAATTTCCCTGAACTCTCAACACAACTTAATGCTGATGTGGGAATTAACAACAACTCGGGTACGAGAATTGGTTGGCGGAACCATCTCGTTAACAACAAACAAAGTAGTAATATTTGGCTTTCAGCCCCTCTTGTTGTAGGAGAAAATTGGCTTTATGCAAAACTTATAACCCCACCTGCCAAATATGCATGTAGAGATAGTTGATTATTATTTCCCCCTCTCTTTGATGACTTGCCAGCATATTCCATATGCTGACCTACACGGCTGCAACGTATCATCTTGCAGAGTACTTTTCCGACCAGGAGTGAGGCTACGATCTACGCTCAACGACATGCCCTGGAGTCGGATGGACTCGGCTACCTGATGCTTCCGCTAGTCTTCGTTAGATATCTCATGAGATGGCCTTCAGCCACTTTATTGTAATCCATTTATTGTAATAAAGTACTCGTTATGAGATTTCGATTAATAAAGCTCTGTGATTGAACTCTTGATATATACATTGATGTACTGAGTGTGTATCAGCATGTTCTTGGATGGTACTTAAACACCATAGGCTTGACTCGTTTTGAGTCGGGTCGCTACAGAAATGGTATTCAGAGCACACGCCGACCGTAGGACATAACCTCTAGGAATGGAAAAGCCTTAGGAAGAAAACTGTTTTCTTATGTCTATAAATCCTCTATTTCCTCTTCTGATCATTTCTGACTTCTCTCCGATTTTCCAATGTTTTAGATGGCCACATTCATCCCCGTTAAGTTCACGGAGTTTTGCCAGCCCGACGCCACTATGCCTTTCGGAAAGGAGCAGATACAGATCACCAAGGACTTGAGGATTGCTCTGCCGACTATCACAGGGAAACCGACTTCGTCTTACCCAGAGGATTCATGCTACAGGATTGAGGTGCACGTTCCCGGAAGGACATTCGAGCCGCGCACTGAGCCTGTGGACTTCAAGTTCATCGCACCCAACTGGATTCTCAGAAGGGACATGGCGGTCCATTGTGCACTTGGACGTATCAAGGAAGTGTACAGAGGCTGCCCTATTTCACCGGACCTATTCACGGTATCCCGGAGAAGAGAATATGGATAAATCATCTCAAGCAAGACCAAGGACGCTCTCCTGTCCTATGCCCAGACCTTGGAGAAGCACAGCGGGACTCTGGAGCATCGTGTGATCAAGGACGCCAGGAAGATCAAGCAACTGTCGCTCCGCGAACTCGAACTCGAAGAAGCAGCCCGGGAAGCCCACTATGAGAACGAACTGGAGGTGAAGGACTTTCTGGAGAGGATCGAGAAGCTGAAGACTCGAGTTGCATACCTGGAGGAGGAACTGGACATGGGCGAGAACCTTCATCCCGAAGGTGACATAGCCCCCTTGATCAGCAATGACGAGGACTATGAAGAAAGCTCCACCGAAGGACCCACCACCATGCTTTTCTGAGGAGGACACTTAGACTAGACAACCAAATTTATTTTATCGTTAAACGCTTAGGCCGATGTTTAGGTTATCGAATTTTGTATCCCCGTGTGAAACTTTGTGATGGTATTGAATAAAATGTGTGGTGTGATACTTGTTTGTTGCATTTCATATGGGTAGTGTAATTACTCTTAGACCATTGTTCTATGCTAATCTCACCCCTCTACAAACATCAGATGCCTCCGAGACGTGCCCCTACTTCCAACTTTCTGCCGGAACTCACCCAGTTGATTCAGCAACAGAATACCCTGATGCAGCTGATCATCCAGAACCAGAACAATAACAACAACCATCATCCACCCCAGGCCGACAATCTCACCCGTTTCCTGAGGTTGAACCCTCTGACTTTCTCCAGCAGCATTGAGCCCATTGTGGCAAATGATTGGCTCCGCAAGATGGAGCGGGAACTTATCACTGCTGGTTGTACTAAAGCTGAGAAGGTGCGCTTTGCCGCGCATCAACTTGAAGGCCCTGCAGCTGCATGGTGGGAGAACTACGCCACCACATACCCCATTGCTGGAGTCACTTGGGAGCAGTTCAAGCAAGCCTTCTGTACCACACATGTCTCAGCTGGTGCAATGAGTCTGAAGAAGCGTGAGTTTCGCAACTTACGCCAGGGAAATCGCTCTATGGCTCAGTATGTCGATGAATTCAGCATGCTTTCCCGTTATGCACCTGGAGATGTGGCTGATGATGCGGCCAAGCAGGAAAAGTTCTTGGAGGGACTCAATGATGAGCTGAGCATTCAGCTGACCGTAGCCAACTTCAACAACTACGAGGAGCTGGTAGATAAGGCCCTCATCTTGGAGGGGAAACACCAGCAGATGGAGAACCGCAAGCGGAAGTATGGCAATGGAAAGTTCAACTCCGTCACTCAGCAGAAGCCTCGCTCCACCCCCTATTCAGGGAATACCGGGACTGGATCCGGTAAGTTTGGAGGACACGTCCAGCATAACCACCCAGTGCACAACCATGGAGGCCACAACCATGGAGGAAATGGGAACCACCGCAACAACAGCAACTTCAAGAATGGCGGTACTGGCACTCAGCATCATTCAGCTCCAGCTCAGAAGGATCTGAATCACATCACCTGCTTCAAGTGTCAGAAGACGGGACACTATGCCACTGAATGTCCCCAGAACAAGCAGGGAAATGGAAACGGCAACGGCAACTCTGCAGCAAAGAAGCCCAATCCTTTTTCTCGAGCTCAGGTGAATCACATTGATGTTGAAGAGGTCTATGATCACCCCGATACTTTGCTTGGTAAGTTTTTGCTAAATTCACGTCCAATATTGGTACTTTTTGATTCTGGTGCAACACATTCATTCATATCAAGGGTAGTTGTGGAAAAATATAGTTTGCCAACTAGAACCCTCAGCCAGCCTATTAAGGTCAGTTCCCCAGGAGGCACGATGACAGCCGGGATAGGATGCCATGCTTTGAGTCTCAACATCGGGAACCATAATTTTCCCACCGACCTCATCGTATTAGAGTCCCAGGGATTGGATGTAATCCTAGGCATGGATTGGTTGGCCAAGTATGAAGGGAATATTGATTGTGCCCTTAAGTCTATTTTGCTCACCACCCCCGAGCAAAAGCGGATTAAGTACGTGTCTCAGCGCCCGACACGGAGTAAACGAGTAAACTCTCTCACGGGAGTAGTCCAGGAGGAAGTACCGATTGTACAGGAATACCCAGATGTATTTCCGGAGGAATTGCCGTGCATGCCACCTGATAGAGAGATTCAGTTCCTGATTGAGCTATTACCCGAAACAGCCCCGATATCCAAGAGACCCTATCGGATGCCCGCAAATGACTTGGTAGAAATCAAGAAGCAAATTAAGGAGTTGTTGGACAAAGGGTATATTCGCCCAAGTTCTTCACCTTGGGGAGCCCCAGTGCTCTTGGTTGAAAAGAAGGATAAGTCCTTGAGAATGGTTGTCGATTATCGTGCATTGAACGAGGTGACCATCAAGAACAAGTACCCCTTGCTGATGATCAATGATCTGTTTGACCAGTTAGTTGGAGCCCGAATATTCTCCAAGATGGATCTTCGATCCGGGTATCATCAGTTGAAGATTCGTGAACAGGATATACCCAAGACAACCTTCACCACTCGGTACGTCTTGTATGAGTACACGGTCATGTCATTTGGACTGACTAATGCTCCGGCATATTTTATGAATCTGATGAACAAGGTATTTATGGAATACTTGGGTAAGTTTGTCGTGGTGTTCATCGATGACATACTGATATTCTCCAAGAACGAAGAGGAACACAAGGAACATCTGCGTCTAGTTCTGGAGAAACTTCGAGAGCATAAGTTGTATGCAAAGTTTAGCAAATGTGAATTTTGGTTGAAGGAAGTCGGATTCCTCGGACACGTCATCTCAGGAGAAGGAATAGCAGTGGACCCTGCCAAGGTCGCAGCAGTCACCGAATGGGTAGCACCCACGTCAGTCAAGGAGATCCGCAGTTTCCTCGGACTTGTCGGATATTACCGGAGGTTCATTGAGAATTTCTCAAAGATCGCCAAGCCCATGACAGAGTTGTTGAAGAAGGAGTCCAAGTATGTTTGGACTGAGGAATGTGAAACCAGTTTTCAAGAGTTGAAGAAACGTCTGGTTACAGCCCCAGTGCTGATATTGCCGAACATTCGGAAGGATTTCCAGGTTTACTGTGACGCTTCTCGTCAAGGACTCGGAGGAGTGCTCGTGCAAGAAGGTAAAGTTGTAGCCTATGCATCCAGACAGCTCAGACCCCATGAGTTGAATTATTCCATGCATGACTTGGAACTAGCAGCCGTAGTGCACGCTCTCAAGACCTGGAGACATTTCCTAATCGGAAATAGTTGTGATGTTTACACTGATAACAAGAGCCTGAAGTATATCTTCACGCAGAAGGAGTTGAACCTCAGACAGAGGCGATGGCTAGAGTTGATCAAGGACTATGACATGAAACTGCATTATCACCCAGGCAAGGAAATTGTTGTAGCTGATGCGTTGAGCCGCAAGAGTTATGTGAACACACTCATAGCAGGAGGATTACCCCAGGGGTTAGCCGATGACCTACGAGAGCTCATATTGGAAATAGTTCCAAGAGGATTTGTTGCCACACTAGAAATTCAATCCACTTTGACAGAAAGGATCCGCGAGGCACAGAAATCGGACAAGGAGATAGCTGAGATTAAGCATAAAATGAAAGACAGGAAGGCTAAAGGTTTTCGTGAGGATGAACACGGAACTTTATGGTTTGAGGATCACATTTATGTGCCCAATGATCCCGAACTCAGGAAGTTGATACTTCAGGAGGCCCATGATTCCCCGTACTCGATACACCCCGGCAACACCAAGATGTATCTGGATCTGAAAGAAAGTTTTTGGTGGACAGGAATGAAGAAAGACATTGCCGAGTTTGTAGCAATATGCGATGTTTGTCAGCGAGTAAAAGCCGAGCATCAGAAGCCAGCAGGTTTGCTTCAACCCCTGCCGATACCCGAGTGGAAATGGGAAAATCTTGGTATGGACTTCATCACAGGATTACCCAGGACCCGTTCTGGCTATGATTCTATTTGGGTTGTGGTCGACCGTTTGACCTAGGTAGCTCACTTCATTCCTATGAAGAGTACTTACACGAGTGCCAAGCTGGCCAAGATATATATGACCAGGATCGTATGTCTGCACGGAGTACCGAAGAGTATTGTGTTAGATAGAGGGACTCAGTTCACATCAAAATTTTGGCACCAACTGCATGAAACCTTGGGAACGAGATTGGAGTTTAGTACAGCTTTTCACCCACAGACAGATGGACAGACCGAGAGAGTCAATCAGATTCTGGAGGACATGTTGAGAGCTTGCGCACTAGACTATGGGTCTAGTTGGGATGACAATTTGCCTTATGCCGAGTTCTCATACAACAACAGCTACCAGACCAGTCTGAAGATGGCCCCTTTCGAAGCTCTATACGGAAGGAGGTGCAGAACACCGTTGATGTGGGATGGAGTTGGAGACCGACAACTTTTTGGACCCGACCTTATCCGAGATTCTGAAGAGAAGGTAAGCTGATTCGTGACCGACTCAAGATAGCTCAGTCCATGCAGAAAAGTTATGACGACAGCAAACGCAAGGAAGTAACATACGAAGTGGGAGACCGAGCATATCTTCGGGTGTCTCCACTTCGAGGAATCAAGAGATTTGGTGTGAAAGGAAAGTTAGCACCCCGATTCATTGGCCCCTACAAAATTCTTGAATGTAGAGGCGAAGTCGCATATAAACTGGAACTGCCGGAACGATTGTCTGGAGTTCATGATGTCTTCCATGTTTCCCAGTTGAAGAAATGCCACGCTGAGATGGCTGATGTTCCGTTGAGAGATACAGTGCCCCTAGAGGCCATACAGCTTGACAGTGATCTGATGTATGAGGAGAAACCCATCAGGATTCTCGAGACTGCCAACAGAGTTACCCGCAGCAAGATCATCAAGTTCTGCAAGGTGTTGTGGAGCCACCACACCGAGGAAGAAGCCACCTGGGAACGAGAAGAGGATCTTCGCCGAGACCACCCGCACCAATTTTCTAGCCAATCCGAATCTCGAGGGCGAGATTCATCTTAAGGTGGGTAGGTTTGTAACATCCCATATTTCCTAATTTGGAATGTTTTACATTGTAGCTAAGCATCTATGCATATTGATCGAAATAAAGTTTGCATTTGAATTCTTTCGATTTTTGCTTTTGCATTTCTATTTTTTCTTCACACGAGAAGTGCCGGGAAATAATTTCTTGCACGCAAGAGAGAGCGGAGGAAAATGACCCTCCAAAATGTTTGGCATTTCTGAAACATTTTGAGCCAAGAAAGCCAAAGTTTTACTGTGAAAATAATTGCAAAAAAGAAAATATAGCATAAGGGGTTTTTCTGAAAAAACATTTTTTTAACTTTTTATTTTTGCCTTGGAAAAATGTTAAACGTGTAGAGATTTTTTTCTAAAATTTTTGGTATATAATACCCTATATTAATTATTTTATTATTTTTCCTTTTATTCCCTTTTAAGTTTCTGTTTTTGAAAAAATCTAAATCTGGAATATTTTTTTAAAGGCAAGCGCGAGCCGGCGCTTTATAGCGCGCAGCCCACCCCGCCAGCCCGGGATCGGCCTGCCCTTTCCTATTAGGGCGCTCCACCCAGCCATCTACCCGCCACCCCACTGACTACCCGGGGCCGCCCCCGCGCCTACCCCACATGCAGCGCCCCACTCCCCTCCTTTCCTTTCTTCTCGAGACCCCCGCGAATCTCTCCCTGCCTTTCTCTCTCACGGCCGAGCCGCCATGGCCGGACCTTCCTCCGCTATCCCCGGTTCCTTTCCCCCTCGGCTACCCCCCCCCCCTCCCCCTATAAAAACCCAACCCCCGAGCCGCCCTCGCCCCGTTCCACCCCCACGCCACCCCCTCGCACGTCGCCGAAGCTCGGCTCTGCTCGAGCTAGCAGGGAGCCGATGCTGCCTCCCCGTCGCCCTGGACGCCTCCCTGCTACTGGCCCCGACCTCCCCAAGCCACGCCGGCGCCGCCACTCTTCGCCCGAGGACCGCCTCCACCCCCTGGGCCCCTCCGCAGCCGTCCCCGCCCACGGGTACCTCGCCGCCGACCACCACCGAGCCGCCACCGCCTCTATCCTCGCCGGGGAACCCTGCCCACGGTGAGCCTCTCCCCCTTTGCTTTTCCTCCGTTGGATCCTAGGCCACTGGTGTAGATTAGAAGTAGGGATACCCCTTCGGTTCTTTTAAAAGAAGCGGCGGTTATGTTATTTAATTAGTTAGCCGACTCAGTTTTGTTAAATCCCGGACGTTTGTTAGAATCACCGCAGCACTCACCTCCCTTAGCCAATCAAAGCACGCCACATACCCCCCCTCCCCCCGTGGACTAGCTAGTTCTCTGTTTTTTCTGTTTAATTCAAAAAAACAGAGAAAGTTGTAATCTTGTTTCCCCTATAACGTTTGATCTAGAGATCCAATGAGGTTGATTATTTTTCTAGTAGATCAAAAAAATTCTGTAGTTTTTAAAAACATATAATTTGTCAATGTTTGAAATTTTCAAATTTGAATTAGATCAGATTTAGTTTAAACCTTGTTTTGCTTATTCCAGGAGTTTAAAAAATTGATTTTTATTTGATTCTTTTTGCTACTTCTTCCTAGTGATTATTTCTTACTGTGGTATAAGTTTCAAAAAAATTTAAATATTTTTACTTGGGATTTTAACAGAAACAAGTTTCTGCCTTAGTGACGTGTAGTGAATTCTTTCACTTAGGCCATAGCTACTTATTACTTGTGATGTTATTTGACTTGTTGTTGATTGTAGTGCTTATGGTGTGTATTTGTTTGTATCGATAGATCACCCAGAGTGTGAAGCTTGTTACTTAGCAGCGCTCGATCAAGACAACTATCATCAAGGCAAGTCATTTTGATCATACTATCTCCTATGTGTTTTCGATGCATGGTAGTTTCACCTTTCTTTTCCCAATTGCATGTTGCTTAGGTACTTGGAAATTTTAGCATAGGTTGTAGTATCATGTGGTAGGCACACAACAACCCCGATACTTGGCCCCGGGACGACAAATTTCATATTGCTATGCTTGAGTAGACGGGATTTCGGTTGAGTGCATAACACGAGTGATGCGAGGTTGATTAAATAACCAAGACCGGTTAAGACAAGATTTTCAAGACCTCATGATGCAATGCAACTCTGGGTGAAGGACGGTTGATCGGCTCCCTGGAGAAACCAGTGGATGACCCGGGATGCTGGAGACGGCCATGACATCTTGCGGAAAGCTTCACCCAGGCTCGAAGAGACGGACGGAGGCTTCAAGACCCAAGGCTTACCTGCACAGCCACAAGTCATTATGGGGCTCTGGCTTGGTTGGATAACGCGGCGACTCTGGATAGGCGGTGCTAGCAGATGTAGAAGAACAGTAGGAATGGATGGGCACCGACAGGGATTCACAGGGACCCGTTGAACGACCATGTTTTGATCATCCGGTCTTCAAACACCCTGAAGTGTGAGGACATACTCGGAGGCGATCAAATATTGTGGGGAACGTGTGCAAAACTCTGCAGAGTGCCCAAACCTAATCGATTAGCCGTGTCCACGGTCATGGACAACTTGAGCCGAAGGCATTGAAATTTCCCTGAACTCTCGACACAACTTAATGATGATGTGGGAATTAACAACAACTCGGGTACGAGAATTGGTTGGCGCAACCATCTCGTTAACAACAAACAAAGTAGTAATATTTTGCTTTAAGCCCCTCTTGTTGTAGGAGAAAATTGGCTTTATGCAAAACTTATAACCCCACCTGCCAAATATGCATGTAGAGATAGTTGATTATTATTTTCCCCGTCTCTTTGATGACTTGCCGGCATATTCCATATGCTGACCTACACGGCTGTAACGTATCATGTTGCAGAGTACTTTTCCGACCAAGAGTGAGGCTACGATCTACGCTCAACGACATGCCCTGGAGTCGGATGGACTCGTCTACCTGATGCTTCCGCTAGTCTTTGTTAGATATCTCATGAGATGGCCTTCAGCCACTTTATTGTAATCCATTTATTGTAATAAAGTACTCGTTATGAGATTTCGATTAATAAAGTTGTGTGATTGAACTCTTGAGATATACATTGATGTACTGAGTGTGTACCAGCATGTTCTTGGGATGGTACGGAAACACCAGAGGCTTGACTCGTTTTGAGTCGGGTCGCTACAACCACACCTGAAAGATTAGTATCTGCAAGCAGGATATAAGCAGCAAAGGTAGTATGATAGCAACGGTGCTAGGAAAGAATCTGTTGACGGGAGATTATTCCTAACTGAAGTATCAATGGCGCCAGTAAAGTATTATAGCAGGTAGTAGCAGTGTAACGAGTAACAACACTGGCAAGGAACAACAATAGTGACAGCAATAGCAAGTAGCAGCAGTAGCAAGTAATAGCAACATCAACTAACAGTAGTGGCAGCAGCAGCAGGACAAAGCAAGTAAAAGTAGCAGCAAGTAACAGTAGCAGCAATAGTAGTAACAGCAGCAGAGCAAAGCAAGTAACAGTAGCAGTAGCAGCAAGTAACAATGGCAGTGGGACAAACTTGTAGGCAATGGATCGGTGATTTGTTGGATGACATTCATCATGCAACAGTTATAACACGGAGAGATATGTGACTAGCTCCCGTTCGTCAATGTGATGTAGGCATGCATTCCATGTGTAGTCATACGTGCTTAGGGAAAAGAACTTGCTTGACATCTATTTTCCATCCCTCCCGTGGTAGTGGGGTCCAAATGGATACTACGAGATATGAAGGTTCTCCTTTTAATAAAGAACCAGACCAATGCATTAGCACTTGGTGAACACATGAACTCCTCAAACTATGGTCATCATCGGGAGTGGTTCCGGTTATTGTCACTCCGGGGTTGCCAGATCATAACACATAGTAGGTAACTACAACTTGCAAGATCGGATCTAAAACACATATATATTGGTGACAACATAATAATTTCAGATCTGAATTCATGGCACTCGTGCCCTAGTGACAAGCATTAAGCATGGCAAAGTAGTAGCAACATCAATCTCAGAACATAGTGGGTACTAGGGATCAATCCCCATCAAAACTAACTCGATTACACGATAGATATCATCCTACTCATCACCGCCCAGCGAGCCTACGAATAGATTACTCATGAACGATGAAGAGCTTCATGGAATTGGAGAGGGAAGAAGGTTGATGATGATGATGGCTACGATCTCCTTGATCCGGAGCCCGAAATGGACTCCAGATCTGCCCTCCAGGGCAAGAACGGGATGTGGCGGCGCCTCTAGATCGTGAAACGCGATCAACTCTTCTCTCCTGATTTTTTTCCAGGACGAAAGGGAATAAATAGCGCTGGAATTGGGGGCGGCAGAGCCACGTGGGCCCCACAAGCCTGGTAGTCGTGACCAGGGGGAGGCCGCGGCTACAGGGCTTGTGGCCCACTGGCCCGTCCCCTCCGGTGGATCTTTGCGGAGATATTTTTCATATTTTCTAGAAATATTCTCTGTAAATTTTCAGGACGTTCCGAGAACTTTCATTTCTGCACAAAAACAACACCATGGCAATTCTGCTGAAAAGAGCGTGAGTCCGGGTTAATTCCATTCAAATCATGCAAATTAGAGTCCAAAACAAGGGCAAAAGAGTTTGGAAAAGTAGATGCGATGGAGACGTATCAACTCCCCCAAGCTTAAAACCTTTCTTGTCCTCAAGCAATACAGTTGACAAACTGAAAGAGAAAGTAAAACTTTGACAAACTATGTTTGATCTTGTTGTTGCAACTATGTCTAACTCATAACCATAATTTCAGCAAGATCACAAGTTAACCACATAAGCAAGTGACACATAGGTCTCACGGTAAACTAATATCATTGGCATAATCAGCTAGCGAGCAAATAATAATAAGTTTCAGATACCAACAATTCAATCAAAACAAGCATGAAGCAATATGAATAGGTGGTATCTCGCTAGATCTTTCTAAGACTGCAAAACATAAATGCAGAGCACTTTCAAAGATCAAGGGCTGACTAAACATTGTAGTTCATAGCAACGAAGATCCAGTCATAGTCATACTCAATATCAATCAAAATAAAATCATAAAAATGACAGAGGTGCTCTCTAATTGTTGCTTATATAAGAAGAGGATGACTCAATAGGAAAATAAATAGACAGGCCCTTCGCAGAGGGAAGCATTGATTTGCACATGTGCCAGAGCTCAAGCTTTCAAAACAGAGATAATAATTTTGGGTGGCATGCTTTCATTGTCAACGCAATGACCAAGAGTTCTCAATATCTTCCATGCCACTCATGCTATAGGCGGTTCCTAAACAGAAAAGTAAAGTTTTAACTCCCCCACCACCAACCAATCACACTCCAGGCTAGTCGAATCCTCGGGTACCGTCCATACTAACATCAATCCGGGGGGAGTCTTGTTTTACAGTTATGTTTTTGATTTAAGCGTGGAACTAGGCATTCCAATTACCGGCCCCTTTCTCGTGAATGACAGTGAATAAACACATGTCGAGGATAACACGCCTAATATGGAAGATATCAATAGCCCCCTGTCACCACATGAGCAGTTCAGGCATGCAAAACAGATTATTTCTTGAAGGTTTAGAGAATGGCACATGCAAATTTACTTGGAACGGCAGGTAGATACCGCAAATAGGTAGGTATGGTGGACTCTCATGGAAAAACTTTTGGGTTTATGGAAGTGAATGCACAAGCAGTATTCCGCTTAGTACAAGTGAAGGCTAGCAAAAGACTAGGAAGCGACCAACTAGAGAGCGACAACAGTCATCAAGATGCAATGAGTTTGACTAACATTGAGTGCAAGCATGAGCAGGATATAAATCACCATGAACACGAACATCATAGAGGCTATGTTGATTTTGTTTCAACTACATGCATGAACATGCGCCAAGTCAAGCCACTTGAATCATTCAAAGGAGAATGCCATCCTATCATACTACATCATAGTCATCTCAAAATCTATGTTGGCATTCAAGACAAACCTTTATAAGCTCCTAGCTAATTAAGTATGGCATCAGAAACTATGATCTCTAAGTTGTCATTGCAAACATGGTTCTCTCTCAACAAAGCTGAATCAGGGACGACAAGCTAGTCATATTTACAAAAACAAAATAGATAGAGTTCATACCAGCTTTTCCAATCTCACTCACTTCATCATATATCATCATTATTGCCTTTCACTTGCACGATCGAACGATGTGAACAATAATAAGAGTGCTCGTGCATTGGACTAAGCTGAATCTGCAGGCAAACACAAAGGAGAAGACAAAGTAATATGGCTCTTTAACAAATGAACAGATATGCATGCGAGAGCCACTAAACATTGTAACCATGGTCTTCTACCTTGACTCAAAGAAAAAGAAAACTATTTACATGGGAAAGCTCCCAACAAGCAAAAGAACAAAGGAAAATCTTTTAGAATTTTCTCAAAAGGACACAAAACAAGAAAACAAGAAAACGAAAATAAACTAGCATGGATAATACAGTGGCAAAGTGTAAACACCGACTAACAAAGTGAAAGCATAAGCATGAATGTAAAGTTGGTGCAAACACGTACTCCCCCAAGCTTAGGCTTTTGTCCTAGCTTGGTCTACTCCCAAGACTGGTCTGGGTGATACCCAAAATCATCATGTGGGTTGTACGGGAACGCTGCAGCCACTGCATGAATAGCTGCTTCATGGAGACGAGAAGTCTCACCCTCCCTCCCATACTCCTCTGCTTCTCCAATGGTTATGTAATATCTTCGTTTAACCTGAAAGTCAAAGAAGGCAGGAGCAGGAAGCGTAATATGAAAAGCACGCTGTCGGTTAAATACTAACCGGTAAACAAGGGATTCTTCATCCCTCTCGAGAAACTGATAGCGTGTCAGAGCGACACTATCAAGATAGGTTGTACGGAGAGGGGGATCTCCTGAACAGATGGGTACTCCAAGAAAATTTGCTAAGCACGTAGCATAAATCCCACCAAAGAAATCCCCATCAATGGCATTATTATTCAGCCTCCTTGCTATTATAGCTCCCATGTTGAAGCTCCTGTCACCTGTTACTGCGCTCTTAAGGATACTAAGGTCGGATGCGCATAGGTGGAAATGTTCAAACTTGCCATTAATGCATCTACCTATGAAGAGGGCAAAGTAGTGCAAGGCAGGGAAATGAATTCTTCCTATGGTAGCTTGCGTGATGTATCTAGTTTCTTGAACAATTATACTACAGACAAAATCTCTAACCGAAGACTTAGCAGGATCATTAAGACTACCCCCATCAGGTATCTTGCAAATCCTATTGAAATCCTCCAAATCCATGGTGTAGGATTTATCATACAGATCAAACAGTATGGATGAGTCATGGCCAACTAAAAATTTAAATCTACGCATGAAAGAGGCAGTGAGCATAGGATATTGTTCACATTTATCTGAGAGGAATTCTTCTAACCCGACATTGCGGACAAGTGTATCAAACTCATCCTTGAAGTCTGCTTCGATCATGAACTCATTGGAAGGCCATTCACATGGTTGTACCAGTGCGTCCCTTAGTTGATAAGGATCGGGCTCCCGAATAGAAAGACGGCGACCCTTCTTACTTGAGGAACCACCATGAAACTTCCTCCTGAGCATAATTTCTTTTTTCTGAAATTTTTGAAGATCAAGAGAAAAGTGAATAAAGACCAACCACACCTTGTAGCAACTACTCCTACTAGTGCCTAGAGACCGTATCACGCGCTAAAACTACTTGGGACCAGCTAAAATTAACATTTCAAGCTTAAGAACAGGGTCACCAAGGTAGCAAGAATACGCGAAGGATAAAGCACTAGAGTAGAAACTAATTGGACCAATGGAGGAGTCACTTACCAAGGAGTAATTTCCCCAAAACGGTTCGGAGAATGGTGCTTTGAGCAAGGAGATCGAAAATCATAGCCAAATGAGCAAGAACACGGGTTTGAGCTGTGAAACGATTTTTTCTAGAGGTAGAAGAAGAGGATGGGAGCTGGAATGAGTGGAGGGAGTCCCTGTGGGCCCCACAAGCTTGGTAGCCGCGGCCACGGGGAGGCCGCGGCTACAGGGCTTCTGGCCCACTGGTGTGGCCCCCAGGCCAGCTCTCAGTCCCAGTATTTTTCAAAAAATCCAGAAAAATCATATTTTATTTTCAAGACCATCGGAGAACTTTTATTTTCGAGGTACTTTTCTCCACGACGCTAAAACAGAAAACAGGAAAAACTAAACTAAATCTATCATTTTTCTTCTAAGCAACAGAAAGTGAAAGCTAAAAACTGAGGTATGTGACTCTTTGATTCATCCATTTCATGGTCATCGAAAGAAATCCGTCAATGGGGTTGATCAAATCCTCATGACAAAACTTTTTCAAATCACAAAAGGAAACGGAGAATTGTCAAATAGCCACTAAGTCACCTCAATGGGGACATGAATCTCCCCAACAAGCAAATCATATTTCATCTTAACACGAGGAATAGGGCATTCAAAGCTCCCAATAAGAATCAATGAAGTTTTTTCAATAGCATTGATGCAATGTACTTGACATCGTTTCTTTGGAAAGTGCATTGTATGCTCATTACCATTGACATGGAAGGTGACATTGCCTTTGCTGCAATCTATAACAGCCCTTGCGGTGTTTAAGAACGGTCTTCCAAGAATGATCGCCATGGCATCATCCTCAGGAATATCCAGGATAACAAAGTCCGTCAAGATAGTAACGTTAGCAACCACAATAGGCACATCCTCACAAATGCCGACAGGGAAAGCAGTTGATTTGTCGGCCATTTGCAGAGAAATTTCAGTGGGTGTCAACTTATCCAGTTCAAGTCTACGATAAAGAGAGAGAGAGGCATAACACTAACACTGGCTCCAAGGTCACATAAGGCAGTTCTTATGTAGTTTCCTTTAATGGAGCAAGGTATAGTGGGCACTCCGGGATCACCAAGTTTCTTAGGAGTTCCACCTTTGAAAGTGTAATTGGCAAGCATGGTGGAGATCTTGAGATCTGGTATCTTCCATTTATTGGTCACGATATCTTTCATGTAGTTGGCATATGGAGACATTTTGAGCATATCAATTAACCGCACCTGCAGAAAGATGGGTCTCAACATTTCAATAAAGCGCTCAAAATCCTCATCATCCTTTTTCTTGGATGGCTTAGGAGGAAAGGGCATGGGTCTCTGAATCCATGGCTCCCTTCCTTTACCATGCTTCCTAGCAGTGAAGTCATTCTTATCGTATCTCTTAGGTTGTGGGTTATCAGGATTAACCGTAGGTTCAATCTCCACATCCTTATCATTGCTAGGTTGAGCATTATTATGAACATTGCTGTCCATATTGTCACCAGGTTCATGTTCATCCCCAGATTGTGTTTCTGCATCAGACGCAGAAATATCATTTGGTTCTTCAGGTGTGACAGTATTTGGTGAACTGACATATAGGTTTCTATCATCCTTCTTCTTATTCTTAGGATGACTGGGTGTGTCAGAATTAATTCCTTGAGAATCTTGATCAATTATCTTAGGATGGCCTTCAAGATACAAAGGTTCCTGAGTCATTTTGCCTCCTCTAGTAATGACTCTGACAGAGTTGTCATTTAATTCATTGAGCAAGTCATTCTGAGCTTTAAGTACTTGTTCTACCTGAGTAGTAATCATAGAGGCATGTTTACTTAGAAGCTTCAGATCATTGACATTTCTGTCTACACAAGCACTTAAATGACTAAGCATACGAGTACTTTGTTCCAATTGTCTGCTAACATAATCATTGAAACTCTGTTTTTTGGCAACAAAGTTGTCAAATTCATCAAAGCATAGGCTAGCAGGTTTTTCAAAAGGAATATCACTCTCATTGAATCTATGCAGAGAATTCACCTCTACTACTTGTATCGGGTTATCGAGACCATGGATCTCTTCGATGGGCGGTAGATTTTTGACTTCTTCAGATCTAATGCCTTTCTATTGCATAGATTTCTTGGCTTCTTGCATATCTTCGGGACTGAGGAATAGAATACCTCTTTTCTTAGGAGTTGTCTTAGGAGGTGGTTCGGGAATAGTCCAAGCATTATCGTTGATCAAGATGTTATTAAGTAGGATCTCAGCTTGTTCTACAGATCGTTCCCTAAAAACACAACCGGCACAACTATCTAGGTGGTCTCTAGAAGCATCGGTAAGTCTGTTATAGAAGATATCAAGTATCTCGTTCTTATTAAGAGGGTGATCAGGCAAAGCATTCTCTAGCTGGATGAGCCTCCCCCAAGCTTGTGGGAGACTCTCTTCTTTGAGTTGAGCAAAGTTGTATATTTCCTGCAAGGCAGCTTGCTTCTTATGGGCAGGGAAATATTACTCACAGAAGTAATAGACGATATCCTCGGGACTACTCACACATCCAGGATCAAGAGAAGTGAACCAGGCTTTAGCGTCATCCTTTAGAGAAAAAGGAAACAACTTAAGGATATAGTAGTAGCGGACCTTCTCCTCACTAGTGAAAAGGGTGGCTATATCCTGTAGTTTGGTAAGATGGGCTACGACCGTCTCAGACTCATAACCGTGGAAAGGATCAGATTCTACTAGAGAGATTTGTTGGAAATATGCCCTAGAGGCAATAATAAATTATGTATTATTATATTTTTTAGTTCATGATAATCTTTTATTATCCATGCTATAATTGTATTGATTGGAAACACAATACTTGTGTGGATACATAGACAAAACACTGTCCCTAGTAAGCCTCTAGTTGACTAGCTCGTTGATCAAAGATGGTCAAGGTTTCCTGGCCATAGGCAAGTGTTGTCACTTGATAACGGGATCACATCATTAGGAGAATCATGTGATGGACTAGACCCAAACTAATAGACGTAGCATGTTGATCGTGTCATTTTGTTGCTACTGTTTTCTGCGTGTCAAGTATTTATTCCTATGACCATGAGATCATATAACTCACTGACACCGGAGGAATGCTTTGTGTGTATCAAACGTCGCAACGTAACTGGGTGACTATAAAGATGCTCTACATGTATCTCCGAAGGTGTTAGTTGAGTTAGTATGGATCAAGACTGGGATTTGTCACTCCGTGTGACGGAGAGGTATCTCGGGGCCCACTCGGTAATACAACATCACACACAAGCCTTGCAAGCAATGTAACTTAGTGTAAGTTGCGGGATCTTGTATTACGGAACGAGTAAAGAGACTTGCCGGTAAACGAGATTGAAATAGGTATGCGGATACTGACGATCGAATCTCGGGCAAGTAACATACCGAAGGACAAAGGGAATGACATACGGGATTATACGAATCCTTGGCACTGAGGTTCAAACGATAAGATCTTCGTAGAATATGTAGGATCCAATATGGGCATCCAGGTCCCGCTATTGGATATTGACCGAGGAGTCTCTCGGGTCATGTCTACATGGTTCTCGAACCCGCAGGGTCTGCACACTTAAGGTTCGACGTTGTTTTATGCGTATTTGAGTTATATGGTTGGTTACCAAATGTTGTTCGGAGTCCCGGATGAGATCAGGACGTCACGAGGGTTTCCGGAATGGTCCGGAAATGAAGATTGATATATAGGATGACCTCATTTGATTACCGGAAGGTTTTCGGAGTTACCGGGAATGTACCGGGAATGACGAATGGGTTCCGGGAGTTCACCGGGGGGGTAACCCACCCCGGGGAAGCCCATAGGCTTTGGGGAGACACACCAGACCTTAGTGGGCTGGTGGGACAGCCCCAAGGGGGCCTATGCGCCAAGAAAATAAAATCAAAGGAAAAGAAAAAAAAAGAGGGAGGAAGTGGGAAGGGAGGGGGACTCCTCCCACCAAACCAAGTCCAACTCGGTTTGGGGGGGGAGTCCTCCCCCCCTTGGCTCGGCCGACCCCTTGAGGGTCCCTTGGACCCCAAGGCAAGGTCCCCCTCCCTCCTCCTATATATATGGAGCTTTTAGGGCAGATTTGAGACGACTTTCTCACGGCTGCCCGACCACATACCTCCATAGTTTTTCCTTTAGATCGTGTTTCTGCGGAGCTCGGGCGGAACCCTGCTGAGACGAGATCATCACCAACCTCCGGAGCGCCATCACGCTGCCGGAGAACTCTTCTACCTCTCCGTCTCTCTTGCTGGATCAAGAAGGCCGAGATCATCGTCGAGTTGTACGTGTGCTGAACGCGGAGGTGCCGTCCGTTCGGTACTAGATCGTGGGACTGATCGCGGGATTGTTCGCGGGGCGGATCGAGGGACGTGAGGACGTTCCACTACATCAACCGCGTTCTCTAAAAGCTTCTGCTGTACGATCTACAAGGGTACGTAGATCACTCATCCCCTCTCGTAGATGGACATCACCATGATAGGTCTTCGTGCGCGTAGGAAATTTTTTGTTTCCCATGCGACGTTCCCCAACAGTGGCATCATGAGCTAGGTTCATGCGTAGATGTCTTCTCGAGTAGAACACAAAAGGTTTTGTGGGTGGTGATGTGCGTTTTTCTGCCCTCCTTAGTCTTTTCTTGATTCCGCGGTATTGTTGGATTGAAGCGGCTTGGACCGACATTACTCGTACGCTTACGAGAGACTGGTTTCATCGTTACGAGTAACCCCCTTTGCTCAAAGATGACTGGCAAGTGACGGTTTCTCCAACTTTAGTTGAATAGGATTTGACCGAGGAGGTCCTTGGATGAGGTTAAATAGCAACTCATATATCTCCGTTGTGGTGTTTGCGTAAGTAAGATGCGATCCTACTAGATACCCTTGGTCACCACGTAAAACATGCAACAACAAAATTAGAGGACGTCTAACTTGTTTTTGCAGGGTATGATTGTGATGTGATATGGCCAACGATGTGATGTGATATATTGGATGTACGAGCTGATCATGTTGTAACAGAAATATCGACTTGCACGTCGATGGTACGGCAACCGGCAGGAGCCATAGGGTTGTCTTTATACTAACGTTTGTGCTTGCAGATGCGTTTACTATTTTGCTAGGATGTAGCTTTAGTAGTAATAGCATAAGTAGCACGACAACCCCGATGGCAACACGTTGATGGATGATCATGGTGTGGCGCCGGTGACAAGAAGATCGTGCCGGTGTTTTGGTGATGGAGATCAAGAAGCACGTGATGATGGCCATATCATATCACTTATGAATTGCATGTGATGTTAATCCTTTTATGCACCTTATTTTTCTTAGAACGACGGTAGCATTATGAGGTGATCTCTCACTAAAATTTCAAGACGAAATTGTGTTCTCCCCGACTGTCCACCGTTGCTACAGTTCGTCGTTTCGAGACACCGCGTGATGATCGGGTGTGATAGACTCAACGTTCACATACAACGGGTGCAAAACAGTTGCGCACGCGGGACACTCGGGTTAAGCTTGACGAGCCTAGCATGTGCAGACATGGCCTCGGAACACATGAGACCGAAAGGTCGATCATGAATCATATAGTTGATATGATTAGCATAGGGATGCTTACCACTGAAACTATACTCAACTCACGTGATGATCGGACTTGAGCTAGTGTAAGTGGATCATGAACCACTCAAATGACTAGAGAGATGTACTTTTTGAGTGGGAGTTCTTAAGTAATATGATTAATTGAACTAATTGTCATGAACATAGTCTAATGGTCTTTGCGAATTACGATGTAGCTTGCGCTGTAGCTCTACTGTTTTTTATATGTTCCTAGAGAAAATTTAGTTGAAAATTGATAGTAGCAAACTTTGCAGACTGAGTCTGTAAAACCGAGGATTGTCCTCGTTGCTACGCAGAAGGCTTATGTCCTTAATGCACCACTCGGTGTGCTGCACCTCGAGCGTCGTCTGTGGATGCTGTGAACATCCGACATACACGTTTCTGATGACTACACGATAGTTCAGTGCAAAATACTTAATGGCTTAGAAGCAAGGCACCGAAAACGTTTTAAAACGTCACGGAACATAAGTGATGTTCTAAAGAGATGAAATTGTGATTTCATGCTTGTGCCCTTGTTAAGAGGTACGAGACCTCCAACAAGATTCTTTGACCACAAAGTAAAGGAGAAAAGCTCAATCGTTGAGCGTGTGCTCAGATTGTCTGAGTACGACAATCACTTGAATCAAGTGGGAGCTAATCTTCCAGATGAGATAGTGATGGTTCTCCAAAAGGTCACTGCCACCAAGCTTTGAGAGCTTCGTGATGAACTGTAACGTATCAAGGATAAATACAATGATCCTTGAGCGATTCGTGACGTTTGACAGTGCGAAAGTAGAAATCAAGAAGGAGCATCAATAGTTGATGGTTTGAAAAACCACTAAGTTTCAAGAAAGGCGAGGGCTAGAAGGGATACTTCGTGAAACGGCAAAACAGTTGCTGCGCTAATGAAGAGACCCAAGATTAAACCCAAACCCGAGACTAAGTGCTTCTGTAATAAGGGGAACAGTCACTGAGGCGGAGCAACTCTATATACTTGGTAGATAAGAAGGCTGGCAAAAGTCGAGAGAAGTATATTTGATATACATAATGTAGATGTGTACTTTACTAGTACTCCTAGTAGCACGAGGGTATTGGATACCGGTTCGGTTGCTAAGTGATTAGTAACGCGAAATGAAAGCTACGGCATAAACGGAGACTAGCTAAAAGCGAGGTGACGATACGTGTTGGAAGTGTTTCCAAGGTTGATATGATCAAACGTCGCACGCTCCCTCTACCATCGGGATTGGTGTTGAACCTAAATAATTGTTATTTGGTGCTTGCGTTAAGCATGAACATGATTGGATCGTGTTTATTGCAATACGATTATTCATTCAAAGAGAATAATGGTTGCTCTATTTGCTTGAATAATCACCTTCAATGGTTTATTGAATCTCGATTGTAGTGTTACACATTGGTGCCAAAAGATACGAGTTAATGATGATAGTACCACTTACTTGTGGCACTACCGCTTGAGTCATGTTAGTATAAATTGCATGAAGAGGCTCCATCCTGATGGATCTTTACTCACCTGATTTCGAATCACTAGTGACATGCAAATCATACCACATGAGCAAGGCCTTGTTTTCATTGAGATGAAACAAGATAGTAACTTGTTGGAAGTGATACATTTTGATGTATGCAGTCCAATTAGTGCTGAGGCACGCAGTGGATATCATTATGTTCTTACTTCACTGACGACTTGAGTAGATGCAGGAGTATTTACTTAATGAATCACAAGTCTGAAATATTGAAAAGTTCAATTCCGTTTTAGAGTGAAGTTCGTCGTAACAAGAGGATGAACTGTCTACGATATGATCATAGAAATGAATATCTGAGTTACGAGTTTTTGGTACACAGTTAAAACAATGTGGAAATTGTTTCACAGTTCATGCCACCTCGAACATCGTAGTATGCTGATGTGTCTGAACGTCATAGCCACGCACTATTTGGTATGGTGCATACTATGATGTCTCTTATCGAATTACCACTATCGTTTATGGTTTATGCATTAGAGACAACCGCACTCACTTTAAATAGGGCACCGCGTATTTCCGTTGAGATGACACAGTATAGACTGAGGTTTAGAGGAATCTAAACTGTCGTTTCTTGAAAGTTTGGGGTTTCGACACTTATGTGAAAAAGTTTCAGTATGATAAACTCGAACCCAAATCGGATAAATGCATCTTCATGGGATATCCAAAACAGTTGGGTACATCTCCTATCTCATATCCGAAAGCAAAGTGTTTGTTTCTAGAAACGGATCCTTTCTCGAGGAAAGGTTTCTCTCGAAAGAATTGAGTGGGAGGGTAGTAGAACTTGATGAGGTTATTGAACCATCACTTCAACCAGTGTGTAGCAGGGCGCAGGAAGTTGTTCATGTGGCGCCTACACCAATTGAAGTGGAAGCTAATGATGATGATCATTGAGCTTCGAATCAAGTTACTACAAACCTCGTAGGTCGACAAGGTCGCGTACTGCTGCAGAGTAGTACGGTAACCCTGTCTTGGAGGTCATGTTGTTGAGCAACAGTGAACCTACGAGTTATGGAGAAAGCGATGGTGGGCCCAGATTCCGACAAATGGCTGGAAGCCATGAAATCCGAGAGAGGATCCATGTGTGAAAACAAAGTGTAGACTTTGGTAGAACTACTTGATGGTCATGGGACTATTGAGTAAAATGGATCTTTAAAAGAAGACAGACGATGATGGTGATAAGTCACTATTAAGAAAAGCTCGACTTGTCGCAAAGATGTTTTCGACAAGATCAAACAGTTGACTATGATGAGTCTTTCTCACTCGTAGCGATGCTAAAGGTCTGTTAGAATTATGTTAGTAGTTGCTGCATTATTTATGAAATATTGCACGTAGGATGTCAAAACATTGTTTCCTCGACAGTTCCCTTGAGTAAACATTGTATGAGATACAACCATGAGGTTTTGTCGATCCTAAAAATACTAACAAGTATGCAAACTCCAGCGATCCTTCAATGGACTGGTGCAAGCATCTCGGAGTTGGAATAAGCACTTCGATGAGATGATCAAAGATTTTGGGTGTCTACAAGGTTTATGAGAAACTTGTATTTCCAAAGAAGTGAGTGGGAGCACTATAGAATTTCTGATAAGTATATGTGGTTGACATATTGTGGATCAGAAGTAATGTAGAATTTCTGTAAAGCATACAAGGTTGTTTGAAAGTTTTTTCAAAGGAATACCTGGAATGAGCTACTTGAACGTTGAGCATCAAAGATCTATGGAGATGGATCAAAAGCGCTTAATGAAAGTTTCAATAAGATGCATGCCTTGACGAGTTTTTGAATGAGTTCAAAATAGATCAGCAAAGAAGGAGTTCTTGGTTGTGTTGTAAGGTGTGAATTTGAGTAAGACTCAAAACCCGACCACGGCAGAATAAAGAGAATAGACGAAGGTCGTCTTCTATGCCTTAGCCGTAGAATCTAAAGTATGCCATGCTGTGTACCGCACCTGATGTGTGCCTTGACTCAAAGTCTGTTGAGGGTACAGAGAGTGATCCATGATTGAATCACTAGCAGCAGTCAAAATTTATCCTTAGTAACTAATGGACTAAGGAATTTTTCTCGATTATGGAGGTGGTTAAAGAGTTCGTCGTAAAGGGTTACGTTGATGCAAGCTTTGACACTAATCCGAATAACTATGAGTAGTGAAACGGATTCGTATAGTAGAGTAGATATTTGGAGCATTTCCGAATAGCACGTAGTAGCAGCATCTATAAGATGACATAAAGATTTGTAAAGAACACACGGATCTGAAAGTTTCAGAACCGTTGACTAAAACCTCTCTCACGAGCAAGACGTGATCAGACCCCATAACTATATGGGTGTTGGTTTCGTTGGAATCACATGGTGATGTGAACTAGATTATTGACTCTAGTGCAAGTGGGAGACTGTTGGAAATATGCCCTAGAGGCAATAATAAATTATGTATTATTATATTTTTTAGTTCATGATAATCGTTTATTATCCATGCTATAATTGTATTGATTGGAAACACAATACTTGTGTGGATACATAGACAAAACACTGTCCCTAGTAAGCCTCTAGTTGACTAGCTCGTTGATCAAAGATGGTCAAGGTTTCCTGGCCATAGGCAAGTGTTGTCACTTGATAATGGGATCACATCATTAGGAGAATCATGTGATGGACTAGACCCAAACTAATAGACGTAGCATGTTGATCGTGTCATTTTGTTGCTACTGTTTTCTGCGTGTCAAGTATTTATTCCTATGACCATGAGATCATATAACTCACTGACACCGGAGGAATGCTTTGTGTGTATCAAACGTCGCAACGTAACTGGGTGACTATAAAGATGCTCTACATGTATCTCCGAAGGTGTTAGTTGAGTTAGTATGGATCAAGACTGGGATTTGTCACTCCGTGTGACGGAGAGGTATCTCGGGGCCCACTCGGTAATACAACATCACACACAAGCCTTGCAAGCAATGTAACTTAGTGTAAGTTGTGGGATCTTGTATTATGGAACGAGTAAAGAGACTTGCCGGTAAACGAGATTGAAATAGGTATGCGGATACTGACGATCGAATCTCGGGCAAGTAACATACCGAAGGACAAAGGGAATGACATACGGGATTATACGAATCCTTGGCACTGAGGTTCAAACGATAAGATCTTCGTAGAATATGTAGGATCCAATATGGGCATCCAGGTCCCGCTATTGGATATTGACCGAGGAGTCTCTCGGGTCATGTCTACATGGTTCTCGAACCCGCAGGGTCTGCACACTTAAGGTTCGACGTTGTTTTATGCGTATTTGAGTTATATGGTTGGTTACCGAATGTTGTTCGGAGTCCCGGATGAGATCACGGACGTCACAAGGGTTTCCGGAATGGTATGGAAATGAAGATTGATATATAGGATGACCTCATTTGATTACCGGAAGGTTTTCGGAGTTACCGGGAATGTACCGGGAATGACGAATGGGTTCCGGGAGTTCACCGGGGGGGTAACCCACCCCGGGGAAGCCCATAGGCTTTGGGGAGACAAACCAGCCCTTAGTGGGCTGGTGGGACAGCCCCAAGGGGGCCTATGCGCCAAGAAAATAAAATCAAAGGAAAAGAAAAAAAAGAGGGAGGAAGTGGGAAGGGAGGGGGACTCCTCCCACCAAACCAAGTCCAACTCGGTTTGGGGGGGGGAGTCCTCCCCCCCTTAGCTCGGCCGACCCCTTGAGGGTCCCTTGGACCCCAAGGCAAGGTCCCCCTCCCTCCTCCTATATATATGGAGCTTTTAGGGCAGATTTGAGACGACTTTCTCACGGCTGCCCGACCACATACCTCCATAGTTTTTCCTCTAGATCACGTTTCTGCGGAGCTCGGGCGGAGCCCTGCTGAGACGAGATCATCACCAACCTCCGGAGCGCCGTTACGCTGTCGGAGAACTCTTCTACCTCTCCGTCTCTCTTGCTGGATCAAGAAGGCCGAGATCATCGTCGAGCTGTACGTGTGCTGAACGCGGAGGTGCCGTCCGTTCGGTACTAGATCGTGGGACTGATCGCGGGATTGTTCGCGGGGCGGATCGAGGGACGTGAGGACGTTCCACTACATCAACTGCGTTCTCTAAACGCTTCTGCTGTACGATCTACAAGGGTACGTAGATCACTCATCCCCTCTCGTAGATGGACATCACCATGATAGGTCTTCGTGCGCGTAGGAAAATTTTTGTTTCCCATGCGACGTTCCCCAACAAGATTATCTCAGGGTCGACAGAGAATTCATAATCCTCATCGGTGATAAAGATAGGTGAAGTGGCAAACTTCGGATCGTATTTCATCCTAGCCTTCAGAGATTTTTCCTTCCACTTGAGAAGTAATTTCTTAGCATCATAGGCATCCTTACACGCAAGAAAATCCTCAGCTCTATCTCCCTCCATAACATAACCCTCAGGTATATCAGGCAATTCATATCTAGGAGAGCTAGATCTAGCAGGAGCAAAAGCAGGTTCTATCTCAATAGTATCGGCAGTTTTAGAAGCATCACGAGCATTGGAAGTAACTCTAGCAATATGAGCATCAAGGAATACCCCTAGTGGCATATCAGGCAAAGTAGTATCTCTAGCAGTATCAAGCATAGCATCTCTAGCAGTATCAGGCATAGCAGCCTCATAAGCATCATCTAGCACACGCGACATATCAAGATTTCTAGCAGGAAGTGGTGTGGCAAACTTACTCATAACTGAAGGTGAATCAAGTGCAGAGCTAGATGGCAGTTCCTTACCTCCCCTCGTAGTTGAGGGCAAGACTTTGGTTCTTGGATCTTCCAGATTCTTCATAGTGATCAGCAGATATAAATCCCAAGTGACTCAGAGAATATAGCTATCCTCCCCGGCAACGGCGCCAGAAAAGAGTTTCTTCCAGTTGCTCAACAATTAGCAATAGTCTTGCAATGGCCCACCAGCGTGTGGGATCGTGGCAGTTTTCGATGGTAGAGTATTCAACCCAAATTTGTTGGTTCGACACAATGGGAGTGAAAGGATATTCTCCAGTATTAGCAGTTGAGTTGTCGGCTCAACCACACCTGAAAGATTAGTACCTACAGGCAGGATATAAGCAGCAAAGGTAGTATGATAGCAACGGTGCTAGGAAAGAATCTGTTGACGGCAGATTATTCCTAACTGAAGTATCAATGGCGCCAGTAAAGTATTGTAGCAGCTAGTAGCAGTGTAACGAGTAACAGCAGTGGCAAAGAACAGCAATAGTGACAGCAGTAGCAAGTAGCAGCAGTAGCAAGTAACAGCAACATCAAGTAAGAGTAGTGGCAGCAGCAGCAGGACAAAGCAAGTAACAGTAGCAGCAAGTAACAGTAGCAGCAACAGTAGTAACAGCAGCAGAGCAAAGCAAGTAACAGTAGCAGCAAGTAACAATGGCAGTGGGACAAACTCGTAGGCAATGGTTCGGTGATTTGTTGGATGAGATTCATCATGCAACAGTTATAACACGGAGAGATATGTGACTAGCTCCCGTTCATCAATGTGATGTAGGCATGCATTCTGTGTGTAGTCATACGTGCTTAGGTAAAAGAACTTGCATGACATCTATTGTCCATCCCTCCCGTGGCAGCGGGGTCCAAATGGATACGACGGGATCTTAAGGTTCTCCTTTTAATAAAGAACCGGACCAACGCATTAGCACTTGGTGAACACATGAACTCCTCAAACTATGGTCATCACCGAGAGTGGTTCCGGTTATTGTCACTCTGGGGTTGCCAGATCATAACACATAGTAGGTAACTACAACTTGCAAGATCGGATCTAAAACACACATATATTGGTGACAACATAATAATTTCATATCTGAATTCATGGCACTCGGGCCCTACTGACAAGCATTAAGCATGGCAAAGTAGTAGCAACATCAATCTCAGAACATAGTGGATACTAGGGATCAATCCCCGTCAAAGCTAAGTCGATTACATGACAGATCTCATCCTACTCATCACCGCCCAGCGAGCCTACGAATAGATTACTCACGAACGATGAAGAGCTTCATGGAATTGGAGAGGGAAGAAGGTTGATGATGATGATGGTGACAATCTCCTTGATCCGGAGCCAAAAACGGACTCCAGATCTGCCCTCGAGGGCAAAAACGGGATGTGGCGGCGCCTCTCGATCGTGAAACGCGATGAACTCTTCTCTCCTGATTTTTTCCGGGACGAAAGGGAATAAATAGCACTGGAATTGGGGGCGACAGAGCCACGTGGGCCCCACAAGCCATGTAGCCGCGGCCAGGTGGCAGGCCGTGGGTACAGGGCTTGTGGCCCACTGGCCCGTCCCCTTCGGTGGATCTTTGCGCACGTATTTTTCATATTTTCCAGAAATATTCTCCGTAAATTTTCAGGATGTTCCGAGAACTTCCATTTCTGCACAAAAACAACACCATGGCAATTCTGCTGAAAACAACGTCAGTCCGGGTTAGTTCCATTCAAATCATGCAAATTAGAGTCCAAAACAAGGGCAAAAGAGTTTGGAAAAGTAGATACGATGGAGACGTATCATGCTTCACGAGTGTCAACTTTGATGTTTGCCTTTTCAGTTTTAGGCTCTGAGATATCTTGCTTCTCAGCACCGGAAGATGACCCCACCACACGGCTGGATAAAGTAGCTTTTGCCCTACATAAGTCAGAAGCCAAGTAAATACATTAAGAGGGTAAAGTAAAAAACAATAAGGTTATGGTTAAAGAAACTTACCCACGATTGACGTTAAAGGTGGTAAGTGGAGCTGCCGATGAAGCGCGAGAAGACGGGGAAGTCCTAAAATTAATAGGAGTTCAAGTTTTGAAGATTGTGTTGAATAGGAACTATACTAAGTAAGCAACCGACAAATTATTTACCTCAACGCGATATTTGCGAGCCAACGGCACATGAGACAAGCCCGGGTCTAATTCACATGGGTCGCTCCGAGTCTTGCGTTTCGATTGACCAGCCAGTTGTGTTTTCTTCAACAGAAAATTGGTATCTAAATAAGCCTGATTTGACATTTTTACCTTTTGGATGGCTTTTCTTGTCCTTCTCGCAACAAACTTTTCGAGAGAACTAGAAGAGATTGCAATTACCTCAGCATTGCTGACCAGCTGGGCTTCAGATTCCTCGTGAGAAGGAGGCTTATCAGCAAGTTCAATGAATAAGTGACCAAGCCAGTGAATTTCTACCTCTGACGAATCCTTTGAAGATGAACCAGCAGACGGGTCATCGTGAGTCGGGTCATCCCCTTGACTCGCAGAAGGAGCATGGGTCTCGGGGGTAATGTCCAAAAGCTAGTACCCTCCTATAGAACAAAGAGATATGGCAAAAAGTGGGTCAAAGATTAGTTTAGCAAAAGAAACAAAATGTGAATAAGAAAAGGAGGAAAAATCAATACCTCACGAGGAGGATTCAACAAATAAAATGGATTCAAACTGGAGGTGCTACACCGTTCTTTCGAGTCAGAAAAGAATTTCTTTGTTTCTTTAATGACAACATCATTGGTTATATTGTGGGTGGAAAAGCGTTGAGGATCAGACGGTGAGTCTGAGTACTCGCACATCAAGCGAGGCCTCATGCTAATAGGCTGAATACGCCATTGTAGCCAGCAACGGATCAAATCAATCCCAGTCAGGCCATGAGCGACTAAAGCATGTAACTTTGTTCGAATGCAAGCAATCTCATCTCTTTCCTTATCTGTTGGCCAGCTAGGTAGCTCCACCTTTTTATCAATCCTCTCTAGCCTATAACCTGGCAAAGGATTTTCACTGGCACGGGCAGTGTTCTTATAGTAAAACCAAGTTCTATTCCACCCTTTGGGATGACTCACCAATTTTGATTGAGGAAATAGGTTGTTTTTTCTTTTTTGGAAGGAAAATCCTCCAAGTTCACAAGATGGCTCATCTTTCACTTCAGTCTGACAGTTGGCATAGAAGAATTCCCTGAATATGGTTGTTGTCGCCTCAATTTGAAGATAGACTTTGCATAAACCCTAGAACTAGCATATATTGGTCATTGAATTCGGACCAATATCTTGGGGCCTCAGGGTGAAACAGTGCAGAAGGTCCCTCGATAATTTTGAGCCGGGAGGACAAAACCTCTTCACAAGTGATTAGTAGAAATAACAACTTCATCCCCTCGAGGTTGTGGGTAAGGCTCTTCTTTGGGAGCTCGCTAACATATCTCATTCTTAGGTGGCAGGAGCCCCTGACTTACCAGATTATCTAAAGTAAGTTTAGATTCTTGAGATCTGGCCGAGTTGCAGGCCTTGGAATTTTTTGGGGCCATCTGTGACTGGAGATAGCTGCACAAGTTAAAACATAAGACATTGAGAGGCTTATTGATTTTTCAAAGTCGCCAGGACTGCTATCAAGAACATCTTAAGCCGGTCAATGTTATAATTGGGTTTAAGCCGGCAAAACGGAGAAAGGAGTTCGAAGAGGAAAGAAACATGAAACACTTGGCAGAAAAAAACATCCTCGCAAACAAGTTACAAACAACATGGCGGATCTAAATACAAGCAGAAAATAAGATAAATACATGTTCTAGAGGTGGTGGAGAGGCCAACGTGATTATTTTCGAACAAGGTTATTTCTTAAAGGTTTTTTCCCAGTTTAGGTACTATGCACGTCGGGATAAAGCCACAACAGCGACATAGTTGTACCAGGTTATGGATCTAAGGAGCATTTCTTGGGCATTAACCCGAAGAACATAATATGAACTCATAGGAGTATCTACAAACCTTCGATAAGGAGTACACATACCAGGTATTGCCGGTAGAGAAGATTGATGGCCTTGGGAAGTTTGACAAGGAGAGTAGAAGTTTGCAGATCGGTGAGCCACTCGAAGAATTTCTTCCGCCGCAGTCGAGATCTAACCCGCGCATGTAACGGAGGAAGACGCGAGGAAGAAGAAGGTGGAAACGATGGAACGAGGGGTTGCCCACCTATTTATAAGGCAAGGGAGGTCCAAAATGAAACGGTTGCATAAAATGAGTGGCTTAGTTTGCGCCTCAATTTTGGCATCGGACTGGATTCAGCGATGTTTAAAAAAATGATTTGCTATGATGACCTAAGACGACAGAAGGCGGCATGATGACGTCATGTCAATAGAGACTAAAAGAGATGTCAAATTTTGAAGAAGAAGTAGTGACCCAGCAATGGTCACCGGCTTGTTTATTTGTCGAAAGTAGCTTGACGTGAACAAGTTCAAGTCAACTTAGGGCCCAATGTCGGGGATATAACCCCAGGATGTAACCCACCCTATGGGCCGGGTCAAGCTGAAAGGATAGCATGAGGAGATCGTCCGAAGGACTTGGTCGACGAGTCACCACGCGACCCATCACCAGAAGACGGCGGCATAAAGACGTACAAGGCAAGAGACACCGGAAGTTTTCCTTTCTTGGAAAGAAAGATAAAGTAGATTTTTAGTGGAACACGGGCATTGTTTGACCCGAAATCCATTGTAAACTGGGGGCTTCTACCTATATATAAAGGAGAGCCCCCAGACCAAATAGATTAAGTAAGAAACCCTCGAGAGCTAGGTTAGCGATTCCGCACCCTTGTAATCTAGATTCCCGTCAATACAAACAAAAGCAGAACGTAGGCTTTTACCTCCATCGGAGGGGTCGAACCTGGGTAAATCTGCCTCTCGCTTCGCAATCAACCCCTTTCAGCCGCCACACCGCGACAATGCCTCACCACTAAGTCCTTTCATGAGGACATCTGTCGTGACAAAACCCATGTATAAGGCAACATACAGTCCAATAGTTTTCCCTATGGCTCGACCTGATTTGTGGCCAAAGACTAAAACCTGTGACACTGAACCACCAGTTTTCAGAGAGAAGCCAGAAAACAAAGAGAGAAAGAGGAGAAATAGCAAGTTTTAAAAGCCAGCTCCAAAGGATACATCTAGGATGGGCACTATCAATTGTAGCAATTGCAACAAGACTGGGCATAGATACACTAGTTACAACCAGGCTCTTAAACCAGCCCTAACAATGAGAACCAACCAACATCAGGTAATTGTTCTTCCAGCTTTCTCTATATTAATCTCAAATAGTAGTTTCAAACATTTCTATGTTGTAATTGTAGGAAAACCGAGGAGCTGATACACCCACAACTTTTTCTACTCCTGTTGCTGCTCCCAGGGCACCATGGAGAAGAGCTCCTTCTTCTTGTACTCCTCCTGCTTCTGCTCCAACTACATCTCCTGCTCCAAGCTAGCTAGGACATCTCCTGCAGCTGCTCCCAGACCAGCTAGAACAACTCCTACTGCTGCTCCCAGGCTAGCTAGGACAGCTCCTGCTGGTCGTGTTGCTCCTCCTAGGGCAGCAAGGCGAGCTCCTTCTTCTCGTGTTGCAGCTCCAGATCCTCATGTTACAAGGGCAACAAAAAAGCTAAAACAACAATGGCATTAACAGGGACTTCTACTTCTACTGTTGTTGTTGGTCCAAGTTCCTCTACTACTTGTGGGTTAAGAGGAAGAAACAAGTTCACGCCCCCAAGAGCTTCAGATGGTGGAAGAGTGAGGAAGCCATCCTATAAGATGTATGAGTGTTTCAACTGTTCTAACGGGAGCAAGTGAGGTTGTGTTAATTTGTCTTAGGCTGTGATCAAAATTGTGTGTTGCTTGTAGTGAGCTCATGATCTTCAAAACATCTTCATTTTGGCTACTGCTTGCATTGGGAGGTTGATGTTGAAACCTCCTTGTTTTGGTTGTTGATACGTCCATTTTACATCATGCTATCATGTTGATATTTATCGCTTTTTGGACTGTTATATTACTTTGTGGTACCATACTTATGCCTTTTCTCTCTTATTTTGCAAGGTTTATTTGAAGAGGGAGAATACCGGCAGCTTGAATTCTGGACTGGAAAAGGAGCAAGTCTGAGTCCTCTATTGTGCAACTCCAAATGCCCTGAAAATCAACGTGGAATTTTTTGGGAATATATAAAAAATATTGGGCGAAAGAAGTGCCAGAGGGGAGCTACCAGGGGCCCACAACCCTGGTAGCCGCCACCTGCCCCCTGGCGGCGGCTATAGGGCTTGTGGGCGCCCTGGTGGCCCACTGGCCCCCTCTTCTGCTATATGAAGGGTTTCGTCCAGGAAAAAATCAAGGTGGAGCTTTTTCGTGGATTCTCCGCCGCCACGAGGCCGAACTTGAGTTGAACCAATCTAGAGCTCCGGCACGACGATCCTGCGAGGGAAACTTCCCTCCCGGAGGGGGAAATCGTCGCCATCGTCATCACCAACACTCCTCTCGTCGGAGGGCAGTCATCTCCATCAACATCTTCATCAACACTACTTGTAAGGTTGCTAGTAGTGTTGATTACTCTTTGTAGTTGATGCTAGTTGGATTACTTGGTGGAAGAGTTTATGTTCTGATCCTTGATGCTACTCATTACCTCTCTGGTCATGAATATGATTATGCTTTGTGAGTAGTTACTTTTGTTCTTGAGGACATGGGATAAGTCATGTAATAGTAGTCATGTGAATTTGGTATTCGTTCGATATTTTGATGTGTTGTATGTTGTTTTTCCTCTAGTGGTGTTATGTGAATGTCGATTACATAACACTTCACCATTATTTGGGCCTAGAGGAAGGCATTGGGAAGTAGTAAGTAGATGATGGGTTGCTAGAGTGACAGAATCTTAAATCCTAGTTTATGCGTTGCTTCGTAAGGGGCTGATTTGGATCCACTAGTTTAATGCTATTGTTAGACTTTGTCTTAATTCTTCTTTCGTAGTTGCGGATGCTTGCGAGAGGGGTTAATCATAAGTGGGATGCTTGTCCAAGTAAGGGCAGTACCCAAGTGCTGGTCCACCCACATATCAAACTATCAAAGTAACGAACGCGAATCACATGAACATGATGAAACTAGCATGACAGAAATTCGCGTGTGTCCTCGGGAGCGTTTTTCCTCCTATAAGACTTTGTTCAGGCTTGTCCCTTGCTACAAAAGGGATTGGGCCACTTTGATGCACCGTCGCTACTACTGGTTACTTGTTACTTTTCACTTGGTACGTTTCACCTCACTACACCATCACTTGTTACCGCTACTTTCAGTCCTTGCAGTTATTACCTTGCTGAAATCCATTTATCAGAGCCTTCTGCTCCTCGTTGGGTTCAACACTCTTACTTATCGAAAGGACTACGATTGATCCCCTATACTTGTGGGTCATCAAGACTCTTTTCTGGCGCCGCTACCAAGGAGCAGGTGCCTTTGGTAAGTGGAATTTGGTAAGGAAACATTTGTATACTGTGCTGAAATTTATTGTCACTTGTCACTATGGAAACTGTTCCTTTGAGGAATTTGTTCGGGGTATCTTCACCACGAACGGAAGCACGAGGAGTTCCTCCTCAACCTGAGGTACCTACTGAAAATATCTTTTATGAAATTCCTTCGGGTATGCTTGAGAAACTGTTGGCTAATCCTTTTACAGGAGATGGATCATCACATCGAGACTTGCATCTAATCTATGTAGATGAAGTTTGTGGTTTATTTAAGCTTGCAGGTTTTCCCGAGGATGAGGTAAAGAAGAAAGTCTTTCCTTTATCTTTGAACGATAAGACGTTGACATGGTATAGGCTATGTGATGATACTGGATCATCGGACTACAATCGGTTGAAACTGGAATTTCATCAAAAGTTTTATCCTATGCATTTAGTATATCGTGATCGGAATTATATTTATAACTTTTGGCCTCCATGAGAGGGAAAGCATAGCTCAAGCTTGGGGGAGGCTTAAATCAATGCTATATTCATGCCCCAATCATGAGCTCTCGAGAGAAATTATCACTCAAAACTTTTATGCTCGGCTTTCTCATGAAGATCTACCATGCTTGACACTTCTTGTACTGGTTCTTTTATGAAGAAGGATATTGACCAGAAGTGGAATTTATTGGAAAGAATCAAACGTAAATCTGAAGATTGGGAGCTTGAAGAAGGTAAGGAGTCACGTATGAATTTCCAGTTTGACTGCGTTAAATCTTTTGTTGAAACAAAAACTTCTAAAGATTTTAGCGCTAAGTATGGACTTGACTCTGAGATAGTAGCTTCTCTATGTGAATCTTTTACTGCTCATGTTGATCTTCCCAAAGAGAAGTGGTTTAAGTATCATCCTCCTATAGAAGTCAACATAGTTAAACCCAATCTAGTTGAAGAGAAAGTCATTGCCTTTAGTGATCCTATTGTTCCTTGTGCCTACGCTGAGAAATCACCTTACCCTGCTAGGAAAAAGGATTATTCTAAAGCTCCAACTGTGATACGAGGGGTTACATTAGACCACTTGCACCCCCTGAGGAAATTAGAGTTGAACCTAGTGTTGCTATTATCAAAGATATCTTAGCCGAAGACATAGACGGGCATGTTATCAAATTCTATGAGGACTCCGCTAGAATCGCTAAACCTCACGCGAAAGACAAATACGGACTTGTAGTTGGCATGCCCGTTGTTTCTGTCAAGATAGGAGATCACTGTTATCATGGTTTATGTGATATGGGTGCTATTGTTAGTGCAATACCCCGGTCCCTATACGATGAAATCAAAGATGAGATTGCACCGGCTGAGTTAGAACCCATTGATGTCACTATTACGCTAGCTAATAGAGACACTATCTGCCCTGTGAGAACTGTGCGAGATGTAGAAGTCCTGTGTGGTAAGACGAAGTATCCTACTGATTTCCTCGTCCTTGCTACTGCACAAGATAGCTTTTGTCCCATCATATTTGGTAGACCCTTTCTCAACACTGTCAATGCTCATATTGATTGCATTAAACAGACTCTCACTGTTAGTTTCGAGGGTGTGTCTCATGAATTTAACTTCTCCAAGTTTGGAAGACAACCCCATGAAAAATACTCGTCTCGTAGGGATGAAATCATTGCCCTTGCCTCCATTGTCGTACCTCCTACGGATCCTTTAGAGAAATATCTGCTTGAGCATGAAAATGATATGCATATGGATGAAAGAGATGAGATATATAAATATGTTTTAGAATAATATCTTATTCTCAAGAATAATCTGCGTGTTGAACTGCTTGGGGATCCTCCCCCACCAAAGGGTGATCCTGTCTTCTAGCTAAACTAGTTACCAGATACTCTTAAGTATGCCTACCTTGATAAGAAGGAGATATATCCTGTTATTATTAGTGCTCACCTCTCGAATCACGAAGAGAAGAAGTTATTAAAAACTTTGAGGAAGCACCGTGCTGCTATTGGATATACTCTTGATGATCTTAAGGGTATTAGTCCCACTCTATGTCAGCACAAGATTAAAACCGATCCTGATTCTAAGCCAGTTCCTGATCATCAACGGAGATTAAATCCGAGGATGAAAGAGGTCGTGAGAAAAGAAATATTAAAGCTTCTGGAAGCAGGAATCATTTATCCTGTTGCTCATAGTGATTGGGTAAGTCCAGTACATTGCGTACCTAAGAAGGGAGGTAGCACCGTCGTTCCTAATGATAAGAATGAACTAATCCCACAGAGGATTATTACTGGCTATAGGATGGTGATAGACTTCCGAAAACTGAACAAGGCAACCAGGAAAGACCATTATCCTTTGTCGTTTATCGACCAAATTCTAGAAAGGCTATCTAAACACATACACTTCTGCTTTCTAGACGGTTATTCAGGTTTCTCGCAAATACCTGTTCCACAATCTGATCAGGAGAAAACCACTTTCACCTGCCCCTTCGGTACCTTTTCTTATAGACGTATGCCTTTTGGCTTATGCAATGCACCTGCGACCTTCCAAAGATGTATGATGGCTATATTCTCTGACTTTTATGAAAAGATTGTTGAGGTTTTCATGGATGATTTCTCCGTTTATGGTTCTTCCTTTGACGATTGCCTCAGCAACCTTGATCGAGTCTTACAGAGATGCAAAGATACCAACCTCGTCTTGAACTGGGAGAAGTGCCACTTCATGGTTAATGAAGGCATCGTCTTAGGACACGAAATCTCTGAGAAAGGCATTGAAGTTGATAAGGCTAAGGTTGATGCAATTGAGAAAATGCCTTGCCCCTTAGATATCAGAGGTATACGAAGTTTCCTAGGTCATGTTGGTTTCCATAGAAGGTTCATTAAAGACTTCTCTAAGATTTCTAGGCCTCTTACCAACCTCTTGCAGAAGGATGTTCCTTTTGTTTTTTATGAGGATTGTGAGGAAGCTTTCGAAATAATTAAGAAGGCCTTGATAACCGAACCTATTTGTTCAACCACCTGATTCGAACTTGCCCTTTGAAATCATGTGCGATGCTAGTGATTATGTTGTTGGTGTTGTTCTAGGACAAAGAGTTGACAAGAAGTTGAATGTTATTCACTACGCTAGTAGAACTCTAGACAGTGCCCAAAGAAACTATGCCACTATGGAAAAGGAGTTTTTAGCAGTCGTGTTTGCATGTGAAAAGTTCAGATCTTATATAGTTGACTCCAAAGTCACTATTCACTCTGATCATGCTGCTATTAAGTACCTTATGGAGAAGAAGGACGCTAAGCATAGGCTAATCAGATGGGTTCTCCTGCTACAGGAATTTGATTTGCACGTTGTTGACCGAAAGGGTGCTGATAACCATGTAGCGGATAACTTGTCTAGGCTAGAGAATGTCCTTGATGACCCACGACCTATTGATGACAGATTTCCTGATGAGCAATTAAATGTCATCCGCACTTCACATAGTGCACTGTGGTATGCTGATTACGCAAACTATATCGTGGCCAAATACATACCACCCAGTTTCACCTACCAGCAAAAGAAGAAATTCTTCTTTGATTTGAGACACTACTTTTGGGATGATACTCACCTTTATAAGGAAGGAGTAGATGGTATTATTAGACGTTGTGTGCCTGAACATGAACAGGGACAGATCCTGCAGAAGTGTCATTCCGAAGCCTACAGAGAACACCATGCTGGAGATAGAACTGCTCATAAGGTATTGCAAACAGGTTTCTATTGGCCCACTCCCTTCAAGGATGTCCGTAAGTTTGTCTTGTCTTGTGACGAATGCCAAAGAATAGGGAACATCAGTAAACGATAGGAAATGCCTATGAACTATTCACTTGTCATTGAACCGTTTGATGTCTGGGGCTTTGATTATATGGGACCCTTCACGAGTTCCACTGGGTATACTCACATCTTAGTCGCCGTTGATTATGTCACTAAGTGGGTAGAAGCTATCCCCACTAGAAATGCTGATCATCACACCTCTATTAAGATGCTGAAAGAAGTCATTTTCCCAAGATTTGGAGTCCCTAGATATTTGATGACTGATGGCGGTTCACACTTCATTCATGGTGTTTTTCGCAAGATGCTTGCTAAGTATGATGTCAACCATAGAGTTGCATCTCCTTATCATCCTCAATCTAGTGGTCAAGTGGAGTTGAGTAATAGGGAGATCAAATTGATCTTACAAAATACTGTCAATAGATCTCGAAAGAATTGGTCTAGCAAACTTGAAGGATGCACTATGGGCTTATAGGACTGCTTATAAGAATCTCATGGGAATGTCGCCGTATAAAATGGTTTACAGTAAGGCCTGTCATTTACCTCTTGAGCTAGAACACAAAGCTTATTGGGCAATCAAAGAGCTCAACTTCGATTTCAAACTTGTCGGTGAGAAGCGGTAGTTTGATATCAGCTCATTAGATGAATGGGGGGCCCAGGCATATGAGAATGCCAAGTTGTTCAAGGAAAAGGTTAAGAGATGCCACGATAAAAGAATACAAAAACGAGAGTTCAATGTAGGTGATTATGTCCTGCTATACAATTCTCGCTTAAGATTCTTCGCATGCAAGCTTCTCTCTAAATGGGAAGGTCCTTATGTTGTCGAGGAAGTATATCGTTCCGGTGCCATCAAAATCAATAACACGGAAGGTAATTTTCCTAGAGTGGTAAATGGGCAAAGAATCAAGCATTATATCTGTGGTACTCCCATAAATGTTGAGACCAATATCATCAATATCATAACTCCAGAGGAGTACATAAGGGATGTTTATCAGCCTGTTTCAGACCCTGAAAACAAAGAGGTATGTGTTTCGGTAAGTAATTGGACTCCGAAACTTTTCTAGTAGGAAATTTTCTCCGTTTTGGAATTTATGGAAAAATAGAAAAATAAAAAGCAGTCCGGAGAGCACACGAGGCGGCCACAAGCTTGGTAGCCGCCACCTTCCCCCTGGCGGCGGCTACAGGGCTTGTGGGCACCTCGTGTGCCTCCCGGACTCCGTTTTCTTGCGGAGCACTCCTTCTGGTCCAGAAAAAATCATTATATATATGCCCGAGGGTTTTGAGCTCCGTATCGTGCAGCTTTCCTCTGTTTTCGTTTTGAGCCTGTTTCTGTTGCACATCTAGATCGTCATGACTTCCCCAAAAGCTCCTAAGGACAAGATCTTCGAGAAGGTCATCAATCCCTACCTCACGGAAGTGCTAAAACACCCTCAATCCATTGAGATGTGTGAGGGGATGTTGCACATCCGTGATGTTGAGGGGCCTAAGAAGACAGGAAGCGTGGAGACGAGGCTCGAAGCAATGGAGCAACAAGTCTTCAAGTGCCAAGGGATGGTGGAACGTGGACTCAATGCCAACCACATTATGATCACGGAGTTAACCAACAATTACAAGATGGATGCCATTAACAATGGGAAGCACCTCTCCATGCTCTATGACAGGGTTGATCAATTCCAGGGCCAGATCTATGACCTGCAGAACCAAAACCGTGAGTATGAGTATAGATTTAAATCAATACGGTTGGCTGTAGATTTGAGGATTCCGGAAACTCGTTCATCCTGCCATGATGGAGCACCTATGCCTTGGAAGACGGAGGATCAGACTGCTTCAACAATTCCACCACCATCACCAGCAAAGGAAGACAACTAAGCATTGGTATGGGCAATCCCCTTGGCTTTTGCCAAGCTCGGGGGAGTTGCCCTAGTATCGTATCACCTTTATATCTTTTGCTTTTACCTTTGTTTTAGTTCTTTCCTTTTCAGTTTTTACTTTCTTCTCTTAGTGGAATAAGTCTTTAGTGTTTAGTTTGAGTCTTTTGCCTCGTGTCTCCCCCGATTTATTCGAGCTTGCGAGCTATATAATAAAGAGTATCTTAGTCAAGGGCTTTGTTTTGTGCCGTGATCAAAAGTATGAAAAGAACGATAGCATGAAAGATCATGAGATGATCCTATGGAAAGTGATAGCTTCACTTATAACAAGTATGATGATTGAAACTTGTTGAGAATAGACCAACATAGACCCCAGTCATTGTTGCAATTAATAAGAAGTAATAAGGAAAGAGAGGTTCATATATAAATATATCATCTTAGACACTTTTTACAATTGTGAGCACTCACCAAACTATTACATGATTAGAAGTAGATGTTGGACAAGGAAGACAACATAATGAATTGTGTTTGCTTGGTTCCAAACAATGTTATATGCATAGAGATCCCTTAGCATGTGACGATTGCTTCCACCTCATATTAGCCAAAACTCCCGCACCAAGTAGAGATACTACTTGTGCATCCATAAACCTTCAACCCAGTTTTGCCATGAGAGTCCACCATACCTGCCTATGGATTGAATATGATACCTCAAGTAAGTTGTCATCGGTGCAAGCAATAAAAATTGCTCTCTAATATGCATGATCTATTAGTGTGTGGAAAATAAGCTTTATACGAACCTGTGATGAGGAAGACATAAAAGCCACAGACTTCATAATAAAGTTCTTTATCACAGGAGGCAATATAAAGTGACGTTCCTCCGCACTAAGAGGACACGCATCCAAACCTCAAAAGCGCATGACAACCTCTGCTTCCCTCTGCAAAGGGCCTATCTTGTACCTTTACTTTTTGCCCTTGGAAGAGTCATGGTGATCTTCACCAATTCCTTATTTTGCCTTTGTCTTTGCTACCGTCACATGCTAGGGAAAGATCTATATTCATATATCAACTTGGAGATGAGTACTTATGGTTTATTATTGTTGACTTTAGCCTTGAGGTAAATGGTTGGGAGGCAAAACTATAAGCCCATATCTTTCTCCGTGTCCAGCTGAAACTTTGATACCATGAGTACCACGTGAGCTGTAACAATTGTGGAAAACAAAAGAGATGATTGAGTATGTGGGTTTGCTTTACAAGCTCTTATTTGACTCTTTCTGATGTTATGATAAATTGCAATTGCTTCAATGACTATGGACTGTTGTTGGTTACTTCTCGGTAAGGTTTTTGTTTCATACTTTGCTTTGTGAAGGAATTGTTACTTTCCCATAAGAATCTTTATGATGTATTGTTGTTCTATGTGTGATCATGATGCCCTCATGTTCGTATTATGTTTTATCGGCACCTTCATCCATAAACATGTGGACATGTTTATGGATCTTGGTTTTCGCTTGAGGACAAGCGAGGTCTAAGCTTGCGGGAGTTGATACGTCCATTTTGCATCATGCTTTCATGTTGATATTTATCGCTTTTTGGACTGTTATATTACTTTGTGGTACCATACTTATGCCTTTTCTCTCTTATTTTGCAAGGTTTATTTGAAGAGGGAGAATACCAGCAGCTGGAATTCTGGACTAGAAAAGGAGCAAGTCTGAGTCCTCTATTCTGCGCAACTCCAAATGCCCTGAAAATCAACATGGAATTTTTTGGGAATATATAAAAAATACTGGGCGAAAGAAGTGCCAGAGGGGAGCTACCACGGGCCCACAAGCCTGGTAGCCGCCACCTGCCCCCCTGGCGGCGACTACAGGGCTTGTGGGCGCCCTGGTGGCCTACTGGCCCCCGTCTTCTGCTATATGAAGGGTTTCGTCCAGGAAAAAATCAAGGTGGAGCTTTTTCGTGAATTCTCCGCCGCCACGAGGCCGAACTTGAGTTGAACCAATCTAGAGCTCCGGCACGACGATCCTACCGGGGAAACTTCCCTCCCGAAGGGGGAAATCGTCGCCATCGTCGTCACCAACACTCCTCTCGTCGGAGGGGAGTCATCTCCATCAACATCTTCATCAGCACCATCTCCTCTCCAAACCCTAATTCATCTCTTGTAGCCAATCTCCGTCTCGCGACTCCGATTTGTACTGGTAAGGTTGCTAGTAGTGTTGATTACTCTTTGTAGTTGATGCTAGTTGGATTACTTGGTGGAAGAGTTTATGTTCAGATCCTTGATGCTACTCATTACACCTCTGATCATGATTATGATTATGCTTTGTGAGTAGTTACTTTTGTTCCTGAGTGTTGGGGAACGTCGCATGGGAAACAAAAAAATTCCTACGCGCACGAAGACCTATCATGGTGATGTCCATCTACGAGAGGGGATGAGTGATCTGCGTACCCTTGTAGATCGTACAGCAGAAGCGTTAGAGAACGCGGTTGATGTAGTGGAACGTCCTCACGTCCCTCGATCCGCCCCGCGAACAATCCCGCGATCAGTCCCACGATTTAGTACCGAACGGACGGCACCTCCGCGTTCAGCACACGTACAGCTCGACGATGATCTCGGCCTTCTTGATCCAGCAAGAGAGACGGAGAGGTAGAAGAGTTCTCCGGAAGCGTGATGGCGCTCCGGAGGTTGGTGATGATCTCGTCTCAGCAGGGCTCCGCCCGAGTTCCGCAGAAACGCGATCTAGAGGAAAAACTATGGAGGTATGTGGTTGGGCAGCCGTGAGAAAGTCGTCTCAAATCTGCCCTAAAAGCCCCATATATATAGGAGGAGGGAGGGGGACCTTGCCTTGGGGTCCAAGGGACCCTCAAGGGGTCGACCGAGCCAAGGGGGGAGGACTCCCCCCCCCCAAACCGAGTTGGACTTGGTTTGGTGGGAGGAGTCCCCCTCCCTTCCCACTTCCTCCCTCCTTTTTTTTTCTTTTCCTTTGATTTACTTCTCTTGGCGCATAGGCCCCCTTGGGGCTGTCCCACCAGCCCACTAAGGTCTGGTGTGTCTCCCCAAAGCCTATGGGCTTCCCCTGGGTGGGTTGCCCCCCCCCCCCCCCCCCGGTGAACTCCCGGAACCCATTCGTCATTCCCGGTACATTCCCGGTAACTCCAAAAACCTTCCGGTAATCAAATGAGGTCAGCCTATATATCAATCTTCGTTTCTGGACCATTTCGGAAACCCTCGTGATGTCCGTGATCTCATTTGGGACTCCGAACAACATTCGGTAACCAATCCATATAACTCAAATACGCATAAAACAACGTCGAACCTTAAGTGTGCAGACCCTGCGGGTTCGAGAACGATGTAGACATGACCCGAGAGACTCCTCGGTCAATATCCAATAGCGGGACCTGGATGCCCATATTGGATCCTACATATTCTATGAAGATCTTATCGTTTGAACCTCAGTGCCAAGGATTCGTATAATCCCGTATGTCATTCCCTTTGTCCTTCGGTATGTTACTTGCCCGAGATTCGATCGTCAGTATCCGCATACCTATTTCAATCTCGTTTACCGGCAAGTCTCTTTACTCGTTCCGTAATACAAGATCCCGCAACTTACACTAAGTTACATTGCTTGCAAGGCTTGTGTGTGATGTTGTATTACCGAGTGGGCCCCGAGATACCTCTCCGTCACACGGAGTGACAAATCCCAGTCTTGATCCATACTAACTCAACTAACACCTTCGGAGATACCTGTGGAGCATCTTTATAGTCACCCAGTTACGTTGCGACGTTTGATACACACAAAGCATTCCTCCGGTGTCAGTGAGTTATATGATCTCATGGTCATAGGAATAAATACTTGACACGCAGAAAACAGTAGCAACAAAATGACACGATCAACATGCTACGTCTATTAGTTTGGGTCTAGTCCATCACGTGATTCTCCCAATGACGTGATCCAGTTATCAAGCAACAACACCTTGTTCATAATCAGAAGACACTGACTATCTTCGATCAACTGGCTAGCCAACTAGAGGCATGCTAGGGACGGTGTTTTGTCTATGTATCCACACATGTAAATGAGTCTTCATTCAATACAATTATAGCATGGATAATAAACTATTATCTTGATACAGGAATTATAATAATAACTATACATTTATTATTGCCTCTAGGGCATAATTCCAACAGTCTCCCACTTGCACTAGAGTCAATAATCTAGCCCTCACATCACCATGTGAATTACATTGTAATAAATCTAACACCCATACAGTTCTGGTGTCGATCATGTTTTGGCCGTGGAAGAGGTTTAGTCAGCGGGTCTGCTACATTCAGATCCGTGTGCACCTTGCATATATTTACGTCCTCTTCCTCGACGTAGTCGCGGATGAGGTTGAAGCGTCGTTTTATGTGTCTGGTCTTCTTGTGAAACTGTGGTTCCTTTGCTAAGGCAATGGCACCAGTGTTGTCACAGAGCAAGGTTATTGGATCCAGTGCACTTGGCACCACTCCAAGATCCGTCATGAACTGCTTCATCCAGACACCCTCCTTAGCCGCCTCCGAGGCAGCCATGTACTCTGCTTCACATGTAGAATCTGCTACGACGCTTTGCTTGGAACTGCACCAGCTTACTGCACCCCCATTAAGAATAAATACGTATCCGGTTTGCGACTTAGAGTCGTCCGGATCTGTGTCAAAGCTTGCATCGACGTAACCTTTTACGGCGAGATCTTCGTCACCTCCATACACGAGAAACATCTCCTTAGTCCTTTTCAGATACTTCAGGATATTCTTGACCGCTGTCCAGTGATCCACTCCTGGATTACTCTGGAACCTACCTGCCATACTTATGGCCAGGCTAACATCCGGTCTAGTGCACAGCATTGCATACATGCTAGAACCTATGGCTGAAGCATAGGGGACGGAGCGCATATGCTCTCTATCTTCATCAGTTGCTGGGCACTGAGTCTTACTCAATCTCGTACCTTGTAACACTGGCAAGAACCCTTTCTTGGACTGTTCCATTTTGAACTTCTTCAAAACTTTATCAAGGTATGTGCTTTGTGAAAGTCCTATCAGGCGTTTTGATCTATCCCTATAGATCTTAATGCCTAGAATGTAAGCAGCTTCTCCTAGGTCCTTCATAGAGAAACTTTTATTCAAGTAACCTTTTATGCTCTCCAAAAGCTCTACGTTGTTTCCAATCAGTAATATGTCATCCACATATAATATTAGAAACGCCACAGAGCTCCCACTCACTTTCTTGTAAATACAAGATTCTCCAACCACTTGTATAAACCCAAATACCTTGATCACCTCATCAAAGCGTTTGTTCCAACTCCGAGATGCTTGCACCAGTCCATAAATGGATCGCTGGAGCTTGCACACTTTGTCAGCATTTTTAGGATCGACAAAACCTTCGGGTTGTATCATATACAACTCTTCCTTAAGAAAACCGTTAAGGAACGCCGTTTTGACATCCATCTGCCAGATTTCATAATCGAAAAATGCAGCTATTGCCAACATGATTCTGACGGACTTAAGCATCGCTACGGGTGAGAAGGTCTCATCGTAGTCAACTCCTGGAACTTGTGAAAAACCCTTTGCCACAAGTCGAGCTTTATAAACGGTCACATTACCGTCAGCGTCTGTCTTCTTCTTAAAGATCCATTTGTTCTGAATAGCCTTGCGGCCCTCAGGCAGTATCTCCAAAGTCCACACTTTGTTCTCATACATGGATCCTATCTCGGATTTCATGGCTTCTAGCCATTTGTTGGAACCTGGGCCCACCATTGCTTCTTCATAATTTGCGGGTTCATTGTTGTCTAACAACATGATTGATAAGACGGGATTACCGTACCACTCTGGAGCAGCGCGTGATCTCGTCGACCTGCGTGGTTCAACAGAAACTTGAACTGGAGTTTCATGATCATCATCATTAACTTCCTCCTCAACCGGCGTCGCAATGACAGAGGTTTCCCCTTGCCCTGCGCCACCATCTAGAGGGATGAGAGGTTCGACAACCTCGTCAAGTTCTATCTTCCTCCCACTCAATTCTCTCGAGAGAAATTCCTTCTCGAGAAAAGTTCCGTTCTTAGCAACAAACACTTTGCCCTCGGATTTGAGATAGAAGGTGTACCCAACTGTCTCTTTTGGGTAACCTATGAAGACGCACTTTTCCGCTTTGGGTTCCAGCTTTTCAGGCTGAAGCTTTTTGACATAAGCATCACATCCCCAAACTTTAGGAAACGACAACTTTGGCCTTTTGCCATACCACAGTTCGTATGGTGTCGTCTCAACGGATTTCGATGGTGCCCTATTTAAAGTGAATGCAGCTGTTTCTAATGCATAACCCCAAAATGATAACGGCAAATCAGTAAGAGACATCATAGATCGCACCATCTCTAACAAAGTACGATTTCGATGTTCGGACACACCATTATGATGTGGTGTTCCAGGCGGTGTTAACTGCGAAACAATTCCACATTGTCTTAAGTGAGTACCAAACTCAAAACTCAGATATTCACCCCCACGATCAGACCGTAGGAACTTGATCTTCTTGTTACGATGATTTTCCACTTCACTCTGAAATTGCTTGAACTTTTCAAATGTTTTAGACTTGTGCTTCATCAAGTAGACATAACCATATCTACTTAAATCGTCAGTGAAGGTGAGAAAATAACGATATCCGCCGCGTGCCTCCACGCTCATTGGACCACACACATCGGTATGTATGATTTCCAACAAGTCACTTGCACGCTCCATTGTTCCGGAGAACGGAGTCTTAGTCATCTTGCCCATGAGGCATGGTTCGTACGTGTCAAGTGAATCAAAGTCAAGTGACTCCAAAAGTCCATCAGCATGGAGTTTCTTCATGCGCTTTACACCAATATGACCCAAGCGGCAGTGCCACAAAAATATGGCGCTATCATTGTTTACTCTAACTCTTTTGGTCTCAATGTTATGTATATGCGTATCGCTATCAAGATTCAATATGAACAATCCTCTCACATTCGGTGCATGACCATAAAAGATGTTACTCATAGAAATAGAACAACCATTATTCTCAGACTTAAAAGAGTAACCGTCTCGCAATAAACAAGATCCAGATATAATGTTCATGCTCAACGCACGCACTAAATAACAATGATTTAAGTTCATCACTAATCCCGATGGTAGTTGAAGTGACACTGTGCCGACGGCGATTGCATCAACCTTGGAACCATTTCCTACGCGCATCGTCACTTCGTCTTTCGCCAGCCTTCGTCTATTCCGCAGTTCCTGCTTCGAGTTGCAAATGTGAGCAACAGAACCGGTATCGAATACCCAGGCACTACTACAAGAGCCGGTTAAGTACACATCAATAACATGTATATCAAATATACCTGATTTTTCTTTGCCCGCCTTCTTATCTGCCAGATACTTGGGGCAATTGCGCTTCCAGTGACCCATACCCTTGCAATAGAAGCACTCTGTTTCAGGCTTAGGTCCAGCCTTGGGTTTCTTCGACGGATTGGCAACAGGCTTGCCGCTCTTCTTCGAATTGCACTTCTTGCCTTTGCCGTTTCTCTTGAAACTAGTGGTCTTGCTCACCATCAACACTTGATGCTCTTTACGGAGTTCAGACTCTGCGACTTTCAGCATCGCAAACAACTCGCCGGGAGACTTGTTCATCCCTTGCATGTTGTAGTTCAACACAAAGCCTTTATAGCTTGGCGGCAGTGATTGAAGGATTCTGTCAGTGATAGCTTCTTGCGGGAGTTCAATCCCCAGTTCAGCTAGACGGTTTGAGTACCCAGACATTTTGAGCACATGTTCACTGACAGACGAGTTTTCCTCCATCTTGCAAGCATAGAATTTATCGGAGGTCTCATACCTCTCGATCCGGGCGTTCTTCTGAAAGATAAACTTCAACTCCTGGAACATCTCAAATGCTCCATGACGCTCAAAGCTACGTTGAAGTCCCGGTTCTAAGCCATACAAGACTGCACATTGAACTATTGAGTAGTCCTCCTTACGTGCTAACCAAGCGTTCTTAACATCCCGATCAGCCGTAGCGGGTGGTTCATCTCCTAGCGCAGCATTAAGGACATAATCCTTCTTTCCAGCTTGTAAGATTAGCTTAAGATTAATAGCCCAGTCTACAAAGTTGCTTCCATCATCTGTCAACTTAGCTTTCTCTAGGAACGTATTAAAATTCAGGATGACACTTGCGTGAGCCATGATCTACAACACAAATATATTCAAAGTGGACTTAGACTATGTTCAAGATAATTAGAGTTCAACTTAATCAAATTATCTGCTAAACTCCCACTCAAAAAGTACATCTCTCTAGTCATTTGAGTGGTTCATGATCCACTTACACTATCCCAAGTCCGATCATCACGTGAGTTGAGTATAGTTTCAGTGGTAAGCATCCCTATGCTAATCATATCAACTATATGAATCATGATCGACCTTTCGGTCTCATGTGTTCCGAGGCCATGTCTGCACATGCTAGGCTCGTCAAGCTTAACCCGAGTGTTCCGCGTGCGTAACTGTTTTGCACCCGTTGTATGTGAACGTTGAGTCTATCACACCCGATCATCACGTGGTGTCTCGAAACGACGAACTGTAGCAACGGTGCACAGTCGGGGAGAACACAATTTCGTCTTGAAATTTTAGTGAGAGATCACCTCATAATGCTACCGTCGTTCTAAGCAAAATAAGTTGCAAAAAAAGGATTAACATCACATGCAATTCATAAGTGACATGATATGGCCATCATCACGTGCTTCTTGATCTCCATCACCAAAGCACCGGCACGATCTTCTTGTCACCGGCGCCACACCATGATCATCCATCAACGTGTTTCCATCGGGGTTGTCGTGCTACTTATGCTATTACTACTAAAGCTACATCCTAGCAAAATAGTAAACGCATCTGCAAGCACAAACGTTAGTATAAAGACAACCCTATGGCTCCTGCCGGTTGTCGTACCATCGACATGCAAGTCGATATTTCTATTACAACATGATCATCTCATACATCCAATATATCACATCACATCGTTGGCCATATCACATCACAATCATACCCTGCAAAAACAAGTTAGACGTCCTCTAATTTTGTTGTTGCATGTTTTACGTGGTGACCAAGGGTATCTAGTAGGATCGCATCTTACTTACGCAAACACCACAACGGAGATATATGAATTGCTATTTAACCTCATCCAAGGACCTCCTCGGTCAAATCCGATTCAACTAAAGTTGGAGAAACCATCACTTGCCAGTCATCTTTGAGCAAAGGGGGTTACTCGTAACGATGAAACCAGTCTCTCGTAAGCGTACGAGTAATGTCGGTCCAAGCCGCTTCAATCCAACAATACCGCGGAATCAAGAAAAGACTAAGGAGGGCAGCAAAACGCACATCACCGCCCACAAAACCTTTTGTGTTCTACTCGAGAAGACATCAACGCATGAACCTAGCTCATGATGCCACTGTTGGGGAACGTCGCATGGGAAACAAAAATTTTCCTACGCGCACGAAGACCTATCATGGCGATGTCCATCTACGAGAGGAGATGAGTGATCTACGTACCCTTGTAGATCGTACACCAGAAGCGTTAGAGAACGCGGTTGATGTAGTGGAACGTCCTCACGTCCCTCGATCCGCCCCGCGAACAATCCCGCGATCAGTCCCACGATCTAGTACCGAACGGACGGCACCTCCGCGTTCAGCACACGTACAGCTCGACGATGATCTCGGCCTTCTTGATCCAGCAAGAGAGACGGAGAGGTAGAAGAGTTCTCCGGCAGCGTGACGGCGCTCCGGAGGTTGGTGACGATCTCGTCTCAGCAGGGCTCCGCCCGAGTTCCGCAGAAACGCGATCTAGAGGAAAAACTATGGAGGTATGTGGTCGGGCAGCCGTGAGAAAGTCGTCTCAAATCTGCCCTAAAAGCCCCATATATATAGGAGGAGGGAGGGGGACCTTGCCTTGGGGTCCAAGGGACCCTCAAGGGGTCGGCCGAGCCAAGGGGGGGAGGACTCCCCCCCCCCCAAACCGAGTTGGACTTGGTTTGGTGGGAGGAGTCCCCCTCCCTTCCCACTTCCTCCCTCCTTTTTTTTTTCTTTTCCTTTGATTTACTTCCCTTGGCGCATAGGCCCCCTTGGGGCTGTCCCACCAGCCCACTAAGGGCTGGTGTGTCTCCCCAAAGCCTATGGGCTTCCCCGGGGTGGGTTGCCCCCCCCCCCCCCCCCCGGTGAACTCCCGGAACCCATTCGTCATTCCCGGTACATTCCCGGTAACTCCGAAAACCTTCCGGTAATCAAATGAGGTCATCCTATATATCAATCTTCGTTTCCGGACCATTCCGGAAACCCTCGTGACGTCCGTGATCTCATCCGGGACTCCGAACAACATTCGGTAACCAATCCATATAACTCAAATACGCATAAAACAACGTCGAACCTTAAGTGTGCAGACCCTGCGGGTTCGAGAACGATGTAGACATGACCCGAGAGACTCCTCGGTCAATATCCAATAGCGGGACCTGGATGCCCATATTGGATCCTACATATTCTACGAAGATCTTATCGTTTGAACCTCAGTGCCAAGGATTCGTATAATCCCGTATGTCATTCCCTTTGTCCTTCGGTATGTTACTTGCCCGAGATTCGATCGTCAGTATCCGCATACCTATTTCAATCTCGTTTACCGGCAAGTCTCTTTACTCGTTCCGTAATACAAGATCCCGCAACTTACACTAAGTTACATTGCTTGCAAGGCTTGTGTGTGATGTTGTATTACCGAGTGGGCCCCGAGATACCTCTCCGTCACACGGAGTGACAAATCCCAGTCTTGATCCATACTAACTCAACTAACACCTTCGGAGATACCTGTAGAGCATCTTTATAGTCACCCAGTTACGTTGCGACGTTTGATACACACAAAGGATTCCTCCGGTGTCAGTGAGTTATATGATCTCATGGTCATAGGAATAAATACTTGACACGCAGAAAACAGTAGCAACAAAATGACACGATCAACATGCTACGTCTATTAGTTTGGGTCTAGTCCATCACGTGATTCTCCCAATGACGTGATCCAGATATCAAGCAACAACACCTTGTTGATAATCAGAAGACACTGACTATCATCGATCAACTGGCTAGCCAACTAGAGGCATGCTAGGGACGGTGTTTTGTCTATGTATCCACACATGTAAATGAGTCTTCATTCAATACAATTATAGCATGGATAATAAACTATTATCTTGATACAGGAATTATAATAATAACTATACATTTATTATTGCCTCTAGGGCATAATTCCAACACTGAGGACATGGGATAAGTCTTGCTAATAATAGTCATGTGAATTTGGTATTCGTTCCGTATTTTGATATGCTTTTTGTTGTCTTTTTCTCTAGTGGTGTTATGTGAACGTCGACTACATAACACTTCACCATATTTGGGCCTAGAGGAAGGCATTGGGGAGTAGTAAGTAGATGATGGGTTGCTAGAGTGACAGAAGCTTAAACCCCAGTCTATGCGTTTCTTCGTAAGGGGCCGATTTGGATCCACTAGTTTAATGCTATGGTTAGACGTTGTCTTAATTCTTCTTTCATAGTTGCGGATGCTTGAGAGAGGGGTTAATAATAAGTGGGATGCTTGTCCAAGTAAGGGCAGTACCCAAGCGCCGGTCCACCCACATATCAAACTATCAAAGTAACGAACACGAATCACATGAACATGATGAAACTAGCATGACCGAAATTCCCGTGTGTCCTCGGGAGCGTTTTTCCTCCTATAAGACTTTGTTCAGGCTTGTCCCTTGCTAAAAAAGGGATTGGGCCACTTTGCTGCACCGTTGCTACTACTTGTTACTTGTTACTTTTCACTTGCTACGTTTCACCTCACTACACCATCACTTGTTACTGCTACTTTCAGTGCTTGCAGTTATTACCTTGTTGAAAACCGTTTATCAGAGCCTTCTGCTCCTCGTTGGGTTCGACACTCTTACTTATCGAAAGGACTACGATTGATCCCCTATACTTGTGGGTCATCAGTTGTCATGAGACCTTTGATGTAAGGTACCTAGTGGATTTGATGGTTACTTTGATGCTTTTGCCTTGCTAACATGTGTGCCTCCTATTTTATTACTGTTTCGTAATATGTGTGCCTCCAATTCATCACACACAATTCATCACATAACACTATAAACTTACTTAACAAACAACATACAAGCCATGGTTCAAAGCTACAAAAGTAACCCATGATGAGATTCAAAGTTCACACATTGCAAGCCATATTTCAAAGCTTAAATAAAGATAATGACCCACGTGGTCATGTCACATCACAATTTACTCTTCATCACAAATACACTTGATCTCCTTCAGCTTCCTCTTGTTATTTTCACCTGCTTTCTTCGGGTTAGCAATGCAGCACTCCATAGCACACTTCTTAATGCTCTACTTCTCCTTGTATTTCATCATCTCAACAATGCATCCATCCAGCTTCTCCTTCTCTTTCTTCAGGTCAGCCCAGGAAAAACTTCAGAGACCTGTTATCAGTGCTCACCTTTTCCTTCTATTTAAGATGATTGTGCTTCATATTTGTAATGCAATTGCCTTGAGCAACATGATTGAACTTCAACTGGTCAACATCAGCCTTCAATGTAGTGATCTCACCATCCTTTGCAACAATTTGTTCATTCATGTTTCCCATGCTGCTGTCCACACTGATTGTAGTGTTCTCAACATCCTTCTGGTGACCTGGCTGTGGTAGGTTATCATGTTAATTAAGGAGGTTGTCCACATATTCCACAAGCTTCTCATAAGTCTCCTGCAACTTGTTTTTATGCTCTGTGAGATTGTGGACAATATATGAATGATCGAGGCATGCCATCCTATTATCATGCTTGCTTTGCTCATACATCAGCCAGAGTTTGTGAAGAGCATTCTACAAGTGCTCTATCCACGCCTCATCTATCCACTGAACTATATCACAACTGCTTGCCTGCCGCAAAACAAATAGTAGGAATTTACTTACTGTAAAGATGAACACTCAACAGTAAAGATGACCACTGAACAGTAAAGATGAATAGTGAACAGTGAAGATGAACACTAAACAGTGCATATGAACAATCCAACTATTCTGCTAAAAGTATTGGCTATTAACTAAAAAGGTAAAATTCGCTCCAACTTACATCCAGTGAACAAGCAAGGAACCTCCTCACAGTGCTAATCCCTTCGAATGCAACCAACTTCTTGGTCGGCTTGCCATGCTCACACATCACCATCAAATCATCATCAACACGAGCGTTCTTAGGGTCCTCGATTGTAGTTGGGATCTAGATTCAACATGCAAGTTCAAATCGTGCCAGACAGACCCAAAAAAGCCCCTATTCGAAACCCTAGATCAAACAGAGCCTAACCCTAGACATCACTGACCCTCGTAGAGAATCCGCATGAGAAGATGTATCGGGCGGCGGTGTGCTCCACCGCTCGGCTCAGCCCAACACGACCTGGTTAGTCGTGTGCTCCACGAGCAATCTGCATGCTGATGTTTAAATGATACACCGCTGCGCTGCCCTCCAATCTCGCTGAGCCGGCTTTAGCACATGTCGTACGTTGCTATCATGCGATCCTTTTCTTGGATCTCGCAACATCTTCAGGTTACTTTTTGTCTATTGTGACTCCACACTAATGATGATAATGACATCAAATCTTCCTCTTATAGATCAATTTCACGAACTTCTTTAAACCTTGCTCTGATACCACGTGTTAGAATAATTTCGAGACGCAATGTCGATCTATCGAGGACCAAGGAATCAAACAAGGCATGAAACCGAGATTTGTGAACGAGGTTCATCAATATGGCTACATCCTCGGGGCCTGATTAGGGGCACTCCTCCCCGTGACATCGTTACAATACTACACCCCAATCTCTCTGGCGCCGACACACGTCGTAGGTTTCCATGCGTGTTTGTGCTATTATGTTGGCATAATTTACATCGTGTCTCTACATTCTCATTATATAAGAGACCAAGGGTACAAGTGTCCTATTAGAACACGTCTCATGCCGTGTCTAAACATAATAAAACTAAAAGTCTAATTGTAACCTACCTTCTATAGAATATTTGAAATAACTCTAATAAGAAGTCCCGCATCCATCCATGGTACACCATCCAAGAAGTTGTGTCCAAGTATTGCATCCACTTGGAGCATCTAATCGCATAGTGGCCTAGCGCTGCACAAATTACTGAGCAAGTAAGTTGATCACTAGACGAATATGCTTTAGTTTTGTTATAATTAGCGAAACATGTATTATTTTGTTGATGGTTAGAGGAATATGCACTGTCTGTATTGTTTCACTTTGTAGCCTACTCATGCTTGTGTGGTGTACAAGAAGTTGGAGAAGAAGTCATTCACCGTCATGCATTGTTGGTTGAAGTTGAATGAACAACCGAATTGGAACCTTTTCATTGCCAAGACCGTCGTCCAAGCCAACAAAGAAGAAATCAATGACCTTATCGACCCAACCCAACAACCGTCGAAGAAGGTTAGAAGAAACCTGCGGGGGAGAAGTGGGAGGAGAGGGCAAAGCGAGACGGTACGATGACAAAATATGACGGAGAAGTTCGAGGACATCTTGACGAAGGAGCAGGCATGCATGAGGCGCTCGGAGAGCAAGGAGGAGGAGAAGGCGGAGTGGTTCAAGTAGTTGATGGACGCGACACACAGGAAGCTCGCTCTCAAAGAAAGGAGGACCACGCTTGAAGAGAGGAAGGCCGCGCTCGAGAAAAAGAGGGTGAAGATCGCCACCAATGCGGAGGACGCCAATATGTTGACATTCAATGTCAACTCTTGGGATGCCACTGTAAGAGTCATCGTGCAATCTTATCAGTACCAGATGTTGGAGCGATAGAAAGATGAGTTGGTGGCGACGACGAAGTATGAGGACGCGGCAGGGAGGACGAGGTGGCTGCCTACGCAGCTGCGACGACACCTCCTTTATCGGGGAGCAACTCGGTGGGATTGTCGGTTCGACAAGGAACAAATGCACGGACTGATGTTCTTTTGGAATCGGACATATAAAAACTAAGCAAATTTGCCTTATTTTTTTGTGATGGGGCATACAATCCACATGCAAGGCACTATGTGAATCAAATCGCAGTATATTTAAATTTAAATTTACTCATAAACATAGTACTAATTAGCGTTGAATATCGTCCTCGTGCATCCGTGTTCTTGGACTCACTACCCTCTGAGCGAACGAATACAGAAGAAAATTTACATTTTTTAACACATTGCAAACGCAAATGCTTATATACATGCACATACATTCATTTCTATGAACGTATACATGCACACCTTATCCTTATAAACACCTCCGACAGACTGAGCCGACATATCATCTTATGAAGCATATTGCTGAAAATCCTAAAATAAAGTCAGAAATAATGCAAGCACGAGGTCTTGAACCATCATAAGACGAGGATACCACTATCTCTCTAACCATTCAATTATATGTTAATTTACAAAAAAATATATTTTAAATTCTGATTACTCCATCCAAAAGGTTGTACATGGGATGGGTAGAAATAAAATAAAAGCCGTCACTGCCATGATTCATGGGTCTCCGCGGAAAGGACGGGTGACACCGCGGTCAGCTTCGTAGTAACGGTATACGACCCACGAGGGCACGAGCGTAGCTCAAGGACGAGACGCCACGTTCGCCCCCCACCTGCATCCGGTTTCCGCCACCCCGTCTACCCGGCCCACGTGCCGCCCGCCAGTTTCCTTCCGAAGCACGTCCACCTCGCACCGCACGGTCCCATGTGCCTGCCGCCCAACCGCACCCCAGGGGTCGGGTACCGTAGGAGTTGGCTTTGCCAAAAGTCTCTGTCGGTCCTGCCTCGTGAAATTCTTTCTGGTTGTAAATGTTGGTCCGTGTGGTCTCACCTGCCTGTCTGTGGTACCACAGTGATTGCGTGGGTTAACTTCCCTGACCCCGCTTCAACGTACCGCCACTACATAGTACTGATGTTAACGTGGCCTAGCCCGATTAGTATCGTCTGCCAGCACAAAATCACACTCCACGAACCGCAATAACGCCGAGCCGGGGCTGAGGAGGCTGTTGGGTGTGCAGTGTACATCGACGGCGTCATGCCCGGCCCGTGACGTTTTCTTAGGCTAGGCGCACTAAAACGGACTTTCTAGCATTCCACCTCGACCGATTGATCGTCACAGACCGTGACTCGCTAGATCACGACAGGACACCTTGCGAACAACACAACGTTGCTAGAGAAGTCAAGGGTGTGTTGGTAGTACGCAAAGGCAAACAAGAACCTGCAGGCAGCCATAGGAAATCCACCGTCGGGAGTCGGGCGTGAACTCGGCGGGCCGTGCGGTGCCATAGGAAATCCACCGGCGGGAGTCGGGCGTGAACTGGGCGGGTCGTGCGCACCGCACGGCCGCACATGCCATGTTTCGCTCTTTGCTTAGGCGCATCCACCGCAGGGTGGCGGGTTTTATATGGAAATAGACAGGCGTCGTTCCCGTTGGCAGATGAATCTTTCTTCAGACAATTTTTTTCGTGGAGCGAATATCTTTACTGCAGTACGTACTTCGGACGGCTCAATGCTCATGCCCTCCAGCTCCAGGGTCGATTTTATCTTTACTGTGTTGTTTATTATTTCTTCCATACAATATGGTCGAGTGGTCCTACGGCCCCGGCTAGATAGACGCTCTTGTCTTGCCTTGGCTTAAATATTCCATCAAATCAAATTTAAGAATGGCATCTCATACGATTGTCCACGCATCATGCACGTGCCCTCAAAAGAAAGAACAGGTGTGAATCACTCGGACTCAGACGCTCCGTTTGGATGTTGTATTGAGGGCCATATTTTAACTTTGGCACTCGGTAGCGTGAATATCGTTGTTTGGTTGCACAAGACATTCAATCGTGGAATCGATATCCATGTCTTGAATATTTGGCATTCGAGCCAATTCAGTGCCAAAACCTTCAATGTCTACATCCAAACAAAACGTAGAGTTATTCCTTCCTCCAGTTTTCAGCTAACGGTGTCGAATATCATATGGAAAGACATTTTTGGCGCATCTTAAATTTCAACCAACACATCTTTTTCTTGGAAAATTCTATATAGAAGCGCTGCACGATGGACATCCCGCGGCTTGGTTGTTCACTTTTGGCATGCATGCATACATGATGTCATCAGATTCGTTTTATATGATCGAAATTAAAAAACTTTTATCTCTTAAACCGTTAAATCGGTCGATGATCCGTTTTCGCCGTTGACTTTGTTTCGACGAAATCTTCAAAACTAGATCCATGTTGATATGTTTCGAGAACTTTTTTTTCCTCGTACTTACCACATTTGTTGCACTTACTTGTCATATTAATAAGTATTTACTTGTCTGATAAAAAATAACTTAATCACCAAATTTTTAAAAGACGTCTTGACATAATTAAAATGGCAAGTACAAATAATTTTTTTAGACGATTACACGTAAGATATGACAACTCAACATATTTAAAACCGGTGACCACAAAAAAATCTTTTTTGTCATCGTTTGTAAATATGACAACTCGGCATAGTTAAACTAGCATCTTGACAACTAAGTTTTTATAAAATTGGCAACTATGCAATTTTAAACTACTAGTAGTAGTACTAGTACTAACCAGATGCATTTAGCTAGTGAATAAGGTCTGCCAACACATGTCTTTGTGTGTAACACCTTTTCTACGTATTTTCTGTGTGACGCTTTGTATGCAATGTATATTTTTGTGATGTCATCTGCATATTTTTCTAGCCCATGTTGCTATATGTTGAAATATGGATACATACGACACATTGTTCACATCGAGAAAAAAATGGCAGTTAAGTTATTTTTTTCGGGCAAGTAAGTGGCTAATAATACAACAAGTAAGTCTAAAAATGTGGCAATTATGGATGAAGAAAAAAAGTTCTCGAAACATGTCGACATGGGGTCTAGTTTTGAAGATCTCGTCGCGATAAAGTCAACGATGAAAACGGATCGTCAATTAAATTAACGGTTTTAGAGATAAAACTTTTTAAATTTCAAGGCAATAGAAAGAATCTTAGTGACGTCATTGCATGCATGCATGGTAGGGAGAAGAAATTAACCGTCGCATCGGAAGCCTCACATGCGACGCCGCTGTATAGTTAAGTCCCTTTTTCTTTTCTTCTCACGCATACGAGTTGGACCCACTTGTCATCTTTCTTTACACACGTGACGCTCCGCGTCGGAGCCCGGCCTTCGAGCCGGCTCCTTTGGCATTTTCATTAAATTAACTAGATCTAACCCCGGCTAGAACTTTTTTAGACATGACCCTTTTTCTTACCGCCACGGAGCACGACGATAGGAGTGGATAGCTTATCGTCAGGGTCCCCGGCGATAGCTGACTAATCCACGTCACCAACCAATTGATGGACACCGTGAGCTCCGCTCGACCCTACCGCCACACGGGCTGGCGGTAGGGTATTGACACATATAAGGCGGGCGGGCCGGTTCGCCCTCCCCATCTCCACCCACCCCACCCCACGGCGGCTGCAAGAACATAAACTCCCTTCCTCTCTCATCCTCTCCACTCTTCCTGAAAGTGTTAGTTATCAACTAGAAGGGGGTGAATAGGCGATTTTTATGAAAATCTTTGAAACAGTAAATGTATTCAAAGTTAAACGGAAGCGATACAGGATCAGTTTGGGATAAGTATCAAGGATCTATGCAAAACATGTAATACTATGAAGACATTCAATCATGCAAAGTACAGTTATCATGCACACTAAGATATATCACAAATAAACTTAGGAAATGTGAAGATAAACAACAGTTGGGAATGTCTTCGACGAATGTCTTCAGGAGAGATGATCAGGCAATGGCTTCATAGTACAGTAAGTAAGGAGTGTGAAGGATAGAACAAGTAGCTTGACAAAGACACATGATTTGTTGGACCAGTTCCATTTGTTGTGAAAAATGTACGTCTGATTGGGGAGGCTTAGGCCTCGTCTTCACTTTGATCCCCTTGAGCCGAAGTCTATGAGACAACACCCAATTACTCAGGTAAGTCTTCAAGGGAGACTTCTGAAACCCGTACAAACTTGTTCACCCGTCAATCCACAATGACTCTCGGATTGATCTAGACCATGGTCACCCGGCAATCCACAGTGACTCTTGGATGCACTCGACAACGACGCCTAACCGTGTGGAAGATCGCAGTCTTCAAGTGTAACAAGTCTTCAGTTCTCTCAGAACAGAATGACTTTGGTAATGCTCAAACACTCTCGCTCTAGGTGTTTGGGTTTATCCTCATAGGATAGTTCTCTCTCTCAACATCTTCGACGTGGGTTGCTCCAAAACGACAACAGTTGTATCAACTATGAGCAGCCACCAACTTATGGTGGAGCGGATGGGCTATTTATAGCCAACACGTAACCCTACTTGATATGATCAAATGACCATGGTCAATGTCCAACCGACACGTGTTCCAACGGTCATACTTCAAAGACACACACGGAACATTACTTGGGTTGCAAGTAATGCTGACTCAACCAACTCTGGAAGAGATTTCCTCTCAATTTCTTCGCTCGAAGACATAGGTATATGTGGGTTGAGCATTATGTCAGCACCTCACTGTGATCACATCGAACCCACTTAACAGTACGGTGGTTCCTATGACTCAACAAAGAAGAAACAAAACAACAAAGTGACATTTACATTTTGTTTCCTAACTTTGGCCTGACCTCATCTTTACCCCTAAAAAACACTGCTCAACTATACCCTTGTTCCATCTCAACCGCTTATGGAAATACCCCTCCGTACCCTTTCCATCGAGTCAAAGTGCTTTGACTGCATTAGAGAGTTATTCTATACATCATTGCCCCTCTTTCTTACATGTGGGGCCTACACGCATCTCTCCATCCACATCTCATTCCCCCTCCCTCTCTCTTATCTTCTGTTCTCTCACCCGACGCGACGAACCCTAACCCTAGTTCATCTATTTCCTCTATCGTGGCGGCTACCGAGGTCGAGGTCGTGGATCCAGATGCTGAGGGGGTGAATCTGATTATGATGCTCATGTCCAGCCTACTCGATTGGTAGAGGAGGCGATGACCATGCAAAATGGCCGGTGCTCGTGGTAGCGGCAGGAGCGGCAGAGCAGAGAGCTCACAGACCATGGTGGCGATGACAAGATAGGTTCCAAGAGGGTATGTCTCTACGCGCCATCACTGTGTGCTTACATACGCACTTGTTTAGGTTAATTTCATCAGTACTGCTTGTGTTGTTCATGATTTGTTCTTTCTTCTGGATATTTGTCGTAGGATGATTTTTCAAGCACTTTAAGGAGCTCATATGCCACCCATAAGGGCTTGTCATACACACTGATGCATGTAAAGGACTTGAAGCAGTTTTAGATGATGTGTTCCAAGGAGTAGAGCATATGGAGTGCATGAGGCACCTTGTTGCTAACTTCTCCAAGAAGTTCAAGGGGAAATTCTTTGATGAGAACTTGTGGCCCTGTTCCCTAACTTATAGCAGCAAAAAAACATAAATATCATCTGAGGAAATTGTATAGCAAGCCTAATATGAAAGAGTATTTAGATGAACATCACACCAAGATATGGGCTAGGACACTCTTCAATGAAATCTGCAAGTTAGATTATGTGAACAATAACCTTCTAGAGTCATTTAATTCCAAGATAAGAAAATGGAAAGGGTTGCACATTGTAGATCTGTTTGACAAGATCAGGCAATACTTGATGGAGAAATTTGACCTAAGACAGAGCATTGCTGCTGCTACTTATGTAGGGCACATCATAGTCCCTAAAGTCATGAAAATGTTGTTGTTAAAGTCCAAGGGCTTGGATATGTCCATTGTGAAGAGAAGTACATATCAGGCAGAGGTAACTGCAATTGACAAAGAGAAGAGGGAGTGGAGGTATCCCGTGGATCTCCAAGCAATGACATGTAGTTGTAGAAAGTGGCAAATTACTAGACAACCTTGTACATGCTCTCTATTTCATTACTTCAATAAGAGGTCCAGCTAGTGAAATAGATCAGTATGTGCATGAATTTTACTCAGTTAAAAAATTCACTCTCACTTATGCTGAAAATTTACCGGCAATGGAGGGAAAACAACAGTGGGACATTGTTGACCCTAGGTTTAAACTATCCGCACATGTGCAATGCAGACCTCCTGGCAGGCCAAGGAAGACTAGGATAAGGGCATAGTTTGAAGGAAAATGCCTAGGAGGAAGGAGAAAGAAGTGCTCTCGTTGTGGAAGATTAGGACACCAGGGGACCCACTACAAAGAGTCAGTTGATCCCGCTTTTGGAGAAGATGAGCATTGGGGTGATGCAAATGCTAAAAATGAAGCTCTGAAAGCTACTGAAGAACCTGTTCAGACTAAACCTACTGATGCAAATGCTGAAAATGAGGCTCTAGAAGAAACAACTCAAACAAAAGCCCTAGAAGAAACAACAGGAACAAAAGCTCCTAGCTCTCCTCCAACTGATACAAGCTCTCCAGTTGCTCCTAACTCTCTAGCTGCTACTTCCTCTTAGGTAGTTGATAGTGATCTACTTGCTAGGTATGCAATATATTGTACTATATGTGTCGTGGTTTTGTCACGGCAGATGTCCTCGTGAACGGACTTAGTAGTAAGGAAATTGTCACGGTGTGACGACTCTAAAGGGTTGATTGGGAAACGAGAGGCGGATTTACCCAGATTCGGCCCCTCCAATGGAGGTAAAAACCTATGTCCTACTTTGTGTTTGTATTGATAGGAATCTCGATTACAAGGGTGTGGAATTGCTAACCTAGTTCTCGAGGGTTTCTTTCTTGATCTTTTTGGCTTGAGGGCTCTCCTTCATATATAGGCACAGGCCCCAAGTTTACAACAGAGTCCGGGTTCAATAATACCTGTGTCCTACAACAAATCTACCTTATCATTCTTCTCAAGTTAGGAAAAAAATTGGCGTCTCTTCCTTGTACATCTTTAAGCCGCCGTCTTCTGGTGATGGGCCGCTTGGTGGCTCGTCGACCAAATCCTCCGGCCCATCTTGTCATGTTGTCTTTGCAGCTTGACCCGACCCCATAGGGCGGGTTAAATTCTGTTGTTATATCCCCAACACTAGGCCCCACGTTGACTTGAGATTTCTCCATGTCAAGCTATTTTGATCAAGAAATAATGTGCCGGCTATCCTTTGCCTTTCATTGTTTGTCACAATTTCTCCGTCTGTCGGCTTGTAACTTTAGCTCTTTGTTTCCTAACGTCACTCGGGACAATTCATGCCATTGCATCATCATCATAACTAGTCTTGCATGCACCCTTGTCCCGGAAATTGAGACGTCGCCCCATCAATGTTTTTACTCCAACTCCTCTATTCCTGCACCTTGCAGTTGTCCCTTCGGGTATTATAAAATGGGCGAAAGCCTTTATTTTTCACTTTTACCCTCTCGCCCCATCTTCTTCCTCTAGCCTGAGCATCCAGTCGCACCATTGCCGTCGTTTTTTGCTTTCAACAGTCGTCTGCCATTGCCATGATTCCCTGTTTCTTCCTGGTTTTATTCGGGTTGTTTCGACACCTTCACTTGATTGACGAGGTATGCCAGTTTATCTCTTTGTAAATCCCTCATCTGGGTTACCCCTGGAGTTCATAGGAGACTTCAAGGGATCCTTCCCTCTCTTCATCGGCACCCCTATTTCTTCATATTTCGAACCCTTCATTTCCATCGAAACGGGATAATAGGCATAAATCTTCTTCCTGGTAGTATGATTTGGTTTCTCCCAAAATCTTCATGATATAAACTGCCTGCCCCTCTCATGCTTTAGGTTTAATATTTTTTCCTTTTCCTAATCTTTTCTAGATCCATGGTTGTCATAAAGTTTGGTGAAACTTGTTTGCCTTATATTCCGTAAAATTTTGTAAACGAAAACTCGTAGCCACTCATGAGGCTCCTCCAAGGTTGTCGGTTTTACGTTTTAGATAACCTTAACCCGCCATATGAAGAAGTTGCCTTTCTTGTGGATTCCGGTTTAACCTTATAGTGATTCTTCCCTTTGTGTTGTTCAATCTTTGCTTATAACATGGATGATTTTTTGTAACCTTGCTACTGGTCTCGAGGCAGGTCATTATGTCGAAGACTTCCACTTGTAATTAGGTGTCTTCGCAAGTTTCAGAAGATATGCTTCAGGAATAATTAGGTCAAGGTTTATTGTCCACTAAAGAAATACTCGGATGGCGGGCTCCTCACGGAGAGGCAAGGCCAAACCCTAATGAAGGAGAGGTTGTAGTTTTTGCGGATCATCTTTTCAGGGGCTTCTCTCCTCCCGGGTAAAAATTCTTTTGGGGTGCAATTTATTCCCTCCACCTTTATCCACAAGAGTTGGCACCTAATTCCATATTGAATCTTTGCCAATTTCAAGTCTTGTGTGAGGTATATTTTCAGATGGAACCTACCGTTCCGCTTTTGTTGGATTTTTTCTATCTGAACCGCCAAACTGAGTGTACACACGGTCTTAGCCAGGAATTGGGTGGAATCTCGATTCAAAGATGTAGAAATGGTGTTTCCCTTCTGCTCCCTTGTCGAGCCATCCTAAAGGGTGGAACAAGACTTGGTTCTACTGTAAAATACACTACCCCAGAGAATGAAAATCTCGTGCCGGGTTACGGACCAAGTCGCCTTCTAGTGGATTTCGATCTTCCTGGCCAGATTTCTCACGAGGAAAGCGATAAGTTTGCCTTTATCTTGAAAAAATTGGCAGCTCTCAAATATCAGGTTCTGACCAGAGTAGATTTTACTAGTTTTTGGGTATCTTGGATGATTCTTCCATTGAATTGCCGAAATTCTCTTATGTGCAACTAATCTGGTCGCGAGGATGACCCTCGAAGGTATAGCACAACGGTTTTGACAGTAGATGATATAAATAAAGTTGTGAATAAATTACTTGGGGAAACCCAAGCCGACTGTGATCAAGTTGGCTTGGAGCCTTTTAATGCTCTCAACCCGACTCCTCCAGTAAGAATCTTAACTCATTGTTTGATTTCCTTTGCAGTACCTTCTTCAATTTTCTTGAGCACCTTTGCTTTTGCTTCAATTTTCCCAAATCTTGCAGGCTTCTTCTTTGTTTTGGAAGAAGAAAAAAAGGTCCCAGCTAGTAAGCCAAAAGTCGCCTCTATCAAGAAGAAAAGTAGGGTGGATCTCCCCGCCTGATTACTTCAAGACGAGTCTCCCTTAGTTGATCAATCTGCTTCTCGAAAACTCCAAGAAAAGGTGCCACATAGTCCAACTCTATCTCGTCCATAGGCAGCTCTTTTAAAGCAACCTCAATCCCGCTGACTTGGATTATTAAGAATGGTTTCCCTCATATGGAGACTCTTCTTCCACGAGGCTTCCGCCTTTCATTATTAACCAAGGGTAAGTTTGTTGGGGAACATTGCGTGGGAAACAAAAAAAAATCCCTACACACACGCAAGACCTATCCATGGTGATGACCAAGAGGGGAGAGTGCATCTACATACCCTTGTAGGTTGCTAAGAGGAAGCGTATATAACACGGTTGATGTAGTGGAACATCTTCGTGATCCAAATCAAAGCCCGTCTCGCTATCTCAGCACTATCCGTCCCGCGATCCCATCACGATCCATCCTGATCTAGTGCCGAACGGACAACACCTCTGCGTTCAGCACACGTGTAGCTCGATGACGATCACCGCCTTCTTGATCCAGCAAGAGGGGCGGAGATGTAGATGAGTTATCTTGCACGACGGCATGGTGGTGGTGGTGGTGAACTAATCGAGTAGGGCTTCGCCAAGCTCCGCGGAACTAATCTAGAGGAGAAAACGATCTAGAGAGAGAGAGGGCAGCTGTGGCTTATTAGGGTTGGGGCTGCCCTCAAAACCCTCTTGTATATATATGAGGGAGGGAGGGGAGGAGGCAGACACAAAAAACCCTAAGGGTTTGGCCGAAGTGGAGAGGAGGTGGAGGAGTCCACCTCCAATCCTACTCCTAGTAGGATTCCATCTTATCTCTTCCTTCCCCTTTTCCCTTTTTCCCTTCTTTTGCTCCTTGGCCGGAATAGACTTATTGGGCTGGCTGCACCAGCCCACTAAGGGTTAGTGCACCACCTTTAGGCCTATTAGGTTCTCTCCCGTGTGGGTGGCCCCTCCCGGTAAAACCACGGAACCCATTAGTCACTCCCGGTACTTTATCGATAATGCTCGAAAACTTTTCGGAAGCCAAATGCAACTTTCCTATATATCAATCTTTACCTGCGGACCATTTCAGAGCTCCTCGTGACGTCTGGGATCTCATTAGGGACTCTGAACAACTTTTGGTTACCAAGCGCACATAACTCAATAATACCAAAACATCACCGAACCTTAAGTGTGCAGACCCTGCGGGTTCGAGAACTATGTAGACATGATGTGAGACACTCGCCGGTCAATAACCAATAGCGGTACCTGGATGCCCATATTTACTCGTACATATTCTACAAAGATCTTTATCGGTTGAACCTCTATGTCAAGGATTTAGTTAATCTCGTATGTTGTTCCCTTTGTCCTTCGGTACGTTACTTGCCCGAGATTCGATCGTCGGTATCTCTATACCTAGTTCAATCTCGTTACCGGTAAGTCTGTTTACTCATTTTGTAATACAAGATCCCGTGACTATCTCCTTAGTTACATTGCTTGCAAGGCTTATTGTAATGTTGTATTACCGAGTGGGCCCCGAGATACCTCTCCGTCATACAGAGTCATAAATACAATCTAGATTCACGCCAACTCAATAGACACCTTCAGAGATACGTGTAGAGCACCTTTATAGTCACTAGTTATGTTCCGACATTTGATACACACAAGGTATTCCTCCGGTGTACGGGATATGCATGATCTCATGGTCATAGGAACAAATACATTAACATGTAGAAAACAATAGAAATAAGCTGACGCGATCATATGCTAGGTTCATAGTTTGGGTCTTGTCCATCTCATCATTCTCCTTATGATGTGATCCCGTTATCAAGTGACAACACTTGTCTATGGCCAGGAAACCTTGACCATCTATGATCAACGAGCTAGTGAACTAGAGACCCACTAGGGATAGTGTGGTGTCTATGTATCCACGCATGTATCCGAGTTTCCAATCAATACAGTTATAGCATGGATAATAAGCGATTATCATGAACACGGGAATATAATAATAACCAATTTATTATTGTCTCTAGGGCATATTTCCAACAGTCTCCCACTTGCACTAGAGTCCATAATCTAGTTCACATCACTATGTGATTGTATTGAATCCAACTGTTGGGGAACGTCGCATGGGAAACAAAAAATTTCCTACGCGCACGAAGACCTATCATGGTGATGTCCATCTACGAGAGGGGATGAGTGATCTATGTACCCTTGTAGATCGTACAACAGAAGCGTTAGAGAACGCGGTTGATGTAGTGGAACATCCTCACGTCCCTCGATCCGCCCCGCGAACAATCTCGCGATCAGTCCCACGATCTAGTACCGAACGGACGGCACCTCCGCATTCAGCACACGTACAGCTCCACGATGATCTCGGCCTTCTTGATCCAGCAAGAGAGACGGAGAGGTAGAAGAGTTCTCCGGCAGCGTGACGGTGCTCCGGAGGTTGGTGATTACCTTGTCTCAGCAGGGCTCCGCCCGAGCTCCGCAGAAACGCGATCTAGAGGAAAAACCGTGGAGGTATGTGGTCGGGCTGCCGTGGAAAAGTCGTCTCAAATCAGCCCTAAAACCTCCGTATATATAGGTGGGAGGGAGGGGACCTTACCTTGGGGCTCAAGGAGCCCCAAGGGGGTCGGCCGAGTCCAAGGGGGGAGGACTCCCCCCCCCAAACCGAGTTGGACTTGGTTTGGTGGGAGGGAGTCCCCCTTCCTTCCCACCTCCTCCTTTTTTTTCCTTTCCTCTTGATTTTCTTTTCCTTGGCGCATAGAGCCCTTTTGGGCTGTCCCACCAGCCCACTAAGGGCTGGTGTGCCACCCTCAAGGCCTATGGGCTTCCCCCGGGTGGGTTGCCCCCGGTGAACTCCCGGAACCCATTCGTCATTCCCGGTACATTCCCGGTAACTCCGAAAACCTTCCGGTAATCAAATGAGGTCATCCTATATATCAATCTTCCTTTCTGGACCATTCCGGAAACCCTCGTGACGTCCGTGATCTCACCCGGGACTCCTAACAACATTCGGTAACCAACCATATAACTCAAATACGCATAAAACAACGTCGAACCTTAAGTGTGCAGACCCTGCGGGTTCGAGAACTATGTAGACATGACCCGAGAGACTTCTCGGTCAATATCCAATAGCGGGACCTGGATGCCCATATTGGATCCTACATATTCTACGAAGATCTTATCGTTTGAACCTCAGTGCCAAGGATTCATATAATCCCGTATGTCATTCCCTTTGTCCTTCGGTATGTTACTTGCCCGAGATTCGATCGTCAGTATCCGTATACCTATTTCAATCTCGTTTACCGGCAAGTCTCTTTACTCGTTCCGTAATACAAGATCCCGCAACTTACACTAAGTTACATTGCTTGCAAGGCTTGTGTGTGATGTTGTATTACCGAGTGGGCCCCGAGATACCTCTCCGTTTACACGGAGTGACAAATCCCAGTCTTGATCCATAGTAACTCAACTAACACCTTCGGAGATACCTGTAGAGCATCTTTATAGTCACCCAGTTACGTTGCGACGTTTGATACACACAAAGCATTCCTCCGGTGTCAGTGAGTTATATGATCTCATGGTCATAGGAATAAATACTTGACACGCAGAAAACAGTAGCAACAAAATGACACGATCAACATGCTACGTCTATTAGTTTGGGTCTAGTCCATCACGTGATGCTCCTAATGACGTGATCCAGTTATCAAGCAACAACACGTTGTTCATAATCAGAAGACACTGACTATCTTTGATCAACTGACTAGACAACTAGAGGCTTGCTAGGGACGGTGTTTTGTCTATGTATCCACACATGTAAATGAGTCTTCATTCAATACAATTATAGCATGGATAATAAACGATTATCTTGATACAGGAATTATAATAATAACTATATTTATTATTGCCTCTAGGGCATAATTCCAACAGTCTCCCACTTGCACTAGAGTCAATAATCTAGCCCTCACATCACCATGTGAATTACATTGTAATAAATCTAACACCCATACAATTCTGGTGTTGATCATGTTCTGGCCGTGGAAGAGGTTTAGTCAGCGGGTCTGCTACATTCAGATCCGTGTGCACCTTGCATATATTCACGTCCTCTCCCTCGACGTAGTCGCGGATGAGGTTGAAGCGTCGTTTGATGTGTCTGGTCTTCTTGTGAAACCGTGGTTCCTTTGCTAAGGCAATGGCACCAGTGTTGTCACAGTACAAGGTTATTGGATTCAGTGCGCTTGGCACCACTCCAAGATCCGTCATGAAATGCTTCATCCAGACACCCTCCTTAGCCGCCTCTGAGGCAGCCATGTACTCCGCTTCACATGTAGAATCTGCTACGACGCTTTGCTTGGAACTGCACCAGCTTACTGCACCCCCATTAAGAATAAATACGTATCCGGTTTGCGACTTAGAGTCGTCCGGATCTGTGTCAAAGCTTGCATCGACGTAACCTTTTACGGCGAGCTCTTCTTCACCTCCATACACGAGAAACACCTCCATAGTCCTTTTCAGGTACTTCAGGATATTCTTGACCGCTGTCCAGTGATCCACTCCTGGATTACTCTGGAACCTACCTGCCATACTTATGGCCAGGCTAACATCCGGTCTAGTGCACAGCATCGCATACATGATAGAACCTATGGCTGAAGCATAGGGGACAGAGCGCATATGCTCTCTATCTTCATCAGTTGCTGGGCACTGAGTCTTACTCAATCTCGTACCTTGTAGATCTGGCAAGAACCCTTTCTTGGACTGTTCCACTTTGAACCTCTTCAAAACTTTATCAAGGTATGTGCTTTGTGAAAGTCCTATCAGGCGTTTTGATCTATCCCTATAGATCTTAATGCCTAGAATGTAAGCAGCTTCTCCTAGGTCTTTCACAGAGAAACTTTTATTCAAGTAACCTTTTATGCTCTCTAAAAACTCTAGGTTGTTTCCAATCAGTAATATGTCATCCACATATAATATTAGAAACGCCACAGAGCTCCCACTCACTTTCTTGTAAATAGAAGATTCTCCAACCACTTGTATAAACCCAAATGCTTTGATCACCTCATCAAAGCGTTTGTTCCAACTCCGAGATGCTTGCACCAGTCAATAAATGGATCGCTGGAGCTTGGACACCTTGTTAGTATTCTTAGGATCGACAAGCCTTCGGGTTGTATCATATACAACTCTTCCTTAAGAAAACCGTTAAGGAACGCCGTTTTGACATCCATCTGCCAGATTTCATAATCGAAAAATGCAGCTATTGCTAACATGATTCTGACGGACTTAAGCATTGCTACGGGTGAGAAAGTCTCATCGTAGTCAACTCCTTGAACTTGTGAAAAACCCTTTGCCACAAGTCAAGCTTTATAAACGGTCACATTACCGTCAGCGTCCGTCTTCCTCTTAAAGATCCATTTGTTCTGAATGGCCTTGCGGCCCTCAGGCAGTACCTCCAAAGTCCACACTTTGTTCTCATACATGGATCCTATCTCGGACTTCATGGCTTCCAGCCATTTGTTGGAATCTGGGCCCACCATTGCTTCTTCGTAATTTGCAGGTTCATTGTTGTCTAACAACATGATTGACAAGACGGGATTACCGTACCACTCTGGAGCAGCACGTGGTCTCGTCGACCTGCGTGGTTCGACAGAAACTTGAAATGGAGTTTCATGATCATCATCATTAACTTCCTCCTCAACCGGCGTCGCAATGACAGAGGTTTCCCCTTGCCCTGCGCCACCATCCAGAGGTATGAGAGGTTCGACAACCTCGTCAAGTTCTATCTTCCTCCCAATCAATTCTCTCGAGAGAAACTCCCTCTCGAGAAAAGCTCCGTTTTTAGCAACAAACACTTTGCCCTCGGATTTGAGATAGAAGGTGTACCCAACTGTCTCTTTTGGGTAACCTATGAAGACGCACTTTTCCGCTTTGGGTTCCAGCTTTTCAGGCTGAAGCCTTTTGACATAAGCATCACATCCCCAAACTTTAAGAAACGACAACTTTGGCCTTTTGCCATATCACAGTTCGTATGGTGTCGTCTCGACGGATTTTGATGGTGCCCTATTTAAAGTGAATGCAGTTGTTTCTAATGCATAGCCCCAAAATGATAACGGCAAATCAGTAAGGGACATCATAGATCGCACCATCTCTAAGAGAGTACGATTACGACGTTCGGACACACCATTACGCTGTGGTGTTCCAGGCGGTGTTAACTGTGAAACAATTCCACATTGTCTTAAGTGAGCACCAAACTCGAAACTCAGATATTCACCCCCACGATCAGACCGTAGGAACTTGATCTTCTTGTTACGATGATTTTCCACTTTACTCTGAAATTGCTTGAACTTTTCAAATGTTTCAGACTTGTGCTTCATCAAGTAGACATAACCATATCTACTTAAATCGTCAGTGAAGGTGAGAAAATAATGATATCCGCCGCGTGCCTCCACGTTCATCGGACCACACACATCGGTATGTATGATTTCCAACAAGTCACTTGCACGCTCCATTGTTCGTGAGAACGGAGTCTTAGTCATCTTCCCATGAGGCATGGTTCGCATGTGTCAAGTGAATGAAAGTCAAGTGACTCCAAAAGTCCATCAGCATGGAGTTTCTTCATGCGTTTTACACCAATATGACCTAAGCGGCAGTGCCACAAAAATATGGCGCTATCATTGTTAACTCTAACTCTTTTGGTCTCAATGTTATGTATATGCGTATCGTTATCAAGATTCAATGTGAACAATCCTCTCACATTCGGTGCATGACCATAAAAGATGTTACTCATAGAAATAGAACAACCATTATTCTCTGACTTAAAAGAGTAAACATCTCGCAATAAACAAGATCCAGATATAATGTTCATGCTCAACATAGGCACTAAATAACAATGATTTAAGTTCATCACTAATCCTGACGGTAACTGAAGTGACACTATGCCGACGGCGATTGCATCAACCTTGGAACCATTTCCTACGCGCATCGTCACTTCATCTTTTGCCAGCCTTCGCCTATTCCGCAGTTCCTGTTTCGAGTTGCAAATATGAGCAACAGAACCGGTATCGAATACCCAGGCACTACTACGAGAGCCGGTTAAGTACACATCAATAACAAGTATATCAAATATACCTGATTTTTCTTTGCCCGCCTTCTTATCTGCCAGATACTTGGGGCAATTGCGCTTCCAATGACCCATACCCTTGCAATAGAAACACTCCGTTTCCGGCTTAGGTCCAGCTTTGGGTTTCTTCGTCGGATTGGCAACTGGCTTGCCGCTCTTCTTTGAATTGCCCTTCTTGCCTTGCCGTTTCTCTTGAAACTAGTGGTCTTATTCACCATCAACACTTGATGCTCTTTACGGAGTTCAGACTCTGCGACTTTCAGCATCGCAAACAACTCGCCGGGAGACTTGTTCATCCCTTGCATGTTGTAGTTCAACACAAAGCCTTTATAGCTTGGCGGCAGTGATTGAAGGATTCTGTCAGTGATAGCTTCTTGCAGGAGTTCAATCCCCAGCTCAACTAGACGGTTTGAGTACCTAGACATTTTGAGCACATGTTCACTGACAGATGAGTTCTCCTCCATCTTGCAAGCATAGAATTTATCGGAGGTCTCATACCTCTCGATCCGGGCGTTCTTCTGAAAGATAAACTCCAACTCCTGGAACATGTCAAATGCTCCATGACGCTCAAAGCGACGTTGAAGTCCCGGTTCTAAGCCATACAAGACTGCACATTGAACTATTGAGTAGTCCTCCTTACGTGCTAACCAAGCGTTCTTAACATCTTGATCAGCCGTAGCGGGTGGTTCATCTCCTAACGCAGCATTAAGGACATAATCCTTCTTCCCAGCTTGTAAGATTAGCTTAAGATTACGAGCCCAGTCTACAAAGTTGCTTCCATCATCTCTCAACTTAGCTTTCTCTAGGAACGTATTAAAATTCAGGATGACTGTCGCGTGAGCCATGATCTACAACACAAATATATTCAAAGTGGACTTAGACTATGTTCAAGATAATTAGAGTTTAACTTAATCAAATTATTCGCTAAACTCCCACTCAAAAAGTACATCTCTCTAGTCATTTGAGTGGTTCATGATCCACTTACACTAGCTCAAGTCTGATCATCACGTGAGTTGAGTATAGTTTCAGTGGTAAGCATCCCTATGCTAATCATATCATCTATACGATTCATGATCGACCTTTCGGACTCATGTGTTCTGAGGCCATGTCTGCACATGCTAGGCTCATCAAGCTTAACCCGAGTGTTCCGCGTGCGCAACTGTTTTGCACCCGTTGTATGTGAACGTTGAGTCTATCACACCCGATCATCACGTGGTGTCTCGAAACGACGAACTGTAGCAACGGTGCACAGTCGGGGAGAACACAATTTCGTCTTGAAATTTTAGTGAGAGATCACCTCATAATGCTACCGTCGTTCTAAGCAAAATAAGGTGCATAAAAGGATTAACATCACATGCAATTCATAAGTGACATGATATGGCCATCATCACGTGCTTCTTGATCTCCATCACCAAAGCACCGGCACGATCTTCTTGTCACCGGCGCCACACCATGATCTCCATCAACGTGTTGCCATCGGGGTTGTCGTGCTACTCATGCTATTACTACTAAAGCTACATCCTAGCAAAATAGTAAGCGCATCTGCAAGCACACACGTTAGTATAAAGACAACCCTATGGCTCCTGCCGGTTGCCGTACCATCGACGTGCAAGTCGATATTTCTATTACAACATGATCATCTCATACATCCAATATATCACATCAAATCATTGGCCATATCACATCACAAGCATACCCTGCAAAAACAAGTTAGACGTCCTCTAATTTTGTTGTTGCATGTTTTACGTGGTGACCATGGGTATCTAGTAGGATCGCATCTTACTTACGCAAACACCACAACGGAGATATATGAGTTGCTATTTAACCTCATCCAAGGACCTCCTCGATCAAATCCGATTCAACTAAAGTTGGAGAAACCGACAATTGCCAATCATCTTTGACCAACGGAGTTACTCGTAACGATGAAACCAGTCTCTCGTAAGCGTACGAGTAATGTCGGTCCAAGCCGCTTCAATCCAACAATACCGCGGAATCAAGAAAAGACTAAGGAGGGCAGCAAAACGCACATCACCGCCCACAAAAACTTTTGTGTTCTACTCGAGAAGACATCTACGCATGAACCTAGCTCATGATGCCACTGTTGGGGAACGTCGCATGGGAAACAAAAAATTTCCTACGCACACGAAGACCTATCATGGTGATGTCCATCTACGAGAGGGGATGAGCGATCTACGTACCCTTGTAGATCGTACAGAAGAAGCGTTAGAGAACGCGGTTGATGTAGTGGAACGTCCTCACGTCCCTCGATCCGCCCCGCAAACAATCCCGCGATCAGTCCCACGATCTAGTACCGAACGGACGGCACCTCCGCGTTTAGCACACGTACAACTCGACGATGATCTCGGCCTTCTTGATCCAGCAAGAGAGACGGAGAGGTAGAAGAGTTCTCCGGCAGCGTGACGGTGCTCCGGAGGTTGGTGATGACCTTGTCTCAGCAGGGCTCCGCCCGAGCTCCGCAGAAACGCGATCTAGAGGAAAAACCATGGAGGTATGTGGTCGGGCTGCCGTGGAAAAGTCGTCTCAAATCAGCCCTAAAACCTCCGTATATATAGGTGGGAGGGAGGGGACCTTGCCTTGGGGCTCAAGGATCCCCAAGGGGGTCGACCGAGTCCAAGGGGGGAGGACTCCCCCCCAAACCGAGTTGGACTTGGTTTGGTGGGAGGGAGTCCCCCTTCCTTCCCACCTCCTCCTTTTTTTTTCTTTCCTCTTGATTTTCTTTTCCTTGGCGCATAGAGCCCTTTTGGGCTGTCCCACCAGCCCACTAAGGGCTGGTGTGCCACCCTCAAGGCCTATGGGCTTCCCCGGGGTGGGTTGCCCCCCCGGTGAACTCCCGGAACCCATTCGTCATTCCCGGTACATTCCCGGTAACTCCGAAAACCTTCCGGTAATCAAATGAGGTCATCCTATATATCAATCTGTTTCCGGACCATTCCGGAAACCCTCGTGACGTCCGTGATCTCATCCGGGACTCCGAACAACATTCAGTAACCAACCATATAACTCAAATACGCATAAAACAACGTCGAACCTTAAGTGTGCAGACCCTGCGGGTTCGAGAACTATGTAGACATGACCCGAGAGACTCCTCGGTCAATATCCAATAGCGGGACCTAGATGCCCATATTGGATCCTACATATTCTACGAAGATCTTATCGTTTGAACCTAAGTGCCAAGGATTCATATAATCCCGTATGTCATTCCCTTTGTCCTTCGGTATGTTACTTGCCCGAGATTCGATCGTCAGTATCCGTATACCTATTTCAATCTCGTTTACCGGCAAGTCTCTTTACTCGTTCCGTAATACAAGATCCCGCAACTTACACTAAGTTACATTGCTTGCAAGGCTTGTGTGTGATGTTGTATTACCGAGTGGGCCCCGAGATACCTCTCCGTTTACACGGAGTGACAAATCCCAGTCTTGATCCATACTAACTCAACTAACACCTTCGGAGATACCTGTAGAGCATCTTTATAGTCACCCAGTTACGTTGCGACGTTTGATACACACAAAGCATCCCTCCGGTGTCAGTGAGTTATATGATCTCATGGTCATAGGAATAAATACTTGACACGCAGAATACAGTAGCAACAAAATGACACGATCAACATGCTATGTCTATTAGTTTGGGTCTAGTCCATCACGTGATTCTCCTAATGACGTGATCCAGTTATCAAGCAACAACACCTTGTTCATAATCAGAAGACACTGACTATCTTTGATCAACTGACTAGACAACTAGAGGCTTGCTAGGGACGGTGTTTTGTCTATGTATCCACACATGTAAATGAGTCTTCATTCAATACAATTATAGCATGGATAATAAACGATTATCTTGATACAGGAATTATAATAATAACTATATTTATTATTGCCTCTAGGGCATAATTCCAACACCAACACCCATGGGGTTTGATCATATCTTGCTTGTGAGAGAGGTTATAAGTCAACGAGTTTGAACCTTTCAGATCCATGTGTACTTTACAAATATCTATGTCATCCTATAGATGCTGCTACCACATGCCATTTGGAACCATTCCAAATGACTGTTCCACTATACGAATCCGGTTTACTACTGAGAGTTATTCGGATTAGTGTCAAAGCTTGCATTGACGTAACCCTTTAGGACAAACTATTTTATCACCTCCAAAATTGAGAAAAAATTCCTTAGTCCACTAGTTACTACGGATAACTTTGACCGCTGTCCAGTGATCCATTCCTCAGTTAGTCTTGAACCCGTTGACAAACTCATGGCAAGTCACTCATGAGGTGCGGTACACGGCATGGCATACTTTAGAGCCTAAGGCTAAGGCATAGGGGGCGACCTTCGTCCTTTCTCTTTCTTCTGCCGTGGTCGGGTTTGAGTCTTACTCAATATTCACACCTTACAACACAACCAAGAACTCCTTTGCCGATCTAGTTTGAACTCCTTCAAAAAACTTGTAAAAGCATGCATTTCATTGAAAGCTTTATCAAGCGTCTTGATCTATCTTATAGATCTTGATGCTCAATGTTCAAGTAGCTTAATCCAGGTTTTCCTTTGAAAAACACTTTTCAAACAACCCTATATGCTTTCTAGAAATTCTACATCATTTCCGATCAACAATATGTCAGCCACATATACTCATCATAAATTCTATAGTGCTCCTACTCACTTCTTTGGAAATACAAGTTTCTCATAAACTTTATATAAACCTAAAAGCTTTGATCATCATATCAAAGCTCATATTCCAACTCCGAGATGCTTGCTCCAGTCCATAAAAGGATCGCTGGAGCTTGCATACTTGTTAGCATCCTTAGGATGGACAAAACCTTCTTGTTGTATCACATACAACCTTTCCTCAAGGAAATAGTCGAGGAAGCAATGTTTTGACATCCTATCTGCAAGATTTCATAAATAATGCAGCAACTGCTAACATAATTCCAACAGACTATTAGCATCGCTACGAGTGAGAAAGTCTCATCATAGTCAACTCTTTGAACCTGCCTGAAAAATCTTTGCGACAAGTCGAGCTTTCTTAATGGTGACATGTACCATCATCGTCCGTCTTCCTCTTAAAGATCCATATGTACCTAATAGCCTTATGACCATCAACTAGTTCTTCCAAAGTCCACACTTTGTTTTCATGCATGGATCCTCTCTCAGATTTCATGTCCTCCAGCCATTTGTCAGAATCCGGGCCCACCATCGCTTCTCCATAGCTCGTAGGTTCATTGTTGTCTAACAACATGACCTCCAAGACAAGGTTACCGTACCACTCTAGAGCAGTACGTGGCCTTATCAACCTACGAGGTTTGTAGTAACTTGATCCGAAGCTTCATGATCACTATCATCAACTTCCACTTCAATTGGTGTAGCCGCCATAGGAACAACTTCATGTGCCCTGCTACACACTGGTTCATTAACCTCATCAAGTTCCACCATGCTCCAACTCAATTATTTCGAGAGAAACCTTTTCTTGAGAAAGGACCCGTTTCTAGAAACAAACACTCTGCTTCGGAATCTGAGATAGGCGGTATACCCAACTCTTTTGGGTGTCCTATGAAGATGCATTTATCCGCTTTGGGTTCGAGCTTATGAGGCTGAAACTTTTTCACATAAGCGTTGCAGCACCAAACTTTTAAGAAATGACAACTTGGGTTTCTCCAAACCATTTGTCATACAGTGTCATCTCAACAGAATTATGTGGTGCCCTATTTAAAGTGAATGCGGTTGTCTCTAATGCCTAACCCAAAAACTATAGTGGTAATTCGATAAGAGACATAATAGTATGCACCATATCCAATAGGGCGTGGATATGACGTTCGAACAAACCATCACACCATGGTATTCCAGGTGGCATTCATTGTGAAACAATTTCCACATTGTCTTAAATGTGTACCAAACTCGCAACTCAGATATTCATCTCTATGATCATATCGTAGACATTTTATCCTCTTGTCACGACGATCTTCAACTTCACTCTGAAATTACTTGAACCTTTCTAGAATTCAGACTTGTGTTTCATCAAGTAAATATACTGGTATCTACTCAAATTATCAGTGAAGTAAGAACATAACGATATCCACTGCATGCCTCAGCACTCATTGGACTGCATACATCAAAATGTATTACTTCCAATAAGTTACTTTATTGTTCCATCTCATTGGAAAACGAGGCCTTGAGTCATCTCGCCCATGTGGCATGATTTGCATGCCTCAAGTGATTCAAAATCAAGTGAGTCCAAATGAACCATCTGCATGGAGTTTCTTCATGTGTTTACATCAATAGGCATGGTTCGCATGTCTCAAATGAAAAAACGAGTGAGTCCAAAGATCCATCACTATGGAGCTTCTTCATGCGTTTTATACCAATATGACTCAAGCGACACTACCATAAGTAAGTGGTATTATCATTACTACTTTGTATCTTTTTGCATCAATATCATGAACGTGTGTATCACTACGATTGAGATTCAGTAAACCATTGAAGGTATTTATTCAAGCAAATAGAATAACCATAATTCTCTTTAAATGAATAACTGTATTGCAATAAACACGATCTAATCATGTTCATGCTCAACGCAAACACCAAATAACATTTATTTAGGTTCAACACTAATCCGGATGGTAGAGGGAGCATGTGATGTTTGATCACATCAACCTTGAAATTTCTTCCAACACACATCATCACCTCACCCTTGCTAGTATCTATTTATTCTTTAGCTTTTATTTCGAGTTACTAACACTGAGCAACCGAACCGGTATCTAATACCCTGGTGGTACTAGGAGTACTAGTAAAGTACACATCAATATTATGTATATCCAATATACTTTTCTCGACTTTGCCAACCTTCTCATCTACCAAGTAACTAGGGTAGTTCCGCTCCAGTGATCGTTCCCCTCATAATAGAAGCACTTAGTCTCGGGTTTGGGTTTAACCTTGGATTTCTTCACTAGAGCGGCAACTTGTTTGCCTTTCATGAAGTATCCCTTCTTACCCTTGCCCTTCGCGAAACTCGTGGTTTTGTGGTTTAACTAACCATTAACACTTGATGCTCCTAATTGATTTCTACCTTCGCGGTGTCTAACGTCGTGAATAGCTCAAGGATCATCACCTCTATCCTTGATATGTTATAGTTCATCACGAAGCTCTGTAGCTTGGTGCAACATATGTGATAATCTATGACGCTCATTCTATGACCATTGAGTGAAAAACATCATATTTTGTGAAATTAAGATGATTCCTTGACGTTTTATCACTAAATCATCACAGAATGTGCGTCACAGATTATCACATTTGTTATAGTGGTGGTAGTGACTTTGGAGAACTATGTCAATCACTATCTTATCTAGAAGATCAACTCCCACTCGATTCAAGCGATTGTAGCACTCAAACGATCTGAGCACATGCTCAACGATTGAGATTTTCTCCCTTACTTTGTAGACAAAGAATCTTATCGTCTCATACCTCTCAACATGGGCATGATCCTGATATCCCAATTTTATCTCTTGGAACATCTCGTATGTCCCATGACGTTCGAAAAGTCTTCAACACCTCAATTCTAAGCCGTTTAAGCATTATTGTGATAGCCCGAGACCGACGTTCCAGAAGATTCCCCTTTATTTCCGTTTTCATCGTGTGGTTATTTTTATTTGTCGCATCATCATCGCATCATGCGCATCATCAGCATTGCATCGGCATTCCGTTGCCGTCAGTTTTCAAAACTTGCATATGTTGTTAGTTGCCCGTTCACGTCGTTGTCCGTTCTGAGCCCGACCGCACACGCTCCCGCGGCATCGTTCGAAACCTTGTTTTAAAAATGTGTGCAAAACTTTCTCTGATTGGGTTGAGATTTGACGTGCGGTCTTATTTTAATACAGGTAGGCAACCTGTCAAGTTTCGTCACAATCGGAGTCCGTCTGGTACCCGAACAATCGACCGTAGCGGTACCATGTTCCGTCTACGTCGGACGGTTATCGGTGTTTCAAATCGCGTTGCCACATCGCCCGTCTTCGCTCCCGTCTCTGGATAACTACTCTACACAACCCATTAGTGCCACCTAGCCACTTCCTCTATTTGTGGTCGTCGGATCGCGATCGGACGGACGAGGTCCACCCCACCATAGACCAACCCTATATAAGCTTCACCCATGGAGAGACCCCTCTCACTTCACTAGGGTTTTCCCCTAGTCATTTTTGCAGCCACCCCCCTCAAAAACTCCACCTGCTAGGTCTAATCCTCTAAATCCCGCAGCCCAAACCCTCTGACCAAATCTGGCCATTGGATTTACATCTAATCTCTTAGATTGCCCAAAAACCCCACCTACCGGACATGTCCGTGGTCAAATCGGACATGTCTGGGCGACCACAGCTCCTCCCGAGGCTCCCGGAGCTAGCCCGAGCCTCCCCTGCCCGAGCAACCCCGCGCCTTCCCCGTCGCCGGCCGGAGCTCCGTGCTCCCTGCCTCCTCCCGTAGCGCCTTGCCGAGAACCGCGCCGCCCCAAGCTTCTTCGGTCGCCCCAGCCGTTCGCCGGCTCACCCCAAGCAACAGCAGCTTCTGCGCCGAGCTGCGTCGGCCCTCCAGCCTCCGGCCAGCTCCGCCGGATCCTGTCGCCTCCATGCGCCGCCACTCGCGCCCCAATTTGCACCGCGCGGCCTGGATCCGTCGCCCTCGCGCCCCTGGACTCCCCCTCCGTTCGGTCTTTGTGGCCTCACGGGGTAGAGCCGCCATGGACTCCCGGCCTCGCTCCCTGGAGGAGACGGGAGACAACGAGCGCCCTGCCTAGGCCTCCGCCCGCCTCGGCATCCTCCCGCCTGGGCCCCGAGCCGGCCCAGGGTCACCAGCCCCAGGCCTCGGCCTTCTCACCGCTCGAGCGGCCAAACCGGGCAAGGCCCGTGGTAAGCCCCGCCCCTATCCCTATTCCTCGCCCCGAGCACCCTATAGTCAACATTCGCTCCCTGTTACCCGGTTAGATTAATTAGTAATTTGGAATTAATTAAATTCCAGAAAATATATAGATGTTAATTTGCCCGTAACTTTTATTCCGTAAGTCGGATCGCGACGTGTAGCATATGGATTTTGTGTAGTTTTGCGCGTACAATTCGAATTTGCAAGTTGCATAATTCTTTGACGTAGTTTAGCATGCCGAATGCCTAGAAACGTGTGCTGTCTATTGTGTTTTTGCCCATAGTTATTTTTTTCGCGCGTGTCCGGATTGTTCGAACTCCGTAGTAGAAATGTTCATGTTTTAGGAACACCTTTGCCATGTATTTTAGAGTAGTCATTGGTATTTTTGCGTGTAGGGGTTTGCCGCTAGTATATTTTCCGTGTTTAGAACAAAATCTCGCATTTACGTGCGGCGATATTATTGTTGTGCAACCCCAGATGTTTTATATGTTTTCGGGGTTTCTGTGCATTTAGTTTTAGCTTTTGAGCAAGTTAGTTCGCGCGATATTTTACCATGTTGCCCTCTTGTCTATTTCGTAGGATTTATTCCGTGCGTGATATGAAGGATTGTCAACTAGAGAGTTGCCCTTGGATGTTTACTCTAGCCCCTGGTATTTTTGGTTGCAATAGAAATCCATGTTTAGGTGTGCTTTGGTTGTTCTTTACTTGCTAGGAAATAGTGATGTTTCAGAGATGCTGAAATATTTCTAAGTCTGAATCTGTTATATTTTGTTGCTGTCTTGTCTTGCTCCTATCTTGTGATCTGTAGCTCTTTTGAGGTTGGTGCAATGGAGTTAATTGTAGACTTTGGGATTCTCTAGCATGCTGTGAATTTTCATGCCATTTGGACTCCTGTAGCTTATGGTTTTGCTGCTGTCAATATGCCTTCAGATCGAAAACTGCAGCTTCATAAACTGCTATTTTCACTAAGTCTGAAACTGTGTGTGAGAAGCCATTTTGTGACTTCTTTTCCTAGTGATCCATGATTACATGCTAGTTGTTGTTAGTTGTATGTTGTAGTGCTTATTTCCCTCTACCGCATCATGCCTTGGTTGAGCATATTGGATTTGTGTAGCTCGTAGTTGTGGGGTGTAGAAAATGCTATGTGGTTGTTTTTGGCAGAGTGTAGTGATATCTTGTTTTGCTTGTAGTTGTTGAACCGTAGCTCCGTTTTGATCGTGTCCTATATGAAACTTGCTTATAGTCTCGTGTAGTGTCATATTATCTTTCTGGTTGTATGTTTTGAAGTGTTCATGATTGTCGTTGCACACATATTGCATTCATGCCATCATATCTTGCGATGTCCGTATCTTTTGATCTGTAGCTCCGTTGGAGATGTTCTCTATGTGTAAATTGCTTGTAACGACGCGTAGAATCACGTGAACCTATTTGTTTTGCTGTTTAACAACTAACTAAATGTGTTAGTTCAGATCTGGACAGAATTGCAAATTAACATGTGAGGTCGTTTCGGAGGTGCTATAAGTCATTTCCGACCTCATTTAAAATGCCTAGATAGGTAGATTAATTGCGCTTCACCTCTTTCCATGTTTAACCACATTTAATATTGTCGTGTATCTAATCGGGATAAAACTAAATAATTAAACGTGGAGTTTTGTCAATATGCAACTCGTTGCATATTGAACTTCACTTAATGTGTGGTGTTTGTTTGTCGTGAGTTGTCATGCCGTGTCTTGCAAGTGTTCAGCTGCTCATGCATCATATGTGTTGTGCATCGTGTGGTGTATATCGTGTGTTGATTCTTGTTTCCGGTTTGCTTCGTCTCGATAGAGTTACGCAAGCGTGTCGGATTGTGAGGGCCTGTTCGACTACATCGGTTCGTCTGCTTCAGGAGTCGTTCTTCTTCCAAGCGGGATGTCATGCAAGATGACTATTTCCCCAGATACCATTACTATCATTGCCATGCTAGTATTACCGTTTCTATCGATTATGTCTCATTGCCTACCACATGTTAAATATTAGCCTCTCAACAATGCCATGAAAACCTTCAACCTATTCAACCTAGCAAACCACTGATTGGCTATGTTACCGCTTGCTTAACCATGTGTTAGCGTTGCTAGTTGCAGGTACAGTTTCTTCCCTGTGCTTACATGGGTTTCTTGTTATATCACCCTATTAAATGCTATTTAATTTAATACACCTATATACTTGGTAAAAGGTGGAAGGCTCGGCCTTTCTAGCCTGGTGTTTTGTTCCACCTTTGCCCCCATAGTTTCGGCTACCGGTGTTATGTTCCATAATTGAGCGCTCCTAACACGATCGGGGTTGTTATGGGGACCCCCTTGATAATTCGTTTTAGATTAAAGCTGGTCTCGCAAGGCCCAACATTGGTTCTACATTTGCCCAACATAATAATTTGATAATACTGAAATGCATAGGGAGTTAGCGCTACCCGAGGAGTAATTCTACATAATACACGGAGGGCCAGTGCTGATGGTGTTGGTCCAAAACAGAGCAACTTACTAACGCTACCCGGGGCAACTCGGCGTCTGGCGTGGTAACCATCGCTCATCCGTCGTGTCCTGAGAACGAGATACGCGACTCCTACCGGGATCGTCGACACGCCGGGCGGCCTTGCTGGATTAGTTTTACCTTTGACGAGATATCTTGTGCATCGGGATTCCGGTGATGCTTTGGGTAATCTAAGAGTTGAGGTTTTCCACTAAGGAGTCCGACAAGATCACGAGGCTCGTGATCGAGGATCTCTATGCGGCTTGTGGTAATTTGTGATGGACTAGTTGGAGCACCCCTGCAGGGTTTAATCTTTTCGGAAAGTCGTGCCCGCGATTATGTGGCAACGTGGAAACTTTGTTTAACACTGGTTCTAGATAACTTGAAGTTAACTTAACTAAAAATTGCCAACTGAGTGTGTAACCGTGACTGTCTCTTTCGTGAGTTCCTTCTCCGATCGACGACACAGTGGGGTTATGTCCGACGTAGGTAGGTGTTTAGGATCATTCATTTGATCACGAGTAGTTCACGTCCATTATGCGTAGATTATCCCCCTCTTATTCTTGTACTCGTAAGTTAGCCACCTCATATAATGCGTAGTCGCTTGCTGCAACCTCACCACTTAACCATACCTCACCCATTAAGCTTTGCTAGTCTTGATACCTTTGGAAATAAGATTGCTGAGTCCCCTGTGGCTCACAGATTACTACAACACCAGTTGCAGGTACATGTAAAGGTTACTTGATGCGAGTGCGTTGATTGTTCATTTGGAGTTGCTTCTTCTTCTTCTTCATCGATCTAGGATGGGTTCGAGGCCGGCAGCCTAGGATAGCAAGGATGGACGTCGTTCTTCTTTTCTCGTTTGTTTTCGTCCGTAGTCGGACCCTGCTCTTCTTCATGATGATTATGTGTTGTACTGTTGTGACTCTGATGTAGCTTGTGGCGAGTGTAAGCCAATTCTATGTATCTCATCTTATCAGTACATGTACTTGTAACGATATCCATTCTTGCGAAACGACGAGATGTGCTTCTATCCTTGACGAGGCCCCGTGCCAAATTGAGGATAGGAACGCATCTTGGGCGTTACAATTATGCACTGAACTATCATGTAGTCATCAAAAACGTGTATGTCAGATGTTCACAACATCTACAAATGACGCTCGGGGTTTAGCACACCGAGCGGTGCATTAAAAACATAAGCCTTTTGTGCAGCAATGAGGTCAATCCTCAGTTTACGAACCTAGTCTGCATAATTGCTACTATCGTCTTTCAACTAAATTTTCTCTAGGAACATATCAAAATAGTAGAGCTACAGTGTAAGCTACAACATAATTTGCAAAGACCTTTTGACTATGTTCATGTTAATGGGTTCAATTAATCATATTACTCAAGAACTCCCACTCAAATTGACATCCCTTTAGTCATTCGAGTCTCGCATGATCCAAATTCACTAACTCAAGTCTGATCATCACGTGAGTTGAGTTAGGTTCAATGGTGAACATCTCCATGTTTCTCATATCCACTATATGACTCATGCTTGACCTGTCGGTCTCTCGTGTTCCGAGGCCATGTCTGTACATGCTAGGCTCGTCAAGATTAACCCGAGTGTTCCGCGTGTGCAACTGTTTGGCACTCGTTGTATGTGAACTAGAGTCTATCACACCCGATCATCACGTGGTGTCTCGAAACGACGAACTGTCGCAACGGTGCATAGTCGAGGAGAACACAATTTTATATTTAAATTTTAGTGAGTGATCACCTTATAGTGCCACCATCTCCCTAGGCAAAACAAGGTGCATAAAAGGATTAACATCACATGCAAATCATAAGTGACATAATATGGCCATGAACTTGTGCTTCTTGATCTCCATCACCAAAGCACCGACATGATCTCCATCATCACCGGAGCCACACCACACCATGAACTTTACGTGGCTGCTATGGATATCTAGTATGATCGCATCTTAATTATGCAAAGCCATAACGGTGATATGCAAGTTGCTATTTAACCTTCTCCAAGGACCGCCTCGGTCAAATTCGATTCAACTAAATTTGAAGAAACAATCATCAGCCAGTCATCTTTATGCAACAAGAAACAATCATCAGCCAATCATCACCTCATCTGCACATATTCTTGTGTAGCCCCCAAGAGTTGTGTATGGTCTGTCATCTGGATGATGAACAAGATCGTGAGAATGTGTTCAGTTAATAAAGGTTGTGTGTTGACCCTGATTTGGTAAAGGTACCGGTGAAAGGCTATGTAGGAGTACATGGAAGGTTCTTTCATTGGAACCGTCCATAGGAACTGAGTTCCATGTATGTAATCCAAGTCTAGATACTACCACACGTTGGGATACTTAATTGACCCTCTCGACTTATTAATCGCTTAGTACTCGGTCCAGGAGTTGCAAGTAGTTTCTGGTGTTTATAGTCATGCTGGAGGCCGTGCATGGTGCTGACCTTAGAGGTGGGCTATGATGCGGTAGGCAGTGGCATGGTGTACCAAGTGGCACCCGGATGGTGGGCTTGGGAACCCTGCGCACATTGTTTAGGGCCGTGGCAGAAACCTCGGCCGGACTTCCATTTGGGTAACCCTCAGATAGGCAATAAACCTGGAGTAGGTATTAGAGTAGTTAACGGTCGTGGCCGACTCCCTCTCTAGGCTTCCGCTTGAAGATTGCCGAGGTGCATGACGTGCACATGGCGATAAGTGGCGAGAGCATGTGCGAAGAAGTACACCCCTGCAGGGTTATAATCTATTCGAATAGCCGCGTCCGTGGATATGGACTACTTGGAAGCATATGTTGTTCATAGATAACTATAATGGCTACTCATAAAATTTGTCAAGATAAGTGTGAGTGTCGTGGATGGCATTTCCGTAGGGAGACGAAATGATTCCACGATGAAGTATTGTTGTGGTGTTAGTGGACTCGTGTGCGAGAAAACAAAGTTGTCAAAGCTATTTGAAAATGCAAGTTTGTCTAGCCAAGAGTCAAATGTTGGCTTTCTGCATGAAACCCCACAACTCTTTGTTGATACATTGCATGAGTAGATAGATTATCCTAAAGTCTTGCTGAGTACTTTTGTACTCACATTTGCTTAATAAATTGTTGCAGAGGTTGTTAATGACCCTAATGGAGGGTTCTATCTAGACGTTGACAACGACGAGTAGCTGGTGTCCCAGCTACGATCTGGCCCTAGGTTGGGTCTATAGGTAGTCAGGCCATGTGCCTTTATCCTTCCATCTGTCTGTACTCACACAATTTTAATCTTCTGCTGGCTTGTAAAACTTGTGTGTATGACTTGTGATGATGGGTCGTGAGACCCCTATCTGTGTAATATTATGTGTGTGGCTCGTTTGAGCCTTCTAAATAAAGTTTGTATGTTTATGGTTATGTTGTGATGCCATCGATGTATCTATGCATATCGGTATGCCATGCGTACGTGTGTTGTACTTGATATGTATGGGGTTCGAATACCTAGTCATATGCCTTAGTAGCACTCCTTACGGGGAAATGCCCCTTTGTGATTCCATCGAGCCATGGTAGTTCGCTACTGCTCCGGACACATTGGTTGACTGGCATGTGTCCTTCTTAGTTGTTGTGTCTGTCCCTTTGGGAAATGTCACGCATTGTAATGGAGTCCTTGTAGCTTTCTATGACTCGTCTACATTCGCTGATGATCGACACCTGCTTTGCTGGGTCATGTATGCCTGTCCCTGTACGGAACTGCCGCTTGAGTTTATGACTAGACATGTCGATCCGGGTTCTTTGACATTTGATTGCTAGCGACACAATTGCATACGCGAGTAAAAAGGTGCAAACGGTCCCGGCTAAGGTAAGGCTTCAGTCGTGGGGATAACCGTGCGTGAGACCGCAAAGAGATGTGATGTGTTACAGGCTGGATTCCTATGGCTTAGGACCGGGGTCCCGACAGCGTTGGTATCAGAGCCTGACTGACTGTAGGATTACTAAGCCAAACTGGTCGAAGTTGAGTCTAGAATTGCTTTAGTTATATATAAGGGAATTGTTTGCGGAAGGGAACGTAAGACTCTTGCTTCTCTTCTTAAATTATTCTATTCTGGTCATCCTCGTCTTTTCTGCGGGGATTAAGGACTAGGATACTCATCTTCCTCTTAGGCTCGTGTTTTCTGATCGGTAGATTATAGGACAACGAGTCAAGAGTTACTCCGGGTTTCTTTTATTCCAAGGAAAAGAAAGTAAGTTTTGGTGACCATGGAATTGGACTTGATAGTTGAGTGGTTATGCTATCCTATCTTTGAGGGTTGTCTCAAAATTGTTTTTGAGCATTTACAACCGTTATGCTGCCCAATTTTGTCTTCAGAGCTCTAATGCTTTTGCATTACTCTCTATTTTCAGATGCCTGGCTGTCCTTCTCGTCAGGTGGTCCGTCTGACTAGGTGCATTGATGTGCCGGGTCACACGGCCATGCTAGTCAGGATGATGTCAGTAGCCGGTTACCGCTGGTACCCAGAGTATACGGTGGAGGAGCAGTACCGGGATTTTAATCAGAGTTAGTATCTGTGCACTGTTAGGATATTCCCAGATTACCCTGGAGCCGAGCCGATCCATTGGACTTATGGATTGGGGGTCACTGTTGACATGGCAGTACAAGATGCTGCCTATTCAATGTTGACCATCATGAGGGCCACACATGCACTGCTGCAGAATTCAGAGTTCTGCTATGTTCCTGCCTCTCAGCCAGGAGAAGAAGGATATCTTAGTGGGGTCTACTTTGATTCCTCTATGGACGATCCGTTGCTGCAGTCCACCGCTGAGATGCTAGAGAATAGAGACACGGATGCTCGTGCCCTTCGTATGGAGATCTATGCTACACGTGCCCGTCTGTGGACGGCTTTGACACAGCTGGCATGTGTAGTCCAGACAGGGTATGGAGATATGGAGATGCTGAACCCTGTTAGGACCCATCTTCCGGCTCATGTTGACTGGCCTCCTATAGGAGGAGTCACCCTTCTTCGGGGACCTCTACTACCACCAGTCAGGGGACCAAGGCCACACCCGTTCCCTTACGGTTCCCAGGGTCTCAGGCTCGAGTATTTCCTGATCTGCAGGTTGAGCTCCCAGGCCATGGAGGCAACCTTTATGAGATGTTCTATGCGGATGCCTGAACCCGTGAGTGGAAGAGTAGTATGGTAGTAGATGTACTTCCATAGTCCTGTGTGTCTTGTGGAGTATGCATATGTCGAGAGATGACTTCCGAAGGCATAGATAAATAATGTATAGGAAGCTTGGAAAGCCTCTGATGAGTAGTATCATCTTTTCAGTAGTTTGCCCTTCGGTTAAGGTTGTACTGAACTATGTAATGGTGTGTATGAACCATGGTGTATATATAGCAGTTGCTTGTTACCATGTTGTTCGGATGTTCATTTCCGCATTCCATGTGTTCAGTGCATTCTTAATCCATAGTTAGTATTGATGTTGATATTGGTCTAAGCTGTGACTTTGTTTGTCAGGATGGTGTTCACTAGGTTGAACCGTGCCCCTGCTCATGAGCAGGGAGAGGGAAGTCAAGCATCGCAGGAGGAACTGCCTCACCCACCCTCTCTGGCGGAAGTTATGCTTGAGGCAGAAAGAAACAAAAGGGAGACCAACCGTCTGCTAGAGCGTATTGAGCAAAATATGGCTCGTCAGCCGAGGAATGATGCAGTGTCCCTCAATGACTTTGTGAAGCTGAATCCTCCAAAGTTCCGTCATTCCGTCGACCCCCTGGCGCTGATGACTGGTTGTGCAGTATATCGTGCAAGATTCGCTCTGCAAATGTTTCTGACGCCGACAAGGTGACCTTTGCGGCGTACTTTCTGGAAGGACCCGCCAATCTGTGGTGGGAGAACTTTGAAGCTATGCGTCCTGCCGGACCAGTAGCCACATGGGCAGACTTCAGTGCAGCCTTCCGTCTGCACCATATTCCAGAGGGTCTGATGGACAGAAAGAGAGAGGAGTTCTATGCATTCACCCAGGGAAAATTGTCCGTGGATGCTTATAGCCGCGAGTTCGGTAACCTCGCCCGCTATGCAACTGAAGAGGTGTCGACTGATGCCAAGAAGCAAGCAATATTCCGCAAGGGTCTGAGCCCTGAACTTCGTCGTGATCTGCGTCTCCATGAGTGTACAAGTTTTCAAGCTCTTGTCAACAAGGCGATCAGTGTCGAGACTGGTCATACCGATTATGAAGCCACAAAGAAGCACTCCCGTGACTCTGGTTCGTCATCTGGCTCCGCGTTTCCAAAACGCAGGCTGTGGGTTCCAAATAGTTCTCTGCCGCCAAGATACACCCCGAGGCCATCCTATGTGGCGCCTCAGGCGAATCAGACCAACCCTCCAGCAAAAACCTATGGTGGTCCAGCTAGCAATGCTGCACCACGTGCCAATCAGGTGATCTGTAACAAGTGTGGAGAACCAGGGCACTATTCCCGAGAGTGTCCTTAGTATATGGGTGCCAAGCAACCTAGAAAGTCTGTTGGGCAAGGCAAGTCGGGCAAAGCTTACTATGTGAAGCCAACTCCTACACATGGTCGTGTGAACTATGTTTCAGTAGAAGAAGCTCCAGAGGATCCCAACGTTATACTGGGTACGCTCCTTGTCAATCATCACCCAGCGTCTGTTCTTTTTGACACTGAGTCATCCCATTCCTTCATTTTAGAAAGTTATGCACAGTTGCATAACATATCTTTCTATGATATGCCAATTCCATTGGTTGTTCAAACCCCTGGTAGTAAGTGGCAAACCTCCAGGATAACCTATGAAAATGAAATTCTAGTAGACAAGCTAGTTTTTCTAGCATCTTTGATAGACTTGAAATCTTCGGATATCAATATCATCTTGGGTATGGACTGGATGTCGGCCCATTATGCCAAGATTGATACTCATTCTAGAAATGTTCAGCTTACCCATCCCTCGGGTGAGATAGTCAATGTCTCTACCCGAGTTGCCAAATGCCAACTCTATTCCCTCAATGCCAACCCTCTTCCAGAACTTGAAGACATTCCAGTAGTCCGTGACTTTCCGGATGTTTTTCCAGAAGAACTGCCAGGAATTCCACCTCACACGGATGTAGAGTTTGTGATAGACCTTGTTCCGGGAATTGTCCCAATAGCCAGACGACCTTATAAGATGGCACCCTTGGAGCTAGCCGAACTTAAGAAACAACTAGATGAGGCCTTGAATAAAGGTTTCATTCATCCTAGCTCTTCTCCTTGGGCTTGTCCCGTCCTCTTCGTCAAGAAGAAAGACGGAACGAATCGGATGATTGTAGATTATGGACCAGTTAACCTGGTCACCATAAAGAAAAAGTATCCGCTCCCCAGGATCAACGACCTGTATGATCAGCTCGCTGGATCCTCAGTCTTCTCCAAAATGGATTTGAGGTTGGGTTACCATCAAATCAAGATCAAGAACGGGGACATTCCAAAAACGGCTTTTGTCAGTCGTTATGGCCAATACGAGTACACCGTCATGTCCTTTAGTTTAACCAATGCCCCAGCCACCTTCTCTCGCTTGATGAATTCAATCTTCATGGAGTATTTGGATAAATTCGTCGTAGTATACCTCGATGATATTCTCATCTACTCGAAGAACGAACAAGAAAATGTCGAGCATCTAAGGCTGGTATTGATGAAACTTCGAGAGCACCGCATGTATGCGAACTTTTCAAAATGTGAATTTTGGTTACCAGAAGTGACATATCTAGGTCATGTAATCTCCGGTAAGGGTATTGCTGTCAATCCCGAGAGAGTTCAAGCTGTCCTTGATTGGACTCAACCTGAATCTGTTAAGCAAGTTAGGAGTTTTCTTGGTCTAGCGAGCTATTGTCGCCGATTTGCCGAGAATTTCTCCAAGGTTGCAAAGCCTCTAACTGAACTCCTCAAGAAAGATAAAAAGTTCGAGTGGACACCATAGTGTGAGCATAGTTTTCAGGAACTGAAAAGACGCCCAACATCCGCACATGTGTTGCTACCACCAGATTTCTCTAAGGACTTTGTTATCTACTGCGACGCCTCGCGACAAGGATTAGGTTGCATTCCCATGCAGGATCGTCATGTGATTGCATACGCATCTCGACAGTTGCGTCCACATGAGGATAATTATCCCACACATGATCTTGAGCTTGCAGCTGTAGTCCATGCACTAAAAACCTGGCGACATTACCTTCTTGGTAATCGTTGCGAAATATTCACTGATTACCAAAGTTTGAAATATATCTTCACCCAGCCGTATTTGAATCTCAGGCAAAGACAGTGTGTTGAGTTGATCATGGATTACGACTTAGGGATAACGTACACCTCGGGGAAGGCCAATGTTATGGCTGATGCACTAAGTCGTAAGTCTTACTGTAACAACCTGATGCTACAACGAGGTCAACCACATCTCTATGATGAATTTCAGAAGTTAAATTTTCACGTTGTTCCTCAAGGATTCCTTTCTACCCTGGTGGCGAAGCCTACCCTTAGGGATCAAATCATAGCCGTGTAGGCATATGATAAGGGTATATCCCGGATCAAGGAGAATATTGCTAGCGGAAACGCTAGGGATTTCTCTATCAATGAGCAAGGTGTTGTGTTCTTTCAGAACCGTCTAGTGGTTCCTAAGAGCAAACGTCTGTGGCAGTTGATCCTTAAGGAGGCTCATGATTCTCCTCTCACCATTCATCCTGGTAGTACTAAGATGTATCAGGACCTATGCCAGAGGTTTTGGTGGACTAGGATGAAGAGACAAATTGCTGAGTTCGTTGCTAACTGCGACGTTTGTCATCGAGTTAAGGCTGAACACCAAAGGCCTGCTGGCACCCTTCAACCTTTAGCTATTCCTGAATAGAAATGGGATAAAGTCAGTATGGATTTCATCACAGGATTTCCCAAGACCAAGAAAGGAAATAATGCTATCTTCATGGTCATTGATCGTCTTTCCAAAGTAGCTCATTTTCTTCCAGTTCGTGAGAGTATAACAGCTAGCCAGCTAGCAGAGTAATATACCTCTCAAATAGTATCTCTTCATGGTGTTCCTCTGGAGATTAACTCAGACTGCGGAAGTATCTTTACTTCTCGTTTCTGGGAGAGTTTTTAGAATGCCATGGGGACTCACTTATCTTTTAGCACTGCTTTCCATACTTAATCAAGTGGTCAAGTAGAAAGAGTGAATCAAATCCTAGAAGATATGCTCTGAGCTTGTGTTATATCGTTTGGTATGAATTGGGAGAAGTGCCTTCCATTCACCGAATTTGCTTATAACAATAGTTATCAATCATGCTTGGGCAAAGCTCCTTTTGAAGTTCTCTATGGACGAAGATGTCGAACACCTCTTAATTGGTCCAAAACCGGAGAGAGGCAACTCTTTGGTCTGGATATGATCCAGGATGCAGAAGAGCAAGTTTGCATTATTCGTGAAATGTTGAAAACAGCCCAGTCTCGTCAAAAGAGCCAATATGATCATCATCATAAGGCTGTGAACTTTGAAGTTGACGAGAAGGCTTACCTTCAGGTTACACCTTTGAAGGGAACTCATCGTTTCGGTATCAAGGGCAAGTTGGCTCCTCGTTACATCGGTCCTTTTCGCATTCTTTCCAAACGAGGAGAAGTTTCCTACCAATTGGAACTTCCTCCGCATCTTTCCAAGATTCATGATGTATTCCACGTCTCGCAACTCAGACGTTGCTTTTCGGATCCTATCCGCAAAGTGGACCACGAAACGCTTGATCTCCAAGATAACCTTTCATACCGAGAATACCCTATGCGTATTCTTGATCAAGCTGAGCATACCACTCGACGTCGAAACCTCAAGTTTCTTAAAGTTCAATGGTCAAATCATTCTGAAAAATAAGCAACATGGGGAAGAGAGGATCATCTTCGACTTGAGTATCCCACGCTATTTCCGACGACTTCTCAATCTCGGGACGAGATTCTTTTGAGTGGGGGTGAGTTGTCACATCCCTGAATCCCTAATAGAGTATAGCAAGTTTGAGCTCATGTTTTCCTCCATTGCATCTTAAGAAATTGAATTGCACTCAAGGAAAGAAATGAAATCAAAGCAAAAACCCCCAACAACTCTATATTCAAAAGAAATCCAAAGTAGTGACAATTCAATGAATCCAAAATGGCCTTCATAAAAGTCCAATATTTTAGATAAATGTTGAAAACAAGATATTAGGGGTAAAATATATTTTCAAAATGCTTTGGGCATTTTATTTTAAAGTTAAAAGCTATTGAAATCAATTATATATTTGATTTCAAATATTTCAAAGTTTTCAAAAATGCTGAAACTTTTATAATTATTTGGAAATATTTCAAATAACATTTCAGCATGTTTCAAACTATCTTAGAAGTAGTTTGGAGCCAAAAATAAAGCAAAACAAAGTTAGTAAGTAACTAACAGAAACATAAATGAAAAAAAATGAAAGAAACCTTACCTGTCGCTCACCTGAGGCCCAGCCCACCTCCACGCGTGTCGTCTTCCTTGTGCCAGCCGGCACGAGGAGGTGGCCGCCGCTTCCTCCGGCGCGGCCACGCACCTGCGTGCCTGCCTGGCCGCCGCATCGCGCTGGCATGGAGGAGATAAGCTCTCGAAGCCTTCCCCGTGCTCATCCCCTCGCCATTTGCCCCCAGCTCCTTTCCCCTCTCGGTCGCCATTAGAGCCCGAGCCGAGCTCAAGCTAGCCGTCGCTATGCTCGTCCCCCCTCGCCCCTGAGAGTGTCGTTCGCTCCGCCTCGACGAGCAGATCAACCGTACCAAAGGAGAAGAGTCCCCGAGCCCCGCATCACCCTCGCCGCCATCGTCTTCTTCCTCGGATCCCCGAAGCTCGCTGTCGTCGTTCTTCCTCCTCCGTCCATCTCCGAGGTTGATCTCGACTCCATTGCAATCCCAGTGAGCCTAGGGTTCTTTCCCCCTCATTTCCCCCATCGATTCCGAGCTCTAGGCCCCGATTCCACCGGAGCCCGACGAGATCCGCCGCGGGACCTCGTCGCCGGTAGCCCTCCGGTGATCGGTTGGTCATTCTGAGGCCACCAATGGCTTCAGTACGTTGCGTAGGTGCTGTAGGAGCCTAGCCCCGCGCATGAGCCCCGTAGCAGTGACCCCGATGATGCCCGAGCTCCGGCAACCGCCGAGCTCGTCGCCGGCATCATCTCCGGCCATTTCACTCCCTGTAGTGTGCAAAAATGGAACCGCGGGTGAAGTACCATTCTTCTGGTGCCCTCCGCGTGACGTTTGGTCGCCGGAATGGAAAACCCGAGCCTCTCCGCCGTCTCTATGGTCGCCGGAGGCTCATCGCCGGTGAGATCCACCTCACCGCCGGTGGAACTGACTCCCCTGAGTCACTGGCAAGTGGGGCCAGCCCCCAGGCTAATTAGGATTAGCAAAATAAAAAGAAAGATTATTTTAAAACCTAATCAGACACTGACATGTGGGTCCAACCATGTTAATTAGCTAATTAAGTTAAATTTAAACTAAAAACTAGCCAGAGTCACTGACCAGTGGGTTCCAGTGGTCAGGTTTGATTTTCAACGGCCAGATTGACCTGCTGATGTCATGCTGATGCAATAAAACCTTTTCTGTTTAAAAATAATTCCAGAATAAGTTCAAAACTTTGGAAATTCATAGAAAATTGAATATAACTCCAAATTTGACAAATAATATATGTAAAATGATCATAAAAATTCAAGGAATCCAATGGTGCTATTTTCATGCATGAAAAACAAAGTTATGAAACAGCATCAGGTCAAATCAATTAAAAGAATTTGATAAATTATAATTCAAATGATATTTGAATTATGATTTCAAATCAAGATCACCCAAAGGGTTCTGTTAGTCATCTCAAACCATGCTACATTGCATTTCATGCATCATTTTGTTGCATATGATTGACATTGATTGTATGATATTATTTCGGTAGGTTGTGGCCCTCCGGATAAATTTGATTATCTGACTGACGGATATCACCCGTGTGCTGAGCAACAAGGCAAGCAACCATTTTGATCATCCCGATAAATCCCATGCTCTCGCTCCTGCTCTTACTTATTGCATTAGGATTAAAATGCTTTCAACAATTTTACCATGTTAGTTGAACCCACTTCCTTTGCATGACCTGTCCTTGTCACAGTAAATAGCTGAACGTTGCAACCTAGCATACCTGGTAGATGCTTGAGCCCTGATGTGCCTTATCCTGCTATGCATGCTATGCTTAGAGTTGTGTATGGTCTGTCATCTGGATGATGAACAGGATCGTGAGAATGTGTTCAGTTAATAAAGGTTGTGTGTTGAACCTGATTTGGTAAAGGTACCGGTGAAAGGCTATGTAGGAGTACATGGCGGGTTGTTTCATTGGAACCGTCCTTAGGAACTGAGTTCCATGTATGTAATCCAAGTCTAGATACTACCACACGTTGGGATACTTAATTGACCCTCTCGACTTATTAGTCGCTTAGTACTCGGTCCAGGAGTTGCAAGTAGTTTCTGGTGTTTATAGTCATGCTGGAGGTCGTGCATGGTGCTAACCTTAGAGGTGGGCTATGATGCGGTAGGCAGTGGCACGGTGTACCAAGTGGCTACCGGATGGTGGGCTTGGGAACCCTGTACACATCGTTTGCGGCCGTGGCGGAAACCTCGGCCGGACTTCCGTGCGGGTAACCCTCAGATAGGCGATAAACCTGGACTAGGTATTAGAGTGGTTAACGGTCGTGGCCGACTCCCTCGCTAGGCTTCCGCTTGAAGGTTGCCGAGGTGCATGACGTGCACATGGCGATAAGTGGCGAGAGCGTGTGTGAAGAAGTGCACCCCTACAGGGTTATAATCTATTTGAATAGCCGCGTCCGCGGATATGGACTACTTGGAAGCATATGTTGTTCATAGATAACTATAATGGCTACTCATAAAATTTGTCAAGATAAGTGTGAGTGTCGTGGATGGCATTTTCGTAGGGAGACAGAATGATTCCACGATGAAGTATTGTTGTGGTGTTAGTGGACTCGTGTGCGAGAAAACAAAGTTATCAAAGCTATTTGAAAATGCAAGTTTGTCTAGCCAAGAGTCAAATGCTGGCTTTCTGCATGAAACCCCACAACTCTTTTTTGATACATTGCATGAGTAGATAGATTATCCTAAAGTCTTGCTGAGTACTTTTGTACTCATGTTTTCTTAATAAATTGTTGCAGAGGTTGTTAATGACCCTAATGGAGGGTTCTGTCTAGACGTTGACGACGACGAGTAGCTGGTGTCCCAGCTACGATCTGGCCCTAGGTTGGGTGTGTAGATAGTCAGGCCATGTGCCTTTATCCTTCCATCTGTCTGTTCTCACATAGTTTTAATCTTTCGCTGGCTTGTATGACTTGTCATGATGGGTCGTGAGACCCCTATCTGTGTAATATTATGTGTGTGGCTCGTGTGAGCCTTCTAAATAAAGTTTATATGTTTATGGTTATGTTGTGATGCCATCGATGTATCTATGCATATCGGTATGCCATGTGTACGTGTGTTGTGCTTGATATGTATGGGGTTCGAATACCTAGTCGTATGCCTTAGTAGCACTCCTTACGGGGAAATGCCCCTTTGTGATTCCATCGAGCCATGGTAGTTCGCTACTGCTCCGGACACATTGGTTGACCGGCATGTGTCCTTCTTAGCTGTTGTGTCTATCCCTTTGGGAAATGTCACGCGTTGTAATGTTTTCATTGTAGCTTGCTACGACTCGTCTACATTCGCTGATGACCGACACCTGCTTTGCTGGGTCATATATGCCTGTCCCTGTACGGAACTGTCGCTTGAGTTTATGACTAGACATGTCGATCCGGGTTCTTTGACATTGGATTGCTAGCGACACAATTGCATACGCGAGTCAAAAGGCGCAAACGGTCCCGGCTAAGGTAAGGCTACAGCTGTGGGGATAACCGTGCTTGAGACCGCAAAGAGATGTGATGTGTTACAGGCTGGATTCCTATGTCTTAGGATCAGGGTCCCGACACGAACTATCTACGTGGTGTCACGAAGTAGTGGAGGGAGAGAGGGTTGCACAAAGGCTTGGGGTGCAAAAACCCTCTCAAACCTCCACTATATATAGGAGGAACAAGAGGGAGGGTGGCTTGCCTCCTACTCCAAGTAGGAGGATTTGGCCGAGCCAAGAGGGAGGAGTCCTCCTCCAATTCGGTTTGGTGGAGGACTCCTTCCCATCTTGTCCACCTCCTTCCTTTTTCTTTTATTATTTTTCCTTTATTTTACTTTCAGCCGAAATAGACTTATTGGGCTGGTCTCATCAACCCACTAAGGGCTGGTGTGCCACCAATGCCCTATTAGGTGCTCTCCCGGGTGGGTGTCCCCTCCCGGTGAAATCCCGGAACCCATTCGTCACTCCCGGTACTTTACCGGTAATGCCCGAAATCTTTCCGAAAGCCAAATGCAACAATCCTATATATCAATCTTCATTTTCGGACCATTCCGGAGACCCTCATGACATCCGAGATCTCATCCGGGACTCCAAACAACATTCGGTTACCAACATCAATAATTGAACTATACCGAAAACGTCATCGAACTTTAAGTGTGCAGACCCTGTGGGTTCGAGAACTATGTAGACATGACCGAGACACTCTCCGGTCTATATTCAATAGCGGGATGTGGATGTCCATATTGAATCCTACATATTCTACGAAGATGTTATGTGTTGAATCTCTATGTCAAGGATTCACACAATCCCGTATATCAGTCCCTTTGTCCTTCAGTATGTTACTTGCCCGAGATTCGATCATCTTTATCGACATACCTATTTTAATCTCATTACCAGCAAGTCTCTTTACTCGTTCCGTAATACAAGATCTCATGGCTAACTCTTTAGTCACATTGCTTGCAAGGCTTGTTTGTGATGTTGTATTATCGAGTGGGCCCCGAGATACCTCTCCGTCACACGGAGTAACAAAAACCAGTCTTGATCCATGCTGACTCAACGGACACCTTTGGAAATACCTGTAGAGCACCTTTATAGTCACCCAGTAACGTTGCGACGTTTGACACACACAAGGTTTTCCTCCGGTGTCAGAGTTACATGATCTCATGGTCAGAGGAATGTATACTTGACATGCAGAAAACAATAACAACAAAATGAGACGATCATATGCTACGTTTATAGTTTGGGTCTTGTCCATCACATCATTCTCCTAATGATGTGATCCCGTCATCAAGTGACAACACTTGTCTATGGCTAGGAAACCTTAACCATCCTTGACCAACGAGCTAGTCAACTAGAGGCTCACTAGGGACATTGTTTTGTCTATATATCCACACATGCATTTATGTTTCCATTCAATACAATTATAGCATGGATAATAAATGATTATCTTGATACAGGAAATGTAATAATAACTATTTTATTATTGCCTCTAGGGTATATTTCCAACACGTAGGTCTTGTTTGTATATATATGACCTAGCTGCCGCTAAGTCTCGCTCCTCCAAAACATCCAAATAATCTTGCCTTCTCTCTTCGTTGTCGGCCTCAACATAAGCAGCGACTCTTGGAGAGTCATGTCGAATGTCGCTTGGTAGCACCGCCTTAGCACCATAGACCAGAAAATAGGGCGTATACCGAGTGTGTCTGTTTGGAGTAGTATTAATGCTCCAAAGAACTGATGGAAGCTCCTCCACCCAACATCTTGGAGTTCGCGTCAAAGGGACCATAAGCCGGGGTTTAATTCCTCTCAAAATTTCTTGATTCACGCTTTCAACTTGCGCGTTAGATTGTGGGTGAGCCACCGCTTCCAAATAAACCAGATGTGTTCCTTGTGGCAAAATTGTTCCATAGCCCCTTTTGATAAATTGGTACCATTCTCCACGATAATACTGTGGGGATAGCCAAAATGATAGATTAGCTTCTTCAAAAATTTCACCGCCTTTTCTACGACATAGTTAGTGACAGGTTCTGCCTCAACCCACTTGGTGAACTTATCAACCGCCACTAGGAGGTGGGTATTTTTATCTGGCGACATTTTGAATGTCCAAGCATGTCAAGCCCCCAGACCGTGAACGACCACATGATTGGGATCATGCGCAATTCTTGAGCCGGTACATGAGCCTGTCGCGCAAATTTCTAACACCATCGCATTTGCGCACAAGATCTTCCGCATCTGCATGAGCTGTGAACCAATAAAAACCATGTCGAAAAGCGTTTGATACCAAAGATTTTGAGCCGACATGATGCCCACAATCACCAGGACGGATTTCACTTATAATTTCTTGCCCCTCTTCAGGAGAGACACATCTGTGGAACACATCGGTGTTGCTTCGCCGATGTAGGTCACCTTTAATGATAGTTATAGATTTAGACCAACACACTATTTAGCGAGCCTCAACCTCCTCACATGGGAGTTCTCCTCTAGTGAGATGCGTCAAATATGGCACTGTCCATTCTGGGGTCGCATGAAGAGCTGCTTCCAGTTGTGAATATGGATCTGGAATTGCCAAATCCTCTTCAAACGGTAATTTCACTAAGGGATGGTGAAGAACATGCAGAAAAACATTGGGGGGAATCAGCTTTCGCTGAGACCCAATTCGTGATAATGCGTATGCCGCTTCATTAAGCTGGCGATCTATATGGTCAACTTGGAATCCATGAAAGTTACCCGCCACCTCAGTAACAGCTCATGGGTAAGCCGCCATCAAAGGGTCTTTGGAATCAAGGGTCCGTGAAACCTGTTGTGCCACTAAATCTGAGTCACCGAGATATCTTACCCGGCTAAGGCTCATTTTCTTAGCATCCTTAACCCGTGTAACAGAGCCTTGTATTTAGCCGTGTTATTGGTGCAGGGAAACATGAGCCGTAGAACATAGCAAAATTTGTCACCTTGTGGAGAAGTTAACACGACCCCAGCCCCGGATCCCTCTAAGTGTCTGGACCCATCAAAGTGTAGGGTCCAATACATATTGTCCGGCTTGTGTTCTGGTATTTGCAACTATGTCCACTCATTGATGAATCTACAAATGCTTAAGATTTGATGGTTGTCTGAGGCGTGTATTTCACCTCATGTGGACCAAGTTCAATTGCCCACTTAGCAATTCGCCCGATCGCTTCTCGATTTTGTATTATGTCACCAAGAGGTGCTGAACAAACCATCATGATTGGGTGTTCCTGGAAGTAGTGTTTCAATTTCCGGCTTGCCATAAAGACCCCAAAGACGAGCTTCTGCCAGTGCGGGTATCGTTGCTTGGACAGGATCAAAACCTCACTGACGAAATAAGCCGGCCGCTGGATCGGATACTCCTTTCCTTCCTCCTTCCGTTCAACAATGACTGCAACGCTTACTGCCTTAGAGTTGGCAGCAATGTATAGCGGCATAGGCTATTTGTTAGCCGGGGCGGCTAGAACCGGTGGCTCGGCCAGCTGCTTCTTGAGTGCCTCAAAGGCTTCGTTGGCTGTGTCAGTCATAAATTGGCTCAAATTTGCGACACGTCGTGCGGGCGTTGAACCTGATTTATGTTAGCTGGCTACCCAGTGAGGTTACCGCCTTGATCTTGTCTGGATTGGCTTCAATGCCTCTTTCTGAAACTAAGAAACCTAGTAGTTTGCCAGCACGGACCCCGAATATGCACTTTGCTGGGTTCAACTTCATGTGATATATTTGTAGGTTATCAAACGTTTCTTTAAGATCATCCAGAAGTGTTTCCTTTTTCTTAGATTTCACCATGATGTCATCAACGTGGGCATGAATGTTGCACCCAATCTGTGGGTGAAGGAAATTCTCTACACATCGCTGGTAAGTCGCCCCTGCGCTTTTTAGCCCAAACGACATAGATACATACCAGAAAGCACCAAAGGGGGTTATGAAAGCTGTTTTCTCCTGATCCTCCTTGGCCATTTTGATCTGATGATAGCCTGAATATGCATCTAAAAAGCACAATCGCTCGCAACCCGCCATAGAATCAATGATCTGATCGATCCACGGGAGGGCGAAAAGATATTTAGGGCATGCTTTGTTAAGGTTCGTGTAGTCAACACACATGCGCCAGGTGCCATTTTTCTTCAGAACAAGCACCGGGTTAGCCAACCATTCAAGATGAAATACTTCAGTAATGAACCCGGCAGATAGGAGCCAGACTACTTCTTTCCCAATGGCCTTGCGTCTCTCTTTGTTAAAAGGTCAAAGGTATTGGCGCACTGGTTTCATCTTTGGATCCACATTGAGGTGGTGCTCAACGAGTTCTCTCGGTACTCCCGGCATGTCAGAAGGTTTCCATGCAAAGATGTACCGATTCTCAAGGATGAACTCGATGAGTGTGCTTTCCTATTTAGGATCCAAACCGGTCCCAACAGTGGACCTTCTTGGTATCTTCAGCCCGCATAAACTTGAGAGGTTCTTCGGACTCTATAGTTGGCTTCTTGAGAGGACTCATATCGGTTGGGTCAACGTTAGCTTTATAAAGTTTTAGATCCTCGGCAGCGCAAGCTAAGTCTGCATAGGTTGCGTCCCCTTCTTCACACTCTTGAGCCGTCATCCTATCTCCCTTCACCATGATAGGACCGTTGGGACACAGCAACTTAAGCATGAGGTAAACGTAGATCGGGCGATCCATGAAGCGTGCATAAGCCGATCTTTCGAAGAGGGCGTGATAAGGGCTTTATATTTTCATGACTTTGAAAGTCAAAGGCTCGACCTGTAGTTGTGTTCATCCCCAAAGACTACATCGACTTAATCCACCCAACCGGATATGCCGACTTCCCGGGAACGACGCCATGGAAAATAGTGGTCAAAGTTTCTAGACTATTGTCCGAAAGATTCATCTGCTGAAAGGTGTCGTAATACAGGATGTTGATGCTACTCCCTTCGTCCATGAGGACCCTTGAGAGGTTATAGCTGCCGACTTGAGGTGCTACCACTAAAGCCAGCTCCCCGGGATTGTCAACCCGAGGCGGGTGATCCTGACGACTCCAAGTGATTTGCTGCTCAGACAAACGGAGGTACTTTGGAACCACTGGCCCGGCCATGCTAATAGCCCTCTTTTTAACCTATGAATCTCGCTTACAAGCACTGGTGGTGAAGACATGATACTGGCCGCTATTTGATTGTCTAAAATCCCCATGTGACCCGCCAGGGGAATCCTGACTCAAACGCATCCTGGCGTGTCTCTTGAGATTCTTCCTCTGGAATTCCTGCATGATATAACAATCTTTCCCATGCATGTTTGGCTGGCTTATCCTTAGTGCCATGCTTAGGACATGGCGATTTGAGCGCGGCCTCGAAATCGGATGTCCTATTCCTCTCTTGGTCTTTGAGGCGACTGCTTTGTTGATGGGTTTTGGAGCGAGCGTTTGTAGCGGCCGCAAATTGTAACCCAGATTCAAAGCGCTTCCGCTTGTTGTCACTTTGGCTTTCAGTGTCCCTATCACTGTGGTGATAAGGCAACTTGACATCCTTCGCCATGACATGGCTTCGGTCAACCCTGCTCCAGCTGCAACGAGCGGCTCGACGAGGTTGGAGCTGATATCCGGCTCGAGTGCTATTTCATTGGTCTTACTGATGAAGATGTAAACATTGTCGGAGGGAACTCGGTAACCGTACTCGATTGAGTCGGCATCAGGACCCTAGTATGAGTCGTCGATGTAGATCTAGCCGCGATGACTTTCGATCATCTGACCCGCCACGTAGCCCTCGAATCTCGGAAGAGCTCCCTCCGAAAACTCAACTCCACCTTGCGATTGCCACACGATGGGTGCCAACTATCGTGGTTTTGTCACGTCAGATGTCCTCGTGAATGGACTTAGTGGTGAGGACATTGTCACGGTGTGGCGACTCGAATGGGTTGATTGGGAAACGAGAGGCGGATTTACCCAGGTTCGTCCCGGGCAATGGAGGTAAAACCCGATGTCCTGCTTTGTGTTTGTATTGATGGGAATCTCGATTAGAAGGGTGCGAAATCGCTAACCTAGCTATCGAGGGTTTTTTCTTGATCTTTCTGGCTTGAGGGATCTCCTGTATATATAGATAGAGGCCCTAAGTTTACAACAAAGTACGGGTTGAATAATACCCATGTCCTACTATAAATCTACCTTAACTTTCTTCCCTAGTTAGGAAAGCTTCTCGCGTCTCTTGCCTTGTACATCTTTAAGCCACCGTCTTCTGGTGATGGCCTGCCTGGTGGCTCGTCGACCAAGTCCTCCAGCCCATCTTCTCATGTTTTCTTTGCAGCTTGACCCGGCCCCATAGGGCGGGTTAAATCTTGGGGTCATATCCTCAACAGTATGTGAATTCATTAATGTTATAACTATAAATGTGGTAACTGACCTTGATTGAGTTCATGTTTCTCAGTCCAGGAAGAATTTCAAAAGGCCAGCTGCTAGAGGTGTCAAGTGGGGGTCACCAAATAAGAAGTCGAAAGGCGGCATGGTAACAACTATGAGCACAAGGAGAAAGGCTGCTATTCTTGCTGCCAACACTAGGAGCAAGATGGACAAATTGAAGTGATCATGATGTGTTTGATTTTGTGAAACAAATGTTGGTTTGTAATGTTATGGTGTGAACTATTGTCTTAAGGTGCTAGGTGTGAACTTATGAGTTTGTGTATTGTTTGAATGTTGGGTGTGAACTTATGTGTTTTGTAATGACTAGCAATCATTTCCGTGCGTCGCAACGGGAGAGAAAAGATCACAAGTCCCTAAATTCAATATGCATGGCGGTGGGAATGAGTGTTCAGGAATAAGATGATGGAGATTTTTGATTTTGGATAAATAGTGATTGCAACCAAATAATGTTTGCAAACCGTTAAGAAATTAATGCATTTTACAATTTCTGGGTTATGTTGAAGACAATCATCTCTAGTACAAATGCATAAAATAAACTCAAGCATAATAAAAAGATAACAATATTTAAAATATGGAAACATAATTTCTTTTTCCCATGCAAGATGTTATTCATCACCTTCATTTTATTATTAGAAGAATTAAAATTTAGGACTTGAGACATCTTTCAATAGAAATAATGTGTACTATAATGAAGCATGTGCTAGGTGGTCGTCCATAAAGACATGAACGGATGATGGCTCATACCTAGAAGAATTAAAATTTAGGATTTGAGACATCTTTCAATTAAAATAATGTGTACTATAATAAATCATGGGTTAGGTGGTCGTCCATAGAGACATGAACGGATGACCGCTCATACCCAAAAAAATATGTGCATGAGCGGCGCATGCGCAACAGGCAAACCTGCTTGAACAATGCATCATCCAACGTGAATCAAATCTTGTCATCCATTCATGTCTCAAGCATGAATGTATGAGTCTCCATAATAGCCTTTCTTTGCTTCCTTACCCTTATTATTTGAAATATTAATTGGCTTCCTATGCCTCTCTTTTCTTATTCCTACAAAGCTTCTTAACACCCAGAAAAGTCAAAGACCTATATAGATTGCATGTATTGCATGCAAGCGGGCGATGTGGGACTATTTATAACCTACTCTCTTCGTTTCTAAATATAAAGCTTTTTAGATATTTCACTAAGAGACTACATGCGGAGTAAAATTAGTGAATCTATACTTTAAAATATGTCTATATACATTCATATGTAGTCTTCTAGTAAAACCATATAAAGACTTATATTTAGGAACGGAGAGAGTAGTTGACATTGTTATGTAGGCATTATCACCTAGCTTAGTTGGTGGCGGCATCGTTTATTTAGCTGGAGGTTGCTTGTTCGATTCCGTATGCGTGCAAATATTTTAAGCTGGGCCTGCCTCGTGAGGATTGATGGGGCCGATTTGCTGGGCCATCGGCTTCACACACGGTCTGATTTGGAGTGACAAAATATTAGCGTGGCTTGCGTTCAGTTTTCTTTCTTTTGGAAGGATGTTGAGTTTGGTTTCGAAACGGAGAAGGAAAGCCAACGTACAAAGTTTTAAGCAGACGTACTCCCTCCGTCCCAAAATAACTGTCTTAAGCTTAGTGTAACTTTATAATAGAACTAGTACAAAGCTGAGATACTTATTTTGGGACAAAGGGAGTACGAAGGAACAGACGAAAATTACTGTCGTAAGAAGCAACATCCCTTTTATTAGTAGGTATAAATTTGCTGTGAACTACTCTAGTTTAATGTGCTATGAACTACTGATTTGTGTTCACATTTAACCATACATATCTTATCAATGCTTAGTTTTGCCCCTAAAAATATTGTTAGGTGCTCAAATTTGACCCTTTTGCTCTCATTATGTGTTGGACATATACCACATATAAATGCTAGAAATTTCAACACAAGTTAAGCAAACTGGTAGCTCCAAGAGTGCACAAATGGCAACATTACATCAACATTTCACACCAGTACATCAATTTCACACGGCCACAAACATAACACATAAACTCGCACTTAATTTGCTTGCTTAGACCAAATAGAAACTAAACTAGCCACAATGCTAACGACAAGAACAATGAGAAAAACTATTGTTTCCATCAGCTCATTCCTCTTCTTCAATTTCACCTGAATTTTCTTGTTGTTATTGCTTAGATCCATAACATTCCTCTTCAGCCTGCTTGCTTTGATCCAACTATGTTCAAGGTCACCATGCAGCTGCTCAAAAGCTTGCCCCACATGCTCACTGGGAGGAGGATCGATCCACACAACCCATTCACACTCATGTGGAAGCTGTCAAATCATATTTCACAAAAGAATTGTTCAAATTTATAACTTCAAAACAAATCGACAAAAACAGAGGACAAAGTGAGGCTACAAAGTCAATTACATTGAGTGGACAACCCAAAAACCTTCTTCCGGTGCTTCCTCCACCGCAAGAAACACGACGAGCAGGAATTAGCCCGTGCCCTGGGCAACTGTGCTTCGAGCGCTCCTCAAGGCTGTAAAAAGTGGGATTGGGCAGGAAGAACTCGGATTGGAACTGAACAATCCAACAAACATCCACCTACGAGCTCAAACGGGGCATATTACGACCAATCCCGCGAAACCCTCGAGGAGAAATCCCCAAAGCCAAAGAACCCTAGATCCAAATCTACGTACATCACTGTCCACGGAGGAGCTTACAGACGACATTGGAGACGTGCACATGCACGGGCTCCAGTCCTACCTCCCTCCATGAGCTCCAACCGTCGGTGCTCGGCCACCTTCCTATCTCCTATAGAAGTCGGGAGGTAGGAGAAGAAGAGCAAGAGAGATAACTGCTTGGGTAGGTCCCACTTGTAAGGAGGGGCATACTTGTTTGGGTAATGTCCCAAAGACAGTCAACCCCCTTTGGCTCAGCGGAAATGGCGCGAAGGGGTATTTCCATAAGCGCTTGATACGGAAGAGGGGTATAGTTGAGCATTCCATTTTTTCGGGGTTAAGATGAGCTCAGGACAAAGTTAGGGGGGAAATGGAATTGGCCCAACAACAAAAGACTTCGACTTTAAGTTTCATTGTTTCTAAGCGATTATCTTCGCGCATCACCAATGGCTTCGGCCATCATCGATGTCTTCGGACATTTTTGGGGGTCGTCTTTGACGGTTAAACCGAATCTCCATGGACTTATATGTGTGTTATCATGTGAACTCTCACAAACACATTAGTCCCTCAACAACGGTTCTCTTCAATACTCCAAAACCAACAAAGGATGGCACTAGATGCACTTACAATCTCCCCCTTTTTGGTGATTGATAAAAAACTGGTTGAAATTTTCAGTGGGGATAAAAATATGTGTAGATAAGAACTTGGAGATTATGATTGCAAGGTATAGAGAGATCCCCCTGAAGATGTGCTTATGAAGATTTTGCTTTGAATGCAAAAGCACATCACAAGTTGTAATTGGTGGAGATCTCCCCCTATATCTTGGAATCTAATCACTATGCATTTGAAGATAGTCATGAATATAATGAAAAATGGGCGTTTGCAGAATGACTTCTAGCGCATAAGATATGAAAGGAAATAGCGCCAAAGTTGTGATAAGTAAGGGATGTGTAGACGTCCATTGGGACTTAAGTTTTACAACCCAAAAACACAAATGTTTGAATCAAGAGTTGTAAACTTAACAAAAATAGCAACACCCAACCCATATAGACCCGTTCGAATGCTACCAACCAATGCTTCTCCCCTTTTGTCATAGAATGACCTAAAAGGACAAAGACATTGGGCACATTGGGCAGTACTTGTCCCCATGACACTAAGACGATGATGCAGTTGGGTTGGTGGTTGGTGCAGGCTGAGTTGGTGAAGTGTCGATGCGACTAGTTAGTGCAGTAGGAGAAGTGACATCTTCATCTTCATGATGGGCAAGATTTGTTTGACTGACTCTGCCGATGAAGATAAGTCACTGTCTCTGAGTGATGGCTTCTTGTGCCATTTCTTTGTGCGTGCAGGAGGGGCACCAAACTTGAATCTTTCAGCGAAACCATCTTCTTGAAGATCATCCACTCGATCCAGGAGAGACAATGTCTTCCAAGAACGTGTGAAGTTTTCATGGGCAACAAAAGAGTTCTTAGTGGAGAGGTTGCGGATATGATTGATATCAGTTGCCGGTGCATGCATTTGTCTCCGAGTCCATTCATGATGACGATCTTGCTTCTGAATCAGAGATACGAGAAATTCTCGATCATTCATGGCATACTCTCTCCTGGGTTGTGGTGGTACATGCGCGGTGATTTTAGTGTTAGTCACACTTGGCCGAGGGCGTCTAAAGGAGCCAATGAGTCTAGCTCTGGCTGGATCAGATGGAATATGAAGCCCTTCAACATTAGCAGTGCCACTGGTACCTTTACAATAGGATTATTTGCCTTGAATTGATAGATGTCTTCATGAATGACTTCATAGTGAGGAAGATATATCCCATGATTGCCATCGAAAGGCAGAAACCTTGTGTTTGTGCAATGCTTTATGAAGCGCATGATCCATGGTGCAAATATCTTGAGTTCAATTTTTTTTATGCTATTGGCAGCCAAGTTTCTCAGGAATAGATCTTGAAGATTGAACCTGATGCCACAGACAGTGTTATAGACCAATGTCTTCAACACACCTTGCAACTTGTGTGAAGAGGAATGACCCTTTGATTAGTCATAGTATGACGCAGAATATGGTAGCTAGTTGTGGGAGCGTATTGAAGATCATTGACAAAGAAGCTTGTAGGCAGATTAGCATCTGGGGCCAAGGGTTGCATCAATGTGAGCATAGCAGTCATATTTGGCTCCAGTGACTGAAAGATGCTCCAAGTGGCTTCAGTGTAAGCCGCTGGTCATGGATCCAAGTCTTCACCAAAGGTAGCACGTGGTGTGGTGGCGAATAAGTTCATGGCATGAGCTTGGATATGTTCATCATGAATCATGAAATCCATCTTCCAGGTGTTCAGATCTCTTCCGAAGCCAGAGATGCATAAAATTGAAGAATCATTTCTTCATTCCAATCTTCATGGTCAGCAAAGAATGGCAAAAATCCAACATCTCAAAGACAATCGAAGGCTTGATCAAAGCATGAATGGCCACTCATTGCTTCAAAACTGATGTGCTTATGAGGAAAGGTCTGGTTCTAGCCATAGAGAATAGCAGTGTAGTAGTCCCTTTGAGGCATGCTCCAGAACCTGTCAGACTGAATCTTTGGCTTTGTATATGTATTTCTATCTGAATCACAAAAAGAATTGTTCAATCTGAAGCACTAAAAACTGAAGCGAATAAGACGACATGCTCCTTGGTGACGAATGTTGGGCAGCTTGGTCATAGGCTTCATAACTCCGGGGCACGAAAGATGTTGTATTGATACTGTGGCCCCATTCTTGCAAGAACTTCAAGCCTTGACCATCTGGTTGGGACCGTTTCTCCCTCCGTGTTGCGAGCCATCACAATGTTTTTGTTGGAAATCTGCCCTGGAGGCAATAATAAAATAGTTATTATTACATTTCCTTGTTCAAGATAATCATTTATTGTCCATGCTAGAATTGTATTGATTGGAAACTCAAATACATGTGTGGATACATAAACAACACATTGTCCCTAGTAAGCCTATGATGGACTAGCTTGTTGGTCAAAGATGGTCAAGGTTTCCTGACCATAGACATGAGTTGTCATTTGATAACTGGATCAAATCATTAGGAGAATGATGTGATGGACAAGACCCAAATTATAAAAGTAGCATACGACTGTGTAAGTTCACTGCTACTGTTTTCTGCATGTCAAGTATCTATTCCTATGACCATGAAATCATGCAACTCCCAGGCACCAGAGGAATGCCTTGTGTGTATCAAACATCACAACATCATTAGGTGACTATAAAGGTGCTCTACAGGTATCCCCGAAGGTGTCAGTTCGGTTAGCGTGAATCGAGACTGGGATTTGTCACTTCGTATGACATAGAGGTATTTGTGGTTCCACTTGGTAATACAACATCACAATGAGCTTGCAAGCAATGTCACTAAGGAGTTGGTCACGTGATCTTGTATTACGGAACGAGTAAATAAACTTGTCGGTAACGAGACTGCGCTAGGTATGGAGATACCGACGATCGAATCTCGGGAAAGTAACATACCAATGGACAAAGGGAATAACACGCGGGATTGATTGAATCTGTGACATTGAGGTTTGACCGATGAAGATCTTTGTAGAATATGTAGGAACCAATATGGGCATCCAGATCCCACTATTGGTTATTGATCGGAGAGTGTCTTGGTCATGTCTGCATAACTCTCGAACCCGTAGGGTCTGCACACTAAGGTTCGGTGACAATACAAGCATAATTGAGTCATAGTGTTGGTGACTAAAGGTTCTTCGGAGTACCGGATGAGATCCCGGAGGTGACGAGGAACTCCAAAATAGTACGGAGGCAAAGATTGATATATAGGATGAAAGTTATCCGAGTCCGGAAGTGTTCCGAGGTGTACCGAGGGATTCACGGAGTACCGAAAGGGGTTTCGGGAGGCCCCAGCAATTGTTGGGGGGGGGCTCATAGGCCAAGGAGAGGGGGAACCACAGCCCACCAAGGGTGTGGGCGCAGCCCCTCTCCCCAACCCACTTCGGTTGAAAGGGGGGTGGGATCCTCCTTGGGGCGCCGCCAACCCAACTTGGGCGACAAGGCACCCAAGTGGGAGGGGCCATCCAGCCCTAGCCGCCACCCCTCTCCTCCCTTAGCCGCCGCTCCCTAGGAGGAAACCCTAGGGCACCCTCCCCTCTCCCTTCCCCCCTCTATATATAGAAATTTAGAGAGAGGGAAGCAGGAGGACAATCTTGCTACGGCGCTGCACCTCCTCTCCCTCATAGTTTTTCTCCTCCAAAACCCCACGACGAAGCCGTGCTTGGCTGTCACCACCAACACCTCACGACGCCGTCGTGCTGCCGGAGGACTCGGGCTGCTACTTCACCATCGCTCGCTGGATCGAAGAGGTTATGGCATCACCAAGTTGTACGTGTGTTGAATGCGGAGGTGTCGTCCGTTCGGCACTTGATCGGGATATCACGGGGCGATTCGTGATTGGATCGTGAAGATGTACCACTACATCAACCGCGTTCTTGAATGCTTCCGCTTAGCAATCTACAAGGGTATGTAGATTAAATCTCTTCTCTCGTAGATGGTCATCACCATGTGTCGTGCTTTTGTCACGACAGATGCCCTCGTGAAAGGACTTAGAGATGGAGCCATCGCACCTGGTGGCGACTCGAAGGGGGTGAGCGAAAGCGAGACTCAGATTTACCCAGGTTCGGCCCCTCGTGAAGAGGTAAAAGCCTACGTCCTGCTATGTATGGATTAATGGTGGTTTCGATTACAAGGAGGGCATAACTCGCCTAACCTAGCTCTCGACTCTTTCTCACTCGCCTGACCTCTCCCTGGGACTCGCCTTTATATACAGGTCGATGCCCTAGGGTTTACAAAGTCCTGCTATTCTACTCCTTGTAGATTTCCTTATCTCTAAGTCGCCGTGTTCCCCACGATCAGGAGCTTCCTTGATACCCCATCATCCGCACGATCCTTTCAACCGCCCTTCAGCTCCCGGGCCATGAAACACGCAGCTAATGGCGAGTCGCCCCTTTGGTGACCCGGCCCATTAAGGGCGGGTTACCCATAGGTAATATCCCCAACATTAGGCCCCAGATTGTCCTGAATTCATTCATGTCAATATACTCCCATCAACCTGGGGTGACTCTCCTCATTTCTAACCTTCGGCGAATGTTAAGTCGCCATTCATATACTTGTCCTGAGTCGCCATGTAGTATTGAATGTCATCACCTCGTCCCCTTAGTTCCAGGGCTCCTAACACTGTAACCGTCAATGGATATTTTGCTCATAATTGCTTATCCCAAAAATCTAGGCGCCATCATCGCAATCTCTGACTTGCTGCCTTGATTTCCGCCTCGACAGCCTCGATTTCCGTCCCTACCCTTTAAATAACAAGGGAAATGGGGGGGGGGGGGAAGGAAACCCTCGTCACCAACCTCCATCTTTCCCTCGTCTTCCTCGCGCACCTCGTCTCCGAGCACCAGTGCACCGGCGTCGTCTCCGGCTCCAGGAGCTTCTCAATCGACAGCGACCCTCCGTGCGTCAAGGAACACGAAACACTGCGCATTCATCCCCAACACCGATCTCCTTCTCTCAGGTACACAGATTCCCCCATTTAGGGTTAGGCCGAGAACGCCATGAATGTAGTCTTCTGGCGAACTAGCTTCCTCAATGCAATGAACACGCTTATCTGCTTTAGATACGTCTCATGCTCCCGTGATTGTCCTTAGGCAGTAGCAATTTTTGGCCATTTAATCATGTCCTTCCTCCAACTTAAGCCTACATATTGCAGACCCAACACTGTCGCTGTGTTATGTGCATCGTTCACCACCTTTATTCCAAGCAATATCTTTCTATTTTGACCTGTTTGTAGATCCGCAATGTACTGTCTGTCTTTAGAAACATGTTTGTTCATCTACTGAGAATGTCTCTAAGGAAGAAAACACCTCTGAGAGTTGCCATTTAGCTCCAGCCTTCGTAGCGACTTAGTTTTATTACTATAGCTATGACACCCTCTCTTCAAGTCTGAAGGGCGAGTTAGAATACTTTTAAAGACATGCTCATAGATCGCCCAAATAACAGGCTACGACGTACGTCAACCATTTGGCGGGTTTACCAAATCTTTTACGAACACCGTAGATCCACACCGGCGGGTTAGAACATTTCCTAGTCTTTTACTCTGCCGCCTCGTTCCCCTCTCTTTTGTAGTCATGGCCATTACGAAGTGTGACTGGTTACCAACCAAAGTCGACGATGCCACGCTTGAGAAGTTTGTTAAGGCGGGTCTCCTTGACAACAAGGAAACCATCGGTTGGAGAACCGCCCCGGGCGAGTTGAAACCCAACCCCGCTCCCGGAGAAGTGGTAATCTTTACCGATTACCTTGAGCGTGGCTTTAAACCACCCGGGTCAAAGTTTTTCCGGGACGTCCTGCATTTCCTCAACGTCCATCCTCAAGACCTGGGACCCAACTCCATCAGCAACCTATGCCAGTTCCAGGTCTTCTGCGAGGTATATTTGCACAGAGAACCTGTGATCCCCTTATTCTGGAACTTTTTCCATCTAAACCGCCAGACCGAGTTTCCCAACGGTCCCAACCATGAGCTTGGAGGAGTCAACATCCAAAGACGCCGCGAACGTGGATTCCTGACAATTCTTCTGCCCAGCCATCCCAAAGGCTAGGCCGAGTCATGGTTCTACTGCCGAGACACTTCTCCACCAGGCGAGAACCCTCTCCCGGGCTTCAGAGCAGACCGCCTGCCCATGGATTTCAAATTTCCCGATAAGCTCACAGAAGAGGTAGAGTCGGAGTTTATCCCAATCTTCTCCGAGTTGAAATCTCTGAACAACAACGGGCTCATCGGGATCGACCTATTCCACTGCTGGATAGAATGGAACATCCTTCCCCTGAGTCGCCGTGACGGGTTGATGTATGACTACGACGGTACAGTAGACCATCCACAGTACGTCAGCCGCCAAAGACTCTCAGAGAGCAAAATTGTCGGAGTCATCAAGAAACTAACCGGCGAGACTTTGGAAGAATGCGCCAAGATTGGTCTTATAGCCTTCTATCGCGCCAATCTGGTGCCACCAGTAAGAATCCAAGCTGCCCTTTGTATTTTTTATGCTTAACAATGTTCATGGCTTAAGATTTGCCTCTATCCATCAGAAAACCGATGTATTTTGGCGAAGGGGCCCCAAAGCAGCCGCCCCGAAAACCACCAAGCCGCCGCCAAAAAAGAAGAAGACGGTGAGCAAAAAGAAAGCCGCCACAAAAGATTCATCCTTTGTTGGCGACTCACAAGCAGACGAAGCACACTCGGAGGTAGGGTTTCCCCCTCACTCATCATCTATGTGTTCCGACTTACGTTTATACCATACATCCTTATGTGTAGGGCGAGGATCATGAGAGAAAAAATGATGCAGTCGAGGTAATTTCCATTTCTTCCGACTCACCTTATCCTTCCCCTAGACCAGCCAGGCGGATCTGCAGAAAAGTGCCCATGTCTCACCCACATGCTTATATGGACCCTGATTTCCTTTTGAATAAAGCAAGATTCACCCCCTCGCGCAAGACCCGTAGTCGCTCTAGCGACTTAATCATCGGATTGCCTGACAAGACAGCCGGTCGGAAACGCACCAGCAAGGTATATTCTTGTTTTATCATACCCTTTGTCGTGTAAAATATAACTCGCCACTTTGTCAACCTCAAGACTTTGTTCTGTCAGACTTCTCCCCCTACATCTGACGACTCGGCAATATCTGCTCTCCCGCCGATGATTCGTGTGCAAGGGTGAGTCTTCTTTGCTAATCCAATTTTTTATAAACAATGATATGTGCTTTTAATCTTGGTGCTTTTGTCACAGGGATCAAGCAAAGAGAAGAAAAACCGGCGACTCTCCTTCTGCTCTCTGAACATCTGATGCCTTAGGCACGAGCACCTCTGTTCGTGAGACTGATGAGGAGCAAACGGCGGCTTGTGACATTCCTGCGGGCGATATTCCCGAAACCCGGGATGACTCGCCCGTCATTTTGAAGGAGACCGCTCGTAAGAGTAACCCGCCAACCCCTCTCAAGGCGACTGACGATCCAGATGTCGTGGTCACTGGCATTGGCTACACCACTCCTCCAACTTCCGTGCTTTCCAAACATACCTCCAAGGAAACTTGCCTTTCCCCTGATGAGGACACAGAACCCCTCAAGCTCCCCCAATATGAGAAGCTGGAATTCGACCAGCTTTGTTCCGGCTTCACAAGCCATCTGGAGAGGGATTTCAAACTGAACAAGAGTTTGCTCCATCTTATAAGGACTAAACATGAGGTATGTTGATGTATTTTCCTGCACCCATTAGCCTTCCAAGGGCCGGCTCATCTTTTGAAAGATGAGTCGGGTCATGTATTTAGAGAAAAAGCTTCAAACTGTAGCCCCCAAGGGCCGGGTCATCTTTTGGAAGATGAGCCGGGTCTTTATATTAGAGAAAAAGCTTCAACCTGTAGCCCCCAAGGGTCGTGTCATCTTTTGGAAGATGAGCCGGGTCTTTGTATCAAAGAAAAAGCTTCAACCTGTAGCCCCCAAGGGTCGGGTCATCTTTTGGAAGATGAGCGGAGTCTTTGTATGAAAGCTTCAACCTGTAACCCCCAAGGGTCGGGTCATCTTTTAGAAGATGAGCCGGGTCTTGCATACGGTATGATTTTGATAAAAATCATACATTAGCCCCCAAGTATCAGGAGTATTGCTTGCAATAATGCTGAAACTTGTCTCCCCAAATTTGATGTGCAGGAGTTTGTGACACAGACTGAGTCGGCGGTGGCCGACTTAAAGAAAAATCTGGCTGAACAACAGGATGCCCACTCCAAGTTGGAGACAAAATTCCACTTACTACAAGCTGAGCTAGAGAAGATGAAGGTTGACCAAATTTTTTTTGAGAAGAAAGCCAAGGCCGATCAAGCCGCCATTCTGAAGCGTGCTGAGCAGGCTGAAGAGAAATTGGAAGCCGCCATCAAGAGCTATCCGGATTAAAAAAGCATGTGTCCAATATGACAGTCGCCATGTTTGGTAAGCATTATCCTTTAACTGTTTGACTAACTAACCTGGTATAAAAAACTATCAAATACCGATGTACCCTTTGCAGGTGCACGAGTCGCCAATCTTCGGGATGACTGCCTGCTTAAGTTAAAAGCCATATACACCTTTGCTGAGCAGCTATACACCGGGGGCGTGCTGTCAATCAAGGCCGTGATGGGCAACAAGGGACCAGTGAGGACCATCAAGCAGATGCTTGGCTTCTTGTCTACATTGCCTCCTCAAATTGAGGAGTTAAAAAGATCAGCCGCCCGAAAGGGAGTGTTGAACACCCTGAGTCAGTGCTTAGCGTACGCCCCTGAGCTCAAAACCAAAGCAATAGCCGCTGGCTACCCGGAGCTGAAAGATGATGGGTCATAATTCACCGAGGTGGACTATCACCGAACCATCGTAGAATCTCGCTATGCAGCGACTCAGCTGGCAGCCAGTTTAGATCTGAACAAATACCAAGCCGCCTATGGCGAGAACAAAAAGAAGGTGACGCCTCCTTCATATGAAACTGCTAGCCTGGTTCCTAGTCGTCCCAAGAATCCTTTTGATCTTGACATGGACCTATCTCTCTTCCTTGATGATGAAGACGAGTTCATTACCTTGTCCAAGTGTAACTGGAAGCTGGGCGACTTACGAATCGAAGGCGGGGAGAGCTCGAGGCAAGGCGACTGGGCGGCGGCCTGATTCGCCCATGGATCATTCCTTCACCGGGGGATGACACCCATTCTGGCCATGCAAGCCATGTAATAGCCTTGTTAGTATGTGTGGAACACCAAGTATGTCGTATTGTTTTGTGATGGAACCACTGGTAGTCCTTGAATCTTATGCATGACTCGCCTGCAATATTTTGATAAACCAAGGAATGTCTCAAAAATTTTCCTTGTATGTTAGGAAAAAAGCAGCCGAGTGAGTAAGTGCATGGCCAGGAATAAACCAGCCCCCTGGATCATGGCAAGAAAGAAATTAGCCCCCGGGGTATGGCAAGAAATAAATCAGCCCCCGGGTTACGGCGAGAAATATGAGCCGGGGCGAGTTATAATCAAAGCCGGCTCAAAGTAAAAAAATTATCGACTCAGTGAGTTTTGATAGGATAAGACGAGTTTGCAAAACTCTAGTGTTACCCTTAGGAAGCTTTTGCAAAAAAGCCTTGTTGTTTTAGACCGGCTGATGAGGCGCGAGTCAAGCTTCTGTGAAGCACGTTCAATGAACCAATGGTTTCTCTATTTTCCGTGTGTGACTCTGGCCGGTACCTTTTATGTTTTAACCAAGGCGAGTTCAGGGTCCAAATAACGGATTGACTCGCCTTGAGTACATAGGTCCATGTGGCGACTTGTTCAACACACAGTCCAGCATAACCATTTGTAATGCGGTAATTTTTCGCTAGCCAAGAGGGTATTCAGGATGAACTCAATGAGTGGAAGCCCCCAAGTGACCTATGGTTTAGGAAGAAACCAGACATAAGATTACAGAAGCGTATACGCTCTTACTGCAAAACGACTTGGGGGACTAGTAGCCCCCAAGTAAGCCGGCTTAATTCTCAAAACCATATAAGGCGCCTATGTTTGGACCATGCGACGTGGCAACGTTGGTCCTCTTTGGATTTTATCAAAGCCCAGTTTTGAAGAAAGTGCAGCATGGCGACTTACGCTCTTTGACTTTGATAGCGTCCATGTTTGGGAGACTTATAGAACAATAAAGACTCATGCTTTCAAATGATGAAACGGCAAGGGACCCCGAAATTCGTGGGTGTCGTCTTTATTGCTTTCGTAATTCATGAATTACAACTTGCTGAAAACTGATAAAGAAAAAAGAGGGAGCTCATGGCTCTAAGTGTAGTAAGGCCGCAGATGGGCTATGTTCCAGGGGCGAGTTGTCTCAACCTATGTAGTTGGCCGATCTGGGCGAAGATCCATCAAATAGTATGAGCCGTTCCGAAGATTTTTGCTGACGACAAACGGTCCTTCCCATGGAGGTGAGAGCTTGTGCATACCAGTGTGATCTTGAATCAAACGGAACATCAAGTCGCCTTCTTGGAAAGATTGGCTCTTGACCCGACGACTATGATAACATCGCAAGTCCTGTTGGTAAATCGCCGATCGTGACGCGGCCAAGTCACGTTCCTCCTCCAAAGCGTCCAGCGAGTCTTGTCGTGCCAACTGGTTGTCCTGCTCCACATAGGCGGCGACTCGTGGGTAATCATGTTTGATGTCACTTGGTAACACCACTTCTGCCCCGTAGACCAGAAAGAAAGGAGTAAAACCCGTGGAGCGGTTTGGAGTCGTCCTGATACTCCACAGTACTGATGGCAACTCCTCGACCCAACATCCTGGTGTGCGTTCCTAGGGCACCATGAGCCGAGGCTTAATTCCTGACAATATTTCCTGTTTCGCCCTCTCTACCTATCCATTGCACTAGGGATGTGCAACCGCGGAAACATCAAGCCGAATATGCTCTCGTGAACAGAACTCTTGCATTGCACCTTTGGACAGGTTAGTACCATTGTCAGTAATGATACTATGAGGATATCCGAATCTGAAAATTAGTTTCTTCAAGAACTTGACGGCCGTATCAGTGTCACAACTGCTAACAGGTTCCGCCTCTACCCACTTTGTGAATTTGTCAACCGCCACCAATAGGTGAGTCTTTTTTGTGGAAGACATCTTGAAGGGACCGACCATATCAAGCCCCCAGACTGCAAACGGCCAAGTGATTGGTATCATTCGCAATTCCTGAGCCGACACATGCATCTGGCGTCCAAATTTTTGGCAGCCATCACATCAGCGAACGATCTCCTCTGCGTCTGCGTGAGCCGTCAACCAATAAAACCCATGTCTGAAGGCTTTAGAAACCAAGGGTCGGGACCCAGCATGATGACCACCGTCGCCCGTGTGAATCTCATTGAGGATTATACATCCTTCTTCAGAAGAGACACATGTTTGAAATACCCCCGAGGTGCTTCGTTTGTGTAACTCGCCATTGTGTATGACCATGGATTTACACCGACGGACGATTTGGCGAGCTAGCAACTCGTCGGCTAGTAACTCGCCTCTGGTGAGGTATGCCACGTAGGGAATCACCCTGCCTGGAGTAGCATGAAGAGCCACCACGAGTTGAGACTCGAGGTCTGGTACCGCTAAATCTTCCTCCGAAGGCAGTTTCACTAAAGGGTTATGTAATATATCCAAACAGACATTGGGAGGAACCGGCTTATGCTGCGAACCAAGGCGGGAAAGAGCGTCTGCTGCTTCGTTAAGTCGTCGGTCGATGTGATCCACTTGATAGCCATTGAAGTGACCCGCCACATCTGACACAGCTCGTCTGTAAGCCACCATCAAAGGGTCTCGTGAATCCCAGGTGCCAGAAACCTGCTGCGCCACCACATCTGAATTTCCCAAACATCTCACTCGCATGAGATTCATCTCTTTGGCGAGTCGCAAACCATGGAGCAAAGCTTCGTATTCTGCTGCATTATTGGTACATGGGAACATGAGCCGAAGGACATAGCAAAACTTGTCACGTTGAGGCAAAGTTATCACCACACCAGCCCCGAGCCTTCCAACTGTCTGGACCCATCGAAATAGATGGTCCAATACATAAGATCTGGTCTTTCCTCAGGGATTTGTAATTCGGTCCAATCATTGATGAAGTCCACGAGCGCTTGAGATTTGATGGCTGTCTGAGGCGTATATCGTACCTGATGGGACCCAAACTCGATGGCCCACTTAGCAATCCGTCCGGTAGCCTCTCGGTTATTTATGATGTTGCCGAGGGGGGTGGAGCTGACAACCATGACCGGGTGTTCCTTGAAGTAATGTTTCAGCTTTTGACTCGCCATGAACACCCCAAAAACCAACTTTTGCCAATGTGGGTAGCGTTGCTTGGAGAGGGTGAGGACCTCGCTGATGAAATACACCGGTCGTTGGACGGGGTACTCCTTTCCTTCTTCCTTTCGCTCGACAACTACTGCCACGCTGACTGCTTTGGAATTGGCTGCAATGTACACGAGCATAGGTTCCTTGTCTGCCGGAGCCGCCAACACTGGCGGGTTAGCTAATTGTCGCTTCAAAGCTTCGAAGGCTTCGTTGGCCTCGTCTGTCCATACGAAATGATGGGTTTTCTTGAGCAACTAGTAGAGAGGGATGGCCTTCTCCCCAAGGCGACTTATGAAACAGCTCAAGGTCGCGATTCGACCCGCCATACGCTGCACCTGGTTAACGTTGGCTGGTTTCCCAAGTGAGGTTATTGCCTCAATCTTGTCCGGGTTGACCTCGATGCCACGTTCTGACACCAAGAAACCCAATAACTTCCCCGCAGGGACACCAAAACCACACTTGGTGGGGTTAAGCCTCATCTGGTAAACGCGCAGGTTGTCGAAGATTTCTTTGAAATCCTCCAAGAGCGACTCCTTGCGGTGAGACCTGACCACGACGTCGTCCACATAAGCATGGACGTTATGGCCTATCTGGCTGTGTATGCAGTTTTGGATGCAGCGCTGGTAAGTTGCCCCCGCACTCTTGAGCCCAAACGGCATGGACACGTAACAGAAAGCTCCGAATGGGGTTGTGAAGGATGTCTTCTCCTGATCCGCCACCGCCATGTTTATCTGATGGTATCCCGAATAAGCGTCCAAGAAGCACAGACGTTCGCAACCCGCCGTCGAATCAATAATTTGATCAATGAGGGGAAGGGCGAAAGGATCCTTCGGGCAAGCTCTGTTAAGGTCAGTGTAATCAATGCACATGCGGAAAGTGTCGTTCTTCTTGAGCACCAGGACCGGGTTAGCCGGCCATTCAGGATGGAAAACCTCGATGATGAACCCAGCGGCAAGGACCCGGGCTACTTCCTCTCCGATCGCCTTACGGCGTTCTTCATTAAACCTGCGAAGGTACTGCCGTGCTAGCTTAACTTTAGGGTCATTATTAAGATGGTGCTCAGCGAATTCTCTCGGTACACCCGGCATGTCAGAAGGTTTCCATGCAAAGATGTCTCGATTCTCACGGATGAATTCGATGAGCGTGCTTTCCTATTTGGGGTCAAGACCCGCCCCAATAGTGAACTTCTTGGTGGAGTCGCCCGGCATAAAGTCCATAACCTTGGTGTCGTCCGTTGGTTTAAACTTGAGAGGCGGCTCAGAATTGATAGTCGGCCTTTTGAGCGGAGTCATGTCCGCCGGGTCGACATTGCATTGGTGAAACTTGAGCTCCTCAGCCGCTCAAACCGACTCGGCATAAGCCGCATCTCCTTCTTCAGACTCTTGGGCTATCTTCCTGTCGCCGTGGACGATAATAGGACCCTTGGGTCCAGGCATCTTGAGCTTGAGATAAACATAGCATGGGCGGGCCATGAACTTGGCGTACGCCGGCCGTCCAAACCGCGCATGATAGGGGCTCTTGATTTGACCACCTCGAACAGGAGGGACTCGCTCCTGTAGTTTGACTCCGTGCCAAAAGCCACATTAAGCTTAATCCGCCCAATTGGTTACGCCGACTTACCGGGGACAATGTCGTGGAAGACCGTGGATGATGGCATCAGGTCCTTCTCCAAGAGGTTCATCCGCCGGAAAGTGTCGAAATACAGGATGTTGATGCTGCTGCCCCCGTCCATGAGGACCTTGGAGAGGGTGTATCCCCCGACTTGGGGAGACACGACCAGGGCTAAGTCGCCAGGGTTGTCCACTTGGGGTGGATGGTCTTATCGGCTCCATGTTATGGGTTGCTCTGACCAGGGAAGGTATCGGGGGAGCGTCGGCTTACCTACGGAAGTTCCATGCTTCACCTTATGATCCCGCTTACAGGTGTTGGTGGTGAACACATGGTACTGCCCGTTGTTCAACTGTTTGGGGTTATTTTGGAACCCGCCTCGATCCTCCTGCCGCTGGGGGTCTCCTTGCGGGGGGGGGGGGGGGGGGGGTGTTGGAACACTACCGACGGGTGGTACTGCTGGTTATGAACTTGGTATTGCCCAGCATTGGGCTGTGACCCGCTCTGTGGTCCTTGGTTAGGAAAAATCCCAAACGTGACCTGACATGACCCGGACGCGCCGGGTTGTTCCTGTCGCTCGCCCTGCTCGCCGCCTTGACTTCTCCTGAGTGCCTCGGCCCGGAACACTTGCATCACGTAGCAATCTTCCCACGAGTGAGTCGCCGGTCCTTCGGTCGTGGCGTGATGCGGGCACGAGCCTTTGAGCATTTCATGGTAATTACGCGATTTTTCCCACTAAAGCCCCGCTTCTTCTAGAGTGGGTTTGCGTTGCCGGTATTAGTGTTAGCCACAAATTACGTGGGACCTTCCTGTTGCCTCTTCTTGCCATGCCCGCCATGGTGTTGATTGACCAGACTTTTAAACTGGGAGTGGCCCTTGTGTAACTCGCCCTTCATGGCGGTACTAATATTGTCGTCGCCCTCTCCAGGATCCTTGGTGTCGTCCGACTCAGCATATCTGGTAAGGGCATCCATTAACTCGCCCATGTCCTGTACCTTTCGCTTAAGTCTCCCTAGCTTCAGTACCAAAGGTTCGTAATGGCAGTTCTTTTCCAGGATCAACACTGCGTGAGCCGTCGAAATGCCTTCCGACGAATGAATAACTTCCGCTACTCGCCGGGTCCAATGATGGCCCGACTCATCCGGCCGCTGGATGCAGTGTTGTAAGTCGACGATAGTAATTGGGCGCTTGCAGGTCCCTCTGAAGTTCTTGATGAAGTGCTCCTTCAACTCTGCCCAAGTGTCGATGGAGTTGGGTGGCAGGTTTTTCAACCACGTGTGTGCCGTTCCCTCAAGCACCATAGTGAAGTACTTAGCGCACACCACCTCGCTTACGTCAAGCATATCCATCGCGAGTTCATAGCTCTCGATCCATGACCCGGGTTCGAGATCCGGTGAGTAATTGGAAACCTTCCTGGGCCCTTTGAAGTCCTTCAGCATGCACTCGTTGCGCAAAACGGGCGCGAGACACGATACCCCAATGTGCTTGCCCCCGACGTCCAGGGGTGTGGGACGGGACGGCATGCAAGGCGGGTAAGCCTGACCCGCCATGGACGTTGGCTCCATGTGCCGCGCGGCTCGCGCTGCATCCACAATATCCTAGGCTCGCGTGTCGGGCATCCCGAGCGGGTCGTGTTGGGGGAGTTGCCACGGCCCACTCGTTACTGCGGGGAAGTCCTCATGGCGACTTCTGGTGTGACTTGCCTGAGGCGTGGAGTGGAGCTGATCAAGGCTATGGGAATACTGCACATGCTGAACCACGGCCGTTTTTAGCATCTCGATGGCGTTTCTGGCTTCTATCTTGACCGGGGTGTTTCCATAGATCAGAAGAGACTCCAGGTGGCGGGTTGCTGCCAGCACATTGTCGACGGGATTCGAGAAGTGACCCCGCGGCGTCTGGAACCGAGTCGCATGGGCATACATTGGCTGAGTCGGCGGCGGATTGGGCGGTGGAACCGCTCCTCCCCTCGGGATGGTTTGTAAAGGCCGATTAGGACCCGCCCCGGGGGTGCGTAGAGTGTCGAAAAGGCGAGTAGGGTGTAAGTCGGCCAGGATGCACCCATTGTGCCTCCTTTGGTGAACAGCGTCAGACGCGCGCTGCTGCATCTCGAGCCGCCAGCCTTCGGTGTTCAGTCGCTTCGTCTCTGCTGCGACCGTGGCTTGTTGCATCTCAATGCTGGCGGCTTCTACTTCCATGTCACGCTGTGCCTTGGCCATCGCCTCTTGCAGATTAGTTAGCTCGGCATTGACTGACTCCTAATTTTCAAACGTGATCGTGGTTGCCATGAGGCTGGATATCTCCGCCGCTAGCTCCGTCATGGTTTGCGCTGGGGGTTTGTATGTTCCCCCGGTCTCGCTATTGCCAGTTGGATTCTGCTGAGGCTGGGCTGACCCCGCCATGTAGATGGCGATTTGCCGGCGAGACCTCTCGAAGACTTCGGGATCCATTGCCAACGACAGCCCCCCGAGTTGTCCTCCCTTAAGAGGGTGGATCGATTCCGTCTCACCCATTGATGACTCGCCATCAGAATTGACAGGGGTGATCTCCTGGCCCGCCACTTTGTCTTGCGCGTCGTCTCCCTATGTAAAACCGATGAAAACATGGTGACTCTTGTTCCGTCGTGTAACAGGGAGGACGCACCTGGCCGGCTCGACGATGTCGGTGGAGATGTCCGGCTCAGGAACAGGCGTCCCGATCATGCCGATGAAGACGTTGATCTTGCCGAAGGGGACTCGGTAGCCAGATTCGACGGAATCGGCCTCCGGCTCCCATAGCGAGTTGTCGATGTAGTACTTCCCGCGACGGCTCTTAGTCATGATGCCGACCGCATAGCTTTCTAACCCTGGTAGGGCTCCCTTTGAGAACTCAACTCCACTGTGCGCTAGCCCCATGGTGGGCGCCAACTGTCGTGGTTTTGTCACGGCAGATGTCCCCGTGAAAGGATTTAGAGATGGAGCCATCGCACCTTGGTGGCGACTTGAAGGGGGTGAGCGAAAGCGAGACTCAGATTTACCCAGGTTCGGCCCCTCGTGAGGAGGTAAAAGTCTACGTCCTGCTATGTATGGATTAATGGCGGTTTCAATTACAATGAGGGCGTAACTCGCCTGACCTAGCTCCCGATTCTCTCTCACTCGCCCGACCTCTCCCTGGGGCTCGCCTTTATATACAGGTCGAGGCCCTAGGGTTTTAAAAGTCCTGCTATTCTACTCCTTGTAGCTTTCCTTATCTCTAAGTCGTCGTGTTCCCCACGGTCAGGAGCTTCCTTGATATCCATCATCCGCACGATCCTTTGAACCGCCCTTCAACTCTCGGGCCATGAAACGCGGAGCTAATGGTGAGTCACCCCTTTGGTGACCCGCCCATTAAGGGCGGGTTACCCATAGGTAATATCCCCAACACCATGGATAGATCGTGTTTGCACGTAGGAATTTTTTTGTTTCCCATGCAATGTTCCCCAACAGTTTTCAGCATTGTCATCAGTGGATGGTGTAGCAGGTACACGAGGTTCATCAGGTGCAACAACATTAGCTTCAGTTGTAGCAGTTTCTTCACCTGCATTGAGATCAACTTGAGGCTGGTCGTGGGGAATATCTTCAAGCCTGAGTACTTCATCGACTGATGCAGACGGATTCACACACACTTCATTCTCTGGAATACTTTGCATCATAGGAGGGGCTTGCCTTGGTCCTTTGCGAATCCTTTTGAGAGGAAACGCAATTGCAGGGGCTTCTTCCTTCATTGGTGAGAATGGTGATTCTCTAAGTCATGTCACAATGGATGGAAAGGGACTTGGCGAAGAATCAGGAGAAGTTTCTGGCACTTCTCGCCTTGATGGGGTGCCAATGTACACATACTCACTGTCATCAGGCAGTGGTGATGATACCATTGGTGCATCCAATAGAGGCACCGGGTCAGTCTCTCATTGAACATTGTATTCAACAGAAGCAATGTCTTCGACATCAGTTGCTGCATTGTCTTCAGCTCCGGTGGTGTCATCAGTTGGTGCATCTTCAATTGTGTGAGCCTCTCTGGTAGGAGACTCATGTAGCAATTTGCCTCTCAACATTCTTTGAGGCAGGATGAGCCATTGAGATAGGCGTCACAAGGAGGGGCTCCTCACGAGAACATGGTGTGGCAGATGGAGCTTGAGGGGTATCGAGCACTTGGGCCGAACCCAAAGACTTTGTCTTCTTGGTATTTAGTCACTTGACTGGTTGGGCTTCAGAAGCAGGAGCAGACATGCGCTTCCTGGCTTCGGCTTCATCTTTCTTGGTCTTATTTCTAGTTACAACAAAGGAATTAGGGGGCGTTCTTCTCCATGGGAAGCCAACGGGAAAGACAATGTTGGGCATTTTTTACTGTGTTGTTCTAGGCTGGCTCGAAGACAATGAACCTTGCCTTGACCTTTCGAGGATTCTGGGGTCAAGAGCAGGCTGACCAAGAGCTTTGCACTTTAGCATCTCATTGTGAGCCTTAACCATCTACATAGATTCGTTCTTGAGACGCTCAAGGGTGCCTTTGACAGTAGCACAACATTTATCAAATTCTGCCTTTATATCTATCATGAAGAGTTGATCCCCTTGAATTTGACTGAATGTGAGCATGTACATGTTCTTATCGTAGACATCCTTTTCATGGTGTATCTTCTTGCGATGCTGCACAACATTTTGTGCCACAATGAGTTCTTTACTAACCAACCCTTGAAAAGTGACGCGCATCCCTATTGGTAGTTGTAGGGCATTGATGGAGACTGTGGGATCAACAAACCATAAATCAATGAGCTGGTCAATGATCCTTGCATTGATGAGAGGTAAGTCTTCGAGACGCTTTTCCTCTTCCTTGTTTTGTGGAATCAGCCTTGCGAGGGCTTCATAATCATATTCGTCGTTAGACAACTCAATCATATTGGCTGCATCCATCAAGGAGAGGGATGGCCTAGGCCCACGGGCAACAACATGCCTACGCTTCAGTTTGCGAGAAATGCGCGAATCTCCCTCCGGATCAGCTATTGCAGCTCGTCTGGATCTGGAGGCTTGAGGTGAAGGTCTGGGATTTGAAGCCATTGCAGGCTTAGGCCTTGAAGTTTTTGGTGCACTGAAGACTGGGGTCTCCTGTGCCCTAGACTTGTGCACGGGCATCGACAACCAATTTGACGGCAAGGCATGATGAAGGATGGCAGGAAGACTAACCTCCAAATTCACCAAGGCCACAACCCTCCAAGGATGTGAGGAATAATCCCAAGCTCCAAGGCCCCGGCAAGCCCCTCTTGCCGGGAATACATCTGAGGCCCCGACAAGCCCCTCTTGCCGGGAAGACATTCAAGGCCCCGGCAAGCCCTTCTTATCGAGAAGACGTCCGACGCCCCAGCGAGCCTTCCTTGTTGGGAAAGCATTCAAGGCCCCGGTAAGCCCTCCTTGCCGGGAAGATAGACAAGGCCTCGACAAACTTTCCTTGCCGGGAAGGTAGACTAGGTCACTAGCGAGGGCACCAGCCCGGCAAGCCCCATTCTCCGCCAGGTGTTCCCTCCTGCCACTGTGCCACCGACCACCATAGAATCAATGCTTCCCTCATGCGCCAACACAACAACAAGGTGTCAAAACACCAGGGTACATGTCTATACCATCCTGATGCGGGTTAGGAGACTGGCGAGGCATTTACTGCCCCTGATACCGCGGTAGATAGATAGCGGTGAACCCTGTTCATTGTGTAGATCGAGAACCCCCTATTGAGCACTGTTGGTGACTCCTTTGCCTATAAAAGGAGTCCCAAGGCTCAGTTCTAAGAGGTTGGACACTTCGGGCATTGGCCAACAGGCAATCACTATAGCAAGTAATCCTACAGTAAGCACCTAATACAACAAACAAAGCAGGAGTAGGGTTTTATGCACTAAGCGGCCCGAACCTGGGTAAAAACGTTCCCGGTGCTGATTGCTAGCTCTGCTCTTGGCGCCACCCTTCTCGTCACCGAACGATCAAGGGATCCTTGGAGGTTCCCATAGGTGTCGTTTTCTCGACATCTTTGGCGCGCTAGGTAGGGGGTGAGAGCACATGCGCTAATCTGAGAAAGCTCTGCCCCGGATTTTTAGGAGTTGAGCGCACCGCCATAGTTCTCTAAAGAGGGACATAGCGGTGGTCGCTCCACTCTGTTGTGGCCTCCTAGCGCCTGCGCAAGCGCGCTGCTGCGAAGCGGAGACCAAGGAAGCGGAGACCCCGAGTTCGACGCCACCAGGCCGATGCGCCACTCCAGGACAGTGCGTTGCTCTTGAGGGTGTGTGTGGGGGCTTCGCTGATGCCTCCGGCGCGTACTCTGGTGGACGCAGCTGTGCGGAGTGATGCATAACTCTCGAGGATGCGTCAACAGGTCCCGAAGCCCCGACACGCACTCCAGCGGAAATGTTTTCTTCCCTGGAATTGTCGCATCACCGCCAAAGATGCGCTCGGGGGCTCCGCCTGCATAGCCTAACCAAAAAGAGAAAAATGAGTTACACCCCGGCAAACCCCTTTCCCATGCGATGGTCAAAGACTATCGGCAAGAATCTTTACGGCGAGGAGGTTGCCGAGGGGGTGTAACATCCTGCTTGTCGGGGATGTGAGGCCCCGACAAAAGATTCAGACACCACGAGAAGAAGTGTCGCGGCATGGCACATAAGTGACAAAAACTATAGATAAGATTTTTGAGTAGATAGGTTGTTTCCTTTCTAGAAATCCCAATCTTTGTTTGAAAAACCTGCACGCAAAAGGAACCTTGCTAGGATTAGTGCACCTTGGTTCTGTTTCGAACTCGTTCAACGACCTAAACGGCCATAGAGCACCTTCACATTGTTTCGAACTTGTTCAACAGACCAAGCATCTACACAACACCTTATTTCGCCTCGAGCAGCACTCGACGATTTAACGGATGCACTGAGTGCGACAAGGAGTCTTGCCGGTAACGACCCCTCCGACGAACTGCTAAGGATCCAATCCTCAAGGCACTAGCGGTAGGACTAGTCAAGCTGGCAAGCTTCTGGAAAACGCAAGGGGTGTATCATACAAAAAGAAGGACCAGACAAAAAGGAAACAATATTTCATTCATTTGTTTGAGGCGAGCTCAGACATATTACATGGATGGTTTTTACTACCCTAACCTATGATACTGTCTTTGGCCAGGGCCAATGCTTAACGGACAAAAGTTTGAGAAGATAAAAAGCGGCGCGACCCCCGGCGCAACCCAGGCTGGTTCCTCCTGGACCAGCACCGCGAAGAGGAGGATGGGGCCGGAGGACAGAGTGACCGGAAGGGATGAAGCACTAATGGAATTTAGTTATTTGCAGTCTGCTCGCTGATGGCAAAGAGTGTCTTTGCCGTCAGCTTCCACAAAGCGGACAACAAAGAACTGGTTGATGGCATAGAACTTCTTTGCCATCAGTCACTTCTTTGTCGTCAGCCACACACGGCAAAGAGCCGCACAACAGACGGCAAAGCTACGGGTGGGGCCCACCTGACTACGGGGACGGTAGGTCAAACTGGAATCTCTTCTTTGCGTCAACCGCAGACGGCAAAGAGCCGCCAGCAGACGACAAAGAGCTAACGTATGTAACGGCTCTTTTCCCCACCCGACCCCTCTCTCACTCACTCACACACGCTCCACCCACTCTTCCACTCCTCTCCTCGACGCCCACCGCCGCCACCACCATCGCCGCCCCACCGGCCCTGTCGCGCCGCCGCCCCACCGCCCCCGGCGCTGCCCCGGTGCCCCACAGCCCCGGCGCCGCCGCCCCGCCGCCCCCGGTGCCGCCCCATCACCCCAACACCCTCGGCGCCGCCGCCCCGACGCCCGACAACCCCCAACGCCCCCAGGCCCCGACGCGCCCACGACGCCCCCACCAGTGAGCCCTCCCCCTCGCAATTTGTATCGTTAGGTTAGTTTTTCCTTATATTTATTTATGTTAAATTAGTTAGGTTAGTTTTTTAGTTTATTAGGTTTAGGTTAGTTAGTTAGCTTGTTAAATTAGTTAGGTTAGTTAGTTAGCTTGGTTAGTTAGGTTAGTTAGTTAGTTTGCTTAATAGAAAGAAGAGGAAGAAGAAGAAGAATAGGAGGAGGAGAAGAGGAGGAGAGGAGGAGGAGGAGGAGGAGAAGAAGAAGAAGAATAAGAGGAGAAGAAAAAATAAGAAGGAGAAGAAGAAAAGAAGAAGAGAGGAAGAAGAGAAGAAGAGAAGAAGAGAAGAAGAAGAAAAGAAGTAGAAAAAATAAGAAGGATAAGAAGAGAAAAAAGAAGAAAAGAAGAATAAGTAGAAGAAGATGATAAATAAAAATAGAAATAGAAATAAGAGGAAGAAGAAAAAGAAGAGGAGGAAGAAGAAGAGAAGAGGAGGAGGAGGAGGAGGACAAGAAGAAGAAGAAGAAGAGGGGAAGAGGAGAAGAAATAGGAAATATGAAAAGAATAAAGAAGAAGAAGAAGAAGAGAAGAAGAAGGAGAAGGAGGAGGAGGAGGAGAAGGAGCCCTCCTTCTTCTTCTCCTTCTTCTCTCCTCCTGCCGTCATAAGAAGAAGAGAAGAAGAAGAAGAAGAAGATGAAGAAGAAGAAGAAGAAGAAGAAGGAGAAGAAGAAATGGAATAAGAAGAAAATGAAGAAGAGGAAAAAAAGAAGAGGAAAAAAAGAAGAGGAGGAAGAAGAAAATGACACCCTGACACGATGCCCCGACACCCCAACACGACGCCCCGACACGACATCGTGACACCCCAACATGAAACTCCACGCAACTGTTAATACGCCATATATTTGTGTTAGGTCGTATATTTTTTGATTTTATTAATGAACACAAAATATTTGTGTTGATCGGCTGGATTTACTTGTGACAGTTGTCTCGTCGCTTTGAGGTCTGCTGTGCGAAGACCTCCCCGTGCACTCTACGAGCTCCGCCCCTGCATTTGTGGGTCAGTACAAATGTCATCTCCTTCTCGCCCCTTCATTTACCGTGGGTCGGTTTTGGGATGAAACTTGCTAGCTGTAGGTAATTAAATTAATTTATCAGTATGCATGACCAGTATGCGTCTCCCGTTCGAAAGGGTTACAGTTATAAATATGCATGTGTTTTCTTATATTTATAACTGTGATTCTTTCGAATTGTCCAACGTTATCCATGGACATCCAGAGTATGTCTAGATAGGGTTCGTTTTCCCATATGCTTTGTTCCGGATCCGATGCATAATTTGTTAGTGCCTCCCTGTTGTTCTCCGGATACACATCCTCTCTGTTTATTGCGGAGACGTGTATCAGGAGAACAACGGGGAGGTGCTGCCGAAATTTTGCTTTGGAACACGAGCACAGCATGGGAAAACGAACCCAATCTACACATACTCGGGTGGGATTAGGACCTATCTTTACCTATTAGCGTGTAGGTTGCATGGACATAATAAAAATGGCAAACTTTATTAACTGATGAATATATATGCTAAATTATATATAAATATATTTCTTGTGTGTTTAGTATCTAGGCAAGATGAGTGATCGTGTGGGGATGTCCACCGGTCACCCTAGTCAGAAAGAGATGACAAAATAATGGTTTCTAAAAACCAAGGAATTTGTGAAAGCCGCATTTGCAAATGGCGAGGAAAGAAACTATTGCCCCTGTCCTGGATGCGACAACTATAAAAAGACGACTGAGGCTGTAATGATTAAACACCTGCAGAGGAGGGGTTTTAAGCGTAATTATACGGTATGGACATTTCATGGTGAGTCTATACAACACACCAGAGTTGAGGTGGTCCATCGTCGCACTGACAAGCATGGTACCGGGATCGAAGACATGGTGCAAGACTTTGATGATGCTCGGGATTCGGAAGATGAGATGTAGGAATCTGCAAAGGCCTTCTATGAAATGTTGGAGTCTTCAAAACGTCCTCTCCATGAGCACACTGAGATTTGTCACCTGGATGCAATTGCTCAAGTAATGGCTCTCAAGGGTCAGTTCAACTTGGAAAGAGAATGCTACGACGCGATGATGACACTATTTGGACGCTTCCTACCCAAAGGCCATGTCATGCCTGCAAACCTGTACTAGTCGGACAAAATAATTCGTGTACTTAAGATGCCCTATGAGAAGATAGATGCATGTGCGAAAGGATGTGTCTTATTTAGGAAGGAGTATGCACACTTGGACTATTGTCCCAATTACGAGTCTTGCAGGTATCTTGTGGCAGACAACGGTATGGGTGAGAAGAGGCAGACCAAAATTGCAATTAGTGTTCTTCGGTATATGCCAATCGTACCAAGGCTTCAACATCTTTTCATGGTCGAAGAGAAAGCAAGACAGATGGCATGGCACAAATTGGGCAAAAGAACCGAACTAGATGCGGATGGGAATAAGATGGTGGTACACACATCGGATGGGGAAGCATGGAAACATTTCGATGGATTGCATTAGGATAAAGCGGCAGATCCAAGGAATCCTCGAGTCTGCACCGCCACGGATGGTTTCAATCCCTTCGGCATGACGGCAACCCAATACAGTTGTTCGCCTGTATTTGTCATTCCACTCAATCTCCTCCTCGGTCAGATTATGCAAAGAAAGAACATATTTCTGATGTTGATAATTCTAGGGCCCAATTATCGGGGAAGAATATGAATGTGTACCTGCAGCCAATTAAGGATGAATTGGAAGAAGCTTGGGATAATGGGGTCAAGACATACGATGCCGCTAGAAAACATAATTTCAAAATGCATGTGTGGTACATGTACTCTATGCATGACTTGCCGGCGTATGCGCTATCCTCTGGATGGTGTGTGCATGGAAGGTTCCCATGCCCCCAATGCAAGGCAGCTCTTCAATTTCATGGGTTGCAGGAGGGTTGGAAGTATTCTTCCTTTGACTTGCATAGACAGTTCCTGGATCTTGACCATCAGTTCAGAAAAGACAAGAAGAACTTTACCAAAGGTAAAGTTGTCCAGAACTTGGCACCACCTGCGTTGATAGGCCAACAGATCCTGGATCGGTTAAACGCCCTCGAGCTAGATCCAGAGCGTCCAGGGTATTTCAAGGGGTATAATTCAAAACACGCCTGGAATCACAAGCCATGCTTCTGGGATCTGCCTTACTTCAAAGACCTCCTTCTTCCACACAATATCGACATGATGCACACTGAAAATAATACCGGAGAGGCTATTTTTGGTACATTGTTCGACATAGATGGGAAGACAAAGGATAATACTAAGGCTAGAGTCGATCAAGAGACAATATGTCACAGACCATTACAAAACTTGCGAGAAGGCAAACGAAAGCAGAAGTGGTCGAAGCCAAAGGCCTGGTTCAATCTTGGAAGGCCAGCTATGAGGGAAATTATCTTGTGGGTCAAAATGCACTTGATGTTCCCCGATGCGTATGCAGCGAATCTAAAGAGGGGAGAGAGTCTTGAAAAATTAAAAATATTTGGTCTCAAGAGTCATGATTGGCACATATGGCTAGAACGGGTAATGCCAGTAATGTTACATGGCTTTATTCCTGAGGATGAATGGCTAGTACTGGCGGAGCTGAGCTATTTCTTCCGTGTTCTTTATGCGAAAGAATTGTCGCCTAGCGTGGTAGATGACATGGAGGAGTTTGCACCGGAGTTGTTGTGCAAGTTAGAGAAGATCTTTTCGCCAGGCTTATTTAATCCAATGCAACATTTGATTTTACATCTATCGACCGAGGCAAGATTGGATGGGCCCGTGCAAAATAGTTGGTGCTATGCAACTGAGAGGATGCAGAAGACGCTTCGAGCTAAATGTAAAAATAAGCATAGAATTGAAGCATCAATGCCTGAGGCATTCATTACTTAGGAGGTGGCAAACTTTGTGACAACACACTACGAAGCCAAAAATCATCATTTGCATAATCCGAAGCCTCGGCACAATGATGCAGACCCTAAAAAAGGTGGGTCCAACCTCAGCCTATTCAAAGGGAAGCTCGCACCAGCCGGTGCTTCGAAACCAATAACGTTGGATGTGGAAGAATGGCGGAACATTTTGTTGTATATCTTCAACAACCTAATAGAAGTGCGGCCGTACATCGAGTAAGTTCTCGACTCATCTTTGCATAACTTCTAATTCCTTTGAACTGCTCTTATTCCCGGATATTTCATACAGCCGATACATCGCCAAATTCTCGGATGGAGTGGTGATCCAAAATGATTCCGTCGAAGTGTATGAGCTTCTGGCAACGACAGGAGGCGGCTACCCCGGTTTCATCTCTTGGTTCAAACAAACGGTAATTATCAATAATGGACCATTTCATTTCTTGGTCTAACTTGCGGCTAATGCAACAATCATTTCGTATTAAACTTGTAGGCTAATTTAGAGTCTATGGACGCCGAATTGAGACAAGCCGCTAACGGTTTTGACTATAAGGTCCGTTCATTTGAGAAATACAACATCAACGAGTATCTCTTTCGTACCTTTGGCAAAGAGCTATCTATGCCCGACCGGAAATCTACAAAGTGTGGTGTCTCTGCTATCGGGGAAGGTGTTATCGAGTATTACGGAAGAGTTGAAGCAATTTATGAACTTCAATTCTATGGTGAAAACCCACCAAACGTCGTAGTCTTCAAATGTTATTGGTTCCAGCCTAAGGAAACTAGAAGGACTCATGAGCATATAGTACTATTCGAAATCAGTCCAAACATCCATTTAGATGTTCCCGATGTCTATATTATGGCTCAACAGGCGACCCAAGTTTTCTATCTACCGTGGGCATGCCAAACTGATAAGAATCTAGAAGGTTGGTATGTTGTTTATGAAGTGTCGCCACGTGTTAGACCACCTCTCCCAAATGAACAGGATTATGAACCTCACATTAACCCAGACACATATGATGGAGAATCTTCCAAGAAACACGTCTTTCCAAGAAACGTTTCAAGAATCGCCGTGCCTCATCCGAGAACATGGAATTTGACAGCGACAATGAATTCGACTTCACCCCTGAGGCGGAACCAGCAGAGCTAGAACTAGAAGAGGTTACTGATGTGGATGACCTGTCAATGCTTGACCGATTACGGAAAGGCCTTCCACAACTTCATGCCGTTGAACTCGATGAGCACATCATTCATGAAGACATGCATGATACTGATGATGATGATGCATTTATTGATGATGATTATTAGTTTGTAAGATTCCCAACTTAAATTATATATGTACATATTATTATTCATGTTATTTATTCAATTTTTTTTATGTTAGATGGTGGGCGCGGGTCCAGATCGCTCGATGGGTTCTTCTTTGGCAGCCCACACAAGGGGTGGTAGTTCCATTCCACCCCTATCTCTCCGTAGAGCCTTGGTAGACAGTCTGACGACACCACCCGCTTTCTTCGGCGGCATTGCCCACTGGGAGAGGTGCTGGTCAGGTAGGGAAGAAGGGGAAGGGTACAGGGAGAGGTGGTGTCCGCGGAAGAGGTAGGCGGACTGTTGCACCATCCTCGCCACCACCACCAGCTCATTCACCCGAGCACAGGACTACTATGGTGGACCCGTTTGCGGAGGAGGCTACGGGGACTCCGTTCGAGGAGTCTCGGGTGGACGGTTATTCGGCCCATAAGACTTCGGTCCAGGATTAGCCTCGGGTCGAGGTGCCTTCAGCCCATGAGACTCCAGTTCCTCAGGCTATGTCACAGGAGACTCCTGCCACACACGCTTCGGACGACGTGGAGAGGTCTAAATGGGGTGCCTGGCCGGATCGGACCGAGGTGCCAGATCGGACCGAGGGCCCGGGTGGCTGTTCTGTTGATGGCGGGGATGAGTCTACGGATAGTGAGGGCGACGTGTAGGTGGACAGGGCCACCGTGTACAAGCGTGGTAGTACACGTCTCCCGGTCGCACCGGCTACCCGCGAGTAGAGGCCGGTGATTAAGCCTGAAGGGGACAGGTAAGTACATTTACTCTTTTTTTAGCTTCTACCTTCAAGTTTCTTCAAATATCTAATGCGTTGATCTTATCATACTGCAGGGGATGGAAACACCCTGGTGGAGTCCGCAAGCCGAACAACGTCCTTGGTGTGCTTTGCCGGACAAATTTCCCGGGGTTTGTCACGTTGCCTGGTGAGGGTCAGGTTCCTACACTAGGATTTACCTAGGAGCACTACCAGGCCGCGGAGGCCCCACCGGAGGAGATTATAGATGGTGTCTTGTGCCACACGAGGGCCGAGATGGTGATCAACAACTTTTGGGTAAATTATCCTTTTACACAATCTAAAATTAACAATATAGCTAATTATTGTACTAATCGGTTGTCTCGTTTGATTGCAGACCTTCTATAGGTGTGAGGAGGGATATGAGGAGGAGGCTGCCAAGGTTATCGATACCGAGTGTAGGCAGTTATTACAAAACTTACGCCACGAGGCTCGGCCGCAGGCCATTCGAGACTACTACGCCATGCGTGGTATTAAGAAGCAGAAGAAGGAGTGCCGCGGAAAGTATCTGAAGAAGGAGCAGTACATGAAGGTAATTACCTATTCTTAAGGCCTTGTACGTAGTTTTCTTGATTTGATTCATAGGCATAGAGCTCAAAATTCTTTCTAATAACTTATAGGTGCCCTCGAGATGGTGTGCGGATAAGATGGATTGTTGGGAGGCCTTGGTGGATGAGTGGTGCACAGGAAATGGCGAGCCGTCCTCGACAATGCGAAGGATCGGCGTAGCCAAATGGTTGGTGTGCCACACCATCAATGCAGCGCCAACTTACTTCAGTTCGGACGAAACTGGGTATGTGGTTTTCTTCATGATAGATGCAATTCATTCTTCATGCTAGCTTGAGCCCAGTACTAATACTTTGTTCCTCTCTTTTAGGCGCGTCACAATAAGACGGAGATGCCAGAGTTCTACGACCTTTATGGCATGGCCCATACCGCCTCATGCAAGAAGGCGAAGGTATTCTTTGAGTCTCACCTGGATGATCCAAATAACTTCACCAACATCTCATCCCACCACAAGCTCGTGAAATACAAGGACACGGGGAAGGCTTGGAAAGGGGAGGATTTTAACCCAAACTAGGAACCTTTGGATCCAGAGCTGGTGATGATATCTGGTGGCGGGAGGCCTCATGGCTCGATAGCCATTGGATATGGGATAATACGTTGTCCACTCACTCTCCCGGAGATCAAGGCGCACCAGTCGAGCTCCTATCCTGAGATAACACCTCGTCCACGACCACTCGATCTTGCCATCAAGGTTAGTTGTACGGACTCAGAAAACTTTCATCCATTTCATTATGTGTGTGGCTATCGATCATTACTGTGGTAAAAAGGAATGGTGTTGCAGCTTGCTCTTAAGAAAGAGAGAGTGGCAAACGAGGCTGCTCTTGAGAAAGAGAGAGCGGCAACCGAGGCTGCTCTTGAGAAAGACAGAGCGGGAAGCCAGGCTACTCTTCAGGCTGCTCTTGAGGAGAGGGACCGGACCACGGCTCGGTTGATTGAGGAGGAGAGGGCCCGGAATGAGGCGGCTCACCTGGGCATGTACGAGCTTATTGTGGTAAGTTTCTTTTTCAAATTAGCCAAATCATGTGTGTAATGTCTGTTTCATTACTAACTAATATGACTCACTCTTCAAAACCGAATGTGCAGTCTATGTACGAGAAGACCGGTCAAGCCCCTTCGCCGATGCCCGTCTTCTCTGCGATTGGCGCAGTGAGTTTCATTTCAATGGTCATTATAAACTAGTATTAACAATTGTGTGTCATCATGCTAACTGAGACATTGCAAAATATCTTTTCTGCAGAATAACTCCCGAGCAACATCGCACACCCTTCTCCAAGGTAACCGTCTCCAAACGAAGCCGGCGCGAGCAACCCTGGTGTTTCTTCTCCTTGATGACCACTGTGGTAAGTTTTCTCTAGTTCATTTTTGACATTATTAGCTAGTTTAGCTTAGTTAGGTAAAAACATCGTAAGAACCTTGGTTAGCTCACAACTTAGCTAATTAAGCTCCAAAATGACATAATTAGCGCATTTAGCTCCAAAAAGACATAATTAGATAATTTAGCTCCAAGAAGAGGAGAAGAGGAGAAGAAATATGAAAAATGAAAATAAGGAAGAAGAACAAGACGAGAAGAAGAAGGATACGGAGGAGGAGGAGAAGGAGGATATCCTTCTCCTTCTTATCCCCCTTCTCCTCCTTCTCCTCCTCCTCCTTCTCCTTCTTCCTCTCCTTCTTCTTGATTTCTTCTTCTTCTCCTCCTCCTCCTCTTTCTTCTCCTATTTCATATTCTCCTTACCTTATTTTCCCCCAACAAAGACATAATTAGCCCATTTAGCTCCAAAATGACATAATAAGCTCAAAATGGCATGACAACCTTGGTTAGCTCATGAATATTATATACTTAGCTAATTTAGCTCCAAAATGACCCAATTATCCCATTTAGCTCCCAAAATACATAATTAGAAAATTTAGCTCCAAGAATAGGAGAAGAGGAGAAGAAATAGGAAAATGAAAAGAAGAAAGAAGAAGAAGAAGAAAATAAGAAGAGAAGGAGAAGGCGGAGGAGAATAAGGAGGAGGAGGACAGGAGGAGGAGAACAAGGAGAAGATCTTTTCCTTCTTCTCCTCCTTCTCCTCCTCCTCCTCCTCCTTCTGCTTCTCCTTCTTCTTGATTTCTTATTCTTCTCCTCCTCCCCCTCTTTCTTCTCCTCTTTCATATTCTCCTTACCTTATTTTCCCCAACAATGACCTAATTAGCCCATTTAGCTCCAAAATTACATAATTAGCCCATTTAGCTCCAAAAAGACATAATTAGATAATTTAGCTCCAAGAAGAGGAGAAGAGAAGAAGAAATAGGAAAATGAAAAGAACAAAGAAGAAGAAGACGAAGAGAAGAAGAAGAGAAGGAGAAGGAGGAGGAGGAGAAGAAGGAGGAGGAGAGCAGGAGGAGAAGGAGGAGAAGACCTTTTCCTTCTTCTGCTCCTCCTCGTCCTTCTTCTTCTCCTCCTCCTCCTCTTTCTTCTCCTCTTTCATATTCTCCGTACCTTATTTTCCCCAACAATGACATAATTAGCTAATTTAGCTCCAAAATGACACAATTAGCCCATTTAGCTCCAAAAAGACATAATTAGAAAATTTAGCTCCAAGAATAGGAGAAGAGGAGAAGAAATAGGAAAAATGAAAAGAAGGAAGAAGAAGAATAAGAAGAGAAGAAGAAGAGAAGGAAAAGGAGGAGGAGAAGGAGGAGGAGAGGAGGAGGAGAAGAAGGAGAAGACCTTTTCCTTCTTCTCCTCCTTCTCCTCCTCCTCCTCCTTCTCCTTCTTCTTCTCCTTCTTCTTGATTTCTTCTTCTTCTTCTTCTCCTCCTCTTTCTTCTCATCTTTCATATTCTCCTGACCTTATTTTTCCCAACAATGACATAATTAGCCCATTTAGCTCCAAAATGACCTAATTTGCCCATTTAGCTCAAAAAAGACATAATTAGATAATTTAGCTCCAAGAAGAGGAGAAGAGGAAAATAAATAGGAAAAATGAAAATAAGGAAGAAGAAGAAGAAGAGAAGAAGAAGAGAAGGAGGAGGAGGAAGAGGAGGAGAAGAAGGACAAGGAGGAGAAGACCTTTTCCTTCTTCTCCTCCTTCTCCTCCTCCTCCTCCTTCTCCTTCTTCTTCTCCTTCTTCTTGATTTCTTCTTCTTCTCCTCCTCCTACTCTTCCTTCTCCTCTTTCATATTATCCTTACCTTATTTTCCCCAAAAATGACATAATTAGCTCATTTAGCTGCAAAATGACATAATTAGCCCATTTAGCTCCAAAAAGACATAATTAGATAATTTAGCTCCAAGAAGAGGAGAAGAGGAGACGAAATAGGAAAAATGAAAATAAGGAATAAGAAGAAGAAGAAGAAGAGAACAAGAAGAGAAGGAGAAGGAGGAGGAGGAGAAGGAGGAGGAGGAGAAGAAGGAGAAGGAGGAGAAGACCTTTTCTTTCTTCTCTTCCTTCTCCTCCTCCTCCTCCTCCTTCTCCTTCTTCTTGATTTATTCTTGTCCTATTTCATATTATCACTACCTTATTTTTTCCAACAATGACATAATTAGCCCATTTAGCTCCAAAATAACATAATAAGCTCAAAATGGCATAAGAACCTTGGTTAGCTCATGGATATTATATACTTAGCATGTTTAGCTCCAAAATGACATAATTAGTCCATTTAGCTCCAAAAATAAATAATTAGATAATTTAGCTCCAAGAAGAGGAGAAGAAATAGGAAAAATGAAAAGAAGGAAGAAGAAGAAGAAGAAGAAGAAGAGGAGAAGGAGGAGGAGGAGGAGAAGAAGGAGGAGGAGAGGAGGAGGAGAAGAAGGAGAAGGAGGAGGAGACCTTCTCCTTATTATCCTCCTTCTCCTCCTTCTCCTCGTCCTCCTCCTTCTCCTTCTTGTTCTCCTTCTTCTTGATTTCTTCTTGTTATCCTCCTCCTCCTCCTTCTTCTCCTCTTTCATATTCTCCTTACCTTATTTTCCCCAACAATGACATAATTAGCCCATTTAGCTCCAAAATGACATATTAAGCTCAAAATGGCATAAGAACCTTGGTTAGCGCATGAATATTATATACTTAGCTTGTTTTCCTCTAAAATGGCATAATTAGCTCAAAAACATCATATGTAGTTGTTGTTCTTCTTCTGACTTTCTTATTCACTTTTTTGCAGATTGGATGTACTACATGCATGGAAGCTGGCATTCATGGATTGCTTTAGTTCTTGTTTTCATTTGAGTTGATGAACAATGTCGAACTATATGTATATGTATCTATGGATGAACAGTGTAATACTTTGTATGTTGGTTCTTTCGATATATGGGATGTACATTGATGAACTTTATATGTATATCAAATATCTGTTGTGAACTATATATATGTGTTGTGAAAAATATATCATATATGTGTTGTCAAATATATATATGTGTTGTGAATTAAAATAAAACAAATAAAAAAAGGACTACATGGGCTCTTTGCCGTCTGCCAGCTAATGGCAAAGGCCCTTGCCATCAAGGAGGAGACGGCAAAGAGGCCAGGTGGCAGCCACCTGTGCAAACCTGGGGCATCAGCAGCTTGCCCATCTAGTCATTTTGCCGTCCGCCACCAAAGCGAGCAAACGACAATGATGCAGGAAGCAGACGACAAAGATGCAGGAGGCAGGAGGCAGACGACAGACGGCAAAGGGCCTGCGAGGCAGACAGCAGAGAGGCCAGGAGGCAGACGGCAAAGGGCGTGTAAGGCAGACGGCAAAGGCTGCGAAAGAAGGCGGATGGCAAAGTGCTCCGTTAGTCACCTAACGGAGTAGTTGCCTTCGGCTACCGTCTAAAGGTAATTTGCTGTGAGCCTGGGCATATGGGTGACCGCAAAGGACATTGTCGTCCGCTTCCTGGAGGCAGACGGCAAAGAAGGTACTGTGTCGTCGAAAGCTATTACAGAAACATTACTCACAGGAGACAGACGGCAAAGGACATTGTCGTCCATAGAACACCTCTTTGCCGTTTGTTATAGCAGAAGGCAAAGAGTCTGATTCGTGTAGTGAAGTAGCCGGAGCCCACGAACACGCCTCCTCAAAGACCAGGCGTCGATGCCGGCTCTGGAAAGATAACCTCGTCGGGTGGGGGAGAGGTGTGAGCTGGCCCCGATGGTGCGGCCAGCAGTCCATTAGAGCTCAGGGTGTCGTGCTCCGACTTGACACCCCGAGATCCTGACCCGCCGCGAGCGCCACTACCACCACTGTCCTTCTCGTCGCTATTGCTCGAGGAGGGACATTCGGCACCGCTCAAGCTCTCTTTGCAACAGCTGAGACGCACACTTGACCGCCCATATAACTTGACGGATAGCATATCGTCATGCGCTAGCTTGAAGCAGAGAACATGCCCAACCTCGAGACTGTGGGCGCGGGAGAAGGCCTTCTAGCCACGCCCGAGTAACATGGAGCTGCGTTTTGGGTACTCCATGTTTACCTGCATGGTACCGTGAGAGCAGCCATACACCTGCAGCCACAAGGCTGGAGGCTTGACAGCCTCCATTGCCCTGGCTAAGGACGAGTGAGGTGCAGAAGGCATCGAAGAACGCCGCGTAGCTCCACCACAAACTCCAAAACCGTCCCGTCCGAGTGCCCGCCCCATGAAGGAGAAGGTGGCGCTTGGGGAGAAGGCGGGTGGTGCTGGAGTAGCATCCCGCCTTCCCCGGCCACGGCCTCCACGGCGACCGCGGCCCCTCGCCCGTCCGCCTCCTCGGGTGCTCGGGCCACCCTCCGCATCTGCGGCCCCTGAAGTTGTTGCATGATCCGAACGGGATCCTCTCGCCGCTTTGGCGGCTGATGGTGGCCGCCCTCGCCCCCTAACCATGATTAGGGGCGAGCGCCACCTGAAGCTAAGGAATATACTGCATAAGGGGTTCAGGGTGCTGTCCGTTTCACGAGTTGGATGGATGAGCAAAACCCACTCGCAAACCCCCTAATTTATAGGGCGGGGCGCGGGGGCTAGCCCTCCTCACTCGAGAAACCGCCGCCCCTCTTGCCCAATCGCCCATGATCATGGGTGAACAGGGAGCCGCCCTGATGCACCAACGCATGCATGGGTGGGCCCTACCATGGCCACGATAACCACTTGTCCGATGGTTACTGTGTATGCCTCGCGCGTCGCAGAAGCGTTTCGAGAGGTGGGACGGCCACTGTGCACACGCCTCTCCACTTCGTGCGTCCAATGCGCGACGTGGGGAAAGACCACTACCAACGGCTCCAAAGCACAAGATACCCTGTCGTGAAGGCTTGTGCACCACTTTGGGCCTGGCCAAACGACACCTCTCGCGCGTGTATGGCCCAGGCCCGGGGGCTCCTGTCGGTGCACTAAAGACTGGGGTCTCCTGTGCCCCAGACTTGTGCACGGGTGCCGGCAACCCCTTTGACGGCAAGGCACGACGAAGGATGGCAGGAAGACTAACCTCCAAATTCACCAAGGCCACACCCCTCCAAGGGTGTGAGGAATAAGCCCAAGCTCCAAGGCCCCGGCAAGACCCTCTTGCAGGGAAGACATTCAAGGCCCCGGCAAGCCGTTCTTGTCGGGAAGACGTCCGACGCCCCAGCAAGCCTTCCTTGATGGGAAAGCATTCAAGGCCCCGGCAAGCCCTCCTTTCCGTCTAGATAGACAAGGCCCCGACAAGCTTTCCTTGACGGGAAGGTAGACTATGTCACTGGCGAGGGCACCAGCCCGGCAAACCCCATTCGCCGCCAGGTGTTCCCTCTTGCCACTGTGCAACCGACTACCATAGTGCCATTGCATCCCTCATGCGCCAGCACAACACCTAGGTGTCAAAACACCTCGGTACGTGTCGATACCATCCCGATGCGGGTCAGGATACTGGCGAGGCATATACTGCCCCTGACACCACGGTAGATAGATAACGGTGAACCCTGTTCACTGTGCAGATTGAGAACCCTCTATTTGTGACCACTTTGCCTATAAAAGGAGGCCCAAGGCTCAGTTCTAAGAGGTTGGACACTTCAAGCATTGGCCAACAGGCAATTACTGTAGCAAGTAATCCTACAGTAAGCACCTAATACAACAAACAAAGCAGGAGTAGGGTTTTACGTACTAAGCGGCCCGAACCTAGGTAAAAATGTTCCCTGTGTTGATTGCTAGCTCTGCTCTTGGGGCCACCCTTCTCCCCGCCGAAGGATCAAAGGATCCTTGGAGGTTCCCATAGGTGTCATTTTCCCGACAGAAGCCTTTACAGCCTGAGGCCTGGAAGACTTTGAAGTGTCAAACTTTGAAACCTTTGCCTTTTCTTTTGTCTTCGGCCGAGAAACTTGATGTTGATCTTCCTCATCAGTTGTTTCCTCTTCCCCAGAGCAACCGAGGATGCTGGATGTATCTGGTTTCTCGGGCATTGGGGGCCGGACCATGCATCGGTAGAAACTGAGTTGTATGGCTTCGGCCATTGTCTTTGGATGCAGATTCTTGTACATAATATCTGTCCAAGGAGCCTTCAAAGCATTCTTCTTGGCATATTCCTCCGCAACGAAGCGGTAACTAAACCACTCCTCCACCCAATATCTTTAGATCCATTGGATCCAAGTCTTGCGTTGTTGCTAAATTTCACTAGAGTCATATTTTTACATCTCATAGAGATCTGGTGGAACACCATTGGCAGTATTAAGACGACGTTGTCTTCCACCCTTCTTGGGAATGTTGTCTCTGGCCATTGTCTTCGACTTGGTCTAAGACTTCGCAGTTGGATTCAGATGAGAGATGTCTCCAAGTGAGTCCAAATAAATCTGCAAATAGTCTGTAAATGAATTCACACTATAAGATCCTAGTTATTGTCCCACGGACATGTACGTGTGAAAGAATTAGAAATGTGGGGGAATAGACGAGGTCATATGCATTCTCAGAAGATTTTGAAGATAAAATATTGTCTGATGATATTGACCTCATTCATCGAGACTTTCACTTTTGCTCAAGATAAGGTGGTTTCAAATTTGTACAGGTCCGAGAATTTTCACAAGTGAGAAATCAACCCACGATTTTAACATAAGTAAAAGTATTGAGCAAGTGAGGATATATGTGTTGAGAGTTGTCAGAGCTAAAGTGGAAAAATAGTTTTCGAAGATCTATGGTAACTTTTCAGATCAAATATGCGGTAAAAATTAGCAAATATTTACCACATTCAACAACGAAACGAACTGTTCGATGAGGCGAGGAGAACGAGCAGTTCAACCTGCTACACCCTAGCTTGGTAGTGGCAGACGGCTACGGCGGCGGCGAGCAAAGATGGCCACGACCGGCGTGAGTACCTTGATGAGTAAGTTGCGGTAGCAAAGCGCTTCTTCTCAGGCGATGATGGAATCGAGCGACGGCGCTATGGTTTGGAGCTAGGAGGTGGAGATGGAGAGGTAAGAGTAATAATGGAGCTGGGGGAATGTATTTATAAGGATGGGGTGAAACAAGAACATCCGATATTTTTGGACAGATTTGTGCCGGACTCTTCAACTTAGTGGGGCACGTGGCAAGCATGCAACACGCGTGACAACCCACTATCTCCGATCTATTGCGCCAAACGCTGGAATTTTGGAGTTTTGGGCGGTTGAAAGATAAGTGTGAAAAATGTTTTAACTTCTTGGTTGGATTTGTCTTCGGTAGACAAGGATGCTGCAAAGATAATCAACACGTGTCAATTAGAACACATATGACTGGAATTGAACAGTGTTAGGAGAGATAAGCATAGATGGGATGTAAGGGTCCGATCACATTTTCCTAGATAAAAGTCGAAGATATAGCTATATCCAAGATGCTATAGAGGACAAAAACTCCATAGTGTCTCATATGACATATTCAAATGATAAGTTTTCAAGTTCAAAGACAAGCACCATATTCGAAGATAAACTCAAATATTTGAAAACATAGATAAAAATACGAAGATAAAAGCAATGTATTCATGAGGGGTTGGTGGTGTTGCCCACCAAATAAGAATGTTTGACCAGAAACTATTGGAAATATGCCCTAGAGGCAATAATAAATTATTTATTATTATATTTCCTTGTTCATGACAACCTTTTATTATCCATGCTAGAATTGTATTGATCGGAAACTCAAATACATGTGTGGATACATAGACAACACACTGTCCCTAGTGAGCCTCTAGTTGACTAGCTCGTTGATCAAAGATGGTCAAGGTTTCCTGGCCATAGACAAGTGTTGTCACTTGATAACGGGATCACATCATTAGGAGAATGATGTGATGGACAAGACCCAAACTATGAACGTAGCATATGATCGTGTCAGTTTATTGCTACTGTTTTGTGCATGTCAATGTATCTGTTCCTATGACCATGAGATCATGCAACTCCTCGACACCGGAGGAATACCTTGTGTGTATTAAATGTCACAACATAACTGGGTGACTATAAAGGTGCTGTACAGGTATCTCCGAAGGTGTTTGTTGGGTTGGCGTCAATCGAGATTGGGATTTGTCACTCTATATGACAGAGAGGTATCTCGGGGCCCACTCGGTAATAAAAACATCACAATAAGCCTTGCAAGCAAGGTGACTAAGGAGTTAGTCAAAAGATCATGGATTACAGAACGAGTAAAGAGAGTTGTCGGTAACGAGATTGAACTAGGTATGGAGATACCAACGATCGAACATACCGATGGACAAAGCGAACAGAATACGGGATTGATTGAATCCTTAACATCGTGGTTCAACCGATAAAGATCTTCGTAGAATATGTAGGAGACAATATGGGCATCCAAGTCCCGCTATTGGTTATTGACCGGAGAGTGTCTTGGTCCTGTCTACATAATTCTCGAACCCGCAGGCTCTGCACACTTAATGTTCGGTGACGATATAAATATAGTTGAGTTGTTATGTTGGTGACCGAAGGTTCTTCGGAGTTTCGGATGAGATCACAAACATAACGAGGTGCTCCGGAATAGTTGGGAAGTAAAGATTGATATATGGGATAATAGTGTTTGGTCTCCAGAATGGTTTCAGAATTCCCCAAAAGGGGTTTCGGATGTTTCCCAAAATGTTTGGGTACATCAACACTTTATTTGGGCCAAGGGGTAAATCCCACAAGGCTTTAGGAAGGTTCAAAAGGACTTCTGCGAAGGCCACGGGCCATACACAAGGGACCCTGGCGTTTGGGGCCACACGCCGAGGACCCTGGCGTCTGGTCCTGGAGTTCGAGGAGGACTCTTGCCTTACGTGCCAAACAGAATTTGTGGATGCTCTTTCTCCAATAAACAACCCCAGGGCTCAACATATAAATAGAGGGGCATGGCTAGCACCTGGGACACATCAAGATTTCCCCAAGTCGTGTGTCGGTAACCCTGCCCCTCTAGTTCATCCTCCGTCATAGTTTATGTTGTGCTTGGCGAAGCCCTGCGGAAATAGCTTAACCACCACCGACACCACATCGTCGTGCTGCCGGAATTCATCTACTACTTTCCCCCTTTTGCTGGATCAAGAAGGCGAGGACGTCATCGACTTGTACGTGTGCTGAAAGCGGAGGTGCCGTCGGTTCGACACTAGATTGGGATGGATCATGATGGGATCGAGGGACGGACTGTGATTTGGATCGCGAAGATGTTCGACTACATAAACCGCATTGTATATGCTTCCGCTTAGCGATCTACAAGGGTATGTAGATACAATATCTCTTGTCGTAGATGGTCATCACCATGGATAGATCTTGTGTGCGCGTAGGATTTTTTTTGTTTCTCATGCGACGTTAACCAACAGTGGCATCATGAGCTAGGTCTATGCGTAGATGATATCTTGAGTAGAACACAACAGAGTCTGTGGGCGTTGATGTTCAATTTGCTTCCCTCCTTAGTCTTTTCTTAATTCGACGGTATTGTTGGATTAAAGCAGCCCGGACCAACATTACCCGTACGCTTATGAGAGACCGGTTTCATTGACTAACATGCAACTTGTTGCATAAATATGACTGGCGGGTGCGTGTTTCTTCAACTTTAGTTGAATCGGATTTGACCGAGCCGGTCCTTGGAGAAGGTTAAATAGCAACTTGCATATCACTGTTGTGGCTTTACGTAAGTAAGATGCGATCATACTATATACCCATAGCAGCCATATAAAATTTGCAACAACAAATTAGAGGACGTATAACTTGTTTTTGCAGGGCATGCATGTGATATGATATGGCCAAAGACATGATATGATATATGAGATGTATGAGATGATCAAGTTGTAATAGTTAAATATTGATTTGCATGTCGATGCTACGGAAACCGGCAAGAGCCATAGGGTTGTCTTTAATTATTTTGCGATTGGTGATGCTTTACTTTATCGCTAAGACGTAGAAATAGTAGTATGAGCATAGTTGGCGCGACAACCTCAATGGCAGCACAGTGATGGAGATCATGGTGTTGTGCCGGTGACGATGGAGATCATGCTGGTGCTTTGGTGATGGAGATCAAGAAGCACAAGTACATGGCCATATCATGTCACTTATGATTTGCATGTGATGTTAATCCTTTTATGCACCTTATTTTACTTAGGACGACGTAGCATTATGAGGTGATCCCTCTATAAAATTTCAAGATAAAATTGTGTTCTCCCCGAGTGTGCACCGTTGCAACTGTTCGTCGTTTCGAGACACCACGTGATGATCGAGTGTGATAGACTCAATGTTCACATACAGCGGGTGCAAAACAGTTGCACACGCAGAATACACGGGTTAAACTTGACGAGCCTAGCATGTACAGACATGGCCTCGGAACACAAGAGACCGAAAGGTAGAGCATGAGTCATATAGTGGATATGATCAACATGGAGATGTTCACTATTGAAGCTAAACTCGACTCACGTGATGATCGGACTTGAGTTAGTGAATTTGGATCATGCGACACTCGAATGGCTAGAGGCATTTCAATTTGAGTGGGAGTTCTTAAGTAATATGATTAACTGAACTTATTATCATGAACATAGTCAATAATGTCCTTGCAAATTATGTTGTAACTTGCACTACAACTCTAATGTTTTTGATATGTTCCTAGAGAAAACTTAGTTGAAAGATGATAGTAGCAATTATGCGGACTGGGTCCGTAAACCGAGGACTGCACTCATTGCTGCACAGAGGGCTTATGTCCTTAATGCACCGCTCAGTGTGCTACCCCCCGAGCGTCGTGTGTGGATGTTGCAAACATCTTAGATACAAATTTTATTGACTACGTGATAGTTCAGTGAGTAATGCTTAACAACTTAGAAATCAGGTGCCCAAGACATTTTGAACATCACGGAACATATGAGATGCTACAAGAGCTGAAATTAGGATTTCAGGCTAGTGCCCGTGTTGAGAGGTATGAGACTTCCGACAAGATTCTTGTCCGACAAAGAATGGGAGAAAAGCTCAATCGTTGAGCATGTGCTCAGATTGTGTGGGTGCTACAATCGCTTGAATGAAGTGGTAGTTGATCTTCCAGATAAGATAATGATTGACATAGTTCTCCAAAGTCACTTCCACCAAGCTACTGGAGCTTCGTGATGAACTATAGCATATCAGGGATACACAAGATGATCCCTCAGCTATTGATGATGTTTGACACCGTGAAAGTAGAAATCAAGTAGGAGCATCAATTGTTGATGGTTATTAAAACTGCTAGTTTCAAGAAGGGCAAGGGAAAGAAGGGATACTTCATGAATGGAAAACCAGTTGCCGCTCTAGTAAAGAAACCCAAGGTTGAACCCAAGTCCAAGACTATGTTTTCCTTTTATGAGGGGAACATTCACTCAAGCGGAACTACCCTAGATACTTGGTAGATAAGAAGGCTCGCAAAGTTCACAAAAGCGTATTGGATAGACGTGATATTGATGTGTACCTTACTAGTACTCCTAGTAGCACTGGGGTAAAAAGATAACGGTTCAGTTGCTAAGTGTTAGTAACTTGAAATTATAGCTATGGAATAAACGGATACTAGCAAGGGTGAGGTGACGATGAGTGTTGGAAGTAATTCCAAGGTTGATGTGATCAACATTGCACGCTCTCTCTACCTTCGGGATTAGTGTTAAACCTAAATATTGATTGGTGTTTGCACTGACTGTGAACATGATTGGATCATGTTGATCGCAATACGGTTATTTATTTAAAGAGAATAATGGTTACTTTGTTTACTTGAATAACACCTTCAATGGTCTTGGGCCTAAAATTAATGGTTTAATGAATCTCGATCGTAGTAATACACATGTTCACAGTATTGGTGCCAAAATATACAAAGTAGTAATGATAGTTCCACTTATTTCTGGCACAGCTGCTTGAGTCATATTGGTATAAAACGCATGAAGAAGCTCCATGCTGATGGATCTTTGGGCTCACTCGTTTTTGAATCTTTTGAGACGTGTGAACCATGCCTATTGGTGTAAACACATGAAGAAACTCCATGAAGATGGATTGTTTAGACTCACTTGATTTTGAATCACTTGAGACATGCAAATCATATCACATGCGCAAGATGATTGAAAGGCCTCGTTTTTCCAGTGAGATGGAACGAGCAAGTGACTTATTGGAAATAATACATTTTGATGTGTGCAGTCGCAGTGAATATCGCTATGTTATTACTTCACTGATGATTTGAGTAGATACACATGTATTTTCTTGATGAATCACAAGTCTGAAATATTGAAAAGTTCAAGTAATTTTAGAGTAAAGTTGAAGATCGTCGTGAAAAGAGTATAATATGTCTACGATGTGATCGTGGAGGTAAATATATATATCTGAGTTGCGAGTTTCGTATACATTTAAGACAATGTGAAAATTGTTTCAAAACTCATGCCACCTCGAACACCATAGTGTGATGGTGTGTCCGAACGTCGTAGGCGTGCCCTATTGGATATGGTGCATACTATGATGTCTATAATCGAATTACCACTATTGTTTTTGGGTTGGGCATTAGAGACAACCACATTCACTTTAAATAGGCACCACATAATTCTGTTGAGATGACACCGTATGAACTATGGTTTGGAGAAACCTAAGCTGTCGTTTCTTAAAAGTTTGGGGCTGCGACGCTTATGTGAAAAAGTTTCAGCCTGATAAGCTCGAACCCAAAGCGGATAAATGCATCTTCATAGGATACCCAAAACAGTTGGGAATACCTTCTATCTTAGATCCGAAAGCAAAATGTTTGTTTCCACAAACGGGTCCTTTCTCGAGAAAAAGTTCTCTCAAAAGAATTGGGTGGGAGGATGGTGGAAACTTGATGAGGTTATTGAATCGTCACTTCAACCAGTGTGTAGCAGGGCACATGAAGTTGTTCTGTGGCGCCTACACCAATTTAAGTGCAAGCCGATGATAGTGATCATGAAGCTTCGGATCAAGTTACTACAAAACCACGACAGTTGGCACCCACCGTGGGGCCTGCACATGGTGGAGTTGAGTTCTCGAAGGGAGCCCTTCCAGGGTTCGGGAGCTATGCGGTCGGCCTCATGACTAAAAGCCGCCACGGAAAGTGCTACATCGACAATTCAAGCTAGGGTCCCGAGGTTGGTTCAATCGAATCAGGATACTGGGTCCCCTTTGGCAAGATCCACGTCTTCATCGCCAAGATCGGAGCGCCGGTTCCTGAGTCAGGCGTCTACACTGACACCGTCGAGCCGGCTCGGCTTGCACAACCCGCCACGCATCAGATCAGGTAGTGTCACGTCTTCGTCGGCTTCACGCAAGGGGTCAGCCTCCCGGATGAGCCAGAAGCTAGCGGTGACACCCCAGTCAACTCTGATGGCGAGTCATCAACCAGAGATACTGATTCAATCTTCTCTCTCTACAAGGGGAGGCTCGGAGGTTTGCATGAGGCGGTGATCTCCTAAGGACCACAGGACCCCACCCAGCCAAGTCAACATCTATATGGCAGAAGCCACGGCGGCTCAGGACCATCCGAACGCGAGAAACACCAATGGGGCAAGCAGGTCAGGCAAGACCCCGGCTACGACCATTCAGATCTGATGGCTGAGATGTAAATACTCATTAGGGTAGTGGTGACGGCTGACAACCAGGCGGAAGTTAACGCTGAATTGGCTAAACTTCGTAAAGAGATGGCCCGGATACAACGCCAGATCAATGCAGAGAAGACCCGGATGACAGATCAACAAGCTCAGAGCGACGAAGAGGCGTAGCATTTGAAATTAGAGGCATGACGACTCGAGCGCCACCGAGTCACGTCGGAGGCTGTTTATGAGAGGAGGCGTCAGAGTCACATCCCACCCAACCTTAATCCTACCCACCTATTCAGCAGCCCTCAAACGCCCAGCGCGGGTCGTAACCCACCAAGCCAGGGCGATCCACAGGGAGACATCGTCCAACAGCCGATGCAACCCCCGCTGAACCTGCAGGCGGCTCAACACTTCCAGACACCTCAGGGTCACTTCTCCAACCCGGTGGATAACGTGCTAGCTGCGACCCACCACTTGGAGTCTCTCCCTATTCGTGGGAATACCGCCCTAGAGGTGGAGGCACAAAACGCCATAGAGATGTTAAAAACTGCGTTGGTCCAGCAGGCATAGTTCTCATATAGTCATGATCGTCTGCATTCCACGCCATAGGAAAGCCACACAAAGAGTCGCCTAGATGACCCTCCGGCGGTTTCCAGTGATGCTCGTCGTAACCAACCTCAGATCAATCGAGCAGAGCCGCCAGCATCCAATACTCAGGCGCTTGTCAATGCTTCCCGAGCCGCCTGGTAGGCCGAGACAGTGGCAGCGGCGGCCCTGGCGGGTCTGGGAGTCCCGTCTTATGCCCAGCCAGCTCCGGGATACGATGGACAAGGAAGGAATGTGGGGGTCCCTTGCCTATCTTTCACTCTGCGCAATGAGCGCATGCCCAAAGACTTCAAAGGTCCCCGTAAGGTGCCCAACTATACTCCTGATATTGCGTCGGGGATGTGGGCTGAAAGGTATGAACTGGCTATGGATATGCTCGATGCCAGTGATGCAGTCTGCGCCAAGTACTTCACCATGATGTTGGAAGGGCCGGCTCATACGTGGTTGAAGAACCTACCACCCAACTCCATCAACACTTGGGTAGAACTCAAGGACCACTTTGTCAAAAAAATTCGAGGCACTTGCAAGCGTACGATGACCATCGTAGATCTCCAACATTGTGTTCAGTAGACTGATGAATCCGCTCACCATTGGACCCGGCGGGTTGCGGAAATCATCCACTCTTCGGACGACATTATGGCGACTCGGGCCGTGTTGATCTTGGAAAAGAATTGTCATTTCCAACCCCTGGTGTTGAAGCTTGGTCATCTCAAGCGAAAGGTGCAGGATATGGGCGAGTTGATGGACACCATCACCAGGTATGATGAGTCAGACGGTACGAAGGACGCCGGCTCTGATGACGAGAAGGTCAGTGAAGCTAAAAGAGGAGATGGAGCTAAAAGCCACTTCCACAATTATGGGCGTAACAATAACCAGGGAGGTCAACGAAAAAGAAGACTACACGATGGTGTGTCGTACTTTGTTGCTAACACCAATGTCGGACCACGAAATCAACGACGGAACATGAATCAGGGTGGTTTTCAAGATCAAGGCTCTACTGGGAGGAAGCCGCGCAATTAAGAGGAGGTGCTCAAGGGACCTTGACCTAAGCATAGTAGCCCGGGTGCCCCATCTACTGACTCTTGGGAAAATTGTTTTGTGATGCAGGAGTTTCGCCTTCAGGCGTCTCAGGATCCCCAAGGAGGCGGTGAAGGCGCCTAGCAGAATCAGTTTGGCCCGGGCAGGTCACCTGGCTCTTCGTTTAGTGGTTTTCCTAACCCGGGGGCTCAGGGGCGAGGTGACTCGCATCGTAATGGTGGACAGTCATCAGGTCAAGGTGGTCAACAATATAATGATCGGGGCGAGTTCCAGCAGCCGAACAACCAGGGCGGGTTTCAGAGTAACCCTAAGCAGCTGAATGGTGGACAATACCATGTTTTCACCACAGGCACGTGTAAGAGAGATAAGAAGGTAAAGTAGAGGGCCATCAGTATGGCTGAGCCGTCAGTTCCTAGATATTTAAATTGATCAGAACGGCCTATAACGTGGAGCAAGGCTGATCACCCGCCCCAAATTGATAACCCTAGCGACTTGGCATTAGTGGTGGCCCACCAGGTTGGTGGATATACGCTCTCTAAGGTCCTCATGGATGGGGTTAGCAGTATCAACATCCTCTACTATGACATCTTCTCGTGGATGAACTTCGATGAGAAAAACTTGATGTCGTCAACCATGGTTTTTCACGGAATTGTTCCGGGCAAGTCGGCATACCCTGTTGGGTGGATTAAGTTGAATGTGGCCTTCAGTGATGAGTCCAATTACATGAGCGAGTCATTGACATTTGAGGTAGTCAAGATCAAACGCCCTTATCATGCTTTGCTTGGGCGGCTGGCTTACGCCCATTTCACGACCCGACCTTGCTATGTCTACATCAAGCTTAAAATGTCGGGTCTCAAGGGCACCATTAGAGTTGATGGAAACCGAAAGATAGCTCAGGAGTGCGAAGAAGGAGATGTTGCATATGCTGAGTCAGTGTGCGCTGCTGAAGAGCTGAAGTTCCATAAAGCCAATGTGGATTCAGCTGACATGAGCCCGTTGAATAAATCGATGGTTGATTCTGAGCCGCCCCTTAAGTTCAAACCGACATATGATACCAAGCAGGTTGATTTCGTCCCTGGCGACTCTTCAAAGCAGTTCACTATTGGGATCGGCTTGGATCCCAAATAGGAAAGCGTGCTCATCGAATTCATCTGTGAGAATCGGGACATCTTTGCACGGAAACCTTCTGACATGCCAGGTGTGCTGAGAGAATTCGCTGAGCACCATCTTAATGTAGATCCCAAGATTAAGCCAGTCTGTCAATACCTTCGTCGTTTTAATGAGGAGAGGCGTAAGGCAATTGGAGAAGAAGTCACCCGACTTTTGGCTGCCGGCTTCATTGTCGAAGTATTTCACCCTGAGTGGTTGGCTAACCCGGTCTTGGTTCTACAAAGAATGGCACTTTTCGCATGTGCATTGACTATACGGACCTTAACAAAGCTTGTCACAAGGATCCCTCTGCCCTTCCACGTATCGATCAAATCATTGACTCTACGGCGAGTTGTGAGCGGTATGCTTTCTGGATGCGTACTCTTGGTACCATCAGATCAAAATGGACAAGGAGGATCAGGAGAAGACGGCCTTTATCACCCCCATTGGTGCTTTTTGCTATGTCTTAATGCCTTTTGGGCTCAATAGTGCGGGGGCGACTTATCAGCGTTGTATCCAGAATTGTCTGCACAGTCAGATTGGACGCAACATCCATGCTTATGTTGATGACATCATGGTAAAGTCGTAGAAGAAGGAAATGCTTCTAGGTGATCTCAAGGAAACGTTCGACAACCTCCGGGGTCTATCAGATGAAGCTTAACCCAACAAAGTGCGTGTTCGGGGTTCCTACAGGAAAGTTGCTCGGGTTTTTCGTGTCCGAGCGTGGCATAGAAACTAACCCGGACAAGATCAAGGCGATTACCTCGCTTGGAAAGACGGCTAATATTAATCAGGTCCAGTGTATGGCGGGTTGCATCGCGGCACTGAGTCATTTCATAAGTCGCCTTGGTGAGAAGGCTATCCTTCTCTATGAGTTGCTCAAGAAAATATACTACTTCATCTGGACCAATGCGGACAATGAGGCGTTCGAGGCCCTCAAAAAACAACTTGTCGAGCCGTCCCTGCTGGCAGCCCCGGCTGACAAAGAGCTGATGCTCTTGTACATTGCCGCTAATTCTAAAGCGATGAGCGTGGCGGTGGTTGTTGAGCGCAAGGAAGAAGGCAAAGAATATCCTGTCCAGCGACCGGTGTATTTCATTAGTGAGGTATTAACCCTATCCAAACAACGGTATCCACATTGGCAGAAGTTGGTCTTTGGGATCTTTATGGCAAGCCAGAAGTTGAAGCACTACTTTTTGGAGCACCCAATCACTATGGTCAGTTCTGCGCCCATCAGGGATATTATACAGAACCGAGAGGCCACTAGGCGGATTGCTAAATGGGCGATAGAGCTTGGTCCTCATCATTGAGGTATATGCCTCGTACTGCCATCAAGTCTCAGGCGCTGGTAGATTTCATCAACGATTGGACTGAGTTGCAGATTTCGAAAGACATGCGTGATAAAAGCTATTGGACAATTAATTTTGATTGCTCTAGACAATTGGAAGGTTCAGGAGTTGGAGTGGTGTTGTCGTCCCGAAGAGGAGACAAGTTTTGTTATGTTCTGCGGCTCATGTTTCCTTGCACAAATAATGCAGCTGAGTATGAAGCTTTGTTGCATGGGCTCAGGATAGCTAAAGAGATGAACCTGAGTCAAGTCAGGTCCTTGGGCGACTCAGATTTGGTGGCCCAGCAGGTGTCAGAAACTTGGGATTCCAAGGATCCATTGATGGCGGCTTACACGCGTGCGGTAACCGAGGTGGCGGATTATTTCCATGGCTATCAGGTTAACCATATTGATCATCGACAGAACGAGGCAGCTGATGCTCTTTCCCGGCTCGAATCACAACGTAAGCATGTCCCTCCTAATGTATTCTTAGATGTCCTACATAATCCTTCTGCGAAGTTGCTCTCTGAAGAAGACATAGCGGTTCCTGACCCGGAGTCACAATTGGTGGCCGCTCTCACAACAATTCCTGACTGGACGATACCCTACATTGCTTATCTGGCTCGAGGTGAGTTGCCACCTGATGAAGTTTTTGCTAGGCAGATCGTACGGTGATGCAAGTCCATGGTTATACATAAAGGCGAATTGCACAAATGAAGCACTTGTGGAGTTTTCCAGCGTTGTGTTTCGCCAAAAGAAGGGCGAGATATTCTCAATGAGATACATGCGGGCGACTGTGGACATCACGCCGGGTCACGATATTTGGTGTCAAAAGCCTTTTTCCATGGTTTCTACTGGTTGACAGCTCATGCCGATGCAAAGGACATAATACGCCGAGGTGATGGATGTCAAAAGTTCAGACGTCAGGCGCATGTGTCGGCTCAGGAATTACGCATGATCCCCATTACATGGCCTTTTGCAGTCTCGGGGCTTGACATGGTCGGCCCGTTTAAAAATTCTTCTGACAAAAAGACACATCTACTGGTGGCGGTTGATAAATTTACCAAGTGGGTTGAGGCGGAGCCGGTCAGCAATTGCAAAGCAGAAACGGCGGTTAAGTTCCTTAGGAAGTTGATCTTCCGTTTTGGTTAAACTCATAGTATCATCACCGATAATGGTACTAATTTTTCTAAGGGGCAATGAAAGATTTCTGTCAGCGAGAGCAGATCCGGCTTGACGTATCTGTAGTAGCTCATCCATAATCTAATGGTCAAGCTGAGCGGGCTATCTAGGAGATCTTGCGTGGGATTAAGCCCCGGCTCATGGTTCCTCTACAGCGCACTACGGGTTGTTGGGTTGACGAACTTCCTTCTGTGCTTTGTAGTATCAGAACAACACCTAACAGGTCTACTCATTACATTCCTTTCTTCCTTGTCTATGTGGCAGAAGCAGTTCTCCCAAGCGATACGAGGCATGATTCTCCCAGAGTCACCGCATATGTTGAAGCTGATAATGAGCGAGCACGTCAGGATTCTTTGGATACTCTCGAGGAGGAGCGTGATTTGGTCGTAGCACGATCAGCGATTTACAACAAGACCTGCGTCGTTACCATAGTCGACGCGTCAAAAGCCGGGTCTTTCAGGAGGGCAACTTGGTGCTTCGATTGATTCAAGATCATACGAGTATGCACAAGCTTTCATCCCCATGGGAGGGGCCTTTCATCGTCAGCAGAAACCTCCGCAACCGCTCATATTACCTGATTGATTTAAGCCCTGACAAGCCAACCACGAAGGAAGAAATAACCCGCCCGTGGAACATTGCTCACCTGCGGCCTTATTATACTTAGAGCCATGGGCTCCATATCTATGTACATACTTAGGTCATTGTGTACTCTTTACGTTACGTCAATAAAGCCGACGCCCATGAAATTCGGGGTCTCCGCCGTTTCAGCCCATATTTGAGCATGAGTCTTTATTGATTAAAATAAGCCGCCCAAAAGGATGAGTCGCCATCGGGGAGGCCATCCAAACTTGGATGCTACTAGTATCAAAGAGAGTAAGTCGCCTTGATGTGACCACTCAAACATGGGTACTAGTAAAGCCAAAGAGGATCAAGTGCCACGATGCACGGTTCAAACATAGGCGCCTATGTATGATCATGAACGATAAAAACCGGATACTTGGGGGCTACTAGTCCCAAGTCATTTAGAAGTAATAGCATTGTCTTTTGCTATCCTATGCCCGTTTTTCCTTGATCATAGGTCATTTGGGGGATTCTGACTCACTGAGTCCGCCTTACTACCCTCTTTGCTAGCAAAAAATTAACGCATTACAAAATGGTTATACTGGATTGTGTGTTTTGGGACTCGCCTATAAGGCTAGTATACTCTTGGTGAGTCAATCCAATATTGGACCCTGAACTTCCAAGGTTAAAACATTGAGGTACTTGCGAGAGCCAGCATATGGAAAATAGACAAACCATGGGTTCACTGAACCTGCTTCACTGAAGCTTGACTTGAGCCCGATCAGCCAGTCTAAACACATAAAGGTTTTTGCAAAAACCTCTTAGGGTATGATTAGAGCCTTGCAAGCCCATCTACCCGACGTGACTCACTGAGCCGACTTGTTTTCCACCTTATACGACAATTATGCTTTCACGTAGAGATTCAACAGCAATAATTAATTCATTCAAGATGGGTGATGATCAAGGAAGAAACACAATATTTCCTAAATCGCCAACATCCAAACCAAGGAGACTTATATTACAAGGTAACGCTAGGAAAATTTGACATCCCTCTTAAAGTGCAAATACATAAGCAGTTTTAAGCATGCTCCAAAGCAAAATTACATGGCTCGTAAAGGCCAAAAAATTTCTACGTTAACCCGGCGGCAAGTTTCCTCCGGGTTCAGTCTCCTCTACAGGTTGAAGTACCAAGGGCCGCCACGTCTAAGCTGTCTCCGGCTCACCCTGTGCTGAGGTTTCAGGGTCTTGGATCTGGAAGTTATCCACATCCCAGGTGCAATTGATTAAGGCGTGAAATTCAGCTTCTTCTGTCAAGATGGTTGAGAGCTCAGTGTTAGAGGCAAAAAGATGCTTATGGCACTGAGGTGTTAAGTCCAAAGGCGCAAAATTGGGAGTCGCCACACGCTTTCCATCATCATCATAAGCCGCTTGATATTTCAACAGATCAAGGCTCTCAGCAAGGTGGCTTGCCGCAGGGCGAAGATCCTTTACGCATTGAGCGTAGTCTTCTTGTGTAAACTCTGAGCCATCATCCTTATATTCAGGGAATCCGCCAGCTCTTTCATCCGGCTTAAGTTCGGGAGCATAGGCTATTGCTCAGCTCATGGCTGCCATCACGCCCTTTCGTGCAGATGATTTCCTTATTTCTGCTATGTGGTGAGGAATGGTTGAGAGCCGCCGCAACATATCCTTGATATACTTCACTAGGTCTTTGTCCCCCCAGACAGCCTTGATGGTCAGTAAGCCGCCAGCATAAAGTTGCTCTGTCAGAGTATATATTGCCTTTAGCTTCAGAATAGAATTATCTTGAAGATTGGCGGATCGAGGGCCTATAAGGAAGCAAATGAAGCATAAGTCGCCTAGCACTTTGTGTCCTTTACAAAAATGATATAAGACTTTATATCAAGGACTTACCAAAGATAGTCATATGGGAGATATGTCGACGCAGACCGGTCAATTCTTATATGGCTTGTTTCAATTGACCCTCGGCCTTCTCAGCTCGTTTCACAAGGGTGGCTCTTTCAGTTTCAGTCGACTCCTTGTAACTAAGATATTCAGCCTTGACATGTTCAAGTTCTGTCAACATAACTCGAAGTTTTTCTCTGCAGCGGCCCTGGTGTCTTGTTGGCGTCCCAGACTTTTTCTCATCCTGCATTAGGATGCATCATTTTGACTGATAATCTCCTACAAAATCAAGCAGGAAGGATCAGTGACCTTATCACTGCTTGGTTGCATTGATAGGCGGACAGACAAGTCTCAAGCACATTGCAAGCAATACACTTGACACTTGGGGGCTAATGTATTTGCTTTTCTAATGGAACGGGGAGTTGCGGATTATTAAGCAAGACCCGGCTCATCTTCAAGAAGGTGACCCGACCCTTGCGGGTACAGGTTGAAGCTTTTCAATATCATTAAGCAAGACCCGACTCATCTTCAAGAAGATGACCCGGCCCTTGGGGGCTACAGGTTGAAGCTTTTCAAGATTATTAAGCAAGACCCATCTCATCTTCAAGAAGATGACCCGACCCTTGGGGGCTACAGGTCGAAGCTTTTCAAGATTATTAAGCAAGACCCGGCTCATCTTCAAGAAGATGACTCGGCCCTTGGGGGCTACAGGTTGAAGCTTTTCAAGATTATTAAGCAAGACCTGACTCATCTTCAAGAAGATGACCCGGCCCTTGGAGGCTACAGGTTGAAGCTTTTCAAGATTATTAAGCAAGACCAGGCTCATCTTTAAGAATATGACCCAGCCTTGTGGGCTACAGGTTGAAGCTTTTCAAGATTATTAAGCAAGACTCGGCTCATCTTCAAGAAGATGAACCGACCCTTGGGGGCTACAGGTTGAAGCTTTTCAAGATTATTAAGCAAGACCCGACTCATCTTCAATAAGATGACCCGACCCTTGGGGGCTACAAGTTGAAGCTCATCTACAGGTTGAAGTATTTTAAAGGTTATTAAGCAAGACCCGACTCATCTTCAAGAAGATGACCCGGCCCTTGGGGGCTACAGCAGGATATATGAGGCGATTAAATACCTCGTATCTTTTCTTCATCATGTTTACCAAGCCAGTTTCAAAGTCTCGACCCGCGGAGAGGCAGGTTAAATATCCTGCATGAAGCTCCTCAAAGTTCAACTTCTCGATATTGGGGAGATCAAGTGCAGATTTTCCTTTGACCATCTTGGTGGAGACGTCCCCGACAGTATGCTTCGCCAACACATTGTGGACAAGTGTCGTACGACCTGTCCCAATAATAAAGACATCATCTTCTTCAGGCGTGGCATCTTTGGATGACTTCACGGGACTTGGCGGGTTGAGATTCTCTTTATGAACCGGTCCACGGCCACATCATCAGTTTTCGGTGGGGTGACTTGAGCATCAGGGATATTGTCCATATCGGCGCCTTTTGGAGGATCAATATAAGCTCCAGTAGTTTCATCTGGAATATCGTGGACACATGCATTTGTTTCATCCACTTCAGGCCAGTTTTCCATTTCTTGGCTTGAGCTCTACAAAGATGAAAGGTTAGGACATACATAAATGACATGTGAATATCATGTGAAGAGTTCATAAAGTAAATAGTACCATACCCTGTGAGACGAACAAGGGGTGGCAACATTGAGGACGCTGAGTCGCCAGATGAAGGAGGAGACACCTATTATAGTTACAAAATTTGGTGAATATAAGCAAAGTTGACAATAAACTTGACAAGGAACGAGAAGGTACCTCAGTACGGCGCTTGCGGTCGGAGGTTTTTCAGGCAAACCCGCCATAAGGTCACCTGAAGAGCTACGTGTGTGGCATTTTGGAGTATATAGAGCCTTGTTCAAAAGGAAGTTAGGATCCAAGTGAGCATTTGGGTGATTCATAGGGACTTTCCTAAAAACCCTCCTTTGAGGTCTTTCCAAGGAAATATTGTAGTCAGAAGATATGGAAATTACCTCAGCCTCTTCAGGATCACTTTCCACGTCATCTCCCTAATAATGAAACAGATGGCTAGAACAAGTATATGATACAACAAGGAGACGGTCCAGATATTTACCTCAGATAAATCTTCAATATGTGGTGACTCTCCTACGACGGATGACTCGCCCGCACCTGAGTTGTCGTTTTTCTTCTTGGCGAGGGCCTTCACCCTTTTTACGGGCGGCTTTGCAATCCTACGTTTCCAGAAGGGTGCATTTTTCTGTAACAGGGGAAGTTAGTTCTACAAAGAGCAAAAGAAGATACCAAATAAAACAGATAAGGGATGAATTTATCTACCTCAGGAGCTGGATTTGCAACGCGGAATGGTTTCAGACCAATTTTGGAACAAGCCTCTTTGGGTTCACCACATAACTTCTTCACGAGATTGTTGATCTCCTCAGAGTCAAGCATGACATTTGTGAAACAATGAGCGTTGTTTAAATTGCCATCATAATGACACACCAGACCACCACAGCGGCTTACGGGCATGATGCGCCATTCAACCCAGCATCAGACAATATTGATTCCAGTCAAACCATTGGCATTCAAAGCTCTCAGTAGGGGCCAAACAGATTTGTGGGACGCTTGTTCCTCTTGAGTCAGAGACCCGTGGAGTTGGAAGTCCATTGGAAGACGATCTTCTACCTAACCCGGCAAAGGATTCTCTTGGTCAGGAGCAGTATTTCTGCAGTAGAACTAGGTTTTCCCCAGCCTTTGGGATAGCTGGGTAAGGCGGCAGCAGGGAAGCCGGTTTCACGCCGCCTATGGATGGTGACTCCGCCAAGTTCTAAGCTAGGGCCATCAGCAAATTCTGTTTGGCGGTTTAAATAGAAAAAATCCCTAAACAAGGGAACGGCGGGTTCTATTCCTAAGTATGCTTCACAAAAAACCTGAAACTGGCATAGGTTGCTGATTGAATTATGACCTAAATCTTGGGGGTGAGGGTGTCCTAGAAGAATTTTGAGCCAGGAGGGGAGAAGCCTCGTTCTAAATGGTGTGCGAAGACCACTACTTCCCCTTCGGCGGGTTGAGGTCGCTCTTCTCTGGCAGGGGCTCTCCATCCAATCACTTCTTTAGGAGACAAGGTTCTCGTTGACACGAATCGTTGCAAGGTGGCTTCATCGATGTCAGAAGGTAACCAGTCACATTTTGATGGCTTTGACATAATGTTCAGAGCCAGAAAGAAGCTAGCTGCATGGATAGGATTGGTGGTTTATTCTAATGACTAGTAGTAAAGGAGATCATAATATTTAAGTCGCCTCAGAACGAGGCGGCGCACGATGATGGCGAGTTACGAAAATGACCAAGCCAGCTTAATAATGAGGTAGTACTAGGTCATGAAGAGATTATGAAGATTGAATTCTGCTAAGTGTCAGAAGAACAGTTTTCTGTCAAAACCACACAGCAGGATGGATCTATCGGTAGTGCAAAAATGAAAAATTAATGGCTAAAATAAAGAGTGGAGCATGGAGGTGGAAATAGCTAAACGGCGACAAGGTTCTTGCAGAAGTATCAATAAACCTTGTGCGAGATTGATTTCGCAGCTGTGCCACAACCTATTAAGGATGATTGCTTTGCTAAAGGGAATAGAGGAACTCGCATTGTTAATGGTGACACGATGAACCCTAAAGAACTCTGTTGAGCCGAGGTGCATGGTCTAAGCAGATCTATTACAAGAAGATAAGGGTGTACCTAATGGCGTCGGCCGGAGGGGAAGAAGATCATGCCTCGACGCAGAAGATGTGCGGAGGCAAAGCCCGTGCGCCGGAGAGTTCGCTGGAGAAGATGCGGTTGCGGCGCGTCGTGGGCTGAGGACTCGAGCAAGAAGAAGACAAACTGCGGTAAAAGTGAAAAAATATTCCCCTATCGGTATTTAAAGACCGGAGGGGGAATGGAAACGGCAGGCGCGAGAGTCTAGGATATGCCGTAAATCCTGGAATTGATGGCGCCTCGAATTTCGAGCCGGTTAGATAAGATCAAAAGAGCCGTTGGGATGACGTCATAAAGATTCATGAAATTTCGGAGTGACTAACATCATTAATCTTCGTGGCGGAAAATCAGGAGAAGTTTACAAGCCGGCAATTTTTCCATTGGGAATAGGATGAGGCTTTGATTGAGCCGCCAAGCGTATAAGGAATGTTTATTGACATGAACAAGTTCAAGTCAATCTCGGGCCTAATGTTGGGGATGTTATCCCGTTATAAGACCCGTCCTATGGGGCCAGGTTAGGATAATGGCGGCTCTATCTCCATGATCAAGATGGGCCGTTATCTGAAAAGCGGAAGGCGCCAGGTGTACGCTGCAAAGGGACGGTTGGCCCAAGACTCGAAAAAGGTGACTTACGGACCACATGAGGAAAGAGTCGCCTGGAGTTTCCTTGCGTGAGAGACAAGGCGAGTTAGAGATTGACCGGCTCATGAATTGTAATGAGAGCTGGACTCTTGTAGGCCTAGAGCCTCGACCTGTATATAAAGGCGAGTCTCTAGGGTTGATGAGGTTAGGTTAACATCGATCGAGAACTAGGTAAGGCGAATCCGCACCCTTGTAATCGATTTCCACAATAATATACACACAGCAGGACATAGGCTTTTACCTCAATCTGAGGGGCCGAACCTGGGTAAACTCGTCTCCCGTTTCCCGACCAACCCCTTTGAGTCGCCACATAGCTGCGATGGCTTCACCACTAAGTCCTTTCGCGAGGAAATATATCGTGACAAAACCTGGACAGTAACCCTGTCTTGGAGGTCATGTTGTTGGACAGCAATGAACCTACGAGCTATGGAGAAGCGATGGTGGGCCCGAATTCCGACAAATGGCCGGAGGCTATGAAATCCGAGAGAGGATCCATGTACGAAAACAAAGTGTGGACTTTGGAAGAACCACTTTATGGTCGTAAGACTGTTATGTACAGATGGATCTTTAAAAGTAAGATAGGCGATGATGGTGAAAAGTCACCATTAAGAAAGCTTGACTTGCCGCAAATATGTTTTCGACAAGTTCAAAGAGTTGACTCAGATGAGACTTTCTCATTCGTAGCGATGCTAAAGGCTGTTGGAATTATGTTAGCAGTTGCTGCATTTTTCAATTGTGAAATCTTGCAGATGGATGTCAAAATATTGTTTCCTCGAGGGTTTCCTTGAGGAAAGGTTGTATGTGATGCAACCAGAAGGTTTTGTCGATCCTAAGGATGCTACCAAGTATGCAAGCTCCAGCGATCCTTCTATCGACTGGAGCAAGCATCTCGCAGTTGGAATGAGTACTTTGGTGAGTGATCAAAGCTTTTGGTTTTATACAAAGCTTATGAAAACTTGTATTTCCAAGAAAGTGAGTGGGAGCACTATAGAATTTCTCATGTGTATATGTGGTTGACATACTGTTGATCAGAAATGATGTAGAATTTATGGAAAGCATATAGGGTTGTTTGAAAGGAGTTTTTCAAAGGAAAACCTGAATTAAGCCTGCTTTAACGTTGAGCATCAAGATCTATGGAGATAGATCAAGACGCTTGATAAAACTTTCAATGAACACATACATTCACAAGATTTTGAAGGAGTTCAAAATGGATCAGTCAAAGGAGGAGTTCTTGACTCCATTCTAAGGTGTGAATTTGAGTAAGCCTCAAAACTTGACCATGGAGAAGAAAGAGAAAGGATGAAGGTCATCCCCTATGCCTTAGCTATAGGCTCTAAATTATGACATGCTATGTACCGCACCTCATGTGTGCCTTGCCATGAGTTTGTCAAGGGGTACAAAGAGTGATCCAGGAATGAATCACTGAACAACGATCAAAGTTATCCTTAGTAACTAGTGTACTAAGGAATTACAGAGGTGAATAAAGAGTTCATCGTAAAGGGTTACGTCGACGCAAGCTTTGACACTACTGCACATAACTCTGAGTAGTAAACCGGATTCATATATTGTTCCAAATGGCGCGTGGTAGAAACATCTACAAGATTACAAAGAGATTTGTGAAGCACATACAGATATGAAAGGTTCATACCCGTTGACTAAAAACCTCTCTCACAAGCAAGACATGATCAAACCCCAAAGCTGTATGGCTGTTAGATTCATTACAATCAGATAGTGATGTGAACAAGATTATCGACTCTGGTGCAAGTGGGAGACAGTTGGAAATATGCCCTAGAGGCAATAATAAATTAGTTATTATTATATTTCCTTGTTCATGATAATTGTTTATTATCCATGCTAGAATTGTATTGATTGGAAACTCAAGTACATGTGTGGATACATAGACAATACACTGTCCCTAGTGAGCCTCTAGTTGACTAGCTCATTGATCAAAGATGGTCAAGGTTTCCTGGCCATAGACAAGTGTTGTCACTTGAAAGCGGGATCACATCATTAAGAGAATGATGTGATCGACAAGCCCAAACTATGAACGTAACATATGATCGTGTCAGTTTATTGCTACTGTTTTCTGCATGTCAATGTATCTGCTCCTATGACCATGAGATCATGCAACTCCTGGACACCGGAGGAATACCTTGTGTGTATCAAATGTCACAGCATAATTGGGTGACTATAAAGGTGCTCTACAGGTATCTCCGAAGGTGTTTGTTGGGTTGGCGTCAATCGAGACTGGGATTTGTCACTCTGTATGACGGAGAGGTATCTCGGGGCCCACTCGGTAATAAAAACATCACAATAAGCCTTGTAAGCAATGTGACTAAGGAGTTAGTCACAGGACCTTGTATTACAAAACGAGTAAAGAGACTTGCCGGTAACGATATTGAACTAGGTATGAAGATACCGACGATCGAATCTCACGCAAGTAACATACCGATGGACAAAGGGAATAGAATATGGGATTGATTGAATCCTTGACATCGTGGTTCAACCGATAAAGATCTTCGTAGAATATTAAAGAGACAATATGGGCATCCAGGTCCCGCTTTTGGTTATTGACTGGAGAGTGTCTCGGTCATGTCTACATAGTTCTCGAACCTGCATGCTCTGCACACTTAATGTTCGGTGACGATATAAGTATAGTTGAGTTGTTATGTTGGTGACTGAAGGTTGTTTGGAGTTCCGGATGAGATCACGGACATAACGAGGTGCTCCAGAATAGTTCGGAGGTAAAGATTGATATATGGCATAATAGTGTTTGGTCTCGGCAATGGTTTCAGAATTCATCAAAAGGGGTTTAGGATGTTTCCTGGAATGTTTGGGTACAACAACACTTTATTTGGGCCAAGGGGTAAAGCCCACGAGGCTTTAGGAAGGTACGAAGGGAGTTTTGCAAAGTCCATGGGCCAAACGCGAGGGACCCTGGCGTTTGGGGCCAGACGCGGAGGACCCTCGCGTCTGGTCGTGGAGTCCGAGGAGGACTCTTGCCTTGCGTGCCAAACCGACTTTGAGGAGGCTCTTTCTCGAAGAAATGACACCATGGCTCAACATATAAATAGAGGGGTAGGGCTAGCACCTGACACACATCAAGATTGCCCTAAGCCGTGTGTCGGCAACCCTACCCCTCTAGTTCATCCTCCGTCATAGTTTCTATTGTGCTTGGCGAAGCCCTGCGGAAATAGTTTCACCACCACCGACACCACGACGTCATGCTGCCGGAACTCGTCTACTACTTCGCCCTTTTTGCTGAATCAAGAAGGTGAGGATGTCATCGAGCTATACGTGTGCTGCACGTGGCGGTGTCGTCCGTTCGACACTAGATCAAGATGGATTGTGATGGGATCGCGGGACGGATCGTTATGGGATCACGGGACGGACTGCGATTTGGATCATGAAGATGTTCGACTACATCAACCGCGTTATATACGCTTCCGCTTAGCGATCTACAAGGGTATGTAGATACAATCTCCTCTCATAGATGGTCATCACCATGGATAGATCTTGTGTGCGCGTAGGAATTTTTTTGTTTCCCGTGCGACGTTCCCCAAGAGAAACGACGTACAATTATCGTGGTGCTCTGAAGTCATATTCTTTGCTAATATATTCACACTTTGAGTGTATGACTTCATGAGTTGAAGACAAACGTTACTTCGTGTGTTGTGGACCAACGTCATCTATATGCATAAGCATTAGGATGTGTGTCCATTCATTGGACATTTGAGAATTCTAAGATATTTAGCTCACACCACAACTTGCAAAACCTCTTCTCATCCAAAGGCTTCATGAAGATATCAGCCAGTTGCTCTTCTGACTTCACAGATTCGATGACGGTGTCGCTCTTCAACACATGGTCACAAAGAAAATGATGTTGTATCTGAATGTGCTTTGTCTTTGAGTGTTGTGCCGGGTTGTAGGCGATCTTGATAGCACTTACCTTCTTTTTGTTGATGTCGTAGTCCCTGAGAGTTTGCTTCATCCATAGAAGTTGTGTACAGCACGCGCCAGCAGTAATGTATTCAGCTTCAATAGTGGAGAGTGAGACACAGTTTTGCTTCTTCGAAGACCAACACACCGGTGATCGTTCAAGAAAGTGAAAAGTGCATGATGTAGTCTTGCGATCAACTCTGCCACGAGCAAAATCTGATTCTGAATACCCAATGAGATCAAACTTGGAGCCCTTTGGATACCATAATCCTAGCGCTGGGGTGTGAGCCAAATATCAAAGTATTTGCTTCACTGCGAGGTGATGAGACTCCTTTGGTGCCGCTTGGAATCGGTCACACATGCAAATGTTAAGCATTATATCTGGCCTAGATGGACATATGTACAATAAAGAGCTAATCATGCAGGAATATACCTTCTGATTGAATTCTTTTCCCTTTTCATCAGTGCAGAGGTGGCCATTTGTTGGCTTGGCGTCTTGTAGCCTTTACAATCTTGCATGCGAAACTTCTTGAGGCAGTCTTTAAGGTACTTCTCCTGTGCTACGAAGGTCCCATTTGGTTGTTGTCGAATCTGAAGCCCTAGGAAGAAATTCAGCTCTCCCATCATAGACATATGGTATTGCTCTTGCATCATCAATCTAAACTCATCATTGTATCGATTTTTAGTGCATTCGAAGATGATTTCATTAACATAGATTTGACATACAAACAGTTCACCATCATATGATTTCGTGAAAAGAGTGGGATCGAGTGAACCAGGGTCGAAGCCTTTCTCCCTGAGAAATTCCTTGAGTGTGTCATACCAGGCCCTTGGTGCTTGCTTGAGGCCATACAATGACTTGTTGAGCCGGTAGACCATGTCGGGGTGTTTTGGATCTGCAAACCCTCATGGTTGAGCAACATATACTTCTTCCTCAATCTTACCATTGAGGAATGCACTTTTGACATCCATTTGGTACAAGCATAAATCATGATGGTTAGCGTAAGAAAGCAATATGTGTATGGCTTCAAGTCTATCCACAGGTGCAAAAGTCTCGTCGAAATTAATACCCTCAACCTGTGTGTAGCCTTGAGCAACGAGTTGTTGGCCAGATTCATCTTTCTTGTTGCGGTAGATCCACTTTGTGCCGATGATGTTGTGCTTGCATGGATAGGGATGCTTGACTAGCTCCCATATGTTGTTGATCTTGAATTGATGAAGCTCTTGTTGCATGGCTTGAATCCATTCCGATTCCATGAAGGCTTCATCTACTTTGGTGGGCTCTGAGATTGACACAAAAGCAAAGTGCCCACAAAAGTTAGCCAATTGGTTAGGTCTTGAGCGAGTGAGAGGACCTCATGCATTAGTGTTGTCGAGCATCTTCTCAATTTGAACTTCATTTGCCGCATGAGGATGAGCAGGTCAAAGACTTTAGTTCTACTGCAAAGCATTGTCTTTGTCAGCAACATTGTCTTCAGGAGCAACATTGTCTTCATGATGGTCTGGTGGACGGATGATGACTTCCTCTACAACTGGTTCCCCCGGTATGATTTCACGAGTGCCCATCAGTCGAATAGCTTCATCTGAAGGAAGTTCATATATAATAGGAGCAGGTGCTCTCTTTGCGAGCCATTAGTTTCATCGAACCGCACATCTACAGTTTCAACAATTTTATTGTGGAAAATGTTGAAGATTCTGTAGGTGTGCGAGTCCATTCCATAACCAAGCATAAAACCCTCATGTGCTTTCGGTTGAAATTTTGATGTGTGGTGTGGATCCCTAATCCAACATATTGCACCAAAGACTTTGAAATAACTTACATTGGGTTTCTTACCAGCTAGCCGCTCATATGAGGTTTTCTTGAGGAATTTATGAAGATATACCCAATTGATGATGTGGCATGCAATGCCAATGCCTTCAGGCCAGAATTTTCTTGGCGTCTTGTATTCATCAATCATGGTGCGATCCATCTCAATAAGTGTCGTGTTCTCGCGCTCCACAACGTCGTTTTGCTGTGTTGTGTATGGAGCAGAGAACTTGTGAGTGAGACCCAGAGAGTCAAGAACGGTATCCAACCATGTGTTCTTGAATTCTTTTCCATTGTCACTCCTAATATGCTTGCTCTTGGTGTTGCAGTTGGTCATGCACTTGTTTGCAAAGCGCTTGAAGACTTAGTGCACTTCACTCTTACAAAGTAACATGTGCACCCAGGTATACATAGAGTAATCATCAAAGTTTTAAATAGCCAGCTATAGCTGGGCTATAGCCTCCCAGGAGTCCTCCCGCTGCAGCTAGGGCCTTCAAACGCTATAACGAGGATAGCCGCTCTTATCGCCATTAAACCGCTATTACCGTTAAAATGGGGCCCAAATTTTAGCGGCTAAGCTTCGCACTAGGGGGATAAAAATTTGGCCCAAAATTTTGTTTGCGCGGCCCAATATATACAACAAAACAACCTGAGGAGCCTAACCCTAGCCTTATCTCCTTATCTCCTCGAACAGAAAACGAGCGACCATGGCGGCGCGTGCGACCCATCCGGGCTAGCTCCTGCTGCCGGTCACGCTTGCTCCAGCTCCCTGCCTGCCCTAACTCCCGTTCACTGGCCGCGCTAGATCCTACTGTCGGCCGCACTAGCTCCCGCTCGGTGGCGACCCAGGCTGCACGCCTCCCTGACTGCTGCTGCTACCCTTGACTGCCTCTTCGATCTGCTGCTGCTCCCGGCAATGATGTGAGGCAAGAGACTCTAACATACTCTCTAATCTCTGGTAGTGCCTTACATGTACGTATAGGATAAGTGATGTTTGTAAATTTTGAGATGGACTAGTATAGTAGATCTGTTGATACATGTACGTATAGGATGAGCTGCAGTAACCAAATCAGACGGCATCAGGATCTGACATAAAAATCATGGTAATTAATCGAGGTGGTGTCAAATTTGGGTGGTGTGTTATAATTACCTTTTGGTGATTTCTCCGGTGGAACTATCTCGGTCAGCTCAGACTTTGCAGGAGAAGCAGCAGCCACGAGGCTCTGCAGAGAGCAAGCTGCAGAAACATTCAAAACTCATTAATTAGCCGTCAGAAAGAAAACCACATTCAAATTAGTAATTCATATTATAATTTCATTAGTATAAAACGAACTTTGAATTTGCCATGGCGAAAACTATAGAAGATTTCTCCATTTCATCGGTACAAAATGAGCTATGATTCTTTGCTTGTCGTATGGACAGAAATTTCATATTCTTTGTAATTTTTTGTTTTGTAGGTGCTGGTGTATCAAGCACTGCCTCAGTAGAACAACCTGCACAAGCTCCTGTAGCCTCAGATGATCCTGCTTGGAAGTATTGTTCTATTCCAGATGTGAACAAGAAGAATGCTCTGAAGTGTAATTTCTGTGACAAGATATGTACTAATGTTGTTACAAGGGTAAATTTACACCTTGCTTGCATTAAAGGTAACAATGTTAAACCTTGACCAAAGGTTCCTACTGACGTTAAGAAAGAAATGTTGGCTTTGCTCCTAGCGAGTAATGATAGGAAGGATAAGAAAGTTGAGGAATTGGAAATAATGAGACGTAAAGTTAACTTGAATCATGCAGATGGAGAAGAAACTGATGAGGAGAGTGGCAATGCGGTTGTGGTGTTGAAGTCAAAACCCGGCAAGAGTAGCTTCATTGGTGGATCTATAGAGAAGTTTTACAAGTCAAGTACTATAGAAGAATCTGTCAAGAAAAAAAGCCTTAGCGAAAAGACTCAAACATTGTTGTCAACTCAAGAAAGAGAGGCGAAGAGGAATAGAGCTTGTGAGTACATATGCCAATTCTTCTATGAAGCTAGCATCCCACACAATGCTGTCACACTTCCTAGCTTTGCTTGTATGCTTGAGGCCATTGGACGTTTTGGCAAAGATTTGCAGGGGGCTAGTGCATATGATATGAGTGGACCATTCTTGTAGAAAAGGAAGAAAAGAGTGATGGATACATTTAAGGGCCATAGGGAAACATGGGAGCACACCGGTTGTACAATCATGACGGATGCATGGACAGATAGGAAGTCTAGGGGAGTGATGAACCTAGTTGTTCACAGTGCTCATGGTGCCTTATTCTTGAATTCAGTTGACTGCTCGGCTGTCAAAAAAGATGGAAGATACATCTTTGAGCTTGTTGATGATTGCATTGAAGATATAGGGGAAGACAAGGTTGTACAAGTGGTGAATGACAATGCTAGTGTCAATACAGCAGCAACAATTTTACTGAAAGCAAAGAGGCCTTCCATCTTTTGGAATGGATGTGCTGCCCACACAATCGATCTCATGCTCGAGGACATAGGGAATCTTGCACCGGTTGACAAAACTATTTCCCAAGCAAGGCAAGGGCTGTCTTCTTGTATGCTCATATAAAGGTGTTGACTTTGATGAGGAGTACCCTTAAGAAAGACCTTGTGTGCTCGGGTGTTACAAGATTTTCCACAACTTATCTCAATCTAAAAAGCTTGCAAGATAACAAGAATGGGCTGCAAAAACTCTTCAGATCAGATGAGCTTGATGAAATGGGCTACTTAAAGAAGGACAAAGGGGAGAAAGCTTGCAAAGTGGTGAAGTCTGAGGCCTTCTAGAAATGTGTTGATACCGCTATCAATTTCTTTGAGCCAATGGCCAATGGCCAATGTGTTGAGAAGAATGGATAGTGATGTGCCAACAATGGGATTCTTCTATAGTTGCATGTTAGATGCAAAAAAGGAAATTTTGTTGAGGTTCAACAATGACGAGAGTCGCTGCAAACCTGTTTTGGATATCATTGACAAGCGGTGGGACAACAAGCTCAAGAAGCCGTTACATTTGGCTGGGTACTTTTTGAACCCCTACTACTACTATCCAAACAAGGTTCAAATTGAGAAAGAGGGAAAATTTAGAGCAGCCGTAATCACATGCATTGCAACGATGATTGAGAATGAGGAAGAACAAGATACAATGATTGAAGAAATAAAACTATATCAACGTGAGAAGGAGTCCTTTGGAGCAGACATTGCGACAAGACAGAGAAGAAACAAGAACTATGATCCAAGTGAGTGCTTGTTCATTTGATCTCAGTTCACCTTTGTCATGTTTTTATTTGTCTAACTAATAATATGTTCATCATGCAGCAACATGGTAGTTGAATCCTGGAACAAGCTCACCAAACCTGAATAATTTAGCACTAAAGATTCTGAATTTAACATGCAGCTCCTCAGCTTGTGAGCGAAACTTTTCAGCATTTGAACATGTAAGAGATCTCTCAGCTTGTTACTCAAATTTGCATGCTGTAGCATTGTACCCATTAGTACGAGTAGCAATTTGACCATTAATAGTAATTTATTGTCACAAGTATTACAACAACATGTTCTTTATTGCAGATTAGACATCTATAATTCTACACTTATATGGCTGTTGTTGGTTACTAAAAATTGTATACACCGCACAGGTCCATTCAAAGAAGCGCAATAAGCTACTTAGTGATAGGCTTAGGGACCTTGTCTTTGTCAAAGTCAACTCAAAGTTGATTGATAAGAAAAAGAACAAGAGAAGAGATCCCATAGAGAAGATAGTTGATGATGTTCTTGAAGATGATGAGAATGAATTCATTACGGGGATTGTTCCCGAAGACAATCCCAAAGTTCAAGAAGAACAAGTTGATACTGAAACTCAGCAACTAGAAACATCAATGTCTCACGCCCAAGGAAAGCGTCATGCACACATTAGGAAGAAGAGGAAGAAAAGCGTGCATTCTTTGCTTTATTCCATCCAAGAAGATGTTGTACTTTCTGATTGCTCCAGTTCTTCATCTTCGGAACAGAAGGTAATCGACGTCAAGATAATGAGATGCTCTCTGATGCTTCAGATGACTTATCTGAGTGATGGCATGCAAATCTTGCTGGCTATCTAAACTTGCTATTGCTTGATCTGAACTTGTTGTATCTGTGATCTTGCTGATGTTGGTCTCATGGTCTGTAATTTGTGGACAGAACTATGTCCTCAACTAGCTGTTGCTACATGCTACTTGCTTTGGTTGGTTATGTAATATTTGGACAGAAGTATGTCCAGAACTCCTGGTTATTCGTGTCTGTTATGTGAATATTTTTATGTCCCTGAAAATCATTGATATATATCTGAAGATATGCGGCCGAAAATTTTGATTTTTTCTCATGATTTACCAAAACCGCTAAATCGGCTTAGCCGGCTATAGCTAGGCTATAGCCTTCCGTAGCTGCTGGAGAAGACGCTGCTAAATGCAGTAGCTGGCTATTTAAAACTTTGGTAATCATCAACAATTACGAAGCCATATAGATTTATAGTGGTAGAGAAAGTGGAATAGTGATTAGGGTTGAATAAGTCCATGTGGAGTAGCTCGAAGGGAGTGGAAGTCGTCATGATAGTCTCCGACGTATGTTTATCCCTAGTCATTTTTCCTGCTTCACACGCACCACATATACGGTCCTTCTTGAACTTTACACCCTCGATGCCAATGATGTGATTCTTCTTGGCGAGTGTATGCAAGTTCCTCATACCAGCATGTTCTAGCCGTCGATGCCATAGCCAACATTCTAAAGCCATTGCTAGAATAAATGTGGCGAGCAGTGGTCCTGCAGAGAAGTCTACCATGTAGAGATCACCTCTTCAAAAACCTTCGAATATTTGGTTTTGTCAGAGGACATTAGTATAATGCATCAAAAAAATCGAAAGATGACAAGCATGTCAACATAACAAAGCATTGAGACAGACATTAAGTTGTATCCAAGGGATTCGACAAGCATCACATTTTCCATGTCCCTATCCCTTGATATATCAACTCTACCTAGTCGCATCACCTTTTTTCTGCTTTTGTCGGTTGTAGGATTGAAAGTATGTCTAGAGGGGTGGGGGTGATTAGACTACTTGACAAGATAAAAATTCTGCCTTTTCCCAATTTTAGTTGAGGGGCAGATTTGGCAGTTAAGGCAAGTCAAGTACACCCTACACATGCAGTTCTAAGAGTGTAGCGGCGGAATGTAAAACACGCAGGTGTAAAGTAAAGGAGTAAGGTAGGGGGATCAAACCATGAGGTTGACACGGCGATTTTTGGCATGGTTCGGATAGGTCGCACTATCTCACGTCCATGTTAGTGGAGACTTCAACCCACAGAGAGTAACGACTGCAAGAGTCCACGGAGGGCTCCACCCACGAAGGGTCCACGAAGAAGCGGCCTTGTCTATTCCACCACAACTTCTGTCCACGGAGGACTAGCCTTACTCATGGTAGATCTTCACGAAGTAGGTGATCTCCTTGCCCTTACAAACATCTTGGTTCAATTCCACAACACGAAGTAGGAGGATCCCAAGCGACACCTAACCAATCTAGGAGGCACAAACCTCCAAAAGGTAATAGATGTGGTAGAACAATGAACTCCTTGATTTTGTGCTTCTAAAGATAGTCTCCTCAACACAAAATCACTCTCTTAGTGAATAGGCATGGGTAGGAGAGATTGATCTAGTGGAAAGTACTTTGGGGAGGCTAGAGATAAAGTTTCAAATGATTGGATTGGAATATCTTGGTCTAAAAATATGAGTAGGTGGCTCTCTCTCAAAAAAAAGGATCTGGAAATGAAGTTTGTGTTCTAAGTGCTTCTCCCACGAATGAGAGGTGGGTGAAGGTGTATATATCGGCAGCACACAAAATCCAACTGTTACACCAAAAGTGGTAAACTCAGTGACATGAAAGTGGGAAACTCGGTGGTAGCGACATGCACTAAAGGCAGCGACTTTTGAATCTCGGTTAGACCGATATATGAAACTCAGTAGCACCGAAAAAGTGACTAACAGTCAGATGAGCAAAATCGGTGACACCGATACTCAAACTCGGAAATTCCGATTTTGTGTATCGAGGCAACCGAAAGTTGGTCACCCAACTCGGTAGCACCGATTTGGTTGAAGTGGCTAGGGTTCTCTGTGAGGTCAAACTCGGTGGGTTCGTAATATGAAAGTTGGTGACACCGAATTTGAGTATGTGGTTTTGGATAGAATGGATATGTGTGAAAAATGATTAAGTATTTTGATGGCTATCTTTGAGCTCTTCAGCAACCAGTTCATTTTAGTACCTCACCCCCTTTTAATAGTATTGGCTTTCCTATGGACTCAAAAGTGATTTCTCATAAATAAAATGAAGAGTCTTCTAGCTTGAAGCTTGATCCAATCCTAATCCTTTCTTGCATCAAGGGTCATCTCCACATAAGCCTTTAGCGGAAGCATCTTTTGAAATTTTCTGAAATATACTTGGATAAACATATTAGTCCAATGATGTGTATGTTGTGATAAATTATCAAAACCACCCTAGGGAGCAATTGTGCTTTCAGTATCCCCCTTTTTGGTAATTGATGACAACATATAGATCAAAGATTCGACAAAAGATATAATCAGTGATTAGCATTGACGCTTTGAGAAGTATGTGAAAAGTAAGGGCTCCCCCTAAATTTGTGCATCACTTAAAAATTGTGTTTGAATGCAAATGCACAATCAACTAGGATCATGGGTCACTACTCCATGTCACATATATCTTGGTGGTGCGCATACAAGATAAGAATGAATAGTAATGCACATGACACCAACAAGATAAGTGGATGATCATCACATGGTTAGCCAAAAGATAATAATGTAGCATCATACAAGATAAAGCGTATGATCAAACACAGGAACTGGATAAAGTCATCCAAAATATCAAAGTTTGTAAAACCAAATGAGAGCAAATAAAGTCAAAAGCTCTCTCTCACTCGAAGCTATATGATCTATACATTTCCCCCCTTTGGCAACAAGTTACCAAAAAGTTCAAAAGTATAGAGCTAATTGTATCTCTGGGCAGCTGAAGAGCATCCACAAAGTCTTATGCAGAATGTTCTGGAGCTGGAGGAGTGTATACTCGAGGTGCTTGAGCTAGGGCTGGAGCTGAAGGTGCACATGCTTGAGCTGATGAAGTTTGTCTTGTCTCCGGAGGAGGTACAACAGCTGACCGAGGCTTGGTGCTGAACTGAGTGGTGGTGCGAGGAGACGAATCTTCATCATCACTGTCATCATCATTATCATCTGAGCGTGGAATCTTCACTGAGTTAACTTCATGTTGAACCTGTTTGACTATAGTGTTCAACTCCATAACCTTCACATCCATGTCATGAAACTTTGTTTCCATGACTCGCTCTTGGCTTTTCTGATTTTGCAGAATCTCTGAGATGTTATTCTCCATGCTTTGGACAGAGCTAACTAGAAATTCGATTTGCTCGGCTTGAGTTCAGAGCTATGGATCTGGTGGTGGCACATTCCTAGCAGCCTCAGCTTCTGCTGCCTCTGCTGCCATTCTGGCTGCAACTGAGCCATTATCATTGTCATCCATCACCACTTCATTGTCTTCAAACTCTGGATGAAGAGGTAAAGGGGACGATCAAGGAGATATACATGCTTGCCTAGCTTGGCATTGATAAGGATGTGAATGTAAGGGGAATATCCACATGATCTCTTCTGATTAGCAGCAGTCTGATGACGAGATGATGTATATACTTCTCCCTCCTTGTTGGTTACCCCAAGTGGAAGGTTGAGATGTAGTCAGCAGCAAGTTTTCCCTTACACGAAGACTGTAAGGTTTATCGGACCAGGAGGACTCCTAGGATCAACAAGTAGGTGTCTCCCACCCTGGCGCTAGCAGAAGACGTGGACCTGCACACACACAAATAACTTTGCTCCCAACGAGTACCGAGAGGTTGTCAATCTCTCCGGCCTTGTAGTTTGCAAAGGATCAAAACACAAGCGGGAATAGTAATAGTGATTGCAACGGGAAAGTAAATAAAAGCAGTAAATGATGGAGGTGTAAGCAATGATGGTGATATGGACCGGAGTTACATGATGTTCACTAGTGATGTCTCTCTCCCAAAAGACGATAAACAACTATGCTTGGGTAAAGAAATTACAGATGGGCAATTGACAGAATTAGTGAACGCACCGCAATGCTAATTATGCTACTTGAAAGTTAGAGGCTCAATAGTAATGGGCAGTACGCAAAGACAAGTAGACCATTTATTCATCAGCATCTACTTACTAATCATCCACCTTGATATATCTATCCAGAACATCTCGCTGGTATTAAGTTGCGAGCCCCATCCAAAGTGTAAACTCAAAGCAACGGACAACTGCATTAACGAACTGCGCGTAAGGTAAACAATCCTTGCAACCGTTGTCACGAGCACCAATGTTTTATCCCTGGTGGCAACACCACATCCCCTAGTCTCATGTTTCTGTCACTCAAGCAAGACATCAGGGGGCCTGAACCCACAATCATGCATAACACTCCCTCTTGGAGTTGCAATCTAATACTCGCCCAAAGCAATATAAAGCAACGGAGAATATGCATGAATCACTAAAGAACATAATATAAAAGGATAATAATATATATAACTCATAACAATCTGAACATAATCTCATAATCCATCGGATCTCAACAAACTGAGCATAGCAATAGCATGAAAATTACATAGGTGCCTTGATCATGTAGTGCAGCTCACAAGGACTAATCATGGAAGCACAAGATTGGAGAGAAGACATCACATAGCTACTGGTCATGGACTCATGGTCCAAGGAGGACTACTCACGGCACGTCCGAGAAGCGTCCATGGCGGTGGAGAAGCTCCCGGAGGTCAATCCTCCCTCCGACAGGGTGCCGGGAAGAGGTCTCCTGACGCTCCCGATCTCAGAAGCGCTACGGCGCCGGAACGATAGAGAAATTTGCGATTCTGGATCCCGTATAGGCTTTTCCTCGACGAGGGATAAATATAGGTGAAAGGAGGGCACCAGAGGGCGTGGGCCCCATCGAGGCGTCCTCCTGCCGCGGCCTCGGGGATGGCCGCACTCACAGGTCGCCTGGGCAGCCCCTGGCACCCCTCTGGCCCCCTTTCGTGCTTCGTGAAGCTTCTGGTGTGCTGATTTTTATATTTTTTTTTTCTTGGGATTTTTGGGGCTCCGGAAAATTGGCTAAAATCCCCTGCAAAAAAGACATTAGCAGACAAAAACCGGCACTGTGTGCACTAGTTAGTAGGTTAGTCCAAATATGTGTAAAAAGATATAAAAGTGTAGCAAAACATATAACAATGTCACCCAAAAGATCATGGAACAAGCGGAAATTATAGATACATTTGGGACGTATCAACATCCCCAAGCTTAATTCCTGGTCGTCCTCGAGTAGGTAAATGATAACACAAATAATTTCTATAGTGACATGCTAAAACACAGATAAGAACTTCAAAGTAAAACAAGTGAGATATGCAATTCAAGTCAAGACAATAACAAGCAAGAGTCTATATCTAGTATTAAAATGAGCAAAGTAAGAACATAAAGGTGCAAGAGCTCTCGGTGTCCGTGACTCGAATATCTCCAAATGGTGTTTATGTGCAAGAAGTAGGAGATGGGTTTAGAGCATAAAATATATTTTTTAATTGAGAGCTCAATCTACTAAACCTCACACTTGGTCTCCTTCAGAATCTTATTTTGACTCATCCCCAGACCACTAGTCAGGCACAACTCAAAATGATCCTCTCCCTTTCAACTTTGAGCACTCATGCAATGGATGAGCGTAAGCAAGATATGTTGGCACTTAGGATGGGAAATAGAATAATGATGGGGAAGGAAGACAAAAAGGTGTGAAAGTCTCACATCAATGAGGACAACCATAGGCGAGAGAAAGCCAAATGATAGATATGATGTGAGGAGTAGGGATTGCCATGCAACGGATGCACATATGAGCTAAGGTAAGCTCTCCAATGGAACTAGTGGGGGTGCATCCAACTTGCTTGCTCACAAAGACCTAGAGCTCATTTGAGGAGGCTCATCATTGGAATATGCAAGCCAAGTTCTATAGTGTAAGGGTCCCCACATAGCTATGCATGAATGATAATCTCTATGTAGTACAAATATAGCAATGGAGTACAAGTGTGGATCTTTCAAAAGGAATAGTAGTGTTGCCCCTTTCTTTCTTTTATTTCTTTTATTTCTTTTTTTCTTTTATTTTTTTATTTTTGTGTGGCCTCTTTGGCTATTTATTTTTATCTCTCATTTGTCATCTTTGGGATCTTTTAATTTGTCCTCTTTGGGATCTTTTCCTCACTTACGGGCAACACTCTATGATCTACAAGAATAAAAAGGAAAATCATCACACTTCATAAGAAGTACTCAACATAAAGACAAGTGAAAACTATCATGATGTATGCAAATGTATGCCTCTGCCAGTGTAGCAGGATATGCAATGATACTAGCGCGTCATGTAGCAATAATAAGGGCAAGGCCCAACTATCATGCGGCTCCTCGATCAAGCAAAAGCATCTATAACATGAAGATCAAGTCATGAGATGGTGGATGTTGCATGGCAATGTATCTCGGAAAGGCTATGGAAATGCCTTAATAGGTAGGTATGGCGGCTGTTTTGAGGAAAGATATAATGAGGATTATGATGAGAGAGCATATCATGCCAAGGGTTTGGATGCACCGGCAAAGTTTGCACCAACTCTCAAGATGAGAAAGGGCAATGCACGGTACCGAAGAGGCTAGCAAAATATGGATGCTGGAAGTGCCAACAATCGAATACTCACATTAGTCTGAAGAACTCATACACTTATTATCGGTAACTGTCTATCTAGTTAGGAAATTCACAAAGAGACAAGTACCCCGAGGAGGAGTGTTTGGGGGTTTGGTTATCCTTGCGCATCCTCGACCCATGGTAACATGAGGGTACTCTGTATATTCCAGCCCCTCTAGAGGTCACTGATCAATTTAGTAGCTAGAGTTCTCAACTAATTTTTAGTTTTTGAAAAACACACGGATTTCCCAAAATACGACACCTATCACTAATAGGCTCAAGCTCTTGGCACCAATAGTCCAAACGTTACTCAAATCAATACCTCAAAACTTTTCCGAGTTACTACTATACTTAAATAGCAACCTCAATTACCTACTCATGCAAGACGAACAACTCAGTGCAACAAGCCAACTCTCTAAACAAGATAAGCATGATAACTCAAGAGAGTTCCAAGATAAATCATAAATAATAGCTCTTAAAAATATATAGCATGAAAACTAAGAGCTAGGCATGACATCAACTAAGTAAAGATAGAGAACACACATAAAAGATAAGCATGAAAACCTATGTTGTGTTCTAGAGCGGAATGGAGCGTGTTTCTCTCCCAAACAAGGTAGGCTAGGTTTCGACTTGTTATGACCAGCAAGAAAAACTAAAACAAACTAAAAAGTAAAGAGCGGGACGCTCCAAGTATAGCACATAACATATGAAGTGATAAAAATATAGCATGGAGATGGACGAACCGATGATTGTTGATAAAGAAGGGGATGCACGGGGGCATCCCCAAGCTTAGACGCTTGAGTCTCCTTGAATATTTCTTGGGGGTTCATGGGGACATCCCCAATCTTGAGCGCTTGACACTCCTGGATCTTCTTTCATCATCTTCCATCGCATGCTTGAAAACTCTCTTCATAGGAAACTCATCATAAGCTGATTAGAGTGGTTAGTACGCATGATAAAATAATTCATTACCTAGTGGAAATAATGATTTTCATGAAAAGAAACTGTTTCTCATGATTTCCAAAAGGTTTTTGCAAAGTAAAAACAAGCTTAAGATTTGCAAAATGATGAAAATGCAAAACATGGCAGAATGTGTGAAAAGCAGAACAACATGTACTAAATAATTTTTTCGGTGTACTTCTGAAACTCAAATCAAAAAACTCAGAATAGATGCCAGAAAGAAAATTATATATAGCATGCTGTCAAAAGAATTTAGATGAAAAATATGATCTGGTGATTTTTGGATAATTTTTCCGTCAAGCAGACAGAATCTGTTTCTCGACAGCATGTCACAACTTTTGAACTTTCTTGCAATCGGAGGCTAAAACTGGGCACAAAGCTTGAAAATAAAGATACAATGATGTTGATACAGTAGTAACAAGCATCAAGACCACTAAAATTGAAAGTAAAAACAAATTGGGTTGCCTCCCAACAAGCGCTTTCTTTTATGCCTTTGAGCTAGGCATGATGCAAAAATATCAAGTATTATCAACTCTGTAAGAATAGCTTGCACGAATGACGGACTCATAAGGTAACTTAATATTCTTTCGCGGGAAGTGTTACATTCCCTTTTTAAGAGGAAATTGGAATCTAATGGTCCCCTCTTTCATGTCAATGATAGCAGCAACGATGCAGATAAAAGGGCGTCCCAAAATAATTGGACATGAGGGATCACACTCAATGTCCATAATAAGAAAATCAACGGGCACATAATTATCATTGACAACAATAAGAACATCATCAATTCTCCCTAAATATTTCTTTATGGAAGAATCAACAAGACAAACACCAAAAGAACATTGATCATAAGGTTTCAAATCAAGCATATCATACATTCTTTTTGGCATAACGGAGGCACTAGCTCCAATATCACATAAAGCAAAGCAAGAGATATTATTCAATTTAATCTTGACCATAGAATCCCAACCATCTTCTAGTTTTATAGGAATAGAAGTCTCTAGCTTGAGCTTCTCCTCCCTAGCTTTGATAAGAGCATTGGTAATATGCTCGGTGAAGGCAATATTGAGTGTACTAGTGTGGGGGTCTTTAGCCATTCTTTGCAAAAAGGTGATAACTTCGGAAAGACTACAATTGTCAAAATCAAGGTTACTACCATTAATTAAAGTGGTAGTAATGTCATCTAAGCTCATTATTTTGGTAGTCTCTAAATTCAAAGGACTTTCTTGTCCTATAGTTGAGGTATTAGCATCACCATTATTAGGTCCATTTGGACTAGGGGTGTGATGGGTGCTAAAAAATTTGAGGTCCTCAACAACTTGTATAGTAGCAATGGTAATGTATGTAGGAAGGCTCTTAGTCCTATCTTCCTCTTCTTGAGATACAACCACTTCGGGTTTGGCCGCCATTTGATTAATCAAAGTGGCATGTGTGTGAGACATATTGGAGACTTGGGTCTCCGTGGTGGTGAGTCTAGTTTGGAGATTGGAAATCTCACTGTTCAGGCTCTCAAGTTGTCTTCCAATGTTTTGCAAAATATAAGAATGCTCATCTAATTGTCTAGAGAAGGCTTTGCTTTGTTCATATTGGGTGTGCATATAATTCTTTGTAGCCTTCTCTATCTCTAAAAGTTTTTCATAACTAGGTATTCTTCTATCATTAGGAGTGTAACTATAGGTGTTGTTGTTCCTATAGTTGTTGGGATTGCTACCAAAATTACTCCTATAAGCATTATTATTAAAATTGTTCCTAGAGATAAAATTAACATCAACTTCTCTCTTTCTTGAGCAACCAAAGAATTTAAAGGAACATCATGAGGATCAATAGGAGCTTGCTTAGTGAGTAAAGTCATGATCATGTCAACCTTATCATTAAGGGAGGAGATCTCCTAAACAGAGTTTACCCTCCTACCTGTTGGAACTCTCTCGGTGTGCCATTGAGAATAATTTGTCATCATCTCATCCAATAGCTTTGTGTCAGCACCAAGTGTTGTTGACATAAAGGTTCCTCCCGCGGACGAGTCTAACAGATTCCACGAGGTAAAGTTCGATCCTGCATAGAAAGTTTGGATAAGAATCCAAGTAGTCAAACCATGTGTGGGGCAATTCTTAACAAGAGATTTCATACATTCCCAAGATTGTGCAACATGTTCATTATCAAGTTGCCTAAAATTCATAATATTACTTCTTAACTGGATAATCTTAGCAGGCGGGTAATACTTCCCAATAAAAGCATCTTTGCACTTAACCCAAGAATCTATGATATTCCTAGGCAAAGATTGAAGCCACACTTTAGCTCCTCCTCTCAAGGAGAAAGGAAAAAGCTTAAGTTTAACAATATCACCATCTACTTCTTTATACTTTTGCATATCACAAAGCTCAACAAAATTGTTCAAGTGCAAGGCAACATCATCTCTAGCACCAGAGAAATGATCTTTCATAACAAGGTTCAGTAAATCAGGTTTAATCTCATAGGAGGTAGCCCTGGTGGCGGGAGCAGCAATTAGAGTGCAGATAAAGTCATTGTTGTTGTGACTAGTGAAGTCACACAACTTGGTGTTTTCAGTGGAACCCATAGCAGCGGCAACAAGCAAGAACAAAGAAACTAATTTTTTTGTGGTTTTTGGTGTAAGACTCTAAAGCAAAAAACTAAAGAGCAAACTAACAAGACTAAAAAGCAAAGGTAAAAGATAGCGTGCAACTCCCTTATCTTGAAGACTGGAGTCCCCGGCGACGGCGCCAGAAAACTTGCTTGATGATGAGATGATGTATATACTTCTCGCTCCTTGTTGGTTACCCCAAGTGGAAGGTTGAGATGTAGTCAGCAGCAAGTTTTCCCTTACACGAAGATTGTAAGGTTTATCGAACCAGGAGGACTCCTAGGATCAACAAGTAGGTGTCTCCCACCCTGGCGCTAGCAGAAGACGTGGACCTGCACATGCACAAATAACTTTGCTCCCAATGAGTACAGAGAGGTTGTCAATCTCTCCAGACTTGTAGTTCGCAAAGGATCAAAACTCAAGCAGGAATAGTAATAGTGATTGCAACGAGAAAGTAAATGAAAGCAGTAAATGATGGAGGTGTAAGCAATGGTGGTGATATGGACCGGAGTCACATGATGTTCACTAGTGATGTCTCTCTCCCAAAAGACGATAAACAACTATGCTTGGGTAAACAAATTACAGCTAGGCAATTGACAGAATTATGAACGCACCGCAATGCTAATTATGCTACTTGAAAGTTAGAGGCTAAATAGTAATGGGCAGTATGCCAAGACTAGTAGACCGTTTATTCATCAACATCTACTTACTAATCATCCAACTTGAGATATCTATCCAGAACATCTTGTTGTTATTAAGTTGCGAGCCCCAGCCAAAGTGTAAATTCAAAGCAATGGGCAACTGCATTAACGAACTATGCATAAGGTAAACAATCCTTGCAACCGTGGTCACAAGCACCATTGCTTATCCCTCGTGGCAACAACACATCCCCTAGTCTCATGTTTCTGTCACTCAAGCTAGACATCAGGGGGCATGAACCCACAATCATGCATAACGCTCCCTCTTGGAGTTGCAATCTACTACTCGGCCAAAGCAATACAAAGCAACGGAGAACATGCATGAATCACTAAAGAACGTAATATAAAAGGATAATCAAATATATAACTCATAGCAATCTGAACATAATCTCATAATCCATTGGATCCCAACAAACCGAGCATAGCAATAGCATGAAAATTACATAGGTGCCTTGATCATGTACGGCACCTCACAAGGACTAATCATGGAAGCACAAGATTGGAGAGAAGACATCACATAGCTACTGGTCATGGACTCATGGTCCAAGGAGGACTACTCACGGCACGTCCGAGAAGCATCCATGGGAGTGGAGAAGCTCCCGGAGCTCAATCCTCCCTCCGGCAGGGTACCGGGAATAGATCTCTTGACGCTCCTGATCTCAGAAGCGCTGTGGCGGTGGAACGATAGAGAAATTTGCGATTCTGGATCCTGTGTAGGGTTTTCCTCGACGAGGGGTAAATATAGGCGAAAGGAGGGCACCAAAGGGCGTGGGCCCCACCTAGGCGGCCTCGTGGCGCGACCTAGGGGTGGGTCGCGCCCACAGGTCGCCTAGGCGGCCCCTGGCACTCCTCTGGCCCCCTTTCGTGCTTCGTGAAGCTTCTGGTGCGCTGATTTCTATATTTTTTCTTGGGATTTTTGGGGCTCTAGAAAATTGGCTAAAAGCCCCTGCAAAAAAGACATTAGCAGACAGAAACTGGCACTAGGTGCACTGAGTTAGTAGGTTAGTCCAAATATGTGTAAAAAGATATAAAAGTGTAGCAAAACATATAACCGTGTCACCCAAAAGATCATGGAACAAGCATAAATTATAGATTCGTGTGAGGTGCCTTGATCATGTAGGGCACCTCACAAGGACTAATCATGGAACAAGCATAAATTATAGACTAATCATGGAAGCACAAGATTCACAGTCCTCCGGATAGTCTCTATTATCGAGTCCATCACTCTGAATCTGGTGTGAGTGTCCAAAAGGTGCATCAAGTTGATGGAGTGACCTCTGATCATCCTATCATCACCTGATTTAGGCATCAAGGTGTGTCTCAGAATAGTGTTAGTGGTTGCTATTCCTGCTTGCAAGAAGTACACAGAGCCCATCTAGTGAGTTGCTACATACTTGTGAGGAATTGGCTTGTACATATTGTCCATAGAGTTGTGACTCTTCTTTGCTTCAGAATACACATCAAGATAGGGTCACCAATGATAGTGGCCCCCTCATCAATTGTTGACTCATATTTGTGACCATCCGTCATCGAGACAATAGAACCATCTCCATAGAAATGAATAGTCGAGTAGAATTGCATGATTAGTTCATAATTCCATGGGGTCATCTCCTTTCCAACAAACTTCTCAATATCCACAGACTTGAAGTTTTCTTGCACATGGGGAAAGAAGTCTTCATTGGCTTTGATGTAAGCCCAGTCAACATATCGCATGTCACTAATAGCTATACTTTTGTCATACAAGACAGTCTCATAAAAATCTTGTTGTTCCTTGGATCAACAGCAGTTCTCCTTCGGACAACATATGGATCATTAGCTCTCCACTTTCTCAAACCTGCATCTTTCCTTTCCTTCATGTCTTTAGCTACTGGATGAGAATCATTATGAAGAGGCGGATGTGGTTGGAGCTTTCTCAGAATGGGTGCATTCTCATCTTCTTCTTCCTCTGCGGCAAAGGCACTAGAAGCATGGCCTTTCTCCTTAGCAGCTGCAGGAATGTCCTTAGTGGTCTTCTTGTGAGCTACAATCTACTTAGCCTTAGGAGGAGGCTTAGAAGCAGACTTCTTGGGCATGGCATCAACCATAAGCTTCTTCTTCTTAGGAGGAGGAGGAGGGTCAGCTGGAACTTCCTCTTCTCCAGCAACATCTTCTCGGTCCTCATACATGGAGGTAGATCTTCCAACAACATGAATTACCCTCTTATTGGCTCTCTTTGCACCAGAATTCTTAGGAATATTATCAATGGAAAGTGCTGTGAATTTCCTTAAAGAAGCAGGTGCTCTTAGATCAACAGGATTAGCATACTCCTTTCTGACTGTCTTCCTTGGAGACTTTGGAGGAGCTGAAGTTTCCTCCGGCACAAAATCTGAGTCCTCTTCATCTGAGTTGATCTTCTTCCTTTGCCTGGTGGCTGCCTTGGGCAAGCCATGGGAGTTGTAGGATCCAGGGTCAGAGTCAGTCTTCTCACGACTAGTGCTTGAGTCCATCTATACACTTGGTTCTTTATAGTCATTTTGACTATCATCTGATCCAGACATCTTGGCAGACAAAGCAAGCAACTAGCAGACCAGCAGACAAGCAGACCTATGAAGCAGATATAGATGAGCAGAAAGGATTGAGCATCACAAAACACAGAAGGATTTTTCAAATTTTGTAGTCTGAAACTTAGGGTATGATCTTCTGCAGGATGTAAATCGGTGGCACCGAGTTGGCAATTTCAGCGTCACCGAGAAGCCTTACTCGAGTAACAAAAGCTTGGTAGTCTCTTTTGGTGGAACCGAAAATATCTTCTTGGTCTCACCGAGTTGCTTCTCAGGAACGAAGGAAAATTGGTGGTACCGATTTTGCAAACTCGGTCTCACCGAGTTGCATGTTGCGGCAGATCAGATCCAAAATTTCAACTTCCTCTATGCTACGAGATACTCTGGTGGAAGGAAAGGGTTTGCACATCATAGTTTGTAGATAAACTTTCCCAATGCATAAGAATCGGATAGGGGAACTCGGAAGGAGATTGGAACCGTACCCTAACTTGGCGGCGGTCCGGCTATGACGGCAACGGTGGTGAAGAATCCGTCGACGGCGACAATTCCAAATGGCAGAGGCGCTCAGGGAGGCAAAGGCGACGACCAGGGGTCTTGGGGGCATCTTAGGGCTTTGAGGTGAAGGGTTTTTGACGATATGAATTGAAAGAACCCGTTCGCTTGAATATATACCCGTTCATTGTTGGTGTCACCGAGATTATGAAATCGGTGTCACTGAGTTCCTCTACTGTCACTTGACAGGGAAACTTGGTGTAACTGAGTTTGTGATTTCAGTTGTGTCGAGATTAAAAACCGAGATCAACTTTGGAATTCGGTGGAACCGGGTTTTTTGAGTTGGTTTCACCGAGATTCACAAAGAGGTTTTAGAAGGCATCCTTTGACGATACGGAATTTCGAGTGCTCCTTCACATAGAGGGATCGGCAAGTGCTTGTTCAAGTTTTGTGATTAAGCATGAATAGAACTTGAGATGGGATAGCATAGATATCTAGAGGAGGGTCCTAGGCATTCTTGTCCATCCAATTGGCAAAAGATAAATCAAGAGCCAAATAACAACGATTGGATGTCCTCGAATGAGCAAGAATATGTAGACCAACATGCTCAGATAATAAAATAATAAATAAAATATGGTGAACATGCACAAACATCCTAGCATCTATGAGGTACTTGGGCGATGACAAAGTCATCTACATATGAGTATATTAACATAGGAGCCAAGTAAGAACACTTGATCATAGGTCATACTCATCGTTAAGCACAAATGGGGTTACCACTTTTACATAATCATTAACGTGTTCATATCCTTAGGAGATGCTTATACTCAAGACTTAGAGTAAAGTTCCCCCTTGATATGACACCCCCCTAAGAGGGACAAACTAACCTTGGGTTTTGTCATAGAAGACTTCAAGTAGGTGAAGTGGTGGTGGATGCTCAATGTTGATGCAGATCATCTTGAGTTGGGAGCAATCCTTGTTCTTTCTCACTCTTCTCACCTACATGGATTAGTCCCAAAGAAAAAGGAACATGTGCAGGAATATCTATGGACATGGAGTCAAACACAAATGGGATGATGTCCAAAGATGCATTGTTACCTTGTTCCTTGCGTACCTTTGAGGGAATGTGTGAATCCCTGAACTAGTGCATATGGTTGAGGTTGATTGTAAATAGTTCTTGCCAAAATGAATGAGAGTGAATTTCATTGGCAGAGTCACCCCTCAAGAAATTTCTAGTTCTTCCTCTTGGGAATCCACATCAACTTGATGGGGATCCTTGGAGTTGTGGTAGCACTAGATGAGGTAGTGCTAGAAGTGTCCTTGGGAATCCACTTGACCTTGACTTGGGGTTCCTCTTCAAATAATTCAATGCTTTGTTGAAGCTTTCCCTTGCCCTTGTGGCCTTTTGGTGGAAGTTCATTTTGTGAGTTTGTTCCCTTCGGAGGAGTAGGATCATACTTCTTCTCTTGAGGAAAAAAACTTAGGAATGGGATATGGACATTCTTCCCAATCATCTCCGTCGACGTTGAAGTAGCCAACACATCGTTTATTGCAATGTCTTCCTTGCTTGCGTACAAGTTCCTCAAATTGTTTACTTCCGGCAAGACTCTTGAAGACACCTCTCTCTATAATCCCTTTCAATAAATCGTTTTCTTGCTCAAGTGTAACTTGGCTAAGAGAATCATTAGTGGAATCAACAGAGCTACTAGCAACAACATCATTAGATTTAGCTTTAGCATGATTGTTACTAGATGAAGAAATTTTCTTGCCTTTGTTACTAGTGTTTTTAGGTTTAACTCGTGGAACAAAAGTAGAAAAGAGTAATCATTTGGCTAGATAATAATAACTCTTCTTTCAAAGATCATCATTGATCGCTTTTAGGAACTCATCTCTTGCTCCAAGTTGAGCTTCTTGAAGTGTAGCTTCTCATGAGTTCTTGCAAGCTCTCTGTGATCTTCTAGAGCAGTTTAATGAGCTAACTTAAGAGTGTCTAATTCTTGACTTAGTCATTCAATTTATTTGTTATCATCATCATTCGATTTCTCTTGACTAGCATGATAATTAGCAAGTTCATTTTCAGTGCAACCACTAGTTTTATCAAAGAGCAAGTCATCTTCTCCTAACAAGTCATCCTCATCACTATTGAAATCAAGATACTTGGGGTGTGATACCTTGGGACCTTTAGTCCTGAAGCAGTTTCCGACTCCATAGTTTGGTGAATCAAATAAGTCATAGGAGTTGGAGGAAACAAGTGCAATGCCGACAACACCTTCATCTTGACTATAATCAGAGTTGGAGTGGTAGCTTCTCTCGGATTGGTTGTCAGACTCGGAGACAAAAACCCATTCACCAACATGAGCTTGATGTCTTCTTCTTGAGCTGCTCTTGGTGTATTTGTCCTTCTTCTCTGATTCCTTGCCTCTCCGTGAGTGTCTTTGTTCATAATGATATTTTCTATTCATTCTCTCTCTGCGAGGTGTCTCATCTCTTGAGCTTCATCTTTGAGGTGACTCTTCTCTTTGCTTATAGGTAGCCGATCACTCATTGGAGTAGTGTTCGTGCTTCCCATAGTTGTAGCAATTTCAGTCACGACTGGACGTAAGCTTCTCATTGTATCTTGAGCCTGCTCTTCTCTCTTTGCCTCTACTCTTGTAGAACTTGTTGAATTTTCTGACCATGAGGCTTATCTCTTCATTAGTGACAAGATTGTCCTTTGAAGTAGCGGGAGCATCACATGAAGCTTTGTAAGCACCGCTTGACTTGTTGTGTACCTCATCTTTGTCCTTTAGTGACATCTCATGAGCAATAATCCTACCAATGACTTCGGTTGGCTTGAGATATTTGTAGTTTGGCATCATTTGAATAAATGTGCACACGGTGACATACTTTCCATCAAGAGCTCTAAGTATCTTCTTGATGATGAATTTGTCGGTCATCTCTTCACTTCCTAAGCCGACAATCTCATTGGTGAAGAGAGCTAGCATAGAGTACATTCTAGCAACACCTTCACCATTCTTCATCTTGAACTTGTCAATATGACTTTGAAGCACATCAAACTTAGATTCTCAAACAGAATCAGTACCTTCATGCACATCGATAAAAGTATCCCAATTTTTTTTGCATTCTCAAGGCGGCTGATTTTGTTGAATTCTTTGGGGCATAGACAGTTGAAGATGATGTTGCAGTCTTGTCCATTGAGTTGTAACATCTTCAGTTCATTGCATGTCGCATCACGATCCGGTCCACGCCCTTCTCTGAAGAAATCACCTTGCACACCAACATGAATAACAACCCAAACATGAGGATTAAAGCCAAGAATATGCATTTTCATCTTATGCTTCCAACTAGCAAAATTAGTGCCATCGAAGTATGGACCTCTACGGTGATAATTTCTCTCACTAGACGCCATACTCTCCTAGGTTGTGAAACCAATGCAATGGAGACCAAAGCTCTGATACCACTTGTAGGATCGAAAGTATGTCTAGAGGGGGTGATTAGACTACTTGACAAGATAAAAATTCTGCCTTTTCCCAATTTTAGTTGAGGGGTAGATTTGGTAGTTAAGGCAAGTCAAGTACACCCTATACATGTAGTTCTAAGATAGTAGCAGCGGAATGTAAAACATGCAAGTGTAAAGTAAAGGAGTAAGGTAGGGAGATCAAATGCATGAGGTTGACACGGTGATTTTTGGCATGGATCCGATAGGTGGCACTATCGTACGTCCATGTTAGTGGAGATTTTAACCCGCACAAGGTATCGGCTGCGAGAGTCCACGGAGAGCTCCTCCCACGAAGGGTCCATGAAGAAGCGGCCTTGTCTATTCCACCATGGCTTCCGTCCGCGGAGGACTAGCCTTACTCACGGTAGATCTTCACGAAGTAGGCGATCTCCTTGCCCTTATAAACATCTTGGTTCAACTCCACAACACGAAGTAGGAGACTCCCAAGCGACACCTAACCAATCTAGGAGGCATCACCCTCCAAAAGGTAATAGATGTGGTAGAACAATGAACTACTTGCTCTTGTGCTTCTAAATATAGTCTCCTCAACACAAAATCACTCTCTCGATGAATAGGCATGGGTAGGAGAGATTGATTTGGTGGAAAGTGGTTTGGGGAGGCTAGAGATCAAGTTTCAAATGATTGGATTGGAATATCTTGGTCTCAACATATGAGTAGGTGTCTATATCTCAGAAAAATGGATCTGGAAATGAAGTGTGTGTTCCGAGTGCTTCTCCCACGAATGAGAGGTGAGTGAAAGGGTATATATAGGCAGCACACAAAATCCAACCGTTAAACCAAAAGTGGCAAACTCGGTGACACCGAAGTGGGAAACTCGATGGTATTGACATGCAGTAAAGGGAGCAACTTTTGAATCTCGTCAGACCGATATATGAAACTCGGTGGCACCGAAGAAGTGACTAACGGTCAGATGAGCAAACTCGGTGACAACGACACTCAAACTCTGAAATACCAATGTTGTGTATCGAGGCAACCGAAAGTTGGTCACCCAAACTAGGTAGCACCAATATGGTTTTTGGTTGCACCGATTTGGTGGAAGTGGCTAGGGTTCTCTGTCAGGTCAAACTCGGTGGTTCCGTAATATGAAAGTTGGTGGCACAAAATTTGAGTATGTGGTTTTGGACAGAATGGTTATGTGAGAAAAATGACTGAGTATTTTGGTGGATAACTTTGAGCACTTGAGAAACCAATTCATTTTAATACCTCACCCCTTTTAATAGTATTGTATTTCTTATGGACTGAAAAGTGATTTCTCACAAATTTAAAATGAATAGTCTTCTAGCTTGAAGCTTGATCCAATCCTAATCCTTTCTTGCATCAAGGGGCATCTCCACATAAGCCTTTAGCCAAAGCATATTTTGAATTTTTGTGAAGTATACTTGGATAAACATATTAGTCCAATGATGCATATATTATGATCAATTATCAAAACCACCCTAGGGAGCAATTGTGCTTTCATCGGCAAAGACGATGCGATCTTTGGTTGGATGTCAAAGAGTTGACTTCATCAACAGGCTTCGATCACGAGTCATGTGACTAGTGCATCCACTATCCATGATCCATTCGGTTGGACTGGATTTATCTTCCTGCATTGAGAATAAGTCTTGTTCACCAAGGCATGCAGCAACATCATGCATTGATGAAGATATTGCAGTGATAGAAATTGTAACACTGGATGGCATAAATGGAAAACTATTTTCATTTGTTTTCTTGCATCCAGACAATAATGTTTTCGGGTATCTAGAGATAGTATTCGAGTTAGGCTTCATTCTCTTTAGAGACCCAATGTTGCATGAAGATATTAGTTCTTCTTCACCACCCACATCCTAAGGGGTGTCTTAGAAGCAATAAGACATAAAGAAGCATCAAAGAACTTAGGCAATGTAGCCCTAATAGCATGTTTCACAGGAGGGTGAGAATACTCAAATGAATATGCAGATAAGTTTTTAGTTGGGTGAACATAATGGTTCATGCCATAGTCCTGATATTCATGAGTCTTTTGAGTCCTTCCCTGCGAAACATAGTTGTTAGTGCGATCATATGAAGACTTTTGCCTTCTCGAATACATTGATCTGGGCAATGTCTTCTCTTGAGAGATGTCGTCATGAAATTTACTCAAAGCTTCTGAAGAAGGCATTTGGGAACCCAGATCCTCTTCATGGGTGAACCATTCGTGCAATTAGTGTCAATGAACCTAGCAAATACTTCACCATTTTGACATTTGAACAGTTTGTAGTTGGAATCAAAGGATTCATCAATAATGATAGGATTAGCACACGTAAAGCCATATAATGTGGATGGATCAACTGTGGGGCCATTTCCAGCAAACCATGTGGCTTGGGGGTATTGCTGAGGCTTCCGTCAAAATCCATCAATATTGATGTTTTTCGAAGCCAACATCCTCTTTCCTAGGGTTTTTTTCACGATTGTCTTCCTGAGGACATCACACAAAATCTAATGTCCCTTCAGACTTTTCTACATACTTGTCTCAAACAATGTCTTCAACCTGTCATTGTCATCAGTGATAGTAGTCGCTTCCTCAGACGAGGGGTTAGATACCACAAATACAGTTGAAGATATTGCATTTTCAGAAGCATTTGAACATTCAGTAGTGGAATAATTAGCTTCACGAGCAAGGCATTTTAAGCATGGAGCATCAAATTCATCCTGAGTGGTACTGATCTGTTCAGCAAGGAGTGAGTTGTTTTCCTTCCAAAGATCCTCACAAGCCTCTTTCAAATTCTCAAGATCAAGTTTTCTTTGAAGATATTCAAGAGAAAGATTCTCGTGATCAGTTGAGAGAGAGTTGTGAAGATTTTAGAGATCCTCAAACCTTGAATGAACATCACGCATATCTTTCGCCATATCTTTGTTCACACTCATCTCGCTGCGCAACAGGTCACCGCTTTTCTCTATAGTTAGTTGCATTTTCTCCATAGCATTTTGTTGCTTAGTAGCAATTTTGACAAGTTTAGAATAGCTAGGTTTCAAGTCATCATCAGATTCAGCTTCGCTATGAGAGTCATAGCATGAATATTTCGAGGATACCTTGGAGCCTTTTGACATGAAGCAGTAGGCTGGAGCATTGTTGTCGCCACTGGCTTCAGTGTTGGTGAAGTGACCACTTGTCTTCCGAGTCGAAGACAGACGAGGCGACAAATGCAGAAGCCATTGTAAAATCAGCAATTTTAGAATGAGACTCCTCCTCAGATCCCTCTTCAGCTTCGGACCCAGATTCTGCATCAGAAACCATCTCCTAGCTAATGAAAGCATGTGCTTTGGAGATCTTCTTATGCGACGGAGACTTGTATGAAGACTTGTGATACTTCTTCTTCTTGTTGTCATCAGAATCATAGTTTTTGCTCTTCTTCTTTAATTCCTTCTCCCATCGAGGACAGTCAGTGATGAAGTGACCTACATTCTTGCACTTGTGATAGGATTGCTTCTTGGTGTCATGCAAAGACATTTTGCCAGATTTCTTGGAATCATGCCTTGAAGACTTCGCAAAGCGTTTTAACTTGGCAAACCTCTGGAACTTTCAAATAAGCAGAGCGAGCTCTTTGCCAAAGTCCTCGACACCATCAAAACTGCATTCAGATTTGCCTTCAGTGCATGAGAACGACCATAGCTGGAACTATAGGTTTCCCTTTTATCAGGTTGCTGGAATTCGTGAGTGTTGAGCCTCTCAACTATATCAGCAAGATCCAATTCCTTCTAGTTAGGGCGTTCTTGGATCATGAGGGAAAGGGTGTCAAAGGAATTTTCAAGAGATTTCAGTAGCTTCTTCACAACTTCATGTTTGGTCATATCAATGGCGCCTACTACAGTCAACTCATTTGAGGTATCAGTGAGATGATCAAACGTGTGCTGGACATTTGTGTTCTCAAGCCTCTTGAAGCAGTTGAATATGTTGTGGAGCACATCTACACGCGAGTCTCTCTGTGATGAGACACCTTCATTGACTTTGGATAGCCATTCCCAGATTTGCTTCCCAATCTCAAGATCACTCGCTTGGTTGTACTGTCCTTTGGTCAGATGATGTTCTTGGCGGTGGAATCCAGTTGAGAAAATCTCTTCACAGCAGCAGCGGTGACACCTTCACCAATCTTAGGAACACCAGCCATGATGACATACCAGAGGTTGTTGACAATGGCTTCGAGATGCATGCGCATCTTGTTCTTCGAGTATGGGTAATCAGTGCCATCGAAGAGAGGGCACGCTGCGGAAACCTTGATTATCCCTGGAGTCAACATAGCTAAAACTCAAGGTGGTCAAACTAAAACACAACAAGGGAGTACCTTGCTCTGATACCATTTGAAAGTGGTAGTTACCGACTAGAGGGGGGTGAATAGGCGATTTTTATGAAAAGCTTCGAAATAGTAAATATATTGAAAGTTAAGCGGAAGCGATACAGGATCAGGTTGGGATAAGTATCAAGGATCTATACAAAGCGTGTAATACTACGAAGACATCCAATCATGCAAAGTACAGTTATCATGCACACTAAGATATATCACAGATAAACTTAGGAAGTGTGAAGATAAACAATAGTTGGGAATGCCTTCGAGAATGTTTTTGAGAGAGATGATCAAGCAATGTATTCATAGTACAGTAAGTAACGAGAGTGAAGGATAGAACCAATAGCTTGACGAATACACATGATTTGTTGGACTAGTTTCAGTTGGTGTGGCAACTGTATGTCAGGTTAGGGAGGCTTAGACCTTGTCTTCACCTTGATCCCCTTGAGATGAAGTTTCTCAGACAACGCCCAATTACTCGGGTAAGTCTTCACGGGAGACTTATGAAACCCATACAAACTTGGTCACCTATCAATCCACAATTACTGTTGGATTTATCTAGACCATGGTCACCTGGCAATATAGAATGACTCTTGGATGCACTAGACCACGACGCCTAACCGTGTGGAAGATCACAGTATTCAAGTGTAACAAGTCTTCAATTCTCCCAGAATAGAATGACTTTGGTAATGCTCTAACACTCTCGCTCTAGGTGCTTGGGTTTATCCTCACATGATAGTTCTCTTCTCAATTTCTTCGAGTTGGGTTGCTCTAAAATGACAACAACCATATCAACTCTAAGCACCCACCAACTTATGATGCAGGGGGTAGGATATTTATAGCCTGTAGGAAACCCTACTTGATATGACCGAAATGATCCTGGGTCAATGGCCAACCGACACATGTTCCAACGGTTGGATTTCAAAGACACACACAACAACATTACTTGGGCTGCAAGTAATGCTGACTCAGCCAGCTCTGGAAGAGATTTCCTCTCAATGTCTTCGCTCGAAGACATAGGTATATGTGGGTTGAGTATTATGTGAGCACCTAAATTTGATCACATCGACCCCACTTGACAGTAATGTGGTTCCTATGACTTAGGAAATAAGAAACAAAACAACAAAAGATTGTATTCAAGCGATTATCTTCGTGCACTACTAAAGGCTTCGGCCATCATCAATGTCTTCGGACATTTTTGGGGGTTATCTTGGGTTAAACCGAATCTCGAGGGACTTCTATCTGTGTTACCCCATGAACTCTCACAAACACATTAGTCCCTCAATCACGTTCGTCTTCAATACTCCAAAACCAACAAAGGGTGGCACTAGATGAACTTACCCCCCCCCCTCGGATCTCTTTCCTTTCTTCACCATTGTTGCGGATCGAGATGGCTCCGAAACGACAAAAGTAAGCTCCTCCTATCCCTCCAATTAGTTTTTCTCAAATAGCTTTCGATTCAATGCATTATTTGCTTCAAGTCCACCCTATTGTTTAATTAGATTTTAATTTTTTTTATCCTAGTTTGTTTTAGTTTGATTCTAGATGTTATATGGGGTTGTATACGAACTTGTATTTACTTGTTGGAGAGATTGTACGTATTTTGAAGGTGAACTACATGATGAACCCTAGTTCATGTAAAAAAATATTGATATGATGCATATTGAAGGAATGAACTCCTAGTAGATGTTTGTGAATGTTTTTAATGACCCCTAGGTATGTTCTGATGTGATGAATGCTTGTGATATGAATCAACAATACGCATATAATGGATGTTGGAGAAAGATTGTATATATTTACTTATTCTTTACAAATTGTAGAAACAAAAGAATAATGTTAAAAAATTCTTATTTAAAATGAATTAATGGATCATGCTTATGAATCATGTTTAGAAATGAATGAATGAATACTTTTTACAATTTTTTGTTGAACTATGCGTATGCTATTTTAGTTATGCTTATGCTTATGTTTATGCAATTTTATTCAGGAGGACTCCTCTTTCAGACAACATCGACACCATGTATATCATGTTCGACCCTCGGTTCGACAAAGGTCATCATGCCCGTCTCATTGAGAATGGTGTGGTTATTACCATGTTGCTTGAAGGAAATCTTTCGAATTGATGAAAATAAGTTACTAATTATTTGGGTCTTCATTTTTACATATGCTCCTGCCACTACGGATGAGGGGTCATGGGACGACCATTAAGATGCAGTACGACAAGCGCTACACGCCGTACTACAGGAAAGCCCGAGTGTTGTTCGTCATGTAGTTCAAGCGCAAGCCGTTGACGCTCGTCCACTCAACTCTCACAGCTTTGATCGAATGGTGGTGGCCAGAGATACACATCTTCTCTCTTTCATGTGGGTAGATGAAGGTGGTCCTCGAGGATTGGGGGATGATTACGACCCTATCGATCGAGGGTCGTGCTCTCATTGGACGAGTGGAGAGGAAGAACTGGCAGTATAGTGTTAGCGCCCTCATCGGTGATTGCCCTCTGCTAAGAGTAACCGGACATCCAATGTACCGTTGCCATCGCTCCTGAACCACTGATAACCCACAAGTATAGGGGAATGCAATAGTTTCTGAGGGTAGAGTATTCAACCCAAATTTATTTATTCGACACAAGGGAAGCCAAAGAATACTCTCGAGTATTAGCAGTTGAGTTGTCAATTCAACCACACCTGAAAGACTTAGTATCTGCAGCAAAGTTTTATTAGCAAAGTAGTATGATAGTAACGGTAGCGGCAGTAACAGTAGCAGTAGTAATTTGTATAGCAAGTGTGACAGCAGTAGCGGTAAAGTAATTTAGCAAGGACCAGTATAGGAAAATCTCGTAGGCATTGGATCGGTGATGGATAATTGTGTCGGATGGCATTCATCATGTAACAGTTAAAACATAGGGTGATATGGAACTAGCTCCAGTTCGTCAATGTAATGTAGGCATGTATTCCGTATTTAGTCATACGTGCTTATGGAAAAGAACTTGCATGACATCTTTTGTCCTACTCTCCCGTGGCAGCGGGGTCCTAATGGAAACTAAGGGATATTAAGGTCTCCTTTTAATAGAGAACCGGAACAAAGCATTAGCACATGGTGAATACATCGGATCCTCATACTATGGTCATCTTCGGGACTGGTTCCGGCTATTATCACTCCGGGGTTGCCGGGTCATAACACATAGTAGGTGACTACAACTTGCAAGATAGGATCAAGAACACACATATATTGATGAAAACATAATAGGTTCAGATCTGAAATCATGGCACTCGGGCCCTAGTGACAAGCATTAAGCATAGCAAAGTAGTAGCAACATCAATCTTAGATCATAGTGGATACTAGGGATCAAACCCCATCAAAACTAACTCGATTACATGATAGATCTCATCCAACCCATCACCATCTAGCAAGCCTACGATAAGATTACTCACGAATGATGGAGAACATCATGGAATTGGCGATGGAGGATGGTTGATGATGACGACGGTGTCGATTTCCCCTCTCCGGAGCCCAGAACGGACTCCAGATCTACCCCCCCCCCCTCGAGGAAGAACAGGCGGTGGCGGCGGCTCCGTATCGTCAAACGCGATGAACTCTTCTCTCCTATTTTATTCTGGGCGAGAGAGGTTATATGGAGTTGGAGATGAAGTCGGAGGTGCCTGCCGGGCTCGTGGCCCACTGGAAGCGTATCATCAGTTGATTATTTCTCTAATATTTTTTATATATTCCATAAAAAATCCTCGTGAGTTTCCATGTCATTCCGATAACTTTTATTTCTGCACAAAAACAACACCATGGCACTTCTGCTGAAAACAGCGTCAGTCCGGGTTAGTTTCATTCAAATCATGCAAATTGGAGTCCAAAACAAGAGCAAAAGAGTTTGGAAAAGTAGATACGTTGGAGACGTATCAACGCCCCCAAGCTTAAAGCCTTGCTTGTCCTCAAGCCATTCAGTTGATAAACTGAAAGAGACAAAAGAAAATCTTTTACGAACTTTGTTTGATCTTGTTGTCGTAATTATGTCTAACTCATATTCAGATTTTCAGCAAGATCATAAGCTAACCACATAAGCAATGAATTTAGGTCTCATGGTATACTCATATCAATGGTGTAATTAACTAGCAAGCAATAATAATAAGTTTCAAACGTCAACACTTCAATCAAAATAATCATGATACAATATGAATGAATGGTATCTCGCTAGCCCTTTCTGAGACCGCAAAACATAAATGCAGAGCACCTTCAAAGACCAAAGGCCGACTGGAGATTGTAATTCATGGCAAAGAAGATCCAGTCATAGTCATACTCAATATCAATTAATAGCAAAGCATATAAATGATGGAGGTGCTCTCTAACTGGTGCTTTTTAATAAGAAGAGGATGACTCAACAGAAACGTAAATAGATAGGCCCATCGCAGAGGGAAGCATTGATTTGCAGAGGTGCCAGAGCTCATGCTTTTTAAAACCGAGATAAATAATTTTGGGTGGCATGCTTTCATTGTCAATGCGATGACCAAGAGTTTTCACCATCTTCCATGCTACACATATTATAGGCGGTTACCAAACAGAATAGTAAAGTTTTGACTCCCCCACCACCGATCAATCACACTCCACGACTAGCCGAATCCTCTGGTGCCGTCCATACCAACAACAATCCAGGGGGAGTTTTGTTTGCAATTATATTTTTGATTTGATTTGAGCATGGAACTGGGCATTCCGATTACCGCCCCCTTTCTCGTTAATGATAGTGAATAAACACGTATCGAGGATAACATGCCTAGCATGGAAGATATTGACCGCCCCTTGTCACCACATGAGCGGTTCGGGCATACAAAACAAATTATTATTTGAAGATTTAGAGAGTGGCACATGCAAATTTACTTGGAACGACACGTAGATACCGCATATAGGTAGGTATGGTGGACTCATATGGAACAACTATGGGTTTATGGAAGTGGATGCACAAGCAGTATTCCCGCTTAGTACAAGTGAAGGCTAGCAAAAGACTGGGAAGCGACCAAGTAGAGAGCGACAACTGTCATCAATATGCATTGAAATTAACCAATGTTGAGTGCAAGCATGAGTAGGATATAAATCACCATAAACATGAATATCGTAGAGGCTATGTTGATTTTGTTTCAAATACATGCGTGAACATGTGCCAAGTCAAGCCACTTGAATCATTAAAAGGAGGATACCATCCTATCATACTACATCATAATCATCTTGAAATTCATGTTGGCATCCAAGACAAACCATTATAAGCTCCTAGCTAATTAAGCATGGCATCAGAAACTATGATCTCTAAGTTTTCATTGCAAACATGTTTCTCTCATAACAATGCTGAATTAGGAACGATGAGCTAGTCATATTTACAAAAACAAAATAGGTCGAGTTCATACCAGCTTTTCCAGGCTCAGTCACTTCATCATATATCATCATTATTGCCTTTCACTTGCACGACAGAATTATGTGAATAATAATAAGAGTGTTCGTGCATTGGACTAAGTTGGAATCTGCAAGCAAATTCAGAGGAGAAGACAAAGTAATATGGCTCTTTGACGGATAAACAATAATGCATATGAGAGCCACTAATCATTTTAATCATGGTCTTCTACCTCGACCCAAAGAAAAAGAAAACTATTTACACGGGAAAGCTCCCAATAAGCAAAACAAAAAGGGAAATATTTTTGGGTTTTCTTTTTTAATTACCACTAAGCATGCTGGAAAGTAAACTTACAAGTAATTTTTTTTGGTTTTCTCATTTTGAAACAAACACACGAGAAGAATGCAAGAAAAAGAAATAAACTAGCATGGATGATACAATGGAAGAGTGTGAACATGAATATAAAGTCGGTGAGAAACACGTACTCCCCCAAGCTTAGGCTTTTGGCCTAAATTGGTCTAGTTCCCCGGCTGGTCCGGACGATATCCAAAATCATAAAGGGGGTTGTACTGGGATGCGGCAGCTACCGCCTGAATAGCTGCCTCACGGAGGCGAGCAGCCTTCACCTCCCTCTCATACTCCTCTGCCTCTCCTCTGGTTATGTAATATCTTCGTTTTCCCTGAAAGTCAAAGAAGGCAGGAGCAGGATGGGTAATATGGAAAACACCCTATCGGTTAAATATTAACCGGTATAGGAGGGATTCATTATCCCTCTCAAGGAAATGATAATGTATCATAGCGGCGCGATCAAGGAAAGCTATGTGGAGCGGGGGGTCTCCTGTGCGGATGGGTATTCCAAGAGAATTTGCTATGCAAGTGGTATAGATCCCACCAAAGAAATCCCCTTCATTAGCATTATTATTTAGCCTCCTAGCAATTATAGCTCCCATGTTGAAACTTCTATCACCCATTACTGCGCTCTTAAGAATACTAAGGTCAGGTGCGCAGAGGTGACTATGGTCATGCTAGCCGTTAATGCATCTACCTATGAAGAGGGCAAAATAATGTAAGGAAGGAAAATGAATGCTCCCCATGGTAGCCTGCGTAATATCTCTAGTTTCTCCAATAGTTATACTAGAAATAAAATCTCTAACCGAAGACTTAGGAGGGTCATTGGGACTACCCCAATCAGGTATCTTGCATATTCTATTAAAATCCTCTAAATACATAGTATACGATTTGTCATAAAGATCAAACAGTATGGATGTGTCACTTCCAACTGAAAATTTGAATCTATGAACAAAAGAGGCAGTGAGTGTAGTATATTGTTCACATTTATTGGAGGTGAATTCTTCGAGCCCGGCATTGTGAACAAATGTATCAAACTCGTCCTTGAAATCTGCATCAATCATGAATTCATCGGAAGGCCATTCACATGGTTGCACCATTGCGTTCCTTGGCTGATAAGGATCGGGCTCCCGAATCGCGAGACGGGGACCTCTTTTGCTTGAGGAACCACCATGATAGTTCTTCCTGGACATCTTCTTTTTTCTGAAATAATTCTGCAATATTTAGTGACTCAAAATAAAAGTGAACAAAGTTTAACAGAACTCATAGAAACTACTCCTACAAGTGCCTAGAGGCCAAATCAACTAAAATTAACATGCAAAGCTCAAGAACAGGGTCACCAAGGCAGCAATAATATGCAATGAATAAAGCACTAGAACAAAAACTAATTGGACCAATGGAGGGGTCACATACCAAGGAACAATTCCCCAAAACAGTTTGGTGAATGGGGCTTTGCACAAGGAGATCGAAAAATGCAGCAAAATGAGAAAGAATACAGGTTTGAGCTGTGGAATGATTTTCTCTGGAGGTAGACGAAGGAGATGGGTGCTGGAATAAGTGGAGGGGGGCCACGTCGGACCCACGAGCCTGCCAGGTGCGCCCAAGGGGGGTGGGCGCGCCTCCTGGACTCGTGCCGACTGGTGCATCCCCCTGACTAGTTATCTATCTCAGAAATTCTTAAATATTCCAGAAAAAATCATACTTGAATTTCACGACATTTGGAGAACTTTTTAGGTCATTTTTTATTGAACGGATAATGCAGAAAACAGGAAAATAATGCTATATTATTTTTCTACTAAATAACAGAAAGTAAAAGTTGGGAACACAAGGTTGTGACTTCTAGATTCATCCATCTCATGGTCATCAAAAGAAATCCATCACTGAGGTTGATCAAGTCTCCTTGACAAACTTTTTTTGAATCACATAAAACCGGAGAGTTTTCGAATAATCACTAGGTTACCTCAACGGGGATGTGCATATCCCCGATAACAAGTATATCATATTTCATCTTGACAGTAGGTATAGGGAATTCAAAGCTTCCAATAATAATTGATGAAGATTTTTCAATAGCATTAATGCAATGAACTCGATATTGTTTCTTCGGAAAGTGCACCATGTGCTCATTACCATTAACATGGAAAGTGACATTGCCTTTGTTGCAATCAATAACAGCCCCTGTAGTGTTTAAAAAGGGTCTTCCAAGGATGACCGACATGGCATCATCCTCGGGAATATCAAGAATAACAAAGTCCGTTAAGATAGTAACGTTCGCAAGCACAACAGGCACATCCTCGCAAATGCCGATAGGTAAAGCAGTTGATTTGTCGGCCATTTGCAAAGAAATTTCAGTAGGTGTCAACTTATCCAATTCAAGTCTATGATATAAAGAGAGAGGCATAACACTAACACCGGCTCCAAGATCACATAAAGCAGTTCTAACATAATTTCCTTTAATGGAGCAAGGTATAGTGGGAACTCCGGGATCACCTAGTTTCTTAGGAGTCCCACCCTTAAAACTGTAATTAGCAGCATGGTGGAAATCTCAACATTAGGTATCTTTCTTTTATTAGTCACAATATCTTTCATGTACTTAGCATAAGGAGACATTTTAAGCATATCAGTCAAACGCATTTGCAAAAAGATAGGTCTAATCATTTCAACAAAGCGCTCAAAATCATCATCATCCTTTTTCTTGGATGGTTTGGGAGGAAAAGGCATGGGTTTCTGAACCCATGGTTCTCTTTCTTTACCATGCTTCCTAGCAATAAAATCATTCTTATCATATCTCTTGTTCTTAGGTTGTGGGTTATCAAGATCAACAGCAGGTTCAATCTCCACATCATTATCATTACTAGGTTGAGCATCAACATGAACAACATTATCAATATTATCACTAGGATCATGTTCATCACCAGATTGTGTTTCGGCATCAGCAATAGAAACATCATTTGGATTCTCAGGTGTAACAACAATAGGTTTACTAGCATGCAAGTTCTTATCATCTTTCTTTTTCTTCCTATTACCAGGATGACTAGGTCCATCAGTATTAACTCCTTGATAATCTTATTCAATTCTCTTAGGATGGCCCTCAGGATACAAAGGTTCCTGAGTCATTCTACCACCTCAAGTAACAACTCTAACAGAATTATCATTCAATTCATTAAGCAAGTCATTTTGAGCCTTAAGTACTTGTTCTACTTGAGTAGTGACCATAGAAGCATGTTTACCAATAATCTTAAGATCATTAACATTTCTATCCACACAAGCACTTATATGATTAATCATACGAGCATTTTGTTTCAGTTGTCTGCTAACATAATCATTAAAACTTTGTTGTTTGGCAACAAAGTTGTGAAATTCATCTAAGCATAAGCTAGCAGGTTTATCATAAGGAATATCACTCTGATTGAATCTACGAAGAGAATTTACCTCTACTACCTGTGTCGGGTTATCAAGACCATGTATTTCTTCAATAGGTGGTATATTCTTAACATCTTCAGATTTAATACCTTTCTCTAGCATAGATTTCCTCGCTTCTTGCATATCTTCAGGACTGATGAATAGAATACCTCTTTTCTTCGGAGTTGGATTCGGAGGTGGTTCGGGAATAGTCCAAGAATTATCATTGCTCAAGATATTATTCAATAGAATTTCAACTTGTTTCACAGTTCGTTCCCTGAAAACACAACCAGCACAACTATCTAGGTGGTCCCTAGAAGCATCGGTTAGTCCATTATAAAAGATATCAAGTATTTCATTTTTCTTAAGAGGGTGATCAGGCAAAGCATTAAGTAACTCGACAAGCCTCCCCCAAGCTTGTGGGAGACTCTCTTCTTCAATTTTCACAAAGTTATATATATCCTGCAAGGCAGCTTGTTTCTTATGGGCAGGAAAAATTTCTCAGAGAAGTAGTATATCATATCCCGGGGACTACGCACACAACCATGAGCAAGAGAAGTAAACCAAGTTTTAGCATCACCCTTTAGTGAGAAAGGAAACAACTTAAGGATATAGTAATAGCGAATTTTTTCCTCATTGGTGAATAGGGTGGCTATATCATTCAGTTTAGTAAGATGTGCTACAACAGTTTCAGATTCATAACCATGAAAAGGATCAGATTCAACCAAAGTGATTAACTCAGGATCGACAGAGAATTCATAATCCTTATCAGTAACAAAGATGGGTGAAGTAGCAAACTTAGGATCATATTTCATTCTAGCATTCAGAGATTTTTCTTTCCACTTGCGTAATAAATTCTCAAGATCATAGCTATCCTTACAAGCAAGAAAGTCTTCAGCTACCTCTCCCTCCATAACATAACCCTTAGGTATATTAGGTAGTTCATATCTAGGAGAGCTAGGTCTAACAGGTGTCACAACAGGTTCAACTTCAATAATTTCATCAGTTTCAGAAGTATCATCAGATTCAGCAGTAACTCTAGCAATTTGTGCATCAAGAAATTCACCCAGTGGCATATCATTGTCAAGCAAAGCATCATCATAAGCACCATGGATAGCAGAAGTAGCATCATCAAACACATGCGACATATCAGAATTACTAGTAGGTGGTGGTGTCGCAAATTTACTCATAACACAAGGTGAATCAAGTGCAGAGCTAGATGGCAGTTCCTTACTTGTCCTCGTAGTTGAGGGCAAGACTTTAGTTTTTGGATCTCTTGGATTCCTCATAGTGATCAACAGATACAAATCCCAAGTGACTCAGAAAATAGAGCTATGCTCCCCGGCAACGGCGCCAGAAAAAGGTCTTGATAACCCACAAGTATAGGGCATCACAACAGTTTTCGAGGGTAGAGTATTCAACCCAAATTTATTGATTCGACACAAGGGGAGCCAAAGAATTCTCTCGAGTATTAGCAGTTGAGTTTTCAATTCAACCACACCTGAAAGACTTAGTATCTGCAGCAAAGTTTCAGTAGCAAAGTAGTATGATAGTAACGGTAGTGGCGGTAACAGTAGCAGTAGTAATTTGTATAGCAAGTATGAAAGCAGTAGCGGTAAAGTAACTTAGCATGGACCAGTATAGGAAAAGCTCGTAGGCATTGGATTGGTGATGGATAATTGTGTCGGATGGCATTCATCATGTAACAGTTATAACATAGGGTGATATGTAACTAGCTCCAGTTCGTCAATGTAATGTAGGCATGTATTCTGTATTTAGTCACACGTGCTTATGGAAAAGAACTTGCATGACATCTTTTGTCCTACCCTCCCGTGGCAGCGGGGTCCTAATGGAAACTAAGGGATATTAAGGTCTCATTTTAATAGAGAACCGGAACAAAGCATTATCACATGGTGGATACATGGGATCCTCATACTATGGTCATCTCCGGGAGTGGTTCCGGCTATTGTCACTCCGGGGTTGCCGGATCATAACACATAGTAGGTGACTATAACTTGCAAGATAGGATCAAGAACACACATATATTGATGAAAACATAATAGGTTCAGATCTGAAATCATGGCACTCGGGCCCTAGTGACAAGTATTAAGCATAGCAAAGTAGTAGCAACATCAATCTTAGAACATAGTGGATACTACGGATCAAACCCCATCAAAACTAACTCGATTACATGATAGATCTCATCCAACCCATCACCGTCCAGCAAGCCTACGATAAGATTACTCACGAACGATGGAGAGCATCATGGAATTGGCGATGGAGGATGGTTGATGATGACGACGGCGTCGATTTCCCCTCTCCGGAGCCCAGAACGGACTCCAGATCTACCCTCCCGAGGAAGAACAGGCGGTGGTGGCGGCTCCGTATCATGAAACGCGATGAACTCTTCTCTCCTATTTTTTTTCTGGGCGAGAGAGGTTATATGGAGTTGGAGATGAAGTCGGAGGAGCCACGTGGGCCCCACGAGCCTGCTAAGCGCGCCCTAGGTGGGCGCCTGCAGGGCTCGTGGCCCACTGTCAGCGTATCTTCAGTTGATTCTTTCTCTGATATTTTTTATATATTCCATAAAAAATCCTCGTTAGTTTCCAGGTCATTCCAAGAACTTTTATTTCTGCACTAAAACAACACCATGGCAGTTCTGCTGAAAACAGCGTCAGTCCGGGTTAGTTTCATTCAAATCATGCAAATTAGAGTCCAAAACAAGGGCAAAAGAGTTTGGAAAAGTAGATACGTTGGAGACGTATTAATGACCGGAGCAAATGCTCAAAGATGTCGATCCTCGGACAATGGAGCGGTTCGTGAGGGCCTACCGTGGTTTCTTCTCATAGAGGTCGTGTTTCCAGACTGCTCAGGGAACAATGCCCTATGGATGTATCTCGACTTCCTAAAGGACTGGGATGCGGGGTACAGCTGGGGGTCCGGTGGCCTCATCTACCTATATCGTTCGGTAAGAAAATATCTCATTGTTTTTTACTGACCTATGCAAATTTAAACTATGTCATCTGATCATCAATACATGTTTTGTAGCTTGACGACGCAACCGAGAGGATAGAAGAAACATCCGTTATGCGTGGATGTGTTTGGGTCCTCTCCATTTGGATGTGGGAGCGAATCCTAATTGGTCGTCCAGAGAAACTGGCCCGACGTCCCTGGACTGACGATGTCGAAGATGACGACAAAACTCGATACCTGACCGTCGCGTACGCTTGGGATGTGGTGGGTGTCTACACGGTCACGTCCAAGGCTTTGTACAATGTCTTCACCAATGAGCTTGATGCACTGATGACTTTTCACGTACACACACTAGATTAATATTTTCGACGACACTTTCATGTGAGCTTACTAACTTTTTTGTACTAGGTTAATTGGCGGCCTTATGATCAACGAGAGTGGGGGTTCGAGCTGAACGTGATGTGTAGGCATGACAGGCTTCTCTAGCGGTGCATTGTGCCCATGATTTGTGTTTATGCCACCGAGTACCACTTGCCACATCGCGTTGCCGCACAATTTGGTTGGGCGCAACGTACCCCACCGGGTGGTCAACTCGACGCCGGTGGCTCTGACCTACACTCGTGAGAGCATTGTTCTCTATTTCCATGTTTTTGTTTTGATGTTTTACAATCTTTCTTATGATGTTTTACATTCTTTCTTATGCCTTGCAGGATGAGTAGGCAGAAGAATTAGTCGATCATAGACTGGGGAGAGACACACGACCAATACGTGAGGGAATGGAACGAGTGGAAAACTCGCAAAGATGTGGAGAGGAAAGTGCTCGACTGGGATGACTAGGAGGATTACATGCGGTGGTACGACGGTGGAATCAAGCATCGTCTGCGCCTAAGGCCCTAGTGGACTACAACAGATGCTGAAGCACTATACGACGACTACTCCGGGAATGAAGCCTACCATGACAACATCAGAGAGCTAGAGGGCGAATTTAGGGAGTATGCACCCCTCATGAGAAGAATGGTAAGTTGTATTTATTTGTTTTGAATCGACGGTTGGATGAAATCTACTTTAGTGGGTGTGACTCATTTATTCTTTTGCAGCCTTCGGAGGTGAACAAAAGCATTTTTGAAGGCTCGGATTCACTAAGTTCTATCCCTGGGACTCGAGTTAGTGAAAAGAAGTTGAGGGAAGTTGTGAAGGTAACATCGAGGTTCCTACACTCACATTCTTTCTTATGTTCATGTTCATTTGTAATCATAAACTTGATCCATATCATGTTCTTGTTTCATTATTATTGCACAAATACGTCAACAAATGTCGCAAGCTGGTGGGCCTGCTTGGGTCCGCTAGCTCTGTTGATGGTTATGGTCCCACAGCCTCGATGCGTGGCCTCGCTTCATCGAGCTATGCTGCCTCGTCGTCTAGGGTGGTTGAGGAGGACGATGAGGAATAAGGTGAAGATGAAGAAGACGAGGAGCGAGCAGAAGAAGAGGAACAAAGCGATGAGGAGGAGGAGTACGGCGATGATGAAGGACCTCCACCAACTCAGACAACCCAGCTTGAGAAGAGGAATGTGTCGAAGAGGGATTGGGCAAGTCCATCCCCGTTTCAGAGAGCGCGTCCTCCTCAGCGCAAGAAGAATGCGAGTGAGACCCGCTCAAAAAACAATGAGGACCGTATCTCCAAGAGGGGAAGGAGCAAGTGAAGTTGTTGTCGTTGAACTAGTTAAACTTTTAATATTGGCTTCGTAAAACTATTTGGTATTTGTTAAAATATTTGCTACATGAAACTATTTGCTACTATTTGGATGCGTGTTATGTTTTTTAGTTGAACTATTATTCGTATCGAGGTGTGATACATGTTATATTGTATTGATCTATATTTTTTTGTTCTTAAGTCTACAGTATTGCTTTGGTAAAAATTTGAAGACAAAATATAAGATGTATGCAAAAAATTGCACTATGATCACACCCTACCGCCAAGGTTCCTCACAGTAGGGTGGGCAATCCTACTGAAAAATATGTCAATTTCGGATTACAACAAGCAAAACTGGTATAAGACCTCCTACTGCCATGGCCCTTAGCGGTAGGCTGTGACAACCTACCGCTGAGTCCTTCGGTGGTAGGTCATTTGCCAAATCAACACAAGGTCGTTAGGAAGACGACTGCTACCGTTACCCTACCGCCAAAGCCTCTGACAATAGGCTATGTAACCTTACCGCCGTATCCTCTAACGGCATGAAAAAGATTAGGTGTCCAAATTTTTTTGAACCTGAATCAGATCCAACTAAATTTATTAAAAAGGATCAAAACACAAAATTTGAACTTGAATCAGATCCAACTGAAGTTGCTAAAAAGGATCAAAACACGAAATTTAGCCTTCTTCGAGCGGCAATCTCTTGGATAATTTTGCAAAAAGATCTCCGCACGACTGACATGTTGCTGCAACCCGGAAAGCGGAAAGCGGAAAGCAAACAAGTCTGCAGCATCGAGCGTGCACCGAGCCACCACTCACCCATGGACGGTGATTGCAGTTGTTACCTGCAACGAGACGCATAGGCGATAAGAAAGCAGCTCGTTTGCCCGTTGCACGCGGGGCCAACGCAATCCTTCGCCATGAGAGCGCCGACGCACTACGTATCCTAGCACTAAATTTAGATGGACAGATGCTGCTGCGTTGCGTGTGATGAGTGAATGGATGATGCACTGACACAACCTGGCTTAGTTACATGCAGGCATGCGACTGTGTACTACTCCAGCGTGCAAGGGAAGTTTACATGCAGGCATCCTTAGAGCATCGGCAAAGCCAAATACGGTGATACCCAGCGTTGTCCCGAAGTAACTAATGAGGCTGGAAACCCAACCGATAACGCACCCACTCGAGTCACATTTTGTGTGTGCGGTGTGTGTGTCAGCTTGTGCACGCTATTTACCGAGAACATAACATTGGTACATGGGACGTGGATTATCTGGTCCCGAGCTCATATCTTCTTAATAAACAGTAAAAACAATAAATTTTTAAAAAAATCTGTTTTTTTAGTACAAACTTTGACAAATGTTGCTTGCAAAGTTTATCCTGAAAATAACATTCGTGAAAGTCATGGTAAAAAAAGTTACACTCCAAAAATGCTATTTGCAAAAATACTTTGGAGTCTCTTTTTGTGCCATGACTTCCACGAATGTTATTTCTGGACGAACATTTACTCGCACTCAGAATATTTGTCAAAGTTTGCATCAAAAAAATTCAGAATTTTAAATTTTTGTTATCATTTTTTTCAGAATCTGCTGTTCATTCCAGACTCAAATATATGAACACATGAAACATATTAAATTTGCATAAACACAACCATGCATTAGTCATTAAGTGAGGAACATCTCACATATAATCGCTATAAGTAGGGTTCACAAATAAAAAGTTGCTTTGTATGACTATTAAGGAAGGTATTTCTCTCACATATGATTAAACTATCCATTGATGTGGGATTAGAATGTTTGGGGGATGTTGTGATGATCTATGGAGGGACTGAAAACAAGTCAAAATATGCTTTTATTGTTAGATAAATCATTAGAAGTATTGAGGAGGGAGATTCTTGCATTGTTCATACTCGTCGGAATTGTAATATGATTATTTATGCCTTGGCTAATTTTTAGGTTGCAACGCCGAACTATGATTTTGCTAGGCTCTTGTCCAAATGGTTGTAATATTTGATTTTGAGTAATGCAAGATTTATTTCGCAACAGAAAAAACAGTAGATTGCATACACCATGCAGCAATTAAATCTCACATGCTTCTACCAAAGGACTGCCATGTTTGGAAACAAAGAAAAGTAGCCGAGCCTGATGCACCTAGCCATTTTTTGTGGAGTGCATCACATTCATGGGACAAGAGTGTGTAATTAGTCAGGAAACATAATAAAGATATACTACCTACCACCATAGAAACAAGTGCGGGGATGTACATCAATCGGCCATTTTAATTTTGTTTGTTTTGTTAAAGACCAGACTGTTTTTTAATCCCTTTTCTCATTTCATTTTTCTGCCAGTTTAATTTACGATTTGAAAAAAAATCAGGAATACAAAACAAAAAATTGCGAATTCAAAAAATAAATTCATGTTTATTCCAAATATGATTTACAAATGTAAAAATATTTCCATTTTTAAAAAATGTTCGTGAACACAAAATATATCCACAATAGCAAAAATATTTAGAAATTCAAAAAAATGTTCGCGGATTTGAAACTATATTCGTGAATTCAAAAATATTAAGTAAAATTCAGAAAATCTTTGTGGATACAAAAAATGTTCATGAATTTAAAACTCATTTATTTGAAAAAAATTCACTAATTCAATATGTTTGCAAACTCAAATAATGTTCACGAATTTGAAAAAATTCCCATGAGTTAAACAGTTGTTCACAGATTTGAAAAACGTTCATGATTCCAAAATATGGTTATGAAAAATTATTTACGAATTAAAAATTTCATGAACTCAAAAAAAGTTCATTTAATAGAAAAAATGATCTTTAATTAAAAAAGTGTTTGTGAATTAAAAAATGCAAGCTCTGCAAAAAGTTTGTGGATAAAAGAAGTGTTCATGAGTTCGAAAAAATATTCATAAATTCAAACAATTTTGCAAATAAAAAGTTTGCGAATTCATATTTTTCATCAATCCAATACATGTGTACAAATTGAAAAATTATAGTCACAAATAAAGATGTTTCCAGATTTGGACAAATGTTCTTGAATCTGATAGATGTTCAAAAATTAAAATAATTTTCAGAAATATAAAAAATATTCCCTAATTCGAAGTAGATCCGGAATTTTGTAAATAGTCAAAAAAATTGTGAACTATTTAAAAAAGTAAAAATGGAGAAGGAAAAATAAATAAAGAAATAACAGAAAAGGGAAAATCAAATGAAAGAAGAAACTAAAAAATCGATTGAAAACGAGAATACCTGGGGAATAAACAATTTTCGGCCCAGGAATGTTCCAGGAAATGTCGGCCCTTTTACGTCAATTTGGCCGCGCCTCCCAGTTTAGCACAGAACTAACTGTGCCTCATTGGTTAGCAACGCTACGCACCACCCAATGGACCCGTGATCCATCCCTTGATACCCTCCTTTTCTCGTCTTTCTTTCGTTTTCTGTGCGCATTAATGGGCCAGACCGTAGATGTTATACTTAACGCCTGCATAGAGTGATATACTATGAGTATAATATCATTTGCGCACCAGGTGTTGACGAAGAGCATAGACTCTTGAAGATCCAAGGTCCCTTAGCTCTCAGTGCCAAAATGGCAGGCAGAGGCGTGGGGAAACACTACACTGGAGACAATGGATTTGTTTTTAGATTTGGACAAATCAGAGACAGGGGATTGAGATCCGGAACTCGTCCAGTAAAAGAAGTAGTCCATGGGCCGATGATCCTAGGCCTCCACATCGGCGTAACTCGTCCAGTAAAAAAAGTGTTCATGAGTTCAAAAAAATATTCATAAATTCAAACAATTTTGCAAATAAAAAACATTTGCGTATCCATTTTTTCCCTCAATCCAATACATGTGCACAAATTGAAATACTAGAATCACAAATAAAAATGTTTGCAGATTTGGACAAATGTTCTTGAATCTGGTAAATGTTCAAAAATTAAAATAATGTTCAGAAATATAAAAAATATTAACTAATTCGAAGAATATTCGGAATTTGGTAAATAGTCAAAATAAAAATAAAATCCATGAACTAATTCTTAAAAAAAAGGAAAAATGGAAAAGGAAATATAAAAATAAATAACAAAAAAGGGATGAAAATGGAAAATCAAAGGAAAGAAGAAGCTCAAAAACTGATTGAAAACAAGAATACCAAGGGAATAAACAATTTTCGTCCGAGGAATGTTCCAGGCATTGTCGCCCCTTTACCTCAATTTGGCCGCGCCTCCCAGTTTAGCACAAAACTAACAGTGCTTCATTGGTTAGCAACGCTACACACCACCCAATAACCCGGAATCAAAATCACTCAACGAGGAGTACTCATTTTAAAGACCACTCCCATCGGTCCCTTGATACCCTCCCATAGATGCTATCGTTAACGCCTGCATAGAGTGATATACATCATTTGCGCACTAGGTGTTGATGAAGAGCATAGACTCTTGAAGATCCAAGGTCCCCCTAGCTCTCAGTGCCAAAATGGCAGTCAGAGGCGTGGGGAAACCCTACACTGGAGACAATGGATTTGTTTTTAGGTTTAGACAAATGAGAGACAGGGGATTGAGATCCGGAACTCGGCCAGGAAAAGAAGTAGTCCATGGGCCGATGATCCCAGTCCTCCACATCGGCGTACCCCGGCCCATATTTCGCCCCTGAAGTTCACTCCCCCAGTTGCTGTCCAGATAAGGCTCTCTGGTCCGTACCTCATTCCCAGCTTCTTCCGCTCCTCTATCCTCTACGATTCATCAGTTGAGCTAGACCCCACCGAGCCAATGGTGGCTCCGGCGACGCTGTCCCTCCGCCCCTGCGCGACCCTCGCGCCGTCCAGGGCCGCGCACGCCCACGCCGGGTTCGCCCACACTAGCCGTCCAGCCCTCTCCGTCTCCTGCCCGCCGACGCGCTTCGAGACCCTCCGCCGCGCCGCTACCGCCGTGTCCGACCGGCAAGGCTCCGCAGAGCCTTCCGAGAAAGTAAGCATCGGCACACGCTTCCCGTGCCTCGCATTTCGCACCGGGCACCTGCTCAGTTCTGAGACGATGTGGTGGTGTTTTTTCTGTGCGCAGCAGGAGGACAAGCCGCGGACGTACTACTTCCTGGTGGCGAACGCCAAGTTCATGCTGGACGACGAAGAACACTTCCAGGAGCAGCTGCAGGAGAAGCTGCGGCTGTACGAGGAGCGCAGCAAGGAGCAGGACTTCTGGCTTGTGATCGAGCCCAAGTTTCTAGACAGGTTCCCCAACGTCGCCAAGCGGCTCAAGCGCCCCGCCGTCGCGCTCGTCTCCACCGACCGCAACTGGATCAGGTAAGTCGGGCGTCTCTTCAGCCGTCGTTGCAAGCTCGAGTAATGCTAATTGGCAGAGCCCCCCCAAGGGTATTATAAAACGCCAATGCATGCAGTCCCGGCAACACTCGCTTCTGTACTTGTCTAGATATATATAAGCCCCTTCAACGGAAATTCAGGTGGGGAAATTCTCCCTCCCGCTCAACATTGCAACAAACAACGGCGACGACGACAACAACAACTAAGCCTTTATTTAGTTCCAAACAAGTTGGGGTAGGCTAGAGCTGAAACCATAGGATCTCGAAACCAACTCATGGTTCTGTCCCCTGGATAGCTAACTTCCACCGTTCCACGCGCCCCTGAACATTACAATAACTAAATCATGGTAATACTTGTTTGTTGTTACTAGTAGGCGCTCCCTTCATTCTAGTTGCCTGCCTTGCCCATATGTCATTGACATCATGTCATGCACTGGAAGCCGGTATGCTTCCTGTTGCAAATGGCAAAACCATGCAGCGGTGCAGTCTTGTATCTGCAATTTGCACTGGATGCCTACTTGATGGCCTCCCATAATAATGTGCTTGCCATCAGCAAAGGCGCACACTTCAAACGTGTATATGTAGGTTGTTGACGAAAGAGGTGTGACAAAAGAAAAACACTGGTTCCGTTCAGATTCATGCAGTGCCCTTCCAGGCAAGTTCAGATTCAAGAATTGACGTGTCTACATATACCACGAGTCAATTTTGATCTGATGAATTGAGGGGTGGAAAACCTGATGTTTACCAATCTTACATGGAAGCTCAAGTCCAGGATGTAGTCTCATGCATTTCAGTAAGCCACATTTATAATTTTTCATCAGGATCCTGTTTCAATGCAGAAGTGCAATTTCTTATAAAATGAAGCCAATGAGGATACTTCTTCTGGTGATGCCTTTTTTTTCCTTTCTTTTTTCTTTTCTTTTCGGGCTTTGTGCATCCTGGATGACCTTGAGACATCTTGCTAGTGCAGATGCTGGGTGTAATTGGTATCTTCGCGATATTAACTCCTTTAAAAAAAATGGACGTACTTCTTGAAGTTGTGCCATATCATGTTTTTCGGCGTCATGAATCACGAATGTGTTTTTTAGTAACTTTGGATATTTTCTTGTTTTTTAGTCACCCCCGTTCAATAATGGGGCATAATGTGGATATGAGTGGCTTGCATTCCTGAACATATTGATTAGACCGCAAAGCAAGCAAAAATAGACTGAAGAAAATTAGAGAAACTTATTGACCATTGAATTCTTAAACATGATGGCACTGGTGTATGCTGACTGTGTCCATCCCATTGTTGTTGATGTGTGATGTCCTGTTGGCATGGTTTGTGCTCTGTCAATTTTTTTTTGTTTCTATACATATAAATATGCTTAGCCAAGTATCAGCTTGGATTCGATCTTAAAGTTGTTGCTAAAAGCATGGTTTTCTATCTCTCATTTTAAAAAGCATACATGCAGTAATAAATTCTCAATAATCTCATGTTATCTCCTTTATTGCTCTCAGATTCATGAAACTAAGGCTGGACAGGGTCTTAGCGGAGCAATTCGATGCAGAGACAGTTGAAGAAGCATTGGCTTCTAACCCTGCAGAGTTGAAATTCGATAAGCCTGACAAATGGACAGCTCCATACCCCAAATACGAGTCTGGATGGTGGGAGGCCTTCTTACCTCCAAAGTCCAGCAACGGCACGGCTTAGAGATAAGCTTCAGTCGCCCCCGTGTAAGATTTCTTCCATGTAAGTGATGATTGTAAGTTTTGGTTTATGCTATGTGTATGTAGTCCGTAAGTTTATGAGAGTAGAGTTAGCTACATTAGTTGCAGAGGTTGCTCTACTTTTTGATAATACCAAATAAGTGGTGATGTTTCGAAGTCATGGTTATGTTATGGTTGTTTTGACATTTCTTCAAGGATACACATTCCTGATTCATGCACGTTGTCATTCTACATGTATATTGTTGTTTGAGCCACCGACATGTGAATCAATAATGCACACATGCTTTCACTTTCCAGTCTAGCAGCAATAACAATGATGAGAGCAAAGCGCAATGCCAATCATAGCACACAAGACCTCAAATATATTACTCCCTTCGTCCGGAATTACTTGTCGCACAAATGAATAAAAATGAATGTATCTAAAATTAAAATACATCTAGATACATCCATTCTTATGACGAGTATTTTCGGACAAAGGGAGTATATGTAATTACAACGGTCTGTTGTCCCATTTGTATGATACCCCATATAGACGTTATAACAAACTGGAAATGTAGTCTACATTTAGCAAATTTAGAAATAGCCATGGAATGCTGGGCTAGCTCGTGATTTGTTTGACATTGATAATCGGGCCTTTCTTTGTAGATCCATCGACAACCTATAAAATTAGTTGATTTTCTATAAGTGTCAAATTTTTTCAACTGGTTAAATAAATTATTGCCAAAAATTGCCATCACAGGAAAATTAACAAATGTGCCAATGTATTAGGAAAGTCAGATACATTCTACTGTTTTGATAAGAGATTATCGGACTACAAGGCACATACATCAGACGCACAGTACCTACATGGTAACATGAAGGAAGGGTAAAATTTAGAACACACTAGCACAATTTTCAAAAATAACACTTCCCCGTCCCAAAATTCTTGTCTTGCTTTTGTCTAGATATGAATGTATTTAGTCATGTTTTAGTATTTAGATACATTCATTTTTAGACAAAATTTTTTAGGACGGAGGGAGTAGAACACATTAGAACACGCTAGAATTGCAGGCCAGGACCTGCATTCTAAGCTTCTAACCAACACACCAACTCCCTAGCGACTGAAAAAACCAACACAATAATTACACAACTCTAAAGACTGACATTCACTTTTAGGGCCTGATGGAGCGATCTACGGATCTTGTGGTTGTTCCTCGTTCCGATCCTCCGATGCTTATAATCTGCACAACCGAAGGAGCACATTGCTTGATGGCTTGCGACAAAACTTTAACTCAAACCAAAGACGCGTAATGAAGTACTGTAGGTCTATAACTCTATTGAAGTGCAGACCATGTGGATACAAGTTGCTTTCAACAACTGGTAGGTCCTCTTGGAAAGGAAAATCCAGCTGGTTGGTATAACAACCTTCGTGTGCTTAGCACTAGTACCATACTATTCTTCTTTTTGACGAGAAACAGTATGCATGTATCTACATTTTTTGTTTTGTTTTTGTGCTAGTTACATAGTATTCCCCATGTATTAATCCTATATACTCCCTCCGTTCCTAAATATAAGTTTTTTTAGAGGTTTCACTAGAGAACTACATACAGATGCATATAGACATATTTTAATGTATAGATTCACTCATTTTCCTCCGTATGTAGTTCCTAGTGAAATCTCTAAAAAGACTTATACTCCCTCCGTTCCAAAATATAAGACATTTTAGTTATTTCACTAGAAGACTACATACGGAGCAAAATGAGTGAATCTATACTCTAAAATATATCTATATACATCCGTATGTAGTTTATAGTACAATCTCTAAAATGTCTTATAGTATTTAGGAACGGAGGGAGTATTTAGGAACGGAGGGAGTATCTCGTGCATGTTGTGTCCCTGGGATTAGTAAGTGGCGAATTTCTTTCCAAAGGAGAAATAGAGAAAAACATTCATGAACATATTTGCTTGATTGGCCAAATAAATTTTGTATTCAAATGAGCAAATCATGCTACGTCAACGCGCAAAGGCAGTAACAAGTTAGGCAGGAGCAGGAAAGCCGCACGGAACTGAATGGAGAAGGGAGAATATTTTTAGCGGAGCCTTGGTCAAGGTCTTTGATAGTACAGTTTTCCGAATTAACAAGAAGTTGGAAAATAAATGAAGAAACTGATTACTGCTTGCATGAAACTAATCAAGCAAGATCCTGAAGACCTAGCACCAGATGGAGTCAACGGTAGAAAGCCCGGTCGTGAAAAAATCACCCTAAAATGTCTAGAAATGATACATACATACATACATGAGAAACAGAAGAGGGAGCATGCCGTGCCGCCTTCAAGTTCAAGCTCCCCACACGGTGATCCCCTGCATCATGCACTTGAACTCGCCGAAGTCAACTTGGCCGTCGCGGTCGCGGTCGACGTTGCAGATCATCTCCTGCACCGCCGCCAGGTTGCGCGCCTCCGCCAGGCCCAGCTTCTTGAGCACGGCCTGCAGCTCGGCCGCCGAGATGAACCCGTCGCCGTTCTCGTCGAACACCCGGAACGCCTCCTTCATGTCCTCGTCCTCGGCCTCGCCTTCCTTGCCGGGCTCCTCCTCGGCGATGGGGCCGAAGAGCGCGTCGCCGAGAGCGCGGTGGAGGCCCTCGAAGTCCTCGAAGCCGAGGCCGGCGGCGCCAGCCGGGATGTAGGCGCCCACGGTGGCCTCCAGGCTGGCGCGGTCGGCGCCGAGGCCGAGCGTGTCGAGCGCGGCCGCCATCTCGTCGAGGGTGATCTCGCCGTCGCCGTTGCGGTCGAAGAGGTCGAACACGCGGCGCAGGCGCAGGGCATTGAGGCTGCCGTTGCGGAGGCGGAACGACGGCGAGGGCTTCTTGGACAAGGACGGCTTCGTGGGAGCGGGAGCAGGAGCAGGAGCGGTGTCCATCGCTGTGACTTCTCTCTTCTTTCTTTCTGCTCTAGGCTTTCAGAGCGCGATGAATATTTCTTCAGCGCTTAAAACGTTGGGAGCCATGGTTTTATAGAGGAGCCCATCCTTAAAAAAAAATGATAGTAGCGTGATGGCGACCGGACAGACGGAAGTAACCTCCCGAGGTATTATTTTATACTTCCAAAATTCTTGTTTTAGATTTGTCTAGATATGAATGCATCTAGTCACGGTTTGGTATTTAGATACATTCATTTTTAGACAAACCTAAGCCAAGAATTTTAGGACGGAGGGAGTAGTATTAAACGGGAAAATGACACATCTTCATACACATCCACCCTAGAATACTCTATTAGATTTTATACATACAATGATGATGTTGTAACCATGAACTGCATATCGTAGATTAGGGATTTATCATCAATTTAAAGTGTTTGCCATTTGAAGAGCATTTCGTCAGCGTCTATCTTTCAAGATTATTTTTTTTAGACATAGTACAAACGTAAACATTCATATGTACGTGTATGTACTCGTTTTTATAAACATACATATGCATATTTTATTCCTATAAACATTTTTAAAAGACTGAATTAACATATTATCTTAAGATTTAAGAAGACGCCTTGTTATCAAAGAACATCTTCTTTCACTGAATGTGCATCATCGAAAGCATTGGAATAAATCTAAAAATAATACAAACATCAGAATTTTAACACTAATAGACTAAGAACATCACTATCCTTCTAACCATCAAACCGCAAGTTGGTTCGATATCCTCGAAGATTATTCGAATCCTACTGTAACATTGTTTGACCAGCTCCCGATCTCCCATGTGTCGACGACTCTCCAATAACCTGCCCTCGTCGAAACAGGAAAGTACCCCGCTCCCTGGGTTCACGGGACGAAACGAATAATTAGGAACCGGATTAGGCACCGATGAGGTGAACCTGTGCCCTCAGAAAAGAACTTGTTATTAGCGCAAAAAAAAAGAAAAGAGGAAGATGTTGGGCCACCGGCCGTCTGATAACAAGGAGCTAGTAGCATTTTGCACAACCTACGTAGTACGTTGTTTGATTCAACGACGCGGCCTCCAGCACGCAGCAGCCACGGCATTTCGTTCTCTGGTCAACGCTCGGCGGCATGGCTTGTCGTGGAAATCACGACTATGTACAAGGTTGGGCAGGGACTAATCTGAAAGTTTGATCAGTACGCAAAGTCGGTTCTGGATCGTCAAGCAAACGCCAAGTCGCTGCCTAATTTCAGCGGCGAACACAGGTAAAATTCCAACTGGGATCGACGGGAACTTTGACACAAACGGCAGCAATAAAGCCTTTTGTCTTGTTTTTTTTTAAAAAAAGAAAGAAAGAAGAAAGCTCATGTAGGAACATCCGATAGATCAAGGTAAGTCCGTAGTAAGATATAAGAACACTACGCAAAAATTAGGACGGATGTTTTCACATGTTCATCTCAGCCCCCATGTGCGAGATTATATATCCTCTAAAAGTTCGAATATTGCTTTTGGCTCCCGAGCTCACTGGAGGCCTTTAAATTCAAACTTCAAATTCAATGTAAATTTGTATTTTAATGTTTCAATTTTTTTTTAAAAAAATACATAGATAGATGAAGGTAGAATAAACAAGTGTGTAAATTTTCAGAACAAAATACGTTGAAATGAGGGCTGTGCAAAAAAGACAAATCTGAGGCTGTTTAACACATGTTACTATTCATCATTTCAGATCATGAATTTATCTTTTTTGTACAGATCACGTTTTAAAGTATTTTGACCTGAAATTTTTCACACATGTAGGTTACATCCTTATATACATGCATATTTTTTCAGAATTTTTTGAACCATAAAAAATTGAATTTGAATTTTTCAAAATAAAGGCCTCCATGGCTCCCGGGAGCCAAAACGCCATTCTCCTAAAAGTTCTCTAATGTTGGCCTTTATTCGGTGGCGGTGGAGGCTTACAACTCTCAGTTCTTTGGTATGATCAACACGACAATGCCTGTGTTGGTGTGGAAGAACTAGACTCCCCACAATAGCAAATTCTTCGTTTGACTTATTATCAATATTCCCTTTGTCACAGTTTGGAAGACGCGGTTAAATTTATCTTATTTTCATAATAGATAAAGTTTAAGACGTATTGCATTTACTCCTAGCAGCAATACTCTCTTGTACTATTTCTATATGCATGCTAGGGTGAATGTTATTTTTCAACCCATCTGACAACCAATCAATAACCATCTAGGTTTCAGAGAATTTCCAAGCAAGCCTTCTAAACTATGATGGAGAGAGTAATAGTATTTGGACGGGCTAACATGGTACGCTGCCGGGGCTGACCAGAGTACCACCTTTGTCCGCTATGCAAGCAAGTTCAGGAGTCATCTGCACACCCCTTGTTACAAAAAAGTCTTCCACTCCACTTTATATATAAATCACATTGCTAAACCGATAAATGATGATGATGAGACCCTTTTACAAGAAGATCAAAGAAAAAGACAAGAAAATAAGAGAAATCACACCCTGACCACAACACAACCTAAACTACTCACACGGAAGGAAGACCTCGCCACCAAGGGAAATCACCGGGCCTCGTTGTGTCCTATGCAACAAACTATCGCCGGAGCGCCCCCCTACACCTCCGCTCCGGATCGTCGAGCCCAAACCTGCGTGCAAACACTGAGATCTCGAGAGGCGCCAACGAGGACCCGCGTAAATGATTTGGAGACCAAGGAGACCGCCCAAGCCAGAATCAGGGAAGCTCGAATCCAGGATGCAAAAATGTTCGTCAATGATGGCGTGGTGCCCCAGAGGGCCCCAAGCTCCTCGACGACATCCTTAAGAAGGAGACAATGTAACACCTCTTGAGAGTTTTATTTCACCGTTGCTACACCGTCAGAGTTTGGGTGATGATTAAGGCTTGGTTTGTTCTGGTGGATGTGCACCCTCGAGATTGGGTGGTGAATGTAGATTCCGTCAAGGATTGGTGGCAACTTAATGCATGCAACATCTCGCAATCTCGGAGGGCGCTCATCTCATTAATGATGTGTATCTCCGTGGGAAATATGGAAGGAGAGGAATGCTCGTGTTTTCCACAACACAATGGTGTCGGTGGGGGTGGTTGTTGCTAAAATCAAAGAAGAAGCTTCCATGTGATGTTGGCACTCGCGAAATTCTTGAGTATTCTAATGCCATGAGAGTACTGCTTTGTAATTCATACTTTGGCCAAACCCCCTAAACCTTCTTCTTAATTAATGAAAATTTCAAATCTTTTGTCTTGTTTTAAAAAAGATGAAAAGTCAAGTAAATTACACATTTGGTATGTAAACTTGCTCTCGCATAACATAACCATCGTGGGACGTGAAAATGCTTCAATGTGGTCCTCGTATACAAAAATATGTAAGACATACGCCCTGCATACGCCAGGACATGCAACCGGTCCCTCGAATTATTCGTAATTTCGTCGCACACCAACCCATCCCAACAGTTGTAATTATGTGATAAGGAACTTCAACATAAAGTAATTGATTTGAGCCCCATGCGAGACGAAACGTCTCTGTCTCTCTTCCTCCTTGAGGACAACGACATAGTGTGGTTCCGCCAGTCGATCGTTATTGTGGCATCCACCGGAGAAGCCCTCGTGAAGCCGATCTAGCACTGTTGATGACTGCATTGTCGCCGCCCGCCTTCCCCAGTACTGTAAGAACCATGCCCCCTTCAACTAGTCAGTTTTGTGTGTTTTGCACCTCATTTGAATCATTCGAGTGATTTTATATGTTTTATAATGGAATGCATGGTTACTTCGAGATTGTTTATCTAAGGTTTAGGCATAATCCTAGGGTTTTAGTAGTAGTGTGTTAAATGTTCTATTTTTCTCGTTCAGCAGACGAAGGCGACAATTTTACACTAAAGAGTTAGTACACCGAGGATTTTTCTTTGGGAATAGAGCGGATATGTCATATCTTAGTTGAAACAAGGTGTCTTATGTTTTTCTATGATGTAAGGGAAACTTGCATGCCAATGTTGGATGATATAGTAGAGGATTTAGGGTATGAGAAGGTAGGAAGAATAAATATTTATATGTTGTTGCCTAGATTGCAAATTAAAAATCATGGACTTAAGACGATTACACAAAAGAATGACACGGTCTGCATTAGGACACTAGTTAGAGATGTGCATGGAATTTTTGTGTTTTATTACCAAAAAAATGAGATAATCACAAGGACAACATTTTGTGAAGACAATCGGGAGAAGGATGATGTGGTTGCCAACCCCGGTGCAAATCTACCTCATGTTATGAGTCTAGTGAAGAGCATCAAACATGTTATAGAGGATAGTAGCTTAGAGTAAAGCATGATCTTGGTTTGTGTTGAAGATAACAAACACATCTAGCACGATCCACGATGTATCTATAATTTTTGTATGTATCATTTCTATTTTTTATCTTTTAAGTTAGCCACATTTTAATTATTTTGAGGGACAAACCAATAAATTCAGTGTCGAGCACCATTTTCTATTTTCTGCTGTGTTTTGAAGTTCAGAAAATCATCGAAGAAGTCCGAGAAAAAAATAGGAGAGGTGATTTTGTGTTGAAAGAGGACCAAGGGGCCTAGTAAAGCCCTAGGTGGGGCCCATAAAGCCTATGTGCATGGTGTAGATGCCTACCTTATAAGGGAGCCTATTGATGTGTTGGGGAACGTAGCATGGGAAACAAAAAATTTCCTACGCACAACAATACCTATCCATGGCGATGATCATCTACGAGAGGGGAGAGTGAATCTACATACCCTTGTAGATCGCTAAGCGGAAGCGTATATAACGTGGTTGATGTAGTGGAACATCTTCGCGATCCAAATCGCAGACCGTCCCGCGATCTCATCACGATCCGTCCCGCAATCCCATCACGATCCTTCTCGATCTAGTGCCGAACGGACAGCACCTCTGCGTTCAACACACGTACAACTCGATGACGATCTCCACCTTCTTGATCCAACAAGAGGGGGCAGAGAGGTAGATGAGTTCTCCAGCATGGCTGCGTGGTGGTGGTGGTGGTGGTGCTAGGTGGTGGTGCTATTCCAGTAGGGCTTCGCCTAAGCACCGCTGAAACTAGAGGAGAAACGGATCTAGAGAGAGAGGGCAACACGTGGCTGTTTTCTGTTGTGTCTAAAACCCTCAAAACCCTTAGTATATATAGGAGGAGAGGAGGGAGAGAGCTGCGCCCTAGTACAACCCTTTCTTCCCTTGTGCAATGAGGAGAGGAGGAGTCCTCCTCCAATCCTATTTGGAGTAGGATTCCTCCTTCCCACCTGGAAACTCTTTCCACCTTGTGTTTTTTCCTTCTCAAACCTTATGGGCCTTAGTGGGAACATATTCCAGCCCACTAGGGGCCGGTTCATCTCTTCCCACAACCCATCAGGCCCCTTGGGGTGTGTCACCCCTCCCGATGGTCCCTGGCACCCCTCCCGATGGTCCCTGGCACCCCTCCCGGCACTCTCGGTACACTACCGATGAGCTCAAAACTTTTCCGGTGACCAAAACAGGACTTCCTATATATCAATTTTTACCTCCGGACCATTCGTAGCTCCTCGTGACGTCCGGGATCTCATCCGGGACTCCTAACAACCTTCGGTCACCAACACCTATAACTCAACTATACCGAAACGTCACCGAACCTTAAGTGTGCAGACCCTGCGGGTTTGAGAACTATGCAGACATGACCTGAGACAGTCTCCGGTCAATAACCAATAGCGGGACCTAGATATCCATATTGGCTCCCACATATTCTACGAAGATCTCTATAGGTTGAGCCTCTATGTCAAGGATTCAGTTAATCCCGTATGTTGTTCCCTTTATCCTTCGGTATGTTAGTTGCCCGAGATTCGATCGTCGGTATCTCCATACCTAGTTCAATCTCGTTACCGAAAAGTATCTTTACTCGTTCCGTAATACAAGATCCCGTAAGTAACTCCTTAGTCACATTTCTTGCAAGGCTTGTTATGATGTTGTATTACCGAGTGGGCCCCAAGATACCTCTCCGTCACACGTAGTGACAAATCCCAGTCTTGATCCATGCCAACCCAACAGAAACCTTTGGAGATACCCGTAGAGCACCTTTATAGTCACCCAGTTACATTGCGACGTTTGATAACCCACAAGGTATTCCTCTGGTGTCCGGGAGTTGCATGATCTCATGGTCATAGGAACAGATACATTGACATACAGAAAACAATAGCAATAAATTGACACGATCATATGCTACGTTTATAGTTTGGGTCTTGTCCATCACATCATTCTCCTAATGATGTGAACCCGTTATCAAGTGACAACACTTGCCTATGGCCAGGAAACCTTGACCATCTTTGATCAACGAGCTAGTCAACTAGAGGCTTACTAGGGACAGTGTGTTGTCTATGTATCCACACATGTATTTGAGTTTTCCAACCAATATAATTCTAGCATGGATAATAAACGATTATTATGAACAAGGAAATATAATAATAACCAATTTATTATTGCCTCTAGGGCATATTTCCAACAGTCTCCCACTTGCACTAGAGTTAATAATCTAGTTCCCATCACTATGTGATTGCAATGAACCTAACACCCATACAGTTATGGGGTTCGATCATATCTTGCTTGTGAGAGAGGTTTTTAGTCAATGGGTCTGAACCTTTCAGATCTGTGTGTGCTTTACAAATCTCTATGTCATCCTATAGATGCTTCTACCATGCACCATTTGGAACTATTACCCGCTTTACTATTCATAGTTATTCGGATTAGTGTCAAGGCTTGCATCAACATAACCCTTTACGACGAACTCTTTAATCACCTCCATAATCGAGAAAAAAAATCCTTAGTCCACTAGTTACTAAGGATAACTTTGACCGTTGTTCAGTGATTCAATCCTGGATCACTCTTTGTACCCCTTGACAGAATCATGGCAAGGCACACATCAGGTGCGGTACACAGCATGACATACTTTAGAGCCTACGGCTAAGGCATAGGGGACGACTTTCGTCCTTTCTCTTTCTTCTGCCGTGGTCGGGCTTTGAGTCTTACTCAAATTCACACCTTACAACACAGCCAAGAACTCCTTCTTTGCTGATCTATTTTGAACTCCTTCAAAAACTTGTCAGGGCATGCATTTCGTTGAAAGTTCTTATTGAGCGTCTTGATCTATTGCCATAGATCTTGATGCACAATGTTCAAGTAGCTTAATCCAGGTTTTCTTTTGAAAAACACCTTTCAAACAACCCTTTATGCTTTCCAGAAGTTCTAAATTATTTCCGATCAACAATATGTCTACCACATACACTCATCAGAAATCCTATAGTGCTCCCACTCACTTCGTTGGAAATACAAGTTTCTCATAAACCTTGTATAAACCCAAAAGCTTTGATCATCTCATCAAAGCGTATATTCCAACTCCAAGATGCTTGTACCAGTCCATAGAAGGATCACTGGAGCTTGCATACTTGTTAGCATCCTTAGGATCGACAAAACCTTCTGGTTGTATCACATACAACCTTTCCTCAAGGAACCGTCGAGGAAACAATGTTTTGACATCCTATGTGCAATATTTCATAAATAATGCAGCAACTGCTAACATAATTCCAACAGACTTTTAGCATCACTATGAGTGAGAAAGTCTCATTATAGTCAACTCTTTGAACTTGTCGGAAACATCTTTGCGACAAGTCGAGCTTTTCTTAATGGTGACTTTTCACCATCATCGTCTGCCTTCCTTTTAAAGATCCATATGTACTTAATAGTCTTACGACCATCAAGTAGTTCTTCCAAAGTCTACGCTTCATTTTATACACGGATCCTTTCTCGGGTTTCATGGCCTCCAGCCATTTGCCGGAATCCGGGCCTACCATCGCTTCTCCATAGCTCCTAGGTTCATTGTTGTTCAACAACATGACCTCCAAGACAGGGTTACCGTACCACTCTGTAGCAGTACACGACCTTGTCGACCCACGAGGTTTGTAGTAACTTGATCTAAAGCTTAATGATCACTATCATCAGTTTCCACTTCAATTGGCGTAGGCGCCACAGGAACAACTTCCTGCGCCCTGCTACACACTGGTTGAAGTGACGATTCAATAACCTGATCAAGTTCCACCACCCTCCCACTCAATTCTTTCGGGAGAAAATTTTCCTCGAGAAAGGACCCGTTTCTAGAAACAAACACTTTGCTTCCGGATCTGAGATAGGAGGTATACCCAACTGTTTTGGGTGTCCTATGAAGATGCATTTATCCGCTTTGGATTCGAGCTTATCATGCTGAAAATTTTCCACATAAGCATCGCAGCCCCAAACTTTTAAGAAACGACAACTTAGGTTTCTCCAAACCATAGTTCATACGGTGTCATCTCAACGGAAATACGGGGTTGCCCTATTTAAAGTGAATGCGGTTGTCTCTAATGCATAACCCATAAACGATAGTGGTAATTCGATAAGAGACATCATAGTATGCACCATATCAAATAGGGCGCGACTATGACGTTCGGACACATCATCACACTATGGTGCTCCAGGTGGCATGAGTTGCAAAACAATTTCCACATTGTCTTAACTGTGTACCAAACTCGCAACTCAGATATTCATCTCTATGATCATATCGTAGACATTTTATCCTCTTGTCACGACGATCTTCACTCTGAAATAGCTTGAAGTTTTCAATATTTCAGACTTGTGATTCATCAAGCAAATACTCATGTATCTACTCAAATCGTCAGTGAAGTAAGAACATAACGATATCCACTGTGTGCCTCACCACTCATTGGACTGCACACATCAAAATGTATTACTTCCAACAAGTTACTTTCTTGTTCCATCTCACTGGAAAACGAGGCCTTCAGTCATCTTGCCCATGTGGTATGATTTGCATGTCTCAAGTGATTCAAAATCAAGTGAGTCCAAACGATCCATCTGCATGGAGTTTCTTCATGCACTTTATACCAATCTGCATGTCTCAAACGTTTCAAAAACGAGTGAGTACAAATATCAATCAACATGGAGCTTCTTCATGCACTTTATACCAACGTGACTGAAGTGGCAGTGCCACAAGTAAGTGGTACTATCATTACTACTTTGTATCTTTGGGCATCAATATTATGAACACGTGTAGCACTACGATCAAGATTCAATAAACCATTTAAGGTATTTATTCAAGAAAATAGAATAACCATTATTCTCTTTAAATGAATAATCGTATTGCAATAAACACGATCTAATCATGTTCATTCTCAACGCAAACACCAAATAACAATTATTTAGGTTTAACACTAATAACGATGGTAGAGGGAGCGTGCGATGTTTGATCACATCAACCTTAGAATTACTTCCAACACACATCACCACCTCACCTTTGCTAGTATCCATTTAATCCATAGCTATAATTTCGAGTTACTAACACTTAGCAACTGAACCGATATCTAATACCCTGGTGCTACTAGGAGTACTAGTAAGGTACACATCAATATTAGGTATATCCAATATACTTTTGTTGACTTTGCCAGCCTTCTCATCTACCAAGTATCTAGGGTAGTTCTGCCTTAGTGACCACTCCCCTCATAACAGAAGCACTTAGTCTCTGTTTTGGGTTCAACCTTGGGTTTCTTCACTAGAGCAGCAATTGGTTTGCCGTTTCATGAAGTATCCCTGCTCGCCCTTGCCCTTCTTGAAACTAGTGGTTTTACTAACCATCAACAATTGATGCTCCTATTTGATTTCTACTTTCGCGATGTCAAACATCGTGAATAGCTTAACGATCATCATATCTATCTTTGATATGTTATAGTTCATCACGAAACTCTAGTAGCTTGGTGGCAGTGGCTTTGGAGAACTATCACTATCTCATATGGAAGATTAACTCCCACTCGATTCAAGCGATTGTAGCACTCAGACAATCTGAGCACATGCTCAACGATTGAGCTTTTGTCCCTTACTTTGTAGACAAAGAATCTTGTCGGAGGTCTCGTACCCCTCAACAAGGGCACGAGCATGAAATCCTAATTTCCTCTCTTGGAACATCTCATATGTTCTGTGACGTTCAAAACATCTTCGGTGCCTTAATTCTAAGCCGTTAAGCATTATGCAATGAACTATCATGTAGTCATAAAAAACGTGCATGTCAGGTGTTCGCAACATCCACAAACGACGCTCGAGGTTCATCACACCAAGCGGTGCATTAAGGACATAAGCCTTATGCGCAGCAATGAGGACAATCCTCAGTTTGGGTTCCAGTCCGCATAATTGCTACTATCATCTTTCAACTAAATTTTCTCTAGGAACATATCAAAAACAATAGAGCTACAACGCAAGCTACAACATAATTTGCAAAGACCTTTTGACTATGTTCATGATAATTGAGTTTAGCTAATCATATTATTAATAACTCCCACTCAAATAGACATCCCTCTAGTCATTCCAGTGGCACATGATCCAAATCCACTAACTCAAGTCTGATCATCACGTGAGTTGAGTATAGTTTCAGTGGTGAACATCTCCATGTTGATCATATCAACTATATGATTCATGCTCGACCTTTCGGTCTCTTGTATTCCGAGGCCATGTCTGTACATGCCAGTCTCGTCAAGTTTAACCTGAGTGTTCCACGTGTGCAACTATTTTGCACCCGTTGTGTGTGAACATTTAGTCTATCACACCCGATCATCACGTGGTGTCTCGAAACGATGAACTGTCGCAACGGGGAGAACACAATTTTATCTTAAATTTTGAGTGAGGGATCACCTTATAATGCTACCGTCGTTCTAAGCAAAATAAGGTGCATAAAAGGATTAACATCACATGCAAATCGTAAGCGACATGATATGGCCATGATCTTGTGCTTCTTGATCTCCATCACCAAAGCACCGGCATGATCTTCATCATCACCGGCACCACACCATGATCTCCATCATCATGATCTCCATCATTGTGCCGCCATCGAGGTTGTGGTGCTATCTATGCTATTACTAATAAAGCTACTACCTAGAAATATAGTAAACGCATCTGCAAGCACAAACGTTAGTTTAAAGACAACCATATGGCTCCTGCCGATTGCCGTAGTATCGACGTTAGTTTAAAGAAGAAAAACAAAAAGCACGAAAAACTATATACACAAAAGAACTCCCAACAAACAATAAAAAGAAGAAATGAGAATTACTTTTGATTTTTATTTTATTACTACAAAATACTAAAAAAGAAAGAAAAACATAAAAGAAGCGGTTTTTTTTTGATTTTCTAAGTTTTTCAGACACAAAAAGAAACACAATAAGAATCAAAACAAGGAAAAGGATGAACATTGCCAAGTGTATTGAATGTGTGAACAGGGAGTAAAATGTTGGTGAGAATACGTACTCCACCAAGCTTAGGCTTTTAGCCTTACTTGGGATAAGGCCACGAGCAATATCCATCAGGTCTAGGGTAGAACTGGTTCAACTGTGGCACCCGAGCATCCCATGATTGTGCCTCGTTCTCTGGAGTCGCAAAACCATCCTTATACGTAATGATGCCCTTATGCATAATATATTATCTCCCCTCGCATTAACATGAAACAAAGTAGGGGCAGGCAACAATATAATCTCACGTGTTTTCTCATCGAATACCAAGTTATAACGATACTAATGAGGAGGTTTATATTTGTCAATAAAGTGATGGGATATCATAGATGAATGGTCAAGGTATACCATAGGAAGCATAGAGTTGTCACTAGGGATATCAATATTAAAGCATTTAGCAAGATGAGTAGCCTAAATACCATCATGAATGCTACCTATGGTCCTATTAGTATGCAAACGGCATGCAATAATGGATCCCACACTATAAGTCCTATCATGGAAAAGCACACAATGCAGAAAGACGAGGTTAGGAGAACTAAGTGTACCACCCTCCTCTCTTGCAGTTAAACATTATCCTGTTAATAAAGAAAATTAGTGCACAACATAAAATTCAAATGGGTACCCCTAGATTTAGAAACTCCTCTAAATTTTCCATAGTTAAAGTGCAAACAAAATCTTCAAACTCATCAGGTCTAGGTTCGTGTAACACACCATTAAAAGGAATCATGTATATTTCACAAAAGATATCGAATAGCATCTCGAAGGCGTGCTCATATAAATTGAATGATACTTGTGGAATCTCTTGCATACACATGAAGTGAAAATGTTGCACAAAAGTGTTGGCAAGAAGTTGATACTAAACACATTCATATGCCATGAAGCAGTCAAGCCGGTGTTTTCCATGTACTGCCCGAATTCATGTAGGAACCCGCTTCGTCCATGAATGTGAAAGCACAATATGCTCCCTTGGTGGTTTTTATAATTCATGAAAACATACATTGTCTCTTGGACTAACACTTTTACCTAGATATTTCAGGAATAGTCCATGGAGAGCTTTGGCTAAAGGCTTATGTGGAGATTCCCCTTGATGCAAGAAAGGAATAGGATTGGCTCAAGCTTCAAGATAGAAGACTCTTCATTTTATATTTGTGAGAAATCACCTTTGAGTCCATAGGAAAGACAATACTATTAAAAGGTGGTGAGGTATTAAAATGAACTGGTTGCTCAAGTGCTCAAAGTTATCAACCAAAATACTGAGTCATTTTTCCCACATAACCATTCTGTCCAATTCCACACACTCAAATTCGGTGTCACCAACTTTCATATTTTGGATCCATCGAGTTTTACCTCAGACAGAAAACCTAACCATTCCCACCAAATCAGTGCAACGGAATCCATATCGGTGCTACCAAATTCAGGGTGACCAAGTGCCTGTTGCACCGGTACACAAAATCAGAATTTTCGAGTTTGAGTATCGGTGCCACCGAGTTTGGTCATCTGACCATTGGCCACCCTTTCAGTGCCATCGAGTTGTGTATATCGGTCCCATCAAGATTCAAAAGTTACTGCCTTTTGTGTGAATCGGTACCATTGAGTTTATGACTTCAGTGTCACCGAGTTTGCCACTTTAGCTGTAACGGTTGGATTTTGTGTGCTTCTTTATATACCCCTTCACCCACCTCTCATTTGTGGGAGAAGCACTCAGAACGCACACTTCATTGCCAGAACCATTTTCTGAGAGAGAACCACCTACTGATGTGTTGAGACCAAGATATTCCTATCCAATCATTTGAAACTTGATCTCTAGCTTCCCCAAACTGCTTTCCACCAAATCAATCTGTCCTACCCATGCCTATTCTATGAGAGAGTGATTTATTGTTGAGGAGACTATCTTTAGAAGCACAAGAGCAAGGAGTTCATTGATCTAGCACATCTATTACCTTTTGAAGGGTGGTGCCTCCTAGATTGGTTAGGTGTCGCTTGGGAGCCTCCTACTTCGTGTTATGAAGTTGAACCAAGGTGTTTGTAAGGGCAAGGAGATCGCCTACTTCATGAAGATCTACCGTGAGTAAGGCTAGTCCTTTGTGGGCGGAAGCCGTGGTGAAATATACAAGGCCGCTTCTTTGTACCCCTCCGTGGACTCTCGCAGCCGTTACCCTCCGTGGGTTGAAGTCTCCACTAACATGGACGTACGATAGCGCCACCTATCGGAACCATGCCAACAATGAATGTGTCAACCTCTTTGCATTTGATCTCCTAAACTCTACTCCTTTACATGTGCAAAGTCTTTACTTTTCCGCTGTCATATATGTTGATTAGCATGTGTAGGGTGTACTAGACTTGTTAGAACTGCTGAATTTCTGCCTTCCTTGAAATTGGGTTAGGCTAGGATTTTATCTTGACAAGTAGTCTATTCACCCCCTCTAGACACATCTTCTATCAATCCTACAATTGGTACCAGAGCACGGTCTCTAAAACCTTGGTTTAATCACCGTTGGAGGAAGATGAGTGTGACTAGTTCCGGATTTTTATTTGTAGAGTGCCTATTCTTGATGGGGAGTATTTTAGACAATGGAGAGATGAAATGCTTGATATATGTGATGAGTTCCATTTGCACAAGTATGTTAAATATCCCTATGCGCCTCCCGTTGATCCCATACATCCTTCTCATGATGATGAAGTTGATATGCTTGGTAGTCTTAACACTATCAATCTAATCATTAGAGGGTTACCAATATATGTGCTTAATGAGTTGCAAAACTTTTAGTGTGCTCATACCTTGTGGAAAGACTTAGAGAAAAGATATCCACATTATTCCTTGAAAAATCTTGATATCATTGTCCACAAATGCATTGCTTTTCACAAAATGAAGCCAACCGATCCTAATTTTGATAAATGACTATTTGAGCTTTGTGACCTCATGCGTGCTAAAGGAGATGTCATTACTATTAACAATATCATTGTTGAAGCCATTCGAATGCATAAACATGAACATTTTCATAATCAAAATTCTGATGAAACTCTTGTTTCTTATGAGGGAACTTCATCCGATGATGATTATGTGGAGCATGGCTACTATGATGAATATGAGGAATTTGACATCGAGTATGAGAAGACCATGAGGAACCTTAGTCTTATGACGAACCTTAGAGACTACATGGCCGATGGAAAGGAATGGGTTCTCGACAGTGGATGCACCGATCACTTTACCAGAGATAAAGACATGTTCCATGAGATCACACCAAACCGTGGATCTCGAAGGTATGTGACTTCTGGAGATAACTCGAAGGGTATGGTACTTGGTATTGGTAAGGTGGTTGTATGTCATGATAGTTCCATTGAAAATGTCATAATTGTTGAATCCCTTGGCTACAATCTTCTTTCCGTATCTAGACTAACAAACTTCGGTTTTGATGTGCTATTTATGAAAGTTGACTGCCAATTGTTTCAGAGCGACAACTCTTCACTAGTTTCCGTAGAGGTGATTTATACATTGTCGATTTCTCTAAGAAATACAAACCCCGTACATGTCTTATTGCTAAATCTTCTAAAGTTTGGTTATGGCATAGAAGGTTAGGACATGTTGGTATGCGTAATCTTGACAAACTTATCAAAGGTGATCATATTCTTGGTGTTAAATATGTTATCTTTGGCAAAGATAGACTCTGTAGTGCTTGTCAAGCAGGAAAACAAGTTGGTGGAAGTCATCCCGTGAAGAACATCATGACTACTAGAAGACCATTCGAGCTGCTTCACATGGATCTCTTTTGTCCCAATGCTTACAAGAGCCTCAGTGGAAATTCATATGGTTTAGTCATTGTTGATGATTTTTCCAGATTTACGTGGGTATTCTTTCTTGATGATAAGTCATAGGTACAAAAGATCTTCAAGAACTTTGCTCGAAAAGCTCAAACTCAGTTTGAAGTGAAGATCAAGAAGGTCCGGAGCGACAATGGAACGAAGTTCAAGAACATGAATGTGGATACTTTTCTTGATGAAGAAGGTATCTCACATGAGTTCTCAGCGACGTACACACCTCAATAGAATGGAGTTGTTGAGAGGAAGAACCAGACTCTCATAGAGATGGCGAGAACGATGCTTGACGAAAACAATACTCAAAGACACTTTTGGACAGAGGCCGTGGAAACAGCTTTCCATGCCATAAACCGACTCTACCTGCACAAGCTTCTCGGTAAAACAGCATACGAGCTACTCACCGGTAACAAACCCAAAGTTTGATACTTTAGGGTATTCGGCTCTAAGTGCTATATTCTTGATAAGCATCGTCGCTCAAAATTTTCTCCTAAATCTTATGAAGGTTTCCTACTCGGTTGGGGATCGAACTCTCACACTTACCGCGTCTACAACAACTTCACTCAAAAAGTTGAAGAGACGGTAGATGTGTAGTTTGATGAGACTAATGGTTTGCAAGTCGAAGAATTGCCAAATTATCTAGGAGATAAGGAACCTTCGGAAGCTATCAAAGACTTGTCCATTGGCAAGATTCGGCCCATAAAGGTGAAGGAAAGCACTTCATCAATTCAAGTGGCAGCTCCTACTTCACGTCAAGGCAAATCACAAAACAACATGAAGGCATCCACAAGCGATACACGACATGATGAAGAAGAGGAAGAAGTACATCGTGATGATCCACCTCAACCTTCCTCACCACCACCTCAAGGAGATGACAATGTCAACGGCAACATGCAAGATGATGATGAAGAAGAAGAAGCTCCACCATCCAACAAGAAGAAGTTGTCAAGAGTTAGAGAAAGAGTGGATAGAGATCATCCATTGAATCAAATCTATGTGACATAAAAAAATGGGAGAATCGCTCGCTCTAAATCTCGTTTAGCTAAATTTTGTGAGCATTATTATTTCATCTCTAGCATTGAACCTTTGAAGGTTGAAGAATCCCTTCAAGATCCGTATTGGTTGAATGCCATGCATGAAGAGCTACACAACTTCGAGAGGAACCATGTATGGACACTTGTGGAAAAGCCTGAAGGCGAGCAAAACATAATTGGTACAAGATGGGTGTTTCAGAACAAGAAAGATGAAGACGGACACGTTGTACGTATCTAGGCGTGCCTCATAGCCCAAGGATACACGCAAGTCGAAGGTATGGACTAGGTGAGACTTATGCTTCTGTTGCTAGACTTGAAGCCATTCACATTCTTCTAGCTTATGGACTTATGCTTCTGTTGCTAGACTTGAAGCCATTCACATTCTTCTAGCTTATGCCAATCACCATGATATTATTCTTTACCAAATGGATATCAAAAGTGTTTTTATTAATGGAGAAATTGAGGAGGAATTTTATGTTAAACAACCTCCTGGATTTGTGAACCCTAAGAAACCTAATCATGTCTACAAACTTCGTAAAGCTTTATATGGTCTAAAACTAGCCCCTATAGCTTGGTACAAATGCCTAACGAAGTTTCTCATTGAAAATGGTTTTGAGATTGGTAAAATTGATGCAACCTTATTCACTAAAAGAGTTAATGGAGAACTATTTGTTTGCCAAATATATGTGGATGATATTACCTTTGGTTCTACTAACCCACATTTTAGTGAAAAGTTTGGAAAGCTAATGTGAGAGAAGTATGAGATGTCCATGATGAGTGAACTAAAGTTCTTCCTTGGATTGCAAATCAAACAATCGAGAGAAGGTACGTTTATCTCTCAAACCAAGTACACCAAGGACTTAATCAGAAAGTTCAACATGCAAGAATGCAAAGGTATGGGAACCCCCATGCCTACTAGTGGACATCTTGACCTCACTAAGGAGGACAAACCAGTTGATTAAAAGGTTTATCGATCAATGATTGGTTCATTGCTGTATTTATGTGCCTCCCGTCCTGACATCATGTTGAGCATTTGCATGTGTGCCTGATACCAAGCAACACCGAAAGAGTGTCATCTATTGTATGTGAAAAGGATAGTGAGATACCTCATACATACACCAAACTTTGGCATATGGTATCCCAAGGGATCTTCTTTTAATATTGTTGTCTATTCCTACTCGGACTAAGCTGGAGACAAGGTTGACAGAAAATCCACCTCGGGTACATGTCAACTTCTTGGGAGATCTCTTCTGTCTTGGTCATCCAAGAAATAAAACTCGGTATCCTTATCTAGCGCCAAAGCTGAATACATTGCCGCTGGATCATGTTGTGCACAATTACTTTGGATCACTCAAACTCTTAAGGATTATGGCATTCATGTTAGAAAAGTCCCATTGTTATGCGACAATGAAAGTGCAATTACGATTGCCTATAATCATGTGCAACATTCTAGAACAAAGCACATCCAAGTGTGACATCATTTCATTCGTGATCATGTTCGTAAAGGAGATATAGATCTCAAGCATGTTCGTACTAACAAACAATTATCTAATATCTTTACCAAACCACTTTATGGGAAAGTGGTATGTCATTTGAGTTGTGAGTTGAACATTATTGATGCTTCAAACCTGAGCTAGACTCACTCGGAAGCATGCAGGGGCATGAGCTTGATTGGCCATTCCATGATGCCATTGATATCACTGCATTGTATCTTGGAAACTATGCTCCCTTGTATTGCATCTAACCTTTTGTAGGTACTTGATAGAAATACAGTCCACAATGTTGCAATCAACTCACATGAAAAGCAATCTTTACATGGCCAAGCATCTACAACTCCCTTTCTTCGGAGATGGAGGAAGAAGACAACAAAATCATATCCTTGACAATTCTATGATATTGAATTTCACTCATGTCATTTGGATATATTATGTTCTTCCTTGCGTGACTAACCATTATAGGTGAAAAGTGAACCCAAACGACATGGATAGCTCCCAACTCAAGATGATCTTCATCCAATTTGAGTATCCACAACAAGTTAACACACATGCCATGTCATCAACATCATTCGAAGGTATGTACTCATATCCTTTATAAAGGTTTACACCAATTCATGGGGTAAAGCAACTCAAGTGATATGAAGACATTGAAATGCTTCATCGAAAAATGTTAACCCCATTTTTCCCTTAATGATGAGTATGACCTATGATCAAGCATTCTTGCTTGTCTCCTCAAGTCAAATACACTTATATAGGTGACCTAGTCACCACGCCACATCTAGAAGGAGATTATTGTATGGTTCACATTTGACATTTCATATTCTTTTGGAACCATTCAACTCTCATCTAAATGTATGTATATACTTAGAAAAACAATTGCTGCTACTTTATGTTTTTCTTTTACAATTGTTTTCTTTCACTATTGGTATCTTTTACAAGAGGTATCTTGAAACAATTCTTCGATTCTTATTTGCCTATTTTCAGTTAAGGAGTTGATTTTCGTTACAACTCGGTCTCACCGATCTGGGAAACTCGGTCGAGCCGATTTCTCCGAGAGGCCTGATACGTCTCGAACGTATCTATAATTTTTGATGGTTCCATGCTATTATCTTGTCAACTTTGGATGTTTTATATGCATGAATATGCTATTTTATATCTTTTTTGGGACTAACCTATTAACTCAGTGCCAAGTGCCAGTTTATGTTTTTTTTGTGTTTTTGGCCCATTTTCAGAAGGAGTCCAAATGGAATGAAACTTTACGATGATTTTTTTGGACCAAAAGAGACCCCCGAAGCTTTGAAACAAGGCCAGAAGATCCACGAGGGAGTCACAAGCCCTGATGCCGCCGCCGCCCCCCTAGGTGGTGGTGACCAGGCTTGTGACCTCCTCGTGGGCCCAACCGACGTAATTCCACCGCCATAAATTCCTATAAATTCAGAAACCCCCAGAAAGAAACCTAGATCGGGAGTTCCGCCGCCGCAAGCCTCTGTAACCACCAAAAACCAATCCGGAGCCCGTTCTGGCACCCTGCGGGAGGGGGAATCCATCTCCGGTGGCCATCTTCAATTCTTCATCATCCCAGCGATCTCCATGATGAGGAGGGAGTAGTTCTCCCTCAGGGCTGAGGGTATGTACCAATAGCTATGTGTTTTATCTCTCTCTCGTGTTCTTGAGATGTCTTGATCTCGATGTACCATGGGCTTTGCTACTATAGTTGGATCTTATGATGTTCTTCCCCCTCCCCCTCTTGTAATGAATTGAGTTTCCCCTTTGGAGTTATCTTATCGGATTGAGTCTTTGAGAACACTTGATGTATGTCTTGCACGTGTCTATCTGCTGTGATCAACTTGCGGGTTTGTGAAAATTGGGAACCTATGCATATGGGTTGGCACACGTGGATTCATGTGAGTACTTGATGTATGTTTTGGTGATCAACTTGTGGGTTCATGACATTGGGAACCTATGCACACGGGTTGGCACACGTTTTGACTCTCTGGTAGAAACTTTGGGGCACTCTTTGAAGTTCTATGTGTTGGTTGAATAGATGATTCTGAGATTGTGTGATGCATACCGTATAATCTTGCCCATGGATACTTGAGGTGACAATGGAGTATCTTGGTGACATTAGGGTCTTGGTTGATATGTATCTTAAGGTGTTATTCTAGTACGAACTCTATGATGGATCGAACAGAAAGAATAGCTTCGTGTTATTTTACTATGGACTCTTGAATAGATCGATCAGAAAGAATAACTTTGTGGTGGTTTCGTACCCGACAATAATCTCTTCGTTTGTTCCCCGCTATTAGTGACTTTGGAGTGACTCTTTGTTGCATGTTGAGGGCTAGTTATATGATCCAATTATGTTATCATTGTTGAGAGAACTTCACTAGTGAAAGTATGAACCCTAGGCTTTGTTTCCACGCATTGCAATACCGTTCGTGCTCACTTTTGTTACTAGTTACCTTGCTGTTTTTTGTAATTTCAGATTAGAAAAACCTATATCTACCATCCATATTGCACTTGTTTCACCATCTCTTCGCCGAACTAGTGCACCTATACAACTTACCATCGTATTGGGTGTGTTGGGGACACAAGAGACTCTTTGTTATTTGGTTGCAGGGTTGCTTGAGAGAGACCATCTTCATCCTACGCCTCCTGCGGATTGATAAGACTTAGGTCACCCACTTGAGGGAAAATTGCTACTGTCCTACAAACCTCTGCGCTTGGAGGCCCAACAACGTCTACAAGGAGAAGGTTGCGTAGTAGACATCAAGCTCTTTTCTGGTGCCGTTGCCGGGGAGGTTAGCGCTTGAAGGTATATCTTTAGATCTTGCAACCGAATATTTTTGTTTCTTGTTCTTTCGCTAGAAAACTACAAATTTTTTTGGAATTGAGGATGCCTCATATGCTCCATCTTTTCAATGTCTTTCATGAGCATGATGGGAAGGAAAATTGTGCTCAAATGCTGAAAGAAGAATTACATAGAATGCTTGGTATAGAATATGTGAATGATGAGCATGTTGCAATGTTCTTAGCATGAATTCTTTGAATACCCATGATGCTAATGATATGCAAAGCCACAAGCTTGGGGATGCTATATTTGATGAAGATGATCTTTTTAGTTCTTCCACTTTGAATGATCAAAATCATTTTGATGAAAGCATGCCCCCTATCTATGATGATTATTGTGAGGATACTTATGCTTTGAATAAGAGGGATGATAAAACTTGTCATACTCTCGAGAACCGCTTTGCTAAACCTTGCTTTTTCATTGTGGACACAATTTGTAGTGCTCAAGTCTTTTACGCTACTCCCACTACTATTCTTGAGAATAGATTTCCTTATGTGGAGAGTAGTAAAATTCCTATGCTTGTAGATCATGAAAATAAAGCCTTAGGTGCTGGTTATATTGTTTAATTCATTCATGATGCTACTGAAAATTACTATGAGAGAGGATCATATGCTTCTACTTATTGCAATAGTATCAAGCTTCCTCTCCATATGCTGAAATTTTTGAAGCTATGCTTGTTTTGCCTTCCTATGCTAGTTGATTCTTGCTCCAATAAATTGTTTGATCAAAAAATCCCTAGGCATAGGAAGTGAGTTAGACGTAAATGTGCTAGACATTTGCTCCATGATGCTCTCGTTGTGTTTCAATCCTTACCTTTTATGTGAGCATCATTGAAATCAATGCCTAACTAAGGGCGTTAAATGATAGCGCTTGTTGGGAGGCAACCCAATGAATAAATTTTTCTTTGCTTTTTTCTTGCTGTTTTGTTTTCTCCACACCCTCATAATTATATTATGATTGTGTATTTTGTGTTTCTTTTTGTGTTTGTGCCAAGCAAAACCGTCATGATTAGTCTTGGTGATGATTGTCTGATCATGCTGGAAAAAGACAGAAACTTTCTGCTCACGAAAAGAATTTTCATTTTTATTCTGTAAGATATTTTGAGTTGATTCTTTTTTCTTCTGATTTCTATGCAATTTATTCAGAATTCCGTAATTTTTCAGATTTTTTGAAGTACCAGAAGTATACGAAATATACAGATTGCTACAGACTGGTCTGCTGTTAACAAATTCTGTTTTTGTTGTGTTGGTTGCTTATTTTGATGAAACTATGGATAGTATCGGGGGGTATTATCCATGGAAGATTGAAAATACAGTAACCCAACATCATAATAAGTAGAATTTAAGTTTGCTACAGTACCTAAGGAAGTGGTGGTTTGCTTTCTAATACTAATGTTATCACGAGTTTCTGTTTAAGTTTCGTGTTGTGAAGTTTTCAAGTTTTGGGTGAAGTTCTTATGGACAAAGAGATAAAAAGTGGCAAGAGCTCAAGCTTGGGGATGCCCAAGGCACCCCAAGAGATTCAAGGATGCCGTAAAAGCCTAAGCTTGGTTATTCCCCGGAAAGGCATCCCCGGAAAGGCATCCCCTCTCTCGTCTTCAATCCATCGGTAATGTTACTTGGGGCTATATTTTTATTCACCACATGTTATGTGTTTTTGCTTGGAGCGTCTTGTATTGTAGGAGTATTTTATTTTTGTTGTGTCACAATCTTACTTGCTGCACACCTAGAGAGAGAGACATGCACTCACCATGATTTTGTTGAGCTTCACTTATATCCTTTGAGTTAGACAATTCAGCTCACATGTGCTTCACTTATATCTTTTGAGCTAGATACTTTTGCTCTATGTGCTTCACTTATATCTTTTAGAGCACAGCAATGCGTTTCTTGGTAGTTGATCTATGCTTTGAAATTAGTCTCAAAAGGGGTAGTTATCCAAAGGGATACGAAAACTTCCACCTTCATGTACATTGAATAGTTAGAGAAGTTTGATTCATCTCAATTAGTTTTGAGTTGTGGTTTTGGTAATATTGAAGTCATGCTAGTAAGGTGTTGTGGATATGGAAATACTTGTGTTGAAGTTAGTAATTCCCGTAGCATGCACGTATGGTGAACCTCTATGTGATGAACTCTGAGCATGATTAGTCTATTGATTGTCATCCTTTGTGTGGCGGTCGGGATCGCGCGATGGTTTATACCTACCAACCCTTCCCCTAGGAGTATGCGTTGAATGCTTTGTTTTGATTACTAATAGAACTTTTGCAACAAGTATATGAGTTCTTCATGACTAATGTTGAGACCATGGTTTAGATGCACTTTCACCTTCCACCATCACTATCTTCTTAGTGCCGTGCAACTTTCGCCGGTGCACAAAACCCACCATTAGCCTCCCTCAAAACAGCCACCATATCTACCTACTATGGATTTTTCTAAGTCATTCCGAGATATATTGCCATGCAACTACCACCATGACATGTGCCACCACGTCTACATTGCCATTGCATGATCGTAAGATAGCTAGCATGATGTTTCCATTAATGTCCATGCCATGCTAGATCATTGTCACGGTACACTACCGAAGGCATTCCATATAGAGTCATCGTTGCTCTAAGTTTTGAGTTGAAAGTGTGATGATCATCATTGATGGATCATTGTCTCATGTGAGGAAATAAAAGAGGCCAAAGATGCCCACCAAAAAAAGGAGGCCAAAGAGCCCACCAAAAAAAATATGAGAGAAAAAGAGAGAAGGGACAATGCTACCACCTTTCCACACTTGTGCATATTAAGCACCATGATCTTCATGATTGAGAGTCTCTCGTTTCGTCACCACCATATAGCTAGTGGGAAATTTTCATTATATAACTTGGCTTGTATATTCCAATGATAGGCTTCCTCAAAATTGCCTTAGGTCTTCGTGAGCAAGCAAGTTGGATGCACACCCACTAGTTTTCTTTAAGAGCTTTCACATACTCTTAGCTCTAGTGCATCATTTGTATGGCAATCCCTACTCGTTCACATTGATATCTATTGATGAGCATCTCCACAGCTCATTGATATGCCTAGTTAATGTGATTATCTTCTCCTTTTTTTGTCTTGCAACCTCCACCACACTCCACACAATCTATAGTGCTAAAACCATGGCTCACGCTCATGTATTGCATGAGAGTTGAAAAGGTTTGAGAAAGTAAAGGTGTGAAACAATTACTTGGCCAATACCGGGGTTGTGCATGATATAAATTCGTTGTGCAATGATGATAGAGCATAGCCAGACTATATGCTTTTGTAGGGATAACTTTCTTTTGGCCTTGTTATTTTGAAAGTTCATGATTACCTTGCTAGTTTGCTTGAATTATTATTGTTTCCACGTCAATAGAAAACTATTGTTTTGAATCTAATGGATCTGAACATTCATGTCACGTGAGAGAATTACAAAGGAAAACTATGTTAGGTAGCATGCAGCATCAAAAATTCATTCTTTATCACTTCCCTACTCAAGGACGAGCAGGAGTTAAGCTTGGGGATGCTTGATACGTCTCCAACGTATCTATAATTTTTGATGGTTCCATGCTATTATCTTGTCAACTTTGGATGTTTTATACGCATGAATATGCTATTCTATATCTTTTTTGGGACTAAACTATTAACTCAGTGCCAAGTGCCAGTTTTTGTTTTTTCCCTGTTTTTGGCCCATTTTCAGACGGAGTCCAAATGGAATGAAACTTTACGATGATTATTTTTTGGACCAAAAGAGACCCCCGAAGCTTTGAAAGAAGGGCAGAAGAGCCACGAGGGAGTCACAAGCCCTGACGCCGCCACCCCCCTAGGTGGTGGCGGCCAGGCTTGTGACCTCCTCGTGGGCCCAACCGACGTAATTCCACCGCCATAAATTCCTATAAATTCAGAAACCCCCAGAAAGAAACCTAGATTGGGAGTTCCGCCGCCGCAAGCCTCTGTAGCCACCAAAAACCAATCTGGAGCCCGTTCTGGCACCCTGTCAGAGGGGGAATCCATCTCCGGTGGCCATCTTCATCATCCTGGTGATCTCCATGACGAGGAGGGAGTAGTTCTCCCTCGGGGCTGAGGGTATGTACCAGTAGCTATGTGTTTGATCTCTCTCTCTCTCTCTCTCTCTCTCTCTCTCTCGTGTTCTTGAGATGTCTTGATCTCGATGTACCATGGGCTTTGCTACTATAGTTGGATCTTATGATGTTCTTCCCCCTCTCCCTCTTGTAATGAATTGAGTTTCCCCTTTGGAGTTATCTTATCGGATTGAGTCTTTGAGAACACTTGATGTATGTCTTGCACGTGTCTATCTGCTGTGATCAACTTGCGGGTTTGTGACAATTGGGAACCTATGCATATGGGTTGGCACATGTGGATTCATGTGAGTACTCGATGTATGTTTTGGTGATCAACTTGCGGGTTCGTGACATTGGGAACCTATGCACAGGTGTTGGCACACGGTTTGACTCTCTCGTAGAAACTTTGGGGCATTCTTTGAAGTTCTATGTGTTGGTTGAATAGATGATTCTGAGATTGTGTGATGCATATCGTATAATCTTGCCCACGGATACTTGAGGTGACAATGGAGTATCTAGGTGACATTAGGGTCTTGGTTGATATGTATCTTAAGGTGTTATTCTAGTACGAACTCTATGATGGATCGAACGGAAAGAATAGCTTCGTGTTATTTTACTACGGACTCTTGAATAGATCGATCAGAAAGAATATCTTTGTGGTGGTTTCGTACCCGACAATAATCTCTTTGTTTGGTCCCTGCTATTAGTGACTTTGGAGTGACTCTTTGTTGCATGTTGAGGGCTAGTTATATGATCCAATTATGTTATCATTGTTGAGAGAACTTCACTAGTGAAAGTATGAACCGTAGGCCTTGTTTCCACGCATTGCAATACCGTTCGTGCTCACTTTTGTTACTAGTTACCTTGCTGTTTTTGTAATTTCAGATTACAAAAACCTATATCTACCATCCATATTGCACTTGTTTCACCATCTCTTCGCCGAACTAGTGCACCTATACAACTTACCATTGTATTGGGTGTGTTGGGGACACAAGAGACTCTTTGTTATTTGGTTGCAGGGTTGCTTGAGAGATACCATCTTCATCCTACGCCTCCCGCGGATTGATAAACCTTAGGTCACCCACTTGAGGGAAAATTTCTACTGTGCTACAAACCTCTGCGCTTGGAGGCCCAACAACGTCTACAAGGAGAAGGTTGCGTAGTAGACATCAAGGCCTGATTCTCATTCTCGGTTCTACTGAACCAATTCGCCTTGGTGACTCCGATATTATAACTGCCTTAGCTTTTGTGATATTTTCTTCTGGATTTTTGCCTTAGGGGGAGAAAGATTGTCAATGATCCCATGTTTAATTGCCTCCTCACATCTTATTAAAAAAGTTCTGAGACAAAATCCGTTTTAGCATTGTTTTTCTAGGGGGAGAAAACTTCTCTTGGGGGAGAAAACCTCAATGATCCCACAATATAAGAGGGAGAATCATCTAGGATCCCTAACATAGGGGGAGATAGTTCAAGGAACTCTTATCCATAATTAAGGGGGAGAACATTTGATGAACTCTTACCGACTATCTAAGGGGGAGAATAATTCAAGGAACCCTTATAACACAGAGAAGTATCAAGGATCCCTTTCTCTCAATGAGCCCTTACCCTCTGTCCTTTTTGGAAATTAATGCCAAAGGGGGAGAAATATTGAAGCTTCCATCCAATGAATCTATTTATAGGGGAGAAATATCACCAAGAAGCTTACACAAAAGGGGGAGAAATATCAAGTTGGGAGATATATGTTCCTAAAGAAAGATCTACCTAAAGGGATAGATATAAATTAGTTTTATTGGTTTGAACTTGTCTTACCCTACCTACTTGCAATATCTACAATGATATGGTTCAGGGGGAGAGGAAATTATTACATATTTATCCTTAGGGGAGAAAATTCTTATTTCTCTTGAAGATGCATCTTTCATAAAATCCTATCTTCAATATGTCTTCAATATCTTGGTACTTTTGAAGCTCTATGCATCTTTACAATAGAGTACTCTTGTGTTATCTAACATTTGTTTTCCCAAATGTACTCCTATGTTTAGATGCTCGAGATCCTCAAGGTAAGTATATGCATCATATCCTTGTTCATGATGATCTCTTGTTTCTTGCACATATTGTTGCAAGAATGAATCTCGAACATGGAAGCTCTTCATTCACTCATGTTTGATGCATATAGCCAGGATATTTATGACTTTTCTGATCTGTCTACCTTGTGTGTGTCCATGTCTTCCAAAGCAACTATCCTTTAAAAGGAATTGCACACATTTAAGGGGAGCCTGTACCAGTCATGTTTCCTTCAAAGCTGTCATATTTTAATGGTTATCTTTATTTGAAGCTTTGATTGTATGTTGTCATCAATTACCAAAAAGGGGGAGATTGAAAGCACAATATGCTCCATTGGTGATTTTGATAATTCATGAAAACATACATTGTCTCTTGGACTAACACTTTTACCTAGATATTTCAGGAATAGTCCATGGAGAGATTTGGCTAAAGGCTTATGTGGAGATGTACCTTGATGCAAGAAAGGAATAGGATTGGCTCAAGCTTCAAGATAGAAGACTCTTCATTTTATATTTGTGAGAAATCACTTTTGAGTCCATAGGAAAGCCAATACTATTAAAAGGGGGTGAGGTATTAAAATGAACTGGTTGCTCAAGTGCTCAAAGTTAGCAACCAAAATACTCACTCATTTTTCCCACATAACCACTTTGTCCAATTCCACATACTCAAATTTGGTGTCACCAAATTTCATATTTCGGACCCACCGAGTTTGACCTCAGACAGAAACCATGGATATTCCCACCAAATAGGTGCAACCGAATCCATATCGGTGTTACCGAGTTCAGGGTGACCAACTTCCTGTTGCCTCGGTACACAAAAATCAGAATTTCCGAGTTTGAGTATCGGTGCCACCGAGTTTGATTATCTGAACACTAGCCACCTTTTTGGTGCCACCGAGTTGTGTATATCGGTCCCACCGATATTCAAAAGTTACTACCTTTTGTGTGAATTAGTACCACCGAGTTTATGACTTCGGTGTCATCGAGTTTGCAACTTTAGGTGTAACGGTTGGATTTTGTGTGCTGCCTATATATACCCCTTCACCGACCTCTCATTCATGGGAGAAGCACTTAGACCACACACTTCATTGCCAGATCCATTTTTTGAGAGAGAACCATCTACTCATGTGTTGAGACCAAGATATTCCAATCCAATCATTTGAAACTTGATCTCTAGCCTCCCCAAACTGCTTTCCCCCAAACCAATCTCTCCTACCCATGCCTATTCTGTGAGAGAGCGATTTTTGTTGAGGAGACTATCTTTAGAAGCACAAGAACAAGGAGTTCATTGATCTACCAGATCTATTACCTTTTGGAGGGTGGTGCCTCCTAGATTTCTTAGGTGTCGCTTGGGAGCCTCCTACTTCGTGTTGTGGAGTTGAACCAAGATGTTTGTAAGGGCAAGGAGATCGCCTACTTCATGAAAATCTACCATGAGTAAGGCTAGTACTTCGTGGGCATAAGCCGTGGTGGAATAGACAAGGCCGCTTCTTTGTGGACCCCTGGTGGGTGGAGCCCTCCGTGGACTCTCACAGCCGCTACCTATCGGAACCATGCCAAAAATCACTGTGTCAACCTCTTTGCGTTTGATCTCCTAAACTCTACTCCTTTACATGTGCAAAGTCGTTACTTTTCCGTTGCCATATATGTTGGCTAGCATGTGCAGGGTGTAGTAGACTTGTTAGAACTACTGAATTTCTGCCTTCCTCCAAATTGGGTTATGCTAGGATTTTATCTTGACAAGTATTCTATTCACCCCCCCTCTAGACACATGTTCTGTTGATCCTACAGAATGTGTTGCATGGTCACTCACACGGCTATACCTATGCTCTTCGAGGAAGGTTTATCCGAGTTATCCTCTTGAAGTTCCCTACGAACCTAGCTCGAGGAGACCCTTGTAAATATCCTTCTAAACATTTTTCTTAGAATAATTTTTTTCTGAATTTTTTTGACAAAAAATAAGAGGTCAATAAAACTTAAGAAAATCAATAGAAACAACTCATATGAATGTCTAGAGGCTATATCAAGCATTCAAACTACTTAGAACCAATTGATTTTAACATGCAAGCTCATTTTCTTTGTCACCAACATGAGCAAAATATGCAAAATATAAACTATTAGGACAAAAACTAATTGGACACGCTAAGGAGTCACATACCCACGAGCAATTGCTTCGAACAGTTTCGGAAATGGAGCTCCGAAAAAGAGATATAAAAATTCGTATCTAAGAGCAAGAAGTGAACACAAATATTTTTGGAGGTGGAAGAAGCTAGTGGGCATGTGATATAAGTGAGTGGGTCCTGTGGGGCCCACAAGGTACCTGGGCGCACCCTACTGCCTTGTGGACAACACGTGCACCCCTCTGGGGTGTGTCGAGTGTGAAAATTCTTCTTTGTTCAATAAAAAATCGTGTCAAAATGTTATGCATTCCAAGCACTTTTATTTCTTTGTCTTTTTGATTACATAGATAATTCAGTAAACAAGATAAGCATGCCATTTTATTTATTAAACTAAAAATAACGTAAAGTAAACTGAAGTAACATAAGGTTGTGCTTACATAATTCATCAACGAGATGCCTCTCAAAAGGAATCCATTGATAAGGTTGATCAAATCTTATTACGAACTACTTTTGATTAACATAAAACTAAAGAATTTTTGTATAGCACTAAGTTAACTCAACCAGGATATGCAGAGTTCCAATAGTGAGAATTTGATATTTATTTTTGGGAATTGGAAGAGGGGATTCAAAGTCTCCAATAGTGTTTGTCATAATTTTTTCAATAGAATTGATACTATTCACTTTGTTTTGCTTCTTCCAAAAAATATATCGTATGCTCATTGTTATTGACATGGAAAGTGACCTTGCTTTTATTACATTCAATAACACCCCCCTACAGTATTAAGAAAATGCCTACGAATAATAACAGACATATTGTCGTCCTTGGGCATCTCAAGAATAACAAAGTCCGTCAAGATAGTAACATTAGCAAACAACTACCAAAATATCCTCACAAATACCAATTGGTATAGTAGTAGATTTATCAACTATTTGCAAGTAAATTTCATTAGGGATCATCTTGTTCAAATCAAGTATTTTATAAAGAGAAAAATGTATAATACTAACAGCGGCTCCTAAATCACATAAAGTGGTTCTAACATCGTTATTCTTAATGGAGCATGGTATAGTAGGTATCGCTCGATCTCCTAGATTTTCAGGTATTTTTCCTTCGAATGAATAATTTGCAAGCATAGTAGAAATTTCAGACTCAGGTATTTTTATTTTATTAGTGACAATATTTTTCATGTATCTAGCATACACACACATTTTCATAGCATCAACCAAAGGTACTTACAAAAATAAAGGTCCAAGCAATTTAACAAAACTATTAAAAGTATCATCACCTTTGGACTTAGTAGTTTTACTATGAAAAGACATGGGTTTCTGAACCCATGGTTCTCTTTTTCTAATGTGCTTTGTAGCAATGGATTCTATTTTATCATATCTTTTGTTTTAGGTGGTGGGTCATCAAGCTTAGTTTTCGGTTCTATTTCCACATCATTATCAAGTTCATAATTATCATTATGTTGAGCTTCTACATGATCATTATTAGCATCGTTGTCATCATCAGTAGATGAAATCTCATCATGATATAATTGCTCAACATCGTAAATAGAAATGTTACTAGGATTCTAAGGAGGTTTTCCTATAGTAGGCTCACCAGAGGCAAGTGAATATTTATTCATATTCTTCTTCGGTGAACTAGGTGCACTATCATTAACTCTGTAAGAATCTTGTTGAATTCTTTTAGTACGCCCCTCAGGAATCAAAGGTCCATAAGTTATTTTACCACCTCTAGTCATTACTCTAACAACATGATCATTATTTTTATCAATCATCTCCTTAATGAGATCATTTTGTGACTACGAAACTTGTTCAAGTTGGGTATGAACCATAGAGGAATGTATACATAAACCTTCAACATCACCTGAAATTCTGACAAGTACATCACCCAAGCATTCAATCATAATAGAATCATGTTTTAGTTGATCACTTATTTGCATACTAAAGTTTTCTTGTTTAACGATGAAGTTGTAAAATTCATCTAAACACTGACTTGGAGATTTATTATAAGGAATATGACCCTCATCTAATCTATATAGAGAATTTACCTCTACTACCATGTCGGGATATCAAGTTCATGTATTTATTCATTAGGTGGTAGATTCTTGACATGTTTAGATTTAGTACCTTTCTCTTTCATAGATTTCTTTGATTTTGCATATCTTGTGGACTAATGAATAGAATACCACTTTTCCTTGGAGTTGGCTTAGTTGGTGGCTGAGGAAGTGTCTAATCATCGACATTTTTCAAGGGGTTATTCAATAGTTCATAAGCTTCTTCAACAGTCCTTTCCTAAAAACACAATGAGTTCAACTATTTAGGCAGTCCCTAGAAGCATGAGTTAGTCCATTATAAAAGATATCAAATATTTCATTTTTCTTAAGAGGATGATCAGGAAAAATATATAGTAGTTGGAGAAGCCTCCCCCAAGCTTGAGGGAGATGTTCTTCCTCAAGTTGCACAAAGTTTTATATTTCCTGCAAGGCACCTTGTTTCTTATGGGAAGGGAAGTATTTTTGAAAGAAATAGTAAATCATATCCCGGGACTGCTCCAGGAGCAAGAGTAGTAAACCAATATTTAGCATCACCCAGTAATGAGAAAGGAAACACCGTAATGATATAGTAATAACAAATATTTTCCTCTTGAGTAAATAGGGTTGCAATTTTGTTTAACTTACTAAGATGTGCCATTATGGTTTTAGATCTATAGTCATGAAAAGGATTTAATTCCACCAAATTAATAAGTTGAGGATCAACAGGCAATTCATAATCCTAATCATCGACAAAATAGGGAGGTTGCTAATTTTGGATCACATTTCATCATTCGGAAATAATTTTCTACCCACGGTGGTAGCTACACACGGATCATATTTGTATCTCCAATTATTTTGATAAATTATTTTCTACTATTAAAAATAATTATGTAATCAAATATCATGACTTTGGACCAGTCGACCAAGCAAACAAGAAATTATGCCAAAAAAGGCAAGCAAAAAGACCGAGAGAAGTGAGAAATGTCATTTCTACACAACGAAAAGTCACTTGTGTCAAAAAGGTAAATACAAAAGACAAAGTTAAGTGGGAAAAGCTCATTTCTATACAACAAACATGCACTTGTGCCAATGCCATGGAAACCCTATGCCACATATATTTAAAAAGGCACTTATGCGAGAGGGTGTGTAGCTACCACCATGCATAGGAAATCACCTCTCTTTCATCATTTCATTCATAATTTTTTATTTTGGCGTATTCATTAATTTCTTAAAATCATCTCTATCCTTACAAGCTAGAAATTCTTTAGCAATCTCTACATCCATAGTGTAACCTTTAGGTATATCAAGCATCTTAGTTCTAATAGGGGTGCATGTGTAACAAGTGATTCAACATTTTCATTTATTTCAAGTTCTCTAGCTTTAATAATATGAGTATCAAGTAATTTACTTAATGATAAAGTTTCATCAAGCAAAGTAGTAGAATCATCATGAATATCATCTATAGTAGAAGAAGTGTCTATTCCTTTCGACATATCAAATTGAACAACTTTTGGTGGTGTCGCAAGTTGACTTAAAATGGAAGGTGAATCAAGTGGAGAGCTAGTTGGCAGTTCCTTACCTCCCCTCGTCTTAGAGGGCACAATCTTGGTTCTGGAGTCTTTAAGATTCTTCATAGTAATAAAAAAATAATCAACTCCCAAGTAAGCTTAATAAATAGAGCTATGACCCCCGACAACGACGCTAGAAAAATGTCTTGATGACACACAAGAATAGGGGATCGCAACAGTCTTCGAAGGAAGTATTTTACCCAAATTTATTGATTCAACACTAGGGGAGCTAAAGAATATTTATAAAACTTAGTAGTTGAGTTGTCAATTCAGCTACACCTGGATGATTAATTCTCTGCAACAAAGTAATAGTAGCACGATATTTTGATTCTAGAAGTAACAATAACAATGGTAACATTAGTAGTACTAGTAGTAGTAGTAGAAATTGTAACAGAAGCAACAATAGCAGTAACTGAGCGAACACAATATGAGAAAAGCGTAGGCATGGAGTAGCGATGGATATTTTGATGAAATCAATCATATTACACACACAAGCTAGAGCGACACAGAGCTTGCTCGAATTCATCAATCATATGTAGGCATGTATTCCATATATAGTCATACATGCTTATAACAAGAACTTGCATAACATCTTTTGTCCAACCATCCCGTGGCAACGGAGTCCTAATGAAAACCTAATGGTAATTAAGGCCTCCTTTTAATAGAGAACCGGAACAAAGCATCAACACATAGTGAATACATAAACTACTCATGCTACGGTCATCATGAGAGGGATTCCTATTTTTCATCACCTTGGGGTATGCAGATCATAACACACAATAGGTGCATATAATTAGCAAGATGGGATCTAAAACACACTTATTTTCATGAAAATATGATAGCTTCAGATCTGAAATCGTGGCACTTGAGCCCTAGTGAAGCATTAAGCATAACAAGTTCATAGCAACATCCACGTGAGAACATAGTGGGTACTAGGGATCAAGCCCTAACAAATTAACTTGATTACATGATCAATCTCATCCATCTTCATATACCTCCAGTATGCCTACAATGGAATTACTCACTCCTAGTAGTGAGCATCATAAGGCTGTTAATAAAGAGAGGTCAATGATGACACTTGCGATGATTTGCCCTCTTCAGTTATTGCTTCGTGATACTTTAGAAAAACTGGGGTGAAATATATCGGTATCCTCTTGAGTTATTATCATGCTCACTATATCGGTCTCCTCGTTATCAATTTTATTCTTCTTTCTCGTTCACATGTTCTGGCATTCCCGATACCTAGTCACGCGTGTTTGGCCAAATGATAATGGATGCTGTCACACCAACATGGCCCTAATAATATCTCTCCATCGTTGGAGGATCAACTCCCACTATCGAGCTATCTAGTCCCTTGTCAAACTTTCTGATGACCTCTAGGTTGTTGATATGATCATTGTGTTATCCATGATGTTGAGCAACCCCAAAGCCCATTGTACGGTAAGAAGAAACTATGATGCTCTCATGGTATAAGAAACTAAAGCATATGTTAAATCTCCATGTTATAACAATTGATTTGTGATGATATGATCGTTCTTCTAACATCACACTTTCAAAGTTTTGTTAGAACCATCGCATGAAATCATCACTTTGAAGGCTAGGTTTGCGAAAAACACTATATTACATTTTCTTTACAGAAAACACCACGTCTCACGTAATGGTTTTTAAAAACCACTGATCGATGGATTTGACTTTATTAATCATGTTTATGACACACGGGGCCACAAGTCAGGCTCACGCGACACCGCTTAACATCTCACATGTAACAGTGACTTTTGGTGAACGTTATCATCATATGTGTTCGTATGGGGTTCACCTATCATTGAAAGAAAAAAGCAAAAGAAAAAAATATATGTCTCATGCTGCTCGGTCGGTACTTGTGAGATCTGGAACCAGTCTCGCCCGTGCCAAGCTTCGCTGACATGAGCCGATGGCGCCTGACCGCATCGGTGTCTCCCAGGCTGTGCATGCGAGTTCCTCGTCCGTCTCCAAGCTCCAAGACACCCGCCTCGTGCCAAGGCAGAGGATGCCCTCGCACCAGTTCATACAGATCGGGTCGGGATCGGGGCATCCCTGCCGGATCCATGTTGCCCCGCCTCACTGCTCGCCGCCCAATGTTGTTGGTCTTCGGGCGTGCTACTACTGCTACTGCACCTGTGCCTGCTGGTAGCCACACCTACTATTGCTGTTGCGCCTGCTACTCGTTGCACTTGTTGTTGCTCGCCACCTATTGCTGCTCGCTTGCTGCTCGCTGCACCAGTTGCTGGTGCTGGTGCTGCCGTGCTGGAGGCGCCCTCGCGAGGACCTGCCGAAGCTTGACTCGTGATAGGCAGCATGGCTACCACCTCGGGCGAGGACAGAAGAGGAGGCATGCGTGATGACGGGCTTAATTGCATTTCTTCTTTTTGATTGAAGGGTGTTTTTGTAAACTATGGTGACTATTTTGCAAACTTTTACCCAAACTCTTCTAAGAGCAACTCTAGCAGACCCCGCATCCGTCCGGTCCGCAAAACGTGTTTGCAGTTCGCGAAAAAACGTCTTTACGGGCCGACGCGCACGGCCGCGGATGCAGACCTGCATAACGGATCCGTAAAAAAACATATTCGTGGAATATGCTTTTTCAAACACCGCGTGGGCTGAAATGTCCCTTCCACCAACCGCTTCCGCTTATATGCAGGGCACCGTAACGGCAAGGGGGAAACCCGCGAATACGCGGGTTGGGGCCGAGATTTTGCCGCGCCCCGCAAAAATATTTGCGGGCCGGGGCGGGATGCGGGGTCTGATCGGGCAGGTTTTTCCGCCCGACTCGCATTTTGATGGTTATTTTCCGGATCGAGGCGGGATGCAGGGTCTGCTAGAGTTGCTCTAAAGGCGTCAGCTGCAAACCATTATCCCTCGTCAGTGTCACAAACGGTGTGAGAGTTGGTGCCGTGTGAGTCTGACTAGCGTGCCCCATCTGCCATAATCTCACTTACTTAACAAAGCACGATCCACCGGTGAGTGATTTTTGCAAAATCATTACGCAAGATGTGGTATTTTCTGCAATGAAAATGTAACATAGTTCTTTTCGCAAACTTAGCCTTCAAAGTGATGATTTCATGCAATTTACTCCATTTAACGATATACTAATATCCACAAAACATGATCACTAACATCACTTGAGCTAATCTTAGAGGCGAGACTAGGAATTCTATTTTACTGTTTATCATTCCATACGTGCATATGTGTTTTTCACTGAATCACATATTTCAGGATCATAGCAGTTATAGCATAGAATATAAACACTTAATTATAAACATGGAAATATAATAATACAAGATTATTGCCTCTAGGACATATTTCCAACATGGAGGGAGAGGTTGGGGAAGATCTCCGGCAGCACGACGCCGTGGTGTCGATGGAGAGACGAGGTCTGCCGGCAGGGCTTCGCCAAGCACCGTGGGAGAGGAGGAAGGAGGGGGGCAGGGCTGCGCCAAGGGAGAGGGAAAACTGTGTGTAAAACAGCCCCAAAATCCCCACTATATATAGGAGGAGGGGAGGGGGGTGCCACCCCTAGGGTTCCCACCCTAGGTGGTGCGGCAGCCCCCCCAGATGGGAGGTGTGGCGGCCAGTGCAGGGGGAGGGGGTGGCGCACCCCTAGGTGGGCCTTAGGCCCACCAGCGCCTAGGGTTTCCCCCCTCTCCACCTCCTACGCCTTGGGCCTCTTCGTGGGAGGCGCACCAGCCCACTTTGGGCTGGTTGCCCTCCCTCTTTTGGCCCATGCTACCTCTTGGGGCTGGTGGCGCCTCCCGGTGGACCCCCGGGACCATTTCCGGTGGTCCCGGTACATTACTGGTGACGCCCGAAACATTTCCGGTGTTCAAAACCATCCATCCTATATATCAATCTTTACCTCCGGACCATTCCGGAGCTCCTCGTGACGTCCGGGATCTCATCCGGGACTCCGAACAACTTCCGGTAACCTCGTATAACAATTCCCTATAACCCTAGCGTCATCGAACCTTAAGTGTGTAGACCCTACGGGTTCGGGAGACAGGCAGACATGACCGAGACACCTCTCCGGCCAGTAACCATCAGCGGGGTCTGGATACCCATGGTGGCTCCCACATGATCCACGATGATCTCATCGGATGAACCATGATGTCAAGGATTCAATCAATCCCGTATAGAATTCCCTTTGTCTGTCGGTATAGAACTTGCCCGCGATTCGGTCGTCGGTATACCTATACCTTGTTCAATCTCGTTACCGGTAAGTCTCTTTACTCGTTCCATAGCACGTCATCGTGTGACTAACTCCTTAGTCACATTGAGCTCATGATGGTGTTCTACCGAGTGGGCCCAGAGATACCTCTCCGCCTCGCGGAGTGACAAATCCCGATCTCGATTCGTACCAACCCAACAAACACTTTCAGTGGTACCCGTAGTGCACCTTTATAGTCACCCAGTTACGTTGTGACGTTTGATACACCCAAAGTGCTCCTACGGTATCCGGGAGTTGCACAATCTCATGGTCGAAGGAAAAGACACTTGACATTAGAAAAGCTTTAGCATACGAACAATACGATCTAGTGTTATGCTTAGGATTGGGTCTTTTCCATCACATTATTCTCCCAATGATGTGATCCCGTTATCAATGACATCCAATGCCCATGATCAGGAAACCATGATCATCTATTGATCAACGAGCTAGCCAACTAGAGGCTTGCTAGGGACACATTGTGATCTATTTATTCACACATGTATTACTGTTTCCTGTTAATACAATTATAGCATGAACAATAGACAATTATCATGAACAAGGAAATATGATAATAACCATTTTATTATTGCCTCTAGGACATATTTCCAACAGTCTCCCACTTGCACTAGAGTCAATAATCTAGTTACATTGTGATGTATCGAACACCCATAGCATTATGGTGTTGATCATGTTTTGCTCGTGGAAGAGGTTTAGTTAACGGGTGTGCAACATTCAGATCCGTGTGTACTTTACAAATTTCTATTACTCCACTCTGGACATGGTCCTGGATGGAGTTGTAGCGGCGTTTGATGTGCTTCGTCTTTCGGTGAATCCTGGGCTCCTTGGCTATGGCAATGGCCCCAGTGTTATCACAGAAGAGTGTCATTGGACCCGACACACTTGGAACCACTCCAAGGTCGGTGATGAGCTCCTTCATCCAAATTCCTTCATGAGCTGCTTCTGAAGCAGCTATGTACTCCGCTTCACATGTAGATGCTGCCATGACTTCTTGCTTGCTGCTGCACCAACTCACTGCCCCACCATTCAAAACATATACGTATCCGGTCTGTAACTTAGAGTCATCCGGATCTGTGTCGAAGCTAGCGTCAACATTACCCTTTACGACGAGCTCTTCGTCACCTCCATAAACGCGAAACATCTCCTTAGTCCTCTTCAGGTACTTAATGATATTCTTGACCGCTGTCCAGTGTTCCATACCAGGATCACTTTGGTACCTCCCTACCAAACTTATGGCAAGGTTTATATCAGGCCTGGTACACATCATGGCATACATTAGAGAGGCTACGGCTGAAGCGTAGGGGACATTACTCATCTTCTCTCTATCTTCTGCCGTGGTCGGTGACTGAGTCTTACTCAATCTCATACCTTGCAAAACTGGCAAGAACCCTTTCTTTGAGTTTTCCACATTGAACTTCTTCAATATCCTGTCAAGGTATGTACTTTGCGAAAGACCTATGAGGCGTCTCGATCTATCTCTATAGATCTTGATGCCTAATATGTATGCAGCTTCTCCAAGGTCCTTCATTGAAAAACTCTTGTTCAAATAGGCCTTTATGCTCTCCAACATCTCTATATTATTCCCCATCAATAATATGTCATCCACATACAGTATGAGGAAAGCTACAGAGCTTCCACTCACTTTCTTGTACAGACATGCTTCTCCATAAACCTGTATGAACCCAAACGCTTTAATCACCTCATTAAAGTGAATGTTCCAACTCCGAGATGCTTGCACCAGCCCATAGATGGAGCGCTGGAGCTTGCACACTTTGTTAGCACCCTTAGGGTCGACAAAACCTTCTGGTTGCATCATATACAACTCTTCCTTAAGGTTCCTGTTAAGGAACGCTGTTTTGATGTCCATTTGCCAAATTTCATAATCATAAAAGGCGGCAATTGCTAACATGATTCGAACTGATTTCAGCTTCGCTACAGGAGAGAAAGTCTCTTCGTAGTCAATTCCTTGAATTTGCCAAAACCCTTTGCGACAAGTCGAGCCTTATAAACGCTTACATTACCGTTTGCATCAGTCTTCTTCTTGAAGATCCATTTATTTTCTATGGCTCACCGGTCATCGGGCAAGTCCACCAAAGTCCATACTTTGTTCTCATACATGGATCCTATCTTGGATTTCATAGCTTCAAGCCATTTGTTGGAATCCGGGCCCGCCATCGCTTATTCATAGTTCGAAGGTTCACCGTTGTCTAACAACATGATTTCCATCACAGGGTTGCCGTACCACTCTGGTGCGGAGCGTGCCCTTGTGGACCTTCGCGGTTCAGTAGTAACTTGATCCGAAGCTTCATGATCATTATCATTAACTTCCTCTTCTGTTGGTGCAGGCGCCACAGGGACAATTTCCCGCACTGTGCTACTTTCCTGTTCGAGAGGGGGTGTAATTACCTCATCAAGTTCTACCTTCCTCCCACTTACTTCTTTCGAGAGAAACTCTTTCTCTAGAAAGGATCCATTCTTGGCAACAAAGGTTTTACCTTTGGATCTAAGATAGAAGGTATACCCAATAGTTTCCTTAGGGTATCCTATGAATACGCATTTCTCCGCTTTGGGTTCGAGCTTTTCTGGTTGAAGTTTCTTCACATAAGCATCGCAGCCCCAAACTTTAAGAAACGACAACTTAGGTTTCTTGCCAAACCATAGTTCATACGGTGTTGTCTCAACGGATTTAGACGGTGCCCTATTTAAAGTGAATGCTGGAGTTTCTAATGCGTATCCCCAAAATGATAGCGGTAAGTCGGTAAGAGACATCATAGATCGTACCATATCTAATAAAGTGCGATTACGACGTTCAGACACTCCGTTGTGTTGCGGTGTGCCAGGCGGCGTCAGTTGTGAAACAATTCCACACTTCCTTAGGTGTGTGCCAAACTCGTGACTCAAATATTCTCCTCCACGATCAGATCGTAGACACTTAATTTTTCTGTCACGTTGATTCTTGACCTCACTCTGAAATTCCTTGAACTTTTCAAACGTCTCAGATTTGTGCTTCATCAAGTAGATATACCCATACCTACTCAAATCATCGGTGAGAGTGAGAACATAACGATAGCCACCGCGAGCTTCAACGTCCATTGGACCACACACATCAGTATGTATTATTTCCAATAAGTCGGTTGCTCTCTCCATTATTCCTGAGAATGGAGTCTTAGTCATCTTGCCCATGAGGCACGGTTCGCATGTGTCAAATGGTTCAAAGTCAAGAGACTATAATAGTCCATCAGTATGGAGCTTCTTCATGCGCTTAACACCGATATGACCAAGGCGACAGTGCCACAAGTATGTGGGACTATCATTATCAACTTTACATCTTTTGGTACTCACACTTTGAATATGTGTAACATCACGATCGAGATTCATCAAGAATAAACCATTCACCAGCGGAGCATGACCATAAAACATATCACTCATATAATTTGAACAACCATTATTCTCTGACTTAAATGGGTAGCCGTCTCGCATTAAGCATGACCCTGATACAATATTCATGCTCAAAGATGGTACTAAATAACAATTATTAAGGTCTAAAACTAATCCCGATGGTAGATGTAGAGGTAGCGGGCCGACGACGATCACATCGACCTTGGAGCCATTCCCGATGCGCATCGTCACCTCGTCCTTGGCCAGTCTCCGCTTATTCTGCAGTTCCTGCTTTGAGTTGCAAATGTGAGCAACAACACCGGTATCAAATACCCAGGAGCTACTACGAGCGCTGGTAAGGTACACATTAATAACATGTATATCACATATACCTTTAGCGTTGCCGGCCTTCTTGTCTGCTAAGTATTTGGGGCAGTTCCGCTTCAAGTGACCTTTTCCCTTGCAATAGAAGCACTCAGTCTCAGGCTTGGGTCCATTCTTTTTCTTCTTCCCAGCATCTGGCTTACCGGGTGCGGCAACTGCTTTGCCGTCTTTCTTGAAGTTCTTCTTACCCTTGCCCTTCTTGAAACTAGTGGTCTTGTTGACCATCAACACTTGATGCTCTTTCTTGATTTCTACTTCTGCAGACTTGAGCATCGAGTACAACTCGGGAATGGTCTTCTCCATCCCTTGCATGTTGTAGTTCAGCACAAAACCTTTGTAGCTTGGTGGGAGAGACTGGAGGATTCTGTCAATTATAGCATCATCCGGAAGTTCGACTCCAAGTGAAGTCAGACGACCGTGTAACCCAGACATTTTGAGTATGTGCTCACTGACGGAACTGTTCTCCTCCATCTTACAGCTAAAGAACTTGTCGGAGACTTCATATCTCTCGACACGGGCATGAGCTTGAAAAACCAGTTTCAGCTCTTGGAACATCTCATATGCATCGTGTTGCTCAAAACGCCTTTGGAGCCCTGTTTCTAAACTGTATAACATGCCACACCTAACCAGAGAGTAGTCATCACTCGCGTTTGCCAGACGTTCAGAATGTCCTGGGCTGCTGCGGGAGTGGGAGGGTCACCTAGCGGCGCATCAAGGACATAAGCCTTTTTAGCTGCTTCAAGGATGAGCTTCAAGTTGCGAACTGAGTCCGCATAGTTGCTACCATCATCTTTCAGCTTGTTTTTCTCTAGGAATGCGTTGAAATTGAGGTTGACGTTGGCCATCTACAATATTTATAAAGACAACTTTTAGACTAAGTTCATGACAATTAAGTTCATTTATTCAAATTAAGTATGAACTCCCACTTAAATTGACATCCCTCCAGTCATCTAAGTGATACATGATCCATGTTGACTAACCCGTGTCCGATCATCACGTGAGACGGACTAGTCATCATGGTGGGCAACTTCATGCTGATCGTATTCCACCATACGACTCATGTTCGACCTTTCGGTCTCTTGTATTCGAGGTCATGTCTGTACATGCTAAGCTCATCGAGTCAACCTAGGTGTTTCGCGTGTGTAAATCTGGCTTACACCCGTTGTATGCGAACGTTATAATCTATCACACCCGATCATCACGTGGTGCTTCAAGACAACGATCCTTCGCAACGGTGCACACTTAGGGGAATACGTTCTCGAAATTTTAAGAGGGATCATCTTTCTATGCTACCGTCGTTCTAAGCAATAAGATGAAAAACATGATAAACATCATAATGCAATCATATAGTGACATGATATGGCCATTACCATCTTTGCTCTTTCGATCTCCATCTTCAGGCATCGCATGATCATCATTGTCACTGGCGTGACAACATGAGCTCCATCATCATGATCTCCATCATAGTGTCTCCGTGAAGTCGTCACGCCAACTACTACTATCACTACTACTATAGCTAACCGTTAGCAATGAAGTAAAAGTAGTAAGCACATGGCGTTGCATCTCATACAATAAATTAAGACAACTCCTATGGCTCCTGCCGGTTGTCATACTCATCGACATGCAAGTCGTGCAACCTATTACAGTAACATGATCATCTCATACATCATACATGCAACATCACAACTTTGGCCATATCACATCACATGTCAAACCCTGCAAAAACAAGTTAGACGTCCTCTAATTGTTGTTGCAAGTTTTACGTGGCTGATTTGGGTTTCTAGCAAGAATGCTTTCTTACCTATGTGAAAGCCACAATGATGATATGCCAAAGCTATTTACCCTTCATAAGGACCCTTTTCATCAAATCCAATCCGACTAGAGTAGGAGAGACAGACGCCCGCTAGCCACCTTTATGCACGGTGTGCATGTCTGTCGGTGGAACCAGTCTCACGTAAGCGTACGTGTAATGTCGGTCTGGACCGCTTCATCCCACAATACCGCCGGAAAATAATAAGACTAGTAGCGGCAAGCAATTGACAAATCATCGCCCACAACCTTTTGTGTTCTACTCGTGCATAGAATCTACGCATAGAAAACCTCGCTCGGATGCCACTGTTGGGTAACGTAGCATAAATTCAAAAACTTTCCTACGCATATTCAGATCTTCCTATGGAGAGACCAGCAACGAGAGAGGGGTGAGTGCATCTTCATACCTTTGAAGATCGCTAAGCGGAAGCGTTGCTAGAACGAGGTTGATGGTGTCGTACTCGCGGCGATTCAGATCATGGTGTGATTCCGATCTAGTGCCGAACCATGGCACCTCCGCGTTCAACACACGTGCAGCCCGGTGACGTCTCCCGCACCTTGATCTAGCAAGGAGGGGGGAGAGGTTGGGGAAGATCTCCGGCAGCACGACGGTGTGGTGTCGATGGAGAGACGAGGTCTCCCGGCAGGGCTTCGCCAAGCACCGTGGGAGAGGAGGAAGGAGGGGGGCAGGGCTGCGCCGAGGGAGAGGGAAAACTGTGTGTAAAACAGCCCCAAAACCCCCACTATATATAGGAGGAGGGGAGGGGGGTTACACCCCTAGGGTTCCCACCCTAGGTGGTGCTGCAGCCCCCCAGATGGGAGGTGCGGCGGCCAGGGCAGGGGGAGGGGGTGGCGCACCCCTAGCTGGGCCTTAGGCCCACCAACGCCTAGGGTTTCTCCCCTCTCCACCTCCTGCGCCTTGGGCCTCTTTGTGGGAGGCGCACCATCCCACTTTGGGCTGGTTGCCCTCCCTCTTTCGGCCCATGCTACCTCTTGGGGCTGGTGGCCCCTTGTAGCGACCCGACTCAACGAGTCAAGCCTCTGGTGTTTCTGTACCATCCCAAGATCATGCTGGTACACACACAGTAAATAATGTATATATTCAAGAGTGCAAATCACACAGCTTTATTAATCGAAATCTCATAAAGAGTACTTTATTACAATAAAGGAGTACAATAAAGTGGCTGAAGGCCATCTCATGAGATTATCTAACGAAGACTAAGCGGAAGCATCAGGTAGACGAGTCCATCCGACTCCAAGGGCATGTCGCTGAGCGTAGAACCGTAGCCTCACTCCTGGTCGTTAAAGTACTCTGCAACATGATACGTTGCAGCCGTGTAGGTCAGCATATTGAATATGCTGGCAAATCATCAAGAGAGGGGGTAAAATAATAATCAACTATCTCTACATGCATATTTGGCCGGTGGAGCTAAGTTTTGCATAAAGCCAGTTTTCTCCTACAACAAAAGGGGTCGGAAGCAAAATATTACTACATGTTCGTTGTTAACGAGATGGTTCCGCCAACCAGTTCTCGTACTCGAATAGTTGTTAACACCCACATCATTATTAAGTTGTGTCGAGAGTTCAGGGGAAATTCAATGCCTTCGGCTCAAGTTGTCCATGACCGTGGACACGGCTAATCGATTAGGTTGGGTACTCTGCAGAGTTTTGCACACGTTCCCCACAAGATTTGATCGCCTCCGGGTTTGTCCTCGCACTTCAGGGTGTTTGAAGACCGGATGATCAAAACATGGTCTTTCAACGGGTCCCTCTGAATCCCTGTCGGTGCCCATCCATTCCTACCGTTCGTCTACATCTGCTAGCACCGCCTGTCTAGAGTTGCCGCGTTGTCCAACCAAGCCAGAGCCCATAATGACTTGTGGCTGTGCAGGTAAGCCTTGAGTCTTGAAGTCTCCATCCGTCTCTTCGAGCCTGGGTGAAGCTTTCCGCAGGATGACATGGCCTCTCCAGCATCCTGGGCATCCACTGGGTTTTCCAGGGAGCCGATCAACCGTCCTTCACCCAGTGTTGCATTACGTCCGAGGTCTTGAAAATCTTGTCTTAGTCCGGTCTTGGTTAATATCAATCTCGCATCACTCGTGGAATACACTCAACCGAGAACCCGTCTACTTAAGCATAGCATATATAAGATTGTCGTCCCGAGGCCAAGTATCGGGGTGTTGGTGTTCCTACCACATGATACTACACCTATGACTAAAGTTTCCAAGTACCTAGGCAGCATGCAAATAGGGCAAAGAAGGTGATCTACTATGCATTGAAAACATAGGTAAAAATAACATGATCAAAGATGACTTGCCTTGATGATAGTTGTCCTGCTCGAGCGTCTCTAAGTAACACGCTTCGCACTCCGGATGATCTACCGATACAAACACAAATCACACCATAAGCAATTCAATCATGCCACAAGTAAAAATAACATCACATGCAAATGATTTGCAAAAGACTACGCAAAAGAATTTATCGCGCGCCGGTATGGCAGAAACTTGTTTCTGTTGAAAACACCAGCAAAAATACTTTAAAAATTCTGAAAATTCTACCACAGTAAGATTTTATCACTAGAAAACAGTAGCAAGAAGAATCAACTCAATATCATTTTCAAACTCCTGGAATAGGCAGAACAGTGTTTAAACTAAATCTGCTCTAACTTATATTTAAAAATTTCAAACACAGACAAATTATATATTTTTAAAAACTACAGGAATTTTTTGAGCTACTGGAAAAAGAATCAATGTCATTGGACGTAGGGATAAAAAGTTGTGATCAAAACAAGATTGAAAGTTTCTGTTTTTGAAATCTGGGCAGAAAGTTACAAAACTGCTAGTGCTAAAAAGAGGCACACGTGGCAAGATTCTACTGGCTGTAGTGGCTGTTTGTTTTGTGACTTCGAGCAAACGGCCTAAGGCTAGCGAAGTCGCCGGTTAATTCATAAGTAACTAAAAGAACCTAATTGTTTTCTGGAATAAACCGAAGGGGTACTAGTCTTCTAATCCTAGCCATTGCATGGGATTGCAAGGGATCTAATGGCTAGGAGGGGTTGCATGCAAATAGAGAGAGAGAGAGGGAGTTAGCTACCTGTTGCAAAATCTTGCACCGGCGAGGAACGTCGCTGCCGGCGAGGGAGGAGCTCCGAGGCGGGGTTGGAGGCTTCGGGGAGGCGGCGGCGGGGTTCCTCCTCCTCGGGGGAGGCGGCGGTGGAGAGAGAGAGAGCTCGGGGGATGCTCTCCCAGGCGAGGCCGAGGGTGGCGCAGCCTCAGGCTGCTGCTGCTTCGGCGAGGCTCGTGGCGGCGGCGGCGGCGGGGTGAAGTGGCGGCGGCTAGGATTGGGGAGGGGTGGAGGTGGAGAGGGGTTTATGTAGGCCTAGGGGAGGTGGCAGCTATGGAAGGGGAGGGAGAATAAAATAAAGAAATCACGGTTCCTGTAGGGAAGGAAAGAGAGGGAGGAGAAAGAAGGAAGGAGGAGAGTGCACGGGGTGGAAGGAAATCAAGGGAGAAGAGAGGAAGCTGGGAGGAAGGTGCGGTCTTGAAGAAAAAAGGAAAGAAAGGGAGAGCTTCGTGTGGGGAGAGAAGAGAGAGAGAATTAAGGAAGGAGAGGGAGGAGAGAAATAAAGGAGAGAGAGGAGATTACGTGGGTGGTTGGGGAGTGGCGTGCTCGATGCATGGCTTGCATGCATTGCATGCATTCCTCGACGTGCATGTGGGCAAGGGGCTCGGCTGAGCCCTTTTGGCTCGGCCTGGCAGTTTTTTTTTTGAAAAAAAACAAACAGCAGCAACAAAAAGAAAAAAAACAAAACAGAAAAATATATTTTCCTAGCTAACAAAATACTAGAAAAAAAGTAGGTACTAATATACATATATGCACTAGAATACTTAGGAAAAAACAGAATAATATATACAACTAATATATATAATATATATATATAATATATATATATACATATACATATAATATATCTATGGGAACCCTAGTTCCACCTAATGCAAATTTTTTAAAAATAGTTTTATGCAATAGGTCACACAACTCGATCGAAAAAAAAACTCAACTAAAATAATTCGAAGTTTAGAAAAATTTGCAAAAACCAAAATGGTGACTTTAACTCACACGGGAGAAGTCATATTATCTCCACTCCGATAAATTGCCCGTAGTCACATAACGATAAATTTTTTCAGAAGAACACAATTATGCGTAAAATATGAGATGCATATGAATGATCTATTAACATCCGAATTTAAGAAAATTGGGATGTTACACCCCTCCCGGTGGACCCCCGGGACCATTTCCGGTGGTCCCGGTACATTACCGCTGACGCCCGAAACATTTCCGGTGTTCAAAACTATCCATCCTATATATCAATCTTTACCTCCGGACCATTCCAGAACTCCTCGCGACGTCCGGGATCTCATCCGGGACTCCGAATAACTTTCGATAACCTCGTATAACAATTCCTTATAACCCTAGCGTCATCGAACCTTAAGTGTGTAGACCCTACGGGTTCGGGAAACACGCAGACATGACCGAGACACCTCTCCGGCCAATAACCATCAGCGGGGTCTGGATACCCATGGTGGCTCCCACTTGATCCACGATGATCTCATCAGATGAACCACGATGTCAAGGATTCAATCAATCCCGTATACAATTCCCTTTGTGTGTCGGTATAGAACTTGCCCGCGATTCGATCGTCGGTATACCTATACCTTGTTCAATCTCGTTACCGGTAAGTCTCTTTACTCGTTCCGTAGCACGTCATCGTGTGACTAACTCCTTAGTCACATTGAGCTCATGATGATGTTCTACCGAGTGGGCCCAGAGATACCTCTCCGCCACGCGGAGTGACAAATTCCGAGCTCGATTCGTACCAACCCAACAGACACTTTCAGAGGTACCCATAGTGCACCTTTATAGTCACCCAGTTACGTTGTGACGTTTGATACACCCAAAGCACTCCTACGGTATCCGGGAGTTGCACAATCTCACGGTCAAAGGAAAAGACACTTGACATTAGAAAAGCTTTAGCATACAAACAATACGATCTAGTGCTATTCTTAGGATTGGGTCTTGTCCATCACATTATTCTCCCAATGATGTGATCCCGTTATCAATGACATCTAAAGCCCATGATCAGGAAACCATGATCATCTATTGATCAACGAGCTAGCCAACTAGAGGCTTGCTAGGGACACATTGTGATCTATTTATTCACACATGTATTACTATTTCCTGTTAATACAATTATAGCATGAACAATAGACGATTATCATGAACAAGGAAATATGATAATAACCATTTTATTATTGCCTCTAGGGCATATTTCCAATACTTGCATGGAGAATTCCATCACACATGGGCACACCACATTGTTGGTGAATGTGAGCCATGGATCATGTGGAGGTTTGTCCACCTCGATGCACAACTTCTACTACATGGTGTCTCACTTGTTCTCGAGGACAACAAGCAGGGTGGTGGATGATATGTCTCCAACATATCTATGTTTTTATTCTTCCATGCTATAATATTATCATGCTAGGATACTTCTAGGGCATTTATTTGCTGATTCATATTATTTTTGAACACTAACCTATTAACCTAGTGCCAAGTGCCAGTTCTTCTTTTCTACATGTTTTTGGCTTTTCAGATTTACAATACCAAACGGAGTCCAAATACCACTAAATTTTTTGATGATTTTTCTGGACTAATAGAAGACATGGAAGCTTTGGCAGGAAGTCGGGGGCCACACGAGTGTCCCACAAGCCAACAGGACGTGCCCAGGGGGTGACCACACTCTGTTAGCTTCTAGATCCCGTCGGCTCTCCTCACCTCATCCTCTGGCTTATAAGTTTTCATATATTCCAAAATCCTAGGGGAGCTCCCGAAACACTTTTTTCTGCTGACGCAAGTCCCTGTTCCGCCATGTGCCCATCTCGATCCTTGTTCCAGTGTTGTGTGAGTAGCCCACCACAAACCTACGGGTCCATAGCTAGTATCTAGATGTCGCTCTCTCTCCTTCTGTCAATGTTCCTCACTACAAAGTTGATCGCATATTCATGATGATCTATTCGATATAATCACTTTGTGCGGTGCGTTTGTTGGGATCTTATGAATTGTTGGTTTATGTTCAGATTATTCATGAAAAAGATTTGAGTGTTCTCTGAATTATTATATGATTCTTATTTGCATGATTATTATAGCTTCATAAATCTCTCTGTTCTATTGATTTGGTTTGGCGAGCTAGATTGATCAATTTTAAGTGAGAGGGGTGCGTTGTAGTGGTTTCAATCTGGCGATGCTCAATCCCAATTACAGAAAGTGACATGACATGTATTTGTATTACTATCACTAAGGATAAAACAGGTTCATTCATATTAAATCAGTTTACTTTGTCTACATCATGTCATTGTTCTCCAAGCATTACCCTGTTTTACTTAATACTCTAGATGAATGCTAGATAGCTGTCGATGGGTTGAGTTATAGTAGTAGATGCATGCATGAGTCGGTCTACTTGCTTATGGACATGATGCCTATATTCATATGATCATTGCCATGAATAAATATTACATAACTATGCGCTTTTCTATCAATTGCCCAACAATAATTTGTTTACCCACCGCACGCCTTCTTCGAGAGAGATGCCACTAGAGAACACTATTCCCTTGGATCTATTCAGATATAAATTTACAAACTCCACTATTTCCTTGCTACCTTTACTTATTATTTATTCACTATAATATATATCTATCCAACTATCTATCTAAACTACTTATCCGCTTACAAGTAACGAGTTCAAGGGGATTGGCAACCCTCTTGCCCGCATTGGGTGCAAGTATTTGCTCTTTTGCTGTATGCACTGAAGACGGGATTTGTGTGGTCCTCCTATTGGTTCGAAACCTTGTTCCTCACCAAGGGAAATAATTATGTATACTATGTTGCATAATCCCCTCCTCTTCGGGTGAAACCCAACGTAGATCACAAGTATCAGAAAGGATTTCTAGCGCCGTTGCTGGGGAGTATCACCAACTGTTGGAAATATGCCCTAGAGGCAATAATAAATTAGTTATTATTATATTTCTTAGTTCATGATAATCGTTTATTATCCATGCTATAATTGTATTGATTGGAAACACAATACTTGTGTGGATACATGGACAAAACACTGTCCCTAGTAAGCCTCTAGTTGACTAGCTCGTTGATCAAAGATGGTCAAGGTTTCCTGGCCATAGGCAAGTGTTGTCACTTGATAACGGGATCACATCATTAGGAGAATCATGTGATGGACTAGACCCAAACTAATAGACATAGCATGTTGATCGTGTCATTTTGTTGCTACTGTTTTCTGTGTGTCAAGTATTTGTTCCTATGACCATGAGATCATATAACTCACTGACACCGGAGGAATGCTTTGTGTGTATCAAACGTCGCAACGTAACTGGGTGACTATAAAGATGCTCTACAGGTATCTCCGAAGGTGTTAGTTGAGTTAGTATGGATCGAGACTAGGATTTGTCACTCCGTGTGACGGAGAGGTATCTCGGGGCCCACTCGGTAATACAACATCACACACAAGCCTTGCAAGCAATGTAACTTAATGTAAGTTGCGGGATCTTGTATTACGGAACGAGTAAAGAGACTTGCCGGTAAACGAGATTGAAATAGGTATGCGGATACTAACGATCGAATCTCGGGCAAGTAACATACCGAAGGACAAAGGGAATGACATACGGGATTATATGAATCCTTGGCACTGAGGTTCAAACGATAAGATCTTCGTAGAATATGTAGGATCCAATATGGGCATCCAGGTCCCGCTATTGGATATTGACCGAGGAGTCTCTCGGGTCATGTCTACATAGTTCTCGAACCCGCAGGGTCTGCACACTTAAGGTTCGACGTTGTTTTATGCGTATTTGAGTTATATGGTTGGTTACCGAATGTTGTTCGGAGTCCCGGATGAGCTCACGGACGTCACGAGGGTTTCCAGAATGGTCCGGAAACGAAGATTGATATATAGGATGACCTCATTTGGTTACCGGAAGGTTTTCGTGCATTACCGGAAAAGTTTCGGGCTCATCGGTAGTGTACCGGGAGTGCCGGGAGGGGTGCCGGGGACCATCGGGAGGGGTGTCACGCCCCAAGGGGTCTCATGGGCTATGGGAAGAGATAAACCAGCCCCTAGTGGGCTGGAATAAGTTCCCACTAAGGCCCATAAGGTTTGAGAAGGAAAAAACACAAGGTGGAAAGAGTTTCCAAGTGGGAAGGTGGAATCCTACTCCAAGTAGGATTGGAGTAGGACTCCTCCACCTCCAATTTCGGCCAAACCTTTAGGTTTTGAGGCTGCCTCCTCCCCTCCCTCCCACCTATATATACGGAGGTTTTAGGGCTGATTTGAGACGACTTTCTCACGGTTGCCCGACCACATATCTCCATAGTTTTTCCTCTAGATCGTGTTTCTGCGGAGCTCGGGCGGAGCCCTGCTGAGACAAGATCATCACCAACCTCCGGAGCGCCGTCACGCTGCCGGAGAACTCTTCTACCTCTCCGTCTCTCTTGCTGGATCAAGAAGGCCGAGATCATCGTCGAGCTGTACGTGTGCTGAACGCGGAGGTGCCGTCCGTTCGGTACTAGATCGTGGGACTGATCGCGGGATTGTTCGCGGGGCGGATCGAGGGACGTGAGGACGTTCCACTACATCAACCGCGTTCTCTAACGCTTCTGCTGTACGATCTACAAGGGTACGTAGATCACTCATCCCCTCTCGTAGATGGACATCACCATGATAGGTCTTCGTGCGCATAGGAAATTTTTTGTTTCCCATGCGACGTTCCCCAACAGTGGCATCATGAGCTAGGTTCATGCATAGATGTCTTCTCGAGTAGAACACAAAAGGTTTTGTGGGCGGTGATGTGCGTTTTGCTGCCCTCCTTAGTCTTTTCTTGATTCCACTGTATTGTTGGATTGAAGCGGCTTGGACCGACATTACTCGTACGCTTACGAGAGACTGGTTTCATCGTTACGAGTAACCCCCTTTGCTCAAAGATGACTGGCAAGTGACGGTTTCTCCAACTTTAGTTGAATCGGATTTGACCGAGGAGGTCCTTGGATGAGGTTAAATAGCAACTCATATATCTCCGTTGTGGTGTTTGCGTAAGTAAGATGCGATCCTACTAGATACCCTTGGTCACCACGTAAAACATGCAACAACAAAATTAGAGGACGTCTAACTTGTTTTTGCAGGGTATGATTGTGATGTGATATGGCCAACGATGTGATGTGATATATTGGATGTATGAGATGATCATGTTGTAATAGAAATATCGACTTGCATGTCGATGGTACGACAACCGGCAGGAGCCATAGGGTTGTCTTTATACTAACGTTTGTGCTTGCAGATGCGTCTACTATTTTGCTAGGATGTAGCTTTAGTAGTAATAGCATAAGTAGCACGACAACCCCGATGGCAACACGTTGATGGATGATCATGGTGTAGCGCCGGTGACAAGAAGATCGTGCCGATGCTTTGGTGATGGAGATCAAGAAGCACGTGATGATGGCCATATCATGTCACTTATGAATTGCATCTGATGTTAATCCTTTTATGCACCTTATTTTGCTTAGAACGACGGTAGCATTATGAGGTGATCTCTCACTAAAATTTCAAGACGAAATTGTGTTCTCCCCGACTGTGCACCGTTGCTACAGTTCGTCGTTTCGAGACACCACGTGATGATCGGGTGTGATAGACTCAACGTTCACATACAACGGGTGCAAAACAGTTGCGCACGCGGAACACTCGGGTTAAGCTTGACGAGCCTAGCATGTGCAGACATGGCCTCGGAACACATGATACCGAAAGGTCGAGCATGAATCGTATAGTTGATATGATTAGCATAGAGATGCTTACCACTGAAACTATTCTCGACTCACGTGATGATCGGACTTGAGATAGTGGATTTGGATCATGTACCACTCAAATGACTAGAGAGATGTACTTTTTGAGTGGGAGTTCTTAAGTAATATGATTAATTGAACTAATTGTCATGAACATAGTCTAATGGTCTTTGCGAATTACGATGTAGCTTGCGCTATAGCTCTACTGTTTTTATATGATCCTAGAGAAAATTTAGTTCAAAATTGATAGTAGCAAACTTTGCAGACTGAGTCTGTAAAACCGAGGATTGTCCTCGTTGCTGCGCAGAAGGCTTATGTCCTTAATGCACCACTCGGTGTGCTGCACCTCGAGCGTCGTCTGTGGATGCTGTGAACATCCGACATACACGTTTCTGATGACTACACGATAGTTCAGTGCAAAAATACTTATTGGCTTAGAAGCAAGGCGCCGAAAACGTTTTGAAACGTCACGGAACATAAGTGATGTTCTAAAAGAGATGAAATTGTGATTTCATGCTTGTGCCCTTATTAAGAGGTACGAGACCTCCGACAAGATTCTTTGTCCACAAAGTAAAGGAGAAAGGCTCAATCGTTGAGCAAGTGCTCAGATTGTCTGAGTGCGACAATCGCTTGAATCAAGTGGGAGTTGATCTTCCAGATGAGAAAGTGATAGTTCTCCAAAGTCACTGCCACCAAGCTGTGAGAGCTTCGTGATGAACTATAACATATCAAGGATAGATACAATGATCCTTGAGCGATTCGTGATGTTCTGACACTGCGAAAGTAGAAATCAAAAAGGAGCATCAATAGTTGATGGTTAGTTAAACCACTAAGTTTCGAGAAAGGCGAGGGCTAGAAGGGATACTTCATGAAACGGCAAAACAGTTGCTGCGCTAATGAAGAGACCCAAGACTAAATCCAAACCCGAGACTAAGTGCTTCTGTAATGAGGGGAACAGTCACTGAGGCGGATCAACTCTAGATACTTGGTAGATAAGAAGGCTGGCAAAAGTCGAGAGAAATATATTTGATATACATAATGTTGATGTGTACTTTACTAGTACTCCTAGTAGCATGAGGGTATTGGATACCGGTTCGGTTGCTAAGTGATTAGTAACACGAAATGAAAGCTATGGCATAAACGGAGACTAGCTAAAGGCGAGGTGACGATACGTGTTGGAAGTGTTTCCAAGGTTGATATGATCAAACGTCGCGCGCTCCCTCTACCATCGGGATTGGTGTTAAACCTAAATAATTGTTATTTGGTGCTTGCGTTAAGCATGAACATGATTGGATCGTGTTTATTGCAATACGATTATTCATTTAAAGAGAATAATGGTTACTCTATTTTCTTGAATAATCACCTTCAATGGTTTATTGAATCTCGATCGTAGTGTTACACATGTTCATGATATTGGTGCCAAAAGATACGAGTTGATGATGATAGTACCACTTACTTGTGGCACTGCCGCTTGAGTCATGTTAGTATAAATTGCATGAAGAGGCTCCATGCTGATGGATCTTTGTACTCACCTGATTTCGAATCACTAGTGACATGCAAATCATACCACATGAGAAAGGCCTTGTTTTCATTGAGATGAAATAAGATAGTAACTTGTTGGAAGTGATACATTTTGATGTATGCAGTCCAATGGGTGCTGAGGCACGCAGTGGATATCATTATGTTCTTACTTCACCGACGATTTGAGTAGATACAGGAGTATTTACTTAATGAATCACAAGTCTGAAATGTTGAAAAGTTCAAATCCGTTTCAGAGTGAAGTTCGTCGTAACAGGAGGATAAAATGTCTACGATATGATCATGGAAATGAATATCTGAGTTACGAGTTTTGGTACACAGTTAAGACAATGTGGAAATTGTTTCGCAGTTCATGCCACCTGGAACATCATAGTGTGATGATGTGTCTGAACGTCATAGCCACGCACTATTTGGTATGGTGCATACTATGATGTCTCTTATCGAATTACCACTATCGTTTATGGGTTATGCATTAGAGACAACCGCACTCACTTTAAATAGGGCACCGCGTATTTCCGTTGAGATGACATAGTATCGACTGGGGTTTAGAGAAATCTAAACTGTCGTTTCTTGAAAGTTTGGGGTTTCGACAGTTATGTGAAAAAGTTTCAGTCTGATAAGCTCGAACCCAAAGCGGATAAATGCATCTTCATAGGATATCCAAAACAGTTGGGTACATCTCCTATCTCAGATCCGAAAGCAAAGTGTTTGTTTCTAGAAACGGATCCTTTCTCGAGGAAAGGTTTCTCTCGAAAGAATTGAGTGGGAAGGTGGTAAAACTTGATGAGGTTATTGAACCATCACTTTGACCAGTGTGTAGCAGGACGCAGGAAGTTGTTCCTGGGGCGCCTACACCAATTGAAGTGGAGGCTGATGATGGTGATCATCAAGCTTCGAATCAAGTTACTACAAACCTCGTAGGTCGACAAGGTCGCGTACTGCTGCAGAGTAGTACGGTAGCCCTGTCTTGGAGGTCATGTTGTTTGAGCAACAGTGAACCTACGAGTTATGGAGAAAGCGATGGTGGGCCCAGATTCCGACAAATGGCTGGAAGCCATGAAATCCGAGAGAGGATCCATGTATGAAAACAAAGTGTAGACTTTGAAAGAACTACTTGATGGTCATAAGACTATTGAGTAAAGATGGATCTTTAAAAGAAGACAGACGATGATGGTGATAAGTCACTATTAAGAAAAGCTCTACTTGTCGCAAAGATGTTTTTTGACAAGATCAAACAGTTGACTATGATGAGACTTTCTCACTCGTAGCGATGCTAAAGGTCTGTTAGAATTATGTTAGTTGTTGATGCATTATTTATGAAATATTGCACGTAGGATGTCAAAACATTGTTTTCTCGACGGTTTCCTTGAGCAAACATTGTATGTGATACAACCAGAAGGTTTTGTCGATCCTAAAGATACTAGCAAGTATGCAAGCTCCAGTGATCCTTCAATGGACTGGTGCAAGCATCTCGGAGTTGGAATATACACTTTGATGTGATGATCAAAGATTTTTGGTTTGTACAAGGTTTATGAGAAACTTGTATTTCCAAAGAAGTGAGTGGGAGCACTATATAATTTCTGATAAGTATATGTGGTTGACATATTGAGGATCAGAAGTAATGTAGAATTTCTGTAAAACATACAAGGTTGTTTGAAAGGAGTTTTCAAAGGAATACCTGGATTGAGCTACTTGAACGTTGAGCATCAAAGATCTATGGAGATAGATCGAAAAGCGCTTAATGGAAGTTTCAACAAAGATGCATGCCTTGACAAGTTTTTGAAGGAGTTCAAAATAGATCAGCAAAGAAGGAGTTCTTGGTTGCGTTGTGAGGTGTGAATTTGAGTAAGACTCAAAACCCGACCCCGGCAGAATAAATAGAATAGACGAAGGTCGTCTTCTATGCCTTAGCCGTAGAATCTAAAGTATGCCATGCTATGTACCGCACCTGATGTGTGCCTTGACTCAAAGTATGTTGAGAGGTACAGAGAGTGATCCATGATTGAATCACTAGCAGCGGTCAAAATTTATCCTTAGTAACTAATGGACTAAGGAATTTTTCTCGATTATGGAGGTGCTTAAAGAGTTCGTCGTAAAGGGTTACGTCGATGCAAGCTTTGACACTAATCCGAATAACTATGAGTAGTGAAACGGATTCGTATAGTAGAGTAGATATTCTGAGTATTTCCGAATAGCACATAGTAGAAGCATCTATAAGATGACATAAAGATTTGTAAAGAACACACGGATCTTAAAGTTTCAGAACCGTTGACTAAAACCTCTCTCACGAGCAAGACGTGATCAGACCCCAGAACTATATGGGTGTTGGATTCGTTGAAATCACATGGTGACGTGAACTAGATTATTGACTCTAGTGCAAGTGGGAGACTGTTGGAAATATGCCCTAGAGGCAATAATAAATTAGTTATTATTATATTTCTTAGTTCATGATAATCGTTTATTATCCATGCTATAATTGTATTGATTGGAAACACAATACTTGTGTGGATACATGGACAAAACACTGTCCCTAGTAAGCCTCTAGTTGACTAGCTCGTTGATCAAAGATGGTCAAGGTTTCCTGGCCATAGGCAAGTGTTGTCACTTGATAACGGGATCACATCATTAGGAGAATCATGTGATGGACTAGACCCAAACTAATAGACATAGCATGTTGATCGTGTCATTTTGTTGCTACTGTTTTCTGTGTGTCAAGTATTTGTTCCTATGACCATGAGATCATATAACTCACTGACACCGGAGGAATGCTTTGTGTGTATCAAACGTCGCAACGTAACTGGGTGACTATAAAGATGCTCTACAGGTATCTCCGAAGGTGTTAGTTGAGTTAGTATGGATCGAGACTGGGATTTGTCACTCCGTGTGACGGAGAGGTATCTCGGGGCCCACTCGGTAATACAACATCACACACAAGCCTTGCAAGCAATGTAACTTAATGTAAGTTGCGGGATCTTGTATTACGGAACGAGTAAAGAGACTTGCCGGTAAACGAGATTGAAATAGGTATGCGGATACTAACGATCGAATCTCGGGCAAGTAACATACCGAAGGACAAAGGGAATGACATACGGGATTATATGAATCCTTGGCACTGAGGTTCAAACGATAAGATCTTCGTAGAATATGTAGGATCCAATATGGGCATCCAGGTCCCGCTATTGGATATTGACCGAGGAGTCTCTCGGGTCATGTCTACATAGTTCTCGAACCCGCAGGGTCTGCACACTTAAGGTTCGACGTTGTTTTATGCGTATTTGAGTTATATGGTTGGTTACCGAATGTTGTTCGGAGTCCCGGATGAGATCACGGACGTCACGAGGGTTTCCGGAATGGTCCAGAAACGAAGATTGATATATAGGATGACCTCATTTGGTTACCGGAAGGTTTTCGTGCATTACCGGAAAAGTTTCGGGCTCATCGGTAGTGTACCGGGAGTGCCGGGAGGGGTGCGGGGGACCATCGGGAGGGGTGTCACGCCCCAAGGGGTCTCATGGGCTATGGGAAGAGATAAACCAGCCCCTAGTGGGCTGGAATAAGTTCCCACTAAGGCCCATAAGGTTTGAGAAGGAAAAAACACAAGGTGGAAAGAGTTTCCAAGTGGGAAGGTGGAATCCTACTCCAAGTAGGATTGGAGTAGGACTCCTCCACCTCCAATTTCGGCCAAACCTTTAGGTTTTGAGGCTGCCTCCTCCCCTCCCTCCCACCTATATATACGGAGGTTTTAGGGCTGATTTGAGACGACTTTTTCACGGTTGCCCGACCACATATCTCCATAGTTTTTCCTCTAGATCGTGTTTCTGCGGAGCTCGGGCGGAGCCCTGCTGAGACAAGATCATCACCAACCTCCGGAGCGCCGTCACGCTGCCGGAGAACTCTTCTACCTCTCCGTCTCTCTTGCTGGATCAAGAAGGCCGAGATCATCGTCGAGCTATACGTGTGCTGAACGCGGAGGTGCCGTCCGTTCGGTACTAGATCGTGGGACTGATCGCGGGATTGTTCGCGGGGCGGATCGAGGGACGTGAGGACGTTCCACTACATCAACCGCGTTCTCTAACGCTTCTGCTGTACGATCTACAAGGGTACGTAGATCACTCATCCCCTCTCGTAGATGGACATCACCATGATAGGTCTTCGTGCGCGTAGGAAATTTTTTGTTTCCCATGCGACGTTCCCCAACACCAACTTACTATCAAGTACCTACACACAAATTATCATTCACTTGCTCTACTCTCGACTTGCATTGCAATGCTATCTTTATATTTTCCACAAAAATATAAAGTAGAACAAGAAAAGTAAGATACATGGATTCTCATCCACTTGCTAATATTTTCAAAAAACCCGATTATGTTGAACCAGTTGCTAGTGAGTTGAGTGCAGTAGATTATATTTATGAGGTCTTGCTTGAAAATCGTGAATCTGAAACTTGCGATGACGTGTTAGAAGAAATTTATAATTGATTCATGATAGTTCCTTGAATGAAAAGCACGATTGCAATTGTGTGAGTATTAATTCTATGAATATAAATTGTGCTAATGATCATGTTTTGGGTGATAAGCATGATGTTTCTTGTGATCTTGATAGTTATAAGCTTCATGATGAATCTATTAATTATTATGATATTTTCATTAGTACTAAAAGTGGGTTTGGAAGAGCGTCAACTTTAGGTAATAATGATCCCACTATTTTGGAGAATGATCAGTCTTATGATTTTTTTTTATAAAAGTGGGTTTGGAGAGATCATGTTTTTAGTTAATGGTAATCCCACTATCTTGGAAGATTGTAAAACTTTTCTCCATGTGGATCATAGAGAGAATATTTTATATGATATATATATATATTGTTGAATTTAATATGATCTTACATGTAATTATTATGAGAGAGACAAATGTGATTATTGGAACTTTCATGTTACTCACTTACCTCTCTTGATGTCTTGACAATTTGTTTTCTTATAAAATGGGTATGCATATGAAGTATGTTAGACTTAGATGTGTTTTCACATTCTTTATGGTGCTCTCTTTCTGATTCAATTCATATCTTTTATGTGAGCATCATTATTATCCCATGCCTATCTTAATGGCTATAAACAAAGAGCTTGTTGGGAGACAACCCATTACTTTCTCTTTGTTCGAGATAACATGATTACTGCTACTGTAGTGATTGTTTTTTATGGTTAAATTAGTGTTTGTACCAAGTAAAGCCTTTGGGATGATTTTATTAATAAGTAGAATTGATACGGTGCAAAAACAGAAACTTTAGCGTCTAGTGTAGAATTTCCCTGATTTTTTACACTATATTTTTATACAAATTCCTCAGATTTTCCTAATTTGTCAGAGTTTTTGAAGTTACAGAAGTAGGGTGTATTTGCTGATCACTACATAATGTTCTGTTTAAGACATATTCTGTTTTTTGCTTGCATAGTTTGCTTGTTTTGATGATGCTATGGATTATACCGGGGGGGGGGGGGTATAAGTAATGGAGAAGTTAGAATATAGGACCTTATGCAATAATAAAATATGAATCAGTTTATAACATTACCTAATGTTTATGGTTCGGTTAGCCTACTGACGGATCTCACAAGTTTTCTGTTGAGTTTTGTGTGCTGGAGTTTTGAAGTTTCGGGTGTTATCACGATGGATGAAGGAATAAGGAGTAGAAATTTCCTAAGCTTGGGGATGTGCAAGGCACTCCAAGGTAATATTCTAGGAATACTCAAGCGTCTAAGTTTGGGGATGCCCCAAAAGGCATCCCCTCTTTCGTCTCAATCCATCAGTATGTCACTTGGAGCTATTGTTTTCTTCATCACATGATATGGGTTTTGCTTGGAGGATCGTTTGATTTAGTTTTCTTTTGTTTTAGTTTTACACAATCATTGTTTGCTGGACACACTCATTTGGGAGAGAGACATGTTCACCATGATTTGTTAGAATACTATATGTGCTTCACTTATATCTTGCGAGCTAAACAATTGCTCTAGTACTTCACTTATATCTTTTAAAGAACAGTGGCGTACGTATTTTATAGAAATAATCACACTCTTTTTCTTCACTTAAATTTTTTTAGAGTTAATAAACAACGACAATAATTTTCATTGGTTATAAGACTAGTAACAAAATGATAGGTATTCAAGGAGTGCATAATAAAAACCACATGTAGCACATAAAATCAAAATTATGGGTTAATGATATTGATGTGGTAATACGAAAGGGTATGAGTGCATGATTGTTAGTTAGTGAATATATCGATAGTTAAAGGATGTTCATTTGTTGTTCATCTAAATATTTTCTATGGCATGGTGATGATGTGTGAGCATTCTTATTCCTTGTTGAAATCATGTGGTGCTTAGGTCAAGGGGGCGCGATGGTTAACTCCTACCAATGTCCCTCCCAGGGGCATGCAAGTAGTACTTTGCTTCGAGAGAGCTAATAAAACCTTGCAATAAGTATGTGAGTTTTTTATGACTAATGTGAATCCATGGATGTAGGCACTTTCACCACCTCATATTTGCTAGCCTCTTTGGTACCATGCATTTCCCATTCTCACCTCGAGGATCGGTGCGAACTTCGCCGATGCATCAAAACTCCACGACATGATACACTCTGTTGCACATAAGCCACCTTATATCTTCCTCAAAACAGAAACCATACCTACCTATCATGACTTTTCCATAGCCATTCTAAGATATATTTGCATGCAACTTCCACCGTCACATCATATGACTAGTACACACATTGTCATATTGCTTTGCATGATCATGTAGGTGACATAATATTTGTGGCAAAGCTACCATTCATCATTATCATACATGTTACGCTAGATCATTACACATCCTGGTACACTGCGAAAGGCATTCATGTAGAGTTATATTATTTAGTAGTTTTCGTATTGAGTTGTAAATAAATAGAATTGTGATGCTATTCATTATTCAGGGCACTATTCAGTGAGGAAAGGATGATGAAGACAATGATTCCCCCACAAGTCAAGATGAGACTCCTGACAAAAAAAGAAAGAAAGAAAGAAACAAACAAAAATAAAAAGAAAAAAGGAGAAAAAGGAAGAAAAATAAAAAAATGAGAGAAAAGAGAGAAGGGCACTGCTATTACCTCTTTTTCCACACTTGTGCTTCAAAGGAGCACTATATTTTTTATATAGAGAGTCTCATGTTTTGTCACTTCCATATGGTAGTGGGAATTTTTTATTACAGAATTTGGCTTGTATATTCTGATGATAGGCTTCCTCAAATGCCCGAGATCTTCATGAGCAAGTTAGTTGGATGCACACCCCACTTAGCTTTAGTCGAACTTTTATACACTTATAGCTCTAGTGCACCCATTGCATGGCAATCCATAATACTTGCATTGATATCTATTGATGAGCATCTCCATAGCCAGTTGATACACCTAGTTGATGCAAGACTTTCTTCCCCACTTTTACCCCTTTGAAACCTACCACCATATTCTATTCCACCCATATGCTATGCCATGGTTCACGCTCATGTATTGACCGAGTACTAAAAATCTGAAGCATGTTAAAAAGTACAATCCAATTGCATGGCTTAACATCATGATGCTTGATAGTTGTATTTATGTGGTGAAGACAGAGCCTTGCCATGCTAATATGAGAAAATGATTGGGGGGGGGGTAAACATTCTTTAAGGATCATATGCTTTGAACCTTGCTGATCATGTTACTTATGTTCACAATATGATCCTGTTCTTATAGTGTTTTGGCTTATTTTACACAGTTTACAACTTTTCAGTGCCGAAACAGCAGACGCAGGGTTCAGCGGAGAAAATAGCATGAAGAGTTGCCATATCAGAACATCTCCAACTGAGCTGAAATTTACGGGGAAGGAGTTTCCGAACAAATCACGAAGAGAGTCTGAAGAAGGGCCGGAGGGGGGCCATCAGGCACCGAGGCGACCTGGTGGCCTGGGTCACCCCTAGGCCGCGCCAGGTGGCCGCCTGGGTGGTGGGTCCCACCTCAGGTGCTCTCCTTTGGCCTATATGACCCTCGTGACCTAAAAATCCCGAGGACAGAAGAGTTTTTGCAGTTCCGCCGCCGCTCCGCGGTGGAAACCTACAGAGCAGAAAAGACCTTTCCGGCGGGTAGATTCCGCCGGGGAGAACTCCTCCCGGAAGGGTAGATTGTCCACATCGTCATCACCATCGTCACGGGCATCATCGAGATCATCATCACCATCACCCTCAACACTAGAAACATCTCCATCTTCACCCCATGTCACTTTACCATTGCAATCGGAGTTGTACCTTGCACTATTCATCCCCTTTACTCTACCGGTGTTGATTACTCTTTTGTCGTGAATGCTATTGAGTATTGTTGGAGAATTATTGTTATGACCAGATCGTTCATCATATTTTCATCCCCTCTAATCATGATCTCTTTTATGTCTTGTGAGTAGTTACTTTAGTTCTTGAGGACATGGGAGAAGTCTAGTTGCTAGTAGTCATATGATGTTGATGTAATATGTGTTGATTGATATTTAACTTATGGTGTTATTCTTCTAGTGGTGTTATGTGAACATCGACTACATAACACTTCACCTTTTTAAGGACCTAGGGGAATGCATCGTGTATAAAGAATGCTTATGGTGGGTTGCCGGAGTGACAGAAACCTGAACCCGAGTTCGCATGCTTTTGCACGAGGGAGTGTTGGATCCTAAAGTTAATTGCTATGGTTAGGTTTTGCCTTAATTTCTCTCTTGTATTTGCGGATGCTTGCAAGGGGTTTAACCATAAGAGTTTACTTGTCTTAGCCTAGATGGTGCATTAACAAAGATCCACCCACATAACACTTATCAATACAAAACATAGTACTAGACGGAATATGGCGAAAGCACTTGACTATGTTTCCTGTGTGTCCTCAGGAATGCCTTAGTCTTTATAAGTTTAGTCTCCCGGCTTATCCTTTGTGTTCAAAAGTATTGGGCCACTTGCTGCACCTCGGGACCATTTACTTTCCTTGCATTTATTTCCTTGTTGCTTATACTAGAAACCCATAAAAAGTTATCTTTCAGTGCTTGCAGTTATTCCTTGCTCAAGATCGCTTGTCAGTACCTTCTGCTCCTCGTTGGGTTCGACACTCTTACTTATCGAAAAGGCTACGACAAATCCCTTACACTTGTGGGTCATTAAGACCATTTTCTGGCGCCGTTGCCGAGGAGTGTAGCGCTATTGTTAAGTGAAATTGGTAATGAAACCTTTAAGCTGTACGTGCTATTTTTATTTTTCTGTTTCTTCTTTTTGTCCCTATGGACAACCCTGCTCTTGGTTTGTTGGTTGTGGGGAACCGCCCCACCGCTATTGTGGTTGATAAGCCTCCCCCACCTACTTAAATTGTGCCCTTTAAAATACCAACTGGTATTATTGATTGTGTCTTGGCAAATTGATATGCAGGAGATAGACATCCAGGCGAACACTTGGTATATCTTTCACAACTATGCTCCTTATTTAAGCTTGCAGGTATACCGATGGAGTTTGTTATGAGAAAGCTATTCTCTCTATCATTAAAAGATAATTCTTTGGATTGGTATAGGCTTCTTGATAACTCTCATTTGCTAAATTCGCAAGATCTTATGCCTCTCTTTTATGCAAAGTTTTATCCTCTTCATGAAATACATCGAGACAGGAACTATATTTATAACTTTTGGTCTCGTGACGAAGAAAGCATCGCTCAAGCTTGGGGGATATTGGAGTCCCTGATGCTCAAATGTCCCAGTCATGAGCTCCCGAAGGAAATTATTCTTACAAATTTTTATGCAAGGCTTTCTCGTCAAGATAAAGAGATGCTTGATGCCTCCTGTAGTGGGGCATTCTCCAACAAAAGCATAGAAGCTAGGTGGGATCTTATTGAAAGGATCCAGAAGAATACTGAAGATTGGGAGGTTGATAAAGGTATTGAACCCATTATAAATTATGAGCATGATTACATTGAGAGCTATGTGAAAACCGATTACTTCAATACCTTCTGTGCTAAGATTGGTCTTGATTCCCAGCTTCTAATTGATTTTTGCAAAGACTTTGCCTCTCATATTGATTCCTCTAAGAAGAAGGAAGATCAGCACCATAAACCTTTTAAGGAATTACGTGTTGATATCAATGTTGCTGACCCTATCTTGCCTGCAGTTTTATATGAAATCCCCATTTTCCCACAAGGATGAGGGAGCATTATTTTGTCACACGCATACTGAATAAAAGTGAAAGAATGACTGATGAGCATGAGGACCTGATTAAGGTCAATCCTCAAGTTGCATTAGTCAAGGATCTTGTTACTAGTAATACTGAGGATTCCAATATAAATTTTTGTGCCGTTTCTACTAACCTTGTTACAGCCAAGAATAAAGGCCCAATTTCAGGTACTCTAGTTGTATCTGTTAAAATAGGAGATCATAATTATTACTGGCTATGTGATTTGGGATCCAGTGCTAGTGCTATTCCTTTTTCACTTTATCAAGAGATCATGAATGGGACTCTACGATGTGTAATTGAAGACGTTGATGTTACTATTCATCTTGCAAACAAAGAAACTATCTCTCCTATTGGAATTGTGCGAGATGTTGAAGTCCTATGTGGAAAGGTAAAAAATCCTACCGACTTTCTAGTACTCGGTTGAGTGCAAGCTAGTTTTTGCCCTATTATCTTTGGTAGGCCTTTTCTCAAAACTTGTGGAGCTATTAAACATTGCAGGAAAGGAAAAATATTTGTTGAATTTAATGGTGAGCCATATGAATTTAACTTTTATAAATTCTCGAAGCAAACTCGTGGTACTGATTTGCCTAGCAATGATAAAATTATCGAAGAGATTGCTTCTATTGCTATTCCTCCTAACGATCCTTTGCAGCAATTTATGGAGGAGCACGAGAATGATATGCATATGCAAGAAAGTAATGAGCTAGATGACATATTCTCGAGACAACCTGCTATCCTGAAGCACAACCTTCCGGTTGAGCCTTTGGTAATTCTATCGAAACCAAAAGAAGACCCGGTGTTTGATCTTAAACCTCTTCCCAATATGCTCAAGTATGCTTATTGAGATGAAAAGAAAGTATATCCTATTCTTATCAATGCTAACCTTTCAAGATATGAAGAAGAGTGATTATTGGAAGTCCTTCATAAACACCGAGGCACTATTGTCTATACCTTTGATGATCTTAATGGGATTAGTCCATCTATTTGTCAACATACTATCAATGTTGAGCCTGATGCTAAACTGGTTGTTGATCATCAACAACGGTTGAACCTGAAGATGAAGGATGTTGTGAGGACCGAAGTACTCAAGCTTCTAGCCACAGGTATTATCTACCCTATAACTGATAGTAAGTGGGTAAGTCTGGTACATTGTGTTCCCAAGAAAGGAGGTACGACTGTGGTTCCTAATGATAAGAATGAACTAATACCTGAAAGAATTATTATTATATATAGAATGTGTATTGACTATAGAAAGCTGAACAAAGCAACCAGGAAGGACCACTACCTACTGCTGTTCATCGACCAAATGCTTGAAAGGTTATCTAAAAATACTCACTTTTGTTATCTTTATGAGTATTCTGGCTTCTCTCAAATTCATGTTAACACTGCCGATCAAGAGAAGACCACTTTTACTTGTCCCTTTGGTACTTATGCTTATAGACGTATGCCTTTTGGTTATGCAATGCTCCTGCACTTTTCAAAGGTGTATGTATACTATCTTTCATGGTTTTTGTGAGGAAATGGTGGAGGTCTTCATGGACGATTTCTCCGTCTATGGAACCTCTTTTGACCATTGTCTCCACAACCTTAATAAAGTTTTGTAGAGATGTGAGGCGACGAACTTGGTAATCAGCTGGGAGAAGTACCACTTTATGGTCAATGAGGGAATTGTTCTTGGCCAGAAGATTTCTGAAAATGGAATCGAGGTGGACATGGCAAATGTCGGAGCAATCGAGAGGATGCCTTATCCAAAGGACATCAGAGGTATTCGTAGTTTCCTCAGTCATGTTGGTTTCTATAGAAGATTTATTAAAGACTTTTCTAAGACTTCGAGACCCCTCACTAATCTTCTCCATAAGGATATTCCTTTGGTGTTTGATGAATATTGTAAGGAGGCATTCGAAGTTCTTAAGAAAGCTTTGATAACTGCCCGTATAGTCCAACCACCTGATTGGAATTTGCCTGTTGAAATCAGGTGTGATGCTAGTGATTTTCCTGTTGGAGCTGTGTTCGGACAAAGGGTTGATAAGAAATTGAACGTTATACATTATGCTAGCAAAACCCTTGATAGTGCTCAAAAGTATTACGCTACTACTGAGAAAGAGTTTTTAGCAGTAGTGTTTGCTTGTGATAAGTTTAGGACTTACATTGTTGATTCCAAAGTCATCATTCATACTGATCATGCTGCTATTAAGTATATTATGGAAAAGAAGGATGCCAAAGCAAGGCTTATCAGATGGGTCCTTCTTCTTCAAGAATATGATTTGGAGATTGTTGATAGGAAGGGAGCAGACAACCCTGTAGCAGACAACCTTTCCAGGATGGAGAACATACCACATGATCCTATTCCGATTAACGATAGTTTCCCTGATGAATAGTTAGCTATTTTGAGGGTACAATCTAATTCCGATCCATGGTTTGCAGATTATGCTAACTTTATTGTTGCAATTTTTTTGCCTCCAGGTTCAACATTCCAGCAAAGGAAGAAATTCTTCCACGACTTGAGGTATTACTTTTGGGATGACCCACATCTTTTTAGAGAAGGTGTGAATGGGATCGTGAGGAGATGTGTACCGAAGCATGAGCAGAAGGATATCTTGAGACAATGTCATAGAAGTCCTTATGGATGACATCATCCCGGTGAGAGGACCGCACACAAGGTTCTACAGTCAGATTTTTTATTGTCCTAGTCCCTTTAAAGATGCTAGAAATTATGTTTTATCTTGTGATAAGTGTCAGAGAGTTGGTAATATTAGTAGGAGAAATGTGATGCCTATGAATTATTCTCTAGTCATTGAGCCTATTTATTGCTGGGGTTTTGATTTATGGGTCCTTTTCCTCCTTCACACAAGTACACTCACATCTTAGTGGTTGTTGATTATGTGACCAAGTGGGTTGAAGCAATCCCCACTGAAAGTGCTGATCACAAGACATCTTCGAAAATGCTCAAGGATGTAATCTTCCCTAGGTTTGGTGTACCTAGGTACCTCATGACCGACAGAGGATCACATTTTACACATGGTGCTTTTAGAAAATCTCTAGCCAAATATGATGTTAATCATAGAATTGCTTCACCTTACCACCCTCAAACAAGTGGGCAAGTTGAGCTCACAAATAGAGAGATCAAGTTGATCTTGCAAAAGACAGTGAACAGTTCTCGAAAGGACTGGTCCAAAAAGTTAGGAGATGCATTGTGGGCGTATAGAACTTCTTACAAAAATCACATGAGAATGTCTCCGTATAAGATGGTCTATGGCAAGGCATGCCATCTACCTTTAGAGTTAGAGCACAAAGCTTTCTGGGCTGTTAGAGAGCTTAATGCTGACCCAAAGCTTGGTGGTCAAAAGTGTCTCATGAACTTGACTTCTCTAGATGAGTGGAGAAGTGAAGCTTACGATAATGCAAAAATGTTCAAAGAAAAGGTAAAGAAGTGGCATGACAAGAGAATTTTGAAACATGAATTTAATGTTGGTGATAAAGTTTTTTTTGTATATATGTCATTTCAGGTTTTCTCCGGGTAAATTACTTTCCAAGTGGGAAGGACCGTACCATATCGAGGAAGTCTACCGCTCTGGTGCAATCAAGATTAACAATTTTGGAGGCACCAAAACACATGTTGTGAAAGTGCAAAGACTCAAGCATTACATGGCAGGAGACCCCATCAATGTAGAGGTGGATGTGATACAGATAGCTACTCATGAAGACCATATTGCAATACTGTGTCAGACACCAGCAGAAGCAGAACAAGAATAGGTATGAAATACGATAAGGTAACTTCGCGAACATCAATAAAAGTTCAGTATTATGTGTTTTTGCAAAATTAGAAAAGTTCCGAGCCGAAGTGGAGCCGGAGAGGAGCTATAGGGGCTCCAGGTGCCCTGGTGGCGCGAGCTACCTCCTGGCCGCGCCAGGAGGCCGCCTGTGCCACCCGGAGTCCGTCTCCGACCCCACTTTGGCTTGTTACCTTCCTTTTGATGCAGAAATTTTTGCTATATATTTTCCCGGATCGTCCCGGTTTTGTATCTTGCGTTTCCGTGCATTTTCTTTTCGATCTGTTTGTGTCAGGAAAACATTCAGCAAACCTAGGTGCCATGGCTTCCCCAAACTCCCCCAAGGAGAAGTTCTTCGTCAACGTCATCAACCCTTACCTCGCAGATGGAAAGAGAAACCCTCAAACACTTTGGGTGGAGGATGGTGTCGTCCACAAAGAAGATCGGAAGGGACCTGTGAAGGAGGGGAGCACCAAGGCCAGGATGGAAGAAGTGGAGCAAGAAGTATTCAAGTACAAGTTGATGATCGAGCGTGGTGTCGAGGCCAACTTCGATATCATCGCCGAGGTGAAGAAGCAACATGAGGAGGGGATGAAGGAAGTGCGATCAAGCATATCCGCACTGGAAACCAAAGTGTTCCAGCTTCAAGGGCACATCTATGACCTCCAAAACCAGAACTATGAGTATGAACTAAAGTTTTTGCGCATGGGCTTATGTGCCGAAATCAGGATCCTGGAGACTGAAGAATCCTGTGTCGAGGGAGGACCCTTGCCATGGAAGATTTTCGCTAAGAATTACCTAAGGAACAAGAAGAAGGATGAAGAGTGAAACCTTCATGGGTAATGGCATTCCTTTAGTTTGTTCCAAGCTTGGGGGAGTGCCCGGCATTTTTATCTTTATCCTTTATCTTTTATGGTAAAGTCTAGTGTCGTATCATGTCTAGAGAAGTTATCTTATGAAATAGGTGTTTGCATTGAGGTCTATCACTCCTTTGTGGAGAGTCTTGTATCCGTGAGTGTGCAGTTGTCTATGATGGAATATTAATGAGAAGTCTACTGGTTTCTTCGCTGCACCTGGTATTCTCTTCATGCAATTGACCTTATATGCTGATTCTTATGGGAGTATTGATCTTATATATCAGGTATGGCTTTGAAAAATTTATTTAATCTTGGCAAACATAGCATTGGTCATAACAACAAGCATGAGTTTTTCTAGTAGCGACATAGCCAAAACCTTTATGTTCTTATTCTTGAAGTGATATGCTGACAAAGAAGACAATTTGATGTTTCATGCCAATTCTTTACGTTAAACTTTATACCGTTTTGCATCCAAGTCAACATCATTTGTCTACTTTCAAAAGCCTCTGCTAGCCAACCCTTGTACTAAGCGGGAATACTGCTTGTGCACCCATACCTTGAAACCTCAACCTTCCCAAGAGTCCACCATACCTTCCCTATATGTTGTATTTCACCGTGACTCCTAAAGTAAATTACTGATGTGCTATCTTTAAACCTTCAAACTATTATTCCCTGCTTTGTGCCTCTGTTTTAGCTCATGGGGAAATAGTAGATAATTCATGATCTTCTCATACTGGATAAGCTTTATCCTGGGTTTGCATGTCTAATATGCGAACCCCTAATACAAGGAGGGATTGGCATGAGTGCGCCCAGCTCGTAAAAGATAATAACAACAAACAAAACCTCCTTCGAGCTTTGTTTATGAGTAATCAAAAAACTTTGGTAGTGATAAACAAAGGAGACTAAGGGGATGTGATCGTCCCCACTTTGGGAGTCGTTCCTCAAAACTTGTCCAACATGAGAAGTATTGCGCTATCTGCTAGCATCCGTTGAGGAATTATGCACTGCTACTGCAACAAAAGACCTTCCAACGGCGCCAGAAATAGGTGTGTCGATGGCACCAGGAATCCTTCTGCTACGGCTACGCCTTAAGGGACTTCCTAGGAAAATATGCAAAGGATTTCCCTCGTGGCCTTGGAGCCTTGCGTTGGTGTTTCCTCTAAGCGAAAAGGGTGATGTAGCGCAGCGGTGGTAAGTATTTCCCTCAGTTTGAGAACCAAGGTATCGATCCAGTGAAGGAGTATCACAAGAGCCTGCACAAACACAAAAGGCTTGCTCCCAACGCTATGAAGGGATTGTCAATCCCTTATAGATTGTTCGCCAAGTGACAACTGAAAGCAACAAAGTAACAAAGCAAAGTAAAAGCGAAAGTGGAAACGATAGATGTGAATAGACCCGGGGGCCATAGTGTTTACTAGTGGCTTCTCTCATGAAAGCAAGTAGACGGTGGGTGAAGAAATTACTGTCAAGCAATTGATAGAACCGCGCACAGTCGTGACGTCATCTATGGCAATGATTATATCTATAGGCATCACGTCCAAAACAAGTAGACCGATACTTTCTGCATCTACTACTATTACTCCACACGCCGACCGCTATCCAGCATGCATCTAGTGTATTAAGTCCAAAAGAACAGAGTAACGCCTTAAGCAATATGACATGATGTAGATGGACAATCTCATATCTACGAGAGAGCCCACCTTGTTACCCTTGATGGCAACTACACAATGTGTGCCTTGCTGCCCCTACTGTCACTGGGAAAGGTCACCACACGATAAGAACCCAAAACCAAGCACTTCTCCCATTGCAAGAATCATAGATCTAATTGGCCAAACAAAACCCAAGATTCGAAGAGACTTACAAGGATATCAAATCATGCATATAATAAATCAGCAAAGACTCAAATATATATCATAGATAATCTGATCACAAATCCACAATTCACCGGATCTCGACAAACACACCGCCAAAGAAGATTACATCGGATAGATCTCCATGAAGATCATGGAGAACTTTGTATTGAAGATCCAAGAGAGAGAAGAAGCCATCTAGCTACTAACTACGGACCCGTAGGTTTGAAGTGAACTACTCACGAGTCATTGGAGGGGCGATGATGATGATGAAGAAGCCCTCCAACTCCAAAGTCCCCTCCGGCAGGGCACAGGGAAGGGTCTCCAGATGAGATCTCGTGGAATCGGAAGCTTGCGGCGGCGGAAAAGTATTTTCATGGATCCCTTTATCTTTTTCTGATTTTTAGGGAATATATAGGCGCAAGATCTAGGTCAAGGGGGCGCCAGGGAGGCCACAAGCCTGCCCATCGCCGGCCCTGGTGGCGGAGTGGGGGCTTGTGGGCTCCCTGTAGCCCTCCTGGCTTGGCCCACAAGCCCCCTGATCTTCTCCCGTTCGGGAAAAAATCATTTTGGGGATTTTATTCCGTTTGGACTCCGTTCCAAAATCAGATCTGAAAAGAGCCAAAAACACAGAAAAAACAGGAACTGGCACTTGGCAGTGAATTAATAAGTTAGTCCCAAAAAAGATATAAAAGGTACATAAAACATCCAAAGATGAAAAGATAACAACATGAAACCATCAAAAATTATAGATACGTTTGAGACATATCAAGCATCCCCAAGCTTAACTCCTGCTCGTCCTCGAGTAGGGAAGTGATAAAGAATGAATTTTTGATGCTTTCATGCTACCTAGCATAGATGTCCTTTGTAACTCCTCTTATGTGACGTGAATGTTCAGATCCATTAGATTCATAACAATAGTTTTCTATTGACGTGGAAACAATAATAATTCAAGCAAACTAGCAAGGTAATCATGAACTTTCAAAATAACAAGGCCAAAAGAAAGTTATCCCTACAAAGGCATATAGTCTGGCTATGCTCTATCATCATTGCACAACGAATTTAAATCATGCACAACCCTGTTATTGGCCAAGTAATTGTTTCACACCTTTACTTTCTCAAACCTTTTCAACTCTCACGCAATACATGAGCGTGAGCCATGGTTATAGCACTATAGATGGGGTGGAGTGTGGTGGAGGTTGCAAGACAAAAAAAGGAGAAGATGATCACATTAACTAGGCATATCAATAAGCCGTGGAGATGCTCATCAATAGATATCAATGTGAATGAGTAGGGATTGCCATACAAATGATGCACTAGAGCTAAGAGTATGTGAAAGCTCTTAAAGAAAGCTAGTGGGTGTGCATACAACTTGCTTGCTCACGAAGACCTAAGCCAATTTTGAGGAAGCCTATCATTGGAATATACAAGCCAAGTTATATAATGAAAATTTACCACTAGCTATATGGTGGTGACAAAACGAGAGACTCTCAATCATGAAGATCATGGTGCTTAATATGCACAAGTGTGGAAAAAGTGGTAGCATTGTCCATTCTCTCTTTTTCTCTCATTTTTTTATATTTTTTTGGTGGGCTCTTTGGCCCCTTTTTTTTGGTGGGCTTCTTTGGCCTCTTTTATTTCCTCACATGGGACAATGCTCCATCAATGATGATCATCACACTTTCAACTCAAAACTTAGAGCAACGATGACTCTATATGGAATGCCTTTGGTAGTGTACCGTGGCGATGATCTAGCATGGCATAGACATTAATGGAAACATCATGCTAGCTATCTTACGATCATGCAATGGCAATGTAGACGTGACGGCACATGTCATGGTGGTAGTTGCATGGCAATATATCTCGGAATGACTTTGAAAAAGCCATAGTAGGTAGGTATGGTGGCTGTTTTGAGGGAGGCTAATGGTGGTTTTTGTGCACCGGCGAAAGTTGCACGACACTAAGAAGATAGTGATGGTGGAAGGTGAAAGTGCATATAAACCATGGACTCAACATTAGTCATGAAGAACTCATATACTTGTTGCAAAAGTTTTATTAGTGATCGAAACAAAGCATTCAACGCATACTCCTATGGGAAGGGTTGTTAAGTATAAACCATCGCGCGATCCCGACCGCCACGCAAAGGATGACAATCAATAGACTAATCATGCTCAGATTTCATCACATAGCGGTTCACCATACGTGCATGCTACGGGAATCACTAACTTCAACACAAGTATTTCTAGATCCACAACACCTTACTAGCATAACTTCAATATTACCAAAACCAGAACTCAAAACTAATTGAGATGAATCAAAATTCTCTAACTATTCAATGCACATGAAGGTGGAAGTTTTCGTATCCCTTTGGATAACTACCCCTTTTGAGACTACTTTCAAAGAATAGATCAACTACCAAGCCACGCACCGCTGTGCTCTAAAATATATAAGTGAAGTAGCTAGAGCAAAAGTATCTAGCTCAAAAGATGTAAGTGAAGCACATGTGAGCTGAATTGTCTACCAAAATATATAAGTGAAGCTCGACAAAATCACGGTGAGTACATGTCTCTCTCTCTAGGTGTGCAGCAAGGATGATTGTTACACAACAAAAATAAAAGAATCCTACGATACAAGACGCTCCAAGCAAAAACACATAACATGTGGTGAATAAAAATATAGCCCTAAGTAACGTTACCGATGGATTGAAGACGAGAGAGGGGATGCCTTCCTGGGGCATCCCCAAGCTTAGGCTTTTACGACATCCTTGAATCTATCTCTTTGTCCATAAGAACTTCACCCAAAACATGAAAACTTCACAACACGAAACTTAAACAGAAACTCGTGATAACATTAGTATGAGAAAGCAAACCACCACTTCCTTAGGTACTGTAGAAAACTTAAATTCTACTTATGCTGATGTTGGATTACTGTATTTTCAATCTTCCATGACTAATACCCCCCGATACTATCCATAGTTTCATCAAAATAAGCAACCAACACAACAAAAACAGAATCTGTTAACAGCAGACCAGTCTGTAGAAATATGTATATTTCGTATAATTCTGTTACTTCAAAGATTCTGAAAAATTACGATAGTGTGAAGAATTTGCGTAGAAATTAGCATAAAAAATAATCAACTCAAAAGCTCTTACAGAAAAAAAACGAAAATTCTTTTCGTGAGAAGAAAGTTTCTGTCTTTTCCAGCATGACCAAACGATCATCCCCAAGACTAATCATAACGGTTTTGCTTGGCACAAACACAAAAATAAACACAAAAAATACAATCATAACAGAATTATGAAAGTGTGGAAAACAAAAAACAGAAAGAAAGAGGATAGATTCGTTGGGTTGCCTCCCAACAAGCGCTTTTGTTTAACGCTCTTAGCTAGGCAAAAGGTGATGGAATCACGTGTAGTCATCTTTGGTGCTCAAACCATAAGTAGCCCTCATCATAAATTCATAAGGCAATCTTATTTTATTTCTAGGAGAGTTCTCCATGCCCTTCTTTAAAGGAAATTGAAATCTAATATTCCCTTCCTTCATATCGATGATAGCACCAATAGTCCTTAGGAAAGGTCTACCAAGAATAATGAGACATGAAGGATTGCAATATATGTCAAGTACAATGAAATCCACGGGTACATAGTTCTTATTTGCAACAATAAGAACATCATCGATCCTCCCCATGGGTTTCTTGACAGTAGAATCCGCAAGATGCAAATTAAGAGAACACTCTTCAATCTCATGAAAACCAAGAATATCACATAAAGACTTTGGAATCGCGGAAACACTAGCACCCAAATCACACAAAGCATTGCACTCATAGTTTTTTATCTTGATTTTGATAGTAGGTTCCCACTCATCATGAAGTTTTCTAGGTATAGAGACTTCTAGTTCGAGATTCTCTTGAAGAGATTTCATCATAGCATCTACGATATGCGCGGTAAAGGCTTTGCTTTGGCTATAAGCGTGTGGAGAGTTTGCAATGGATTGCGTCAAAGAAATGCATTCAAACAAGGAGCAATTATCATAATTGAATTCCTTGAAATCCAAAGTGGGAGTTTCATTACTACCCAAAATTTTGATTTCTTCTACTCCACTCCCCACACCTTTATCATCAAGATGGGTGGACTCCGAATAATTGGGGCGTTTTTCAACCAAAGTGGATTCATATCCAGCCCCTCCATAAATAGGTTTGACACGCGAAAACAAAGATTCAAGAGGAGACACACCAAGCACTTTAAGATCTTCGTGATTTGCATCACTAGAACGCACCCTTTTAAACCATTCATGCCTAGCGCGAATTTGGGCGGTTCTTTCTTTGCTCTCATTCATGGAGACACGCATAGCTTTCAAAGTTTCATCCAAGTTGACCTTGGGAGGAGCGCATCTAACTTTCAAAGCATCAATATCACAAGACATCCTATCAACGCTCTTAGCCAAATCGTCAATTTTGAGTAGTTTTTCCTCTATGGACGCATTGTAAATCTTTTGAGAGTTGATGAACTCTTTGATATTACTCTCTAAATCAGAGGGTAATTTGTTGTGATTTCCATAAGTGTTGTTGTAGGAATTGCCATAGTTGTTAGAGGGGTTACTAGGAAAAGGCCTAGGAACATAGTTTCCTCTAAAAGCATTGTTGTTGCCAAAATTGTTCCGACCAACAAAATTCATGTCCAAACTAGCGTTGCTACTCTCAATCAAAGAAGATAGTGGCATGTCATTAGGATCTACAGTAGCGTTTCTACTAGCAACCAAATTCATGAACTCGTCCATCTTAGCACTAAGCGAGTTAATCTCTTCTATAGCGTGAACCTTTTTGCTAGCAGGTGATCTTTCAGTATGCCACTGAGAGTAGTTGGTCATGATATTGTCTAGGAGTTTTGTAGTGTCTCCTAACGTGATTTCCATGAACGTTCCACCTGAGGCGGAGTCAAAGATATTGCGAGAAGCAAATTTCAAGCCAACGTAAAAGATTTATTTAATCATCCACAAACTCAAGCCATGAGCGGGACAATTTCTAATCATAAGCTTCATCCTCTCCCAAGATTGTGCAACGTGTTCATGATCAAGTTGCTTGAAATTCATGATATTGTTACGTAAGGAGATGATCTTAGACGGCGGAAAATACTTGGATATGTAAGCATCTTTGCACTTATCCCAAGAATCGATACTATTTTTAGGCAAAGAAGAAAACCAAGTTTTTGCGCGATCTCGCAACGAGAAAGGAAAAAGTTTCAACTTAATCACGTCATTATCCACATCTCTTTTCTTTTGCATATCACAAAGCTCAATGAAGGTATTGAGATGGGATGCGACATCTTCACTAGGAAGGCCAGAGAATTTCTCTTTCATAACAAGATTCAGCAAAGCTGCGTTGATTTCATACGATTCCGCACTAGTGGCGGGAGCAATCAGAGTACTGATAAAATCATTATTATTAGTGATCGAGAAGTCGCAAAGTTTGGTGTTTTCAGCCATGATGACTTCAACAAACAAACAAGCACACAAGAAAGCAAGAAATCCGGCAAAGGAAAACGGCAAAGGCAAAAGAAAACGGCAAAGGAGAAAGGCAAATGAAAACAGAAAATGTGAAGTGGGGGAGAGGAAAACGGGGGGCAACTGGCAAAAAAAGTAAATGCAAGAGATGAGTTTGTGAGACCTACTTGGATAGATCTCTCCTTCCCCAGCAACGGCGCCAGAAATACTTCTACTACTGCAACAAAAGACCTTCCAACGGCACCAGAAATAGGTGTGTCGACGGCACCAGGAATCCTTCTGCTACGGCTACGCCTTAAGGGACTTCCTAGGCAAATATGCAAAGGATTTCCCTCGTGGCCTTGGAGCCTTGCGTTGGTGTTCCCTCGAAGCGGAGAGGGTGATATAGCGCAGCGGTGGTAAGTATTTCCCTCAGTTTGAGAACCAAGGTATCGATCCAGTGAAGGAGTATCACAAGAGCCTGCACAAACACAAAAAGCTTGCTCCCAACGCTATGAAGGGGTTGTCAATCCCTTATAGATTGTTCGCCAAGTGAGAACTAAAAGCAACAAAGTAACAAAGAAAAGTTAAAGCGAAAGTGGAAAAGATAGATGTGAATAGACCCAGCGGTCGTAGTATTTACTAGTGGCTTCTCTCATGAAAGCAAGTAGACGGTGGGTGAACAAATTACTGTCGAGCAATTAATAGAACCGCGCAAAGTCGTGACGTCATCTATGACAATGATTATATCTATAGGCATCACGTCCAAAACAAGTAGACCGATTCTTTCTGCATCTACTACTATTACTCCACACGTCGACCGCTATCCAGCATGCATCTAGTGTATTAAGTCCAAAAGAATAGAGTAACGCCTTAAGCAAGATGACATGATGTAGATGGACAATCTCATATCTACGACAGAGCCCACCTTGTTACCCTTGATGGCAACTACACAATGTTTGCCTTGCTTCCCCTACTGTCATTGGGAAAGGTCACCACACGGTAAGAACCCAAAACCAAGCACTTCTCCCATTGCAAGAATCATAGATCTAGTTGGCCAAACAAAACCCAAGATTCGGAGAGACTTACAAGGATATCAAATCATGCATATAAGAAATCAGCAAAGACACAAATATATATCATAGATAATCTGATCACAAATCCACAATTCATCAGAGACAAACACACCGCCAAAGAAGATTACATCGGATAGATCTCATTGAAGATCATGGAGATCTTTGTATTGAAGACCCAAGAGAGAGAAGAAGCCATCTAGCTACTAACTACAGACCCGTAGGTCTAAAGTGAACTACTCACGAGTCATTGGAGGGGCGATGATGATGATGAAGAAGCCCTCCAACTCCAAAGTCCCCTCCGGCAGGGCACCGGGAAGGGTCTCCAGAGGAGATCTCGCGGAAATGGAAGCTTGCGGCAGCGGAAAAGAATTTTCGTGGATCCCTTTATTTTTTTTCCTGATTTTTAGGGAATATATAGGCGCAAGATCTAGGCCAGGGGGCGCCAGGGAGGCCACAAGCCTGCCCACCGCCGCCCCCCTGGTGGCGGAGTGGGGGCTTGTGGGCTCCCTGTAGCCCTCTTGGCTTGGCCCACAAGCCCCCTGATCTTCTTCCGTTCGGGAAAAAATCGTTTCGGGGATTTTATTCAGTTTGGACTCCGTTCCAAAATCCGATATGAAAAGAGCCAAAAACACAGAAAAAACAGGAACTGACACTTGGCACTGAATTAATAAGTTAGTCCCAAAAAATATATAAAAGGGACATAAAACATCCAAAGATGACAAGTTAACAACATGAAACCATCAAAAATTATAGATACGTTTGAGACGTATCATGCACCTCCCAAAAGCTTGTTTTACAATCTTATTGATTTCAAAATTTCTAAAAGTTCTAGCACATGATTTTTTCCCTACTTCCCTCTGTGAAGGGCTAATCCTTTACTTTTATGTTGAGTCAGTAAATGTACTTCTTTCTATCCTATAAAAGAGCAGACACCTTATGTTGACAAAGTGGCATGCATTTATATTGTTTCATTGAGAATTTCCATATCACAACTTTGTTGACATTATCATTAAGATGAGTAAGTTTTTTGTTAAGACTAGCTAAAGCAAACATCTTCCTTTGTGTTAGCATTTTCACTTCTTGACTAATAACATGTTCTTTCAAAAAGCTTCAATTGATCTCATCAAAATATAAGAGGAAGAGCAAAAGTTAAAAGTTATTAGTTGTTCTTTGACCAAGGACATGTTTGCCATGGTTTGGTGAGTTCCCTTAGCCCTAATTTTGATTGTAATGGATATTACTCTTTCATATGGGCCTTATGAGTTGAGATAGATGTTGAGGATGGTTGAGTTTAGTTGAGAAATTTTGATGCTTCTTGTCCGTATTGTTATTTATCGACACTTCACTCTCTAAACTTGTGGACAGGTTTACCGAGCTCAGTATTCGCTTGGGGATAAGCGAGGCCTAATATTGGGGGAGTTGATACGTCCAAAGTGCATCACTATTTTGTATCATAATTTGTCTCTATTCATTGATATATTTCACAGTATGATGTTGTTCTTATTGTGTTTTGGCTTATTTTACATAGTTTACAACTTTCCGGTGCCGAAACAACACACGTAGGATTCAACGGAGAAAATAGCATGAAGAGTTGCCATATCAGAACATCTCCAACTGAGCTGAAATTTACGGGGAAGGAGTTTCTGAACAAATCACGAAGGTAGGCCGAAGAAGGGCCGAAGGGGGGACACCACGCACCCAAGCGATCTGGTGGCGCGGGTCACCCCTAGGCCGCTCCACATGGCCGCCTGGGTGGTGGGTCCCACCTCCGGTGCTCTCCTTTGGCCTATATGACCCTCATGACCTAAAATTCCCGAGGATAGAAGAGTTTTCGCAGTTCCACCGCCGCTCCGCGGCAAAAACCTACAGAGAAGAAAAGACCTTTCTGGCGGGCATATTACGCCGAGGAGAACTCCTCCCGGAAGGGGAGATCATCCTCATCGTCATCACCATCGTAACGGGCATCATCGAGATCATCATCACCATCACCCTCAACACCAGCGCCATCACCATCTTCAACCCGTCTCACTTTACCATTGCAATCGGAGTTGTACCTTGCACTATTCATCCCCTTTACTCTACCGATGTTGATTAGTCTTTTGTGGTGAATGCTATTGAGTATTGTTGGAGAATTATTGTTATGACCAGATTGTTCATCATATTTTCATCCCCTATGATCATGATCACTTTTATGCCTTGTGAGTAGTTACTTTAGTTCTTGAGGACATGGGAGAAGTCTAGTTGCTAGTAGTCATATGATGTTGAAGTAATGTGTGTTGATTGATATTTAAGTTATGATGTTATTCTTCTAGTGGTGTTATGTGCACGTCGACTACATAACACTTCGACCTTTTAAGGACCTAGGGGAATGCATCGTGTATAAATAATGCTTATGGTGGGTTGCCGGAGAAACAGAAACCTGAACCCCAGTTCGCATGCTTTTGCACGAGGGAGTGTTGGATCCTAAAGTTTATTGCTATGGTTAGGCTTTGCCTTAATTTCTCTCTTGTATTTGCGTATTCTTGCAAGGGGTTTAACCATAAGAGTGTACTTGTCTTAGCCTAGACGGTGCACTAACAAAGATCCACCCACATAACACTTATCAATACAAAACATTGTACTAGACGGAATATGGCGAAAACACTTGACTATCTTTCCCGTGAGTCCTCAGGAACGCCTTAGTCTATATAAGTTTAGTCTCCCGACTTATCCTTTGTGTTCAAAAGGATTGGGCCACTTGCTGCACCTCGGCACCATTTACTTTCCTTGCATTTATTTCCTTGTTGCTTATACTAGAAAACCCATAAAAAGTTACCTTTCAGTGCTTGCAGTTATTCCTTGCTCAATACCTCTTGTCAGTACCTTCTGCTCCTCGTTGGGTTCGACAATCTTACTTATCAAAAAGGCTACGATAGATCCCCTACACTTGTGGGTCATCACCTACCACAAAGCTATGGGTCCGTATCTAGTATCTAGATGCCCCTCTCTCTCTATGTTCTTCAATACAAAGTTCATCACATCTTCGCGCTCATCTATTTGATGTAATAACATGTGTAGTGCGTTGTTGGGATCAGATGAATTGTGGGTTTATTTTTAGATTATTCATGATAAAGATTTGATTCTTCTCCGAATTAGCATTTGATTCTTATTTGCCTGATTATTATAGATTCGTAAATATCTCCAGTCTATTGATTTGGTTTGGCCAACTAGATTGATCTATCTTCGGTGAGAGGGGTGCGTTGTAGTGGGTTCATTTTGGCGGTTGGTAGGAACAACTTCCTTACCAGTGCATGATCGCAGGTTGTAGGGGTGCGTTGGTGGATGGCGAGGCGGCTGGCGCGGCCGACGACGTTGGGGCGCTGTGGTCGCGGGCGAGAGAGAGAGAGAGGGAGAGAGAGAGAGGGGGGGAGAGAGAGGGAGAGAGAGAGAGGGAGAGAGAGAGTTGGAAAGGGAGAGGGAGAGAGAGAGAGGGAGAGAGAGAGAGAGGGGGAGAGAGAGGGGGAGAGAGAGAGGGAGAGAGAGAGAGGGAGAGAGAGAGAGGGAGAGAGAGAGAGAGAGAGAGAGAGAGAGTTGGGCTCGGCTAGGGTTGGGGCACCGACTCCTTCTAGGAGCCGATAAAAATAGATTGATCTTGCTTAATCTCAAAGGTGTTCATTACATGAGTATATATAACTCATCTAGGCTATCGACTATAATAAACTCGGCCAAACCCCTAACATTATAAGATAACTGGGCCAGGTTGGCTAACTGGGCCTCCTCCGGTTATAATGTAAACCGGTCATAACATCTCTCTTTACCTGCGCAAAGACCTCGTCCTCGAGTTGGAAATCTGGATAATGCTGACGGAATTCCTCCTGGTTCTCCCACATAGCAACCTCCTCTGCAAGACCGAGACACTGGATCAAAAGGCGCCATACACCACGGCTTTTCTGGGCCTTCAGTACCTTGTCTGGAGTAGGAAGTAAGCGGGCTTTAGAGGTTGGCAGAAGATCTGGTCCAGCTGCCGACGGCTCCCCATGAAAGGCTTCAATAAGCCGACATGGAAGACATCATGGAGACGTGCACCAGGGGGAAGTCGCAAGAGGTAGGCGACACCACCAATGCGTTCCAACACCTGAAAGGGCCCTACATAGCGAAGGCCCAGCATGCGCTTGGCGCATGGGTCAAGTGACTGCATAGTACGGTGGAGAAGCCGCAGCCACACCCAATCCCCCACCGCAAACTCGGCTTCGACACCTGCTAGGCCTGAAGAAGAATTTTCCGCCTCTCAGCAATAATGACATCGCGATCGAGAAGAAGTGCTCCCGCTGCCTTTGTCTGTGCGGCCCCGGACTAGAGAGGCAGGGTGGCCGGAGGGGAAGGGCGGAGTGATAAGAAGTGTTGTAGCAGTACTCCGCCCACGAAATCTAGTCCACCTGTGATAGCCCGAGACCGATGCTACAGAAGATTCCCCTTTCATTATGTTGCCACCGTGCAATTAGATTGTCTGTCGCATTCATCATCGCATCATGCGCATCATTTGCATCGCATCGGCACTCGCTTGCCGCCGGTTTTGAAAACTCACATCCGTTATTAGTTGCTGGTTCTCTTCGTGTCCGTCGTTGACCATTTTGAGCCCAACCACACACGCACGCGCCCGTGACATCGATAAAATTGTTTTTAAAAGTGTGTGGAAAATATTTTCAGATTGGGTTGAAACTTGGCATGCATTCTTATTTTTATGTAGATAGGCCGCCTGCCAATTTTCGTCGCAATCGGAGCTCGTCTGATACCTGTACCGTTTATTATATAGCGGCCCTATAGCGGGATGTTTGGTGTTTTAGAAACTCTGTCACAGGCCGCACCATTTCCCTCTCACTCCTACATAACCCAACTACACAGCCCATTAGAGCCATCTAGCGACTTCCCCCGTTCATGGTCGTCGGATCGCGATCGGACGGATGAGGTCCACCCCTCCATAGCCCAACCCTATATAAGGACCACCCCATGGTGGAGCTCTCTCACTCCACTAGGGTTTCCCCATAGCCATTTTTGCAGCCACCCCCCTAGGAAACCCCACTAGCAAGTCCACGCCCTCCAAATCCCGCAGCCCTAGCCTCTCCACCCATTTTCAGCCATCATATTCTGATCCGAAGGCTCAGATTAGCCCAATTCCCCACCTACCGGACATGTCCACTGCCAACTCGGACATGTTCGGGTGTCCACACAGGAACCGCAACCATGGAGGAGTCCAAGTAGACAGCAACACAACCCCGTGACTCTTCTCCGACTCGTCGCTTGCAGGAGCCACCACCGGCCAACCGCCGCCTCGCCGGAGTGCCACCGGAGGGCCTCGCCGGAGCAGCAACAATTCTGCCCAAGAGCTGCTCCACCGCAGCCGATCATAGCTGCTCGCCCCGCTGGCCGTCGGCCGATCTCCGACCACCGGCCCCGGCCAACCCATCGGAACGCCGCCGGAACTCCCCCACGTAGTCGTCCTCTCTCCCTCTCCCTTCTTCTCCCTCTCTTCTTCTTCACCTCAACCATCTCTCTCCCCTCCCATTGCAGGAACCCCGTCATGGCCTCAAGCCTTGCATTGAAGCCACCGGTGGACGCCGTAGGTGCCGGATCTAGACCCCTTCCATGAGGTCCGTCCATTCCCGGTCTCCGAGCTCCCTGCCAGCACCTCTTCGCCGGAGTTCTTGCCGGCGGCGGTGGCCACGTGCAGTCTGCTCGCATCTGGGCACACGAGGGTGATGACACCGTGTGGCTACGCATCGGCCAGCAACCGCTGCCATAGCTGTAGTCGGCCCAGCTCCCATGGCCCAAAGCCAGGCCAGCGCCTTCGGCCCATCTCGAGTGCCTCCGGAGTGGGGCCACACCCCTCGACGAATTGGGCCTCGACCAAGAAGGTGAGCGCCCTGCAACCCTGCTATATTGCGCCCGTGCGTAGTTTAATTATCCTGCGCCCATCTTCGTTTTGGCCCGGTAGCAGATTCGACCCGCAAAGGGTTCTTTTAGCACGTGCGATTTTACTTAATTTTAGAAAAAATGCATATTTTAAAACGCCCATAGTTTTTAAACCGTGCGATGGATCGGAACAAGTCTTATAACTAAAACATGTACAATTTTTGCGTAGATTAATATTTTTCCACTCTCATGCATATTTTAAACCGTTAGATTTGTTGTTTGCATTGGTTTGCGTTACGACGTGTTAAAAATGGTTTAGTCCGTAGTTAATTAATCGTAGCTCCATTGGAGATGAGCCATATATGTAAATGGACTAGAATGACAAGTAGAATCACGTGAACGACTTCAGTTTGCCGTTTAACAAACATAAAATGTGATTAGAACAAATCTGGACAGATCTAGAATTTAACACATGGGGTCAGTTCGGAGATGCTATATGTTGTTTCCGGCCTCATTTAAAATGCCTAGATAGGTAGATTATTTATGCTTCACCTTGTCCCATGTTTAACAACATTTAATATTGCCATGTAAATAAATGGAAGTGGACTAAATAATTAAATGTGGAGTTTCGTCAATATGCAACTCGTTGCATATTGAGGTCCACTTAATGTGTAGCGTTTGACTGCGTGAATAGCCATGCCACGCCTTGCATATTTGAACTAGACATGCGTCATATTAGGTTGTGCATCATGTCGAGCATGTGTTGTTGTGAATATCGTGTGTTGATTCTTATTTCCGTTTTGCTTCATCTCGATAGAGTCTGAACCGCTTCGGAGTGTGAGGATCCATTCGACTATGTCGGTTCGTGTGCTTCACGGAGTAGTTCTTCTTCCAAGAGGGATTACATGCAAGATGATCATTTCCCTAGATACCATTACTATCATTGACATGATAGTTGTTTCATTTCTATCATTATGTCTCGCTCCCTACCACCTGTTAAATATCAGCCTCCCAACATTGCCATGGAAACCTTCAACCTGTCTACAACCTAGCAAACCACTGATTGACTATGTTACCGCTTGCTTAACTATTGGATAGTGTTGCTAGTTGTAGGTGCAGTTGCTTCCATGTGCAAACATGGGTTCCTTGTTATATCACCATATTAATTGCTATTTAATTTAATGCACCTATATACTTAGTAAAAGGTGGAAGGCTTGGCCTTCTAGCCTGGTGTTTTATTCCACCTTTGCCACCTTAGATTCGGCTACCGGTGTTGTGTTCCATAAATGAGCGCTCCTAACATGCTTGGGGTTGTTATGGGTACCCCCTAGTTCTTGTTTTGGGATAAATCTCGTCTTGCAAGGCCCAACATTGGTACTATATTTGCCCAACATAATCTGTTAATGCTGAAAACATAGTGAGTTAGCGCTACCCAAGGAGTAATTCAACATAATACAGGGAGGGCCAGTGTTGATGGTGCTGGTCCTAAATAGAGCATTGTGCGGGGCCAACCCAGAGAAACTTGGGTGATTTCTATCACGCCACCATACATGTCGCTTATCCGTCGTGTCCTGAGAATGAGATACGAGGCTCCTATGGGGATCTTCGACACGCAGGGCGGCCTTGCTGGACTTGTTTTACCTTTCTCGAGCATCTTGTGCGAGGGATTCCGAGGATGCTTTGGGTTATCTCGAGGTTGAGGTTTTCCAATAGGAACCAAGGAGAACACGGTTTTCCCTGATCGAGGTCATTCCGTCGTAGCGTGTGGTAGTTTGTGATGGACTATTTGGAGCACCCCTGCAGGGTTAAATCTTTCGGAAAGCCGTGCCCACGGTTATGTGCAACATGGAAACTTTGTTTAACATCCGGTTCTAGATAACTTGTAGTAAACTTAATTAAAACTTGCCAACTGAGTGCTTAACCATGACTATCTCTTTCGTGAGCTCCTTCTCTGATCGAGGACATGGTGGGGTTATGTATGACGTAAATATGTGTTCATGATCATTCATTTGATCATTAGTAGTTCATGCCCGCTTTGCGTAGATCATCCCCCTGTTATTCTTGTACTCGTAAGTTAGCAACCTCAAATAAATGCTTAGTCGCTTGCTGAAGCCTCACCACTTAACCATACCTCACCCATTAATCTTTGCTAGTCTTGATACCTTTGGAAATGAGATTGTTGAGTCCGTGTGGCTCACAAATTACTACAACACCAGTTGCAGGCACACATAAAGAGTCACTTTGACATGAGCGTGCTGATTGTGCTATTTGGAGTTTCTTCTTCTTCTTCTTCTTCTTCTTCTTCTTCGATTTAGGATGGGTTCCAAGACGGCAACCTGTGATAGCAAGGATGGACGTCGTTCTCTTATTGTTTGTTTTCGTCCGTAGTCGGACCCTCCTCTTCTTCATGATGTATGACTATATTGTTGTATTGGTGTGACTTTGATGCAGCTTGTGGTGAATTTAAGACAATTCCTTATACTCATCTTTTGGGTACATGTACTTGTAACGATATCCATTCTTGCGAAACGACGAGATGCGTTTCTATCCCCGTCGAGGACCCTCGTGCCAAAATAAGGATAGGACCACATCTTGGGCGTTACACCACCCAAAATCGGGATCGATCACGTGTGATGCAGTGCAAGTACATAGCGATAACCTTGTTGCCAACCTCTGATTGACCGTTAGTCTGGGGATGAAAGGCCGTTCTCAAGTGCAACTTGACGCCTACCAACCTGAAGAGATCCCTCCAAACGTGGCCAGTGAACACCGTGTCACGATCAATGGCGATCGAAGAGGGAAACCCGAGTAGGTGGACGATGCCGTCGAATAATGCTCGTGCGACGGACGTGGCGGTGTAGGGATGTGCAAGCGCGATGAAGTGCGCATACTTGGAGAAACGGTCCACCACAGTGAGAATTACGGACTTGCCACCCAGCTTGGGAAGGCCCTCAATAAAATCCATGGAGATGTCAGCCCACACCTAGGAGGGCACCTCAAGGGACTAGAAAAGGTCGGACGACTGCAATGTCTCGGTCTTGTTGCGCTAGCACGTCACACAAGAGCGCACCCAATCACGCACCAACTCGTAGTCACGCGGAAGATAGAAGTCGGTGCAGAGGCAATGGCGTGTTTTCTCCACCCCCTCGTGGACGGCTGAGTGCGCCAAGAGAATCACCTAGTTACGGAGATCGTCGTGATCGGGCACACTGATGCGCCTACCGTGGATGAGTAACCCATCATCGAGTCGCCACGGCACCGGCAAGTCGCCCTCCTCAAGCCTCTTCCTAAGAAGCTGAGCATCAGTGGCCGTGGCAGTGGCATGGCGAATGTTGTCGATGAAGACGAACGAGGGCCCGGAGCGAATGCAAAGGGCCATCCCCTCGGTGTTGGAGGTGTATTCACCGGCGTCATGTCGCGACAAGGTGTCTGTCACGATGTCGAGACGTCCTGGCCGGTACTCAATGGTGAAGTCATAGATGAAAAGCTTACTGATCCACTAATGTTGCGGAATCGTGGACAAGTGCTGATCCAACAGAAGTTTCATGCTGTAATGGTCAGTGCGAATCAGGAAGTGTCACCCCCAAAGGTATGGTCGCCAGAGTCGCACTGCCTGTACCAAACCGATGAGCCCCCGCTCGTAGGCCGCGAGCTTATGGTGATGTGCGGCGAAATGTTGGCTGACGAAGGTGAGTGGTCCCGCACCCGGTGAAGAACAGCGCCGAAACCCACTCCGGACGCATCACAGTCAACCATGAACTGCTGCTTGAAATCTAGCATGTGGAGAACCAGGCCAGTAGTAAGAGCCTCCTTTAGTGATTGGAAGGCGGTAGCTGCCTCCTCGTCCCGTGAGATGGCGTCGCGGTGGAGCAACCATGTGAGCGGCGCGGCGAGAAGGCCAAACTCCTGGATACATTTATGGTAGTAGCCGTCCAGTCCAAAGAAGCCGCGGAGGGCCTATGGTGAGTGCGGTGTTGGGCAAGAGGAGACTGCAACGATCTTGTCAGCATCCATGGCAACTCCCTCCGCTGAAATGACGTGGCCGAGATACGCGACGGATGTCGTGCCAAACAAGCACTTCAGGTGCTTAAGGTGGAGTTGGTGCGCCCGAAGCTCGTTGAAGATGATGGCGACGTGCTGCAAGTGCTCTGCCCAAGAGGAGCTATAGATGAGAATATCATCAAAGAAAACGAGCACAAACCGTCGCAAGTAGGGCCGGAGTACGTCGTTCATCAAGGCCTGGAATGTCGCCGGTGCAGTAGAGAGGCCGAAAGGCATCACCAAAAACTCGAATTGGCCATGATGCGTGCGAAACACCGTCTTCGCGATGTCGTCAGGGTGCATCCGAACCTGATGATAACCCGAACACAAGTCAAGCTTAGTGAAGAAGCGGGCCCCGTGAAGCTCGTCCAAGAGCTCCTTCACGACTGATGTGGGAAATTTGTCCTTTGACGTCACAACATTGAGAGCACAGTAGTCGATGCAGAAGTGCCATGAGCCGTAGGGCTTGCAAACGAGGAGCACCGATGCCGAGAATGGTGAAGTAGAGATCCGAATGATGCCCAAGGCGAGCATGAGGGTGCACAGTCGTTCCAGCTCGTCCTTCTACAACTATGGGTAGCGATATGGTCGGACGGCGATAGTCGATGTACCCGGAAGAAGGTGATTGCAATGGTCGCAGACACGGGTGGGCGGAAGACCCTGGGGCTTGTCAAAGAGACCGGTGTGCTACTGCAGGAGATTGGCCAATAGGGGCGGCTTTGAATCGGCGGTTTCCGCCGACAACTATGGCGGGGCAACTACCGACGACGTGCCACCCTCACCCTTCCACTGTACCTTGCGGCCTTGATGCGAGTATTTCATGATGAGGGCGTCGAAGTCCCAAAGGATGGGACCGAGGGTCCGCAAGAAATCCATGCCGAGGATGAAGTCGAAGCAGCCCAAGTCAATACCCACGCAAGTAATGGCGAAGTTCTTGTCTTCAATGATGACGGGAACCTGACGTGCAATCCCGTGGCAGTCAAGGCGGTCACCGTTAGCCACTGTAACCGAGACCTGCTCTTCGCCGGTTGGTTGAAGGGCCAGCCATCGCATGGTAGACTCAGGCAGGAAGTTGTGTGTAGAGCCCGTGTCTGTGAGAGCTAGGTGACGCTCCCCATTAACCGTCACTGGCAGCATCATCATATTTTCCGCACAGATGCCCGTGAGGGCATGGAGGGAGACCACGAGGGCGGTTGCAGCAGCCGGTTCCATCTCCTCCGCCAGCTTTGGAGAGATTGTATCCTCCTCGATGTAGTCCGCTGCCTCCAGGTAGAAAAGGCATGGGAAAACATGGTCCGACACATAGGGTTCGTCGCAGTTAAAGCATAGCCCATGGCAGCGACGCTCGAGCTGCTGGGCTGGTGTGAGCCGGCGGAACGGGCGAGTCACGACCGTGGTGAGGGATCATGTCGCCGCTTGGGCCGGGCGGCTGGGCACGGGCATGGTAGCCTGAGGGGGGTGGCGAGGCACCCGAGCCAGAAACGCCTGCTGCATGGTGACGGCGCGCTACTCGAATGCGCGAGCGTAGTACATAGCCGTTTGGAGGTCCAGCGGTCCGCGCATCTCGACATCCACGCGGATCTGGTTGGGGAGTTCGCCGACAAAGACTTTCGCCCATTGAACGGCCGAGACGTCCGGGGCATGGCAGGCCAACACCTGGAAGCGCTCGGCAAAATCCTGCACCGAGGAGCAGAACGGGAGGCGTCTGAGTTCCGCTAGCCTGCTATCGTGGACGGGTGGCCCGAACCGTAGAAGGTACAAGTCACAGAAGCGCTCCCATGGCGGCATCCCGCCCTCGTCCCTCTCGAGGGTGTAGTACCACGTCTGTGCCGCGCCCACAAGGCAATCCAGGCGCGGTCGGACGCGAGCGTCTATTGCCCCTGGAAGGACTGGTCGCACTGGTTGAGCCAGTTCAGGTGGTCGCCGGTGTCGTCGTAGGTGGCGAACTCCAGCTTGGAGAAGCGTGGCGGGTGTTGGCTGTAGCCGGCGGCCAGTGGTGGCTCGACCGCACGGAGAAGTGGCGCTGATTGACACAGAAGGATGGGCTGCAGTGGCCCACCGTGGAATAGGGGCCATCAACGCCAGCGTAGAGTCCCACCGGTCCGGCGGAGCCGACGAGTGGCCCGGCCGGGTGCACCGCGGCTGGGGCCGGTAGGATTGGCTGCATCATGGCCGGTGTGTAGACGGGCTCGGTGAGCCAGGCTAGAAGTAGGGACGACGACGGAGGGAACCACACCTCCCAGATGGGTGCGCCCGGGGTCGGAGGTGGCCCACTCTATGCGGAGGTGTACCCTAGGTGTTGGGCCGGCGCGAGGTTTGGTGGAGGCACCATGTGGGGAAGAAGGCTGCGACCGGCTGGTGCTGTGCGGGGCTACCTACGAGGAGCGCGGGGATGCCCGCCAAGGTGTGGCCGAGCTCCAGCAGCGTGGCGGTCATCTCAGCGGGGGAGAGAACTAGGTCGGTTGAGAATGATGGAGGGCAGGTGGGCTCGGGAGGCGGGTCGGTGACGGCAGCGGCGGCGGCCGAAGTGGCCATCGGCATGGTGGCTAGCAGCGGCGGGGCGGACGCCGACGGAAGACTGGAAGCGGGTGGCGGGGTAGACATGGCCGAACCTGTGCAATTTGATACCAAATTGGTAGGAACAACTTCCCTACCAGGGCGTGATCGTAGGTTGTAGGCGTGCGGTGGTGGATGGCGAGGTGGGTGGCGCGGCCGATGGCGTTGGGGCGCCGTGGTCACGGGCGAGAGAGAGAGAGAGAGAGTTGGGCTCGGCTAGGGTTAGGGCACCGGCTCCTTCTAGGAGCCGATGAAAATAGATTGATCTTGCTTAATCTCAAAGGTGTTCATTAGATGAGTATATATAACTCCTATAGGCTATCGACTATAATAAACTGGGCTAAGCCCCTAACATTATAAGATAACTGGGCCAGGTTGGCTAACCGGGCCTCCTCGGGTTATAATGTAAATCGGTCATAACAACGGTGCTCAGTCCGAGTGATAGAAAGAGACATGACATGTATTTTTATTGTTGACACTAATGATAATACGATGGGGTTCATTCATATTAACTGAGTTTACTTTGTCTACATCATGTCATTGTTCTTCAAGAATTACTCTGTTTTACTTAATACTGTAGATGCATGCCGGATATCGGTCGATGGGTGGAGTAACAGTAGTAGATGCACGCAGTAGTCAGTGTACTTCCTTATGGACATGGTGCCTATATACACATGATCATTGCCGTGAATAAATATTGCATAACTATGCAATTTTCTACCAATTTCCCAACAATAATTTGTTACCCACCGTATGCCTTCTTCGAAAGAGATGCCACTAGAGAACATTATGGCCCCCGGGTCTAGTCACATATAAATTTACAAACGCTACTATCTCCTTGTGGCCTTTGTTTACTTTTTATTTACTTTGCAAATTATATTTATCCAACTATCTATCTACAATCCTTATACGCTTGCATGTAATGAGTTCAAGGGGATTGCCAACCCTCTTGCCCGTGTTGGGTGCAAGTGTTTGCTCTTTTGTGTATCGGTGATAAGCACAAGAGTTTTGTGGTACTTCTATAGGTTCGATAAACTTGGTTCTCATTGAGTAAATACTTATCTATACTGTTCTACATCATCCCCTTCTCTTCGGGGAAAAACCCAACGAAGATCACAAGTATCACTGGGTGTCAACATGTTTGTGCGGTCGCCTGAAGCATGCGTTCGCGGTACCGCGCATCCAACTCATCCATTCCTGGCATGCGCACGTGGTCAGACAACGACGAGAGCCAACACTTGTTGTGTCTCCAGACCTCCAGTGAGAATGACCAAGCGACCCACTACCGTGGTTTGTCACAACGTGGTCTATGGGCCCACACAAGCAAGACACTCACAGCTAGTGATGGTACGCTACCACCAGTGTTGCTGCTGACATTAGAAATGGAGCTCCCAGTCATGCTTTCACCACCCATGGAGAGGAACAGGGGATTATAGGGTTAGGGATGTGTGTGTGTGTGTGTCGAGGGGGGGGTGTTGTTGTGGGAATGGGAACTCTTCTAATCCCCCTATCGGCTTTTTGGAGAGTCAGGTGAAACTCTTTCCACGGGCTCAATGTGATTATGATAAAAATTAAGGGAACATTTTGCAAAATGTGTTGACATCGTGCGAAGTTAGAGCATCTACACCCAGACAAACCAAATCCGACACCTCAAAAGTGTGGCGCATCCGCGGGGTTGGACCTCAAATTAACATTTTCATAATAGGATACCTAAGTTTACGCAACTTTGTTCTTGTAGACTTTATTGGGCCTATGATGACCCACAAGTATAGGGGATCAATCATAGTTCTTTTGATATGTAAGAGTGTCGAACCCAACAAGGAGCAGAAGGAAATGATAAGAAATTTTCAGCAAGGGGTTCTCTTCATGTGCTACTAGTAACAGTGATAGATATTTTTTAGCAATATAATTCGTTTCAAGTGACGAGTAAAAATAGTAGAAAGTGTGCAGAAAATAGCCCAATCATTTTTAAAGTAAAGGACAAGCCTGAAAGTATTGTTATATGAAACAAACGCTCCCGAGGACACATGGGAATATCTGTCTAGTCATGTTCATCATGTTGAGTTGATTCACGTTCGTTACTTTGATAATTTGATTTGTGGGTGGACCGGTGCTACAGTGTTGTTCTTACTTGAACAAGCAACCCACTTATGATTACCCCCTCTCACAAGCATCCGCAACTTTGAAAAAAGAATTAAGTTAAATCTGACCATATCATGAAACACGTGGATCCAAATCAGCCCCTTATGAAATAATGCATAAAGTAGGGTTTAAGCTTCTTTCACTCTCGCAACCCATCATCTACTTTTTAATCCACAATGACCTTCCTTATGCCCATAACATGGTGAAGTTTCATGTAGTCGATGTTCACACGACACCGATAAGAGAAGCAATAATATACATATCGTCAAACTGTCGAACGAATACGAACTTCACATGATTACTTATAACATGACTTTTCCCATGTCCTCACGAATAGAATTAAGTACTCAATCATCATCAACATGTTCAAGATCAAAGGTATAATAATGGTGGTCAAGGATGTGAACATAATATCTTCCACCAAATAAACCAACAAGCATCAACTCCAAGATGTAATCAACACTACTAGTAACCCACACGTACTAATATGAGGTTTTGAGACAGAGATGGAATACAAGAGGCGAACTAGGGTTTGTGGTGAGATGGTGCTAGTGAATATGTTGATGAAGATTGGTCCTCCCATGAAGTAGGAAGCGTTGGTGATGACGATGGCTTCGATCTCCCCCTCCCAGAGGGAGGTTTCCCCAGAAAATCTCTCTGCTAGAGAGAAAAATATCCTCTGTCCAGGTTTTTCCTTGAGACAGCGGCGCTTTGTCCCGAAAGTATCTCCTTCATTTTTTCGAGGACAAAACACACCATATAGGAGAAGAGGCGGCCAGGGCACGCGTTGTGTTATCTTGTGGCTAGCAGGTGGCCCTCCTTTGTTATATTTTTGGGCCAATAATTCAGATATATTCCATAAAAATTCTCCATATTTTTGGGCCAATAATTCAGATATTTTTGGAGTCCAGTGATTTTTTTAGCCTTTTCTTGGTTTTTAGGTCTAGAATTCCAGTTTCCCACAATTTCCATCTTTGTGATTTACCTTGTAAATTCAGAGAGAAAAGACATAAGAAATGTATCATAATGAGGAATAATGGACAAGAATTCATATGCAAAATGGACATATCAAATCCCCCAAGCTTAGACCTCTCTTGTCCTCAAGAGAAAGCCAAAGTTTATAATAATGACCACATAATTTGTGAGACAGAGGTGTCAATAAAAACAGAATACAGACATAAGAGCATCAGGAAGATTAACATAGCAGCAAGTTTTTCATAATTTGACTTCTCATAAACAAGTAACAATCTATCCACAATTATTGAAGTATGAAGCATAAACTTTATTGACAAATAACAAACTATGTTTTTAGTCATTGAGACAATCACAATTCATCATATTTTAGAGAAGTGTCTATGTAAGAGCTTTCATTCTAGCAAGTTCACATACTCAACTATCATTTAGTCTTCTATAATTGCTGACACTTACTCCATATTTTTGGAGCTAATGTTTTCATCGGACACATATCAAGATAGGGGCTTTATTGTCTTTGCCACCCAAATCTTTTGCGTCAAGGATAATGTCAACAATAATGAATCATGATCACATACATCCAACTGGATATATATATGGATCTTTCCCCAACACATGATACTTGCCAACTAGAGAGTTACTAGGTGGGAATAGGGATAAACATTTATTCACTCTTTCATAAAAGTAAATACATGAATGGAAAAGATAGGCCCTTCGTGGAGGGAAGCAGAGGTTGTCATGCACTTTTAATTCTTTGTATGTGCAAACTCTTAAGTAAAGGAACGTCACTTTCTATAGCCCCTTGCATTAGTGACACATCCATTTTGCATCATGAATGACTATTGATATTTGTGTTATTCATGTCAATTATCCCTTATTATTATACAATTCTTATGTTATTTCTCTCTCAATATTACATTAGTGAGAGCGAAATATCTAGAAACTGGAATTCTGAGCTTGGAAATCGAGAATACGGCAGAAAATTCAACTTGCTCCAATTGACCTAAAACTTTATGGAGAATTTTCTTGAATATTTGAGAATTATTGGGCCATATATAAACCAGAGGGGGACTGATACATCTCAAATGTATCGATAATTTATGAAGTATTCATGCCATATTCACCTATGTTTACAATACTTTTATTTGGTTTTGATGCACTTTATATGATTTATTTAGAACTAACCCAGACTAACGCTATTTCTGTAGAATTACCATGATGTTGTTTTTGTGCAGAAAATGGAAGTCCTCGGAATCGTTCGAAAATTGTATATATATATATAGATATATATTTATGGCGGAAATAAGCAATATTGGAATGAAGCACCACCGGAGGGGATACACCACTGGGCCACAAGCCAATAGGCTGCGAACCCCTAGGTTGTGGCGTGATGGCTTGTGGGGCCCACATGGCTCCGTTTGGCGTGATTACAACACTGAAAAATCCTATATATACTATAAACTCCAGAAATAGAGAGATAACTTCTGCTCCGTTGTCGCAACTCTCTATATCGATGAAAAACCAATCTCGAGAAGTTCCAATACCCTGCAGAGAGGGGAAATCATCTTGGTGCCCATCTTCTTCATCCCGGTGGAGGCCATGACGAGGAGGGAGTAGTTCACCCTCGGGGCTGAGGTTTTGTGCCAGTAGCTACATGTTTAATCTCTCTCTCTCTCTCTCTCTCTCGTGTTCTTGAGATGTCACGATCTTGATGCATCACGAGCTTTGTTAATATAGTTGGATCATATGGTGTTTTTCCCTTGCTATTGTTGTGATGAATTGAATCTTGCACTTTAAGATCTCATTATGTTGGATTGAATATTTAGGTTTGAGAACACATGATGTATGTCTTGGATGCGGATACCCATAGTGACATTGGGGTATTCAAGTGATTCACTTGATATATGTTATGGCATCAACTTGCGGATTTCGGTGACATTGAGAATCTATGCATAGGGGTTGATTTCTTCCATACTATGTTCCCCGATAGAAATCTTCGGGTGCTCCTTGAAGTTATTTGTGTTGGATTGAATATGAAGTATCTGAAATTGTTCGATGCATATCGTATAATTAGCCCACAGATACTTGAGGTGACATTGGAGTATCTAGGTGACATTAGGGTTGATTGATATGTATCATGGGTGTTACTCCAGTATGAACCCTAGGGGTGTTTGTGACACTTATAGGAATAGGTTAAAGGAATGATCAAAAAGAATAACTTTGAGGTGGTTATACTACCTATACCAATTTCATCTTATTGTTATCCACTACATATGAACTTTGGAGTGATTCTTTGTTGCACGTTGAGGGATGATCATATGATTCTATTATGTTAGCATTGTTGAGAGATTGCACTAGTAAAAGTATGGACCCTAGGCCTTATTACCAAGCATTTATACAATGTTTTGCTCGCTGTTTTCCACTTGCTACCTTGTAGTTTATATATTTTCATATTACAAAAACCTATATGTACTATCCATACTACACTTGTATCACCATCTCTTCGCCGAACTAGTGCACCTATACAATTTCCCATTGTATTGGGTATGTTGGGGACACAATACATTTTATGTAATTGATTGCATGGTTGTTTGAGAGAAACCATCTTCATCCTATACCTCCCACGGATTAATAAAACTTAGGTCATCCACTTGAGGGAAAATTGCAACTGTCCTACAAAACTGTGTGCTTGGAGGCCCAACATAGTCTACAAGAATAAAGTTGCATAGTAGATATAGGGGCCACGTGCTGTCCACAAGGCAACATGGCGTGCCCAGCCCCTAGCTGCGCCTTGGTACCTTGTGGGCCCCCAGCTGGCCCTCTAGTGACCATATTATCCTATAATACATGCTTTGACCTAGAAAAAAAATCATAATCATCTGTCGGGATGAAGCGCTGCCGTTTCAAGGCGGAAACCTGGGCACAAGCCCTTTTGCTCCCCAACAGTGAGATTCTGCCAATGGAACTTCCTTCCGGAAGGGGTAATCAAGCCATCGTCATAAACAACGCTCCCTCCTTCGTGGGAGGACCAATCTTTATAAACATCTTCACCAGAAAAATCTCAGCTCCAGCCCTAGTTCAACTCTTCTATTAAATCTTTGTCTCAAAACCTCAGATTGGTACATGTGGGTTACTAGTTTTGTTGATTACATCTTGTAGTTGATGCTTGTTTGATTACTTGGTGGAAGATATTATGTTTAGATCCTTAATTATGATTATTATTACACCTCTGATCTTGAACATGCTGATGAGGTGTGAGTAGTGACTATTGTTCATGAGGACATATGAGAAGTGTTGTTATAAGTAATCATATAAAGTTAGTATGTGTTCAATATTTTGATAATATGTAGTTGTTTATTCTCTTAGTAGTGTCAAGTGAACGTCGACTACATGACACTTCACCATGTTATGGGCCTAAGGGAAGTCATTGTGGAGTAACAACTAGATGATGGGTTGTGAGAGTGACAAAAGCTTAAACACCAGTTTATGTGTTGCTTCATGAGGTCTGATTTGGATCCACACGTTTAATGCTATGGTTAGATTAATCTTAATTCTTCTTTCATAGTAGCGGATGCTTGCGAGAGAGAGTAATCATAATTTTTTTGTTTTCTCAAGTAAGAATAGCACCTTAGCACCCGTCCACCCACATATCAAATTATCAATGTAGCGAACACGAATGAACTCAATACGATGAACATGCCTAGACAAAAATTCACATGTGTCCTCGGGAGCGCTTGCTTTATATAAGAGTACTTTCAGGCCTGTCCATTTCTAAGAAAAGGATTGGGCTACCTTGATGCACCTTTGTTACTATTGTTACTTGTCACTTGTTACGAATTATCTTGCTACAAAACTATCTACCACTTTAACATACAACACTTGCAGAGAATACCTTGCTGAAAACGGCTTATAATTTCCTTCTGCTCCTCATTGGGTTTGACACTCTTACTTATCGAAAGGACTATGATTGATCCCCTTTACTTGTGGGTCATCAAGACTCTTTTCTGGTACCATTTCCGGGTAGTGCAACGTCTTTGGTAAGTGAAAATTAGTAAGGAATCATTTTCGGTACGTGCTGAAATTTACTCTTGCTTGTCACTATGAACGGTCACCCTTTGAATGGATTGTTTGGGGCATCTTTGCCTCGAATGTAAGTTGAGGAAATTGTTCCTCAACCTACGGAACCTACTGAAAATATTTATTATGACATTCCTCCGGGTATGGTAGAGAAACTATTGGCTAATCCTTATGATGGTTCATATCATCCTTTTTACCATTTGATATATGTCGATGAGATTTGTGGATTGTTTAAGCTTTCAGGTCAAGCCAGAGACAAAGTTAAGAAGAAAGTTTTCCCTTTATCTTTGGAGGGAAAATCATTAATGTGGTACACGCTATTGGATGATATTGGATCATGGGACTGGAATCTCTTGAAGCTGGAATTTTATCAGAAGGTTTATTCTATGCATCTAATCCATCATGATTGGAATTATATTTATAATTGCAGGCCCCGTGAAGGATAAAGTATCGCTCTAGCTTGGGGGAGGATTAAATCTATGATGCACACCTGCCCCAACCACGAGCTCTCAAGAGAATTGATCATACGAAATTTTTATACTCGGCTTTCTCATGATGATCGAACATTACTTGATTCTTGTGCTGTTGGTTCCTATATGAAGGCGACTATTGAATTCAGATGGGATATTTTGGAAAATATAATCGCAACTCTGAAGACTGGGAACTCGATGAATATAAAGAGTGAGGTATAAAGCTTAATTTTTATTGCGTTAAATCTTTCATGGAAACTTCTCCTTTTCATGAGTTTAGCATATATGGTCTTAACTCTGAGATAGTAGCTACTTTTTGTGAATCTTTTGCTGCCTATGTTAATCTTCCCAAGGATAAGTGGTTTAAATATCATCATCCCATTGAAAAATTACCCGAGGAACCTGTTAAAATTAAGAAGGAAGAAATAATTTTTAACCATGTTGATCCAATTATTCCTAGTGCTTACATTGAGAAACATCTTTTCCTATTAGAATTGGAGAACATGCTAAGGCTACAACACTGGTTAAAAAAGTTATGCTAGGACACCTAAACCTTCTGAACAAATAAATATTGAGACTAATGTAGCTATAGTTAAAGCTCTCCTAGTTGATAATATTTATGGGTGGGTTATTTATCTCTCTCGTGAAACTACTAGAATTGCAAAACCTATTAGAAACAAATGAGATGAACTTGCTAAAAGTAAATCAGTGGTAGGCATGCTTGTTATTTTAGTTAAAATTGGAGATCACTTCTACCATGACATGTGTGATATTGGTAATAGTATTAGTGCTATACCTTTTACATTATATCAAGGAATTATGCATGGTATAGTACCCTCTGAAATTCAAGATATTGATGTCACTATTAAACTTGCAAGCCGTGATACTATTTCACCACTTGGGATTGTTAGAGATGTTGAATTCTTGTGCGGAAAAGTCAAGCACCCCACTGATTTCCTAGTGCTTGGTTCGGAAGAAGATAATTTTTGTCCCATCATATTTGGTAGAACTTTCTTGAACAATGTTAATGAGGAAATTAATTGCGCTACAGAAAATGTTAGAGTGAGATTTGGTGATATGTCTCATGAGTTTAATTTCTCCAAGTTTAGCAAACAACCTCATGAAAAAGAATTGCCTAATAAGGATGAAATAATTGGTGTTGCTTCTATTGTTGTACCTCCTACCAATCCACTAGAGCAATACTTGCTAGACCATGAGAATGATAAGCATTTGAATGAAGAGAATGAAATAGATAGGTTACTCCTTGATAAACAACCTATCCTTAAGCACAACTTACGAGGTGAAATTTTAGGTGATCCTCCTCCACCTAATGGACACCCCGTGTTTGAGCTTAAGGCTTTACCTGATACCTTGAAATATGCTTATCTTGATGAAAATAAGATATATCATGTTATTATGAGTGCTAACCTTTCAGAGCATGAAGAAAAGAGATTACTTAAAACTTTAAGGAAGCACGAGGGTGCTACTGGTTATACTCTTGATGATCTTTAGGGCATAAGTACCACTCTGTGTCACCACAAGATTAATATGGAACCGGATGCTAAACCAGTCATTGATCATCAACGCCGTCTCAACCCTAAGATGAAGGAGGTGGTAAGAACTGAAATGCTAATATTTCTGGAAGAAGGTATAATTTATCCTATTGCTTATAGTAGATGGGTGAGTCCTGTTCGTTGTTCTCCTAAGAAAGGAGGTATACTTGTTGTTCCTAATGATAAAAATAAACTTATTCCACAAAGAATAGTAACTGGTTATATGATGGTAATTGATTCTAGGAAATGGAATAAGTCTACTAGAAAATATCATTACCCTTGCCTTTTATTTATTAAATGTTAGAAATATTATCTAAGCACACACACTTTTGCTTTCTTTTTGGATACTCTGAATTTTCTAAAATACCCGTTTCAAAACAGGACCAAGAGAAAACTACCTTTACTTCCCCTTTTGGAACTTAAGCTTATAGGAGTATGCCTTTTGGTCTATGCAATGCACCTGCTACCTTTCAAAGATATATGACTGCTATATTCTCTCACTTTTTTGAAAAGATTGTTGAGGTTTTCATGGATAACTTTTCCATTTACGGAACTTCTTTTGATGATTGCTTGAGCAACCTTGATCGAGTTTTGCATAGATTTGAAGACACTAATCTTGTCTTGAATTGGAAGAAGTGCGAATTTATGGTGAATGAAGATATAGTGGTTGGGCATAAAATTTCCAAACGAGGTATTATGGTGGATAAGTCCAAAGTTGATGCAATAGAGAAAATGTGATGCCCAAAAGATATCAAAGGTATAAGAAGTTTTCTTGGTCATGCTGGTTTCTATAGGCGTTTCATTAAAGATTTCTCAAAGATTTCTAGGCCATTAACTACTCTTCTCCAAAAATATGTTCCTTTTGCTTTTGATGATGATTTTGTAGAAGCCTTTGAAATACTTAAGAAAGCCTTAATTTCTGCACCTATTATTCAACCACCTATTTGGAACCTACCCTTGAAATTATGTGTGATGCTAGTGATTATGTTGTTGGTGCTGTTCTAGGGCAAAGAGTAGACAAGAAATTGAATGTTATTCATTATGCTTGTAAGACCCTATATACTGCTCAAAGAAACTATGCTACTACAGAAAAGGAATTCTTAGCATTTGTGTTTGGATGTGATCAGTTTAGACCTTACATTGTTAATTCTAAAATAACCGTTCACACTGATCATGCTGATCATGCTGCTATTAAATACCTTATGTGAAAAGAAAGATGCTAAACCTAGACTTATTAGATGGATGCTATTACTCCAAGAATTTGACTTGCATATTATTGATAGGAAAGGAGCTAAAAACACTTGTTAGAGAATATTTCTCTGTATCTGGTTTTGGTAATTGATGACAATCCCTATGGACTAATGGTTGCCTTAAGTTATATTTGAAGGATTTATCCATAGGCACTTCTTGAAGTCCATTTTTTGGTTTCAAGGAGTTTATATGATGACCAAGGTGGTATTCAAGGTATTATCCAAAGATTGGTCATAAATACACAGGGTTGATCAAGACTAAGCAAAGAGTAAATCAAGATGATCAACACACAAAGCATACAAGATGTACCGAGGGGGATCAAGTGATCCCATGGTATGGTAAGCATTGTCCATAACGCTTTTGTGTACTAACCCATGGTCTTCGTGAGAGTTCTATGTGGGGTCAGGTGTGTTTCCATGGGTTTGCATCAACAGGAAGTTCTCATTCAACCTATGAAGGATGACATCAACTGGTGATCATCATCAAGATTGCGGTGTGCAAGTTCAAGTGGAGCATCACGAATATATCATGCTTGAAGCTTGTTCTCCATTGTGGTGGCAATGGACTTGTGAAGATGTGTTGAAGACTGGCTCACCCATAGTGAGTATGGGGGAGCAATCAACTAGTCTTCATCAAACCAATGCAATCAAGAAAGGTGCTCCATCTTGAGGAAGCCAAGATAATCATCATCTAGCTCAAGAGGACTAGGTGCAAGGTATAGGTTTTCCCTTGATAGGCTTTTCTATTTTAGGATATATTGCCGTACTGTCAAGGGGGATCTCAAGTGAGTAGCTTGATCGTATCATTCGTTGAGAACTCAAACCATTTGCATCCTTGCATCATATTTCTTGGTTCTTGTTTGGTGTCTCTCTTTGTGAGTTTTAGAGCTTATGGTCATCCTTATGATAAGCTCGAGTTCATCGAAAATGGAGTCCATATGCATCTTCTATGATGCTTTCGATGTTGGAGTTTTTGCTCGTTCTTCACTCATAGAGGGTTCACATCTCTATATAATTGGCATTTTTATACTTCCTCTTCTTAAGATGTTCCTTTCGTTGTTGGATAGCTCTTGTCGTCCTGAATCCAACAAGCTTGAGTTTGCTCGATTCGGAGCTTGTATGCGAAAGTAATGGCAGTTCTAGTACGAGAGCTGTTTTTCTCTAATCAGGCGGTAGTACTGCTCGGTGCCACGGTAGTACCACTTGGGTGCTACTTCTGCTGTGTAAAGAGCGGACATAGTTTTTTACTACCGCCTTAATGCGGCAGTACCGCAAAACCGTGTCCGGTACTACCGTGCCAGATTTTTGCACATCCGTAGCCTCAGCGGAGGTAGACAGAGATGTAATTTTTTACTTCGGTGTACCTCCTATGGCAGTTGGATACTCCCCTGCGGTAGTACCGTAAGGTCATGCGGTAGTACTGCTTCGATGGTTCTACTGCTTGTTTCCCCATGCAGTAGTTCCTCCCTCTGCCTCTATCGTGCGCGCGGTAGTACCGCATCGGGCAATAGTAGTACTACACCGGGCAATGGTAGTGCCGCTTTGCTCGGGCTGTAAGTGGGGGTAACAGTTGGATTATTCCCCCCACTATATAAAGAGGGTCTTCGTCCCCAACGGTTCTTATCCGTTGAGCTCGTGTTCCTGCCCCATTGTTGACTTTCTTCGAGCTTGCTAACTCAATCCTTCCAATGATTCTTGCTCCTTTTTGAGGGAAAATATAGAGGAGATATAGATCCACTTTTCCACCAATCACTTTCTTCTCTAAGTGAGGGGAACCCCTTGGATCTAGTTCTTGGAGTTCTTGGTGTTCTTCTTTGTTCTTCCTCTCATTTTCCACCATAGCATTAGTTGTTGTGGTGGGATTTGGGAGTGAAGGACTTGGGCACTCCGTGTGCCCTTGCCATTGCATTTGGTGCATAGGTTTGAGTTCTCCACGGTGATACGTGGATGTGAAGTTTTAGAAGCGTATTACCCTTTGGTACTTGGTACCCTAGAGATTGTTCTTCGTGGATACTTTGGCATCCTATAAGCTTGGTGGTGCTTCGGAGCTCAATCATTTTGGTGTAAAGCTCCGAGCAAGCGTCGAGGTCTCCAATTAAGTTGTGGAGATTGCCTCGAGCATTTGTGGTCACCTCGAAGCCATATGGCACTGTAGTGAAGCTTCGTGGTGTTGTTGGGAGCCTACAATTAAGTTGTGGAGATTGCACCAACCTTGTTTGTACGGGTTCGGTGACCGCCCTCAAGGATCCCTTAGTGGAATCACAACATCTTGCATTGTGCGAGGGCGTGAGGAGATTACGGTGGCCTTAGTGGCATCTTCGGGATCATTGTGCCTCCACATCGCTCCAAACGGAAATTATCGTCTGCAAGGGTGTGAACTTCGGGATACATCGTCGTCTCTGCGTGGCTTGGTTATCTCTCACCGAGGTCTTCACTTATGCACTTTACTTTGTGATAGCCATATTGTTTCTTGTTGTATATCTTGCTATCAGTTAGTTGTTTATCTTGCTTAGCATAAGATTTTGGTGCACATAGGTGAGCCTAGTTGTTTTAGGTTTTGAGCTTGACAAATGAAACATTGGTTTTATTCTGCATTTGGTTCACATTTTATTCATGGTGCTTTCTGTAAACTCCTAGCTAAATATGATGTTAACCATAGAATTGCATCACCCTATCATCTTCAGTCTAGTGGCCAAGTTGAACTGAGCAACCGAGAAATAAAACTAATATAGCAAAAGACTGTCAATAGGTCTATGAAGAATTTGTTTAAGAAACTTGATGACGCTTTATGGGCTTATAGAACTGCTTATAAAATCCCATGGGGATGTCTCCTTATAAAATGGTCTATAGAAAAGCTTGCCATTTACCTCCGGAGTTAGAACATAAAGCTTATTGGGCAATTAATGAACTTAAATATGACTTTAAACTTGACGGTGAAAAGAGGTTATTTGACATTAGCTCACTAGATGAACGGAGGAGACAAGCCTATGAAAATACCAAGTTATTTAAAGAAAAGGTTAAAATATGGCATGAAAGAGATTTCAAAAATGAGAATTCAATGTAGGATATCTAGTGCTTTTGTACAATTCTCATTTCAGATTCTTTGCAGGTAAACTCCTCAATAATGGGAAGGCCCATATGTTGTCGAGGAGGTCAATCTCTCCGGTGCTATAAAGATCAGTAACATCGAAGGCAAAAATCTGAGAGTGGTAAATTCTCAAAGGATTAGGCATTACATTTCAAGTATGTCCATTAATATCGAAACTAACATTGTCCAAGTGATAACACTGGAGGAACACACAAGAGAGACATTCCGGAACGCTCCACAAACCTGAAAAGGGAGTAGGTACGTGAAATGGTAAGAAAATGACTCCAAAAATTCAAAAAAAAGTTCTAAAGGTTTTGGTATTTGAGAAAAATACAAAAATGAAAAGGAGCCAACGAGACCCACGAGGGGTCCACAAGGCAACAGGGCGCGGCTACCCTGCCCCGGCGCGCCCTAATCCCTTGTGGGCCCTCGTGTACCTCCCGGACTCCCGTTTCTTCCCGAGCACATATTCTAATCTAAAAAAATCATTAATTATATCCCTAACTATTTCGACCACCGGATTGCGAGATTTTCTTTAGTTCTTCTTTTGGGCTGTTTTTCTCGCACATCTGAAAAAATGTCGTCACAAGATTTAGATGGAGAGAGCTAAGTTTCCTACTATGTCGTCGACCCAAAGATCTTTGTGGATATCTATCCTTACCTTTGGTCCATGGATGAGGAGGAAGACAATGATTGGGAGAAAACAAAGGATGCCGGCTCAAATGAAGATGAAGTTCCCCTACCTCAGCCTGAAGATATGCATGTGGAATTCAAGAAGTCAAGTCTCCCAAACGGGGTAAAAAAATCTAGGGTCCAATCTATCCCGACATGTTTTCTTAAGGGAAGCAAGATGGCATTATGCAAAAACATATTGAAGCTTGAGCAACAAAATGATGACTTGAGGGAGGAGAATATGATGGGTGGAAGTCATTACTTCTCATGAGATGAGCATATGATCTTTATATTTCTCAAGAAAATGATGACTTGAGGGAGCATGAAAGTGATAAGAGTTGTTGATAGTAAACAAACATAGTATTACTCATTGATGCAATCTAAGAAAGAATATGATGGAGGAGAGAAGACTCACATATAAATACACTCTTGGACATCTTATATGATTGTGACCCCCACTAAATATTATATAATGATCAAGTGTTGATATTGGACATGGAAGACAACATAATGGTTATGGTAGTTTATATTCACATAGAAGTTATATGGTCATGGATTCTTTAACATGTGGTGCTTGCTTTAGATCTTTTCTAGCCCAAAAACTCAACAGTAAGTAGACATACTACTTGTGCATCCATAACCCTGAAACCAAGTATCTTGCCATGAGAGTCCACCATACCTACCTATGGATTGAGTAAGATCCTTCAAGTAAGTTGTCATCGGTGCATCGAGTAACATAAATGGCTCCTAAAACTTGTGTGATCTTTTATTGTAAGGGAAAACAAGTTTTGTACGATCTTGCGATGGTAAAGAAATAAAAGCGACACACTCCATAATAAAATTTGCTATCACAAGGGGAAATATAAAGTGACATTCCTTTGCATTAAGAGTTTGCAAACCCGACAACTTAAAAGCGCAGGACAACCTGTGCTTCCCTCTGCAAAGGGCCTCTCTTTTATCTTCAGCAGTTGAATCCTGTGTTTGAGTCAATAAAGTTTATTCATATTCCTACTTATTAACTCTATAGTGGCAAGCACCATGGTTGAGGAAAGATTCAGAATTATATACCCAAGTGGATGTAGATGCTCATCTTTTGTTATTGTTCACATTATACTTGAGGTAAATAAGTCGGGTGGCAAATCATTTAAGCCCTCATCTTCCAATGTGCTCTACGAAAACATGAGCTCCAAAAATATGCCTTGAGCGTGAGCAATCATAGAATATTAAATGATAGTTGAGTATGTGAACTTACTGAAAAGAAAGATCTTACATAGACTCTCTTCTGAAATATGATGAATTATGGTTGTCCCAATGACCGAGAACATAGTTTGTTGATTGTGAATGAAATTTATGCTTCTTACTCCAATAGTTGTGAATAGATTGTTACTTGTTTATGAGTAGATATATGATAAAATACTTGCTGCTACGCTAATATTCATGATGCTCTGATGTTTGTATTCTATTTTTATCGACACATCTCTGATACGTATCCGTCGTATCTACTTTTCCGAACTCTTTTGCCCTTGTTTTGGACTCTAATTTGCATGATTTGAATGGAACTAACCCAGATTAACGGTTGTTTTCAGCAGAATTGCCATGGTGTTGTTTTTGCGCAGAAATAAAAGTTCTCGGAATGACCTGCAAATTTACGGAGAATTTTTGTGGAATTTATGAAAAATACTGGCACAAGAATCAACGGAGGAAGTGGAGCCGTGAGCCCACAAGCCCACCAGGCGCGGGCCCCGCCTGGCCACGCCTGGCAGGCTTGTGGAGCCCACGATGCTCCACCGCCTCCAAATCCAGCTCTATTTAGTCCGTCTCGCCCGGAAAAAAATCAGGGAGAAGAGTTCATCACGTTTTATGATACGGAGGCGCCGCCACCTCCTGTTCTTCCTCTGGAGGGCAGATCTGGAGTCCGTTCAGGGCTCCGGAGAGGGAAGATTGTCGCCATCGTCATCATCAACCTTCCTTCATTGCCTATTCCATGATGCTCTTCACCGTTCGTGAGTAATTTCATCATAGGCTTGCTGGACGGTGATGGGTTGGATGAGATCTATCATGTAATCGAGTTAGTTTTGACGGGGATTGATCCCTAGTATCCACTATGTTCTGAGATTGATGTTGCTAATACTTTGCCATGCTTAATGCTTGTCACTAGGTCCCGAGTGCCATGATTTTAGATGTGAACCTATTATGTTGTCACCAATATATGTGTGTTCTTGATCCTATCTTGCAAGTTGTAGTCACCTACTATGTGTTATGACCCGGCAACCCCGGAGTGACAATGGACGGAACCACTCCCGGAGATGACCATAGTATGAGGAGTTCATGTATTCACCAAGTGTTAATGCGTTGGTCCGGTTCTTTATTAAAAGGAGAACCTTAATATCCCGTAGTTTCCATTAGGACCCCGCTGCTACGGGAGGGATGGACAATAGATGTCATGCAAGTTCTTTTCCCTACGCACGTATGACTACATACGGAATACATGCCTATTAGATTGACGAACTGGAGCTAATTACTTATCTCTCCGTGTTATAACTGTTGCATGATGAATCACATCCCGCATAATCATCCATCACCGATCCAATGCATACGAGTCTTTTACTACTGGTCCTTGCTACGTTACTTTGTTGCTACTACTGTCACTGCTGCTACTGTGACTCTGTTACTACTTCTGTTACTTTGCTGCTACTGGTTACTGTTGCTACTGCTGCTATCACCCTACTTTGTTACTGATACTTTGCCGCAGATACTAAATCTTTCAGGTGTGGTTGAATTGACAACTCAACTGCTAATAGTTGAGAATATTCTTTGGCTTCCCCTTGAGTCGAATCAATAAATTTTGGTTGAATACTCTACCCTCGAAAACTGTTGCGATCCCCTATACTTGTGGGTTATCAAGATTATTTTCTGGCGCCGTTGCCGGGGAGGCACAGCTATATTCTCTGAGTCACTTGGATTTACGTGTGCTGGTCACTATGAGGAATCCGATAGATCCAAGAACTAAAGTCTTGCCCTCAACTACGAGGACAGGTAAGGAACTGCCATCTAGCTGTGCACTTGATTCACCTTCAGTTATGAGTAAGTTTGCGACATCACCTCCTGCCAGAAATCTTGATATTCGCGTGTGCTTGATGATGCTACTTCTTCTGCCCATGATGCTTATGATGATGCTAAGACCTGGTTCACTTCTCTTGCTCCTGGTTGTGTGCGTAGCCCCCAGGATATGGTCTACTACTTCTCTGAAAAATATTTCCCTGCCCATAAGAAGCAAGCTGCCTTGCAGGAAATATACAACTTTGCTCAAGCTGAAGAAGAGAGTCTCCCACAAGCTTGGGGGAGGCTCGTCCACCTACTGAATGCTTTGCCTGATCACCCTCTTGAGAAGAATGAAATACTTGATATCTTCTATAATGGACTTACCAACGCTTCTAAAGACCACCTAGATAGTTGTGCTGGTTGTGTTTTTAGGGAACGAACCGTAGAACAAGCTGTGATTCTACTGAATAACATCTTGTGCAATGATAATGCTTGGACTATTCCCGAACCACCTCCTAAGCCAACTCCAACGAAAAGAGGTATTCTATTCCTCAGTCCTGAAGATATGCATGAAGCTAAGAAATCTATGCAAGAGAAAGGCATTAAATCTGAAGATGTCAAAAATCTACCTCCTATAGAAGAGATCCATGGTCTTGATAACCCGATACACGTAGTAGAAGTAAATTCTCTGCGTAGGTTTGATGAGAGTGATATTCCTTTTGATAAACCTGCTAGCCTATGCCTGGATGAATTTGATAACTTTCTTGCCAAACAACAAAGTTTCAATGATTATGTTAGCAGACAATTGGAACAGAATGCTCGTATGCTTAGTCATTTAAGTGCTTGTGTGGACAGAAATGTCAATGATCTTAAACTTCTGAGTAAACATGCCTCTATGGTTACTACTCAGGTAGAACAAGTACTTAAAGCTCAAAATGACTTGCTCAATGAGTTGAATGACAATTCCGTAAGAGTCGTCACTAGAGGCGGTAGAATGACTCAGGAACCTTTGTATCCTGAGGGTCATCCTAAGAGAATTGAACAAGATTCTCAAGGAGTTAGCACTGATGCACCTAGTCATCCTAGAAAAAAGAAGAAAGATGATAGGAACCTGCACGCTAGCATCCCCGTTGCTGCTACACCTGAGAGTCCAAATGATGTCTTTGTCTCTCATGCTGAAACATAATTTGGTGATGAACATGAGCCTAATGATAATATCAATAGTGATATTCATGAAGATGCTCAACCTAGCAATGATAAGGATGTGGAGATTGAACCTGTTGATCTTGATAACCCACAGCCTAAGAATAAGAGATACGATAAGAATGACTTCACTGCGAGGAAGCATGGTAAAGAAAGGGAACCATGGGTTCAGAAACCCATGCCCTTTCCTCCCAAACCATCCAAGAAAAAGGATGATGAGGATTTTGAGCGATTTTTTGAAATGATTAGACCTGTCTTTCTGCAAATGCGTTTGACAGATATGCTCAAAATGTCTCCATATGCTAAGTACATGAAAGATATTGTGACTAATAAGAGGAGGATACCTGAGGTTGAGATTTCCACCATGCTCGCTAATTATACCTTCAAGGGTGGAACTCCTAAGAAACTAGGTGATCCCGGAGTGCCCACTATACCTTGCTCCATTAAAGGCAACTATGTTTGAATTGCTTTATGCGATCTTGGAGCTGGTGTTAGTGTTATGCCTCTCTCTCTTTATCATAGACTTGAACTAGATAAGTTGACACCCACTAAAATCTCTTTGCAAATGGCCGACAAATCAACTGCTTTCCCTATCAGCATTTGCTAGGATGCGCCTGTTGTGGTTGCGAACGTTACTATCTTAACATACTTTGTTATTCTGGATACTCCCGAGGACGATGCCATAGCGGTCATCCTTGGAAGACCCTTTTTAAACACTGCAGGGGTTGTTATTGATTGCAACAAAGTTAATGTCACTTTCCATGTCAACGGTAATGAGCATACGGTGCACTTCCCGACGAAACAATATCGAGTACATTGCATCAATGCTATCGAAAAAACTTCATCGATTCTTATTGGGAGCTTTGAATGCCCTATTCCTCCTGTTAAGATGAAGTACGATTTGCTGGTTGGGGAGATACACATCCCCATTGAGGTAACCTAGTGACTATTCAAAAATTCTCCGTCTTCTTTTGCGATTCGAAAAGGTTTGTCAAGGAGACTTGATCAACCTCATTGACGGATTTCTTCCGATGACCATGAGATGGATGAATCGAGGAGTCACAAACCTCTATTCGAAGCTTTCACCTTCGGTTGCTTAGAAGAGAAATGATAGATTTAGTTTAGTTTTCCCTATTTTCTGCTTTTAGCGTCCCGTAAATAAGTACCCCGAAAATAAAAGTTCTCCGAACGTCCTGAAAATCAAGTATGATTTTTTCTGGAATTTTTGAAAAATACTGAGACGAAGAGCTAGTCTGGGGGTTGCACGAGTGGGCCACAAGACCTGGAGGCGTGGGCACCCCCTGGCCGCGCCTACCAGGCTTGTGGGGCCCACGTGCACCCCCTCCACTCATTCTAGCTCTCATCTGCTTCTCCTACCTCCAGAAAAAATCGTTTCACAGCTCAAACCCATGTTCTTGCTCTTCTTGCATGGATTTTCCATCTCCTTGCTCAAAGCACCATTCTCCGAGCTGTTTTGGGGAAATTGCTCCTTGGTAAGTGACTCCTCCATTGGTCCAATTAGTTTTTGCTCTAGTGCCTTATACTTCGCGTATTTTTGCTGCCTTGGTGACCCTGTTCTTGAGCTTTGCATGCTAATTTTAGCTGGTCCCAAGTAGTTTTGATGCGTAATATGGCCTCTAGGCACTTGTGGGAGTAGTTGCTATGATTTTTGTTGAGCCTTGTCCACTTTTCCTTAGAGTCACTAAAAATTTCAGAAATTTTCAGAGATAGAAAAGGGAAAAGATGAGGAGGTTCTTAAGACGCTCTTCAAGCCGTGACCCCAAGGATGATGGAAGTGAGAAGAAGCCCAAGTATCTGGTCCCTCGAGTTACAGAAGTTCGAGCGTGCGAATGGCCAAGCGATGTGTTCTTACGCGCCATCGGACTTTATGAGGACTTTTATTACTTGGTGGAGAACGCAGGCCTTACCGCCTTCGTTGAAGATAAGTGTCCATAATACCTCCTCCTGACTAATATCTTCGTTCAAAGCTTTAACTTCTATCCGAGGAAGAATCCTCCTATGGTTGAGTTCAAATTATATGATATCCCCCAACGCATGTCACTCCAGGATTTTTGCAATGTTTCCAAATTGCCTTTTGATGGGGATATTCATGAACCTCGTCCACGGGACTTGGAGGCTTTCATAGATACAATTGCTATAGGAGAGGAGAGAGGAGTGTCTTGCGCTAGAGCTGCTAGCATACATCTTCCCGTGCTTTGGTACTTCTCATTATTTGTGGGAAAATGTTTGATTGGCCATGGGAAAGCTGGGTCCCTTAGCTCCCCAGATCCCGCGGTCTTGCGCGAAGCCCTTTATAATGATAAAACTTATAGCTTGGGCGCTATAGTAGCTCAACGGTTGAACACAAACCGTTCTAAAGGCGTTGTCTATGGAGGTATCTATGCTACTCATCTTGCTATACACTTTGAGATACCTATTATACTGGACAAGGAAGAAGAGATTCTTCTTCCCGAGAGATATCTAGATTATGATAGGATGGTTCACCATGACTTTCTTGATAGAGATATGAGTAGAAGGATGATTTATAACCTGGTATTTAGTCAGGGTACTCGTGAGAATATTACTTTGCCTGCTCCTTCTTTGTTCAATCTTCATGCTGGCAGGTACATTATTATGCCCTCAGACATCTACGCATATTGGGGCTTGGCCCAACCACAGGTGTCCGTGCCCGAGCCACCAGTCGACTACGAGACGCCAGTTTATCAGTGGGAGCCACAGGAGCTCACACAGAAGTGGCATCCTCAGTCCACTCTGGAGTACCCCGGAGCTGGTTATTTCCCTCCTTGGGAGTAGACCAACTTAGGCCAAAATCCTAAGCTTGGGGGAGTACGTGTTTCTCACCGACTTTACGTTCTTGCTTATGCTTTCACTTTGTTCATCGGTGTTCACACTTTGCCACTGTATTATCCATGCTAGTTATTTTCTTTTTCTCGTTTTCTTTTCGTGTGTCTGTCTAGTTTGAGAAAACACAAAAAGATTTTATTTTCTTTTTTGCTTGTTGGGAGCTTTCCCATGTAAATAGTTTTTTTGGGTCAAGGTAGAAGACCATGGTTACAATGTTTAGTAGCTCTCGCATGCATATCTGTTTATCTGTTATAGAGACATATTACTTTGTCTTCTCCTTTGTGTTTGCGTGCAGATTCCAGCTTTAGTCCAATGCACGAGCACTCTTATTATTGTTCACATCATTAGGTCGTGCACGTGAACGGCAATAATGACGATATATGATGAAATGACTGAGCCTAGAAAAGCTGGTATGAACTCGAACTATTTTGTTTTTGTAAATATGACTAGCTCATCGTTCCTGATTCAGCTTTGTTGTGAGAGGAACATGTTTGCAATGACAACTTAGAGATCATAGTTCCTGATGCCATGCTTAATTAGCTAGGATCTTATAATGGTTTGCCTTGGATGCCAACATGAATTTTGAGATGACTATGATGTAGTATGATAGGATGGTATCCTCCTTTGAATGATTCAAGTGGCTTGACTTGGCGCATGTTCACGCATGTAGTTGAAACAAAATCAACATAGCCTCTATGATATTCATGTTCATGGTGATTTATGTCCTACTCACGCTTGCACTCAATGTTAGTTAATCTCAATGCATTTTGATGACTGTTGTCGCTCTCTAGTTGGTCGCTTCCTAGTCTTTTGCTAGCCTTCACTTGTACTAAGCGGGAATACTGCTTGTGCATCCACTTCCATAAACCCAAATTTGTTCCATATGAGTCCACCATACCTATCTCTATGCGGTATCTACCTGCCGTTCCAAGTAAATTTGCATGTGCCACTCTCTAAATCTTCAAGAAATAATCTGTTTTGCATGCCCGAACCGCTCATGTGGTGACAGGGGGCTATCAGTATCTTCCATGCTAGGCGTGTTATTGTCGATATGTGTTTATTCACTATCATTCACGAGAAAGGGGCAGTTAATTGGAATTCCCACTTCCATGCTCAAATCGAAAAGATAATTGCAAACAAAACTCCCCCTGGATTGATGTTGGTATGGAGGGCACCCGAGTATTCGACTAGTCATGGAGTGTGATTGATCGGTGGTGGGTGAGTCAAAACTTTACTTTTCTGTTTGCGAACCACCTATAGCATGTGTAGCGTGGAAGATGGTGAAAACTCTTAGTCATTGCGTTGACAATGAAAGCATGCCACCCAAAATTATTATCTCTGTTTTAAAAGCTTGAGCTCTGGCACCTCTGCAAATCAATGCTTCCCTCTGTGAAGGGTCTGTCTATTTATGTTCCCATTGAGTCATCCTCCTCTTATAAAAGCACCAATTAGAGACCACCTCTGTCATTTTTATGCTTTGCTTTTAACTGTGATTGAGTATGACTGTGATTGGATCTTCTTTGCCATGAATTACAATGTTTAGTCAGCCCTTGGTCCTTGAAGGTGCTCCGCATTTATGTTTTGCCGTCTCAGAAAGAGCTAGCGAGATACCATATATTCGTACTGCTTCATGATTGTTTTGATTGAAGTGTTGATGTTTGAGACTTATTATTATTTGCTCTCAAGTTGATTATGCCATTGATATGAGTTTATTGTGAGACCTAGATATCATTTGCTTATGTGGTTAGCTTGTGATCTTGCTGAAATTCTGGTTATGAGTTAGACATACTTGCAACAACAAGATCAAACAAAGTTAATCAAAGTTTTTCTTTTGTCTCTTTCAGTTTGTCAACTGAATTGCTTGAAGATAAGCAAGGCTTTAAGCTTGGGGGAGTTGATACGTCTCCATCGTATCTACTTCTCCGAACTCTTTTGCCCTTGTTTTGGACTCTAATTTGCATGATTTGAATGGAACTAACCAGGACTAACATTGTTTTCAGCAGAATAGCCATGGTGTTGTTTTTGCGTAGAAATAAAAGTTCTCGGAATGACCTGAAAATTTACAGAGAATTTTTGTGGAATTTATGAAAAATACTGGCGCAAGAATCAGCGGAGGAAATGGAGCCGTGAGCCCACAAGCCCACCAGGCGCGGGCCCCCCTGGCCGAGCCTGGCAGGCTTGTGGAGCCCACGACGCTCCACCGCCTCCAAATCCAGCTCTATTTAGTCCGTCTCGCCCGGAAAAAAATCAGGGAGAAGACTTCATCGCATTTTACGATACGGGGGTGCCGCCACCTCATGTTCTTCCTCTGGAGGGCAGATCTGGAGTCCATTCTAGGCTCCGGAGAGGGGAGATCGTCGCCATCGTCATCATCAACCTTCCTTCATCGCGAATTCCAGGATGCTCTTCACCGTTCGTGAGTAATCTCATTGTAGGTTTGCTGGACGGTGATGGGTTGGATGAGATCTATCATGTAATCGAGTTAGTTTTGATGGGGATTGATCCCTAGTATCCACTATGTTTAGAGATTGATGTTGCTACTACTTTGCCATGCCTAATGCTTGTCACTAGGGCCCGAGTGCCATGATTTCAGATCTGAACCTATTATGTTGTCGCCAATATATGTGTGTTCTTGATCCTATCTTGCAAGTTGTAGTCACCTACTATGTGTTATGACCCGGCAACCCCGGAGTGACAATAACCGGAACCACTACCGGAGATGATCATAGTATGAGGAGTTCATGTATTCACCAAGTGTTAATGCGTTGGTCCAGTTCTTTATTAAAAGGAGAAACATAATATCCCGTAGTTTCCATTAGGACCCCGCTTCCACGGGAGGGATGGACAATAGATGTCATGCATGGTTTTTTCCCTAAGCACGTATGACTACATACGGAATACATGCCTACATTAGATTGACGAACTGGAGCTAGTTACTTATCTCTCCGTGTTATAACTCTTGCATGATGAATCACATCCGGCATAATCATCCATCACCGATCCAATGCCTACGAGTCTTTTACTAGTGGTCCTTGCTACGTTACTTTGCTGCTACTGCTGTCACTTCTGCTACTGTTACTCTTTGCTACTGTTGTTACTTTGCTGCTACTGGTTACTGTTGCTACTGCTGCTATCACGCTACTTTGCTACTGATACTTTGCTGCAAATACTAAATCTTTCAGGTGTGGTTGAATTGACAACTCAACTGCTAATACTTGAGAATATTCTTTGGCTTCCCCTTGAGTCGAATCAATAAATTTGGGTTGAATACTCTACCCTCGAATACTGTTGCGATCCCCTATACTTGTGGGTTACCAATCTCTCTCAAGTCACATGGTCATTAGTTTTGAGCTTGGCTTTCGCTTGAGGACAAGCAAGGTTTAAGCTTGGGGAGTTGATATGCCATTTTGCATCATGAATGACTTTTGATGTTCGTGTTATTCCTATCCATTATCCCTTATTATCATACAATTCTTACGTTCTTTCTCTCTGAAAATGCAAGGTATATCACTAAGAGGGAAATATGAGGAAACTGGAATTCTCGACCGGGAAACCGAGAAAAAGGCAGAAAAATCAACTTGCTCCAAATGACCTAAAACTTTACGGGGAACTTTTTTGGAATATTTGAGAATTACTAGGCGAGAAATAAACTAGAGGGGGCCACCTGCTGTCCACAAGGCAACAGGGCGCACCCACCCCCTCGGCTCGTCTTGATACCTTGTGGGTCCCCTACTGACCCTCTAGTGACCATCTTCTCCTATATGACGTGTTTTAACCTAGAAAAAAAACATAAGTCATCTTTCGGGATGAAGCGCCGCTATCTCGAGGCGGAAACCTGGGCACATTCCCTTTTGCTCTCTGAGAGAGAGATTTCGCCAGGGAAACTTCCGTACGGGAGGGGGAAATCGTAGCCATCATCATCACCAATGCTCCCTCCTTCATGGGAGGACCAATATTCATCAACATATTCACCAGCACCATCTCGCCTCCAACCATAGTTCATTTCTTGTATTAAATCCGTGTCTCAAAACCTCAGATTGGTATCTATGGGTTACTAGTTGTGTTGATTACATCCTGTAGTTGATGCTTGTTGGGTTACTTGGTGAAAGATATTATGTTCAGATCCTTAATTATTATTATTACACCTCTGATCTTGAACATGTTGATGAGGTGTGAGTAGTAACTATTTTTCCCTAAGGACATGGGAGAAGTCTTGTTATAAATAATCATATAAAGTTGATATTAGTTCGATATGTTGATGATATATATTATGTTACTTCTCTTAGTTTTGTCATATGAATGTCGAAAACATGAAACTTCACCATCTTATGGGCCTAAGGGAAGTCATTTTGGAGTAAAAAGTAGGTGATGGGTTGTGAGAGTGATAGAAGATTAAACCCCAGTTTATGCGTTGCTTCCTGAGGGGCTGATTTGGATCCACACTTTTAATGCTATGGTTAGATTTATCTTACTTATTCTTTTGTAGTTGCAGATGCTTGAAGGAGCGGGTAATTATAAGTTGGTTAATGGTTCAACTAAAAACATCACCTTAGCACCGGTCCACCCACATATCAAATCATCAAAGTAGGGAATGTGAATCAACTCAATATGATGAACAAGACTAGACAGAAATTCCCATGTGTCCTCGAGAGCGCTTGCTTTATATAAGAGTGCTTTCAGGCCCTTCCTTTGCTATAAAAAGGATTGGGCTACCTTTCCACACCTTTGTTACTATTTTTACTTGTCACTTCTTACAAATTTTCTTGCTATAAAATATCTATCACTGTTACTTACATCACTTGCAGAGAATACCTTGTTAAAAACTTCTTATCATTTCCTTCTTTTCCTCGTTGGGTTCGACACTCTTACTTATCGAAAGGACTATGATTGATCCCCTATATTTGTGGGTTATCAAGACATTTTTCTCGCGCTGTTGCCGAGAGTGAAGCAACTTGGGTAAGTGGAAATTGGTAAGGAAACATTTTTGGTACGTGCTGAAATTTATTGTTGCTTGTGTTTAGCCATCACAAAATCATGCAAAGCTTATTTTCCCTTACAATAAAAGATCATACATGTTTAGGAGAAGTTTTTATTGCTTTTTCACCAATGACAACTTACTTGAAGGAATTTATTCAATCCATAGGTAGGCATGGTGGACTCTCATGGCAAGAAACAGGGTTTGAGGGTTATAGATGCAGAAGTCGTATCTCTACTTAGTGCAATTTTTGAGCTAGAAAAGGATCTAAAGAAAGCACCACATGTCAGAGGATCCATGACGATATAACTTCTATGTGAATGTAAAGAAACATAATCATTATGTTGTTTTCTTTGTCCAACATCAACACTTTGATCGTTAAAATCTGGTGGGGTCTCACAATCATAAAAGATGACCCAGATAGTATATTTGTATGTGAATCTCCTCTCTATCATAATTTTGCATAGATTGTATCAATGATTAATGCTATGTTTGTTCACTCCCAACAAATTTTATCTACCATACCTTTTCTATGTGAAGTCATTACTCCCTGTGGGGTTAGCATATGATTTTTCTATTTCTTTTATTTCAATGCTATGATTGATGCACGTGAGTAAGTAAACAAGTAAACTCGAATTAACCTTTGTTATATAACTCTCATACTCAATTATAAGGATATATAGATCTCAAAGGAAAACCACTAAGCAAAGAAAAACTGAAATTTATTTCTCTAAATCACGACATAGCTAAGGATCGAACTAAGATAGATTATAAAGGTAAAAGTGATGGTGATACGATACACGGGCACCTCCCCCAAGCTTGGAACAAGATTAGGGTGGTGACCTGATACGTCCATTACGCATCATGAATTCTTACTCATATTTATGTTATTATTTTCCATTATTCCTTATTACGATACAATTATTATGCATTTTCTCTCTCAATAAGCAAGGTACACCACGAAGAGGGAAACTGTCGGAAACTGGAATTTCGAACCTGAAAACCAAGAAAAGGGTGAAAAATCACTGGACTCCAAATGACCTGAAATTTCACATAGAATATTTATGGAATATATAATAATTATTGGGCAAATATACCGGAGGGGGGTCACCTGCTGGCCATGAGCCAACAAGGCATGACAACCCCCTGGTCGTGCCGTGTTGCCTTGTGGGGCCCAGCAGGTCTCCCGATCCCCTCTTCTCTTATATGGTGTGTTTTGACCTACGAGAATCATAAGAATACTTTTGGGATGAAGCGCTGCCATCTCGAGGCGGAAAGCTTGGCAATGACCCTTTTACTCTCCTACAAAGACATTTTACCCGGGGAATTCCTCTCCATGAGGGGGAGATCGAAGCCATCGTTATCACCAACACTCCATCCTTTGTGGGATGACCAATCTTCATGAACAAGTTCACCAGCACCATCTCATCTCCAACCCTAGTTCATCTCTTTTATTCAATATTTGTCTCAAAAGCTCAGATTGGTACCTGTGGGTTACTAGTAGTGTTGATTACATCTCGTAGTTGATGCTTGTTGGATTACCTCGTGGAAGATATTATGTTCAAATCCTTGATCACCACTATTATAACTCTGATCTTGAACATTTTTATGAGATGTGAGTAGTTAATATTGTTCCTGAGGACATGGGAGAAGTCTTGTTATCAGTAATCAAATGAAGATGGTATTCCTTTGATATTTTTGTTGGGGAACGTTGCATGGGAAACAAAAATTTTCCTACGCGCACGAAGACCTATCATGGTGATGTCCATCTACGAGAGGGGATATTTGATCTACGTACCCTTGTAGATCGTACAGCAGAAGCGTTAGTGAACGGGTTGATGTAGTGGAACGTCCTCACATCCCTCGATCCGCCCCACGAACCGTCCCGCGATCAGTCCCACGATCTAGTGCCGAACGGACGGCACCTCTGCGTTCAGCACACGTACAGCTCGACGATGATCTCGGCTTTCTTGATCCAGCAAGAGAGACGGAGAGGTAGATGAGTTCTCCAGCAGCGTGACGGCGCTCCGGACGTTGGTGGTGATCTAATCTCAGCAGGGCTCCGCCCGAGCTCCGCAGAAACGCGATCTAGAGGTAAAACCGTGGAGATATGTGGTCGGGCTGCCGTGGCAAAGTTGTCTCAAATCAGCCCTTAAACCTTTGTATATATAGGGGGAAGAGGGGGAGCCTTGCCTTGGGGTCCAAGGATCCCCAAGGGGGTCGGCCGAGCCAAGGGGGGGAGTCCTCCCCTTCCAAACCGAATCCAACTAGGTTTGGAAGGAGGAGTCCTTCCCCCTTTTCCCACCTCCTCTTTTTTTTCTTTTTCTCTTTCATTTTCTTCCTATGGCGCAAAAGGCCTTCTTAGGCTGTCCCACCAGCCCACTAAGGGCTGGTGCGCCACCCCAAGGCCTATGGGCTTCCCCGGGGTGGGTTGCCCCCCCCCCCCCCCCCGGTGAACACCCGGAACCCATTCGTCATTCCCGGTACTTTCCCGGTAACTCCAAAAACCTTCCGGTAATCAAATGAGGTCATCCTATATATCAATCTTAGTTTCCGGACCACTCCGGAAACCCTCGTGGCGTCCGTGATCTCATTCGGGACTCCGAACATCATTCGGTAACCAACCATATAACTTAAATACGCATAAAACAACGTCGAACCTTAAGTGTGCAGACCCTGCGGGTTCCAGAACTATGTAGACATGACCCGAGTGACTCCTCGGTCAATATCCAATAGCGGGACCTGGATGCCCATATTGGATCCCACATATTCTACGAAGATCTTATCATTTGAACCTCAGTGCCAAGGATTCATATAATCCCGTATGTCATTCCCTTTGTCCTTCGGTATGTTACTTTCCCGAGATTCGATTGTCAGTATCCGCATACCTATTTCAATCTCGTTTACCGGCAAGTCTTTTTACTCGTTCCATAATACAAGATCCCGCAACTTACACTAAGTCACATTGCTTGCAAGGCTTGTGTGTGATGTTGTATTACCGAGTGGGCCCCGAGATACCTCTCCGTCACACGGAGTGACAAATCCCAGTCTCGATCCATACTAACTCAACGAACACCTTCGGAATTACCTGTAGAGCATCTTTATTGTCACCGAGTTACGTTGCGACGTTTGATACACACAAAGCATTCCTCCGGTGTCAGTGAGTTATGTGATCTCATGGTCATAGGAACAATTACTTGACACGCAGAAAACAGTAGCAACAAAATGACACGATCAATATGCTTCGTCTATTAGTTTGGGTCTAGTCCATCACGTGATTCTCCTAATGACGTGATCCAGTTATCAAGCAATAACACCTTGTTCATAATCAGAAGACCCTGACCATCTTTGATCAACTGGCTAGCCAACTAGAGGCTTGCTAGGGACAGTGTTTTGTCTATGTATCCACACATGTATATAAGTCTTCATTCAATACAATTATAGCATGGATAATAAACGATTATCATGATACAGGAATTATAATAATAACTATATTTATTATTGCCTCTAGGGAATAATTCCAATAGTCTCCCACTTGCACTAGAGTCAATAATCTAGACCTCACATCATCATGCGAATTACATTGTAATAAATCTAACACCCATACAGTTCTGGTGTTGATCATGCTTTGCCCGTGGAAGAGGTTTAGTAAGTGTGTCTGCTACATTCAGATCCGTGTGCACTTTGCATATATTTACGTCCTCCCCTTCGACGTAGTCGTGGATGAGGTTGAAGCGTCGTTTGATGTGTCTGGACTTCTTGTGAAACCGTGGTTCCTTTGCTAGGGCAATGGCACCCGTGTTGTCACAGAACAAGGTTATTGGATTCAGTGCGCTTGGCACTACTCCAAGATCCGTCATGAACTGCTTCATCCAGACACCCTCCTTAGCTGCCTCCGAGGCAGCCATGTACTCCGCTTCACATGTAGAATCTGCTACGACGCTTTGCTTGGAACTGCACTTGCTTACCGCACCCCATTAAGAATAAATACGTATCCGGTCTGCGACTTAGAGTCGTCCGGATCTGTGTGAAAGCTTGCATCGACGTAACCCTTTACGGCGAGCTCTTCGTCACCTCCATACACGAGAAACATCTCCTTAGTCCTTTTCAGGTACTTCAAGATATTCTTGACCGCCGTCCAGTGATCCACTCCTGGATTACTCTGGAACCTTCCTGCCATACTTATGGCCAAGCTAACGTCCGTTCTCGTGCACAACATTGCATACATGATAAAACCTATGGCTGAAGCATAGGGGACAGTGCTCATATGCTCTCTATCCACATCAGTTGCTGGGCACTTAGTCTTACTCAATCTCGTACCTTGTAAAACTGGCAAGAACCCTTTCTTGGACTGTTCCATTTTGAACCTCTTCAAAACTTTATCAAGGTATGTGCTTTGTGAAAGTCCTACCAGGCGTTTCGATCTATCCCTGTAGATTTTAATGCCTAGAATGTAAGCAGCTTCTCCTAGGTCCTTCATAGAGAAACTTTTATTCAAGTAATCCTTTATGCTCTCCAAAAACTCTATGTTGTTTCCAATCAGCAATATGTCATCCACATATAATATTAGAAACGCCACAGAGCTCCCACTCACTTTCTTGTAAATACAAGATTCTCCAACCACTTGTATAAACCCAAATGCTTTGATCACCTCATCAAAGCGTTTGTTCCAACTCCGAGATGCTTGCACCAGCCCATAAATGGATCGCTGGAGCTTGCACACCTTGTTAGCATTCTTAGGATCGACAAAACCTTCGGGTTGCATCATATACAACTCTTCCTTAAGGAAACCGTTAAGGAACGCCGTTTTGACATCCATCTGCCAGATTTCATAATCGAAAAATGCAGCTATTGCTAACATGGTTCTGACGGATTTAAGCATCGCCATGGGTGAGAATGTCTCATCGTAGTCAACTCCTCGAACTGGTGAAAAACCCTTTGCCACAAGTCGAGCATTATAAACGGTCACATTGCCGTCAGCGTCCGTCTTCTTCTTAAAGATCCATTTATTCTGAATAGCCTTGCGGCCCTGAGGTAGTACTTCCAAAGTCCATACTTTGTTCTCATACATGGATCCTATCTCGGACTTCATGGCCTCTAGCGATTTGTTGGAATTTGGGCCCACCATTGCTTCTTCATAATTTGCAGGTTCATTGTTGTCTAACAACATGATTGACATGACGGGATTACGTACCACTCTGGAGCAGCACGTGGTCTCGTCGACCTGCGTGGTTTGACAGGAACTTGAACCGGAGTTTCATGATCATCATCATTAACTTCCTCCTCAACCGGCGTCACAATGACAGAGGTTTCCCCTTGCCCTGCGCCACCATCTAGAGGGATGAGAGGTTCGACAACCTCATCAAGTTCTATCTTCCTCCCACTCAATTCTCTCGAGAGAAACTCCTTCTCTAGAAAAGCTCCGTTTTTAGCAACAAACACTTTGCCCTCGGATTTGAGATAGAAGGTGTACCCAACTGTCTCTTTTGGGTAACCTATGAAGATGCACTTTTCCGCTTTGGGTTCCAGCTTTTCAGGCTGAAGCTTTTTGACATAAGCATCACATCCCCAAACTTTAAGAAATGACAACTTTGGCCTTTTGCCATACCACAGTTTGTATGGTGTCGTCTCAACGGATTTTGATGGTGCCCTATTTAAAGTGAATGCAGCTGTGTCTAATGCATAACCCCAAAACGATAACGGCAACTCGGTAAGAGACATCATAGATCGCACCATCTCTAATAAAGTGCGGTTACGACGTTCGGACACACCATTACGCTGTGGTGTTCTAGGCGGTGTCAACTGCGAAACAATTCCACATTGTCTTAAGTGTGCACCAAACTCGAAACTTAGATATTCACCCCCACGATCAGACCGTAGGAATTTGATCTTCTTGTTACGATGATTTTCAACTTCACTCTGAAATTTCTTGAACTTTTCAAATGTTTCAGACTTGTGCTTCATTAAGTAGATATAACCATATCTACTCAAATCGTCAGTGAAGGTGAGAAAATAACGATATCCGCCGCGTGCCTCTACGCTCATCGGACCGCACACATCGGTATGTATGATTTCCAACAAGTCACTTGCACGCTCCATTGTTCCGGAGAACAGAGTTTTAGTCATCTTGCCCATGAGGCATGGTTCGCACGTGTCAAGTGAATCAAAGTCAAGTGACTCCAAAAGTCCATCGGCATGGAGTTTCTTCATGTACTTTACACCAATATGACCTAAGCGGGAGTGCCACAAAAATATGGCGCTATCATTGTTAACTCTAACTCTTTTGGTCTCAATGTTATGTATGTGTGTATCACTATCAAGATTTAATATGAACAATCCTCTCACATTGGGTGCATGACCATAAAAGATGCTACTCATAGAAATAGAACAACCATTATTCTCTGACTTAAAAGAGTAACCGTCTCGCAATAAACAAGATCCAGATATAATGTTCATGCTCAATGCAGGCGCTAAATAACAATGATTCAAGTTCATAACTAATCCTGATGGTAACTGAAGTGAAACTGTGCCGACGGTGATTGCATCAACCTTGGAACCATTTCCTACGCGCATCGTCACTTCATCTTTCGCCAGCCTTCGTCTATTCCGCAGTTCCTGTTTCGAGTTGCAAATATGAGCAACAGAACCGGTATCGAATACCCAGGCACTACTACGAGAGCCGGTTAAGTACACATCAATAACATGTATATCAAATATACCTGATTTTTCTTTGGCCGCCTTCTTATCAGCTAGATACTTGGGGCAGTTGCGCTTCCAGTGACCCATACCCTTACAATAGTAACACTCTGTTTCAGGCTTTGGTCTAGCTTTGGGTTTCTTCGTTGGATTGGCAACAGGCTTGCCGCTCTTCTTTGAATTACCCTTCTTGCCTTTGCCGTTTCTCTTGAAACTAGTGGTCTTATTCACCATCAACACTTGATGCTCTTTAGGGAGTTCAGACTCTGCGACTTTCAACATCGCAAACAACTCGCCGGGTGACTTGTTCATCCCTTGCATGTTGTATTTCAACACAAAGCCTTTATAGCTTGGCGGCAGTGATTGAAGGATTCTGTGAGTGATAGCCTCTTGCGGGAGTTCAATCCCCAGCTCAGCTAGACGGTTTGAGTACCCAGACATTTTGAGCACATGTTCACTGACAGACGAGTTCTCCTCCATCTTGCAAGCATAGAATTTATCGGAGGTCTCATACCTCTCGATCCGGGCGTTCTTCTGAAAGAAGAGCTTCAACTCCTGGAACATCTCAAATGCTCCATGACGCTCAAAGCGACGTTGAAGTCCCGGTTCTAAGCCATACAAGACTGCACATTGAACTACCGAGTAGTCCTCCTTACGTGTTAACCAAGTGTTCTTAACATCCTGGTCAGCCGTAGCGGGTGGTTCATCTCCTAGCGCAGCATTAAGGACATAATCCTTCTTCCCATCTTGTAAGATTAGCTTAAGATTATGAGCCCAATCTACAAAGTTGCTTCCATCATCTTTCAACTTAGCTTTTTCTAGGAACGTACTAAAATTCAGGGTGACTGTCGGGTGAGCCATGATCTACAACACAAATATATTCAAAGTGGACTTAGACTATGTTCAAGATAATTAGAGTTTAACTTAATCAAATTACTCGCTAAACTCCCACTCAAAAAGTACATCTCTCTAGTCATTTGAGTGGTTCAGGATCCACTTACACTAGCTCAAGTCCGATCATCACGTGAGTTGAGTATAGTTTCAGTGGTAAGCATCCCTATGATAATCATATCATCTATATGATTCATGATCGACCTTTCGGTCTCATGTGTTCCGAGGCCATGTCTGCACATGCCAGGCTCGTCAAGCTTAACACGAGTGTTCCGCGTGTGCAACTGTTTTGCACTCGTTGTATGTGAACATTGAGTCTATCACAGCCGATCATCACGTGGTGTCTCGAAACGACGAACTGTAGCAACGGTGCACAGTCTGGGAGAACACAATTTCGTCTTGAAATTTTAGTGAGAGATCACCTCATAATGCTACCGTCTTTCTAAGCAAAATAAGGTGCATAAAAGGATTAACATCACATGCAATTCATAAGTGACATGATATGGCCATCATCACGTGCTCCTTGATCTCCATCACCAAAGCACCGGCACGATCTTCTTGTCACCGGCGCCACACCATGATCTCCATCATCATGATCTCAATCAACGTGTCGCCATCGGGGTTGTCGTGCTACTCATGCTATTACTACTAAAGCTACATCCTAGCAAAATAGTAAACGCATCTGGAAGCACAAACGTTAGTTTAAAGACAACCCTATGGCTCCTACCGGTTTCCGTACCATCGACGTGCAAGTCGATATTATCTATTAGAACATGATCATCTCATACATCCAATATATCACATCACATCGTTGGCCATATCACATCACAAGCATACCTTGCAAAAACAAGTTAGACGTCCTCTAATTTTGTTGTTGCATGTTTTACGTGGTGACCATGGGTATCTAGTAGGATCGCTTCTTACTTACGCAAACACCACAACGGAGATATATGAATTGCTATTTAACCTTATACAAGGACCTCCTCGGTCAAATCCGATTCAACTAAAGTTGGAGAAACTGGCACTTGCCAGTCATCTTTGAGCAACGGGGTTACTCGTAGCGATGAAACCAGTCTCTCGTAAGCGTACGAGTAATGTCGGTCCAAGCCGCTTCAATCCAACAATACCGTGGAATCAAGAAAAGAATAAGGAGGGCAGCAAAACGCACATCACCGCCCACAAAAACTTTTGTGTTCAACTCGAGAAGACATCTACGCATGAACCTAGCTAATGATGCCACTGTTGGGGAACGTCGCATGGGAAACAAAAATTTTCCTACGCGCATGAAGACCTATCATGGTGATGTCCATCTACGAGAGGGGATATTCGATCTACGTACCCTTGTAGATCGTACAACAGAAGCGTTAGTGAACGCGGTTGATGTAGTGGAACGTCCTCACGTCCCTCGATCCGCCCCGCGAACCGTCCCGCGATCAGTCCCACGATCTAGTGCCGAACGGACGGCACCTCCGCGTTCAGCACACGTACAGCTCGACGATGATCTCGGCCTTCTTGATCCAGCAAGAGAGACGGAGAGGTATATGAGTTCTCTGGCAGCGTGACGGCGCTTCGGAGGTTGGTGGTGATCTAATCTCAGCAGGGCTCCGCCCGAGCTCCGCAGAAACGCGATCTAGAGGTAAAACCGTGGAGATATGTGGTCGGGCTGCCGTGGCAAAGTTGTCTCAAATCAGCCCTAAAACCTCCGTATATATAGGGGGAAGAGGGGGAGCCTTGCCTTGGGGTCCAAGGACCCCCAAGGGGGTCGGCCGAGCCAAGGGGGGGAGTCCTCCCCTTCCAAACAGGATCCAACTAGGTTTGGAAGGAGGAGTCCTTCCCCCTTTTCCCACCTCCTCTTTTTTTCTTTTTCTCTTTGATTTTATTCCTATGGCGCATAGGGCCTTCTTAGGCTGTCCAACCAGCCCACTAAGGGCTGGTGCGCCACCCCAAGGCCTATGGGCTTCCCCGGGGTGGGTTGCCCCCCGCCCGGTGAACACCCGGAACCCATTCGTCATTCCCGGTACATTCCGGGTAACTCCAAAACCTTCCGGTAATCAAATGAGGTTATCCTATATATCAATCTTCGTTTCCGGACCATTCTGGAAACCCTCGTGACGTCCGTGATCTCATCCGGGACTCTGAACATCATTCGGTAACCAACCATATAACTCAAATACGCATAAAACAACGTCGAACCTTAAGTGTGCAGACCCTGCGGGTTCGAGAACTATGTAGACATGCCCCGAGTGACTCCTCGGTCAATATCCAATAGCGGGACCTGGATGCCCATATTGGATCCCACATATTCTACGAAGATCTTATCATTTGAACCTCAGTGCCAAGGATTCATATAATCCCGTATGTCATTCCCTTTGTCCTTCGGTATGTTACTTGCCCGAGATTCGATCGTCAGTATCCGCATACCTATTTCAATCTCGTTTACCGGCAAGTCTCTTTACTCGTTTCGTAATACAAGATCCCGCAACTTACACTAAGTCACATTGCTTGCAAGGCTTGTGTGTGATGTTCTATTACCTAGTGGGCCCCGAGAGACCTCTCCGTCACACGGAGTGACAAATCCCAGTCTCGATCCATGCTAACTCAACGAACACCTTCGGAGATACCTGTAGTGCATCTTTATAGTCACCCAGTTACGTTGCGACGTTTGATACACACAAAGCATTCCTCCGGTGTCAGTGAGTTATATGATCTCATGGTCATAGGAACAAATACTTGACACGCAGAAAACAGTAGCAACAAAATGACACGATCAATATGCTGCGTCTATTAGTTTGGGTCTAGTCCATCACGTGATGCTCTTAATGACGTGATCCAGTTATCAAGCAACAACACCTTGTTCATAATCAGAAGACCCTGACTATCTTTGATCAACTGGCTAGCCAACTAGAGGCTTGCTAGGGACAGTGTTTTGTCTATGTATCCACACATGTATATAAGTCTTCATTCAATACAATTATAGCATGGATAATAAACGATTATCTTGATACAAGAATTATAATAATAACTATATTTAGTATTGCCTCTAGGGCATAATTCCAACAATTTTGATGATGTGTATGTTGTTGCTTCTCTTAGTGGTGTCGTGTGAACATCGACTACACGACACTTCGCAATGTTATGGGCCAAAGGGAAGGCATTGTGGAGTAACAAGTAGATGATGGGTTTTGAGAGTGATAGAAGCTTAAACCCCAGATTATGCGTTTCTTCATAAGGGGCTGATTTGGATCCACACGTTTCATACTATGGTTAGAATCAACTAAACATGATGAACATGACTAGATTGTAAATCCCATGTGTCCTCGGGAGCACTTGTTTTAGATAAGACTACTTTGAGGCCCGTCCTTTGCTATAAAAAGTATTGTGCTACCTTGTTGCACACTTGCTACTATTGTTACTTGTCACTTGTTGTGAATTATCTTGCTACAAGACGAACTATCACTATTACCTACAACACTTGTAGAGATTACCTTGCTGAAAATTGCTTGTCATTTCCTTCTGCTCCTCGTTGGGTTCAGCACTCTTACTTATCGAAAAGACTACAATTGATACCTATGCTTGTGGGTCATCAAGACTTTTCCTAGCACCATTGTCGGGAGTGAAGCTCCTTTGGTAAGTGGAATTGGTAAGGAAACATTTTCGGTACATGCTAAAACTTACTATTGCTTGTTACTATGGACGATCACCCTTTGAGTGGCCTGTTCGGGGCATCTTCACCACGAACGGAAGTTGAAAAGGTTTCGCCTCAACCTATTGAAGCTACTAAAAATATTTTTATGAGATTCCTTTGGGTATCCTAGAGAAAGCGGTAGCTAATCCTTATAACGGTACAAGTCATCCTGATTACCACTTGATATATGTCGATGAGGTTTGTGGATTATTTAAGCTTGCAGGCTTACCTAGAGACAAAGTTAAGAAGAAATGTATCCCTTTATATTTGGAGGGAAAATCAATTCTTGAAGATGGAATTTCATCAGAAGTTTTAGCCTATGCATCTTGTTCATCGTGATAGGAAATTTATTTATAATTGTTGGCCTCGTGAAGGAGAAAGCATCACTCATTCTTGGGTAGTGGTAAATATATGATGCACGCCTTCCCTAGTCATGAGCTCTTGAGAGAAATAATTATACAAAAAATTTATGCTCGACTTTCTGATAATGATCTAGTACAACTCAATTCTTCTTCTATTGGTTCTTATATGAAGAAGACTATTGGATTCAAATGAGGTCTTCTCGAAAGAATTAAATGCAACTTTGAAGACTAGGAATTCGACAATGGTAAAGAGCTAGGTATAAAGCTTAAGTTTGATTGTGTTAAGTGTTTTGCATAAATTTAGCAATAAATACGGTCTTGACTCCGAGATAGTAGCTACTTTCTATCAATCATTTGCTACTCATGTTGATCTCCCTAAGGGGAAGTGTCTTAAATATCATCCACCTATTGAAAAATTATTAGAGGAACCCATTAAAGTTAAAGAGGAAGCAATTGTTTATCATGTTGATTCAGTTATACCTACTACTTATATCGTGAAACCACCTTTTCCGGTTAGGATTAGGGAAAATGCTAAAGCTACAACTGTGGTTAATAAAAGTTCCGTTTGAACACCCAAACCTTCTGAACAAATAAACATGGAGCCTAATATTTCTGTAGTTAAAGATATCTTGGTTGATAATTTGATGGGCTTGTTATTTACTTCTGTAGTGAAGCTGCTAGAATTGCAAGGCTTGATAGAAATGAGCAGGACAAGCTAGATAAAAACAAATCAGTTGTTGGCATGTCTGTTCTTTTAGTTAAGATTGGAGATCATTAGTATGATGGGTTATGTGACATGGGTTCTAGTACTAGTGCTATACCTTTTGCCTTCTAGAAATAAATTATGAATGATATAGCATCCTCTGACATTGAAGATATTGATGTCACTATTAAACTTGCAAAGCAAGATACTATTTTGCCACTTGGGATTGTTAGAGATGTTGAAGTAATATGTGGAAAAGTTAAATACCCCACTAAATTCCCAGTACTTGGTTTTGAACAAGATAACTTTTGTCCCATTAGATTTGGTAGACCTTTCTTGAATACTGTTAATAATGAAATTAATTGTGTCATCAAGAAAGTTAAAGTAAGCTTTGGTAATGAATCTAATGAATTAAATTTCTCTAAATTTGGTAGACAACCACATGAGAAGGAGTTATCTAATAAAGATGAAATTATTGGTCTTGCTTGTATTGTTGTGGCTCCTATAAATCCTTTAGAACAATATTTGCTAGACCATGAAAATGATATCCATATGAATGAAAGAAAGGAGATAGATGATATATTCCTTAGACAAGCACCTATCCTGAAACACAACTTGCATGTTGATATCTTAGGTGATCCTTCTCCACCAAAAGAAGATCACTCGTTTGAGTTAAAGACATTACCTGATACTTTCGAATATGATTATCTTGATGAAAAGAAGATACATCATGCTATTATTAGTGGTATCCTTTAAGAGAACAAGGCTGCTGTCGGATATACTCTTGACGATCTTAAGGGCATAAGCCCCACTCGATGTTAGCACAAGGTTATTATGGAACCGGATGCCAAACCTGTTGTTGATCATCAATGCTGCTTAAATCCTAAGATGAAGAAAGTGGTAAGAAATTAAATACTAAAGCTTCTAGAGGCAGGTATAATTTATCCTATTGCTCATAGTAGATGGGTAAGTCATGTTCATTGTGTTCCTAAGAAAGGAGGTATGACTGTTGTTCCTATTGATAAAAATGAGCTTATTCCACAAAGAATAGTAACTGGTTATAGGATGGTAATTGATTTCCAACAATTGAATAAGCTACTAGGGAAAATCATTACCCCTTGCATTTTATTGATCAAATGTTAGAAAGATTATCTAAGCACACACACTTTTTCTTTCTTGATGGATATTCTGGTTTCTCTCAAATACCGGGGTCAACAGAGGACCAAGAGAAACTACTTTCACATGCCCTTTTGGACCTATGCTTATAGACGTATGCCTTTTGGTTTATGTAATGACACCTGCTACCTTTCAAAGATGCATGACTACTATATTCTCTGAGTTTTATGAAAAGATTGTTGAGGTTTTCATTGATGATTTTTCCTTTGGCAGGAGTTATTTTGATGTTTGCTTGAGCAACCTTGATCGAGTTTTGGAGAGATATGAAGAAACTAATATTGTCTTGAATTGGTAGAAGAGCCACTTTATGGTGAATGAAGGTATAGTACTCGGGCATAAAATTTCTAAACGAGGCATCAAAGTAGCCAAAGCTAAAGTTGATACAATGGAGAAAATGCCATGTCCAAAAGATATCAAAGGTATAAGAAGTTTCCTCGGTTATGCTGGTTTTTATAGGCGTTCCATTAAATATTTCTCAATGATTTCTAGGCCACTAACCAATATTATTCAAAAAGATATTCCTTTTGTTTTTGATGATTATTGTGTGGAAGCCTTTTAAATACTTAAAAACTCCTTGATTTCTGCACCTATTGTCCAACCACCCGATTGGAATGTGTCATTCGAAATTATGTGTGATGCTAATGATTATGTCGTTGGTGCTCTTGTAGGGCAAAGAGTAGACAAGAAATTGAATGTTATTCATTATGCTAGTAAAACCCTAGACAATGCTCAGACAAAATTACCCTACGAGTGAGAAGGAATTTTTAGTTGTCATGTTTGCATGTGATAAGTTTACACCTTACATTGTTGATTCCAAAGTTACTATTCACACTCATCATGCTGCTATAAAATACCTTCTGGAAAAGAAAGATGCTAAACCTAGACATATTATGTGGGTGCTTTTACTTCAAGAGTTTGACTTGCATATCGTTGATAGGAAGGGAGCTGAAAACCCTATACCAGATAATTGTCTAGGATGGAAAATGTTCTTGATGACCCACTGCTTATTGATGATAGTTTTCCTAATGAGCAACTTGATGCTATAAACACTTTGTATAGTACTCATTGGTATGGAGTTTATGCTAACTATATTGTCGCTACATATATACTCCCTCTGTTCCTTTATATAAGGTGTATAGATTTTTGAGAACAAAAATCAGTAATATAAGGTGTATTGCGTTGCACCACTCGTTTGGATATTTGTTTTAGGTATTTTATTACATTTCCTTACATCAGGCAAGATCCTCTATTTTCTAATGTCAATTAATCATGTGTAATCTCACCCAAAACTTGTGAAAGTTTCCTTCCATGTGCATTTTGTAATTTCCGTGCCAAAAAATATACACCCTATATTTAGGAACGGAGTGATTACCACCTAATTTCACCTATCAACAAAAGAAAAAAAAATCTTTTATGATTTGTGACATTACTTTTGGGATAACCCACATATTTATAAAGGAGTAGATGGTGTTATTAGACGTAGTGTGCCTAAGCATGAACATGGGCTGATCCTATGGAAGAGACACTCCGAAGCTAACGAAGGACACTATGCTGGTGACAAAACTGCACACAAGGTATTACAATCTGGTTTTTATAGGCCTACTCTTTTTAAAGATGCTCGTAAGTATGTACTTTCCTATGATGAATGTCCAAGAATTGGTAACATTTGTGGACATAAGGAAATGCCTATGAATTATTCACTTGTTATTGAACCATTTGATCTTTGGGGCTTTGATTATATGGGACCATTTCCTTCTTCTAATGGGTATATATTCATATTGTAGTTGATGTTGATTACATTACTAAGTGGGTATAAGATATTCCAACTAGTAGTTCTGATCATAACACTTATATTAAAATGCTTAAAGCTATTATCTTTCCGAGGTTTGGAGTCCTTAGATATTTAATGGGTGATAGTGGTTCACATTTTATTCATGGTGCTTTCCGTAAACTGCTAGGTAAATATGATGTTAACCATAAGATTGCATCACATTATCATCCTCCGTCTAGTGGCCAAGTTGCATTGAACAATCTAGAAATAAAATAATTTTGCTAAAGACTATTAATAGATCTAGAAATAACTGGTCTAAGAAACTGGATGATGCTTTATGGGCTTATAGAACTGCTTATAAAAACCATATGGGAATGCCCCCCTATAAAATGGTGTATAGAAAAGCTTGTCACTTACCTCTTGAGTTATAACGTAAAGCTTATTGGGTAATTAAAGAACTCAACTATGATTTTAAACTTGCTTGGAAAAGAGGCTATTTGATCTTTCTTCATTAGACGAATGGGGGACACAAGCTTATGAAAATGCAAAGTTGTTTAAAGAAAAAGCTAAAAGATGGCATGACAAGATAATCAACAAATGGGAATTCATTGTAGGATACCTGGTTCTTTTGTATAATTCCCGTTTCCGGTTTTTTGCCGATAAGCTTATCTCCAAATGGGAAGGCCCTCATGTCGTTGCGGAGGTCTATCGCTCTGTGGTATACATATTAACAACTTCGAAGGCAAAACCCCGAGGTTGGTAAATGGGTAAACAATTAAACACTATATGTCACATATTCCCCTTATTGTTGAAACTAACATTATCCAAGTCATGACACATGGAGAACACATAAGAGAGACCTTCTGAAACACCCCAGAACGGTGAAAAAGGGTAGGTATGTGATACGGTAAGTAAACGAACTCCAAAAATTTCAAAAAAATATTTTATGTTGGTTTTGATATTTTTAGAAAAATTCCAAAAATTAAAAGGAGTTAGGGGGACCAACGAGGGGACCACGAGCCAACACGGCAGGACCACCCCCCTAGGCGCGCCGTGTTTCCTCGTGGGGCCCTCGTGTGCCTCCCGAACTCCGTTTTCTTCTTGGATGCGTATTCTAACCTAGAAAAATACCATTGTATATACTACCTAATGTTTTGACCACCGCATCGCGAGTTTCTCCTTTGTTCTTGTTTCGGGTTGTTTTCCTCGCAGATTTGAAGCAATATGTCATCACAAGATTCGGAAGGGGAAAGCTACGTTTCAGATCTCATTACCAACCCTCAAGTCTATGGGGATGTGGATCCTTATGGGTGGACAATAGAGGAAGACGTAGAGGCTGATCTAAAATGAATTGAGCCCGCAAGTGATTGTTGGAAATATGCCCTAGAGGCGATAATAAATTAGTTATTATTATATTTCCTTGTTCATGATAATCGTTTATTATCCATGCTAGAATTGTATTGATTGGAAACGCACATACATGTGTGGATACATAAACAACACACTGTCCCAAGTGAGCCTCTAAGGACTGGCTCTTTGATCAAAGATGGTCAAGGTTTCCTGGCCATAGACATGAGTTGTCATTTGATAACGGGATCACATTACTAGGAGAACGATATGATGGACAAGACCCAAACTATGAACGTAGCATATGATCTTGTCAGTTTATTGCTCGCTTCCATACAAAGGAGCAGAAGGATTTTTATGAGTTTGTGCTTTTGGACAAGAGTCTAGTTGTCAACGATATGAGGTATGTAGGTGAGGACTACATCAAGCAGTACAAGAATACTTCCCTCATGTGCAAGAAAACTTCACAACCATAGACATTGCAGATTTTGTTGGCAGAAAGATGACAACATGGAACGACGAGATGATCATGCAATTCTACTCCACAACTCACTTTTATCCTAATGGTAGAATTATATGGATGATTGAAGGCAACATGTACCAATCCAAAGTTGAAGAGTGGGCTACCATCTTAGGAGCCCCAGAGGTACAAGAGAGAGACATGGATGTTTATACCGAGGCTAAGATGAACCACAACTCAATGGCCAACATGTATAACCCGGTGCCAAAGCAATACCAGAAGACCCACGAGTTAGGCTTTGTCTAGTTTTTGCAAGGACTACCCACCACCAACACCATAATGAGGTACACCTTGATGCCTAAATCAGGTGATGATAAGATGATCTGGGGGTACTCCATAAACATGCTGCACCATGTAGACACCCACACCAGGATGAGGGTCATGGACCTAATTGTAGAGACAATCAGAAGGACCGCTACTAATCAGAAGAGGTCTTGCACATATGCACCATACGTTTAGATGTTGATCAACTCCAAGTTTGGGAAGATTGTGTATCTACTTGATCGTCAACACCTGCCACTCAAGCCAGATTTTGAAGACAATGAAGTGGTGATGGATCCGAGTCATCATACTTCACCTACTACACATGCAGAGATACGTGCTGAGGTAGAGGCAGCGGCAGCCAGAGCATCTAGTACTCGAGCAATGAGATCCAAAGGGGATAACATGGCATTTCTTATCAGCAGCATACAAGGGATGGAGAACAACAACACTGGTATCTTCCTGAATCACAAGAGTCTCGAGAGGATTGTGGAAACCCAATTCCATGACCTGGATTTCAAGGTGACTTTGCTGACAACTACTACCAATCAGTTGAAGCATGAAGTTGATGTAGTGCACACTCCCAGCTCTAGAAGTGATGATCATGATTCGTCTCTTCAGACTTCCACCCAGTCCAGGACCCAGGCGATATCGGCAGCTGTGACAGTTCCAGAGTCCAGACCGTCTTCGTCGGCTCAAGCATGTGCTCCATCAGCTCCACCAGCTCCACCAGCTCCTGCACCTCCAGTGTCTAGACCATCACCTCAGCAGACATCACCTGAATCCTTCACCGGCGCTCTCCTGTCGACTCCATCAACTGCTACCGGAGGAGATCGCTCCCAGAGCAACGCATAGTTCTATATCTTTGAACTTTTTGGTAACTTATTGCCAAAGGGGAGGAGTGTATAGATCAATAGGGCTTCGAGAGAGAGAGAGAGAGAGAGAGAGAGAGAGCATGTTGTTTTTGTTGATCTGTTTGGTATTCTAAAACATTTGGTTCTTTTGGATGTCCTAAACTTTATCGTGTTTGATCATACTCTTTGAGTGTTGATGCTACTAATTCATATCCTTGAGCTATGTATATGATGATCATTCACTAATTTGATTGGTGTTATGTGCATTACTATTCATTCATATCATTTATGCGCACCACCAAGATGTATGTGACACGAAAGAGTGACCCATGATCCAAATCGATTGTGCATTTCCATTCAAACACAAATTTAAAATAATGCACAAATTTGTGGGAGCTCTTTCTTTTCACATACTTCTCAAAGGACGATGTTATACATTTATTATATCTTATGTCCAAGCTTTGATCTATATGTTGTCAGCAATTACCAAAAAGGGGGAGATTGAAAGCACAACTTCTCCCTAAGGTGGTTTTGGTAATTAATAACAACACATGTGTCATTGATCTAATGATTCCATCTAGTATATTTCAGGAATAGTTCAATGATGCATTGGTTAAGCATTGTGAGGAGAACCCCTAGATGCAAGGAACATCTATTGGCAACAAGCTCGAAGACTCTATATTTTATATTTTGTGAGAAATCACATTTGAGTCCATAGGAAAGCTAATATTATTAAAAGGGGATGAGGTGACTATGATGATCTGGTTGCTCGAGTGCTTAGAGTTAGCCACCAAAAATACCCATGAAATTCTCCCACAAATATTCTATCCAAATCCTAAATATACAAAATTCCGTGCCACCAACTTTATCCATTCGGCCCTATCGAGTTTTACACCACACATATCCCATGCCAAACCCTAGAGTCTCGGTACCACCAAGTTCCATTTTGGTGCAACCAAAATCAGTGCGCTGGCTCTGTTAAACAACTTCTTAAAATTGAAATTTCTTATTTTTGAGAATTGGTCCCACCGAGTTGAGGAAATTGACTAGGCCACCCAAAATTGGTACTACTGAGATTCATATATCAGTCTCATCGAAAAGGCAAAAGTTGCCACATTTTTCACTAGTTGGTGCCATCGAGTTTTGCTTTGGTTTCACCGAGTTGGGAAATAATGTTGTAATGATTGGATTTTTGGAGATGCACATATATAACCCGCCACCACCTGTCATGCGCAAAGGAAGCACTCAGAACGACCCAACACTTGTCATATCAATTTTTCTGAGATGGAGCCACCTACTCATGTGTTGAGATAAATATAATCCATTCCTACCATATGAATCTTGATTTCTAGCCTCTCCAAGTTGATTTCCCCCCCGTCAATCTCTTCTACCCAAGCCATATCTATGAGAGAGTGATTGAGTGTTAAGGAGATATCTTTTGAAGCACAAGAGCAAGGAATTCATCATACTGCTGCATCTATTACCTTTAGGAGAGTGATGTCTCCTAGATTGGTTAGGTGTCGCTTGGGAGCCTTCTACTTCATGTTGTGGAGTTGAACCAAGAAGTTTGTAAGTGCAAGGAGATCGCCTACTTCGTGAAGATCTACCTCGAATTAGGCTAGTCCTTCGTGGACGTAAGCCGTGATGGAATAGACGAGGTCGCTTCTCCGTGGATGCTTCGTGGGTTGATCCTCTCATGACTCGCGCTGACATTACCCTCCATGGTTTCAAGTCTACATCAACATGAACATACGATAGAACCACCTATCAGAACCACGTCAATAATCGTCGTGTCAATCTTTGCGTTTGATCTTCCTATCCCTACCCTCTATTTACATGTGCATGTCTTTACTTCCCGTTGCTATATACTGATAGACTTGCATGTGTAGGCTGTGCTTGACTTTCTATAATTGCTAAAACTTGCCCACAACTAAAATTGGTAAAAGGCTAAGTTCTTATTTGATGAAGTAGTCTAAACACTGCCCCTCTAGACATACTTCAGATCCTACACTGGCTAACAAGGGTTGTTGCAACTCGAGGAAGTGCGGGGACATCGCGGCTAGGCACGGCGACGGTGAGCATGCGGGCGTGAAGGTTGTGAAGTGAGCTGCTGCAGCAGGGCACGGTAGAGTTCAAGCGCGCGGACACGATGAATGTGGGGCGAGCTACATGAGGCTACGTGGCGCGCCGGGGTGCAGAAAAAACGGGCGAGACAAGGCTTGACAAGCTCCCTCGCCTCGTTGTTAGCTAGCTAGCTAGCAAGCCGGCTTGCTAGCTAGCTAGCCGCCGCCGCTGTGTGTTGCTAGGCATGGTGGCACTCGAGCGACTACGGATGAGTGGTTCGGTTTGATAGCCGCGCCATGGAACAAGGTGAGTCGGGACTAGCTCACCTTCGTCAAGGAGCTCGTTGTCCTCTGCAGAGAAGAGCCAAGCCTCGCGCCAGCGTTCGGGCTCCTCCGCAACATGGCCTCGTTTCGCCTTGTGCGGGCCGATGTGCTATAGTTTAAGTGTAGACGTTAAGTCTTAATCACCATGCGAGCCAGATTACCAAACAACGGGTTTAATTTGGTTTTGAGTGACAAGACTGCGGGCAACCAAACAACACGTAAATGATGTTTTTAGCTTGTATTCTTTTAACTAGTCTCCATTCAGCCTGATTTGTTTTTTCGATGCAACCACCCAAAAAACCGTGCACGTCCTAATTGTACAAAACACATGCGAGTTGTTATGTAAGCTTTTATGAAAATTTTCTCAAGTTTGATTGCTTATATTTTTATTAATTATCACACACTAGACATGGACATATCTGATGCAATTATGAAAGAAGAAGGTGAGAGTGCGTACTTGTCACTATATGAATGAAACCAAGTTCAATACATTTTTTGTTTCGTAAGAATGCACGAGCATTCAACTAGTATTCATAGAATGAGTATGAACTTATTTTCACGCATATTATGCTTTAGCATTCTTATGCATTTAATACTTTCAATTTTTTCTATCAATATGTTTCCGTTGTAATACGTGTCTGATTTATATCATAAGGATTATAGTATAAGTTATGTACATACTGATCTGACAAACTGAAAAGATAACAGAATGCTAGTGTTTACACAAAGGAACACCATTCAAAAACCAAAAAATGCAATGAAGATAGAATAATGTTTTCAACTTGACACCAGTGCTCATCACATGCCTCTCGCGTCACCATAGTAGCCACCAAAGGAAAAATAAATAACGGATCACCTCCTCACCCGAGCACGACGCGGCTCCATTGCTGATATGCAGCTTTGTGGACCTGTAAGGTGGATCATCAAAGGTGAAATCATTACAATTGAACGAATCAGATCGGGGCAACATCCCAGATTTGGCATCCGTGCATGACTAAGACGTTGGAGGAGGAAATCATACCTACCATCCACAAACCACGACCAACACATGATCCATCATATTCCAGATGTCGTTGATGCATACCACAATCTACATCCACTCCTAGACTACCTGCCAAGCCTCCGTCCCGATGCTGGAGCAAACATCGTTGCAATGATGGAGCACGAGATCACATGTCCAACATGAAGATGTCGTCGTCATCACACCATCCTTGCTTGAGCACAATGATTTTCAAATCTATCCCCAATCATAGGACTGATGGCCACATCAGCAAAGGATCCAAAAAACTTTTATTCACTGTCACCATCATCGCCCGTAAAGCTGAGTCGATGACAACCTAAAGACATAAACTATGAGAGGCTAAAAATGATCCACACGCGTGGATCCGATGACTATTTGACCACCGATGATCAAGATAGCTGTCGAATGAGAGTCGCCGAAGTACGGCGATGGAAGAATGAACTCTCCTTACGGCGGCTAGGGTTCCAGCCTTGAGGGACCGAGAGAACAACGATTTGAAGATCCTCGGTTTTGTCAAGTTAGAGCATCTCATCGGTCATGCCTCAAATAATACATTCTACATACGAATACCTCAAATTAGAAACCTCAAATCCATACTATTACATGAAACATAAACCTAATACTAAGCGGAGCTCGTCCGGCTTCGTTGTGCCGATGTCCGTCGGTTGGATGCGTATGTCATAGTGTTGGTCCAATCGCCAACGAGGTAGAGTAGGACATGGTACACTAGCCGACTCAAGGGAGTCGAAGTGCCGCTATCTCCCATGCCTTAATCTTCCTCGTTGGAGCCCGTAACCCAGACGGTGCTAGTTGATGTGAGGTCGATGATGGATTCTTCCTCGGAAGAGCCGACGTCCACCATAACGCGGTTGCGTCGACCGCACTCGTGCACCCTAGGGGGCGTCGGAGAGTGTGACTCTGCCTCTAACATCCAATTCCCGCTTCCTCGCCCGACGGGCACAGGGCGCCATGCTTCATGCTCGGTGTGCCAATGGAGGGATTGCGCTTCCGCCATGGCGTTCGGACGCGAGACGGACCACACTGCCTCCGGAGGCAGCAACGCGGTATCCAACCATCAATTGTGCGGACGCAATGGATTACTGGCATTGCAAGTCTGAGTGTCGCTGTTGTTCAGCCACCTTCGAGGAGTGACGGAGCGCAAGCCGGACGGCCATCTCCTCCTCGGAGACAAATATATGTGGGGTAGATGCGGGACAACGCGGGCTAGTACGGGCCAGGCGGACGTGCCCAGGCTTCCCCATATTTGGGCTGAAAATGGGGGTGTCGGTCAGCCCTAGCATTTGAGGCCGGTTTGAGGGCCCCGTCTAGATTGAATTTTTATGACCGCTTAGTGACCTGGCGGCCTGATCAAGCGTTTGAGGAGGGTTTGTGAGTGTATGATGATGGAATTGCATGATGTATTGATCAGCTGCTATCGCACGTATATATGATGTACAAGGTGGGCCACGATGTCAACTATACAAAACTAGGAGGTGGGCCAAATACACAATATGCACATAACACATATACTCAACACCCCCCCCCCCCCCGCAGTCAAAGCGTTGCCCTTGCATATGCAATGACTGGAATGTAACTCCTCGAAGGACACTGTGGGCAAGCCTTTGGTCATGATATCTGTAAATTGTTGGGACGTGGGAACGTGAAGAACACGAACGTGGATGAGGGTGACCTGATCTGGAACAAAATGAATATCAAACTCAATGTGCTTGGTGCGGCGATGATGGACCGGGTTGGCGGAGAGGTATACCGCCGAGACATTGTCGAAGTAGACCATCTCACCTTGGTGACCGGGCTCGAGACCTCAAGAAGGAGTTGACAAAGCCAGGAGCACTGAGTGACAACATTCTCCACGACGCGATACTCAACCTCAGCGCTGGACCGGGAGACTGTAGGCGGTCGCTTGGACAACCAAGAGATAAGTGACGGACCAAGGTAAACACAGTAACCCGAAGTGGATCGTTATGTGTCAAGGAAGTCAGCCCGCTCAGCATTGGTGTAGGCGGTGATATCGGTGGAGGCGGAGGCGAACAACGTGATGCCCAAGTCCACAGAACGACGGATGTAGCGGAGGATCTGCTTGATGGAGCCACAGTGTACATCGCAAGGAGCATGCATATGAAGACAAACCTGCTCAACGGTGCATTGGGTCTCTGGTCGAGTCACAATAAGGTACTGCAGAGCTCCAACAAGAGAGCGATAGAGCGGAGCATCCTGAACAGGAGAACCATCAATGGCCGAGAGCTTGGCCTTCGTGTGGATAGGCGTGGCCGCGGGTTTGCAATTAAGCATCCGAGTGCGGTCAAGAAGCTCATGAGCGTACTTCCGCTGATGAATAAAGAAACCATCAGGATGACGCACCACCTCAACACCGAGGAAGTAGTGAAAATGACACAAGTCCTTGACGGCGAAGTCAGCACAATTAGTGAGCTGACTGATAAGTCCAAGCGTGCAGGCTATCTGAATGATGTCGTCGAAGTAGAGGAGAAGATATGCAGTATCGGCACCCTGGTGATAGACAAATAGCAAAGCATCAAAACATGTAGAGCGAAAACCGAGTTGATGAAGAAATCTCGCGATGCGCTGGTTGCAGGCGCGGGGAGCTTGTTTGAGACCGTAAAATGAGTGCGAGAGCAGGCACACGTGATCTGGAGATGTCGGATGAACAAACCTCGTAGGATGCTGAAAAAATACCTACTCTTGAAGCTATATCGTGGAGGAAGGTGTTGGAGATGTCCATCTGATGAATAGGTGATACGTCTCCAACGTATCTATAATTTTTTATGGTTCCATGTTATTATCTTGTCAACTTTGGATGTTTTGTATGCATGAATATGCTATTTTATATATTTTTGGGGACTAACCTATTAACTCAGTTCCAAGTGCCAGTTTCTATTTTTTTCCGTGTTTTTGACCTTTTTCAGAGAGGAATATTAAATGGAGTCCAAAAGGAATAAAACCTAGGGAATGATTTTTTCCGTAACAGAAGATACGCAGGGAACTTGAGAACCAAGGCAAAGGACCCCGGGGGAGGTCACAAGCCCCCTAGCCGCGGCCTGGGGGGCACCTACCAAGCTTGTGGGCCCCACGTGGCTCCTTTGCCCTACTTCTTTCACCTAAAAATTGCCTAAAAATCCAGAACCACCAGAGAGAGCCACGAAAATACTTTTCCGCCGCCGCAAGCTTCTGTCTCCGCAAGATCCCATCTGGGGACCGTTCTGGAGCCCTGCCGGAGGGGGATTTGGACAGGGAGGGCTTCTTCATCAACACCATTGCCTCTCCGATGATGCATGAGTAGTTCACCACAGACCTTCGGGTCCATAGCTAGTAGCTAGATGGCTTCTTCTCTCTCTTGGATCTTCAATACAAAGTTCTCCATGATCTTCATGGAGATCTCTCCGATGTAACCTTTTTTGCGGTGTGTTTGTCGAGATCCGATGAATTGTGGATTTATGATTAGATTATCTATGAATATTACTTGAGTCTCCTCTGATCTCTTATATGCATGATTTCATATCCTATTAATTCTCTTCGAGTTGTGGGTTCCGTTTGGCCAACTTGATCTGTAATTCTTGCAATGGGAGAAGTGCTTGGTTTTGGGTCCATACCGTGTGGTGTCCTCACCCAGTGACAGAAGGGATAGCGAGGCACGCATCACGTTGTTGCCATCAAGGGTAAAAAGATGGGGTTTATATCTATTGCATTAATCTATCCCTCTACATCATGTCATCTTGCTTAAGGCGTTACTCCGTTTGTTATGAACTCAATACACGAGATGCATGCTGGAGAGCGGTCGATGTGTGGAGTAATAGTAGTAGATGCAGAAAGTATCGGTCTACTTGTCTCGGACGTGATGCCTATATATATGATCATTGCCTTAGATATCATCATGACTTTGCGCGATTCTATCAATTGCTCGACAGTAATTCGTTGACCCACCGTAATACTTGTTATCATGAGAGAAGCCTCTTGTGAACACTATGGCCCCCAGGTCTACCTCACATTCTATTTTCAGCTCCACAAATTTACTTTGTTGCAATTTTCACCTTCAGATCTCACCTTGCAAATAATCATGAAGGGATTGACAACCCCTTTATAGCGTTGGGTGCAAGTTTGTTTGTTTTGGCACAGGTACATTGGTGCGTCATCCTGATGCTCCTACTGGATTGATACCTTGGTTCTCAAACTGAGGGAAATACTTACTGCTGCTGTGCTGCATCACCCTTTCCTCTTCAAGGAAAAAACCAACGCAAGCTCAAGAGGTAGCATGAAGAATTTCTTGCGCCGTATCCGGGGAGGAGGATCAAGTCAAGAATAGTCTCCCGTCAACGTGCCAATTTCTGGCGCCGTTGTCGGGGAGTATTCAAAGTGAAGCTTATCCAAGTAACTATCGCAAACTTATCTCTTGCATTTATATTATTTGCCTTTTGCCTCTCGTTTTCCTCTCCCCCACTTCTGAAGAAACAAAATTTACAAAAATATTTGCCTTTTTCTTTTTCCTTTCCTTTGCTTGTGTGCTATGTGCCTTCAATATGCTTGCATCTTCGCTTGCTGAAAATCTATTGATATGGATCCTCATCCACTTGCTAATCTCTTTAAGAGATCCAATTATGTTGAACCAATTGCTAGTGAGTTGAGTGCACATGACTATCTTTATGAAGTTTTGCTTGAGATGCGTGAATCTGAAAATTGTGATGAAGAAATTAATGAAGTGATTCACGAGGGCTCCTTGAATGAAAAGCATGATTGGAATGGTTTCAGTATGAATTCTATTAATGTCAATCATGCTAAAAATATGCAAAACCCTAAGCTTGGGGATGCTAGTTTTGCTATGTCCACTACTTGCTGCAATGATCATGATTGGGGTAATGTTTTTTCTTATGATCATGAAAATTTGTTTAAGCCTCATGATGAATATGATATTTGCAATAATACTGAAAGTGGTTTTGGAGAAGTCATGACTTTAGTTGATGATAATCCCACTATTTTTGAAGAGCGTCGACTTTGCATGCATGTGGATCATGAAAAGAATATCCTATGTGATAGCTATATTGTTGAACTTGAATATGATCTCACATGTAATTGTTATGAGAGCGGAAAATATTGTGGTAGAAACTTTCATATCACTAAATCACCTCTCGTTATGTTGAGATTGCTATTGTCTCTTTCTTCTTCCTTGCATATGGTCGTTATTGCTTGTCTTGATAATTTGTTTTCCTATAAAATGCCTATGCATAGGAAGTAGTCTAGACTTAGATGTGATTTTCACATGCTTTATGATGCTCTCATTGTGCTTCAATTCTTGTCTTTTATGTGAGCATCATTGAATTATCAATGCCTAGCTAAGGGCGTTAAACAATAGCGCTTGTTGGGAGGCAACCCAATGAATTTATCTTTGCTTTTTGCTTTCTATTTTGTTGTGTCCACGCCATCATAATTCTGTTATGATTGTGTTTTTTATGTTTCTTTTTTGCGTTTGTGCCAAGTAGAACCTTTATGATCAGTTTTGGTGATGGTTGTTTGATCGTGTTGAAAAAGAGAGAAACTTTGCGCTCACAAAATTATTTTTCATTCCTATTAAGATCTTTTGAGTTGATTCTTATTGCTGATGGTTGATATACAAATTTCCCTAATTGTCGTAATTTTTCAGAATTGTTTGGATACCATAAGTATACGAAGTATACAGATTGCTACAGACTAGCCTGTTTTTGACAAATTCTATTTTTGTTGTGTTGATTGCTTATCTTGATAAAACCATGGATAGTATCGGGGGGTACTAGCCATGGAAAAGTGAGAATACAGTAATATAACATCAATCTAAATAGGAATCAAGATTATTACAGTACCTAAAGAGTGGTGGTTTGTTTTCTTGTGCTAATTATATCACGAGTTTCTGTTTAAATTTTGTGTTGTGAAGTTTTCAAGTTTTGGGTGATGTTCTCGTGGACAATGGGATAAAGAGTGGAAAGATCTCAAGCTTGGGGATGCCCAAGGCATCCCAAGCCAAATTCAAGGACTCCGAAAAGCCTAAGCTTGGGGATGCCCCGGGAAGGCATCCCCTCTTTCGTCTTCAATCCATCGGTAACGTTACTTGGAGCTATATTTTTATTCACCACATGATTAGTGTTTTTCTTGGAGCATCATGTATTATAGGAGTCTTTTCTTTTTGTTTTGTCACAGTCATCCTTTCTGCACACCTATTCGAGAGGGACATGCACTCATCGTTAATTTGCTAGAATACTCATTGAGCTTCATTTATATCTTTTGAGTTAGGCAATTTAGCTCAGATGTGCTTCACTTATATATTTTGAGCTAGATAACTTTGCTCTAGTGCTTCACTTAGATCTTTTTAGAGCACGACGGTGTCATATTTTGGAGAAATAAGAACTCTCGATCTTCACTTATATCTTTTTGAGAATTCTCTCTCTTAGTAACTTGGTGATTGGCGTGTGCTATTAAAGGTAGTCCTAAAGATGATAGGCATCCAAAGAGGATATAATAAAAACTTCTATATTCATGAGCATTGATTAGTAAAGAGAAGTTTGATTTCTCTGAATTAGTTTTGAGATATGGATATGGTAATATTAGAGTTATGTTAGTAGGGTGTTGTGAATCTAGAAATACTAGTGTTGAAGTTAGTGATGCCCGTAGCATGCACGTATGGTGAACCGCTATGTTAGGAAGTCAGAGCATAATTGATTTATTGATTGTCATCCTTTGTGTGGCGGTCGGGATCGCGCGATGGTTAACACCTACCAACCCTTCCCCTAGGAGTATGCGTTTAGCACTTTGTTTCGATTACTAATAAAACTTTCGCAATAAGTATATGAGTTCTGCATGACTAATGTGAGTCCATGGTATAGATGCACTTTCACCTTCCACCATTGCTAGGCTCTCTAGTGCCGCGCAACTTTCGCCGGTGCACAAACCCACCATACACCTCCCTCAAAACAGCCACCATACCTACCTATTATGGCATTTTCATAGTCATTCCGAGATATATTGCCATGCAACTCCCAGCGTTCCGTCTCATGACATGTGCCATCACTTTCATATTGCCATTGCATGATCGTAAGATAGCTAGCAAGATGTTTCAACGTCATACGCTAAGCTAGATTGTTGCGCATCCCGGTACACTGCCGGAGGCATTTCCTAAAGAGTCATCATTGCTCTAAGTGTTGAGTTGTAAGTAAATAAAAGTGTGATGATCATCATTATTAGAGCATTGTCCCATGTGAGGGGAAAAAAGAGGCCAAAGATATCCACCAAAAAAATGAAAAAAGAGAGGCCGAAGAGCCCAAACAAAAAAAGAGAGAAAAAGAGAGAAGGGACAATGCTACTATCTTTTTCCACACTTGTGCTTCAAAATAGCACCATGTTCTTCATGATAGAGAGTCTCTCGTTTCGTCACCTCCTTATACTAGTGGGAACTATCATTATATAACTTGGCTTGTATATTCCAATGATGGGCTTCCTCAAAATTCCCCTAGGTCTTTGTGAGCAAGCAAGTTGGGTGCACACCCACTAGTTTTCCTTTTGAGCTTTCACACACTTATAGCTCTAGTGCATCCGTTGCATGGTACTCCCTACTCATTCACATTGATATCTATTGGTGGGCGTGTCCATAGCCCGTTGATATGCCGAGTCAATGTGACCATCTCCTCCTTTTTGCCTCACAACCTCCACCACACTTTATTCCACCTATAGTGCTATATCCATGGCTCACGCTCATGTATTGCATGAGAGTTGAAAAGGTTTGAGAAAGTAAGAGTGCGAAAACAATTACTTGGCCAATATCGGGGTTGTGCATGATTTAAATTTGTTATGTGGGGATAATGGAGCATAGCCAGACTATATGATTTTGTAGGGATAACTTTCTTTGGCCTTGTTATTTCAAAAGTTCATGATCACTTTGCTAGTATGCTTGAAGTACTATTATTTTCATGTCAATAGTAAACTATTGGTTTGAATATTATGAATCTGAACATTCATGCCACAAGAAAGAAGTTGCAAAGGACAAATATGTTAGGTAGCATTCCACATCAAAAATTCAGTCTTTATCACTTCCTTACTCGAGGACGAGCATGAGTTAAGCTTCGGGATGCTTGATACGTCTCCAACGTATCTATAATTTTTTATGGTTCCATGCTACTATCTTGTCAACTTTGGATGTTTTGTATGCATGAATATGCTATTTTATATATTTTTTGTGACTAACCTATTAACTCAGTGCCAAGTGCCAGTTTCTATTTTTTCCGTGTTTTTGACCTTTTTCAAAGAGGAATATTAAATGGAGTCCAAACGGAATAAAACCTGCGGAATGTTTTTTTTCCGTAACAGAAGATACGCAGGGAACTTGAGAACCAATGCAAAGGTCCCCGGGGGAGGTCACAAGCCCCGTAGCCGCAGCCTGGGGGCCCCCTACCAGGCTTGTGGGCCCCACATGGCTCCTTTGCCCTACTTCTTTCGCCTATAAATTCCCTAAAAATCCAGAACCACCAGAGAGAGCCACGAAAATACTTTTCCGCCGCCGCAAGCTTCTGTCTCCGCAAGATCCCATCTGGGTACTGATGACCCACAAGTATAGGGGATCAATCCTAGGCCTTTCGATAAGTAAGAGTGTCGAACCCAACGAGGAGCAGAAGGCTTTGATAAACGGTTTTCAGCAAGGTAATAACTGCAAGCACTGAAATTAGCGGTAACAAGTGATGGTGTAGTGAGGTGAAACGTAGCACGTGAAAAGTAACAAGTAACAAGTAACAAGTAATAGCAACGATGCTGCAAAGTGGCCCAATCCCTTTTGTATCAAGGGACAAGCCTGAACAAAGTCTTATAGGAAGTAAAGCGCTCCCGAGGACACATGGGAAATCTGTCAAGCTAATTGTCATCATGTTTACATGGTTCGCGTTCGTTACTTTGATAGTTTGATATGTGGGTGGACCGGCGCTTGGGTACTGCCCTTACTTGGACAAGCATCCCACTTATGATTAACCCCTCTCGCAAGGATCCGCAACTACAAAAGAAGAATTAAGACAACGTCTAACCATAGCATTAAACTAGTGGATCCAAATCAGCCCCTTACGAAGCAACGCATAGACTGGGGTTTAAGCTTGTGTCACTCTAGCAACCCATCATCTACTTACTACTCCCCATTGCCTTCCTCTAGGCCCAAATATGGTAAAGTGTTATGTAGTCGACGTTCACATAACACCACTAGAGGAAAAAACAACATACAAGATATCAAAATACCGAACGAATACCAAATTCACATGACTATTAATAGCAAGACTTATCCCATGTCCTCAGGAACAAAAGTAACTATTCATGACCAGAGAAGTAATGAATATCATAATGGATATGAACATATAATCTTCCACCAAGTAAACGAACTAGCATCAACTACAAAGAGTAATCAACACTACTAGCAACCTTACGGGTACCAATCGGTGTTGCGAGACAGCGATTAGTTACAAGAGATAGACTAGGGTTTGGATAGGAGATGGTGCTGATGAAGATGTTGATGGAGATGACTCCCCTCCGACGAGAGGAGTGTTGGTGATGACGATGGCGACGATTTCCCCCTTCGGGAGGGAAGTTTCCCTGGCAGGATCGTCCTGCCGGAGCTCTAGATTGGTTCTGCTCAAGTTCCGCCTCGTGGCGGCGGCGCCTCCTCGAAAAAGCTCCGCCTTGATTTTTTTCCGGACGAAACCCTTCATATACAAGAAGAGGGGGACCAGTGGGCCACCAGGGTGCCCACAAGCCCTGTAGCCGCGGCCAGGGGGGCAGGCCGCGGCTACCAGGCTTGTGGGCCTGTGGCAGCTCCCCTCTGGCACTTCTTTCGCCCAGTATTTTTTATATATTCCCAAAACATTCCGTGTTGATTTTTTGGGCATTTGGAGTTGCGCAGAATAGAGGACTTAGACTTTCTCCTTTTTCAGTCCAGAATTGCAGCTGCCGGTATTCTCCCTCTTCAAATAAACCATGCAAAATAAGAGAGAAAAGGCATAAGTATTGTACCACAAAGTATAATAACAGTCCATAAAGCGATAAATATCAACATGAAAGCATGATGCCAAATGGACGTATCAGGGACCGTTGTAGTGCCCTGCCGGAGGGGGATTCGGAGATGGAGGGCTTCTTCATCAACACCATTGCCTCTCCGATGATGCGTGAGTAGTTCACCACAGACATTCAGGTCCATAGCTAGTAGCTAGATGGCTTCTTCTCTCTCTTGGATCTTCAATACAAAGTTCTCCATGATCTTCACGGAGATCTATCCGATGTAACCTTCTTTTGCGATGTGTTTGTCGAGATCCGATGAATTGTGGATTTATGATCAGATTACCTATGAATATTATTTGAGTCTCCTCTGATCTCTTATATGCATGATTTCGTATCCTTGTAATTCTCTTCGACTTGTGGGTCTCGTTTGTTCAACTTGATCTATAATTCTTGCAATGGGCGAAGTGCTTGGTTTTGGGTTCATACCGTGCGGTGTCCTCACCCAGTGACAGATGGGGTAGCGAGGCATGCATCATGTTGTTTCCATCAAGGGTAAAAAGAAGGGGGTTATATCTATTGCATGAATACATCCCTCTACATCATGTCATCTTGCTTAAGGCGTTACTCTGTTTGTTATGAACTCAATACACTAGATGCATGCTGGATAGCTCCACAAAATTACTTTGTTGCACTTTTCACCTTTAGATCTCACCTTGCAAGTAATCGTGAAGGGATTGACAACCCCTTTATAGCGTTGGGTGCAAGTTTTTTTGTTTTTGCACAGGTACATTGGTGCCTCATCTTGATACTCCTACTGGATTGATACCTTGGTTCTCAAACTGAGGGAAATACTTACTGCTGCTGTGCTACATCACCCTTTCCTCTTCAAGGGAAAAACCAACGCAAGCTCAAGAGGTAGCAATAGGCCAGGCACGAGAGACCGCAAGCTAGAGAACGATGCGGATCGTGCCGGGCTTGATGACCGGAGCGAAGGTGTCGGTGAAGTCGACGCCCGCACGCTGGTAGAAGCCACGAACAACCCAACACGTCTTGTAGCGATTGAGGGTACCGACAGGGCGGAGCTTGTGCTTGAAGACCCACTTCCCAATAATCATGTTAGCGTGTCGGGGTCAGGGAACAAGCTACCAAGTCCGGTTCCGCTACAAGGCATCAAACTCCTCGTGCATCGCATGCACCTAGAGTGGAACACGAAGAGCAGCTCGCATAGAGGATGGGAAGGGTGATGGCGTAGAGGTGGACCTCGTGCAGACGTACTCATCCAAAGTGTACCGCGAGCTCGGACTAAGGATACCCATATGGGCGCGAGTGACCGGACCAAACGGAGGACCGGCCGGACCATCCACAGCTGGGGCCGACGTGTCAGCCGACGACGGTGCTGTGGGTGCGGGCGACGTTGGCGCTGGAGGTGCATCGGGCAACGTCGGTGATGCACGTGCGGGCGAGGCCGCAGGTGGTGTTGCACGTGCAGTGGGCGACACTGATGCTGTAGGTGTGGGCGGGGTTGCAGATAGTGCAGGAGGCGCCAGGGAGCCCAAGGTGGTGTTGGGAAGCACAACGCCCGAGCCCGAAGAGGCCACAGCCGGCGAGCTGGGGTGCGGCACGAAGCCAGAGGGTGGGCCAAGGGTCGCGCGCGAGCGTCCTGGTGGTGGGTCGAGGACCCGGTGCCATCAACATCTAGTGATGAAGAAGTGGCCGAAGGCACCTGCTGAAACGGAAACACACACTCGTCATGGAAACGTGCCGGGTGTCGTGGGAACGAACCTGACAGTAGAGGTGAGGGGTACGAAAGGAGAGGACATAGTCCTAGCTACGACAAGCTTGTACAAACGATGTATGAGTTTAGGCCCCTCTCGTGGAGGTAACAACCCTACATCTCAGTGCTCTGGAGCTCTTGTCATGTGGAATCTGTGTATTGCAGGGTGTCCGAACCCTTGTGCCAGAGTGGAGGGGTGGCTTATAAAGAGTGCGCTACCCCTCATCTAGTTCAGGCAACCAAGGGTCTGATTAATAAAGATAAAGGCGTACATTACTAATAACGTATGTAATAAATGTTACTTATGACGACTAGTCAAATGCCCGCTCGTTGGCCTCCCTAGAGTGGCTCCTGAACTTCTGCGGTCGACTGGCTTCTGGTCCTTCCAAGTGAAACTCTTCCGTCGAATGGAGGGACAAAGTCTCTGAGTGGATGTTCAACCGAGTGACCCGTGTATTATCACGAGCCAGTTGGAGCCTTCCTTGAATTCTTTAAGTCCTTAATGCCATATCCTTGTGTAGGACATGTAGGTGAGGCCTATGACCCTAGCCTAGGTACATATCTCCATCATTAGCCCCCGAATGGATTGGGGTTCGAGTGGGAAAGGGGTCGATGCAGATTATGATAAGACACGCCACCTCCGAGTGCACATCAAGGCTTAGCAGAAGTGTGCATCGATTGAAGTCTTTGTCATTCACCCCGATCGATTATGTCTTGAAATGCATCCGATTGAATTTGAAAGTGAAAACTGGTCCGAGTGATCAACATGATCTTTCGATGTGACCGGTCGCTTCGTCGGGTCCAGATTTCATGGGATTCAAAAAAATTGTAAGCGCGCCCCGCACGGTGATGACGCAACGACTGGGGCAAGTGGGAGCACGACGCCTCGATTATCATGCCATCCTTACCGCCACGTATTGTGTTTCATGTGTTATCAGGATAGACAGAGATCTGGTGGACCCACAGGTCTACGACTCACTGTGGTGGCTATAAGATGAGCCGGCGCTAGGGTCTAAACAGTGCTCCTCCTCAATTCCCCTCTTTTTCTCCATCACCTCTGCCTCAAAAGCACTGCTTAGATCCATATCCACCACCATCGTTGAGATGACGAAAGGGAAGACAGGGAATCTTGAGCGGGCCAAGAATGGAGGTAATGCCAAGAAGTCGTCGGGTGCTCGATCTTCACTGCCGCCAGGATGGATCCAGGGGGATTTCCTCCCGTCCACTGTCAAGGAGGTGGACGTCCTGAACCTTGTCAGTGACGGGCTGATAGTAGCCGAATCATGGACGTTGTCGGAGCGGGAAGACGAGTTGGAGCCGCGTGAAGGTGAAAGAGTCCTCCTCCTCACCCACGTCGAGCGAGGTTTTTCTCTGCCTCCTCATACTTTCATTCACGGATTCTTGAAATTTTTCGGTGATCAACTCCACCATCTTCCTCCAAATGTTATCGCATACCTTGCCACATTCATAACATTGTGCGAGTATTTCTTGGGCTGTTCTGCTCCTTGGGGACTGTTCAAACATATCTTCACCGTACATTCTCAGTTGGTAAAGAAAGCCAATCCTAGGGTTAGTAGAACCAACGTAATCCAACTGTGTGGTGGCTTGAGGATCGAGAAGAGGAGTAAGAGTGTGTTCCCACAAATGACTCTTCCTCAATCCGTCTGAGGCTGGCAATCGACTTGGTTTTATTGAAAAGACTTTGACTCCCGAATATGTGAACTCGTCTTTCCCCCTTCACTTTGGAGCGACCTACTACTCCCAGAACGCTGACTGTGTTAGAGGGGGAGAAGGTCCAGGTAGGAATTTTGGTGAATGCATTAGTTGATCTGAACTGTGGCGGGTGACTGGGATGGACCTATTGGAGACATTCCTCAATCGGCGTATTCAACCTCTTCAAGCAAGTGACCATGCCATGTGGCATTATTCAGGTCCCGAGGAATCCACTTGGTCAAACCCATAGGAGGTCTCCGAAGAAACTGTGATGCAATGCCTGAGAAGCATCACTGGAGCGTGCGACAATCCGCTAGGAGCCAAACGGGTCTTGCCCTTCTCTGCTGAGAATAAGTCGCCGAATGTGGTGAGTTATGTCCTTGCCGAGTATTTTCATATCTTTGTCGAGTGATTGAATCTCCAGTCGACTAACTTTGTTGTTTTTATATCTTGCAGGAGTTGACAAATATGTACTCACCCATGCCAAATAGAGAGCAACTTGACGTTGGTGGAGAGAGTGAAGGTGGCAACACTGACAGAGATTATGCCGAGGACAACGAGGATAGCGAAGACGGCTTGGAGGAGAGTGAAGAGGAGATTCAGTCTCCTCCACGCAACGAGTCTCGATCCAAGCATCGCCAAGATCCGACGGCTACCCCAAGCAAGACCCTAGTGTCAAGCACCAGAAGTATGAAGCGTGACAGGGCCACAACAACTGAGTCGGCACAGAAGCTGCGAAACAGTCCAAACCCGACGCTCCCAAACCTCGGAAGGCTTTGCCCCGAATGAGGATCGTGGTACGAGTCGCTTCAGCATGAGTGTTTACTTCCTTTATTTTGTTGTTGTGGAATTTCATGCCTTTGATGTACGAGTGGAATTTGCTTGTCAGAGCTGCTACTTCAGTGATGTCACCTCCTGGAGATGAAGAGTATCACATGGATGTGGATGGTGCAGACGGGGTCACTTCCCAACGAGGTACGACAAATCTTCACTCTGATTTGTTATTTGAATTTAATTCGTCGACTGGATAAAAAAACATTGTTGATTGACAGCTACAAATGTCATCCACTTGGAGGACGATGAAGAATAGCAGCGGTCGACTGCTGAGTTGCCTTCATAACTTGGTGACTCGTCCTCAGCCAAAATTGGGCTTGAGATTCCATTGTCAAATGCTGCTCCGACGAGTTCAATCCTTGTGACTCCATCACCGATTGAGAAACTTCCGGCGACTTCCGTGACCTCGGTTGTAGTGCCGACTCCTCCAATGTCTGCATTCTCCCTACAACATGTCCCAGAAGATCAGACTAGAGCCGGTAAGGAAGCCATGATCCAGGTCGAGCAGATGATGTTGCGAACCAAGGATGCCTATGAGGTCAGCAAGTTGGCGTAAGATGCCAGCTTGGCGCTTCGTGCTAACGTCTGAGTAAGTGCGATTGTAAGTGCATTTCTGATTGAATTTTGTCCATCTTGACTGTACACCCACCTGGAGTTGTTTCCTTTTCGCATATACTTTTGTTTCTAGTCTAGTGGGGGCATGTTGAGTGCACCCACTGGGTGTAGTCCCCGAGACCACTGTCGAATGATGGTGATATTAGCAGGGGTCTTTGATTTTTTATAGTCGTTGACACTCGATAGAACGACCTTGCTCGAGTGATAACAAGTCTAGTGGGGGCATGCTGAGTGCACCCACTCGGTGTAGTCCCCGAGACCGCCACCGAGTGCTTGCATCAGCAGTGGTCTGATTGATACTATTTTAGATAATAGCTCTCTTTTTTTGACTCGAACAGAAAGGACCTGGTCGAGTGGTGTTGTATCTACTGGGGGCACGCTGAGTGAACCCAGTGGGTGTAGTCCCCAAGACTACTTTCGATCGTTTACAATGGCCGGTAGTCTTAAGAACTCAGACTCAGAGTCCTTTTTCAGTCCTGCAGGTTTCATGAACATAATTTCTATCAACCATGATATGATGCAGTGCAGGGGTGTGGGTTAGGGCGGCGGACCGTCAACTAGTTGACCAAACTTCTTCTTTTCAACTCGGGTGTGGGGAAGTTATTAAAGTCGACTGACCTAATTCCTTGTTGACTTGAGACTGTTTGTGAGATTGGCACTAAGTATGTCGACCTGGAGAAGGAGAAAAACCAATTGCGTCTGGATCTGGAGGCGACCAAGAATGACCTCAACCATGCACAGACCGAGCTGAAGGTCATGCAAGGTAAACTTTGTTGACCAACCATACCATCATTTCCGTCTTCTACCCTTTGAACCTAGTGTTCACACTCGAATAGGCGTGCGTAATGAGAACCGCCGACTCCAAGCGTGACTCAACAATGTTGTTTATTTAGATACCGTGAAGAAAGCGCTTGAATATCGAGACCTGGAACTCGCTAATGCTCAGAACGTGGCGAAAGAAAAAACTGCAGCTACTGAGAAAAAACTTGCTGCAGTCGGCAAGCAGGAAGAAGAGAACTCCAAAGGGAAGGAGGAACGGGCCGACTGGAGCAGGGAGCTTGAATAGATGATCAACAAGAAGAATGGCCTAGACAAATACTTGGGTGACTTTGCAAAGAAGATATTCGGCATGCTTACTCGTAAATTTCTTCCCCGAGTGAATTTCCTCCGTTTCCACCCATCGATAGTGTGGCCAATTTTTTTTTCATTTTCCCTTTGTGTAGACTTCTATTAGTACTTTGACAAGGAGAATGAAGAGATCGAGCCCAACCTGGACCCCACCAAGTCTCCTGTTGGGGATGAAGTGGCCATGAATATGTTTCGCCTTGACACTCGTCTAAAAAAAGTTCAATAATATGTGGCCCGACTGAGGTCTGCACTGGAGAGAATCGACAAGGAACTTTGGCAAGAAGACTCCCTCCACACAGAACTTGAGTCAATGATGAGCCGCCTCGACCAGATTCCCAGTCGGGTACAAGCATGGAAGAAGTGTGTCGTGCGCTGTGGAGCTGACGTGGCTCTTTCACTCATCTGAGTCAACTGCAACAAGGCTAAGGGGGGCAAACTGAAGGCGCTCCAGGTGGCTGATACGTCTCCAACGTATCTATAATTTTTGATGGTTTCATGTTATTATCTTGTCAAAGTTTGGATGTTTTGCATGCCTTTTATATATTTTCTGGGACTAACTTATTAACTCAGTGCCAAGTGTCGGTTCCTGTTTTTTCCATGTTTTTCACCCCTTTCAGAGGATATTTTGAAACAGAGTCCAAACGGAAGAAAATCCCCGAAAAGATTTTTTCCGTAACGGAAGAAGATCAGGAAGCTTGAGAGCCTAGGCACGGGAACCTCAGGGCCCCACAAGCCCCCACCCCGCGGCCAGGGGGGAGATCGCGGCCCACAGGCTTGTGGATCCCCTAGGCGCCCTCTGACATAGGGGTTGCGCCTATATATTCCCTAAAAATCCCAAAAAAAATCAAGAAATCATCGAAAGTACTTTTCCGCCGACGCAAGCTTCTGTCTCCGCAAGATCCCATCTGGGGCACGTTCTGGTGCGCTGTCGGAGGGGGGATTCGGACACGAAGGGCTTCTTCATCAACACCCTGACCTCTCCGATGATGCGTGAGTAGTTCACCATAGACCTACGGGTCCATAGCTGGTAACTAGATGGCTTCTTCTCTCTCTTGGATCTTCAATGCAAAGTTCTCCATGATCTTCATGGAGATCTATCCGATGTAATCTTCTTTTGCGGTGTGTTTGTCGAGATCCGATGAATTGTGGATTTATGATCAGATTATCTATGAATCTTATTTGAGTTTCTTCTGATCTCTCTTATGCATAATTTCATATCCTTGTAATTCTCTTCGAGTTGTGGGTTTTGTCTGGCCAACTAGATCTACGATTCTTGCAATGGGAGAAGTGCTTGGTTTTGGGTTCATACCGTGCGGTGACCTCACCCAGTGACAGAAGGGGTAGCAAGGCACGCATCGAGTTGTTGCCATCAAGGGTAAAAAGATGGGGTTTTCATCATTGGTTTGAGATTATCCCTCTACATCATGTCATCTTGCTTAAGGCGTTACTCTGTTCGTCATGAACTCAATACACTAGATGGATGCTGGATAGCGGTCGATGTGTGGAGTAATAGTAGTAGATGCAGAAAGTATCGGTCTAGTTGTCTCCGACGTGATGCCTATATGCATGATCATTGCCTTAGATATCGTCATGACTTTGCGCGGTTCTATCAATTGCTCAATAGTAATTTGTTCACCCACCGTGATATTTGCTATTTTGAGAGAAGCCTCTAGCGAACACTATGGCCCCCAGGGTCTACTCCACACCATATTTTCAGCCTTACACTTTTTACTTCGTTGCACTTTCCGGCTTCAGATCTCACTTTGCAAACAATCTTGAAGGGATTGACAACCCCTTTGAAGCGTTGGGTGCAAGCTTGTTTGTGTTTGCGCAGGTACTCTGGACTTGACGAGACCCTCCTTCTGGATCGATACCTTGGTTCTCAAACTGAGGGAAATACTTACTGCTCCTGTGCTGCATCACCCTTTCCTCTTCAATGGAAAAACCGACACAAACCAGAGAAGTAACAAGAAGAATTCCTAGGGCCAAGGAAGGACTTTTGTTGCCGTAGCAGAAGAATTTGTGGCGCCGTTGCTGAGGAGGAAGATCAAGTCAAGAACTCGTCCAAGTAGGTGTCGCAAACTCATCTCTTGCATTTACTTTGTTTGCCAGTTGCCTCTCGTTTTCCTCTCCCCCACTTCACCAATTTGCCTTTTTCGTTCGCCCTTTTTTTCGCTTGCTCTTTGTTCGCTTGTGTGCTTGCTTGCTTGCCGAAGTCACCATGAATGAAAACACCAAACTTTGTGACTTCTCGAATACTAATAATAATGATTTTATTAGTACACCGATTGCACCCACCATTAATGCGGAGTCATACGAAATCAATGCCGCTTTGCTGAATCTTGTTATGAAAGAGAAATTCTTTAGCCTTCCTAGTGAAGATGCCGCATCCCATCTCAATACCTTCATTGAGCTTTGCGATATGCAAAAGAAGAGATATGTGGATAATGACGTGATTAAATTGAAGCTTTTTCCTTTCTCTTTGCGAGATCGCGCAAAAACTTGGTTTTCTTCTTTGCCCAAAAATAGTATCGATTCTTGGGATAAGTGCAAAGATGCTTATATATCCAAGTATTTTCCGCCGGCTAAGATTATCTCTCTCCGTAATGATATCATGAATTTCAAGCAACTTGATAATGAACATGTTGCACAATCGTGGGAGAGAATGAAATTAATGATTAGAAATTGTCCCGCTCATGGCTTCAGTCTTTGGATGATTATTCAAATATTTTACGCTGGCTTGAATTTCGCTTCTAGAAATATCTTGGACTCCGCCTCAGGTGGAACGTTCATGGAAATCACGTTAAGGGAAGCCACAAAACTCCTAGACAACATCATGACAAACTACTCTCAGTGGCACACTGAAAGGTCACCTACTAGTAAGAAGGTACACGCTATAGAAGAAATTAACTCGTTGAGTGCTAAGATGGATGAGTTAATGAATTTGGTTGCTAGTAGAAGTTCTCCTTTGGATCCCAATGATATGCACTTGTCTTCTTTGATTGAGAGTAGCAAAGCTAGCTTGGACGTTAATTTTGTTGGTAGGAATAACTTTGGCAACAACAATGCTTTTAGAGGAAACTATGTTCCTGGGCCTTTTCCTAGTAACTCCTCTAATAATTTTGGCAACTCCTACAACAATACTCATGGAAATTACAATAAATTACCCTCTGATCTAGGCAGTAATATCAAAGAGTTCATCAACTCTCAAAAGATTTTCAATGCGTCCATAGAGGAAAAACTACTCAAAATTGACGATTTGGCTAAGAGCGTTGATAGAATTTCTAGTGATGTTGATGCTTTGAAAGTTAGATGTGCTCCTCCCAAAATCAACATGGATGAAACTTTTAAAGCTATGCGTGTTTCCATGATTGAGAGCCAAGAAAGAACCGCCCAAATTCGTGCTAGACATGAATGGCTTAAAAAGGCGTGTTCTCGTGATGAGAATCACGAAGATCTTAAAGTGCTTGGTGTGACTACCATTGAATCTTTGTTTTCTTGTGTCAAACCTAATGATTATGGGGCTGGATATTAATCCACTTTGGTTGAAAAGTGCCCCAATGATTCGGAGTCCATCTATCTCGATGCTAAAAGCATTGAAAGTGGAGTAGAAGACATTAAAACTTTGAGTAGTAATGAAATTACTACCGTGGATTTCAAGGAATTCGATTACGATAGTTGCTCCTTGATTGAATGCATTTCTTTGATGCAATCCATGTTAAACTCTCCACACGCTTATAGCCAAAACAAAGCCTTTACCGATCATATCGTCGAAGCTATGATAAAATATCTTGAAGAGAAACTTGAATTGGAAGTCTCTATCCCTAAAAAGCTTCATGATGAGTGGGAACCTACCATCAAAATCAAAATCATAAACTATAAATGCAATGCTTTGTGTGATTTGGGTGCTAGTGTTTCGGCAATTCCAAAGTCTCTATGTGATGTTCTAGGTTTTAATGAGATTGATGAGTGTTCTCTTAATTTTCATCTTGCTGATTCTACTGTCAAGAAACCCATGGGAAGGATCAATGATGTTCTTATTATTGCAAATAGGAACTATGTACCCGTGGATTTCATTGTGCTTGACATTGATTGCAATCCTACAGGCCCTATTATTCTTGGTAGACCTTTCCTAAGGACTATCGGTGCTATCATCGATATGAAGGAAGGGAATATTATATTTCAATTTCCTATAAGGAAGGGCAGGGAACACTTTCCTAGAAAGAAAATAAGATTTCCTTATGAATCCAGCATGAGGGCCACTTATGGTTTGAGCACCAAAGACGACGATACGTGACTCTATTGCTTTTATGCCTAAATAAGGGCGTTAAACAATAGCGCTTGTTGGGAGGCAACCCAATGAATTTATCTTTTTCTTTCTATTTTGTTGTGTCCACACCTTCACAATTCTGTTGTGATTGTGTTTTTGTGTTTCTTTTTGTGTTTGAGCCAAGAAAAACCTTTATGACTAGTCTTGGTAATAGTTGTTTGATCCTGTTGGAAAAAGAAAGAAACTTTTCGCTCACGAGATGATTTTTCATTTTTATTCAGAAAGAGGTTTTGAGTTGATTCTTTTTGCTTCCGGTTGATATGCCTTTTGCCCAGGCCGTCGTAATTTTTTAGAGTTTTGAGGTACCATAAGTATACGAAGTATACAGATTGCTATAGACTGGTCTGCTTTTGAGAAATTCTATTTTTATTGAGTTGGTTGCTTGTTTTGATAAAACTATGGTTAGTATCGGGAGTACTAGCCATGGAAAAGTTAAAATACAGTGGCCCAACACCAATATAGATAGAATTCAAGTTTGCTACAGTAACAAAAGAAGTGGTAGTTTGTTTTCTTGTGCTAATGTTATCACAAGTTTCTGTTTAAGTTTTGTGTTGTGAAGTTTTCAAGTTTTGGGTGATGTTCTCATGGACAAAGAGATAAAGAGTGGCAATAGCTCAAGCTTGGGGATGCCCAAGGCATCCCAAGCCAATTCAAGGACACGAAAAATCCTAAGCTTGGGGATGCCTCGGGAAGGCAGCCCCTCTTTCGTCTTCAATCCATCGGTAACATTACTTGGAGCTATATTTTTATTCACCACATGATATGTGTTTTTCTTGGAGAGTCTTGTATCTTAGGAGTCTTTTCCTTTTGTTGTGTCACAATCATCCTTGCTGCACACCTTTTTGAGAGAGAGAGACATGCACTCATCGTGATTTTGCTAGAATGCTCATAGTGCTTCACTTATATCTTTTGAGCTAGATACTTTTGCTCATAGTGCTTCACTTATATCTTTTGAGCTAGATACTTTTGCTCATAGTGCTTCACTTATATCTTTTGAGCTAGATACTTTTGCTCTAGTGCTTCACTTATATCTTTAGAGCACGACGGTGCGTGATTTGGTAGTTGGCTTATGCTATGAAAGTAGTCCCAAATGTGATAGGTACCCAAAGAGGATGCAAAAACCTCCATCTTCATGTGCATTGAGTAGAAAGAGAAGTTTTGATTCCTCTCAATTAGTTTTGAGACGTGGATTTGGTAATATTAAGAGCTATGTTAGTAGGATGTTGTGAATCTAGAAATACTTGTGTTAGAGTTAGTGATTCCCGTAGCATGCACGTATGGTGAACCGCTATGTTAGGAAGTCGGAACATAATTGATCTATTCAATCCTCTGTGTTGAGGTCGGGATCGTGCGATGGTTAACACCTACCAACCCGACCCCTCGGAGTATGCGTTTAGCACTCTGTTTCGAGTACTAATAAAAACTTCCGCAACAAGTATGTGAGTTCTTCATGACTAATGTGAATCCATGGTATAGATGCACTTCCACCTCCCACCATTGCTAGCCTCTCCAGTACCGCGCAATTCTCGCCGGTGCACAAACCCACCATATGCCTTCCTCAAAACAGCAACCATACCTACCTACTATGGCATTTTCATAGTCATTCCGAGATATATTGCCATGCAACTCCCACCGTTCCGTCTCATGACTTGTGCCGTCACTCTCACATTGCCATTGCATGATCGTAAGATAGCTACCGAGATGTTTCAACGTCATACGCCATGCTAGATCGTTGCACATCCCGGTACACTGTCGTAGGCATTTCCTATAGAGTCATCACCATTTTTGAGATGTGAGTAAATAAAAGTGTGATGATCATCATTATTAGAGCATTGTACCATGTGAGAAAATAAAAAAAGGGGGCAAAAATCCCAAAAACAAAAAAAATAAAAAAATAAAAAAAGAGGCCTAAGAGCCCAAATGAAAAAAGAGAAAAGAGAGAAAAAGAGAGAAGGGACAATGCTACTATCTTTTTCCACACTTGTGCTTCATAATAGCACCATGTTCTTCATGATTGAGAGCTTCTTGCTTTGTCACTACCATATGCTAGTGGGAATCTTCATTATATAACTTGGCTTGTATATTCCAATGATGGGCTTCCTCATAATTGCCCTAGGTCTTCGTGAGCAAGCAAGTTGGATCCACGCCCACTAGTTTTCCTTTTGATCTTTCACATACTTATAGCTCTAGTGCGTCTCTTGTATGGCAATCCCTACTCATTCACATTGATATCTATTAATGGGCATCTCCATAGCCTTTTGATATGCCGAGTCAATGTGACCATCTCCTCCTTTTTGTCTCACAACCACCACCACACTCTATTCCACCTATAGTGCTATATCCATGGCTCACGCTCATGTATTGCGTGATAGTTACAAATAGTTTGAGAAAGTAAGAGTGCGAAAACAATTACTTGGCCAATTCCGGGGTTGTGCATGATTTACATTAGTTGTGTGAGGATGATGAAGCATAGCCAGACTATATGATTTTGCAGGGATAACTTTCCTTGGCCTTGTTATTTTGAAAGTTCATGATTACCTTGCTAGTTTGCTTGAAGTATTATCGTTTTCATGTCAATGGAAAACTATTGTTTTGAATCTTACGGATCTGAACATTCATGTCACGTGAAAGAAGTTTCAAAGGACAACTATGCTAGGTAGCATTCCACATCAAAAATTCATTCTTTATCACTTCCCTACTCGAGGACGAGCAGGAGTTAAGCCTGGGGATGCTTGATACGTGTCCAACGTATCTATAATTTTTATGGTTTCATGCTATTATCTTGTCAAACTTTGGATGTTTTGCATGACTTTTATATATTTTCTGGGACTAACTTATTAACTCAGTGCCAAGTGCCGGTTCCTGTTTTTTCCATGTTTTTGAACCCTTTCAGAGGAGACTTTGAAACAGAGTCCAAACGGAAGAAAATACCCGAAATCATTTTTTCCGTAACAAAAGAAGATAGGGAAGCTTGAGAGCCAAGGCAGGGGAGCCTCAAGGGCCCCACAAGCCCCCACCCCGTGGCCAGGGTGGAGGTTGCGGCCCACAGGCTTGTGGGACCCCTGGGCGCCCTCTGACCTAGGGGTTGCGCCTCTATATTCCCTAAAAATCCCAAAAAAAATCAAGAGATCATCGAAAGTACTTTTCCGCCGCCACAAGCTTCTGTCTCCGCAAGATCCCATCTGGAGCATGTTCTGGTGCCCTGTCGGAGGGGGGATTCGGACACGGATGGCTTCTTCATCAACACCATGACCTCTCCGATGATGTGTGCGTAGTTCACCATAGACCTACGGGTCCATAGCTAGTAACTAGATGGCTTCTTCTCTCTCTTGGATCTTCAATGCAAAGTTCTCCATGATCTTCATGGAGATCTATCCAATGTAATCTTCTTTTGCGGTGTGTTTGTCGAGATCCGATGAATATTTGGATTTATGATCAGATTATCTATGAATCTTATTTGAGTTTATTCTGATCTCTCTTATGCATGATTTCATATCCTTGTAATTCTCTTCGAGTTGTGGGTTTTGTCTGGCCAACTAGATCTATGATTCTTGCAATGGGAGAAGTGCTTGGTTTTGGGTTCATACCGTGCGGTGACCTCACCCAGTGATAGAAGGGGTAGCGAGGCACGCATCGTGTTGTTGCCATCAAGGGTAAAAAGATGGGGTTTTCATCATTGGTTTGAGATTATCCCTCTATATCATGTCATCTTGCTTAAGGCGTTACTCTGTTCGTCATGAACTCAATACACTAGATGCATGCTGGATAGCGGTCGATGTGTGGAGTAATAGTAGTAGATGCAGAAAGTATCGGTCTACTTGTCTCGGATGTTATGTATGATCATTTCCTTAGATATCGTCATGACTTTGCGCGGTTCTATCAATTGCTCGACAGTAATTTGTTCACCCACCGTGATATTTGCTAATTTGAGAGAAGCCTCTAGTGAACACTATGGCCCCCAGGGTCTACTCCACACCATATTTTCAGCCTTACACTTTTTACTTCGTTGCACTTTCCACCTTCAGATCTCACTTTGCAAACAATCTTGAAGGGATTGACAACCCCTTCGAAGCGTTGGGTGCAAGCTTGTATGTGTTTGCCCAGGTACTCTGGACTTGAAGAGACCCTCCTTCTGCATCAATACCTTGGTTCTCAAACTGAGGGAAATACTTACTGCTCCTGTGTTGCATCACCCTTTCCTCTTCAAGGGAATAACCGACGCAAGCCAGAGAAGTAACAAGAAGAATTCCTAGCGCCAAGGAAGGACTTTTGTTGCCGTTGGAGTGGCTGATAGCAAAAAGCTTCAGTTCGAGAACTTCATGGAGACCTTCATCGATGCAGCTACCCGCATCGTTGATGGGATTGCCCTAGACACCTTCCTCAAGCCTGCGAGTCCCGATGCGCCTTGAGAAAAAACTTTGATTGCAGATTAAATTTTACTTGCCTCGGTATGCCGAGAGATGATGTAACCATTAAAACTTTGTTCTGGGCTTAAGTTCAAGTACTTTCATTTGCGTGGACAACTTTAATCCATGCTGGAAGTCTTAGTTTGTCTGCATTTGGCTTACCAATCTTTTGCTTGACTAAGCTTGTTTGGTTTCCGAATGAGCTTAATGTTAGTTACTCGGAAGAATTTTGAGCTTAGGCAAAATCTTGTTCGCAGCTAAGCCTCCGAGTGAGAGGATTTCTCTCCACTCGGAGTATTTTTTTGAACTTACACGAAAATCTTGTTCGCAGCTAAGCCCCCGAGTGAGAGGATAGCCCTACACTCAGAGTGTTTTTTAAACTTAGGCAAAATCTTGTTCGCAGCCAAGTCCGCGAGTGAGAGGATTGTCCTCCACTCAAAGTGTTTTTTAAACTTAGGCAAAGACTAGTTCGCAGCTAAGACCTCGAGTGATAGGATTGTCCTCCACTCGGAGTGTTTTAGAAACTTAGGAGAAATCTTGTTTGTTTCTAAGCCCCCGAGTTATGGAATCGCTCTCCACTCGGGGTGTTTTTAGAAACTTAGGCGGAATCTTGTTCACTGCTAAACCCCTGAGTGAGGGAATCGCTCTCCACTCGGGGTGTTTTTAGAAACTTAGGCGAAATCTTGTTCGCTTCGAAGTCCCCGAGTGAGAGGATTGTACTCCACTCGAAGTGTTTTAGAAATTTAGGTGAAATCTTCTTCGTTGCCAAGCCCCGAGTGAGGGAATTGCTCTCCACTCGGGGTGTTTTTAGAAACTTAGGCGACATATTTTTCGCCGCTAATCCCCCGAGTGATAGGATCGTTCTGCACTTGGAGTGTTTTAGAAACTTAGGCAAAATCTTGCTCGCAGCTAAGCCCCCGAGTGAGAGGATCACTCTGCACTCGGAGTGTATTTTAGAAACTTAGCTGAAATCTTGTTTGCTGCTAAGCCTCCGAGTGAGAGGATTGTTCTTCACACAGAGTATTTTACAAACTTAGGTGAAATCTTGTTCGCAGCTAAGCCCCCGAGTAAGAGGATTTCTCTGCACTCGAAGTGTTTTTAGAAACTTAGGCCTAATCTTGTTCGTTGCTAAGCCCCCGAGTGAGGGAATTGCTCTCCACTCGGGGTGTTTTTAGAAACTTAGGCAAACTCTTGTTGGCTGCTAAGCCCAGAGTGAGAGGACCGTTCTGCACTTGGAGTGTTTTAGAAACTTAGGCGAAATCTTGTTCACAGCTAAGCCCCCGAGTGAGATGATCGCTCTGCACTCGGAGTGTAATTTAGGAACTTAGGCGAAATCTTGTTCGCTCCTAAGCCTCGAAGTGAGAGGATTGCTCTGCACTCACAGTATTTTAGAAACTTAGGTGAAATCTTGTCCGCAGCTAAGCCCCCGAGTGATAGGATTGCTCTGCACTCAGAGTGTTTTTAGAAACTTAGGCGAAATCTTGTTCGCAGCTAAGCCCCCCGAGTGAGAGGATTGCGCTCCACTCGGCAAAGACTGCGGGAGTCATAAGTTTGATAAGAACATTGTCTAAAACACTCTTATTACATCAAATCACACAATCGTCAAGGGTAAAAATGTTGCAGTAAGTTTGTGTTCCACGCACGTGGTTCGTCAATTCTCTTCTTGAGGTTAAAGAGGTGGTAGGCTCTATTTTCAGCACCATGGTAATGACGAAAGGTCCTTCCCATGCGAGGGCGAGCTTATGGGGCCATTGTTGATCCCCTCAAAGCACCACATCACCTTCGTGAAATGACCAACTCTTAACATGTCTTGCATGGAAACGACGCAAATCTTGCTGGTATACTGTTGACCTAATCAAGGCCAGTTTGCACTCTTCTTCCAGAAGGTCTACACCGTACTATCGCGCCTATTCAGCTTCAGCCTCATAATAAAGCTCTACTCGGGGAGAATTGTGAAGAAGATCAATTGGCACAATGGCTTCGACTGCATAAACCAAGAAGAACGGAGTGCTCCAGTCGACCGATTGGGTGTCGTCCTCAAGCCCCACAGAACTAATGGTAGTTCAGTAACCCAAGCTCTAGCTGCATGTTCCAGATCTTTCATGAGTCGAGGCTTCAACCCTTGAAGGATAAGGCCATTTGCTCGCTGAGCTTGACTATTAGTTTGGGGATGCGCGACGGACGCGTAATCAACCCGAGTGCCTAGGGTGGAGCAAAAGTATCTGAATTCCTCCGAGTCAAAGTTACAACCATTGTGTGTGATGATACTGGGGAACTCCATATCAGAACGTTATTTCCTTTATGAACTTGATAGCAGTGCATGAATCCATCTTTTTTGTAGGTTTGGCTTCAATCCACTTGGTGAACTTGTCGACCACCACAAGCAAATGAGTGAATCCACTATTGCCCGTTCGGAGAGGACCGACCATATCCAAACCCCACACAGCAAATGGCCAGAAGAGTGGGATAGCCTTCAGGTCAGACGTGGGTTTATGTGACATATTTGAGTAAAACTCGCATCCTTCGCTGTGATCCACAATTTCCTTGGCCATTTCATTCGCGCATGGCCAGAAAAAACCAGCTCGGTATGCTTCGGCAAAAATTATCCGAGAGGACACATGATGACCACAGGTCCCCGAGTGAATTTCATCCAAAATTAGTCGACCTTCTTCCAGAGAGATGCACCGCTGAGCTACGCTGGTCACGCTTTCTCTTTAAAGTTGTCCGTCCATTATAGTAATCGTCTTGGATCTGCGAACAATCTGTCGAGCTTCAACCTCGTCTCCTGGAAGTTCATGCCTCAATATATATGCAATGTACGACACTGTCCAATCGAGCGTAATCACTAGAATCTCCATGAACAGATCCATAACTGCTGGAACATCAAACTCAGTCGGGTTGGAAGTGCTTATCGTTTGTGGGGGCCTCTTCAGTGAAGGGATCTTCTTGCGCCGAAGGAGAATGTAAGTGTTCTAGAAACACGTTGCTAGGTACAGGTTTCTGTGTAGATCCAATCTTGGCTAGGTCATCAGCTGCTTGATTCTTCACTCAGGATATATGATGGATTTCCAAACCTTCAAACTTCTTCTCAAGCTTTCTCACTACATTGCAATACGCGGTCATGGCATGGTTCCTCACATGCCATTCCTTCATCACTTGATTGGCCCCCAAATCTGAATAACCGTATACCATTGCTACCTCTTGAGCTTGCGTTAGTTTTTCTCTTGAAGAGGAAAGGGTGATGCAGCACAGTAGCAGTAAGTATTTCCCTCAGTTTGAGAACCAAGGTATCAATCGAGTAGGAGTATCAAGACAAGTCACCAATGTACTTGCACAAAAACAAACAAACTTGCACCCAACGCTATAAAGGGGTTGTCAATCCCTTCACGATTAATTGCAAGGTCAGATCTGAAGGTGGAAAGTGAAACAAAGTAAAAGTGTAGAGCTGAAAATATGATGTGAAGTAGACCCGGGGCCATAGTGTTCACTAGAAGCTTCTCTCATGATAGCAAGTATTACGGTGGGTGAACGAATTACTGTCGACCAATTGATAGAACCGCACAAAGTCATGATGATATCTAAGGCAATGATCAAACATATAGGCATCACGTCCGAGACAAGTAGACCAAGACTGTCTGCATCTACTACTATTACTCCACACATCGACCACTATGCAGCATGCATCTAGTGTATTAAGTTCATAAGAAATGGAGTAATGCCTTAAGCAAGATGACATGATGTAGAGGGATAAATTCATGCAATAGATATAAACCCCATCTTGTTACCCTTGATGGCAACAACACGACATGTGCCTCGCTAGCCCTTCTGTCACTAGGTAAGGACACTGCACGGTATGAACCCAAAACCAAGCACTTCTCCCACTGCAAGAATTATATATCAAGTTGGCCAAACGAAACCCACAACTCGAAGAGAATTACAAGGATACAAAATCATGCATATAAGAGATCAGAGGAGACTCAATAAATATTCATAGATAATCTGATCATATATCCACAATTCATCGGATCTCGACAAACACACCGCAAAAAAAGATTACATCGGATAGATCTCCATGAAGATCATGGAGAACTTTGTATTGAAGATCCAAGAGAGAGAAGATGCCATCTAGCTACTAGCTATGGACCCAAAGGTCTGTGGTGAACTACTCACGCATCATTGGAGAGGCAATGGTGTTGATGAACAAGCTCCCCGTGTCTGAATGCCCCCTCAGGCAGGGCACCAGAACGTGCCCCAGATGGTATCTTGCGGAGAGAGAAGCTTGCGGCGGCGGAAAAGTATTTTCGTGGCTCTCTCTGGTGTTTTTAGATTTTTGGAGAATTTATAGGCGGAAGAAGTAGGGCAGATGAGCCACGGGGAGCCCACAAGCCTGCTAGCCCCCCCCCCCCAGGTCGGGGCTGGTGGGCTTGTGACCTCCTCCAAGGTCCTTTGCCTTGGTTCTCAAGTTTCCTGCGTATCTTCTATTATGGAAAAAATCATTTCGCAGGATTTATTCCGTTTGGACTCTGTTTAATATTCTCCTGTGAAAAAGTTCAAAAACATGGAAAAACAGAAACTCGCACTTGGCACTGAGTTAATAGGTCAGTCCGAAAAAAGACAAAAAATATGGATACGTTGGAGACGTATCAACCATCAGGCATCGGACGCTGAGTGAGATGGCCATACGTAACCCATAGAGGAGTGCCTCATATTCAGCTTCATTATTGGAGGAATCAACTTGAATCTAGAGAACGTAGCTGAGCTTGTCACCTTTTGGAGATACCAAAACCACGCCGGCACCAGACCCGTTCAACATTTTAGAACCATCAAAGAACATCGTCCAGTGTGCAGAGTGAATTTTAGTCGGTTGTTGCTCTTCCACCCACTCGTCCATGAAATCAGCAAGTGCTTGAGACTTGATTGGCTTCTTTGCTTCAAATTTGATATCGAAGTATAGGAGGTCGATGGCCCATTTGGCCCCTCGACCAGCCGCGTCTCGGTTGTTGAGGATCTCAGACTACGGAGCATCGCTGAAGACCGAGACTGAATGATCTTGAAAGTAGTGTGCCACCTTTTTCGCTGATAAATATATGCCATGGAGGAGCTTCTGATAATGTGGGTACCTTTGCTTCGAAGGAGTGACACTTCAGAAATATAGTAGACTGGACGTTATACTTGTAAGCCTTGCCCTCTTCTTCTCGCTCGACAGTTAGAACATTGCTGCCGACTTGATTTGTAACTGTGACGTATAAGAGTACGGGTTCTTTGCTGTGCGGAGCAACAAGCACCGGCTGGGTGGAAAGCAGGGATTTTAGCTTGATAAACGCTGATTCTGCCTCGGGAGTCCACCCGAACACATCAGACTTCTTCATGAGTCGGTATAGAGGCAATGCCTTCTCACCGAGGCTTGAAATAAACCTACTCAATGTCGTCAGGAAGCCTGAGAGCCTCTGGACATCATGCACACGCTCAGGGCTTTTCATTTGAACGATGGCACCGATCTTCTCGGGGTTAACGTCGATTACCCGTTCGGAAACGAGGAAACCGAGTAATTTGCCACATGGAAGTCCAAAAGTGCACTTTGCCAGATTCAACTTGATGTCATATTTTCTCAGATGGGCGAATGTTTCCGCCAAGTCAGTCAGCAGGTCGGAAACTTTGCGGCACTTGACTACGATATCATCCATATAAGCTTCGACGTTTCGACTAATTTGATCAAGCAGGCATTTCCGAATCATACGCATGAAAGTAGCGCTAGAATTTTTCAAACCAAAAGGCATGGTGATATAGCACAAACACCCGAAAGAGGTGATGCAGGCTGTTTTTATTTCATGTGGACCAACCAGACGGATCTGATGGTAACCAGAGTATGCATGAAGAAAAGATAAACACTCACACCCCATAGTACATTCGACAATCTGATCGATGTGGGGGAGCGGAAAGTGATCTTTCGGGCAGAACTTATTGATATGCTTGAAATCGTACACATGCAGAAAGACTTGTCTTTCTTGGGGACCATGACGGCATTCGCGAGCCACTCGGAGTGGTAAACTTCGTGTATGAACTTTGCCTCCAAGAGTCGAGCCACCCCCTCGTAGATTGCTTTCTGTTTTTTAGCTGCAGACCGATGCAAATGCTCTTTGACGGGCATCGCCTTTGGATCGACCCTCAAACTGTGCTCGGCCAATTCCCTAGGCACACCCGACATGTCAGAAGGCTTCCATGCAAAGATGTCCTAGTTCTCACAAAGGAACTGGATGAGCGCGGCTTCGTATTTATTGTCGAGTGTCATTGAAATGTTGGTCGGTGCAGCATCAGGATCTGTTGGGTGAATGCTCACTTTCTTCACTTCACGTGCGGACTGAAAAGCAGACTCAGAAGCGGGTTTCTTGGAGCGCATCACGTCGGCATGATCAGTGTTCTTCTGGTATTCTTCCAACTCAACCACAACCATCTGCTCATCGGCAATATTAGAGCCTTTTTGTAAGCACTCTTCAGCTCTCTATCGATTCCCCGTGACTATGATCTCACCCTTGGGGCCAGACATCTTCAGCTTGAGATATACATAACATGGGCGGGCCATGAAACGAGCATAAGCTGGATGACCAAGGATGGCGTGATAAGCGCTCTGGAAGTCCAGAACTTCAAATGTTAGCCTTTCCTTGCAAAAATTCTTATCAGTGCCGAACACCACGTCCAACGCTATCTCACCGAGTGACTTGGACTTTTTTCCTGGAATGACTCCATCAAACTGCATACTGCTCTCACTGAGTCAGGACATCGGAATGCCCATTCCCTTGAGGGATCTACATACAAAATATTGAGCCCACTTCCTCCGTCCATCAAACGTTGCGGAGACGAACACCTTCCACAACCGGATCCACTACCAGAGCTTGTCGACCAAGGGTAGCGACATGAGCAGCGTGATCCGACTGATCAAATGTTATGGGGGTCTGAGACCACTTGAGGTATGTGGGGGTTGTGGGAACAACCATGTTGACTTCTTTGTTGATAACCTTCAATTGACTTTTGCTCTCTACATCAGCAAAAGTCATCAAAGTGGCATTGACTTCTCGAAGCTCACCTTTATCTTCACCATCCTCCTTTTCAGGAGTTTTCTCACTTGACCGATCCTCTTTGAATTGTAGGGTCAATAACTTCCACCGACGAGTAGTATATTTGGGCAATATCAAATTGCCGTCTCCATCTTTCTTCGTGTGGATTGCACATGGTAAATCCAAGACATCTGTTGCTGAGTGATTCTTTGACTTTTTGGGAGGAAATTTCCCTTTGGGCTTTCATTTATTCTTTCCTTGTGCCACCAAGGCAGCCGCTTCTGCGGGAGCAGAACCATCAGCCTTGTGCTTCTGCTTCTGATTGGAATTTCCGCCACCAGCATCAATCTCGACAACCTTTCCCTTACTGTTGCGGAGGCAGTCTTCCTCTTTGCCATTGGCGTACCGAGTGGCAATCTCCATCATCTTGCTCATAGACATGTCTCCCGTTCGACCAAACTTTAGATAAAGATCCCGATACCTGACACGAGCCTTGAAAGCGCAGACTGCTTGTTGCTGAGAAACGTTTTCCACTCTGTGATGAAGGGTGGTCCAACGCTGGATGTAATCTCTCAAGGACTCACTCGGTTTCTGCACACAATGCTGTAAGTCAGAGAAACCAGCAGGGCGTTGGCACATGCCCTCAAAAGTTTTGATGAACACTCGGGCGAGATCCTCCAAACAATAGATGCTAGAAGGAGCCAACTGATTCAGCCACGTCCGGGCCGAACCATCCAACATCAGGGAAAATTGCTTCATCGCAATGTTTTCATTTCCTCCGCCAATCTACACTGCCACTCCGTAATCATTGAACCATGTTTCAGGTTTTGATTCTCCTGTAAATTTACTTATTCCAGTCGCCACCTGAAGTTTGGGGGAATACCAGTAGATCGAATTGCTGTACTGAAACATTCGGGGCAAAAACAATGGTGCCGCTTCCACTCGGACGATCTCTGTCATAACCATCTCTGTGAGCTCTGCCCCTGTCAATCCGCCTCTATGCGAGTACATTCCTCGCATCGAACCTAGGACTCCGGTCATCGCCGAACGGGCGCCTATCATCGTAGTGCCGGAACACATACGAACCACTCCGCGGGGGAGACTACACTCGTCGGCGGTCATCACGGTGATAACGGGGCGCAAACTAATTTCGCCCCTGATCTCTGTACTGATCCTCTTGGTAACCTCCGCCCCTGCAATGCTGAGGTGACCCTGGACTATAAACTGATCGAACTGTATCTACCCTGGGTAAATTATTGTGTAATCTACTGAGCGACTGTGATATAGCCTAATTTTGCTGCTGCACTGCTTGAAGCAATGTACAAATCTGCTCCAAGCCTCTGTCAGCCACTGAATTTGATGGTTGGATGGAATCTGCTATCTTAGCGACGGCTTTAACTTTTAGAACTAGACTACGAAATACCTCGATGTTGTTCTGAGGTCCACTCGGAAACAGTTGTTTTCTAACGTCGACCGGAGGCTGGAGGACGTTGGTGTGCGTGTCCACTCGACGGTTCTCCAACCTTGTGTCCGACGCGACCAAACACAGGCGGGCTCTCCATCAAACCCGCCATGAAAACCTCAGCTGCAGGATCGCATCTCTTGCACTCGGATGGGACGTCAGACTGATCTGACATCATGTCAAACACGCCACGAAGTGATTCAGTGGGCTCGATAGCTGCAATCTGTGGAGATGACGTCTGGTGAGCCACCACATGCTTCACCCATCGCTGGAGTCATGAGCTACCGGATCGCTTGTAGCGACGAACAACGGGGAGAGCAACCGACAACGGAGTCAATGGCTGCCAAAGAAGAACACCGCAGGAACTTGGACGGAAGTGCGTCGCCCCGCGGATCGGGAGCGCCACAATGTCGAGATGCGCCTCCTAAAGCCATGCCAAGTCATTGGCAACGAAGATGAGCACGCCGAGACGGATCTCCTGGCCTAAGAGAAAATCGCAGCCGGAAGACATGATGAAGAATGAAAATCGCAAACTTTTCGAAAGTCGCTTAGACGCCTGCCCCATGGTGGGCGCCAACTGTCGTGGGAACGAACCAGATAGTAGAGGTGAGGGGTACGAAAGGAGAGGGCATATTCCTAGCTCCGGCAAGCTTGTACACACGATGTATGAGTTCAGGCCCCTCTCGTGGAGGTAACAACCCTACGTCTCAGTGCTTTCGAGCTCTTGTCGTGTGGAATGTGTGTGTTACAGGGGGTGCGAACCCTTGTGCCAGAGGGGAGGGGTAGCTGATATAGAGTGCGCTACCCCTCATCAAGGTCAGGCAACCAAGGGTCCGATTAGTTAAGATAAAGGCGTACGTTACTGATAACATATTTAATAAATGTTACTTATGACGACTAGTCAAATGCCCACTCGTTGGCCTCCCTGGAGTGGCTCCTAAACTTCTGTGGTCGACTGGCTTCTGGTCATTCCGAGTGAAACTCTTCCATCGAATGGAGGGATAAAGTCTCCGAGTGGATGTTCTACCGAGTGACCCGTGTACTATCACGAGCCAGTCGGAGCCTTCCTCGAAATCTTTAAGTCCTTAATGCCATGTCCTTGGGTAGGACATGTAGTTCATGCCTATGACCCTATCCTGGGTACATATCTCCATCACCGGGATGTGAAAACGTGATGGGAGACACGATCATAGCACTGATATCCTTTGGAGTTGGGAGGATAACCAATGAATATGTAGGCGACGGAGCGCGGGGCGAGTTTGTGAGGAGAGATGTCAACCACGCTAGGATCACCCAAAGATGCGTAGACCCTCATAGGAAGGTGGTGTACCGAAGAGTAAATGTTGGGGTGCATAGTTCCTTCGCGGATGACAAGGCCGAAGGATGAGGAGAAGAGACGCGGTAGCGAGACCGTCCATCCAAAAGTAGGGTGGCAAATGGGCATGAAAGAGGAGGGTGCGGACGCAGTCGTTGAGAGTGCGAAGGACACGTTCGGCGCGACCATTTTGCTGGGAGGTGTACGGTCAAGTGAGACCAAAAACCGTGTCATGCTGCGAAAGAAAAGTATGGAATGCGAGATTGTCGAACTCTTTTCCATTGTCAGTCTGAAGAGCAAGAATGGGACGCTCAAACTGCGTGCTGACATAGGAGTAAATAGCCGACAAAGTGGAGAGTGCATCTGACTTTCATTGCAAGGAAGAAGTCCACACATAATGGGAGTAATCATCAAGGATAATGAGATAATATAGGTAGCTTGTATTACTAGAAAGTGGAGAAGTCCACACTTCACTATGGCTTAACTAAAAAGGAAAAGAAGCAATGGTGGTGGAACTAGTAAACGGAAGGTGAGCGTGTTTGCTAACACGACATGCATGACAAGTATGATCCTCAATCTTATTACAGCTGAAACTAAAACTCCTAAGAATATGACGAAGGGTGACGGGGTTGGGATGACCCAAATGAGCGTGCGAGAGGTCGACGCCGACGGAGAGAACAACTGGAGCGGTGGTGGCAGAGGATTTCAGGTGGAACAAATAGAGATCCTCGTTGGGGCTATCACACCGGTGGAGTACCATACTGGTTCGAGCGTCCTTGACACAAAAACCAAACTGGTCAAACTCAACAGTCACAGGATTTTCACGAGCAAGATAACACACGGAAACAAGATTTTTAATGAGGTTGGGTGAAACAAGAATGTTAGATGAAGACAACGGCGTGGAAGTAGAAGGAAACGAAGTGTGGCCAATATGAGTGATCGGGAGGGTGGAGCCGTCACCGACAGTGATACGAGTGGTGGTGGTGATGAGAGAGAAAGAGGTAAGATTACGAGTATACGCAAACATGTTAGCACTAGCCCTAGTGTCAATGTACAAATCACCGCCACCAGTATAAGTGTTGGGCGAAGGCGCGTTGTGCAGCGCCGCGAGAAGCGATGGGTCCCATAGGGCAGGAGGCAGCACGGGCGGCGGTGGAGGAGCCTCCATGGGAAAGTTGTTGGCGCCGGTGAGCTCCGGTGGTGGAGGAGCATAGCCACCATACGACTGCGATGTGGCAAAGTACGCCCGATGCGCCGGGGCACACGGCACGGGGAACGACGGTGCCGGGGCCCGAGGGACCGGCATCGAGTACGCGTGCACGATGCCCGTCTAGGGGTTGTAGACACCAGCCCAAGGCGGGGTGGGATGTTGTTGTTGCTATTGTGGACGAGGGGCGCCACCCGCCTATTGTTGCTGCTCCTGACAACCGTCGCGCCGGCTGCAGCGGCGGCGCCCATTAGTGGGTGCAGGAGGCGGCGGGGGGACTTCATAGGCCACCTACGGCAGGGGCAGCAGCAGAGGGTGCTGCGAGGGCACGGGAGCCCGCTGCTGTTGGGAAGCAGCCGACGGTGGAGGAGAGCCGCCGCGGGTGGTGTCGGCGGCGAGAGCCATGTGCATGGACCGGCTCCTGACCTGCTTCATCCAGCATTCCTCCAGCCGGAGATAGGCCACAAACTTGGCGAAGGACGGCTCGGTGATGAGAGAGAGGTTGGCTGTGGCGTTGCCAAAGTCCTTGTTGAGGCCGGCGGTGAGCGTGCTGAGAAGGGTGTCGTCATCAATCTTCGCACCAATGTCACAAAGCTCGTCCGCAAGAGTCTTGAGTCAGAGACAGTAGTCATCGACGGAAGAGTTGTCCGGGTGGCACCCAAAGAAATCTTGCTGCAGAAAAATGCAACGTTGCAGACGATTGTTGGTGAAGAGCCCGTTCAGTTTGCTCCAGACGGTGCACACATCGTAATCGTCGTACACGACCGTATGGAATAGGTCGGGCGAGATGGTGAGGAAGAACCAACGGATGAGCATGGCATCGATGGCGGACCACTCATGATGGTCGGGTACGAGGCTAGAGTCGATAGAGCCATCCACGTGGTCGAGGAGGTTGTACTCCTGGAACAAAAGGGAGAAATATGTCTTCCAAGCGTAGTTGGAGGAGTCGGTGTGGGCAAGATGAACTGGAACCCGCTCGAAGATGTTAAGGTTGCGGATGTCGGCGGTGTTGGGAGGGTTGGCATCGGCGAACGGGTTGGAGCCGGTCTAGAGAGGCGAGGCGGCGGCGGCGGGTGGAGATGCGCGGCGATGGCATGATGGGAGAGAGGTGCGGCGGCGGCAATAGGTGAGCGGAAGCTATGGTTGTAACCTAAAAACTGATACCATGTATGATGATAGAATTGCACGATGTATTGATCAGGTGCAATCGAATGTATATATTATGTACAAGGTGGGCCACGACCTCCACTATACAAAATTAAGAGGTGAGTCAAATATACAATATACACATAACAGATATACTCAACAGTGAGATTCAGATGTAGATGCTCTTACTTTGAAAAGTCAGAGCAGCAACTAGAACGCGCGTGTATGCACACTCCTCCACGCTCCCAATAATGTGTAAACGCTCCCCTACAAAATGTGTAAACGCGTCCCGCAAAAAGAAATGTGTAAACGCAAGTCGGAGTCTGGATGACGAACGTGAGTCCATATTCCCGTTGGCTGTTGTGTCCGCTGAAACTGTTGACTTTACAGGGCGCGTCCCCCTAGCGGTCGGGTCGTGCAACTACAACCAACCACGAAGGGCGAGCTATTTATCTGGGCTGCTCGGTCCAGCACCCATGTGCGTGCTTTGGCTTTTTTTTGAACAGAGGCAAAAGACTTGTGTCATATATTTAAAAAGGAGGGGAGTTTTATAGAGTAGGAAAAGGCTTTACATCATAGCCCATCCAAAACACACGGTAAAACGTCAACTACTCTCGCGACATGATGTTGCTTAGGTGCCTCGCTACTGCCGTGACCCAAAGCTTTGCTTCATCTTGGATTAGCTTGAAGATGTATATGGGTTGCGTTGATTATTTTTCCTAAAGACTCTACCGTTTCTCTCATTCCAGAGTACCCAACTGACAAGCATAGTCAGCGAGGCGATGGCCTTCCTGTTCTTCATATTTGGCTTCGACATGCTTGTCCACTAGTACTTGATATTCCGCTGAGCCAACCATAAGCGAGTGTCAAGTGACCCAAGGGCAAGCCAGCTCTTTACCAGTCTCCAAATGCGCTGCGTGAATCTACACCGGTAGAATAGATGTGTGGCTGTTTTGTGCTTCCTTCTACACATAGTGCATAGACCACAGTTGTCCCAGCCTCGCTTCTCCAATCTATCTGCCGTCCAAATCCTGTTTTGGGTTGCTAACCAGGAGAAGAACTTAACCTTTGGAGGTGCCCAAACCATCCAAATGGTCTTGTTCATGGTGGTTGTCATGGAGCCCAGGAATTGTATCCTGTAAGCGGATGCCACAGAGTACTCCCCGTTGGCCTCGAACTTCCAAGAGATGTCGTCCTCCACGTCCAGAACATGTTGAAACTGCTCAAGACAAACCCAAAGATCAACAAACTGCACAATGTGGTTGATCGAGAGGTTGGCAGAATGGTTGATGTTGTGCACCCAGACATTGTCTCGTAGAGCATCTCTAACTACCCAGTTCTTCCGCTTTGAAGCCGCGAAGATTAGGGGGGCGATATCCATTGGTTTTTTCCCTCAACCAAGGCACCTCCCAGAAGGGCGTCTTCCCTCCATTCCCTATGGAGATGAGGGTGGATGCGTAGAACAGATCCATATCCACCTTTGAGCATGGATTTGCCAATCCCACCCACAATCTAGATGGATCCTTCCATTCCATCCAGGGCCATCGCAACCTGAGGGCTCTTGCAAATTTTCCCAAGTGCATGATTCCCAGTCCACCAAGTTGTATGGGTCGGCATACCGTCTCCCAGTTGACTTTACATTTGGCACCTGAGGTGTTGCTTTTAGCGGACCAAAGGAAAGCACGCTCGATTTTGTTGACGTTTTGCAGGACTCCAGAGGGACATTGAGGGCAATGATGTGGTAAACCATTTGCGACGTGAGGACCGATTTAGCTAAGGTTGCCCGTCCAACCATTGTGGTGTCTAACCCTTGACATGGGGGGAGCTTCGCCGCGACCTTGTCTTCAAGGTTCTGGAAGTCAGCCCTTTTCAGCTCCCAGATGGAAAGAGGAAGTCCCAGATATTTCAATGGGAAATATGAACGAGAGGCAGGCAGCCTGTGACGGATCTCATCAAGGTTGAGGTGAGCACATCGAATTGTGACAACTAAGCTTTTTTGGAAGTTGGTGGATAACCCTGTGACCTCTCCAAATGCAGTCAGGATGGTCGCCTGATTGGTAACGTATTCTTTCATCGGGGAAATGAAGATGGCCACATCGTTAGCATACAAAGATGTGCGAACATAAGAACCACGCCCTCAAATCCCCCTTTCCCCCATCCTCTTTGTCATAGCAATTGATCCCTTGCAACAACTCCTTGATGTGCTTCGGCTTTGACACCGCGAGGATGTGGGAGGCAGCACCCTAGGGTGTTTCGTATATCGTATAATCAGAAGTGCGTCAAACTCAGGGCCTGGGCGGCGCGTGTTCGTGCCTCCTCGCTGAACGCATCCCCCGTCCAATCCTTGGCTAGCTTGTGCTTGGTTGCTTGCTTGCTAGCCAGTGGCCGCCGCAGTGTGTTGCTAGGCGTGGCGGCCCTCGCGTTACTGCGGATGAGCGGCTAGATTTGGTAGCCTCGCCATGGAACAAGGTGAGTTGAAACTACCTCACATTCGTCAAGGAGTTCGTTGTCCTCCATGAAGAAGAGTCGAGCCTCGCATCGGCGTTCGGGCTCCTTCGCAACATGGCCTCCTTTCACCCTCGTGTGGGTCGGGGTGTTTTAGTTTAAGTGCAATCCTTAAGTCTTAATTATCATGCGAGTTAGGTTACCAAAGATAGGGTATAATTTGGTTTTAGGTGACAAGACCCCTCATACAGGCAATCAAACAACACATAAATGATGGTTTTTAGCTTGCATTCTTTTAATGAAAATGCTAGACCTACTAAAGCGTATGTAAGTTTACTAAACCTTCCAACTAATCTAAACATGCCCCCCTGATTTTTATGGGTGGGTGGGCCTCATCCTCCTCTTAATCCAATCAGTTATTGCCAAATCAGACTATCACATAAACGTACTTAAACATTTACGTACATGTAGCATTGCTCTTCTTTTAACTAGTCTCCATTCAGCCTGATTTGTGTTTTGGATGCAACCACCCAAAAAACTGTGCATGCCCTAACTGTACAAAACACATGCAAGTCATTATGTAGGCTTTTACGCACATTTTCTCAAGTTTGAGGCCTTAGGCTGGACATAGTGGTGGTATCTTAGGCTGGTTGTAATGTTAAGTATCATATAATATTATCATACATATGATACTAGTGTATGACATTACATCCGTAATGCATAATATTATGTTAATATCATAGGATAGTTCATTTATTGCCATGCATGACACATAATAGCACAACATTTAATATAATATGGTATCATGATATGATACTCAATCCTATATTTCTTCATTTAATTTTATGACACATCATCAAAATTGCCTAGTTGGCATGTATGATACTACTTATGATACTTCCATTAGGGCATCTCCAATGGTTGTAAGATAGTTGTTGGTAAACTTTGCCACCTAGGATATATGATGATGTGGCAATAAATAAATAAGGAGAGAGAGGAAAGTTGTATGTAGATTAATGTAATGCCTCAAGTGCAACATGGCCATATTTGGAACCTTCATGTGGGGGTCCATGATGTCATGGTGATGGTGTTATTATTTCATGTGGCTAGTTTGTGTCTTCCCCTTTGCATTCATTATGTGATGTTGTTGTGTTGATCCATATGTGTGGTCTGATGGGTGCATGTGGTGTGTGAAGTGGTGTGCAAAGCTTAGGTTTCAACTTGGCTTGTTCTTCCAAAACTAGGTTTCAACAAAACCCTTCTTCTTTAATTCTTTGAGCTCATGTTTTACTTGCTCCTTTTTTGATTTAAAAATGTTGGCCTTTTAGTGCTTATTTTTGTAAGTGTGAAGATGTGAAAGTGGGGTTTGGAAAACTTTATTTCTTTGTGTTAAAAACATCAAAACAGATTTGATAAATTTGTTTGGTGATTATTTTAGTTGCTCAATAAATCCCCTTTTCATTTTTATTATGTGCCATAATTCACTTACGCCATGGGACATTTTTTATTTATTTTTGGGTCAACTGATTTTGCCTTGTGCATTTTATTGTCTCTGTGTTGTTTTAAATAGAAAAATACCAGAGAGTTCTTTTCTGTCATCTCGCGCCAGCCGAGTGGGCCTCCTCCCCTCGCCGGCCTAGCTTCTTCTTTCCCTCGCGCGCAGTAGCCCAACTCCCGCGTTCGTCGTCCTCCTCCTTTCCATCTTCCTCCTCCCTCTCCCTGGCATCGTCAGGAGGCGGCCCGAGCTCCTCCTCCGTCATGGCCGACCCCAGTTGAGGTCGCCGCCGTTGATGCAGTTCCTCTTCTTCCTCTCCAATCGATCCAGGAGCATGCGGAGTACCAGGGGAGTCCGTTCCCGCAGGTAGGAGACACTGATCGCCTCTGCTTCCTCGACGTCGACGATGACCCCTTCTTCCTCCTCTGCTCCGATGACTGCTTCCGCAACGTCTTCTTCCTCGTTGACCCCTTCTTCCTCTCCGTCAAGCGCGTCCTCCTCGGCGAGTGGGTGAGCAGTCGATCTCCTCCCGTTCCCCTGTCAGTAAGATCTCGCCTAGAGCCGTAGATGCGCGTCGTGGTTCCTCTCTGTCGCCGTCGCCGCCGTGTACGTGGATAGGTCGCCGCAGTGGCCCTCTCATGGATCTTAGCTGTGAAATGGATCCACCGCGAGTTCCTCTTCCTCCCCGCAAGTGGTTGTAGTTCAATTTGTAGCGTAGCGCCGGCGGTGACCATCCCCAGTTCCGGCCGCCGTGGTCTATGGTAGGTTCAGAGGGGGATGCTCAAAAGAGCAACGCCCCCCTCTCTGTTAAGATCCGAACGAGTAGTGCAGTGGTAGGGGGTAGTTTTGTCGAGCGTGTGGTCGTGGGTTCGAGTCCCCGCAAGCGGAACCCCCTTTTTGGTTTTATTTCCTGGTACAGTAGCACCACACAGAGGTTTACCCCGCTAACTTCCCCTGTCCTGTCGAGTAACTGACAGTGGCGCAGTGGTAGCGAGTGTGGGCAGTACCAGGGGGGTCCTGGGTTCGAACCAGAGACTTCCCATATGTAGTTTTGCTCCTTTTTGATTTGCTTTTCCTTTTTGTTTATTCCTTTTTATCATCAGCTAGTTGTTATATCTTGTGGAGATAATTTCACTGAGCTTTCTGTTGTGTCTAGAGTGTAGATGCACATGTGATGAATGTATATGTGTGTGTGTGCTTAGGCATAAATGTATGTAGTGATCTTGTAAGTGTGGGTGTGGTAGTTGTGTGTATGTGTGTAAGGCATATGCATGTGAGCATATGTGTGTATGTGTGTGGCTACCCCCCACATATTTGTACAAGTGTGCACCAACACATGTTTATATGTGTGTGTGTGCATATGTAGTGTGAGACATGCTATCAAGTGTAGGTGGGTATGTGAGTGTATGTATACATGTGTGTGTATGTGAGTGTGTGTGGTGATGTGATATGGCACACATACATGAGGTCAAACCCTCATTTTCACCATAGTTGTTGTGGGGATGACATGTGCAAGTGTAGAGGATTGATATAGTGAATACCACATGTGATATGGCACTATTTAGGGTCATATGATTCCATGTAGTTTTACCTTTCAACATTGTGTCTTCTTGTTGTATGCAAGTACCTAGATATTATATTTTTTGGAGGTAGAATCGTCCAAGGAATCCATTGGTGGAATCAGATTTCACTTTGGGACACTTTCTGGAAATGTCATTTTCTGATTTGTTGCCATGTTTAGGTCCCTATATTAAGTGGTGTGTTGAGCCTATGAGGATGGTTCCTTGATGTAGCTGTAGTGGGTGAACCCCTCTACAACATGGTAGTTTTGTTTTATGCTTAGGAGTTTGTATGTGCAAGTTGTGCCATGTCAAAGTTGACATGTGGCTGAAATTGTCAGCTTGGTGAAAATCTGTGATTTTCACTAAGTCTGAGAAACTGCTGTTATTTTCTTCCCTTGTTGTTGTAGGTGCAAAAGCTCATGTGTTGGGAATCAGCCCTTGCAATCAACTAGAGAGTTGGAGTTTTTGTGTTTGTCTAGCTCTCTGTTAAATTTCATGCACTTTCACTTCTTGTAGATAGTATTTGGGAGGCTGTCAAAATGCTTCAGAGCATAAGCAGTTGGTGAAAATCTGAGATTTTCACTAAGTCCCAGAAATCTGTTGTTTTTGTCCAAGTTAGTGCCTGTAGATCTTTTTGTGTGTGGCTCCTTTGTATTATCTTCTTGCTCAGGCTTGTAGAGCTTTTGAATAGCTTTTGCCACATATCTTGGTTGGCACATTTGGGTGGTTGTAGGTACCTTGCATGTTGCTCACAAACTGCTATGATGATGTTTAGGACAAATTGCATGTTTTAGTTGTTTTGAAGCTTGTGTTAGTATTGTTGGTGGTGTGGTGTGATTCCAATAACCACCCCACCTATATTTGTTTGTTTGATCATGTGGCAACCTGGGAACACCAGAATAGTGCCAGTGGAGTGTGCTTGTGGTGGAGTTGAACCGTAGGACTCCATATCTTGTTTCGTAGTTTCCGGTTGATCCATAGCTCTGTTCTCAACGTTCTTTATATGATTTTGCATCGTTTTCTCGTGATGCACTTGTTCATGCCATATTCATGCATGTCAAGATATCTTAGAGTGAAGTTCTGTCCAGAAGTTTATCTTCTCTTCTCATGCATATGCAAGTGACTAGAATAGAGATGCATGCTTCATTCTCATCTCATGCATCATGTGTTTGTTTGCATCATGTTGTTTTGGTGTTCATTGGTTGTTATTTTTATCTTGGGTAGAACCGGGATCGGAGAGCGAGTACGTGGATTCGGGAGAGTACGTGCAGGACGAACAAGAGCGGTTCCAAGCTGAAGACATCACAGGCAAGATGACCGTGGCATTGATACTGTATCTAGCTTTGTTATGCTTAGAATCACGTTTCCTTCGATATATGCTCGCTACCTACTGATACGTCTCCATCGTATCTACTTTTCCGAACTCTTTTGCCCTTGTTTTGGACTCTAATTTGCATGATTTGAAGGAACTAACCCGGACTGATGATGTTTTCAGCAGAATTGCCATGGTGTTATTTTTGTGCAGAAATGAAAGTACTCGGAACGTCCTGAAAATTTACGGAGATTTTTTCTGGAATAAAAGAAAAATACCTGCGCAAAGATCCACGTGACGGGGCGTGCCAGTGGGCCACAAGCCCCTGGGCCGCGGCCACCCCTATGGTCGCGCCATGAGGGCTTGTGGGGCCCACATGGCACCACCGCCCCCAATCTCAGTCTTATATCTTCCGTTTCGCCTGGAAAAAAAATCAGAGAGAAGGTTTCATCGCGTTTTGCGATACGGAGGCGCCGCCACATCCTATTATTCATGTGGAGGGCAGATCTGGAGCCCGTTTCGGGCTCCGGAGAGGGGAAATCGTCGCCATTGTCATCATCAACCTTTCTCCCTCGACAATTCCATGATGCTCTATATCGTTCGTGAGTAATCTCATCGTAGGCTTGCTGGACGGTGATGAGTTGGATGAGATCTATCATGTAATTGAGTTAGTTCTTGACGGGGATTGATCCCTAGTATCCACTATGTTCTAGATTGATGTTGCTACTACTTGGCTATGCTTAATGCTTGTCACTAGGGCCCGAGTGCCATGATTTCAGATCTGAACCTATTATGTTGTCGCCAATATATGTGTGTTTTAGAACCTATCATGCAAGTTGTAGTCACCTACTATGTGTTATGACCCGGCAAGCCCGGAGTGACAATAGCCGGAACCACTCCCGGAGATGACCATAGTATGAGGAGTTCATGTATTCACCGCGTGTTAATGCGTTGGTCTGGTTCTTTATTAAAAGGAGAACCTTAATATCCCGTAGTTTCCATTAGGACCACGCTGCCACGGGAGGGATGGACAATAGATGTCATGCAAGTTCTTTTCCCTAAGCACGTATGACTACATACGGAATACATGCCTACATTAGATTGATGAACGGGAGCTAACCACATATCTCTCCGTGTTATAGCTGTTACATGATGAATCACATCCATCACACTCATCCATCACCTATCCACTGCCTACGAGTCTTTTACTACTGGTCCTCGCTACGTTACTTTGCCTAGGATTGTCCCTTGCTACAAGAGGGATTGGGCCACTTTGTTGCTGTCATTACTGCTGTTACTTTGTTGCTGTTGTCACTACTGCTGTTACTTGTTACTTTGCTGCTGCTGCTACTGTTGTTCCTTGTTACTCCGATGTTACTTGTTGCAAGACTTTGTTGGCTCTAACATCCCGTCAACAAGGCCTTTTCTAGCGCCGTTGCTGGGAATTGTCAAAGCTTTTTCTGATGTCGTTGCTATCATACTACCTTGCTACTGATACTTTGCTTGCAGACACTAATCTTTCAGGTGTGGTTGAATTGACAACTCGGCTGCTAATACTTGAGAATATCCTTTAGCTTCCCCTTGTGAGCGAATCAATAAATTTGGGTTGAATACGCTACCCTCGAACACTGCTGCGATCCCATACGCTTGTGGGACATCACCTACCACTTGATATAATTGCCTCATGATATTGCCATGAAACCCAAACACCTTCCCCTCCTAGCTAATGTTGTTTGGCTAAGTAGGCTTTCTCAACTTCTAATGATAGCTTTGCTAGTTGCAGGTGCCAGCTGTCTCATGTGATAACATGAGTATTGTGCTATCTTTATGATTAAACTGCTATTTAATTAATGCACCTATATACTTGGTAAATGACGGAAGGCCTAGCCTTTTGCCGGGTGATTTGTTCCTTTATTGCCGCCTTAGTTTCAGCTACCGGTGTTTGATTCCATAACTGATCGCTCCTAACACGTTCGTGGTTGTTATGGGACCCCCCTGATAAATCGTATAGTGTTAAGGCTTGTCCGGTAGGACCCAACATTGGTTTTAATTTGCTAATTATGTGATAATGATATGCATAGGGAATAGTGATACGTCTCAAACGTATCTATAATTTTTGATGGTTTCATGCTGTTATCTTGTCAACTTTGGATGTTTTGTTTACCTTTTATATCTTTTATGGGACTAACTTATTAACTTAGTGCCAAGTGTCAGTTCCTGTTTTTTCTGTGTTTTTGAATCTTTTCAGATCTGATTTTGGAACGGAGTCCAAACGGAATAAAATCCCCAAAATGAATTTTTCCAGAACGGAAGAAGATCGGGAGGCTTGAGGGCCAAGCAAGTGGGCCAACAAGCCCTGTTGCCGCGGTCAGGGGGAGGCTGCGGCAACCAAGCTTGTGGCCCCCCTGGCGCTCCCCTGCCCTAGGTCTTTCGCCTATAAATTCCCTAAAAATCCAGAAAAAATCAGGGCATCCACGAAAACACTTTTCCGCTGCCGCAAGCTTCCGTTTTCGCGAGATCTCATGTGGAGACCCTTCCCGGTGCCCTACCGGAGGGGACTTTGGAGTTGGAGGGCTTGTTCATCAACATCATCGCCCTTCCAATGACTCGTGAGTAGTTCACTTCAGACCTACGGGTCCGTAGTTAGTAGCTAGATGGCTTCTTTTCTCTCTTGGATCTTCAATACAAAGTTGTCCATGATCTTCATGGACATCTATCCGATGTAATCCTCTTTGGCGGTGTGTTTGTTGAGATCCAATGAATTGTGGATTTGTGATCAGATTATCTATGATATATATTTGAGTCTTTGCTAATTTCTTTTATGCATGATTTGATATCCTTCTAAGTCTCTCCGAGTCTTGGGTTTTGTTTAGCCAACTAGATCTATGATTCTTGCAATGGGAGAAGTACTTGGTTTCTGGTTCATACCGTGTGGTGACCTTTCCCAGTGACAGAAGGGGCAGCAAGGCACGCATCATGTTGTTGCCATCAAGGGTAACAAGATGGGCTTTTATCGTAGATATGAGATTGTCCATCTACATCATGTCATCTTGCTTAAGGCGTTACTCTGTTCTCATGAACTTAATACACTAGATGCATGTTGGATAGCGGTCGACGTGTGGAGTAATAGTAGTAGATGCAGAAAGTATCGGTCTACTTGTTTTGGACGTGATGCCTATAGATATAAACATTGCCATAGATAACGTCACGCCTTTGCGCGGTTCTATCAATTGCTCGACAGTAATTCGTTCACCCACCGTCTACTTGCTTTCTTGAGAGAAGCCACTAGTGAACACTACGGCCCCCGGGTCTATTCACACCTATCGTTTCCAGTTTCGCTTTTTATTTTGCTTTGTTTCTTTGTTGCTTTCAGTTCTCACTTGGAAAACAATCTATAAGGGATTGACAACCCCTTCATAGCATTGGGTGCAAGCTCTTTGTGTTTGTGCAGGTACTTGTGATATTCCTTCACTGGATCGGTACCTTGGTTCTCAAAACTGAGGGAAATACTTACCATTGCTGTGCTACATCACCCTTTCCGCTTTGAGGGAACACCAACGCAAGGCTCCAAGGCCACGGGGGAATCCTCTGCATATTTGCCAAGGAAGTCCCTAAAGGCGTAGCCGTAGCAGAAGGATTCCTGGAGCCGTAGCTGAGGAGTATCAAGACAAGAACAGTCTCCCGTCAGCACGCTTGTTTCTGGCGCCGTTAGAGGGTCTTTTGTTGCAGTAGCAGAAGTATTTATGGCGCCGTTGCCGGGGAAGGAGAGATCTATCCAAGTAGGTCTCACAAACTAATCGCTTGCATTTACTTTTTTGCGAGTTGCCTCTCGTTTTCCTCTCCCCCACTTCACATTTGCCTTTTTCGTTTGCCTTTTTCGTTCGCCCTTTCTTTCGCTTGCTTTATGTTTTCTTGTGTTGCCATGTTCCTTCAATATTCTTGCATCTTCGCTTGCTGAAAATCTAGTGATATGGATCCTCATCCACTTGCTAATCTCTTTAAGAGATCCAATTATGTTGATCCAATTGCTAATGAGTTGAGTGCACTTGACTATCTTTATGGAGTTTTGCTTGAGATGCGTGAATCTGAAAATTGTGAGGAAGAAATTTATGAAGTGATTCATGAGGGCTCCTTGGATGAAAAGCATGATTGCAATGGTTTCACTATAAATTCTATTAGCGACAATCATGCTAAAAACACGCAAAACCCTAAGCTTGGGGATGCTAGTTTTGCTATGTCCACTACTTGTTGCAATGATCATGAGTGGGGCGATGATTTTTCTTTTGATCTTGAAAATTTGTTTAAGCCTCATGATGAATATGATATTTTCAATAATATTGAAAGTGGGTTTGGAGAAGTCATGACTTTAGTTGATGATAATCCCACAATTTTTGAAGAGCGTCAACTTTGCATGCATGTGGATCATGGAAAGAATATCCTTTGTGATAGTTACATTGTTGAATTCGAATATGATCCCACATGTAATTTCTATGAGACAGGAAAATATTTTGGTAGAAACTTTCATGTTACCAAACTACCTCTCGTTATGTTGAGATTGCTATTGTCTCTTTCTTCTTCCTTGCATTTGGTAACTATTGGTTGTCTTGCCAATTTGTTTCCCTATAAAATTCCTATGCATAAGAAGTATGTTAGACTTAGATGTGATTTTCACATGCTTTATGATGCTCTCGTTGTGCTTCAATTCTTGTCTTTTGTGAGAGCATCATTCAATGCCTAGCTAAGGGCGTTAAACAATAGCGCTTGTTGGGAGGCAACCCAATGAATCTATCCTTTTTCTTTCTGTTTTGTATTTTCCACACTTTCATAATTCTGTTATGATTGTGTTTTTTGTGTTTCTTTTTGCGTTTGTGCCAAGCAAAACCGTTATGATTAGTCTTAGGATGATCATTTGGTCATGCTGGAAAAGACAGAAACTTTCTGCTCACGAAAAGAATTTTCATTATTTTATATAAGAGCTTTTGAGTTGATTCTTTTTTATTCTGATTGCTACGCAAATTCTTCAGACTGTCGTACTTTTTTAGAATTTTTGAAGTAACAGAAATATACGAAGTATACAGATTGCTACAGACTGGTCTGCTGTTAACATATTCTGTTTTTGTTGTGTTGGTTGCTTATTTTGATGAAACTATGGATAGTATCGGGGGGTATTAGCCATGGAAGATTGAAAATACAGTAACCCAACATCAACATAAGTAGAATTTAAGTTTGCTTCAGTACCTAAGAAAGTGGTGGTTTGCTTTATTATACTAATGTTATCATGAGTTTCTGTTTAAGTTTTGTGTTGTGAAGTTTTCATGTTTTGGGTGAAGTTCTCATGGACAAAAAGATAAAGAGTGGCAAGAGCTAAAGCTTGGGGATGCCCAAGGCACCCCAAGTTGATTCAAGGATGTTGTAAAAGCCTAAGCTTGGGGATGCCCCGGGAAGGCATCCCCTCTTCCGTCTTCAATCCATCGATAACGTTACTTGGGGCTATATTTTTATTCACCACATGTTATGTGTTTTGCTTGGAGCGTCTTGTATCGTAGGAGTCTTTTATTTTTGTTGTTTCACTATCATCCTTGATGCACACCTAGATAGAGAGACATGCACTCACCGTGATTTTGTCGAGCTTCACTTATATCCTTTGGTAGACAATTCAGCTCACATGTGCTTCACTTATATCTTTTTAGCTAGTTGATTTTGCTCTATCTGCTTCACTTATATCTTTTAGAGCACGGCGGTGCGTGGCTTGGTAGTTGATCTATGCTATGAAAGTAGTCTCAAAAGGGGTAGTTATCCAAAGGGTTACGAAAACTTCCACCTTCATGTGCATTGAATAGTTATAGAAGTTTGATTCATCTCAACTAGTTTTGAGTTGTGGTTATGGTAATATTGAAGTTATATTAGTAAGGTGTTGTGGATCTAGAAATACTTGTGTTGAAGTTAGTGATTCCCGTAGCATGCACATATGGTGAACCGCTATGTGATGAAGTCTGAGCATGATTAGTCTATTGATTGTCATCCTTTGAGTGGCGGTCGGGATCGCGCGATGGTTAATACCTACCAACCCTTCCCCTAGGAGTATGCGTTGAATGCTTTGTTTCGATTACTAATAAAACTTTTGCAACAATTATATGAGTTCTTCATGACTAATGTTGAGTCCATGGTTTAGATGCAGTTTCACCTTCCACCATCACTATCTTCTTTAGTGCCGTGCAACTTTTGCCGGTGCACAAAACCCACCATTAGCCTCCCTCAAAACAGCCACCATACCTACCTACTATGGCTTTTTCAAAGCTATTCCGAGATATATTGCCATGCAGCTACCACCATGACATGTGCCACCACGTCTACATTTCCATTGCATGATCGTAAGATAGCTAGCATGATGTTTCCATTTATGTCTATGCCATGCTAGATCATTGTCACGGTACACTATCGAAAGCATTCCATATAGAGTCATCATTGCTCTAAGTTTTGAGTTGTAAGTGTGATGATCATCATTGATGGAGCATTGTCCCATGTGAGAAAATAAAAGAGGCCAGCGAAGCCCATATACAAAAAGAGGCCAAAGATGCCCACCAAAAAAAGAGGCCAAAGAGCCCAGCAAAAAAATCTGAGAGAAAAAGAGAGAAGCGACAATGCTACCACCTTTCCACACTTGTGCATATTAAGCACCATGATTTTCATGACTGAGAGTCTCTCGTTTTGTCACCACCATATAGCTAGTGGGAAATTTTCATTATATAACTTGGCTTGTATATTCCAATGATAGGCTTTCTCAAATTTTCCTTAGGTCTTCGTGAGCAAGCAAGTTGGATGCACACCCACTAGTTTTCTTTAAGAGCTTTCACATACTCTTAGCTCTAGTGCATCATTTGTATGGCAATCCCTACTCATTCACATTGATATCTATTGATGAGCATCTCCACAGCTCATTGATATGCCTTGTCAATGTGACCATCTTCTCCTTGTTTGTCTTGCAACCTCCACCACACTCCACACCACTTATAGTGCTAAAACCATGGCTCGCGCGCATGTATTGCGTGAGAGTTGAAAAGGTTTGAGAAAGTAAAGGTGTGAAAACAATTACTTGGCCAATACCGGGGTTGTGCATGATTTAAATTCGTTGTGCAATGATGATAGAGCATAACCAGACTATATGATTTTGTAGGGATAACTTTCTTTTGGACTTGTTATTTTGAAAGTTCATGATTACCTTGCTAGTTTGCTTGAATTATTATTGTCTCCACGTCAATAGCAAACTATTGTTTTGAATCTAATGGATCTGAACATTCACGTCACATAAGAGGAGTTACAAAGGACATCTATGCTAGGTAGCACGAAAGCATCAAAAATTCATTCTTTATCACTTCCCTACTCGAGGACGAGCAGGAGTTAAGCTTGGGGATGCTTGATACGTATCAAACGTATCTATAATTTTTTATGGTTTCATGCTGTGATCTTGTCAACTTTCGATGTATTGTTTACCTTTTATATCTTTTTTGGTACTAACTTATTAACTCAGTGCCAAGTGCGAGTTCCTGTTTTTTCTGTGTTTTTGACTCTTTTCAGATTTGATTTTGGAATGGAGTCCAAACGGAATAAAATCCCCGAAATGAATTTTTCCAGAACGGAAGAAGATCAGGAGGCTTGAGGGCCAAGCAAGTGGGCCCACATGTGGCCCACAAGCCCTGTTACCGCGATGAGGGGGGAGGCCGCGACAACCAAGCTTCTGGCCCCCCTAGCGCTCCCCTGCCCTAGGTCTTTGGCCTGTTAATTCCCTAAAAATCTTGAAAAAATCAGGGCATCCACGAAAACACTTTTCCGCCGCCGCAAGCTTCCGTTTCCGGGAGATCACATCTAGAGACCCTTCCCGGTGCCCTGCCGGAGGGGACTTTGGAGTTGGAGGGCTTCTTCATCAACATCATCGCCCTTCCAATGACTCGTGAGTAGTTCACTTCAAACCTACGGGTCCGTAGTTAGTAGCTAGATGGCTTCTTCTCTCTCTTGGATCTTCAATACCAAGTTCTCCATGATCTTCATGGAGATCTATCTGATGTAATCCTCTTTGGCGGTGTGTTTGTCGAGATCCGATGAATTGTGGATTTGTGATCAGATTATCTATGATATATATTTGAGTCTTTGCTGATTTCTTATATGCATGATTTGATATCCTTGTAAGTCTCTCTGAGTCTTGGGTTTTGTTTGGCCAACTAGATCTATGATTCTTGCAATGGGAGAAGTGCTTGGTTTTGGATTCATACCGTGTGGTGACCTTTCCCAGTGACAGAAGGGGCAGCAAGGCACGCATCGTGTTGTTGCCATCAAGGGTAACAAGATGGGCTTTTATCGTAGATATGAGATTGTCCATCTACATCATGTCATCTTGCTTAAGGCGTTACTCTATTCTCATGAACTTAATACACTAGATGCATGCTGGATAGCGGTCGACGTGTGGAGTAATAGTAGTAGATGCAGAAAGTATCGGTCTACTTGTTTTGGACGTGATGCCTATAGATATAATCATTTCCATAGATAACGTCACGACTTTGCGGGGTTCTATCAATTGCTCGACAGTAATTCGTTCACCCACCGTCTACTTGCTTTCATGAGAGAAGCCACTAGTGAACACTACGGTGCCCGGGTCTGTTCACACCTATCGTTTCCACTTTTGCTTTTACTTTGCTTTGTTTCTTTGTTGCTTTCAGTTCTCATTTGGCAAACAATATATAAGGGATTCACAACCCCTTCATAGCGTTGGGTGCAAGCTCTTTGTGTTTGTGCAGGTACTTGTGATATTCCTTCACTGGATCGATACCTTGGTTCTCAAAACTGAGGGAAATACTTACCACCGCTGTGCTACATCACCCTTTCCGCTTTGAGGGAACACCAACGCAAGGCTCCAAGGCCACGGGGGAATCCTTTGCATATTTTCCAAGGAAGTCCCTAAAGGCGTAGCCGTAGCAGAAGGATTCATGGTGCCGTTTCTGAGGAGTATCAAGACAAGAATAGTCTCCCGTCGGCACGCTTGTTTCTGGCGCCGTTGGAGGGTCTTTTGTTGAAGTAGAAAATAGCTACCCCGAGGAATTAATCAACAACCCGGGCCAGTGCTCCTCATGAGTGTTGGTCCAAAATGGACAGACTATGGGGCCACCACAGGGAAACATGAGGTTTGGTTCCTGTAGGCTTTTCCATCCGTCGTGTCCTGAGACTGAGATACACGGCTCTTATCGGGGTCGTCGACACGATGGGAGGTCCTGCTAGGTTCGTCTTACCTTAGCGATATATCTTGCGTATAGGAATCCCGGTGAGACTTTGGGTCCCCCAGAGTTGAGGCTTTCCTCTAAGGAATCCGACGAGATTATGAGATTCGTGAGAGAGGACTACTTTGCAGCCCGTGACCGTTTGTGATGGACTAGTTGGAGCACCCCTGCAGTGTTTAATCTTTCGGAAAGCCGTGCCCACGGTTATGTGGCAACATGGATAATTTGTTAACATCCGGTGGTAGATAACTTGAACTAACTCTAATAAAACTGCCAACTGTGTGCGTAACCATGACTGTCTCTTTCGAAGACCTCTCTTCGAACGGGAACACGGTGGGGTTATGCTTGACTTAAGTAGGTGTTTAGGATCACTTAGTGAACACCTAGTCTTCGACCGCTCGCGTAGACCACCACTTCTATAACTTTGATCTTCGTAAGTTAGACACCATAAATGCTTTGGATGCTGCAACCTAAACATTGAACCTTCCTCACCTAATAACTTGACTAGTTTCGGTACCAAGGTCATCGATTGTTGAGTCCCTGTGGCTCACAGATTACTTCAACACCCCAATAGGTACAGGTACGCCCGACGCAGGTGATCTTGATGGCACGCAGCTGGGTGGTAGTACGATGAGGAAAACGACCGCCTATACGTGAACTATCCAGAAGACTGAGGCCGTGGTCGTGATCATGGGCAAGCAGGCGGGATAGCATAGTCTTTTCCTTGTGTTATGTAGTCCGTAGAAGAACTACCTTGTGTGAATAAATGTGTGGATGTAACTCTGATATTATCTATGTGAGATGGCAAATGCATGCCCTATTTGTCAATCTTAAATTATGTATGTGATATGTTTATCTCGCTTGCGAAACGCTTAGATGCGCTTCTTTCCCTTTTGGGGCATCACCCCTAAATAGGAAAGGACCGCATCTTAGTCGTTACAAGTTGGTAATCAGAGCCTTATGACCATAGGAGCCTTTGTGTGATCGTACTTGGCCGAGTCGAGTATAGTAAAATGTTTTGAGTCTTCGTTATATCGGAGAGTAGGTTTCTTTTTTCTCCTCTTCCATGCTCTGGTGAGGTTCTCGTCTTAGGAAATCTTAATTCTACTCCTTTTCTCGCTCAAATCACGTGGGTATTTTGAAATCTATATGATATCGATGTGACGGAGTTCTCTCTTGGTGCCTCCTGTCTGCCTTGATTTCTTCCGGGGAGTTGAGCTCCAGGGGATTCTCGTGCACATCGCCATCATTCAGATTTCTGAGTATCTCAAAACGAAGGATGTTCGTAATTGCTTCAATACTAGTAGTGGCGAGATAACCCCGATGTTCCCAGTTCTGGTGCAGATTGTTTGGGAGTACTACCATACTTTGTATCGTTGTGATCACGAGGGTCTGTCGTAGATGAAGGTCCGAGATTCTGGTTATGTGTTGACGGATGTGATACATTGGACGGGTTAGTATTGGAGTTGTGTGAAATATTACTCCTTGTATCCGTGTACCAGATATTTCGGGAATTAATAGGTGGGATATCAAGTAGTGACTTATAGGACAATCTTCCTACAGATGCATGATGTGAGGTTGGGATTCGACATTCAGTGGGTATGTTTGTTCATGGTCGTCTTACAGCGGTTCTCATTGTGTCTTAAAGAGTCCTTATAGCTTGCTACGACTCGGGGATGCTTCGTAAGTCGTGTGCACTACCTTGCACAGGATGGCTACTATAAATTCGAGCCCGTGCGATCTTATCCACAAAGATATCTGATGAAATCTCGATCATATGTTTGTTCCGAGCAGTTCTAGCTCATACTTGGTTTGCAAGTGGTCTTAATCAGAATTTTGTCGACAGTCACTTTGAGGAAGCATTCTTAGTATTTTGTTCGAGTGCAATTGCTAATATTCCTGTTCAGATATTCCTACCTTTTTGATTCAGCTTTACCTTCAATATTATTCTGTGGGCTAATGTGTTGTCCGTCTTCAGGATGGCTCCACCAACTCGTCAGAATTCAGTTTGTGAGGGTGCTGAGATGCCGCCACCACCCCCTCCGCCACCTCCTCCACCTCCGCCTCCTCCTGCAGAGGCTTGGCAAGCGGTGATGGCTGCTACAAATGCTAACACTCAGATGCTGATCCAGCTGTTGCAAGAGAGGACTAATCAGCAGCAAGGCAACTTCAACCATGGTGGTAATCAATTTGCTAATCTGAGTCAATTCCTGGCAAATCAGCCAAAAACCTTCAGGTCGTGTGATCAGCCGTTTGACGCTAAGGATTGGATTTGGGACATGAACAAACACTTTGAGTGCAGCAATGTCCGTCCAGAGGATTTCGTCAAGTTTGCAACATTCCAACTGAAGGGGCAAGCATCGATCTGGTGGCAGCAGTTGAAGGATTCTAGGGGTGCCAGAGTGATCACTTGGGATGAGTTCTGCAGAGACTTCAGGTCCCACTATATCCCATCTAGCTTTGTGGAGGAGATGCGTGAGAAGTTCAGGCGCTTGAAGCAAGGTGGTAACTCCGTGTACAAGTACAACGTCGAGTTCCACGAGTTGGCCCGATATGCCTTGGAGGACATTCCAGATCAGAAGAGCAAGATCTATCAGTTCAGAGGTGGTCTGAAAGAGGATTTGCAGCTAGCCCTCGCTTTGCACGATCCTGAGGAGTTCGATAAGTTCTACAACTTGGCTCTCAGGGCTGAGGCAGCTTTGCTCAGGGTGGAGAATTCGAAGAAGCGTTTCAGAGATTCCATCTCGTCTTCCTCAATTCAGGTGGTTCAGAAGCAACAGAAATATTGGGTGTCTCCTCCACCTCCTCGGCACACGCAAGAGTTCAAGCAATCAGGTGGTCTTGGTTCTTCCCACCCACCCAACCCAGCTTTCCAGCAGAGGTTTCAGCAGCAGAAGTAAGGGACTCCTCAGACACAGTACCGTCAACCGGCAGATGTTACTTGTCACAAGTGTGGGCAGAAGGGTCACTATGCCAACAAGTGCACTTCTCAGCTACGTCTTCCGCCTCCTCCTCCACGCAAACCTCCAAGCAATTCTATAGTGAAGTTCAACCCCGGGTCTGCTAGAGTCAATATGGTGAATGCAGCTGAAGCAGAAAACTCGTCAGACGTGATTATGGGTAATCTTTCAGTTAATGATATTCCTACTAAGATTTTATTTGATTCTGGTGCTTCGCATTGCTTCATATCATATCCATTTGCATCCAAGCATAATCTGCGTCAAGAGCAGTTGTCTAAGCCGTTGGCAGTCGTTTCCCCTGGGAAGCATATGAGTTCTAGTTTGCTAGTTCCTGATGTCACTGTCAAGATGGGTAGTTATGCTTTTCTCGCATCTCCTATTGTCCTTGATAATTCTGATATTGATTTGATCCTTGGTATGGACTGGTTGGCTATGAACAAGGCATCTATTGATTGTGAAGCTAAAGAAGTGAAGCTAACTCACTCTTTGGAGGACGTGATTATCTTCACAGCGCGCGATGACACAATCCGTCTGTTTTCTTTCAATGAGATGGGTGAGATCTCTCCAATTTCGCAAGTCCCAGTGGTCTGCGAATATGAAGACGTTTTTCCAGAAGAACTGCCAGGAATGCCCCCGCACTGAGAAGTTGAGTTTGTAACTGAGCTTGAACCGGGTACTGATCCTGTGTGCAAACGTCCGTACAAATTAGGTCCAGAAGAGCTGAAGGAGCTAAAGAGACAACTCGATGAGCAGGAGCGTCTGGGTCTGATCAGACCAAGCTCTTCACCTTGGGGTTGTGGTGTTCTTTTTGTCTAGCAGAAGGATGGCACGGACCGATTGTGTGTCGATTACCGTCCATTGAATAAAAAGATAATCAGAAACAAGTATCCACTTCCTAACATCAATGAGTTGTTCGAGCAATTGAAAGGGGGTAAGGTCTTCTCCAAGCTTGATCTCAGGATGGGATATCATTAGATTCGCATTCGCGAAGAGGATATTCCAAAGACTGCTTTCAGGACAAGCTTTGGCTCGTATGAGTACGCTGTGATGTCTTTTGGTCTCGCAAATGCTCCACCGACATTCTGTCGGATGATGAATTGTATCTTCTCCCCATTCAAGAATGAATTTTTCTTGTTGTATCTTGATGATATTCTGGTCTTTTCGGAAACTAAGGAAGAGCATGAAGAACATCTCACGCTGGTGCTTGATAAGCTAAGAGAGCATAAGTTCTATGCTAAGTTTTCCAAATGTGAGTTTTGGTTGAAAGAAGTTGTCTACCTTGGGCACATCATCTCTGCCGAGGGCATCAAAGTTGATCTGTCGAAGGTGCAGGCCATTGTTGAGTGGGAGCCTCCGCAAAATGTGAAGCAGCTTCGAAGCTTTCTCGGGCTTGCAAGCTATTGTAGAAGATTCGTTGAGAACTTCTCCAAGATTGCTAAGCCTCTCTCAAGTCTTGTTCAGAAGGGTGTGAAGTATGTCTGGTCTCTAGAGTGTCAGTTGTCTTTCGACACACTCAAAGAGAAGCTCACCTCTACTCCAGTCTTGGTTCCTCCTAATGACTCCAAACCTTACCAAGTGTTCTGCGACGCCTCTCTTCAAGGTCTTGGTGTTGTGTTGATGCAAGACAAGAAAGTGGTAGCTTATACCTCGAGGCAGTTGAAGCCAAGTGAGAAGAATTACCCCACTCATGATCTTGAGTTGGCGGCAATGGTAGATGCTCTGATGACTTGGAGACACCTCTTGTTGGAACGAAAGGTTGAAGTGTTCACCGATCACAAGAGTCTCAAGTACATCTTCACCCAGCCTAACCTCAATCTTCGGCAAACTCGTTGGGTGGAAATGCTTCAAGATTTTAATCCGAGTGTTGAGTACACTCCAGGCAAAGCTAATTTCGTGGCAGATGCTTTGAGTAGGTAGGCTTACTCCAACAATCTCATTCTGAAGCCTCTCCAGCCTGACCTTTGTGAATCTTTCAGAAAGCTCAACCTTCAGTTAGTACCTCAAGGATTTCTTGCAAATCTTCAGATCACTCCTACCTTGGAAGACTAGGTCCAAGCAGCGCAACTTCTTGTTGCAATGGTGAAGAAAGTTAAGATTGTCTTGGCAAAGGGAGTTCCCAAATATAAGTGCTTCAGTGTTGATGCCAGAGACACATTATTCTTTGAGGATCGTCTTGTCGTTCCGAAAGGTGATCTCAAAAAGGTTATCATGGAAGAAGCTCATAACTCTCTGCTCTCAATACATCCAGGAAGTTCCAAGATGTATCAGGACTTGAAACAGAACTTCTGGTGGACTCGCATGAAGCGTGAGGTTGCTCAGTTCGTAAATGAATGTGATGTATGTCGAAGGGTGAAAGCAAAGCATCAATGTCCAGCAGGTCTTTTGCATCCATTGCCCATTCCCGAGTGGAAGTTCGACCAAATTGAGATGGATTTCGTCACCGGGTTTCCAAAGTCCAAGAAAGGTAACGATTCCATCTTCGTCGTCATCGACAAGTTGAGCAAAGTGGTTCATTTTCTTCCAGTCAAGGAATCCATCTCGGCAGCTCAGCTTGCAGAGCTGTACACTTCTAGGATAGTATATTTGCACGGCGTTCCTATGTTGATTTCTTCGGATCGCGGAAGTATCTTCACTTCCAAGTTCTGGGACTCTTTTCAGTCTGCGATGGGTACAAAGATACGATTCAGCACAACTTTTCATCCTCAGACTAGTGGGCAAGTGGAGAGAGTCAATCAGGTCCTTGAGGATATGCTGAGAGCCTGTGTCATTTCTATTGTCATGAAGTAGGAAGACTGCCTACCTTTCGCTGAGTTCTCGTATAACAACAGTTATCAAGCTAGGTCAGGCAAAGCTCCGTTTGAGATTCTCTATGGCAGGAAGTGTCGTACCCCGCTCAACTGGTCCGAGACTGGTGAGCGTCAGATTCTTGGGAATGACTTGATCGAAGAAGCAAAAGAGATGTGTCGGGTCATTCGGGATAATCTCAAAGCAGCGCAGTCCCATCATAAGAGCTACTATGATAGCAAGCATCGTGACATGTCTTATGAGCTCGATGACTTCGTGTATCTCAGAGTGTCTCCTATGAAGGGCACACAACGTTTTGGCATCAAAGGCAAGCTTGCTCCTCGTTTTGTTGGTCCTTTTAGAGTTGTTGGCAAGAGAGGTGACCTTGCGTATCAACTTGAGCTCCCTTCAAACTTCACAAATGTGCATGACGTGTTCCATGTCTCTCAGCTCCGGAGATGCTTCAAGACTCCCGAGCGCACAGTTGATCTTCAAGATATCGACCTTCAACCCGACCTATCCTAACGTGAGCATCCAGTTGCAGTTCTCGAGACGACTGAGCGCATGACCTGCAACAAGTCAATCAAGTTTCTCAAGGTGAAGTGGTCACATCATTCCGATAAAGAGGCCACTTGGGAACGCGGGGATCACCTCCGTTCCGAATTCCCAGAGTTCTTTCAGTCCTAGATCTCGGGGCAAGATCTTCTTGTAGTGTGGGAGAGTTTGTAATGCCCCAAGTGCAACATTGCCATATTTGGAACCTTCATGTGGGGGTCCATTATGTCATGGTGATGGTGTTATCATTTCATGTGGCTAGTTTTCGTATTCCCCTTTGCATTCATGATGTTATGTTGTTGTGTTGATCCATATGTGTGGTATGATGGGTGCATGTGGTGTGTGAAGTGGTGTACAAAGCTTAGGTTTCAACTTGGCTTGTTCTTCCAAAACTAGATTTCAACAAAACCCTTCTTCTTTAATTCTTTGAGCTCATGTTTTACTTGCTCCTTTTCTGATTTAAAAATGTTGGCCTTTTAGTGCTTATTTTTTTAAGTGCGGAGATGTGAAAGAGGGGTTTGGAAAACTTTATTTCTTTGTGTTAAAAACTTCAAAACAGATTTGATAAATCTGTTTGGTGATTATTTTAGTTGCTCAATAAATCCCCTTTTCATTTTTATTATGTGGCATAATTCACTTGTGTCACGGGACATTTTTGTTTTATTTTTGGGTCAACTAATTTTGCCTTGTGCATTTTATTGTCTTTGTGTTGATTTAACAGAAAAATACCAGAGAGTTCTTTTCTGTCATCAGGCGCCAGCCGAGTGGGCCTCCTCCCCTCGCTAGCCCAGCTTCTTCTTTCCCTCGCGCGCAGCAGCCCAACTCCCGCATCCGTCGTCCTCCTCCTTTCCAACGAGGCACCGGCCCCACGCGTCAGCCTCTCTCTCTCGTTCCCCTTTTCACCGATGCTCCTCCTCGACGCACATGGGCGCCAGCAGCGCGTCCCTCTCCTCCTCCTCCTCCTATAAAGCACCATCGACGTTGGGCCTCTAGGGTTCCTCCTAGCCGCCGCCACCTCCTTTCCATCTTCCTCCTCCCTCTCCCTAGCGTCGTTAGGAGGCGGCCCGAGCTCCTCCTCCGCCATGGCCGACCCTTGTTGAGGTCGCCGCCGTTGATGCAGTCCCTCTTCTTCCTCTCCAATTGATCCAGGAGCACACGGAGTACGAGGGGAGTCCGTTCCCGCAGCTAGGAGACGCCGATCGCCTCTGCTTCCTCCACGTCGACGATGACCCCTTCTTCCTCCTCTGCTCCGACGACTACTTGCGCAATGTCTTTTTCCTCGTCGACCCCTTCTTCCTCTCCGTCAAGCGCGTCCTCGTCGGGGAGTGGGTGAGCAGCCGATCTCCTTTCGTTCCCCTGTCAGTAAGATCTCGCCTAGAGCCGTAGATGCGCGTCGTGGTTCCTCTCTATCGCCTGCGCCGCCGTGTATGTGGATAGGTCGCAACAGTGGCCCTCTCATGGATCTTAGGTGTGAAATGGATCCGCCGCGAGTTCCTCTTCCTCCCCGCAAGTGGTTGTAGTTCAATTTGTAGCGTAGCGCCAGCGGTGACCATCCCCTGTTCCGTCCGCCGTGGTCTGTGGTAGGTTCAGAGGGGGATGCTCAAAAGAGCAACGCCCCCCTCTCTGTTAAGATCCGAACGAGTAGTGCAGTGGTAGGGGGTAGTTTTGTCGAGCGTGTGGTCGTGGGTTCGAGTCCCCGCAAGCGGAACCCCCTTTTTGGTTTTATTTCCTGGTATAGTAGCACCACACAGAGGTTTACCCCGCTAACTTCCCCTGTCCTGTCGAGTAAGTGACAGTGGCGCAGTGGTAGCGAGTGTGGGCAGTACCAGGGGGGTCCTGGGTTCGAACCAGAGACTTCCCATATGTAGTTTTGCTCCTTTTTTATTTGCTTTTCCTTTTCTTTTATTCCTTTTTATCATCAGCTAGTTGTTATATCTTGTGGAAATAATTTCAGTGAGCTTTCTGTTGTGTCTAGAGTGTAGATGCACATGTGATGAATGTATATGTGTGTGTGTGCTTAGGCATACATGTAGGTAGTGATCTTGTAAGTGTGGGTGTGGTAGTTGTGTGTATGTGTGTAAGGCATATGCATGTGAGCATATGTGTGTATGTGTGTGTGGCTACCCGCACATATTTGTACAGGTGTGCACCAACACATTTTATATGTGTGTGTGTGCATATGTAGTGTGAGACATGCTATCAAGTGTAGGTGGGTATGTGAGTGTATGTATACATGTGGGTGTATGTGAGTGTGTGTGGTGATGTGCTATGGCACACATATATGAGGTCTAACCCTCATGTTCACCATAGTTGTTGTGGGGGTTACATGTGGAAGTGTAGATGATTGATATAGTGAATACCCATGTGATATGGCATTATTTAGGGTCATATGATTCCATGTAGTTTTTCCTTTCAACTTTGTGTCTTCATGTTGTATGCAAGTACCTAGATATTATATATGTTTTTGTGTTAGAATATTCCAAGGAATCCATTGGTGGAATCAATTTCACGTTGGGCACTTTCTGGAAATGTCATTTTCTGATTTGATGCCATGTTTAGGTCCCTATATTAAGTGGTGTGTTGAGCCTAGGAGGATGGTTCCTTGATGTGGCTGTAGTGGGTTAACCCCTATACATCATGGTAGTTTTGTTTTATGCTTAGGAGTTTGTATGTGCAAGTTGTGCCTTTTCAAAGTTGACATGTGGCTGAAATTGTCAGCTTGGTGAAAATCTGTGATTTTCACCAAGTCTGAGAAACTGCTGTTATTTTCTTCCCTTGTTGTTGTGGGTGCAAAAGCTCATGTGTTGGGAATCATCCCTTGCAATCAACTAGAGAGTTGGAGTTTTTTGTGTTTGTCTAGCTCTCTGTTAAATTTCATGCACTTTCACTTCCTGTTGATGGTATTTTGGAGGCTGTCAAAATGCTTCAGAGCATAAGGAGCTGGTGAAAATATGAGATTTTCACTAAGTCCCAGAAATCTGTTGTTTTTGTCCAAGTTAGTGCGTGTAGATATTTTTGTGTGTGGCTCCTTTGTATTATCTTCTTGCTCAGGCTTGTAGAGATATTGAATAGCTTTTGCCACATATCTTGGTTGGCACATTTGGGTGGTTGTAGGTACCTTGCATGTTGCTCACAAACTGCTATGATGTTGTTTAGGACAGATTGCATGTTTTGGTTGTTTTGAAGCTTGTGTTAGTATTGTTGGTGGTGTGGTGTGATTCCAATCACCCCTCCACCTATATTTTTTTGTTTGATCATGTGGCAACCTGGGAACACCAGAAGAGTGCCATTGGAGTGTGCTTGTGGTGGAGTTGAACCGTAGGACTCCATATCTTGTTTCGTAGTTTCCGGTTGATCCGTAGCTCCGTTCTCAACGTTCTTTATATGTTTTTGCATCGTTTTCTCGTGATGCACCTGTTCATGCCATCTTAATGCATGTCAAGATAGCTTAGAGTGAAGTTATGTCCAGAAGTTTATCTTCTCTTCTCATGCATATGCAAGTGACTAGAATAGAGATGCATGCTTCATTATCATCTCATGCATCATGTGTTTGTTGCATCATGTTGTGTTGGCGTTCATTGGCTGTTATTTTTATCTTGGGTAGCACCGGGATCGGAGAGTGAGTACGTGGATTCGGGAGAGTACGTGCAGGACGAACAAGAGCAGTTCCAAGCTGAAGACATCACAGGCAAGATGACCGTGACCTTGATACCGTATCTAGCTTTGTTATGCTTAGAATCACGTTTCCTTCGATATATGCTCGCTGCCTACCACTTGATATATTTGCCTCCTCATGTTGCCATGAAACCCAAACACCTTCCCCTCCTAGCTAATGTTTTTTGGCTAAGTAGCTTGCTCAGCTTCTAATGATAGCTTTGCTAGTTGCAGGTGCCAGGTGTCTCATGTGATAACATGAGTATTTTGATATCATTATGATTAAACTGCTATTTAATTAATGCACCTATATACATGGTAAATGACGGAAGGCCTAGCCTTTTGCCGGGTGATTTTTTCCGTTATTGCCGCCTTAGTTTCGGCTACCGGTGTTTGATTCCATAACTGATCGCTCCTAACACGTTCGGGGTTGTTATGGGGACCCCCTTGATAAATCATATAGTGTTAAGGCTTGTCCGACAGGATCCAACATTGGTTTTAATTTGCTAATCACCTGATAATAATATGCATAGAGAATAGCTACCCCGAGAAATTAATCAACAACCCGGGCCAGTGCTCCTCATGAGTGTTGGTCCAAAATGGACAGACTGCGGGGCCACCACAGGTGAACTTGAGGTTTGGTTCATGTAGGCTTTTCCATCCGTCGTGTCTTGAGACTGAGATACGCGTCTCTTATCAGGGTCGTCGACACGAGGGGAGGTCCTGCTAGGTTCGTCTTACCTTAGCGATATATCTTGCATATAGGAATCCCGGTGAGACTTTGGGTCTCCCCAGAGTTGAGATTTCCCTCTAAGGAATCTGACGAGATCACGAGATTCGTGAGAGAGGATTACTTTGCGGCCCGTGACCGTTTGTGATGGACTAGTTGGAGCACCCCTGCAGTGTTTAATCTTTCGGAAAGTCGTTCCCACGGTTATGTGGCAACATGGATAATTTGTTAACATCCGGTGATAGATAAATTGAACTAACTCTAATAAAACTGCCAACTATGTGTGTAACGTGACTGTCTCTTTCGAAGACCTCTCTTCGATAGGGAACACGGTGGGGTTATGTTTGACATAAGTAGGTGTTCAGGATCACTTAGTGATCACCTAGTCTTCGACCGCTCGCGTAGACCACCACATCTATAACTTTGATCTTCGTAAGTTAGACAACATAAATGCTTAGGATGCTGCAACCTAAACACTGAACCTTCCTCACCTAATAACTTGACTAGTTTCGCTACCAAGATCATCGATTGGTGAGTCCCCGTGGCTCATAGATTACTTTAGCACCCCAACAGGTACAGGTGCGCCCGACGTAGGTGATCCAGATGGCACGCAGCTGGTGTGGCAGTACGATGAGGAGAACGACCGCATGTACGTGAACTATCCAGAAGACTGAGGCCGTGGTCGTGATCGTGGGCAAGCATGCAGGATAGCATAGTCTTTTCCTTGTGTTCTGTAGTCCGTAGCGGACCTACCTTGTCTGGATAAGTGTGTGGATGTAACTCTGATATTATCTATGTGAGATGGCATATGCATGCCCTATTTGTCAATCTTAAATTATGTATGTGCTATGTTTATCTCGTTTGCGAAATGCTTAGATGCTCTTCTTTCCCTTTTGGGGCATCGCCCCCTAAATAGGAAAGGACCGCATCTTAGTCGTTACAATTAACCAACAACTCTTGCACAAGCTCCAAGGTTACATAGAGAGCAATTGCATTTATTCCCTCTTCTCCTATTGGATAATTTAGATGCAATCATTGGAGTAGTTGTATGATCCCTTGTTGGTTGATGACATGGACAATTTTACCAACAAGACTACATACGAACTATTGAAGAAGCCCTTACGACTAGCTTTAGCTGGTAACATATACTTGAAAATAGCAAATATGCTGATGTGGGAGAGAATTAAAGAAGAAGAAAAAAGATTAGAGTAACATAGATAGAAACCGTATCATGTTAAATAATATTCTATTTTGTGTCATGCATGACAATAAATAAGAGCATATATGATATTACTATAAGATACTATGCATTATGAAGGTAGTATCATACACTAATATCATATGCATGATACTAGTATGTGATACTTCCCACTATGAATAACCTAATTTTTTATTAATTATCACATACTAGACATATCTGATGCAATTATGAAAGAAACAGGTGAGAGTGGATACTTGTCACTATATGAATGAAAACCAAATTCAATACATTTTTTTTGTTCCGTGAGAACACACGAGCATTCAACTAGTAGTATTGATAGAATGGGTATGAATTTATTTTTTCTCTATCAATATATTTTCATGGTAATACGTGTCCGATTTATATCATAAGGATTACAACTACTCCAATGGTTGCTCCACCGTCGGGACGGAGTATAGTTTAACTTATATACATACTGATCTGACAAACTGAAAAGGCAGCAGATCGCTAGCCTTTGAACAAATGGGCACCATTCAAGAAAGAAAAATGCAATCAAGATTGAATAATGTTTTAAATTTGACACAAATGCTCGTCACATGCCTCATCAAAGCAGCCACCAAAGGAAAAAAAATGATGAATCACCTTCTCATCTGAGCTTGACGTCGGCTCAATCACTGATATACAGCTTTGCAGACCTCTAAGGTGGTTCATCAAAGGTGATTATCATTGAACGAATCAGATCGGGGCAACATCCCGGACATGTCATCAAACTTTAGATTTGACATCTCTCAAGGGCGAAGCTATAATTGGGCCAAGCCCTAGGACCCTGAATGCTACAATACCGCTAGTAGTACCCCCGTGGATGCTACAATACCTGAAGTAAGTGTTGTCCATGCCCCGGGCCCACGCCCCCTGCCTGGGTCCTGGATCCACCACTGCATCCCTCCACGATTAAGACGTGGGAGGAGGAAGCCATATCTGCCATTCATGAACCACGAATTTAATACACACTTCATCATATTCTAGATGCCATCGATGCAGACCATAATCTGCATCCACTCCTGGACTACCTCCCAAGCTCCGTCCCGACGCTGGAGCAAACATTGTCGCGACGACGGAGCACGAGAACACATGTCCATCATGAGGATGTCGTCGTCACTGTGTCATCCTTGCTTGAACATAATAATTTTCAAATCTATCCCTAACCATTGAAACGGTGACCACATCAGGAAAGGACCCAAAAGACTTGTATTCAACGTCGTCATCATCATCGCGAAAGCTGAGTCGATGAAAACCTAAAAATATAGACTATGAAAAGCTTAAAACGATCCAAACACGTGGACCCGACGACTCCTTCACCATCGATGATCGAGGTAACCGTCGTACGAGAGCCATTACATTACGGGGATAGAAGATTGTCATGTCCTGACGGTACGAGAGTTCCAGCCTCAATAATGTTAGACCTACGTAATCTATCTACGTAATCCTACGTGAGGTTCTTTCTAAACTAATCAGCCTCCTGATTTTTTGTTCAATTAAATTAGGCCAAATCAGCTAACACTAAGTTTACGTAGGTAAAATATGAAGTGTAGCAAAACTCTTCCAGCCTCGAGGGACCGAGAGAAAAACGATTGGAAGCTCCTCGGTTTTGTCAAGTTACTTTGAAAAGTCGGAGCAGCAGCTAGAACGTGCGTGCATGCACACTCCTCCACGCTCCCAATAATGTGTAAACGCTCCCCTAAAAAAATGTGTAAACGCGAGTCGGAGTCTCGACGACGAACGTGAGTCCATATTCCCGTTGGCTGCTGTGTCCGTTGAAACTGTTGACTTTGAAGGGCGCGTCCCCCTAGCGGCCGGGTCGTGCAACTGCAACCAACCACGAAGGGCGAGCGTTTTATCAGGGCTGCTCGGTCCAACACCCATGTGCGTGCTTCGGCTTTGACACCGCGAGGATGTGGGAGGAGGCAGCACCCTAGGGTGCTTCGTATATCGTACTATAATCTGAAGTGCGTCAGACTCATGGCCAGCGCGGCGCGTGTTCGTGCCTCCTCGCTGAACGCATGCCCCGTCCAATCCTTGGCATCAACCCTCTGCCGCATACGGTTTTGTGTCCAACAGGTTCCTGCAAACCCGAACTGAAGGAACCGTGCACGGTACATGCCGCTGTGAGCGCCCTCTAATAGCTGCTACCATTACCGCGTTGTGCTGTGGGCGCACCCGCCGGCGATCGCATACCAACGGCCGCCGGCGAGACCCATCTGACCTCCGTGGATATGCTCGCCGTCGTCGTCGACGACGTGCTGTCACGCAACGCAAGTGGTGACTACATATTGATGGCGGTAGACCGATGACTATACAAGGACGCAACGACCGCGGCTTACCTATCACGTTTAGCTATGGCTGACCCACTGCGTGCCATCACGTTTCTCTTGGAAAAATATATACACTGGAACTCGCCATTGACGCGGCTTGTACGCGGTTAGCTCCCCGCGTTTGCGAGTTTCGGCTCGTACAGATCTAAAAAAAGCACTAATATATTTCTCTATGGATGGACTACTAACTATAGAGGGTATGCACATGTCACCAGAGATGGAGCCAGGACGAATGCATTGGGGTCTGTGTGTGTGGGGGGGGGGGGGGGGGTGTTATGGAGGAGGCAAAGCTTTCAGGTTTTATAAAATTTTGGTTGAAGTAACTATTAGCAATGAAGAATAATCAATTCATTGAGAGGAGTCTAGCCCCCCTTGCCTCCCCTTGAATCCGTCCCTACATGTAACGCACGTCTTAACTAATATTACTAACAAATGTGAAAAAAATTTATGAGACAAGGGGTAAATCTTGGGTGCTCTCTTTCTCTCTGGCTCGCCGTCCCTCCCCCGACCACTATGCAAACCATCGCTTCCCGCCCGCTGCAAATGGTTAAGATGTATTTCATTCTTCGTCCTTTATGTCTTTATAGGGGTAGTAAATGCACGATGCAAGGCACGTTTCACCAAACTAAATAAGACAATCGAAAGCTTGACCTATCACCCTATGTGATGTGAGGTATAGTGAAAACCAAGTCATTAGAGACAATTGCTCTTTATTATTACACTAGTAAACAAGCCGTGTGTTGCAATGTGAGAAAATAAATAATAAAATGACTAAATTTGAATGGACGTATATCAAAATCTTTGACATCCAAGTTCCACTGCACCGGCAAAATCAAGTTGAAAACTTAGTTGTTTTCATATTGTTGTATACTCCTAGCAATCTCTAAATTTCACATCTTGTATCAATAATATCACTATTTTAGGACACACATCCCCACTAATCTGACTTAATCACCTCATTAACCTTTTTATAGAAAAATAAATTAAACCTGCAAAAGAATGATAAAAGAAGAGTCATTTTACAGTGCCTCCGGTCGATATGGATCGCCCGTTGGAGCGAATTCGACGGTCCAGATCCGATGCAATACGTTGATGTCATGTGTATTATATGAGACCCCAAGGGGCAGTTTGGAGAGAAAAAATATTTCGAACTGAGATGCTTTTCCCTCCCAAAATTTTCAAGGGTAGTTTCGGTACGAATTTGTTGGTTATTTTCGGTTCAATTTTTATCCCATTCGCTAGGGTTTTACTCCCTCGCCGCGGCAAGATCCTCGCCGACGGGGAGGGGCCGCGGCAAGATCCCTCGCCGACGGTAAGGTTTATCCCCGCGATAGGATCTTGCCGCGCGTCGCGACCCCCCTTCCCGCGACCTATGCTGCCCCGGCGACTTTGTTGCCCCGCACGCGGCGACCTCGATCCCGACGCCTCCTCCGTCCTCGCTACGACCTCGACCTCTGCTGCCTCGTCGACTGTGCTTCCCCACTCACGGAGACCTCGACCCCGCCCGACCTCTGCTGCCCTGGGCGCTGCGACCTCGACCCCGCCCGACCTCTGCTGCCCTGGGCGCTGCGACCTCGACCCCGATGCCTCCTCCGCCCTTGCTTCGAGCTTGACCTCCTCCTTAGCCTTATCGCCAGAGGTATGTATGTCGCCGTCGGCCGCCACCTCCATTCCCTCCCTCCCTCCTTAGGGTTTCAAATAGCCTAAGTATGTACAGACGGAAGGAGCTTTTAGAATGGTGTGAGCTTGTCCTCCAGGAAATCTTGAGCAAATTCCTGGGTAGAACAAGAAGTAGAAATATTTTGTTAAGGAACATTGTAGTTTCTTGAAGAATGATACTTGATACCATCCTACCCAAAAACATTAGCAGAGCCTCAACATTATAATCTGAGCACATGCTCACCAACTGAGTTATTCTCCTTCGTCTTTCAGGCAAAGAATCTTGTCGGAGGTCTCCTACCTCTCAACACGAGCACGAGCCTGAAATCCGAATTTCAGCTCATGTAACATCTCATATGCTCCGCCACGTTCGTAACGTCTTTGTAGCCTGAATTCAAAGCCGTAAAGCATGACACACTAAACTATCAAGTAGTCCTCAAAAGCGTGTCTGTCACATGTTCACAACATCCACATATGATGCTTGAGGGGGTGGCATACCAAGCCGTGCATCAAGGACAAAAGCCTTCTATGCAATAATGAGGACAATCCTTAGTTTACGGACCGAGTCCGCATAATTGCTACTATCATCTTTCAACTTAGTTTTCTCTAGGATTGTGTTAAGAATACATGGAGCTAGATACAACGCGAGCTATTATTCTACAACATACTTTGCAAATACAACTTAGACTATATTCAAGATAATGAGTTCAGTTAACCATATTACTAAAGAACTCCCACTCAACTCAACATCCCTCAAGTTATTTCGAGTGTTACATGATCCAAATCCACCAACTCAAGTCTGATCATCACGTGAGATGAGCTGGTTTCAATGGTGATCATCTTCATGTTGATCATATCTACTATATGACTCATGTTCGACCTTTAGGTCTCCTGTCTTTCGAGGTCATGTCTGTACATGCTAGGCTCGTCAAGTTTAACCCAAGTGATCTACATGTGCAAAACTGGCTTACACCTGTTGTATGCGAATCTAGAGTCTATCGCACCCGATCATCACTTGGTGCTTCGAAACGGCGAACCTTCGCAATGGTGCACAGTTGGGGAGAAAAATATTTTTTTTCTTGAAATTTTAGTGAGGGATCATCTTATAATTTTACCATCATCCTAAGAAAAATAAGATGCATAAAAAGGATTATCATTTTAGTGAGAGATCATCTTGTCCTTTTGATCTCCATCTCCAAATCATCGTCATGATCTCCATCATCACCGGCATGACAACATGATCTACATCATCGTGTTGCAATTGAGGTTAGATTCAAATTGGATATCCACCATTTGAAGATTAGTGTAAATTCTTATTTTGATTTTTTAGCCTTGTTAAAGACAGAGTAATGATCCTCGCAGAAAGCAGATACAAAGGAATGAGCATTCGATTCTTGAATATGTTCAATAGATAATGAGCTTGAGGTTAGTTATGTGCAACGTATGTTAGCTGGACACATTTCACAAGGTGGGTACAAGTAGTAATTTTTCCTCTTTTTGTAGGGTTATGACATAACATGCTATGTGATTCCCTAAGGAGGGATGGATGTACCATGGCCACCCCACTATGTTGCTGAAGGTGCGTGCAAATTCGGAGATCCCTTCAATTCACTGCACGCCCTACCATGCCACACCATGGTCATTGCAACACCTGCAAAGGCCCCCTACGGTACGTGCTTTACTCTTGTTATCCTACGCTCTCTTTTATTGGATCTGCGGCCAGCCTACGAGACATTGGTTGTACCATTTTCTGGGATAGCTGGGATTGCTTGTTGATTCATGCAGTATTTTTTCTTCTGTTGCGAGGCTATGCTCATGCTCGTGCCTTTTTCTCTCCTATGAAAATAGACATATCATAATCCATTATTCTTCTAGGGTTGCCCGTGCACTGTAATTGGTCCGAACCTTGCCCAGGCATTGTTACTGTCACATGGTTGTAAAAAGCAAATATAGATTTCTACGAGCTCCCGTAGAGACCAAAATTATTTCAAGCAAAGTATTGCAACCAATATTATTGAAGTTTTACAACTTGACTCATCCGAAATGGAATAAGAACACGGCTAGAAAACCTTCTTCGGGACTAAAACCCAACCACACCCTACTCTATCTTTTATGGCCAAGTGTAAACTCCACATGTAAGAATGAACCATACTGCTGGATTAACTGCTTGCATCTTCATCGTCTTCAACCGCAGCTACATCCTATAGCCTAGCATGGTACTGCTTGAACCTTTTCTTGCATTTCATTTTGTTGTAGGGTGAATCGACAAGCACAACAGGTAGCTCTCTTTTGAATTTGTCGATGTAGGCCTACATGCGAAGATATGTTAGTACCGTTCCATAAGTTTCAGAAAATGATAGAATTTTAGGTGTTACTCTATGTACTTGGTCATATTGCATCCTCAGTTTTACTCCCGTAGATAATTCGGTGTTCTTCAGCATGTACAGTGCAGAACAAGAACTGCAACATTTTATTTTGTTAGATCAACATTTCAGATATTAATAAACAAAAAGAAAGACAAAAGCTAATATTATTGACTCACGTCTCATCGGCTTTTTGCACTTTAATATTTCGTACTGGCCATTGCGTCACGTTAATGTCTTCCCATGCATTATTGAAAATCCCATTGACTCGCATCGCTGATCTCAAATGTGCTTCCATCCCACGTACCTACAAGCACAATGGGATGAGAAGTTGTCTACGACTAATACTTACATATGATGTTAAATCCTTTGTTATAATTAAATATGTTGAAATTCTCACCACCTTATTTACTTCTCTGGGTACCTTATAGTAGAAAAGTGAATCAAGAACCTAAATCTCCTTCCTTCTGGGGTTTACGACCACAAGGAACCAGTGGACGTTTAAACTGTTCGTAGTTAGGAAAACCTGGAGTGCACAGATAATTAGATCAATGTGTATATTAATAAAAAAAATCTGTTCTACGTGAGGTTAAAATACCATATCATGTTTCAGGTAGCTGGTGCATTGTGTTGTTCCAGGAATGCCTGCCAAAGCGTCCTCGTGGCACTCCTCTATCCTACCATCTCTTTCGACCTTAGTGAAAGTGCAGTCATGCCCTTAATCGTGTTTTGGTGTTGCTGACAACACACATATAGATAACTAATAACTAATCCCCTTTAAGCTATTGTGAATGATCATGTGTTCATAACGACAAGTTCATGTGCTAACAAGGACAAGATCAAGATAAGCATTCCTGAGCACTACATGCTTGACTCTTGTGGATGTTAACATGGTGGACAAATGAAGATGAATATATAAGCTAGGCTTTCCACATTGTGTATGGGAGAGCTACTCGAATACATCATCATGTCTTGCTTTCGACATTGAGCCATGAAGCAACAACAACATCAAGCTCAAGTGAAAGGGCTAACTCAAGGTATCAGTTCCTTTCAAGTTAGCTGGTGCGGAGTGATGATCAGCGAATAAAGTATACACTCAAGTATGGATCATCGGCACCCCTTTTACAATTCTTGAGTCTTTAGGGATATCGCACTATTAAGAGGGGATCACAGGTTTTGTGATGAACTTGCTCAAACTACATCTTCACTATTCTGCTCAATACGACATATTCTCTACTATTCTCCTATCTCAAAACAGGTCTAAGGCCTCGGACTTCCGGCTCCCTCCGGACGTCCGAGGGCCGGTCGAGGGTCGGACGACCGACAGGCTTCGGAAATCCGGAGCTCTGCACCAGAAGAACTTGAGCCCTATCACTCGGATTTCCGGCTCCCTCCGGACATCCGAGGGCCGGTCGACCGACCAGCTTCGGAAATCCGGAGCCCTGCACCAGAACAACGTGAGCCATATAACTCGGACTTCTGGCTCCCTCCGGACGTCTGAGGGCCGGACGTCCGTCCCCTTTCGGAAATCCGGAACCTTGCACTAGGAGAAGTTGAGTAGAATAACTCGGACTTCCGGCCTTCTCTGGACGACCGGTCCCTGTTCAACTCACAGTGTTTCCAGACATATCTACAGCCCTCGGCCGACCGACCCCTGTCGGACGTCCGACCCCTTGTGAACGCCCGGACTTCCGTAAACTGCCGGACGTCCGAACCCTGTGTGACTTAAAGTGTCCCCAACGGCTGTTTTACACTCCCTACTATATATATACCCCCTCCCACTTTGTGAGAAGGTGACCAACACAGCCATATCCTCATAAGAACACATTTCTACCTCACACACATTTGCTCACACCAAATCTTAGATCCCAAGAGCATTTGTGAGCCCCTTTGAGAGTTGTTCCAATCAAAAGATAGATCTTCTCCCTCTCCTTCTCTCAACCCAAGCTATTTGAGATTTGAGCAAGTTTTGAGCATTCCCCGTGATCTTGTTACTCTTGGAGGTTGGAGACTCCTAGGCGGTAGGAGTTCTTCGGAGAGGAATCAATCCGTGTGATTACCCCTGGAAAAGTTTGTGAGGGTTTGGAAGCCACCTCAAAGGCTTACCACTAGTGGTTGAGAAACGCCTTCGTGGTGTTATCTCAAAGGGAGAATAGGGCGAGCCTTCGTGGCGTTGGTGTGCCTTCGTGGTAACATCCACCTCTCTAACGGTGACTAGCTTCCCTCCAAGGAAGTGACCATCGGTATACATCTTTGTCTCAGTGACCTTGGTTATCCTTAACCCTAACTCCTTACTTGTGGTTTACTTGTGTTACTTGAGCATACATACATTGCATATTGGTTGTGCTCACTATATTGTGTTGGCTATTTCTTGTACAAGATTAATCACTCAAGCATACCCTCTATACCCACACGTTCACACTTGCAGCTTTTGATATATCGTGTGATATAGTGTGATCTAGTATCTTGTGTCATTCACCTACTTGTCGTGTGATATAACTCAAGTAAGTTTGTGTAACTTACTTGTGCTCGTTAGTAACTGTATTGTGTCCATCTTGGTAGATCGTGTTGTTGATACACGTTGCAGTGCCTAGTGCATTTAGTATTTGTGCTTGACAAGTACCCTCTTAGTTTATTTCCGCATTAGGTTCAAGCCAAATCTGAAGAAGTTTTTAAATAGCCTATTCACCCCCCTCTAGGCGTCATCGAGGTCTTTTCAATTGGTATCAGAGCAAGGTCTCTCTTTAATTAGGTTTCACGACCTAGAGAGTATCGATGTCGACTATTGGATTGGTGCACAATGACACCTTTGACTTTGATGGCACAAATTATACCCTGTGGAGAATTCGTAAGCTTCATCACTTTCGGGCCATGGGCCCAAATACTTTACGAATTGTTCTTGTAGGGATTGCCGACAAAAGGAATGATGCATTTTCATCTACTAATGAAATGTATCTTGATTGTGAGGCTTTTCTTGCCATTCATCGAACAATAATTCCTGAAGTGTTTAAGTCTATCTCGACTTGCAAGTCAGCTCATGAAGTTTGGACTAAACTTGAAGATATATATGGTGGGTCCAATCTTGATGAAGACGATATTATGATGAAGTAGTTGGTGCATGAGCTCTTCACTCTTTTCAATCATAAAGAGTCCAGCACTACTTCCATATCCGATTGCTTGCACACCTCAGCATCTTCAATCTCACAAGGTAACGATATGGTGAGTGAAGAAATACATGTTGATGAAAACGTCATAGCCTCCATGGACACGAGCAAATCTAGCACCACACATAGTGTAAATTATTGTGCTGATAGGTCATGCATTTCACCTAAAGATCCCTCGACAAATGTATGTGGTGATATGCCTGCTTTCCCGTGTCTTCTTGATCAAAATATCTTGTTTCTCCCTAGTTGTTCTATGACTAATCATTTAGGGGAAACCAAGAAATATGAAGTACTTTTGACTAATGAAGAATCTGATTCACCAAAAGAATCATAATCAACTCCTCCAGTTCACATGTGCCTCATGGCAAGAGGTAATAATGAGGTATCATCTAACCTGTGCAATAACGATGATACTTGCGATGAGGATGATGATGATGACTTGACTGAAAACATCTATGTGATCAGTAAAATTCTTCATAAATCTAAAAATAACGCTCTTCAAAGATTCCAAGATATTCTTGCTTACTTTGAAAATTGTAATGATTCACTTAATCATGAACAAGCTAAAAGTGAACAACTTGAACATGAACTTGAGAAGAGTCACCAAGCATGTAGAGACTTAAGATCTTCAAAAGGAGAGAGTGAAGTTGCTCATGATAAACTTAAAAGGGATTTTGAGGTCCTTCTCCTTGAATGCAAGAATGTCAAGGGAGAGCTCATCAAAACCTCTAAGATCTATGAGGAGCTTAAATCTACTCATGAGAAGTCTCTAATCGCTACTTACTCCTCTCATATTGTTGATGATACTTGTATATCTAACCTTATCTCTTTTGAAGTATCAACATTGAAGGAGAATGTTGAGCTACGTGCTCAACTTGATTTACTAACTAGCAATTATGGGAAGTTGGAAGAAAACCATGTAATGCTCACAAGCTCTCATGCCGATCTTCTAGCATCCCATAATGTGCAAAAGTTAGCTCATGAGGCTATCATCACCAAGGTAACATCAAGTGAGCCTGAGGTGGACAATGGCACCACTTCTAATCAAAGTACTATATCTCCATGTGCCAGTCCTCGTAATTCGTCTACTCATATTGTTGCTACCTTGTGTGATGAATTACTTTCCTTGCCTTGTTGCTCTAACAATGAAACTTACACTTCCTCTAGTACTTGCATTGACACTAACCGTGCAGAGGAAATCGAAGAGATCAAGGCCCAAGTCACTTCTTTGAAGAAAGACTTGGAACAGTGTCATGAAGGGATGTCCACACTCAACAATGTCCTGTGTGAGCAAACATCTCCGAATGACAAAAATGATGTTGGAGTAAACTCAAACAAGAACAAGAGTGGCCTAGAACGAGTTAAGAATTCGGCCAAAATCATTTGCTTCAAGTGCAAAGTTAAAGGGCACCATGTTAGATCTTGCTCTCTGAAGACGAAGTCTCAAAGTCACAAGCAACAAGGGAAGCGGCCACAAACTCAATCACACACTCAGCTACAAGTTGAAGGAAGGCCTCTTCCCAATAAGACCCAAGCCAACACTCCCCGAGGTGAGAAATCAACTGGGAAGAAAACAAAGGGTAGATGTTGCTACTTATGTCGTGAGAAGGGTCACGTCGCTTCGTCTTGCACGAGAGGTAACTTATCCAACCCAATCACTATTGATGATAGCTATTCCCTTGGGAAGGATAAGGTTAGAAATGTGTTTGCCAAGTTTGTTGGAACTCAAAATGGTGTCAAGAAAAGAACCATTTGGGAATCCTATTGTGACTAACCTCTTAGGACCCAACGTAGTTGGGGACCAACAAGCTCAAACTTGATCAATAGGTGACTCTGGAGGACATTGGAGACTTGGATACACAATGAAGATTTGAGGACTCTTCATCATTCGTATCATCTCAAGCCAAGTCACTTGGATTATCGAGCCCTTATCCCATATCCAATGTGCCTCTTTGCGGTGACTTGTACTTAAATTGTTTACATTGAAAGTTGCCTGCCCCACTCCTTCCCATGTTTAGGTTTGGTACCTAGCATGTACTTTGACATGTTGCGCCTACTAGTATGATTGTTATATGTTATCTATCATGTGTAGGTCGTTATGTATGTCATATAGTTGTGTGTAGTCCTGATCATTACTTGCATCCTAGTTGCACCGTTGTGTGGGTCTTTTGAGACGTTAATAGTTCATCACATTAAGGGGGAGTGTTCTGCTCTACGCACACCACTAACCCAAAATGTGTACATATGTATTGGACTCCATGTAGTATTCGGTGTAAGATTATCCAATCAATTAGTTTGATGTCAAAGCCATCCGAAGTTTAAATTGGCATCCACTTATCACCTTAGTTGGCTGATTGATTGCCTTGTATGATAAATACATGGATTATCACATTATGTGAGGATGATATGCTTTGTGCATGTCACATCCCCTGGTAAGATAAAACATCCGATGTATGCCACTCAGAATCTACCACATGTGGTTATCCTATAACTGTGTGGCGTGTCATGCTCCATCTATCTTAATTCGCATAATAAGCCCTGTTGGTATCTAAATCCCTTAGATGTGCGTGTGTATAATGTCCTACTACACCAATGCGCATGGCTTAACCGCTAGATCGTATCTAAAAGAAGGGCATTGTTGATGCATGCCTTTCGAATTAATCCTCCACACTATGATCTAACTAATTGGGATGTTAACGTATGTCATCTAAACATTATGCTTAGGGTTGAACTCCCATATCACACTTGTGTGAGTATAAAACGATCTTTGTGCTCGTTTGGCACCTACCACCACTGATAACTCTAAATGTCATTGTGTTCTCTCACACATGGTATCTCTGGCTTGGTAGTGTTTTTCATGGTCATTTTATTTCGGCTTTATCGTCAGTTGACCTACATAACGTGCCGAGAAATTCATGTGTCTCCCGGTAGAGCTCGCACTATTTATTTCATAATGTTGTGGGAGTTATAATCATATTACCTACACTTATAAATCTACTGGGGTGAGACATGCATGTAAGGTTGTGCAAAATGCATGCCTTACATGGTTGGATGCCTTGACCAGTTCATATGTTGAACTTGGGGTGCTACCATGTGTTGATTTGTCACCCTGATCCATTTTGGACGACATGAATGTTCTGTAATACAAAATTATGTGTTCATTTGTCCAAATTGTATATCCTTGGATTTTGATAGGATTGTGTAGGCATATCTACTATGTGTAGATGCACATGCCGTGTCTATCGTATCTTTGATCCAATATATGTATATGGTAAATTAGACGTATCCATTAAAAGGTTAGGGTGTGCTTGAAAGTAAAACTTATATCTATATGCACATAATTGAGTGATCTTACCCTATATATACATTGTAGTTGGACTAACTACTTCGGACCCAATAAGTTTGGGGACCATATTGTGCTTAATTGGTGGTTTAGGTACTTTGGAGAAGCATTGCTATCTTGACTTATTCTCAGAAAAAGATGGTACTAGTCACAAAGAAATTAGAGTCAAGACAGGACTCGACTACTTCTACGCCATACCAATGCTTTTCCGGTAAAAAGTATTTACTTCATGCATGTACAATATTAGAGTCAACACTGTGTAAGTTGCATCATGGCATGAACATAATACTTTTTCCACTTTGTAATTTCCTGCATGTCCTTGTCAATCACATTGATGAAATGCTTACTGTTGGTGTTCTCTTAGCTTGTCATGGTCATATGAATGAGACAAATTTGTGCCATGACCCTTGTGTCATGTGCCTTGCTCTTATAAGAGGATAACTTGTGCATGATTCTATGCACTCATGCGTTTGACGGTATTTTGGTCCCACACTTATAGTAGTAATCATTTTAAAAGACTTACATCAGACCATGTCCAAAATATGTTAGTTGAGAGGTCCCTTTGGTTGCTACACATGCGAGAATACTTAGTATCACCTCATCATCAAAAATTCCAGAATCAGCCTCTGCCTCCTCCTCTCTCTCGGTCGTCCGACGTGTCTCGGACTTCCGGCGGCTAACCTCATTCCGGACGTCCGGCTAGTGTCAGTCGTCCGACGGCAAAATCCTCTCCGGACGTGCGACGCCCGTCGGACGTCCGACACATCGGGGCTTATAAATAGAAGGGCGCGGGGCTGGGCCTTGCTCTAGCTCTGACGCGCCTCCTTTTTCCCCAGCAGCCGCCGCCGCCAGCACCAGTGCGCTCACCCGCGCCACCACCTCCAAGATCTGCCTGATCTCCTCCGCGGGATCCATCTCTTCTTGCTCTCCTCTCTCGATCTACAGGTATCTCCTCCGTTCCCCTCGCGTTTGGATTCCTTTCTCCCAAGTTCGCGTGTTCGTTCATATGGTTAGCCCGTGACCGTTCCCCTTTGGATTTCCATCCGTGTAGGTTTGTGTGCATCATGCCCAGGACTAAGCACGCCGCCCGGAAGGACGCTGCTGGCTCATCCGCTCGTGCCTCTACCGGCACGGGGTTGGACTCGGAAGGGCAACGTCGTCCCTTCAAACGGATTTCCCGGCGTCCTTCGTATCAACAGCTCCCCTCGTCGTCTGATGGTGATGGCTCTGACTTCGAGGATGAGATTGCCGCCGAGGACCGTGCTGACCAGCCCGTCGTTCGGAGGTCCATGCCAAAGCCTGGGACTCACAGGCCGTCCTATATGCCACCAGCTCCTCCTGCTCAGTCTGCAGGTGAAGCTCGTTGCATCTCACTTGAACCCCCTGCTACCTTAGGTCATGAAGTCACGAACTTCACCACGCTTGCCAAGTCTTCATACCTCACTTTCCGCCGTGACATTGATCAATTCTCTGTCGTACGTGACTCTATGGACTCACGTTTCCGCACAAACATCCAGGCGGACATCTTTACTATAGTCATAGTTCCTAAGGGTCTCTCTGTTCATCACTTCATCGATCTTGAGCATATTCGCACGCACCCGGCGAAATACCCGGGTGCCATTGAGCTTATTGAGTCATCGGGGCTTGCTGCCCCGTTTGCTTTTCATCGTGATTTTAACACTGCTGCCATTCACCAGTTTTATGCCACATGCTTCTTTGGTCCAAACCACACTGTTAGCTGGATCACCTCTGACGTTCGCTTCATAGCCTCTTATGACACGTTTGTTGCCGCACTTGGTTTCCCCAACTCCGGTTTCAAAATACATAGGAATGATCCTAACCATGCACATAAGCCAATTGAGGCGTGTGGGTATCTCCTCAAACCACTCCGTGAACTTGATGCGGATGAACGCATGAAAGATCTTAACCAGGTATCCATCTGGCGCTCACCTTACTTTATCATCTTTCAGTGTCTTATCCGCACCATCTATCCCAAGATGGGTGATAAGGGATCTTGCAGTGGCTACCGTATTGACATCATGTCACACTTTTACGAGCACCCCAAGAGCAAAATTAATGTGCCTCACTTTCTATGGCATGATATTCGGCTTGCTAGTTTTCAATACAAGCGAGCCTTCCCTCATGCCCCCTTCATCCAGGTTCTTATTAATCATGTTGCTGATTTCTCAGTTGGTGTCACCCACACACATCACAAGTGGGTCATTCCCGCTCACATGGCGGATAAGTATGCTCCCAAGGAAACCCCATCCTCTACATCCACTCGCCGCATTGCTGCCCGGTCAGCAACCCCGTCATCTAGCTCCGCTCCTCTTGGTCGCTTTGCCAAATTCATTGGAAAGGCACATTCTACTATGATGAAGGCCGTCTCTTTCCAGTGTGGTCAAACCCATGATGTGGTTTCTCTCCTAGTCTCCTCCAAGAATGCCCTCAAGGCTCGTTTGAGAGACTCGGGCGCTCTTGATGTGAGTGATGATGAGGCCCTTCCTGATGCTCCTCCTTCTGACTTTGGCTTCCCATCTGGTCATTAGTGGGCTGATTTTCTTGATGAGGCTGGTGGCAGTGGTTTGCATGATGATGAGGATGATGATGATGAGGATGATGCCTGATTAATGATGATATTGATGAGGATGATCTTTGAGTATGTGATAACATTGCCGGTTTTCCATCCTTTTTGGTCCTTGATGCCAAAGGGAGAGAACATTATCTTATCTTAGTTTCGATTTTAGTACCTCTCACAATATATAGTATGATGTATTATGTCGAACTTAATGATGTGTCATCATGTAACGATACTTATGGATGGTGTGCTATGCCATCACCTATGGATTATGTATTATTGTTGAACTATCATGTGGTGATGAGATATCACGATATTATCGTTGTGTCATATGATGATGAGTTTTATGCTACCCTATTGATTCATATGATATGTTATGTACGATATTATCGTTGTGTCATATGATGATGAGTTTTATGCTACCCTATTGATTCATATGATATGCTATGTATTGTTGAACTATTATGGTGTTATATCATGCTATTATCTTCAATGCACACACTAAGGGGGAGCTCCCGCACTTACCTATTTTACTATGCATATAATAAGGGGGAGCTTCCTAAGCATCGCAACAAATCTCTCCTAAGCCACACATGTCTATTACTATTTTTGAGAGCTATATGTATGTTGTCATCAACTACCAAAAAGGGGGAGATTGAAAGTGCAGTCATGCCCTTAATCGAGTTTTGGTGTTGCTGACAACACACATATACATAACTAATCACTAATCCCCTTTAAGCTATTGTGAATGATCATGTGTTGATAAGGACAAGTTCATGTGCTAACAAGGACAAGATCAAGATAAGCATTCCTGAGCACTACATGCTTGACTCTTGTGGATGTTAACATGGTGGACAAATGAAGATGAATATATAAGCTAGGCTTACCACATTGTGTATGGGAGAGCTACTCGAAGACTTCATCATGTCTTGCTTTCGACATTGAGCCATGAAGGAACAACAACATCAAGTTCAAGTGAAAGGGCTAACTCAAGGTATCAGTTCCTTTGAAGTTAGCGGTGCGGAGTGATGATCAGCGAATAAAGTATACACTCAAGTATGGATCATCGGTACCCCTTTTACAATTCTTGAGTCTTTAGGGATCTCGCACTATTAAGAGGGGATCACAGGTTTTGTGACGAACTTGCTCAAACTACATCTTCACTATTCTGCTCAATACCACATATTCTCTACTCTGCTCCTATCTCAAAACAGGTCTAAGGCCTCGGACTTCCGGCTCCCTCCGGACGTCCGAGGGCCACTCGAGGGTCGGACGACCGACAGGCTTCGGAAATTCGGAGCTCTGCACCAAAAGAACTTGAGCCCTATCACTCGGATTTCCGGCTCCCTCCGGACATCCGAGGGCGAGTCGACCGACCAGCTTCGGAAATCCGAAGCCCTGGACCAGAACAACGTGAGCCATATAACTCGGACTTCTGGCTCCCTCCGGACGTCCGAGGGCCGGAGGTCCGTCCCCTTTTGGAAATCCGGAACCTTGCACTAGAAGAAGTTGAGTCGAATAACTCGGACTTCCGGCCTTCTCCAGACGTCCGGTCCCTGTTCAACTCACAGTGTTTCCAGACATATCTACAGCCCTCGGCCGACCGACCCCTGTCGGACGTCCGACCCCTTGTGAACGGCCGGACTTCTGTAAACTGCCAGACGTCCGAACCCTGTGTGACTTAAAGTGTCCCCAACGGCTGTTTTACACTCCCCACTATATATATACCCCTCCCACTTCGTGATACGGTGACCAACACAGCCATATCCTCATAAGAACACATTTCAACCTCACACACATTTGCTCACACCAAATCTTAGATCCCAAGAGCATTTGTGAGCCCCTTTGAGAGTTGTTCCAATCAAAAGATAGATCGTCTCCCTCTCCTTCTCTCTACCCAAGCTATTTGAGATTTGAGCAAGTTTTGAGCATTCCCCGTGATCTTGTTACTCTTGGAGGTTGGAGACTCCTAGGCGGTAGGAGTTCTTCGGAGAGGAATCAATCCGTGTGATTACCCCCGGAAAAGTTTGTGAGGGTTTGAAGCCACCTCAAGGCCTTACCACTAGTGGTTGAAAAACGCCTTCGTGGTGTTATCTCAAAGGGAGAATAGGGCGAGCCTTCGTGGCGTTGGTGTACCTTCGTGGTAACATCCACCTCTCTAACGGTGACTAGCTTCCCTCCAAGGAAGTGAACATCGGGATACATCTTTGTCTCAGTGACCTTGGTTATCCTTAACCCTAACTCCTTACTTGTGGTTTACTTGTGTTACCTGAGCATACATACATTGCATATTGGTTGTGCTCACTATATTGTGTTGGCTATTTCTTGTACAAGATTAATCACTCAAGCATACCATCTATATCCACACGTTCACACTTGCAGCTTTTGATATACGTGTGATATAGTGTGATCTAGTATCTTGTGTCGTTCACCTACTTGTCGTGTGATATAACTCAAGTAAGTTTGTGTAACTTACTTGTGCTCGTTAGTAACTGTATTGTGTCCATCTTGGTAGATCGTGTTGTTGATACACGTTGCAGTGCCTAGTGCATTTAGGATTTGTGCTTGACAAGTACCCTCTTAGTTTATTTCCGCATTAGGTTCAAGCCAAATCCGAAGAAGTTTTTAATAGCCTATTCACCCCCCCCCCTCTAGGCGTCATCAAGGTCTTTTCACTTAGCGACGCCTGCCACCCTCTCAATGTAAACCAATTGGTCGTCCCTTGTGTCAATTGGTTCATCATGACGCATGAGCTGGATCGCAGCATCAACCACCTAAAAAAATAATCAAGTTAATTGTATTGTACAAAAATGGAACTTCATAAACTAATTTGTGTAATATCTTACTTCGTCACCCAGCCATATGCGATCTTCAGATTCATCTTTTTGGGTGAGGCATTGCAAATGCTTCGATAGCACGACAATGTCATCAACTAAGATCATTTGTTTTCCACGATTTGTAGTGTTGATCACTGACGCCACGAAATCCTGTCGAACCACGTCTAGCTGGTCCCTCTCGGTTTGAGGAACTTCTGACCTCTTTTTGAAGTTGCTAGAGCCGATTTTCCTATTTTTATTGTTTGTGTCCTCAGAATCATTTGTAGACTCTGATGGAGTCTTGTTTTTCCTTCTCAGTATCCGTCGTGAGATCGGTTGGTCGAAAATTCTTTTCAAATAGTCTCAGTCGGCGGAAACATACTTGTCATTCTTAAATAATTGCATTACCACCCTTTTCTTTTCGCCCCCATGATTTGGTGGCATCGATTCGACCACACTTACTTCTAGCTGCTTTCGACAGGATTCATCATCCAAACTAGGAGCACCCTGGATATCATCCACTTCTTTAAAAAGCTTATCAACATGTGACAGCCCGATGCCGACATTCCAGAAGATTCCCCTTTCCTTTCCGTTTCCGTCGTGTGGGTATTTTTATTTGTTGCATCATCATCACATCATGCGCATCATCTGCATTGCATCGGCTTTACGTTGCCGCCAGTTATCAAAACTTGCATCCGTTGTTAGTTGCCGGTTCGCGTCGTTGTCCGTTCTGAGCCGGACCACACACGCACGCGCCCGCGGCATCGTTCAAATCTTGTTTTAAAAAGTTTGTTAAAAAATATCTTTGTTCGGGGTGACACTTGGCATGCGGTTGTAATTAGTTATAGCTAGCCCGCCTGTCAAATTTCATCGCGATCGGAGTCCGTCTGGTACCCGAACGGTCGACCGTAGCGGCACCGTATTCGGTCTAACGTCAAACGTCTGTCAGTGTTTCAAAATATGTTGCTGGGTCGCCCGTCTCCCCTCTCATCTTAGCCAACGCCACTCTACACAGCTAACCCTAACCCGCCTCTCCGATCGGACCGCACGATCATGATCGGAGGTTCGAAAAACCCCCCAGAACCCTCTAACCTAGCCCTTCCTATAAATAGATGCCCTACCCTGCCTCAAATGGCTAAACCTAGCACTCTGCCTCGAAAACCGCACCCACCTACCCAGCCACCGCACCCTCTCTCTCCTCCCGCCGCCGCCGGCCCGCTCCAGCCCGCGCGAGGCCCTCCGGGCCCATCCGGCTGCCGCCGCCCGAAGCGCCCCAGCGCGCCCGCGCCCGAGGGAGATCCCCCGCTCGCTGCATGCCTCGGCCAGCTGCGCCCCGAGCCGCTGCACCGCCCTCGCCGGGATCCCCGTCGGCCGCCGCCTGCCTTCGTCGCCGGTCCTGCCAGGGAGGCGCCGGCCACCGCATCTTGCCAGCAACCGCCGGGGATGGCCAGATCCGGGCAGCCCCGACCCATTCCCGTCGGCGCCGCCTTGCTTCGCCTCGCCGCCGGCCCCCCTTCGCCTGGCCGCCGTGCCGGCCTCGCGCCTGCCCGGGATGAGCCGCAGCCCCTTGACCCCGCGCAGTGCCCCGCCTGGGCCAACCTCCCGACCGCTCGGCTAGGCCCCGAGCCGGCCCAGCTCGAGTGCCTCGCCAACAACCCCGCCTCCCTTCGAGCCCAGGCGCCCCGACCCAGTCTTCCTCGCCTCCCTCCGGCCAGATCCGGCCCAGAGGCCTTCCACCAAGGTATTTTCCGCCTAGGCGCAATTTTGTTGTTATGCGCCCGCTGTTAGGCCCATTAGGCAATTTAGGATTTTTTCGGAATTTAAGAAAATTTCAGAAAAATAGGCGATTATTCTTTTGCCCGTAACTTTTTAACCGTGTGTTGGAACGAGGCGTGTAGCATATGGATTTTGGGTAGTTTTGCTCGTAGAATACGATTTCACAACTTGCATATTTGTTTGACGTGATGTAGTGTGCTGAATGCCTAGAAACGCGTGCTGTTCCAATAGATTTCATCTCGTATAATTTCTCGTGCGTGTCCGGATTGCTCGTATGCCGTAGATTAAAGGAACATGTTTTAGGAACCACTTTTCCATGTATTTTAGAGTAGCCATTCGTATTTTTGCGTGTAGGGATTTGCTGTTACTTTATTTCCTGTGTTTAGGACATTATCTCGCATTTACGTGTGGCAATATTTTTGTGTTGCAACCCCACATGTTTTATATGTTTTCGGGGTAGAAAAATCCATAGCAGCAAGTTAGTTTTAGCTTTAGTTTTAGCTTTTGAGCAAGTTAGTTCGCGTGATATTTTACGATGTTGCCCTCTTGTCTTTTTCATAGGATGTATTCCGTGCTTCGTTTGACTAAGTTGTCAACTAGAGAGTTGATCTTTGATGTTTAATCTAGCCCCTGGTATTTTTGGTTGCAATAGAAATGCATGTTTAGGTGTGGTTTGCTTGCTCTCCAGTTGCTAGAAATAGTGCTAATTTGGAGGTGCTGAAATATTTCTAAGTCTGGAATTTGTTATATTTTGTTGCTGCCTTGTCTTGCTTGTATCTTGTGATCTGTAGCTCTTTTGAGGTTGGTGCAATGGAGTTAGTTGTAGACCTTGTGATTCTCTAGCATGCTGTGAATTTTCATGCCATTTGGAGTCCTGTAGCTTATAGTTTTTCTTCTGTCAATATGCCTTCAGATCAAAAACTGCACTTTCATGAAGTGTTATTTTCACCAAGTCTGAAACTGTGTGTGAGAAGCCATGTTGTGACTTCTTTTCCTAGTGTTCCTTACTGCCATGATAGTAGATGTTAGTTGTTTGTTGTAGTGCTTCTTTCCCTCTTTCGTGTCATGCCTTGAATGATTATATTTGAGTTGTGTAGCTCATAGTTGTGGGGTGTAGAAAATGCTATGTGGCTGATTTTGGCAGATTGTAGTGATTTCTTGTTTTGCTCGTAGTTGTTGAACCGTAGCTCCGATTTGAGCGTGTCCTATATGAAACTTTCTTAGAATCTCGTGTAGTTTCATTTTATCTTGCCGGTTGTATGTTTTGAAGTGCTCGTGACCATCATCGCACACATATTGCATTATGACATCATATCTTGCGGTGCTTGTAACTTTTGATTCGTAGCTCCGTTGGAGATGATCTCTATGTGTAAATTGCTTGTCTCGGCGCGTAGAATTACGTGAACCTATTTGTTTTGCTGTTTAACAACTAATTAAATGTGTTAGTTCAGATCTGGACAGAATTGTGAATTAAGATGTGAGGTCGTCTCGGAGATGCTATATGTCATTTCCGACCTCATTTAAAATGCCTAGATAGATAGTTTAATTACGCTTCACCTCTTGCCATGTTTAACCATATTTAATATTGACGTGTATCTAATCGGGATAGAACTAAATAACTCGTATGTGGAGTTTCGTCAATACGCAACTCGTTGCATATTGAACTTCACTTAATGTGTAGTGTCTGTATGCGTGAATTGTCATGCCGTGACTTGCGTGTATTCAGCTGCTCATGCATCATATGTGTTGTGCATCGTATGGTGAATCTCGTGTGTTGATGCTTGTTTTCGGTTTCCTCCGTCTCAATAGAGTTCCGCAAGCGTGTCAGATTGTGAGGACCCCTTCGCCTACTTCGGTTCCTCTGCTTCATGGAGTCATTCTTCTTCCAAGCGGGATCTCAGACAAGATGACCATTTCCCCAGATATCATTACTATCATTGCCATGCTAGTTTTACCGTTTCTATCGATTATGTCTCGTTGCCTACCACATGTTAAATATCAGCCTCTCAACAATGCCATGAAAACCTTCAACATGTTCAACCTAGCAACCCACTGATTGGCTATGTTACCGCTTGCTTAACCATGTTGTTAGCGTTGCTAGTTGCAGGTGCAGTTGCTTCCATGTGAAAACATAGGTTCCTTGTTATATCACCCTATTAAATGCTATTTAATTTAATGCACCTATATACTTGGTAAAAGGTGGAAGGCTCGGCCTTTCTAGCCTGGTGTTTTGTTCCACCTTTGCCCCTTAGTTTCGGCTACCGGTGTTATGTTCCATAATTGAGCGCTCCTAACACGATCGGGGTTGTTATGGGGACCCCTTGATAATTCATTTTAGATTAAAGTTGGTCTGGCAAGGCCCAACATTGGTACTACATTTGCCCAACATAATAATTTGATAATACTGAAATGCACAGGGAGTTAGCGCTACCTGATGAGTAATTCTACATAATACAGGGAGTACCAGTGCTGATGGTGCTGGTCCAAAACAGAGCACTGTGCGGGGCCAACCCAGGGCAACTTGGGTGATTTCTATCAGGCCCCGTACGCGTAGCTTATCCGTCGTGTCCTGAGAACGAGATACGCGGCTCCTATCGGGATCGTCGACACGTTGGGTGGCCTTGCTGGATTAGTTTTACCTTTGACGAGATATCTTGTGCATCGGGATTCTGGTGATGCTTTGGGTAATCTCATAGTTGAGGTTTTCCACTAAGGAATCCGATGAAATCGCGAGCTTCGTGATCGAGGATTTCAATGCGGCTTGTGGTAATTTGTGATGGACTAGTTGGAGCACCCCTGCAGGGTTAAATCTTTCAGAAAGCCGTGCCCGCGGTTATGTGGCAATGTGTAAAATTTGTTCAACACTGGTTCTAGATAACTTGAAGTAACTTAATTAAAACATGCCAACTGTGTGCGTAACCGTGATTGTCTCTTTCGTGGGTTCCTTCTCCGATCGAGGACACGGTGGGGTTATGTCTGACGTAGGTAGGTGTTCAGGATCATTCATTTGATCATCAGTAGTACACGTCCGCTATGCGTAGATCTTCCCCCTCTTATTTCTTGTACTCGTAAGTTTAGCCACCAAATATATGCTTAGCCGCTGCTGCAACCTCACCACTCAACCATACCTCACCCATTAAGCTTTGCTAGTCTTGATACCTTTGGAAATGAGATTGCTGAGTCCCCTGTGGCTCACAGATTACTACAACACCAGTTGCAGGTATAGGTAAAGGTTACTTGACGCGAGCATGTTGATTGTTCATTTGGAGTTGCTTCTTCTTCTTCTTCATCATCGATCTAGGATGGGTTCCAGGCCGGCAGCCTGAGATAGCAAGGATGGACGTCGTTCTTCTTTTCTCGTTTGTTTTCGTCCGTAGTCGGACCCAACTCTTCTTCATGATGATTATGTATTGTACTGTTGTGACTCTGATGTAGCTTGTGGCGAGTGTAAGCCAATTCTCTATATAAATCTCTTCTTCTCAGTACATGTAGTTGTAACGATATCCATTCTTGCGACACGACGAGATGCTCTTCTATCCCTGATGAGGCCCTCGTGCCAAATTGAGGATAGGGTCGCATCTTGGGCGTGACAAGTTGGTATCACACCAGTACCGACCTAGGAGCCCCTTGATTGATCGAACTTGGCCGAGTCGAGTCTAGTGAAAAAATGCTTTGAGTCTAGTTTATATATCGGAGAGTAGGATTCTTTTTCTCCTCTTCTATGCTTTGGTGAGGAATCTTGACGTAATAATTTAATTCTACTCCTCTTCCCACTCAAAAAATTTTAGGATCACGCGGATATTTCTGGAATCTATATGATGCCGATGTGACGGGGTTCTGTCTTGGTGCCTCATGTCTGACTTGATTTTCTTCCAGGGAGTTGAGCTCCAAGGGATTCTCGAGCACATCGTTATCATTCAGATTTCTTAGTATCTCAGAATGAATGATGTTCGTAATTGCTTCAACACTAGTAGTCGCGAGATAACCACGATGTCCCCAGTACTGGTGCAGATTGTTCGGGAGTACTGCCATACTTTGTATCGTTGTGATCACGAGGGTCTGTAGTAGATGAAGGTCCGAGATTCTGGTCGTGTGTTGACGGATGTGATACAGGTGACGGGTTAGTATAGGAGTTGTGTGATTATTACTCCTTGTATCCGTGTACCAGATTGCATGACCAGATATTTCGGGAATTCTTAGGTGGTAATTCAAGTAGTTACTTATAGGACAATCTTCCAACAAATGCATGATGTTAGGTTGGGGTTCGACATCTAGTGGATTCGTTTGTTGACGGTCGACTTACAGCGGTACACGTTGTGTCTTAAAGAGTCCTTATCGCTTGCTACGACTCGGGGACGCTTCGTATGTCGGGTGCACTGCCTTGCACTTGATGGCTACTGTAAGGATCGAGCCCGTGCGATCGTGTCCACGAAAATATCGGACGAAATCTTTCTCATGAGTTTGTTCTGGCTTGTTTCATAAGCCTCACCCTTTTTTTGTTGAATGTGGTAATTCAAGTTGCTTCGATGTCAAGTGGTGATTTCATATCTTCTCTAAGCGGTGTTCTCATATTTTTGTGGGAATGCTAATTCTCTTTGCTCAAATCAATTGTCTTATCATTCTTGTGAACCGGAGTCGTCATGTTAATTCTTTTTGAACCGGTGTGTTTCTCTCCAAGTGAATTCAATCCTCTCCAATTTGCAAGATCTTTTTCTCATTTTATTCCGGAGTTCATCTCATCTAGCCCAAGTTGTCTTTGTTTTTCCCCGCCCTCCTGCCCTTTTTCTTCAGTGATTAGATTTCATCCAAGTGCATTTCATTCCAGTGATGGTTCCGCTATCTTTTCTTCCGTGTCCTATCCGGTGATTCATTGTGAAGATTCTCAGGAGCTTTGTGTTCATCTTTATTCATTCTTGTCATCTTTTTCGGTGAATTTAGTTCAGTTATCCGTGTCATCTTATCCTATTCATCCTTGTAATTCTTTCCTATGGTGGAAATTCTTATCAGCCTATCCTGTTATTCATTCATCTCTTTTACATCTGGTGTGTTGAAGTTATCTCAGAAATTCTTGTTTTCAATTCTTTCATTATTTCGAGGTACTCAACCTCATCCAGTTTTCTTTATACCGGTGCAATATCTCTATTTCTGACAATCTTTTCAACGGTGGTTTCTTTGAGTGGGCCCATAACCCATAGGTTTTTCCCAGGATCTTTTAGCTCTTGTAATCTTTTCCGGAGATCTTTAATTCTTTTCAACTATGACGTAAGTATGAATTTCATCAGTCATATTCCTTCTCAAGATCAATTTAAATTAATTCTCTTATTTGTCTCAACCTTTCATTCTTCATTATTATGGAGTGTCTCAGTATTCTTGGTGTTGTTTCTCGTCATCATTCTCAGCTTGCAATTCCAAGGAGTGTTTCTCTCAAATCTTGCCCCATTCTTGTGAAGATTGTCATCTCAGCTTCGTGTTATCCTCTCAATTGTTTCTATCATGAGTAATCCTTTTCTTGCTATTCGGTGCATTTCTGTGTTGTTTTCATTCTCGATCCTCCGAAGGCCATCATTTTAGAAGATTCTTCGTTCTCAGCTTTCAGCTTTCATCCTGAATTCTTCTCAATTGTTGCCTCTTCGTTCGTCTCTCGATTATTCCGGTGCCTTATTCAAGTTTTCTGTTAGGTGGATCATGATCTCTTCATTCTCATGTGTTTCCATGCATTCTTGGAATTCCCATTCAGTTGTGAATTCTTACCGGTGCGTCCTTCAATCATGCCTCAAGTGGTGCTTATCTCTCTGCCTCTTCAATATTCATTTCTAGTAGAATAAGTGATATGCTAAATCCGTTGCTTGTCATTAATTAAACTTGATGAAGGATAAGCATAACATAATTCTTATTCTTGTTCCGGAGCGGCTCATGATATCAAGTCATTCTCAAGTATTCTTCAAGATTCTGTTGGATTACCTCAAGTATTCTTTCTCTTGCATCTCCAGTGCATTTGTTCTTCCTTTATCCTTTGAGGTGGTATTATAGTATTCTTGCTAGTGTAGGAGCCTCGAAGATATTTCCTTTCAAGTATGAGATAATTAAACCCACCAATTCTATGATCATGAGATATTTCAACCCATGATTTCTTCATTGAGCTATCTTGGTTTGGATTCACCTAAAGCTTTTCCTATGGATTGTTGCTATCATGGTGCTTGTCATTAATCCAAGTTCTCAATGTATCCTCTTTGTGTTAGTAATTGTTCATATCTTGTTTCTCCCAATCAATCATTGTTACTGTTAGTGGCTGGTTGTCACTTCATTAGTTTGAAAAGGTTTCCATAAGACCACTACTATCTTGTTCTTTTCGTTGTTGTTTTTCCAACAACTACGTTCGATTCTTCTTTCAAGGATGTTCCTCAATCCAATTGTGCGAGTAGTTGTCATTTTCTTCTCCATTCTATTCTGCTCATGATGTTGTTCCTATTCTATTGTTCCGGAGGCATTGTGATATTGCTCTTTTGGGTCTATTATGTTGTTCTACCAAGATCATGGTGTTCCCTTGTTCTATTTAGTTCTTTGTTATGAATATTGTGTATTTCTTCCATCTTATCGAATTTTTTTGTCCCATTTTCCTACCGAAGTGCTGCCGAAATTTTCCGTGAATTCTTGCTTCTTTCTCATATCATTCCTCATCTCTTTGCAACCTTCAAGGATCGTTGGTTTCACTCGTTTGTCAAAGAAGCGACTAACTTTTTACCTCTTGTTCTTTCTCATCCTCTCCCCCTTTCATTCTTGGATCTTGGGGCGAGATCCTCTTGTAGTGTAGGAGAGTTGTGACAGCCCGATGCCGGTGTTCCAGAAGATTCCCCTTTCCTTTCCGTTTCCGTCGTGTGGGTATTTTTATTTGTTGCATCATCATCGTATCATGCGCATCATCTGCATTGCATCGGCGTTACGTTGCCGCCAGTTTTCAAAACTTGCATCCGTTGTTAGTTGCCGGTTCGCGTCGTTGTCCGTTCTGAGCCGGACCACACACGCACGCGCCCGCGACATCGTTCAAATCTTGTTTTAAAAAGTGTGTTAAAAAGTTTCTCTGTTAGGGGTGAAACTTGGCATGCGGTCGTAATTAGTTATAGCTAGGCCGCTTGTCGAATATCGTCGCGATCGGAGTCCGTTTGGTACCTGAACGGTCGACCGTAGCGGCACCCTATTCGGTCTACCGTCGGACGTCTATCGGTGTTTTAGAATACGGTGCCGGGTCGCCCATCTTCCCTCTCATCTTAGCCAACGCCACTCTACACAGCTAACCCTAACCCGCCTCTCCGATCGGACCGCACGATCGCGATCGGAGGGTCGAAAAACCACCAGAACCCTCTAATCTAGCCCTTCCTATAAATAGATGCCCTACCCTCCCTAAAATGGCTAAACCTAGCCCTCTGCCTCAAAAACCGCACCCACCTACCCAACCACCGCACCCTCTCTCTCCTCCCGCCACAGCCGGCCCGCTCCAGCCCGCGCGAGGCCCTCCGGGCCCATCCGGCCGCCGCCGCCCGAAGCGCCCTAGCGCGCCCGCGCCTCCAGCGCGCCCGCGTCCGAGGGAGACCCCCCGCTCGCCGCATGCCTCGGCCAGCTGTGCCTCGAGCCGCTGCACCTCCCTCGCCGGTGCCCCGCCTCCGCGCCGCCGGGATCCCCGCCGGCCGCCGCCTGCCTTCGTCGCCCGTCCTCCCAAGGAGCCGCCGGCCGTCGCATCTTGCCAGCAACCGCCGGGGATGGCCAGATCCGGGCAGCCCCGCTCCAGATCCGTGTAGCCCCGACCCATACCCTTCGACGCCGCCTCGCTTCGCCTTACCGCCGGCCCCCCTTCGCCTGCACTGCCGTGCCGGCCTCACGCATGTCCGGGACGAGCTGCAGCCCCGTTGACCCCGCGCAGCGCCCCGCCTTGGCCAGCCTCCCGACCGCTCGGCTGGGCCCCGAGCCGGCCCAGCTCGAGTGCCTCGCCAGCAGCACCGCCTCCCTTCGAGCCCAGGCGCCCCGGCCCAGACTGCCTCGCCTCCCTCCGGCCAGATCCGGCCCAGAGGCCTCCCCCCAAGGTATTTTCTGCCTACGCGCAGTTTTGTTGTTATGCGCCCGCTGTTAGGCCCATTAGGTAATTTAGGACTTTTCCGGAATTTAATAAAATTTCAGAAAAATATACAATTATTCCTTTGCCCGCAACTTTTTAACCGTGTGTCGGAACGAGGTGTGTAGCATATGGATGTTGGGTAGTTTTGCGCGTAGAACACGATTTCACAACTTGCATATTTGTTTGACGTGATGTAGCGTGCCAAATGCCTAGAAACGTGTGCTGTTCCAATAGGTTTCATCTCGTATAATTTCTCGCATGTGTCCGGATTGCTCGTATGCCGTAGATTAAATGCCCATGTTTTAGGAACTACTTTTCCATGTATTTTAGTGTAGTCATTCGTATTTTTGCGTGTAGGGATTTGCCGCTAGTTTATTTCCCGTGTTTAGGACATTATCTCGCATTTACGTGTGGCAATATTTTTGTGTTGCAACCCCACTTTTTTTATATGTTTTCGGGGTAGAAAAATCCATAGGATTTTTTTGTGCATCTAGTTTTATCTTTTGAGCAAGTTAGTTCGCATGACATTTTGCCATGTTGCCCTCTTGTCTTTTTCGTAGGATTTATTTCGTGCTTCGTTTGACTAAGTTGTCAACTAGGGAGTTGATCTTTGATGTTTAATCTAGCCCCTGGTATTTTTGGTTGCAATAGAAATGCATGTTTAGGTGTGGTTTGCTTGCTCTCAAGTTGCTAGAAATAGTGCTGATTTGGAGGTGCTGAAATATTTCTAAGTCTGGAATCTGTTATATTTTGTTGCTGTCTTGTCTTGCTTGTATCTTGTGATCTGTAGCTCTTTTGAGGTTGGTGCAATGGAGTTAGCTATAGAACTTGTGATTCTATAGATTGCTGTGAATTTTCATGCCATTTGGAGTCCTTTAGCTAATAGTTTTGCTGCTGTCAATATGCCTTCAAATCGAAAACTGCACTTTCATGAAGTGTTATTTTCACTAAGTCTGAAACTGTGTGTGAGAAGCCATTTTGTGACTTCTTTTCCTAGTGTTCCTTGCTGCCATGCTAGTAGATGTTAGTTGTTTGTTGTAGTGCTTCTTGCCCTCTATCGTTGTCATGCCTTGGTTGATTATATTTGAGTTGTGTAGCTCGTAGTTGTGGGGTGTAGAAAATGCTATGTGGCCGATTTTTGCAGATTGTAGTGATTTCTTGTTTTGCTCGTAGTTGTTGAACCGTCGCTCCGATTTGAGCGTGTCCTATATGAAACTTGCTGAGAATCTTGTGTAGTTTCATTTTATCTTTCTGGTTGTATGTTTTGAAGTGCTCGTGACCATCGTCGCACACATATTGTATTCCTGCCATCATATCTTGCGGTGCTTGTAACTTTTGATCCGTAGCTCCGTTGGAGATGATCTCTATGTGTAAATTGCTTTTCATGGCGCGTAGAATCACGTGAACCTATTTTTTTTCTGTTTAACAACTAATTAAATGTGTTAGTTCAGATCTGGACAGAATTGTAAATTAACATGTGAGGTCGTCTCGGAGATGCTATATGTCATTTCCGACATCATTTAAAATGCCTAGATAGATAGTTTAATTACGCTTCACCTCTTGCCATGTTTAACCACATTTAATATTGCCGTGTATCTAATCAGGATAGGACTAAATAACTCGGATGTGGAGTTTCGTCAATATGCAACTCGTTGCATATTGAACTTCACTTAATGTGTAGTGTGTGTATGCGTGAATTTTCATGTCGTGACTTGCGTGTATTCAGCTGCTCATGCATCATATGTGTTGTGCATCGTGTGGTGAATCTCGTGTGTTGATGCTTGTTTTCGGTTTCCTCCGTCTCGATAGAGTTCTTCAAGCGTGTCGGATTGTGAGGACCTGTTCGCCTACTTCGGTTCGTCTGTTTCACGGAGTCATTCTTCTTCCAAGCGGGATCTCAAGCAAGATGACCATTTCCCCAGATACCATTACTATCATTGTCAATCTAGTTTTACCGTTTCTATCGATTATGTCTCGTTGCCTACCACATGTTAAATATCATCCTCTTCACAATGCCATGAAAACCTTCAACATGTTCAACCTAGCAAACCACTGATTGGCTATGTTACTGCTTTCTTAACCATGTTGTTAGGGTTGCTAGTTGCAGGTGCAGTTGCTTCCATGTGAAAACATGGGTTACTTGTTATATCACCCTATTAACTGCTATTTAATTTAATGCACCTATATACTTGGTAAAAGGTGGAAGGCTCGGCCTTTCTAGCCTGGTGTTTTGTTCCACCTTTGCCCCCTTAGTTTTGGCTACCGGTGTTATGTTCCATAACTAAGCGCTCCTAACACGATCGGGGTTGTTATGGGGACCCCCTTGATAATTCGTTTTAAATTAAAGCTGGTCTCGCAAGGCCCAACATTGGTACTACATTTGCCCAACATAATAATTTGATAATACTGAAATGCATAGGGAGTTAGCGCTACCCGAGGAGTAATTCTACATAATACAGGGAGGACCAGTGCTGATGGTGTTGGTCCAAAACAGAGACTGTGCGGGGCCAACCCAGGGCAACTTGGGTGATTTCTATCAGGCCCCGTACGCGTAGCTTATCCGTCGTGTCCTGAGAACGAGATACGCGGCTCCTTTCGGGATCGTCGACACGTTGGGTGGCCTTGCTGGATTAGTTTTACCTTTGACGAGATATCTTGTGCATCGGGATTCCGGTGATGCTTTGGGTAATCTTAGAGTTGAGGTTTTCCACTAAGGAATCCGACGAGATCGCGAGCTTCGTGATCGAGGATTTCTATGCGGCTTGTGGTATTTTGTGATGGACTAGTTGGAGCACCCCTGCAGGGTTAAATCTTTCGGAAAGTCATGCCCGTGGTTATGTGGCAACGTGGAAACTTTATTTAACACAGGTTCTAGATAACTTGAAGTAACTTAATTGAAACATGCCAACTGTGTGTGTAACCGTGACTGTCTCTTTCGTGAGTTCCTTCTCGGATCGAGGACACGGTGGGGTTATGTCTGACGTAGGTAGGTGTTCAGGATCATTCATTTGATCATCAATAGTACACGTCCGCTATGCGTAGATCTTCCCCCTCTTATTTCTTGTACTCGTAAGTTTAGCCACCAAATATATGCTTAGCCGCTGCTGCAACCTCACCACTCAACCATACCTCACCCATTAAGCTTTGCTAGTCTTGATACCTTTGGAAATTAGATTGCTGAGTCCCCTATGGCTCACAGATTACTACAACACCAATTGCAGGTACAGGTAAAGGTTACTTGACGCGAGCGCGCTGATTGTTCATTTGGAGTTGCTTCTTCTTCTTCTTCATCGTCGATCTAGGATGGGTTCCAGGCCGGCAGCCTGGGGTAGCAAAGATGGACGTCGTTCTTCTTTTCTCGTTTGTTTTCGTTTGTAGTTGGACCCTACTCTTCTTCATGATGATTATGTATTGTACTGTTATGACTCTGATGTAGCTTGTGGCGAGTGTAAGCCAATTCTCTATATAAATCTCTTCTTTTCAGTACATGTACTTGTAACGATATCCATTCTTGCGACACGACGAGATGCGGTTCTATCCCTAACGAGGCCCTCGTGCCAAATTGAGGATAGGGTCGCATCTTGGGCGTGACACAACAGCACTGAGATCCTGTTTGATTTTTATAGCAGCTCTTTCGAATGCTTCATCTTGTACATTGAAGATCACATGTTATTTCTAAAATGACAATGATTGTTTCATAATTAAGTTAACATGCGTACGTCAAAATTTTCATCAAGGTTCTTCATGGGGGGATCCATGTCATCATTTTTTATTCCCTGCTTACAATGGTGCTTAGCAGTGACCTCCGTGACATCCTTTTGTTTCCCCTGGTCAGAATCCTGCTCAACATTCTCAAGAGAGGCCTACATTGGGTGTGAAGGTGCCCCGAGGTCAGAAAGATGTATGTCCTCCACTGCTGGAAATATTCCATCGCGTTTTTTCTTAACAAATACATCTTAGTATGGGGTGTTTTCATAGTAAACTAATTTAGATAAAACCTTGTACACGTAAATTTCAAATTATATCTACTAATCTCATAATTCTATGCTTACGTTAAATTCTTTGATGAGATCCGACGTGAGCTTGCCATTTGTAAGGGTACGACTAAGGCACTCATCCATTTTCTTTTCAAGGGTGCACATCCTATCGACTTGTTCTGCACCGTCCTGCCGCACGAGGGAGGCAACTTCTTGCAAATTAGTCAATACATGTCTGACGAGTACCTTAATCTGAGAGTTTGGAACAGTTAGAATCATATAACTTCATACTAGTTGGAATGTTACAATATATATTTGTGCCTGATGTAACTCACTTACCTAAGCGTCAGTCTTCGCTTTGGCCAGCGTACCATCTCGTGCTGGAATGAAAGGCCTCACCAGGTCCTCAACATACTGCATTTTAGTTTCGTTAGTATGATTTAGAAAAAATATATGTTACATAATCCAGGCAATGTGCTGACATTTTACCTCTTCAACTCCAAGATAATTATGCTAGATTATATTGTCAACCTTTTTTGCCTTCTCCTCGCTCCAGTTCTGAATCAGCGGCCTTAACCTTAATTCATACGAGATGCTAGAGTCCAATTGGTGCACTCTTAAACTTCTCGTAGTACCATGTCTGCATGACAACAAAAGCAGTTTACAAACATTCTCGTACATTATGTAATGTATGTCAGGTAACTGATAATTGTACTACTGCGAATTACATGCAGCAGTGGTAGATTCCCCTCCAGAATTGCCTCACCATTTACAAAATTCTTCACGTTGTCCATAAGATAGTGAAGCGTTAGCTGTCCAAGATTTGTGCCCGTTATCGTCTCAATGTTTCTAACAATTCCAATATATTTTTTATCCACATACTCCTCTTTGCTTCGGCATACATATTTTCCTATGGTGTACAAGACAAATGTCCTGACAAAATTTGGTGTGCCATCGCCTTTCACCTTGGCTAGAAATCCTTTGAAATTTATTTTGGAGTCATTGCGCTCTTTCAGTTTCTTCCACAACTCCATATTATCATCAAGATTTGAAGCGACGTGCTTCTTCCCATCGCAGGGCATGCCTGTTATATGATCTACATCTTCTAGTGTGATCCTACATGGTCTCCCATTGATGATAAAGGCATCCTGCTCTGCATCATATAAATTAGCGATGGCCACGCACAGTAAACGTCTAATTTTGATGCTAGGTGTCTTGAGAAGTCCACCCAGTCCTATCAACTGGATGTACATCCTTTGCTGCATGTTTAATACGTTTATGAACTCCTCATATGGCGGCAAAGAAGCATCATGGGTTCAATGGATGTGCAAGTGTGATTAAATTCAGCATGGTATACAATTTAAACACTCATACACACGACTAGATCTAATCTATGCGAATATCAAAATTGTGCTCTACAGTACTGCATGAAATCATAGAGCTTCTGGGCCATATAATGAACACCAGACATAGAAAAACAAGCTATCTGTGTCGGCAAATTGATTTTATGCTAAGTGTGTAAATTATGGGATTGCAAAAGGCAAGTGCGCCGTAAATTTTTCTGAAATATAACTCCTGTAACTAAATGAGATCAAAAGATAAGTGCGCCGTAAATTATGGGATTGCAAAAGGCAAGTGCGCCGTAATTTTTCTAAAAGAAAACGGTTGTAACTAAACGAGATCAAAAGGCAAGTGCACCGTAAATTATGGGATTGCAAAAGGCAAGTGCGCCATCAACTTTTCTCAAAGAGAACGGCTGTAACTAAACGAGATCAAAAAGCAAGTGTGCCGTAAATTATGGGATTGCATGCAAAAAATTAGACGATCGATACCGGAGGATTCTCTCGATCGCGACCAGCTCCATTGCCGTTCGCTTTCATCTTTTGCTTCGTCGGCTTCTCCGACGTGCCCTTCTCTTTCATCTCGGGATTCGCCGACGAAGGCTTCAAAGATGATGGCTCCGTTGGCTTCTCCGACCTGGGAGCTAGTTTGGGCAGCGTGGGGTGGTAATTCGTTGTAGTCATGGAAGGCTAGGTCTGGGAGGCATGGGGTGGAATGCTAGGTCTATGCCGTGAAAAGATTTGTATTTATATGCGTGGGGTGGGAGGCATGGAGTGGAAGGCTAGATCAGTAATCGCAACTCTGAAGTGTTTGGGCTTCTTGTGCTTTCTTATACGGGCCTATTATAATGGGATGAGCCCATTTTAAATGAAAACATGAGAAAGGAAAGCGAGGAGTCGAACACGCGGGACGAGTCCCGTCCCAATTATTTAGGACGGTCATGCGCAAGGGCGCTTCGTCCTCACTGCCACGACTCTCCAAAAACGGTTCGCACCGCACCACTCTGGAAGTTCTCGCCCTCGTCACACGAGGTGTCTATGTCAGCGTCTCGAGGGAGATCAAGGATACCTCAGATAGTTTTGACTCTTGCACCTTCATCTTCGAAGGTAGAACTACCAATATCGAGGCACATAGCCTTGCTAAGCATGCTTTTGGTTTGGACTTTAATGAAATAACTGAATTTCATTCATTTCAGCACTCACTGCAATATTTGCCTTTCGTCCAAAATATTTCAGCCTCACTGAATTTCGGCCAAAGTATTTCAGCCTCACTGAATTTTGGCCAAAACATTTTAGCATTCGCAGAAATTTTTGTGAAACTTCTAACTAGCAATGGATTTTGTTTAAACTTCTAACTAGCGATGTAATTGTTCTAAATCTTGTCCAGACTCCGATGAAACTTAAATATAAATTTAAGAATATAGTTAACCTTCTTAAGCTTCAAAAGTTCTGGTTGTAAAAAGCAAATATATGTTTGAGCGTCTCCCATGCAGACCAAATTTATTTCAAGAATAGTATTTGGAACTGTGAAGTATTACAACTTGATTATGTTGGAAATATGCCCTAGAGGCAATAATAAAATGGTTATTCTCATATTTTCTTGTTCACGATAATCGTCCATTGTTCATGGTATAATTGTATTAACATGAAACAGTAATACATGTGTGAATAAATAGATCACACTGTGTCCCTAGCAAGCCTATAGTTGGCTAACTCGTTGATCAATAGATGATCATGGTTTCCTGATCATGGACATTGGATGTCATTGATAACGGGATCACATCATTAGGAGAATGATGTGATGGACAAGACCCAATCCTAAGCATAACACTAGATCGTGTTGTTCGTATGCTAAAGCTTTTCTAATGTCAAGTGTCTTTTGCTTCGACCGTGAGATTGTGCAACTCACGAATACCGTAGGAGTGCTTTGGGTGTATCAAACGTCACAACGTAACTGGGTGACTATAAAGGTGCACTACGGGTATCTCTGAATGTGTCTGTTGGGTTGGCACGAATCATGTCTGCATGCCTCCCAAACCCGTAGGGTCTACACACTTAAGGTTCGATGACGCTAGGGTTATAGGGAATTGTTATACGAGGTTACTGAAGGTTGTTCGGAGTCCCGGATGAGATCCCAGACGTCACGAGGAGCTCCGGAATGGTCCGGAGGTAAAGATTGATATATATGATGGATGGGTTTGGACCCCGAAAATGTTTTGGGCACCACGGGCAATGTGCCGGGACCACCGGGAGGGGCCACAAGCCCCAGGAGGCTACATGGACCAAGTGTGAGAGGGAACCAGCCCCTGGGTTGGCTGGTGCGCCCCTGATACATCCATTTTGCATCATGCTTTTATGTTGATATTTATCTCTTCTTGGGCTGTTATTTCACTTCACGGAACAATACTTATGCCTTTTCTCTCTTATTTTGCAAGGTTTACATGAAGAGGGAGAATGCCGGCAGCTGGAATTCTGGCCTGAAATTGGAGCAAGTTTGAGATACCAATTCTACGCAACTCCAAATGGCGTAAAAATCAACGAGGATTTTTTTCTAGATTTATAAAAAATACTGGGCCAAACAAGCACCACCCCCCTGGCCGCGCCTAGGGGGCTTGTGGGTAGCCTGCTGGCCCACTGGCCCCCCCTTCTTCTGTATGAAGGGTTTCGTCCGGAAAAAAAATCAAGGTGGTAGCCCACGAGGCGGAACTTGAGCACAACGAATCTAGAGCTCCGGCAGGACGATCTTGCCGGGGAAACTTCCCTCCCGGAGGGGGAAATCGTCGCCATGGTCATCACCAACACTCCTCTCATCGGAGGGGACTCGTCACCATCAACATCTTCATCAGCACCATCTCATCTCTAAACCCTAGTTCATCACTTGTAACCAATCTCCGTCTCACGACACCGATTGGTACTTGTAAGGTTGCTAGTAGTGTTGATTACTCTTTGTAGTTGATGCTAGTTGGATTACTTGGTGGAACAGTTTATGTTCAGATCCTTGATGCTACTCATTACCTCTCTGGTCATGAATATGATTATGCTTTGTGAGTAGTTACTTTTGTTCCTGATGACATGGGATAAATCATGCTAATAGTAGTCATGTGAATTTGGTATTCGTTCGATATTTTGATGTGTTGTATGTTGTTTTTCCTCTAGTGGTGTTATGTGAACGTCGACTACATAACACTTCACCATTATTTTGGCCTAGAGGAAGGCATTGGGAAGTAGTAAGTAGATGATGGGTTGCTAGAGTTACAGAAGCTTAAACCCTAGTTTATGCGTTGCTTCGTAAGGGGCTGATTTGGGTCCACTAGTTTAATGCTACGGTTAGACTTTGTCTTAATTCTTCTTTCATAGTTGTAGATGCTTGTGAGAGGGGTTAATCATAAGTGGGATGCTTGTCCAAGTAAGGGCAGTACCCAAGCGCCGGTCCACCCACATATCGAACTATCAAAGTAACGAACGCGAATTATATGAACATGATGAAAACTAGCATGACAGAAATTCCCGTGTGTCCTCGGGAGCATTTTTCCTCCTATAAGACTTTGTCCAGGCTTGTCCCTTGCTAAAAATGGATTGGGGCACTTTACTGCACCGTTGTCACTTTTGTTACTTGCTGCTTGCTGTGAATCATCTTTCCACACAACTATCTGTTACCGATAATTTCAGTGCTTGCACAGAATACCTTGCTGAAAACCACTTGTCACATCCTTCTGCTCCTCGTTGGGTTCGACACTCTTACTTATCGAAAGGACTACGATTGATCCCCTATACTTGTGGGTCATCAAGACTCTTTTCTGGCGCCGTTGCCGGGGAGTGAAGCGCCTTTGGTAAGTGGAACTTTGTAAGGAAATATTCATATAGTGTGCTGAAATTTATTGTCACTTGTCACTATGGATACTAATCCTTTGAGGGGCTTGTTCGGGGTATCTTCACCTCGAACGGAAGCACAAAGAGTTGCTCCTCAACCTGCTGCACCTACTGAAAATATTTGCTTTGTATTTCCTTCGGGTATGCTTGAGAAACTACTCGCTAATCCTTTTACAGGAGATGGAACATCACATCCAGACTTGCATCTAATCTATGTAGATGAAGTTTGTGGTTTATTTAAGCTTGCAGGTTTGCCCGAGGATGAGATCAAGAAGAAGGCCTTTCCTTTATCTTTGAAGGATAAGGCGTTGACATGGTATAGGCTATGTGATGATACTGGATCATGGGACTACAATCGGTTGAAATTGGAATTTCATCAAAAAATTTAACCTATGCATTTAGTACATCATGATCGGAATTATATTTATAATTTTTGGCCACGTGATAGAGAAAGCATCACGCAATCTTGGGGGAGGCTTAAATCAATGCTATATTCATGCCCCAATCATGAGCTCTCGAGAGAAATTCTTATTCAGAACTTCTATGCTCAGCTTTCTCATGATGATCGCACCATGCTTGATACTTCTTGAACCGGTTCTTCTACGAAGAGAGATATTGACTTCAAATGGAATTTATTGGAGAGAATTAAATGCAACTCTGAAGATTGGGAGCTTGAAGAAGGTAAGGAGTCAGGAATGAATTTCCAGTTTGATTGCGTTAAATCCTTTGTTGAGACAAATACTTTTTGTGACTTTAGCACTAAGTATGGACTTGACTCTGAGATAGTAGCTTCATTGTGTGAATCATTTGCTGCTCATATTGATCTCCCCAAAGATAAGTGGTTCAAATATCATCCTCCTTTAGAAGTCAATGTAGTTAAACCCAATCCAGTTGAAGAGAGAAGCATTGCCTATAATGATCCTGTTGTTCCTAGTGCTTACATTGAGAAACCACCTCTCTCTGTTAGGATAAAGGATCATTCTAAAGCTTCAACTATGATACGTAGAGGCTATATTAGAACACCTACACCCCTTGAGAAAATTAGAGTTGAACCTAGCATTGCTATTATCAAAGATCTTCTATCCGACGAGGTTGAGGGACATAATATTCACTTCTGTGAAGATGCTGCTAGAATTGCTAAACCTCACGGTAGAGACAAACATAGGCCTGTTGTTGGCACGCCTATTGTTTCTGTTAAGATAGGAGATCATTGTTATCATGGTTTATGTGACGTGGGTGCTAGTGTTAGTGCAATACCTCAATCCTTATATGATGAAATCAAAGACGAGATTGCACCTGTTGAGATAGAGCATATTGATGTCACTATTCAGCTTGCTGATACGTCCATTTTGCATCATGTTTTCATGTTGATATTTATCGCTTCTTGGGCTGTTATTTCGCTTCATGGTACAATTCTTATGCCTTTTATCTCTTATTTTGCAAGGTTTACATGAAGAGGGAGAATGCGAGCAACTGGAATTCTGGCCCGAAAGTGGAGCAAAGTTGAGATACCTATTCTGCGCAACTACAAACGCCGTAAAAATCAACGAGGATCTTTTTCCCGATTTATGAAAAATACTGGGCCGAAGAAGTGCGAGAGGGGGGCGTGCAGGTGGCCACAAGCCTGCACGGCACGACCACCCCCAGGCCGCGCCATGAGAGCTTGTGGGCAGCTTCCAGGCCCACTTGCCCCCTCTTTTGCTATATGAAGGGTTTCGTCCAGGAAAAAATCAAGGAGGAGCTTTTTCGTTGATTCGCCGCCGCCACGAGGCTTAACTTGAGCAGAACCAATCTAGAGCTCCGGCAGGACGATCCTGCCGGAGAAACTTCCCTCCCGGAGGGGGAAATCGTCGCCATCGTCATCACCAACACTCCTCTCATCGGAGGGGACTCGTCACCATCAACATCTTCATCAGCACCATCTCATCTCCAAACCCTAGTTCATCACTTGTAACAAATCTCCGTCTCGCGACTCCGATTGCTACTTGTAAGTTTGCTAGTAGTGTTGATTACTCTTTGTACTTGATGCTAGTTGGATTATTTGGTGGAAGAGTTTATGTTTAGATCCTTGATGCTACTCATTACCTCTCTGGTCATGAATTTGATTATGTTTTGTGAGTAGTTACTTTTGTTCTTGAGGACATGGGATAAGTCATGCTAATAGTAGTCATGTGAATTTGGTATTCGTTCGGTAATTTGATATGTTGTATGTTGTTTTTCCTCTAGTGGTTTTATTTGAACGTTGACTACATAACACTTCACCATTATTTGGGCCTAGAGGAAGGCATTGGGAAGTAGTAAGTAGATGATGGGTTGCTAGAGTGACAGAAGCTTAAACCCTAGTTTATGCGTTGCTTCACAAGGGGCTGATTTGGATCCACTAGTTTAATGCTATGTTTAGATTTTGTCTTAATTCTTCTTTCGTAGTTGCGGATGCTTGCGAGAGGGGTTAATCATAAGTGGGATGCTTGTCCAAGTAAGGGCAGTACCCAAGCGCTGGTCCACCCACATATCAAACTATCAAAGTAACGAACGCGAATCATATGAACATGATGAAACTAGCATCACAGAAATTCCCGTGTGTCCTCGGGAGCGCTTTTCCTCCTATAAGACTTTGTCCAGGCTTGTCCTTTGCTACAAAAGGGATTGGGCCACTTTGCTGCATCTTTTCTACTTTTGTTACTTATTTCTTGCTACGAATCATCTCACCATACAATCACTTGTTACCGACAATTTCAGTGCTTGCAGATATTTCCTTGCTGAAAACCACTTGTCTGATCCTTCTGCTCCTCGTTTGGTTCGACACTCTTACTTATCGAAAGGACTACGATTGATCCCCTATACTTGTGGGTCATCAAGACTCTTTTCTGGCGCCGTTGCCGGGGAGTGAAGCGCCTTTGGTAAGTGGAACTTGGTACGGAAACATTCATATAGTGTGGTGAAATTTATTGCCACTTGTCACTATGGATACTAATCCTTTGAGGGGCTTGTTCGGGGTATCTTCACCTCGAACGGAAGCACAAATAGTTTCTCCTCAACCTGGTGCACCTACTGAAAATATTTTCTTTGAATTTCCTTCGGGTATGCTTGAGAAACTACTGGCTAATCCTTTTATAGGAGATGGAACATCACATCCAGACTTGCATCTAATCTATGTAGATGAAGTTTGTGGTCTATTTAAGCTTGCAGGTGTGCCCGAGAATGAGGTCAAGAAGAAGGTCTTTCCTTTATCTTTGAAGGATAAGGCGTTGACATGGTATAGGCTATGTGATGATACTGGATCATGGAACTACAATCGGTTGAAACTGGAATTTCATCAAAAGTTTTATCCTATGCATTTAGTACATCGTGATCGGAATTATATTTATAACTTTTGGCCTCATGATAGAGAAAGCATTGGTCAAGCTTGGGGGAGGCTTAAATCAATGTTGTATTCATGCCCCAATCACGAGCTTTCGAGAGAAATTATCATTCAGAACTTCTATGCTCGGCTTTCTCATGATGATCGCACCATGCTTGACACTTCTTGTACCGGTTCTTTTATGAAGAGAGATATTGACTTCAAATGGAGTTTATTGGAGAGAATTAAACGCAACTCTGAATATTGGGAGCTTGAAGAAGGTAAGGAGTCAGGTATGAATTTCACGTTTGATTGCGTTAAATCCTTTGTTGAGACAAATACTTTTCAGATTTTAGCGCTAAGTATGGACTTGACTCTGAGATAGTAGCTTCATTGTGTGAATCTTTTGCTGCCCATATTGATCTCCCCAAAGAGAAGTGGTTTGAATATCATCCTACTTTAGAAGTCAATGTAGTTAAACCCACTCCAGTTGAAGAGAAATTCATTGCCTATAATGATCCTATTGTTCCCGGTGCTTACATTGAGAAACCACCTTTCCTTGTTAGGATAAAGGATCATTCTAAAGCTTCAACTGTGATACGTAGAGGCTATATTAGAACACCTACACCCCCTGAGCAAATTAGAGTTGAACCTAGCATCGCTATTATCAAAGATCTTCTGTCCGACGATGTTGAGGGACATAATATTCACTTCTGTGAAGATGCTGCTAGAATTGCTAAACCTCACGCTAGAGACAAACATAGGCCTGTTGTTGGCATGCCTGTGGTTTCTGTTAAGATAGGAGATCATTGTTATCATGGCTTATGTGACGTGGGTGCTAGTGTTAGTGCAATACCTCAATCCTTATACGATGAAATCAAAGATGAGATTGCACCTGTTGAGATAGAGCCCATTGATGTCACTATTCAGCTTGCCAATAGAGATACTATCTGTCGTGTGGGAATTGTTAGGGATGTTGAAGTCTTGTGTGGTAAAACGAAGTATCCTGCTGATTTCCTCGTTCTTTCTACCGCACAAGATAGCTTTTGTCCCGTATTATGTGGCAGACCTTTTCTCGATACTGTCAATGCTCATACTGATTGTGAGAAGCAAACTATCACTGTTGGCTTTGAAGGAGTGTCACATGAGTTCAGTTTCTTCAAGTTTGGTAGACAACCTCATGAAAAGGAGTTGCCTAGTAGGGATGAATGATACGTCTCAACCGTATCTATATTTTTTGATGGTTTCATGTTGTTATCTTGTCAACTTTGGATGTTTTATATACCTTTTATATCTTTTTTTGGACTAACTTATTAATTTAGTGCCAAGTGCCAGTTCCTGTTTTTCTGTGTTTTTTACTCTTTTCAGATCTGATATTGGAATGGAGTCCAAACGGAATAAAATCCCCGAAATGAATTTTCCAGAACAGAAGAAGATCGGGGGACTTGAGGGCCAAGGCAGGAGGCCCACAGGGAGCCCACAAGCCATGTAGCCACGGCCAGGGGGGGCGCGGCTACTAGGCTTGTGGCCTACCTGGCGCTCTCCTGCCCTAGCTCTTTGGCCTATATATTCCCTAAAATCCCAGAAAAAATAAGGGCGTCCACGAAACCACTTTTCCGCCGCCGCAAGCTTCCGTTTCTGCGAGATCTCATCTGGAGACCCTTCCCGGTGCCCTGTCAGATGGGACTTTGGAGCTGGAGGTCTTCTACGTCAACATCATTCCCTCTCCAATGACTCGTGAGTAGTCTACTTCAGACCTACGGTCCGTAGTTAGTTGCTAGATGGCTTCTTCTCTCACTTGGATCTTCAATACAGAGTTCTCCATGATCTTCATGGAGATCTATCCGATGTAATCCTCTTTGGCGGTGTTTTTGTTGAGATCCGATGAATTGTGTATTTGTGATCAGTTATCTATGAATTATATTTGAGTCTTTGTTGATTTCTTATATACATGATTCGATATCCTTGTAAGTCTCTCCGAGTCATGGGTTTTGTTTGGCCAAGTAGATCTATAATTCCTGCAATGGGAGAAGTGCTTGGTTTTGGGTTCATACCATGTGGTGACCTTTCCCAGTGACAGAAGGAGCAGCAAGGCACACATCGTGTTGTTGCCATCAAGGGTAACAAGATGGGCTTTCATCATAGATTTGAGATTGTCCATCTACATCATGTCATCTTGCTTAAGGCGTTACTCTATTCTTATGAACTCAATACACTAGATGCATGTTGGATAGCTGTCGACGTGTGGATTAATAGTAGTAGATGGAGAAAGTATCGGTCTAGTTGTTTTGGACATGATGACTATATGTATGATCATTGCCATAGATAACGTCATGACTTTGGGCGGTTCTATCAATTGCTCGACAGTAATTCGTTCACCCACCGTCTACTTGCTTTCATGAGAGAATCCACTAGTGAACACTACGGCCCCCGGGTCTACTCACAATTATCATCTCATCTTTTACTTTTACTTTGCTGTGTTTAATTTTTGCTTTCAGTTCTCACTTTGCAAACAATCTATAAGGGATTGACAACCCCTTTATAGCGTTGGGTGCAAGCTCTTTGTGTTTGTGCAGGTACTTGTGACTTGACGTGATCCTCCTACTGGATTGATACCTTCGTTCTCAAAACTGAGGGAAATATTACCGCTGATGTGCTACATCACACTTTCCTCTTCAAGGGAACACAAACGCAAGGCTCCAAGGCCGCGGGGGAATCCTTTGCATATTGTCCAAGGAAATCCCTATAGGCGTAGCCAGTAGCAGAAGGATTTCTGGCGCTGTTGCCAGGGAGAGATCTATCCAAGTAGGTGTTACAAACTCATCTCTTGCATTTACCTTTTTGCCAATTGCCTCTCGTTTTCCTCTCCCCCACTTCACATTTGCCGTTTTCATTTGCCTTTCTCCTTTGCCGTTTTCTTTTGCCTTTTGCCGTTTTCCTTTGCCAGTTTTCTTGCGTGCTTGTGTTCTTGTTTGTTTGTTGAAGTCATCATGGCTGAAAACACCAAACTTTGGGACTTCTCGAATACTAATAATAATGATTTTATTAGTACTCCGATTGCTCCCACCACTAGTGCAGAATCATATGAAATCAACGCTGCCTTGCTGAATCTTGTTATGAAAGAGCAATTTTCTGGCCTTCCTAGTGAAGATGCCGCATCCCATCTTAATACTTTCATTGAACTTTGCGATATGCAAAAGAAGAAAGATGTGGATAATGATGTTGTTAAATTGAAGCTTTTTCCGTTCTCTTTGCGAGATCGTGCAAAAACTTGGTTTTCTTCTTTGCCTAAAAATAGTATTGATTCTTGGAATAAGTGCAAAGATGCTTAAATATCCAAGTATTTTCCACCGGCTAAGATTATCTCTCTCCGTAACGATATCATGAATTTCAAGCAACTTTATCATGAACACATTGGACAATCTTGGGAGAGGATGAAGTTAATGATTAGAAATTGTCCTGCTCATGGCTTGAGTTTGTGGATGATTATACAAATCTTTTATGCTGGTTTGAATTTTGCTTCTCACAATATCTTGGACTCCGCCTCGGGTGGAACGTTCATGGAAATCACGTTAGGAGACGCTACAAAACTCCTAGATAATATCATGACCAACTACTCTTAGTGGCACACTGAAAGGTCACGTGCTAGCAAAAAGGTACACGCTATAGAAGAAATTAACTCGCTTAGTGCTAAGATGGACGAGTTGATGAATTTGGTTGCTATTAGAAATTCTCCTTTAGATCCTAATGACATGCCACTATCTTCCTTGATTGAGAGTAGCAACGCTAGTTTGGACGTTAATTTTGTTGGTAGGAACAATTTTGGCAACAACAATGCTTTTAGCGGAAACTATGTTCCTAGGCCTTTTCCTAGTAACTCCTCCAACAATTATGGCAATTCCTACAACAACACTTATGGAAATCATAACAAATTACCCTCTGATTTAGAGAGTAATATCAAAGAGTTCATCAACTCTCAAAAGATTTTCAATGCGTCCATAGAGGAAAAACTACTAAAAATAGACGATTTAGCTAAGATCGTTGATAGGATGTCTTGTGATATTGATGCTTTGAAAGTTAGATGTGCTCCTCCCAAGGTTAAATTGGATGAAACTTTAAAATATATGCGTGTCTCCATGAATGAGAGCAAAGAAAGAACCACCCAAATCCACGCTAGGCATGAATGGTTTAAAAGGGTGCGTTCTAGTGATGCAAATCACGAAGATCTTGAAGTGCTTGGTGTGACTCCTCTTGAATCTTTGTTTTCGCGTGTCAAACCTATTGATGAAGGGGCTGGATATGAATCCACTTTGGTTGAAAAACGCCCCAATGATTAGGAGTCCACCTATCTTGAAGATAGAGGTGTGGAGAGTGGAGTAGAAGAAATCAAAATATTGGGTAGTAATGAAACTCCCACTTTGGATTTCATGGAATTCAATTATTATAGTTGCTCCTTGTTTGAATGCATTTCCTTGATGCAATCCATTGCGAACTCTCCACATGCTTATAGCCAAAGCAAAGCCTTTACCGCTCATATCGTAGATGCTATGATGAAATCTCTTAAAGAGAAACTCGAATTAGAAGTCTCTATACCTAGAAAACTTCATGATGAGTGGGAACCTACTATCAAAATCAAAATCAAAAACTATGAATGCAATGCTTTGTGTGATTTGGGTGCTGGTGTTTCCGCGATTCCAAAGTCTTTATGTGATATTCTTGGTTTTCATGAGATTGAAGAGTGTTCTCTTAATTTGCATCTTGCGGATTCTACTGTCAAGAAACCCATGGGAAGGATCAATGATGTTCTTATTGTTGCAAATAAGAACTATATACCCGTGGATTTCATTGTACTTGATATAGATTGCAATCCTTTATGTCCCATTATTCTTGCTAGACCTTTCCTAAGGACTATTTGTGCTATCATCGATATGAAGGAAGGGAATATTAGATTTCAATTTCCTATAAAGAAGGGCATGGAGCATTTTCTTAGAAAGAAAATAAGATTGCCTTATGAATCTATGATGAGGGCTACTTATGGTTTGAGCACCAAGATGACTATACGTGATTCCATTACCTTATGCCTAGCTAAGGGCGTTAAACAATAGCGCTTGTTGGGAGGCAACACAACGAATCTATACTTTTTCTTTCTGTTTTGTGTTTTCCACACTTTCATAATTCTGTTATGATTGTGTTTTTTGTGTTTCTTTTGCGTTTGTGCCAAGTGAAACCGTTATGATTAGTCTTGGGGATGATCGTTTGATCATGGTGGAAAAGACAGAAACTTTCTTCTCACGAAAAGAATTTTCATTTTGTTTCTGTAATAGATTTTGAGTTGATTCTTCTTGGTGCTGATTGCTAAGCAAATTCTTCAGACTACCGTAGTTTTTCAGAATTTTTGGAGTACCAGAAGTATACGAAGTATACAGATTGCTATAGACTGGTCTGCTGTTAACATATTCTATTTTTGTTGAGTTGGTTGCTTATTTTGATGAAACTCTGGATAGTATCGGGGGGTATTAGCCATGGAATATTGAAAATACAGTAACCCGACATCAACATAAGTAGAATTTAAGTTTGCTACAGTACCTAAGGAAGTGGAGATTTGCTTTCTTATACTAATGATATCATGAGTTTCTATTTAAGTTTCGTGTTGTGAAGTTTTCAAGTTTTGGGTGAAGTTCTTATGGACAAAGAGATAAAGAGTGGCAAGAGCTCAAGCTTGGGGATATCCAAGGTACCCCAAGTTGATTCACGGATGCTGAAAAAGCCTAAGCTTGGGGATGCCCCGGGAAGGCATCCCCTCTTTCGCCTTCAATCCATCGGTAACGTTACTTGGGGCTATATTTTTATTCACCACATGTTATGTGTTTTTCTTGGAGCGTCTTGTATCGTAGGAGTCTTTTATTTTTGTTGTGTCACAATCTTCCTTGCTGCACACCTAGAGAGAGAAACATGCACTCACCGTGATTTTGTCGAGCTTCACTTATATCCTTTGGTTAGGCAATTCAGCTCACATGTGTTTCACTTATATCTTTTGAGCTAGTTGATTTTGCTCTTTGTGCTTCACTTCTATCTTTTGGAGCACGGGAGTGCATGGCGTGGTAGTTGATCTATGCTATGAAAGTAGTCTCAAAAGGGGTAGTTACCCAAAGGGATATGAAAACTTCCACCTTCATGTGCATTAAGTAGTTAGAGAAGTTTTATTCATCTCAATTAGTTTTGAGTTGTGGTTGTGGTAATATTGAAGTTATACTAGTAAGGTGTTGTGGATCTAGAAATACTTGTGTTGAAGTTAGTGATTCCCATAGCATGCACGTATGGTGAACCGCTATGTGATGAAGTCTGAGCATGATTAGTTTATTGATTGTCATCCTTTGTGTAGCGGTCGGGATCGCGCGATGGTTTATACCTACCAACCCTTCCCCTAGAAGTATGCGTTGAATGCTTTGTTTCGATTACTACTAAAACTTTTGCAACAAGTATATGAGTTCTTCATGACTAATGTTGAGTCCATGGTTTAGATGCACCTTCACCTTCCACCATCACTATCTTCTTTAGTGTCGTGCAACTTTCGCCGGTGCATAAAACCCACCATTAGCCTCCATCAAACAGCCACCATACCTACCTACTATGGCTTTTTCAAAGCCATTCCGAGATATATTGCCATACAACTACCACCATGACATGTGCCACAGCTTCTACATTTCCATTGCATGATCATAAGATAGCTAGCATGATGTTTCCATTGATGTCTATGCCATGCTAGATCATTGTCACGGTACACTACCGAAGGCATTTCATATAGAGTCATCATTGCTCTAAGTTTTGAGTTGTAAGTGTGATGATCATCATTGATGGAGCATTGTCCCATGTGAGGAAATAAAAGAGGCCAGCGAACCCCATTTACAAAAAGAGGCCAAAGATGCCCACCAAATAAAGAGGCCAAAGAGCCCACCAAAAAAAAATGAGAGAAAAAGAGAGAAGGGACAATGCTACTATCTCCTCTCCACACTTGTGCTTCATATTAAGCACCATGATCTTCATGATTGAGAGTCTCTCATTTTGTCACCACCATATAGCTAGTGGGAAATTTTCATTATATAACTTGGCTTGTATATTCCAATGATGGGCTTCCTCAAAATTGCCTTAGGTCTTCGTGAGCAAGCAAGTTGGATGCACACCCACTAGTTTTCTTTAAGAGCTTTCACATACTCCTAGCTCTAGTGCATCATTTGTATGGCAATCCCTACTCATTCACATTGATATCTATTGATGAGCATCTCCATAGCTCATTGATATGCCTAGTCAATGTGACCATCTTCTCCTTGTTTGCCTTGCAACCTCCACCACACTCCATTCCACTTATAGTGCTAAAACCATGGTTCATGCTCATGTATTGTGTGAGAGTTGAAAAAGTTTGAGAAAGTAAAGGTGTGAAAACAATTACTTGGCCAATACCGAGGTTGTGCATGATTTAAATTCGTTGTGCAAGGATGATAGAGCATAGCCAGACTATATGATTTTGTAGGGATAACTTTCGTTTGGCCTTGTTATTTTGAAAGTTCATGATTACCTTGCTAGTTTGCTGAAGTATTATTGTCTCCATGTCAATAGCAAACTATTGTTTTGAATCTAACGGATCTGAACATTCATGTCACATAAGAGGAGTTACAAAGGACATCTATGCTAGGTAGCATGAAAGCATCAAAAATTCATTCTTTATCACTTCCCTACTCGAGGACGAGTAGGAGTTAAGCTTGGGGATGTTTGAGACGTCTCAAACGTATCTATATTTTTTGATGGTTTCATGCTGTTATCTTGTCAACTTTGGATGCTTTATATACAATTTATATCTTTTTTGGGACTAACTTATTAATTCAGTGCCAAGTGCCAGTTCCTGTTTTTTCTGTGTTTTTGACTCTTTTCAGATCTGATTTTGGAACGGAGTCCAAACGGAATAAAATCCCCCAAAATGAATTTTTCCAGAATAGAAGAAGATCGGGGGACTTGAGGGCCAAGGCAGGAGGCCCAGAGGGAGCCCACAAGCCCTGTAGCCGCGGCCAGGGGGGCCCACGGCTACCAGGATTGTGGCCTCCCTGGCGCTCCCCTGCCCTAGCTCTTTGGCCTATATATTCCCTAAAATCCCAGAATAAATAAGGGCGTCCACGAAACCACTTTTCCGCCGCCGCAAGCTTCCGTTTTTGCGAGATCTCATCTGGAGACCCTTCCCGGTGCCCTGTCGGAGGGGACTTTGGAGGTGGAGGGCTTCTACATCAACATCATTGCCTCTCCAATGACTCGTGAGTAGTCTACTTCGCACCTAGGGGTCCGTAGTTAGTAGCTAGATGGCTTCTTCTCTCATTTGGATCTTCAATACAGAGTTCTCCATGATCTTCATGGAGATCTATCCGATGTAATCCTCTTTGGCGGTGTGTTTGTCGAGATCCGATGAATTGTGTATTTGTGATCAAATTATCTATGAATTATATTTGAGTCTTTGTTGATTTCTTATATGCATGATTCGATATCCTTGTAAGTCTCTCCGAGTCTTGGGTTTTGTTTGGCCAACTAGATCTATGATTCTTGCAATGGGAGAAGTGCTTGGTTTTGGGTTCATACCGTGCAGTGACCTTTCCCAGTGACAAAAGGGGCAGCAAGGCACACATCGTGTTGTTGCCATCAAGGGTAACAAGATGGGCTTTCATCATAGATTTGAGATTGTCCATCTACATCATGTCATCTTGCTTAAGGCGTTACTCTGTTCTTATGAACTCAATACACTAGATGCATGCTGGATAGCGGTCGACGTCTGGAGTAATAGTAGTAGATGCAGAAAGTATCGTCTACTTGTTTTGGACGTGATGCCTATATGTATGATCATTGCCATAGATAACGTCATGACTTTGGGCGGTTCTATCAATTGCTCGACAGTAATTCGTTCACCCACCGTCTACTTGCTTCCATGATAGAAGCCACTAGTGAACACTACGGCCCCCGGGTCTACTCACAATTATCATCTCAGCTTTTACTTTTACTTTGGTTTGTTTACTTTTTGCTTTCAATTCTTAGTTTGCAAACAATCTATAAGGGATTGACAACCCCTTTATAGCGTTGGGTGCAAGCTCTTTGTGTTTGTGCAGGTACTTGTGACTTGGCACGATCCTCCTACTGGATTGATACCTTGGTTCTCAAAACTGAGGGGAATACTTACCACCGCTGTGCTACATCGCACTTTCCTCTTCAAGGGAACACCAACGCAAGGCTCCAAGGCCGTGGGGGAATCCTTTGCATATTTGCCAAGGAAATCCCTATAGGCGTAGCCAAGAGCAATGAAACTATTACGTTAGCCTCTATTGCCGTGCCTCCTACTGATCCCTTAGAGCAAGCGTAAGCACGAAAATGATATGCATATGGATGAAAGGGATGAGATAGATAGAGTTGTCTTAGAACAATATCCTATTCTTAAGAATAACTTGCATGTTGAACTGCTTGGGGATCCACCCCCACCAAAGGGTGATCCTGTGTTCGAGCTTAAACAGTTGCCTGATACTCTGAAGTATGCCTATCTTGATGAAAAAGAGATATATCATGTTATAATTAGTGCTAGCCTCTCAGAGCATGAAGAAAAGAAGTTGCTAAAAACTCTGAGGAAACACCATGCTGCTATTTGATATACTCTTGATGATCTTAAGGGCATTAGTCCTACTCTATGTCAGCACAAGATTAAAACTGATCCTGATTTCAAACCAGTTGCTGATCATCAAAGGAGATTAAATCCTAAGATGAAAGAAGTAGTGAGAAAAGAAAGACTAAAGCTCATGGAAGCGGGTATCATCTATCCTGTTGCTAATAGCGATTGGGTGAGTCTAGTGCATTGCATCCCTAAGAAGGAGGCATTACCGTTGTCCCTAATGATAAGGATGAATTGATCCCACAGAGGATTATTACTGGCTATAGGATGGTGATCAATTTTAGGAAATTGAATAAAGCCACTAGGAAAGATCATTACCCTTTGCCTTTTATCGACTAAATGCTAGAAAGGCTGTCCAAAAAAACACACTTCTGCTTTCTAGACCGTTATTCTGGTTTCTCCCAAATACCAGTTGCACAATCTGATCAGGAGAACACCACTTTCACCTGCCCTTTCGGTACCTTTGCTTATAGACGTATGCCTTTTGGCTTATGTAATGCACCTGCCACCTTTCAAAGATGTATGATGGCTATATTCTCTGACTTTTTTGAAAAGATTGTTGAGGTTTTCATGGATGACTTCTCCGTTTACGAGTCTTCCTTTGATGATTGCCCCAGCAACCTTGATTGAGTCTTACAAAGATGTAAAGACACCAATCTTGTCTTGAATTGGGAGAATTGCCACTTTATGGTTAATGAAGGCATCGTCCTAGGACATAAAATTTCTGAAAGAGGTATTGAAGTCGATAAGGCTAAGGTTGATGCAGTCGAGAAAATGCCATACCCCACAGATATCAAATGTATAAGAAGTTTCCTTGGTCATGTTGGTTTCTATAGACGGTTCATTAAAGACTTCTCTAAGATTTCTAGGCCTCTTACCAATCTCTTGCAAAATGATATTCCTTTTGTTTTTGACGATGATTGTGAGGAAGCCTTCGAAATACTTAAGAGGGCTTTGATAACTGCACCTATTGTTCAACCACCTGATTGGGACCTACCTTTTCAAATCATGTGTGATGCTAGCGATTATGCTGTTTGTGCTGTTCTAGGGCAAAGAGTCGATAAGAAGTTGAATGTTATTCACTACGCTAGTAAAACTCTCGACAGCGCCTAGAGAAACTATGCTACTACGGAGAAGGAATTTTTAGGAGTCGTGTTTGCATGTGAAAAGTTCAGGTCTTACATAGTTGATTCCAAAGTCACTATTCACACTGATCGTGCTGCTATTAAGTACCTGATGAAGAAGAAAGACGCAAAACCTAGACTTATCTGATGGGTTCTCCTGCTACAAGAATTTGATTTGCATGTTGTCGACAGAAAGGGTGTTGATAACTCCGCAGCAGATAACTTGTCTAGGTTGGAGAACGTTCTTGATGACCCACAACCTATTGATGATAGCTTTCCCGATGAGCAACTGAATGTCATCAATGCTTCACGTAGTGCACCGTGGTATGCTGATTATGCAAACTATATCGTTGCCAAATATATACCATCTAGTTTCACATACCAGCAAAAGAAGAAATTCTACTTTGACTTGAGACATTACTTGTGGGATGATCCTCACCTTTATAAGGAAGGAGTAGATGGTGTTATTAGACGTTGTGTACCTGAACATGAACAGGGACATATCCTACAGAAGTGTCACTCCGAGGCCTACGGAGGACACCATGCGGGAGATAGAACCGCACACAAGGTATTGCAATCAGGTTTCTATTGGCCCACTCTCTTCAAGGATGCCCGTAATTTTGTCTTGTCTTGTGACAAATGTCAAGGAATAGGTAATATCGGTAAACGTCAGGAAATGCCTATGAACTATTCACTTGTCATTGAACCATTTGACGTCTGGGGCTTTGATTATATGGGACCCTTTTCCAAAATCCAATGGGTATACTCATATCTTAGTTGTTGTTGATTACGTCACTAATTGGGTAGACGCTATCCCCACTTTTAGTGTTGATCACAACACTTCTATCAGGATGCTTAAAGAAGTTATTTTCCCTAGATTTGGAGTCCCCATATATCTAATGACCGACGGTGGTTCACATTTCATTCATGGTGCTTTCCGTAAAACGCTTGCTAAGTACGATGTCAACCATAGATTTGCTTCTCCCTATCACCCTCAGTAGAGTGGTCAAGTAGAGCTAAGCAATAGAGTGATTAAACTAATTCTGCAAAAGACTGTCAATAGGTCTAGAAAGAATTGGTCTAAGAAGCTCGACGATGCACTGTGGGCTTATAGAACTGCCTATAAGAATCCCATGGGCATGTCTCCGTACAAAATGGTGTACGGTAAAGCATGTCATTTACCTCTTGAGCTAGAGCATGAAGCTTATTGGGCAATCAAAGAGCTCAACTTTGATTTCAAACTTGCCGGTGAGAAGAGGTTATTTGACATTAGCTCGCTTGATGAATGGAGAACTCAGGCATATGAGAATGCCAAGTTGTTCAAAGAGAAGGTTAAGAGGTGGCATGATAAGAGGATACAAAAGCGTGAGTTCATGTAGGTGATTATGTCTTGCTATATAACTCTCGTTTAAGATTCTTTACAGGCAAGCTTCTCTCTAAATGGGAAGGTTCCTATGTTGTTGAGGAAGTATATCGTTCCGGCGCTATCAAGATCAACAACACGGAAGGTAATTGTCCGAGAGTTGTAAATGGGTAGAGAATCAAGCATTATATCTCAGGTACTCCCATAAATGTTGAAAGCAATATCATCAATACCATAACTCCGGAAGAATACCTAAGGGACATCTATCAGCCTGTTTTAGACTCTGAAAACGAAGAGGTATGTGATTCGGTAAGAAAACAGAGTCCAAAACTTTTCCAGTAGGAAATTTTCTCCGTTTTGGAATATTTGAAAAAATACAAAAATTGGAAGTAGTCCGGAAAGCGCGCGAGGAGGCGACAAGCCTGCCCGGCGCGGGCCCACCCCCTGGCCGTGCCTGGGGGGCTTGTGGCCACCTCGTGCGCCTCCCGGACTCCGTTTCCATGCGAGTACTCCTTTTGGTCTGGAAAAAATCAATATATATTCTCCCGTGAGATCTGACCCTCGTATCACGCAGATTTCCTCTGTTTTTTTGTTTCGAGCCTGTTTTCTGTCGCAGATTTAGGGCAAGATGTCTTCTCAAGATTTGGAGGGGGAAAGCTATGTGGCCGATTACCTTGCTAACCTCAAAGTGTATGGGGACTTTGATCCTTATGGCTGGACCTCTGATGAGGAAGAAGATTACGATCCCAAGGGGAAGGAACAAACGAGTTCCGATGAAGAGGAGGCTCCTCTACCTCAACCTGGACTCACGCATGTGGAGTTCAAGAAGTCGAGCCTCCCTGACTCAAGGAAGAAGCCTAAGACCTTGTTTATCCCTTCTCGTTTCTTGCAGGAGATAAGCAGGAATTATGCCAAAGGGTGTTGAAGCTTGAAGAGGAAAATGATGATCTAAGGGAGCAGAATTTTATGCTCAAGTGGAAATTAAACAAGCTCAAGACCTCTTCAACAACTCCACCATCATCACCACCAAAGGAAGACACCTAAACATGGGTATGGGCAATCCCCTTGGCTTGTGCCAAGCTTGGAGGAGTTGCCACGGTATCGTATAACCATCATATATTTTGCCTTTACCTTTGTTTTAGTTTGTTCCTTTTCAGTTTTTTTTCTCTAGTAGATTAAAAGTCTTAGTGTTTTAGTCTTGTGTTTTGCTTTGTGTCACCCCTGATGTATTCGAGCTTGTGAGCCATATAATAAAGAGTGTCTTAGTTGAAGGGCTTTGCCTCTTGCCATGATCAAAAGAGTGAGAAAAGAACAAAAGCATGAAAGATCATGTAATGATCTTATGGGAAGTGATGGCTGCACATATAAAAGGGATGTTGATTGAAACTTGTTGAGGGTAGACAAATGTAGACCTTGGTCATTGTTGCAATTAATAGGAAGTGATAAGGAAAGAGAGGTTCACATATAAATATATCATCTCTGACACCATCTATGATTGTGAACACTCACTAAACTATTACATGCTTAGAAGTAGATGTTGGACAAGGAAGACAACATAATGAATTGTGTTTTCTTGGTTCCGAACAATGTTATATGATTAGAGATCCCTCAACATGTGACGATTGATTCCACCTCATATTAGCCAAAACTCCCGCACCAAGTAGAGATACTACTTGTGCATCCATAAACCTTCAACCTAGTCTTGCCTTGAGTGTCCACCATACCTACCTATGGCTTGAATAAGATCCCTCAAGTAAGTTGTCATCGGTGCAAGCAATAAAAATTGCTCTCTTAAATGTATGATCTATTAGTGTGTGGAAAATAAGCTTTGTACGAACCTGTGATGAGGAAGACATAAAAGCGACACACTGCATAATAAAGTTCTTTATCACATGAGGCAATATAAAGTGACGTTCATCCGCACGAAGAGGTCACGCATCCAAACCTCAAAAGTGCATGACAACCTCTGCTTCCCTCTGCGAAGGGCCTATCTTGTACCTTTACTTTTTGCCCCTGAAAGAGTCATGGTGATCTTCACCAATTCCTTGTTTCTCTTTTATCTTGGCTAACGTCATATGCTAGGGAAATATCTATATTCATATGTCAACTTGGAGGTAAGTATTCATGAATTATTATTGTTGACGTTACCCTTAAGGTAAGTAGTTGGGAGGCGAAACTATAAGCCCCTATATTTCCCTGTGTCCAGCTGAAACTTTGATCTCATGAGTACCACGTGAGTTGTAGCATTTGTAGAGAATGAAAAGATGATTGAGTATGTAGATTTTATTTACAAGCTCTTATTTGACTCTTTCTGATGTTGTGATAAATTGCAATTGCTTCAATGGCTATAGGCTATCGGTTGTTACTTCTCAGTAAGGTTCTTGATCCATGCTTTACTTTGTGAAGGAATTGTCACTTTAGCATGAGAGATTATAAGTTGGTATTGTTGTGCTGATCATCATCATGATGCATGCATGTTCGTATTCTGTTTTGTCGACACCTCTCTCCCTAAACATGTGGACATATTTATTGAGCTCAGCTTTCGCTTGAGGACAAGCGAGGTCTAAGCTTGGGGGAGTTGATACGTCCATTTTGCATCATGCTTTTATGTTGATATTTATAGCTTCTTGGGCTGTTATTTCACTTCACGGTACAATACTTATGCCTTTTCTCTCTTATTTTGCAAGGTTTACATGGAGAGGGAGAATGTCGGCAGCTGGAATTCTGGCCTGATATTGGAGCAAGTTTGAGATACCTATTCTGCGCAACTACAAACGCCGTATAAATCAACGAGGATTTTTTCCGGATTTATAAAAAATATTGGGCCAAAGAAGCGCCAGAGGGGCGCCAGCAGGTGGCCACAAGCCTGCAAGGCGCGGCCACCCCCCTCGCCGCGCCTAGGGGGCTTGTCGGCAGCCTGCTGGCCCACTGGCCCCCCTCTTCTGCTATATGAAGGGTTTCGTCCGGAAAAATCAAGGAGGAAATTTTTCGTGGAATCGCCGCGGCCACGAGGCGGAACTTGAGCAGAACCAATGTAGAGCTCCGACACGACGATGATGCCGGGGTAACTCCCCTCCCTGAGGGGGAAATCGTCGCCATCGTCATCACCAACACTCCTCTCATCAGAGGGGACTCGTCACCATCAACATCTTCATCAGCACCATCTCATCTCCAAACCCTAGTTCATCACTTGTAACCAATCTCCGTCTCGCGACTCCGGTTGGTAGTTGTAAGGTTGCTAGTAGTGTTGATTACTCTTTCTAGTTGATGCTAGTTGGATTACTAGGTGGAAGAGTTTATGTTCAGATCCTTGATGCTACTCATTACCTCTCTCGTCAAGAATATGATTATGCTTTGTGAGTAGTTACTTTTGTTCCTGAGGACATGGGGTAAGTCATGCTAATAGTAGACATGTGAATTTGGTATTCGTTCGATATTTTGATGTGTTGTATGTTGTTTTTCCTCTAGTGGAGTTATGTGAACGTCGAATACATAAAACTTCACCATTATTTGGGCCTAGAGGAAGGCATTGGGAAGTACTAAGTAGATGATGGGTTGCTAGAGTGACAGAAGCTTATACCCTAGTTTATGCGTTGCTTCGTAAGGGGCTGATTTGGATCCACTAGTTTAATGCTATGGTTAGACTTTGTCTTAATTCTTCTTTCGTAGTTGCGAATGCTTGCGAGGGGGGTTAATCATAAGTGGGATGCTTTTCCAAGTAAGGGCAGTACCCAAGCGCCGGTCCACCCACATATCAAACTATCAAAGTAACGAACGCGAATCATATGAACATGATGAAAACTAGCATGACAGAAATTCCCGTGTGTCCTCGGGAGCATTTTTTCTCCTATAAGACTTTGTCCGTACTTGTCCCTTGCTACAAAAGGGATTGGGCCACTTTTCTGCACCGTTGCTACTTTTGTTACTTGGTGCTTGCTACGAATCATCTCACCACACAATCACTTGTTACCGATAATTTCAGTGCTTGCAGATATTTCCTTGCTGAAAACCACTTGTCAGATCCTTCTGCTCCTCGTTGGGTTCGACACTCTTACTTATCGAAAGGACTACGATTGATCCCCTATACTTGTGGATCATCAGCCTCCACACCCAGCCCAAGGCGCCTAGAGAGGGAAGGGGGGAAACCCTAAGTCAGGTGGGCCTAAGGCCCACCAGGGGTGCGCCACCCCCCTCTCCCCTCCTGGCCGCCACCTCCAGCCCCATCTAGGGCTGCCGCACCCCTTAGGGGTGGGAACCCTAGGGGGCGCCACCCTCCCCTTCCTCCTATATATAGTGGGGGTTTTGGCCAATGGAGACACGAGAATTTCTCTCTCTCGGCGCAGCCCTATCTCTCTTCTTCCTCCTCTCCCACGGTGCTTGGGGAAGCCCTGCCGGGAGACCTCATCGCTCCATCGCCACCATGCCGTCGTGCTGCCGGAGATCTTCCCCAACCTCTCCCTCCTCCTTGCTGGATCAAGGTGCGGGAGACATCACCGGGCTGCACGTGTGTTGAACACGGAGCTGCCGTGGTTCGGCACTAGATTGGAATCACACCACGATCTGAATCGCCGCGAGTACGACTCCATCAACCGCGTTCTAGCAACGCTTCCGCTTAGCGATCTACAAAGGAATGAAGATTCTCTCACCCCTCTCTCATTGCTGGTTCTCCATAGGAAGATCTGAATATGTCGTAGGAAAATTTTGAATTTTTGCTACGTTACCCAACAGTGGTATAAGAGCCAGGTTTTCTATGCGTAGATTCCATGCACGAGTAGAACACAAAAGGTTGTGGGTGCTAATTTTTCAATTGCTTTCCGCTACTAGTTTTATTATTTTCCGGTGGTATTGTGGGATGAAGTGGCCCGGACCGACCTTACACGTACGCTTACGTGAGACAGGTTCCACCGGCCAACATGCATACCGTGCATAAAGGTGGCTAGTGGGTGTCTGTCTCTACCACTCTAGTCGGATTGGATTTGATGAAAAGGGTCCTTATGAAGGGTAAATAGCTTTAGCATATCATCATTGTGGCTGTCACGTAGGTAAGAATGCGTTCTTGCTAGAAACCCAAATCAGCCACGTAAAACTTGCAACAACAATTAGATGACGTCTAACTTGTTTTTGCATGGTTTGACATGTGATGTGATATGGCCAAAGTTGTGATGTTACATGTGTGATGTATGACATGATCAAGTTATTGTAATAGGATTCACGACTTGTATGTCATTGAGTATGACAACCGGCAGGAGCCATAGGAGTTGTCTTAATTTATTGTATGAGATGCAACGCCATGTGTTTACTACTTTTACTTCATTGCTAACGGTTAGCTATAGTAGTAGTAGTGGTAGTTGGCGTGATGACTTCATGGAGACACGATGATGGAGTTCATGGGGTCACGCCGGTGACAATGATGATCATGCGATGCCCGAAGATGGAGATCGAAAGAGCAAAAATGATAATGGCCATATCATGTCACTATATGATTGCATGTGATGTTTATCATGTTTTTCATCTTATTGCTTAGAACGATGGTAGCATAATAAGATGATCCCTCATAAAAATTTCGAGAACGTATTCCCCTAAGTGTGTACCACTGCGAAAGATCGTTGTCTCCAAGCACCGCGTGATGATCGGGTGTGATAGATTCTAACGTTCGCATACAACGAGTGTAAGCCAGATTTACAGACGTGAAACACTTAGGTTGACTCGACGAGCTTAGCATGTACAGACTTGACCTCGAATACAAGAGACTGAAAGGTCGAACATGAGTTGTATGGTTGAATACGATCAGCATGAAGTTGCTCACCATGACGACTAGTCTGTCTCACGTGATGGTCGGACACGGGTTAGTCGACATGGATCATGTATCACTTAGATGACTAGAGGGATGTCGATTTAAGTGGGAGTTCATACTTAATTTTTTAAATGAACTTAATTGTCATGAACTTAGTCTAAAAGTTGTCTTTACAAATATTGTAGATCCAATGGCCAATGCACCTGTCAACCTCAATTTCAACGCATTCCTAGAGAAAAACAAGCTGAAAGATGATGGTAGCCACTATGCGGACTGGGTCCGCAACTTGAAGCTCATCCTCGAATCAGCTAAAAAGGCTTATGTCCTTAATGCGTCGCTAGGTGACCCTCCTGCTCCCGTAGCGGCCCAGGTCATTCAGAACGTCTGGCAGACACGGAGTGATGACTACTCTCTGGTTAGGTGTGGCATGTTATACAGTTTGGAAACGGGGCTCCAAAGGCGTTTTGAGGAACATGTAGCAAATGAGATGTTCCAGGAGCTGAAACTAGTTTTTCAAGGTCATGCCCGTATCGAGAGATATGAAGTCTCCGACAAGTTATTTAGCTGTAAGATGGAGTAGAACAGTTCTGTTAGTGAGCATATACTCAGAATGTGTGGGTTACACGGTCGTTTGACTTCGCTTGGAGTTGAACTTTCGGATGACGCTGTAATTGACAGAATCCTCTAGTCTCTCCCACCAAGCTACAAAGGTTTTGTGCTGAACTACGACATGCAAGGGATGGAGAAGAACATTCCCGAGTTGTACTCGATGCTTAAGTCTAGAGAAGTAGAAATCAAGAAAGAGCATCAAGTATTGATGGTCAATTAGACCACCAGTTTCAAGAAGGGAAAGGGTAAGAATAACTTCAAGAAAGACGACAAAGCCGTTGCCGTGCCCGGTAAGCTAGATACTGGGAAGAAGAATTAGAATGGACCCAAGCCTGAGACTGGGTGCTTCTATTGCAAGGGAAAAGGTCACTCGAAGCGGAATTGCCCCAAGTACTTAGCGGACAAGAAGGCCCGCAACATTAAAGGTATATATGATATACATGTTATTTATGTGTACCTTACCAACGCTCGTAGTAGCTCGTGGGTATTTTTTACCGGTGTTGTTGCTCACATTTGCAACTCAAAGCAGGAACTGCGGAATAAGCGGAGACTGGCCAAGGACGAGGTGACGATGCGCGTCGGGAATGGCTCCAAGGTCGATGTGATAGCCGTCGGCACACTGCCTCTACATCTACCGTCAGGATTAGTCTTAAACCTTAATAATTGTTATTTAGTACCAGCTTTGAGCATGAATATTGTATCAGGGTCTTGCTTAATGCGAGACGGCTACTCATTTAAGTCGGAGAATAATGGTTGTTCTATTTATATGAGTGATATGTTTTAGGGTCATGCTCCGCTGGTGAATGGTTTATTCTTGATGAATCTCGATCGTGATGTTACACATATCCCTAGTGTGAGTACTAAAAGATGTAAAGTTGATAATTATAGTCCTACATACTTGTGGCACTGCCGCCTTGGTCATATCGGTGTTAAATGCACGAAGAAGCTCCATACTGATGGACTATTAGAGTCTCTTGACTTTGAATCATTTGACACATGTGAACCGTGCCTCATGGGCAAGATGGCTAAGACTCCGTTCTCAGGAATAATGGAGAGAGCAACCGACTTATTGGAAATAATACATACTGATGTGTGTGGGCCAATGAACGTTGAAGCTCGCGGTGGCTATCGTTATGTTCTCACTCTCACCGATGATTTGAGTAGGTATGGGTATATCTACTTGATGAAGCACAAATCCGAGACGTTTGAAAAGTTCAAGGAATTTTAGAGTGAGGTTGAGAATCAACATGACAGAAAAATAAAGTGTGTACGATCTGATCGTGGAGGAGAATATTTGAGTCACGAGTTTGGCACACACCTAAGGAAATGTGGAATTGTTTCACAACTGACGTTGCCTGGCACACCGCAACGTAATAGAGTGTTTGAACATCGTAATCGCACTTTATTAGATATGGTGCGATCTATGATGTCTCTTACCGACTTACCGCTATCATTTTGGGGATACGCATTGGAAACTGCAGCATTCACTTTAAATAGGGCATCGTCTAAATCCGTTGAGACGACACCGTATGAAATATGGTTTGGCAAGAAACTTAAGCTGTCGTTTCTACAAGGTTTGGGGTTGTGATGCTTATGTGAAGAAACTTCAACCAGAAAAGCTCGAACCGAAAGCGGAGAAATGCGTATTCATAGGATACCCTAAGGAAACTATTGGGTATACCTTCTATCTTAGATCCGAAGGTAAAACCTTTGTTGCCAAGAACGGATCCTTTCTAGAGAAAGAGTTTCTCTCGAAAGAAGTAAGTGGGAGGAAAGTAGAACTTGATGAGGTAATTACACCCCCTCTCGAACCGGAGAGTAGCGCAACGTGGGAAATTGTTCCTGTGGCGCCTATGCCAACTGGAGAGGAAGTTAATGATGATGATCATGATGCTTCAGATAAAGTTGCTACTGAACCACGAAGGTCCACAAGGGTGCGATCCGCACCAAAGTGGTACGACAACCCTGTGATGGAAATCATGTTGTTAGACAACGGTGAACCTTCGAACTATGAAGAAGCAATGGCGGGCCCGGATTCCAACAAATGCCTTGAGGCTATGAAATCCGAGATAGGATCCATGTATGAGAACAAAGTATGGGCTTTGGTGGACTTTCCCAATGATCGGCGAGCCATAGAAAATAAATGGATCTTCAAGAAGAAGACTGACGTAAACGGTAATGTGATCGTTTACAAAGCTCGACTTGTCACAAAGGGTTTTCGACAAATTCAAGGAGTTGACTACGATGAGACTTTCTCTCCCGTAGCGAAGCTAAAGTCAGTCTGAATCATGTTAGAAATTGTCGCTTTTCATGATTATGAAATTTGGCAAATGGACGTCAAAACAACGTTCCTTAACGGGTATCTTAAGGAAGAGTTGTATATGATGCAACCAGAAGGTTTTGTCGATCCTAAGAGTTCTAACAAAGTATGCAAGCTCTAGCGCTCCATCTATGGGATGGTGGAAGCATCTCGGAGTTGGAACATTCACTTTAATGAGGTGATTAAAGCATTTGGGTTCATACAGGTTTATGGAGAAGCCTGTCTGTACAAGAAAGTGAGTGGGAGCTCTGTAGCTTTCCTCATACTATATGTGGATGACATATTATTGATGGGGAATAATATAGAGTTATTGGAGAGTATAAAGCCCTACTTGAACAAGAGTTTTTCAATGAAGGACCTTGGAGAAGCTGCATACATATTAGGCATCAAGATCTATAGAGATAGATCGAGACACCTCATAGGTCTTTCGCAAAGTACATACCTTGACAAGATATTGAAGAAGTTCAATATGGAAAACTCATAGAAGGGGTTATTGCCAGTTTTGCAAGGTATGAGATTGAGTAAGACTCAGTCGCCGACCACGATAGCAGATTGAGAGACGATGAGTACTATCCCCTACGCTTCGGCCGTAGGCTCTCTAATGTATGCCATGCTGTGTACCAGACCTTATATAAACCTTGCCATAAGTTTCGTAGGGAGGTACCAAAGTGATCCCGGTAAGGAACACTAGACATCGGTCAAGAATATCCTTAAGTACCTGAAAAGGACTAAGGAGATGTTTCTCGTTTATGGAGGTGACGAAGAGCTCATCGTAAAGGGTTACGCTGATGCTAGCTTCAACACACATCCGCATGACTCTAAGTCACAAACCGGATACGTGTATGTTTTGAATGGCACGGCAGTGAGCTGGTGCAGTAACAAGCAAGACGTCGTGGCAGCATCTACATGTGAAGCGGAGTACATAGCTGCTTTGGAAACGGCTCATGAAGGGATATGGATGAAGGAGTTCATCACCGACCTTGGAGTGGTTCCAAGCACGTCAGGTCCGATGACACTCTTCTATGATAACACTTGAGCCATTGCCATAGCCAAGGAGCCCAGATTTCACTGGAAGACCAAGCACATCCAACGCTACTACAACTCCGTCCAGGACCAGGTCCAGAGAGGAGTCATAGATGTTTGCAAAGTACACACGGATCTGAATATTGCAAACCCGTTGACTAAACCTCTTCCACGAGCAAAACATGATCAACACCACAATGCTATGGGTGTTCGATACATCACAATGTAACTAGATTATTGACTCTAGTGCAAGTGGGAGACTGTTGGAAATATGCCCTAGAGGGAATAATAAAATGTTATTATCATATTTCCTTGTTCATGATAATCGTCTATTGTTCATGCTATAATTGTATTAACATGAAACCGTAATACATGTGTGAATAAATAGATCACAATGTGTCCCTAGCAAGCCTCTAGTTGGCTAGCTCGTTGATCAATAGATGATCATGGTTTCCTGATCATGGACATTGGATGTCATTGATAACGGGGTCAGATCATTAGGAGAATGATGTGATGGACAAGACCCAATCCTAAGCATAGCACTAGATCGTGTTGTTCGTATGCTAAAGCTTTTCTAATGTCAAGTGTCTTTTCCTTCGACCGTGAGATTATGCAACTCCCAGATACCGTAGGAGTGCTTTGGGTGTGATTCGTCCATTTTGCATCATGCTTTTATGTTGATATTTATCGCTTTATGGGCTGTTATTACACTTCACGATACAATACTTATGCCTTTTTCTCTCTAATTTTACAAGGTTTACATGACGAGGGAGAATGCCGGCAGCTGGAATTCTGGCCTGAAAAAGGAGAAAGTTTGAGATACCTATTCTGCGCAACTCCAAAAGCCGTGAAAATCAACGAGGAATTATTTTGGAATTTAGAAATATACTGGGCGGAAGAAGTACCAGAGGGGAGCCACCAGGAGGCCACAAGCCTGCTAGGCGCGGCCTACCCCCCTAGTCGCGCCTAGGGGGCTTGTGGGCTCCCTGTTGGCCCTGTGGCTCCCCTCTTTTCCTGTAAGGAGGGTTTCGTTCCAAAAAAATCAGGAGGAGGCTTTCGGTAGGAATCGCCGCCGCCACGAGGCGGAACTTGAGCAGAACTAATCTAGAGCTCCGGCAGGGTCGTCCTACCGGGGAAACTTCCCTCCCAGAGGAGGAAATCATCGCCATCGTCATCACCAACACTCCTCTCATTGGAGGGGACTCATCACCATCAACATCTTGATCAGCGCCATCTCATCTCCAAACCCTACTTCATCTCTTGTAACCAATCTCCGTCTTGCGACCCCGATTGGTACTTGTAAGGTTGCTAGTAGTGTTAATTACTCTTTGTAGTTGATGCTAGTTGGATTACTCGGTGGAAGATTATATGTTCAGATCCTTGATGCTATTCAATACCTCTCTGGTCATTAATATAATTATGCTTTGTGAGTAGTCACTTTTGTTCCTGAGGACTTGGGATAAGTCATGCTATAAGTAGTCAGGTGAATTTGGTATTCGTTCGATATTTTGATGTGTTGTATGTTGTCTCTCCTCTAGTGGTGTTATGTGAACATCGACTACATAACACTTCACCATTATTTGGGACTAGAGGAAGGCATTGGGAAGTAGTGAGTAGATGATGGGTTGCTAGAGTGACAGAAGCTTAAACTCTAGTTTATGTGTTGCTTTGTAAGGGGCTGATTTGGATCCACTAGTTTAATGCTATGGTTAGACTTTGTCTTAATTCTTCATTCGTAGTTGCGGATGCTTGCGAGAGGGGTTAATCATAAGTGGGATGTTTTCCAAGTAAGGGCAGCACCCAAGCACCGGTCTACCCACATATCATACTATCAAAGTAGCAAACACGAATCATATGAACATGATGAAAACTAGCTTGACAGAAATTCCCATGTGTCTTCGGGAGCGCTTTACCTCCTATATGAGTTTGTACAGGCTTGTCCCTTAATACAAAAGGGATTGGGCCACTTTGCTGCACCGTTGTTACTTTTGTTACTTGCTACTTGCTGCGAATCATCTTTCCACACAACTATCTATTACCGATAATTTCAGTGCTTGCAGAAAATACCTTGCTGAAAACCACTTATCAGATCCTTCTGCTCCTCGTTGGGTTCGACTCTCTTAATTATCGAAAGGACTACGATAGATCCCCTACACTTGTGGGTCATAAAGACTCTTTTCTGGCACCGTTGCCGGGGAGTGAAGCGCCTTTGGTAAGTGGAATTTGGTAAGGAAACATTTATATAGTGTGCTGAAATTTATTTTCACTTCTCACTATGGAAACTAATCATTTGAGGAGATTGTTCGGGGTATGTTCACCTCGAACAAAAGCACAAGGAGTTGCTCCTCAACCTGCTGCACCTACTGAAAATATTTTCTATGAATTTCCTTCGGGTATGCTTGAGAAATTACTGGCTAATCCTTTTACAGGAGATGGAACATCACATCCCTACTTGCATCTAATCTATGTAGATGAAGTTTGTGGTTTATTTAAGCTTGCAGGTTTGCCCGAGGATGAGGTCAAGAAGAAGGTCTTTCCCTTATCTTTGAGGGAAAGATCATTGACATGGTATAGGCTATGTGATGATACTGGATCATGGAACTACAACCGATTGAAATTGGAATTTCATCAAAGGTTTTATCCTATGCATTTGGTACATCGTGATCGTAATTATATTTATAATTTTTGGCCTCGTGACATAGAAAGTATAGCTCAATCTTGGGGGAGGCTTAAATCAATGTTATATTCATTCCCCAACCATGAGCTCTCGAGAGAAATTATCATTCAGAACTTCTATGCTCGGCTTTCTCATGATAATCGCGGCATGCTTGACACTTCTTGTACCAGTTCTTTTATGAAGAGAGATATTGTCTTCAAATGGAATTTATTGGAAAGAATTAAACGCAACTCTGAAGACTGGGAGTTTGATGAAGGTAAGGAGTCACGTATGAATCTCGAGTTCGATTGCGTTAAATCCATTGTTAAAACAAATACTTTTTGTGATTTTAGCGCTAAATATGGACTTGACTCTGAGATAGTAGCTTCATTGTGTGAATCATTTGCTTCTCATATTGATCTCCCTAAAGAGACGTGGTTTAAATATCATCCTCCCTTAGAAGTCAATATAGTTAAACCCAATCCAGTTGAAGAGAAAGTCATTGCTTATAATGATCCCATTGTTGCTAGTGCTTACATTGAGAAACGACCTTTCCCTGTTAGGATAAAGGGTCAGTCTAAAGTTTCAACTGTCATACGTAGGGGCTACAATAGAACACCTACACCCCCTGAGCAAATTAGAATTGAACGTAGCATTGCTATTATCAAAGATCTCTTGTCCGACAATGTTGATGGACATGATATTCACTTATGTGAAGATGCTGCTAGAATTACTAAACCACATGCTAGAGACAAACATAGGCCTGTTGTTGGCACGCTTGTTGTTTCTGTTAAGACAGGAGATCATTGTTATCATGGTTTATGTGACGTGGGTGCTATTGTTAGTGCAATACTTCAATCCTTATGTGATGAAATTAAAGACGAGATTGCACCTGTTGAGATGGCACCTATTGATGTCACTATTCAGCTTGCCAATAGAGATACTATGTGTCGTTCGGGAATTATTAGAGATGTTGAAGTCTTGTGTGGTAAAACAAAGTATCCATCTAATTTTCTCGTTCTTGCTACCAAACAACATAGCTTTTGTCCCATCATATTTGGCATACCCTTCCTCAATACTGTCAATGCTCATATTGACTGTGAGAAGCAAACTGTCACTGTTGGCTTTGAAGGTGTGTCACATGAGTTCAATTTCTCCAAGTTTGGTAGACAACCTCATGAAAAAGAGTTGTCTAGTAAGGATAAAATTATAGCTCTAGCTTCTATTGCTGTGCCTCCTACTGATCCTTTAGAGCAATACTTGCTTGAGCATGAAAATGATATGCATATGGATGAAAGGAATGAGATAGATAGAGTTATCTTTGAACAACATCCTATCCTTAAGAATAATTTGCCCGTTGAACTGCTTGGAGATCCACCCCCACCAAAGGGTGATCCTGTGTTCGAGCTTAAACAGTTGCCTGATACTCTTAAGTATGCTTATCTTGATGAAAAAGAGATATACCCTGTTATTATTAGTGCTAGCCTCTCAGAGCATGAAGAAAAGACGTTACTAAAAACTCTGAGGAAACACCGTGCTGCTATTGGATATACTCTTGATGATCTTAAGGGCATTAGTCCCACTCTATGCAAGCACAAGATTAAAACCGACCCTGATTCCAAACCAGTTGCCGATCATCAACGGAGATTCAATCCTAAGATGAAAGGGGTAATAAGAAAAGAAATACTGAAGCTCCTGGAAGCGGGTATTATCTATCATGTTGCTCATAGTGATTGGGTGAGTCCGGTGCATTGCGTCCCTAAGAAGGGAGGTATTACCGTTGTCCCTAATGATAAGGATGAATTGATCCCACAGAGGATTATTACTCGCGATAGGATGGTGATTGATTTTAGGAAATTGAATAAGGCCACTAGGAAAGATCATTACTCTTTCCCTTTTATCGACCAAATGCTAGAAAGACTGTCTAAACACACAGACTTCTGCTTTCTAGATGGTTATTCTGGTTTCTCCCAAATACATGTTGCACAATCTGATCAGGAGGAAACCATTTTAACTTGCCCTTTGGGTAACTTTTCTTATAGATCTATGCCTTTTGGCTTATGTAATGCACCTTCTACCTTTCAAAGATGTAGGATGGCTATATTCTCTGACTTTTATGAAAAGATTGTTGAGGTTTTCATGGATGACTTCTCCGTCTACGGGTCTTCTTTTGATGATTGCCTCAACAACCTTGATCGAGTCTTGCAGAGATGTAAAGATACCAACCTTGTCTTGAATTGGGAGAAGTGCCACTTTATGGTTAATGAAGGCATTGTCTTAGGACATAAAATTTCTGAAAGAGGTATGGAAGTCGATAAGGCTAAGGTTGATGTGATCGAAAAAATGCCATGCCCTACAGATGTCAAAGGTATAAGAAGTTTCCTTGGTCATGCTGGTTTCTATAGAAGGTTAATTAAGGACTTTTCTAAGATTTCTAGGCCTCTTACCAATCTCTTGCAAAAGGATATTCCTTTTGTTTTTGACGATAATTGTGAGGAAGCCTTCGAAATACTTAAAAAGGCCTTGATAACTGCGCCTATTGTTGAACCACCTGATTGGAACTTACCTTTTGAAATCATGTGTGATGCTAGTGATTATGCTGTTGGCACTGTTCTAGGACAAAAATTGATAAGAAGTTGAATGTTATTCACTATTCTAGTAAAACTCTAGACAGTGCCCAAAGAAACTATGCTACTACGGAAAATGAATTTTTAGCAGTCATGTTTGCATGTGAAAAGTTCAGATCTTAAATTGTAGATTCCAAGGTTAGTATTCACACTGATCAAGCTGCTATAAAGTACCTCATGTAAAAGAAAGACGCTAAACCTAGACTTATCAGATGGGTTCTGTTGCTACAAGAATTTGATTTGCATGTTGTTGATAGGAAGGGTGCTGAGAACCCCGTAGCAGATAACTTGTCTAGGTTGGAGAATGTTCTTGATGACCCACAACCTATTGATGATAGCTTTCCTAATGAGAAACTGAATGTCATCAATGCTTCACGTAGTACACTATGGCATGCTAATTATGCAAACTATATCATTGCCAAATATATACCACCAAGTTTCACATACCAGCAAAAGAAGAAATTCTTCTTTGATTTGAGACATTACTTTTGGGATGATCCTCACCTTTATAAGGAAGGAGTAGATGGTGTTATTAGACGTTGTGTACCTGAACATGAACAGGGACAAATCCTACAGAAGTGTCACTCCGAGGCTTACGGAGGACACCATGCGGGAGATAGAACTGCACACAAGGTATTGCAATCATGTTTCTATTGGCCCACTCTCTTCAAGGATGCCCGTAAGTTTGTCTTGTCTTGTGACGAATGTCAAAGGATAGGTAATATTGGTAAACGTCAGGAAATGCCTATGAATTATTCACTTGTAATGGAACCATTTGATGTTTGGGGCTTTGATTATATGGGACCTTTTCCAAAATCCAACGGGTATACTCATATCCTAGTTGCTGTTGATTACATTACTAAGTGGGTAGAAGCTATCCCAACTAGTAGTGCTGATCACAACACCTCTATCAGGATGCTTAAAGGAGTTATTTTCCCTAGATTTGGAGTCCCTAGATATCTAATGACTGATGGTGGTTCACATTTTATTCATGGTGCTTTCCGTAAAACGCTTGCTAAGTATGATGTCAACCATAGAGTTGCATCTCCCTATCATCCCCAGTCTAGTGGTCAAGTATAGCTAAGCAATAGAGAGATTAAACTAATTCTGCAAAAGACTGTTAATATGTCTAGAAAGAATTGGTCTAAGAAGCTCGATGATGCACTGTGGGCTTATAGAACTTCTTATAAGAATCCCATGGGCATGTCTCCGTACAAAATGGTTTACAGTAAAGCATGTCATTTACCTCTTGAGCTAGAGCATAAGGCTTATTGGGCAATCAAAGATCTCAACTTTGATTTCAAACTTGCTGGTGAGAAGAGGTTATTTGATATTAGCTCACTTAATGAATGGAGAGCTCAAGCATATGAAAATGCCAAGTTGTTCAAAGAAAAGGTTAAGAGGTGGCATGATAAAAGGATACAAAAACGTGAGTTCAATGTAGGTGATTATGTCTTGCTATATAATTCCCGTTTAAGATTTTTTGCAGGCAAGCTTATCTCTAAATGGGAAGGTCCTTACATTGTTGAGGAAGTATATCGTTCCGGTGCCATCAAGATCAACAACACGGAAGGTAATTTTCCGAGAGTGGTAAATGGGCACAGAATCAAGCATTATATCTCAGGTACACCTATAAATGTTGAAAGCAATATTATCAATGCCATAACTCCGGAGGAGTACATAAGGGATAATTATCAGCCTGTTTCAGACTCCGAAAATGAAGAGGTATGTGATTCGGTAAGTAAACCGACTCCAAAACTTTTCCACTAGGATTTTTTCTTCGTTTTGGAATTTTTAGAAAAATAGAAAAATTTAAAGTAGTCCCGAAAGCGCACGAGGAGGCAACAAGCCTGCCAGGCGCGGGCCACCCCCCCGGCCGTGCCTGGGGGCTTGTGACCACCTTGTGTGCCTCCCGGACTCCGTTTTCTTGTTGAGTACTCCTTCTGGTCGGGAAAAAATCATTATATATTCTCCCGAAAGGTGTGACCCTCGTATCACGCAATTTTCCTCTATTTTCGTTTCGAGCCTGTTTCTGCCGTAGATTTAGAGCAAGATGTCGTCTCAGGAATCTGTAGGGGAGAACGATCTCCCTCAAGTCTATGAAGAAGTAAATGCTGATCTGAAAAGAATGGAGGTCATGGAGGTGAAGGAAAGGCTACCTAAAGAAACTAAGGGCAAAAGTAAGGAGAAGAATCCGGCATTGGACGAAGGGCAATCTGTGCTCAACAAGGAAGAAGCTGAGGAAGAGGATTTTCTTCAACCTTACCTCCACCTTTTACCTCCATCCTTGATCGAGCTCTTGAGGTTATGTGAAATAACTCCTATTCATAATACTTATCTCACTCGTGAAGTTGTTTTGGTGGAGAAACATATCACAGAGCTTCAAGGTATAAATCAAAGATTGATGGCCCTCTTGGAATCAAAAGACAAAACAACTCCACCACCATCACCTCCGAAGGAAGACAATAAAGCACGGGTATGGGCAATCCCCTTGGCTTGTGCCAAGATTGGGGGAGTTGCCCCGGTATCGTATCACCCTCACATCTTTTGCTTTTACCTTTTCTTAGTTTGATCCTTTTGGTTTTATCTTTCTCTAGTAGATTAAAGTTTTTAGTGTTTCAGGCTTGAGTTTTGCTTTGTGTTACCCCCGATGTATTCGAGTTCGTGAGTCATATAATAAAGAGTGTTTTAGTTAAGGGCCTTGCTTCATGTAAAAAGAATGTTGATTGAAACTTGTTGTGGGTGGACAAACATAGACTTTGGTCATTGTTGCAATTCATAGGAAGTAATAAAGAAGGAGAGGTTCACATATAAATATATCATCTTTGACACCATCTATGATTGTGAACACTCACTAAACTATTGCATGCTTAGAAGTAGATGTTGGACAAGGAAGACAACATAATGAATTATGTTTGCTTGGTTCCGAACAATGATTATATGACTAGAGATCCCTTAGCAGGTGACGATTGCTTCCACCCCATGTTAGCCAAAAAACCCGCACCAAGTAGAGATACTACTTGTGCATCCATAAACCTTCAACCCAGTTTTGCCATGAGAGTCCACCATACCTACAAATGGATTGAATAAGATCCCTCAAGTAAGTTGTCATCGATGCAAGCAATAAAAATTGCTCCCTAAATATGTATGATCTAGTAGTGTGTGGAAAATAAGCTTTGTACGAACCTATGATGGGGAAGACATAAAAGCGACAGACTGCATAAGAAAGTTCTTTATCACAGGAGGCAATATAAAGTGATGTTCCTTCACACTAAGAGGACACACATCCAAACCTCAAAAGTGCATGACAACCTCTGCTTCCCTCTGCGAAGGGCCTATCTTGTACCTTTATTTTTGCCCTTGATAAAGTCATGGTGATCTACACCAATTCCTTACTTCGCCTTTTCTAGACTAACGTCATATGCTAGGGAAATATCTATATTCGTATGTCAACTTGGAAGTAAGTGTTCATGAATTATTATTGTTGACATTACCCTTGAGGTAAATGTTGGAATTATGCCCTAGAGGCAATAATAAATATAGTTATTATTATAATTCCTATATCAACATAATCGTTTATTATCCATGCTATAATTGTATTGAATGAAGACTCATTTACATGTGTGGATACATAGACAAAACACTGTCCCTAGCAAGCCTCTAGTTGGCTAGCCAGTTGATCAAAGATAGTCAGTGTCTTATGATTATGAACAAGGTGTTGTTGCTTGATAACTGGATCACGTCATTAGGAGAATCACGTGGTGGACTAGACCCAAACTAATAGACGTAGCATGTTGATCGTGTCATTTTGTTGCTACTGTTTTTCTGCGTGTCAAGTATTTGTTCCTATGACCATGAGATCATATAACTCACTAACACCGGAGGAATACTTTGTGTGTATCAAACATCGCAACGTAACTGGGTGACTATAAAGATGCTCTACAGGTATCTCCGAAGGTGTTCATTGAGTTAGTATGGATTAAGACTGGGATTTGTCACTCCGTGTGACGGAGAGGTATCTCGGGGCCCACTCGGTAATACAACATCACACACAAGCCTTGCAAGCAATGTGACTTAGTGTAAGTTGCGGGATCTTGTATTACGGAACGAGTAAAGAGACTTGCCGGTAAACGAGATTGAAATAGGTATGCGGATACTGACGATCGAATCTCGGGCAAGTAACATACCGAAGGACAAAGGGAATGACATACGAGATTATATGAATCCTTGGCACTAAGTTTCAAACGATAAGATCTTCATAGAATATGTAGGATCCAATATGGGCATCCAGGTCCCGCTATTGGATATTGACCGAGGAGTCTCTCGGGTCATGTCTACATAGTTCTCGAACCCGCAGGGTCTGCACACTTAAGGTTCGACGTTGTTTTATGCGTATTTGAGTTATATGGTTGGTTACCGAATGTTGTTCGAAGTCCCGGATGAGATCATGGACGTCATGAGGGCTTCCGGAATGGTACGGAAACGAAGATTGATATATAGGATGACCTCATTTGATTACCGGAAGGTTTTCGGAGTTACCGGGAATGTACCGGGAATGACGAATGCGTTCCGGGAGTTCACCGGGGGGGCAACCCACCCCGGGGAAGCCCATAGGCCTTGGGGGTGGCACACCAACCCTTAGTGGGCTGGTGGGACAGCCCAAGAAGGCCCTAGGCGCCATAGGAAGAAAATCAAAGAGAAAAAAAGGAGGAGGTGGGAAAGGAAAGAAGGACTCCACCCACCAAACCAAGTAGGACTCGGTTTGGGGGGGGGACCTTCCCCCCTTGGCTCGGCCGACCCCCTTGGGGCTCCTTGAGCCCCAAGGCAAGGCTCCCCCTAACCCACCTATATATACGGAGGTTTTAGGGCTGATTTGAGACAACTTTGCCACGGCAGCCCGACCACATACCTCCACGGTTTTTCCTCTAGATCGCGTTTCTGCGGAGCTCGGGCGGAGCCCTGCTGAGACGAGATCATCACCAACCTCCGGAGCGCCGTCACGCTGCCGGAGAACTCTTCTACCTTTCTGTCTCTCTTGCTGGATCAAGAAGGCTGAGATCATCGTCGAGCTGTACGTGTGCTGAACGCGGAGGTGCCGTCCGTTCGGCACTAGATCGTGGGACTGATCGCGGGACGGTTCGCGGGGCGGATCGAGGGACGTGAGGACGTTCCACTACATCAACCGCGTTCACTAACGCTTCTGCTGTACGGTCTATAAGGGTACGTAGATCACACATCCCCTCTCGTAGATGGACATCACCATGATAGATCTTCGTGCGCGTAGGAAAATTTTTGTTTCCCATGCGACGTTCCCCAACAGTGGCATCATGAGCTAGGTTCATGCATAGATGTCTTCTCGAGTAGAACACAAAAGTTTTTGTGGGCGGTGATGTGCATTTTGCTGCCCTCCTTAGTCTTTTCTTGATTCCGCGGTATTGTTGGATTGAAGCGGCTTGGACTGACATTACTCGTACGCTTACGAGAGACTGGTTTCATCGCTACGAGTAACCCCGTTGCTCAAAGATGACTGGCAAGTGTCAGTTTCTCCAACTTTAGTTGAATCGGATTTGACCGAGGAGGTCCTTGGATGAGGTTAAATAGCAACTCATATATCTCCATTGTGGTGTTTGCGTAAGTAAGATGCGATCCTACTAGATACCCATGGTCACCACGTAAAACATGCAACAACAAAATTAGAGGACGTCTAACTTGTTTTTGCGGGGTATGCTTGTGATGTGATATGGCCAACGATGTGATGTGATATATTGGATGTATGAGATGATCATGTTGTAATAGATAATATCGACTTGCACGTCGATGGTACGGCAACCGGCAGGAGCCATATGGTTGTCTTTATACTAACGTTTGTGCTTGCAGATGCGTTTACTATTTTGCTAGGATGTAGCTTTAGTAGTAATAGCATGAGTAGCACGATAACCCCGATGGTGAGACGTTAATGGAGATCATGGTGCGGCGCCGGTGACAAGAAGATCGTGCCGGTGCTTTGGTGATGGAGATCAAGGAGCACGTGATGATGGCCATATCATGTCACTTATGAATTGCATGTGATGTTAATCCTTTTATGCACCTTATTTTGCTTAGAATGACGGTAGCATTATGAGGTGATCTCAAACTAAAATTTCAAGACGAAATTGTGTTCCCCCCGACTGTGCACCGTTGCTACAGTTCGTCGTTTTGAGACACCACGTGATGATCGGGTGTGATAGACTCAACGTTCACATACAACGGGTGCAAAACAGTTGCGCACGCGGAACACTCGGGTTAAGCTTGACGAGCCTAGCATGTGCAGACATGGCCTCGGAACACATGAGACTGAAAGGTCTATCATGAATCATATAGATGATATGATTAGCATAGGGATGCTTACCACTGAAACTATGCTCAACTCACGTGATGATCGGACTTGAGCTAGTGTAAGTGGATCATGAACTACTCAAATGACTAGAGAGATGTACTTTTTGAGTGGGAGTTTAGCGAATAATTTGATTAAGTTAAACTCTAATTATCTTGAACATAGTCTAAGTCCACTTTGAATATATTTGTGTTGTAGATCATGGCTCACGTGACAGTCACCCTGAATTTTAATACGTTCCTAGAGAAAGCTAAGTTGAAAGATGATGGAAGCAACTTTGTAGACTGGGCTCATAATCTTAAGCTAATCCTACAAGCTGGGAAGAAGGATTATGTCCTTAATGCTGCGCTAGGAGATAAACCACCTGCTATGGCTGATCAGGATGTTAAGAACGCTTGGTTAGCACGTAAGGAGGACTACTCAGTAGTTCAATGTGCAGTCTTGTATGGCTCGGAACCGGGACTTCAACGTCGCTTTGAGCGTCATGGAGCATTTGAGATGTTCCAGGAGTTGAAGTTTATCTTTCAGAAGAACGCCCGGATCGAGAGGTATGAGACCTCTAATAAATTCTATGCTTGCAAGATGGAGGAGAACTCGTCTGTCAGTGAACATGTGCTCAAAATGTCTGTGTACTCAAACCGTCTAGCTGAGCTGGGGATTGAACTCCCGCAAGAGGCTATCACTGACAGAATCCTTCAATCACTGCCGCCAAGCTATAAAGGCTTTGTGTTGAACTACAACATGCAAGGGATGAACAAGTCTCCCGGCGAGTTGTTTGCGATGCTGAAAGTCGCAGAGTCTGAACTCCGTAAAGAGCATCAAGTGTTGATGGTGAATAAGACCACTAGTTTCAAGAGAAACGGCAAAGGCAAGAAGGGTAATTCAAAGAAGAGCGGCAAGCCTGTTGCCAATCCGACGAAGAAACCCAAAGCTGGACCTAAGCCTGAAACAGAGTGTTACTATTGCAAGGGTATGGGTCACTGGAAGCGCAATTGCCCCAAGTATCTGGCAGATAAGAAGGCGGCCAAAGAAAAATCAGGTATATTTGATATACATGTTATTGATGTGTACTTAACCGGCTCTCGTAGTAGTGCTTGGGTATTCGATACCGGTTCTGTTGCTCATATTTGCAACTCGAAACAGGAACTGCGGAATAGACGAAGGCCGGCGAAAGATGAAGTGACGATGCGCGTAGGAAATGGTTCCAAGGTTGATGCAATCGCCGTCGGCAGAGTTTCACTTCAGTTACCATCAGGATTAGTTATGAACTTGAATCATTGTTATTTAGTGCCTGCGTTGAGCATGAAAATTATATCTGGATCTTGTTTATTGCGAGACGGTTACTCTTTTAAGTCAGAGAATAATGGTTGTTCTATTTCTATGAGTAACATCTTTTATGGTCATGCACCCAATGTGAGAGGATTTTTCATATTGAATCTTGATAGCGATACACACATACATAACATTGAGACCAAAAGAGTTAGAGTTAACAATCATAGCGCCATATTTTTTTGGCACTGCCGCTTAGGTCATATTGGTGTAAAGCGCATGAAGAAACTCCATGCCGATGGACTTTTGGAGTCACTTGACTTTGATTCACTTGACACGTGCGAACCATGCCTCATGGGCAAGATGACTAAAACTCCGTTCTCCAGAACAATGGAGCGTGCAAGTGACTTGTTGGAAATCATACATACCGATGTGTGTGGTCCTATGAGCATAGAGGCACGCGGCGGATATCGTTATTTTCTCACCTTCACTGACGATTTGAGTAGATATGGTTATGTCTACTTAATGAAGCACAAGTCTGAAACATTTGAAAACTTCAAGCAATTTCAGAGTGAAGTTGAAAATCATCGTAACAAGAAGATCAAGTTCCTACGGTCTGATCGTGGGGGTGAATATCTGAGTTTCGAGTTTGGTGCTCACTTAAGACAATGTGGAATTGTTTCACAATACACACCGCCTGGAACACCACAGCGTAATGGTGTGTCCGAACGTCGTAATCGTACTTTATTAGAGATGGTGCGATCTATGATGTCTCTTACCGATTTACCGTTATCGTTTTGGGGTTATGCATTAGAAACAGCTGCATTCACTTTAAATAGGGCACCATCAAAATCCGTTGAGACGACGCCATACGAACTGTGGTATGGCAAAAGGCCAAAGTTGTCGTTTCTTAAAGTTTGGGGATGTGATGCTTATGTCAAAAAGCTTGAGCCTGAAAAGCTGGAAACCAAAGCGGAAAGGTGCGTCTTCATAGGTTACCCAAAAGAGACAGTTGGGTAAACGTTCTACCTCAAATCCAAGGGCAAAGTGTTTGCTGCTAAAAACAGAGCTTTTCTCGAGAAGGAGTTTCTCTCGAGAGAATTGAGTGGGAGGAAGATAGAACTTGACGAGGTTGGCGAACCTCTCATCCCTCTGGATGGTGGCGCAGGGCAAGGGGAAAGCTCTGTCATTCCGACGCCGGTTGAGGAGGAAGTTAATGATAATGATCATGAAACTCCGGTTCACGTTTCTGTCGAACCACGCAGGTCGACGAGACCACGTGCTGCTCCAGAGTGGTTCGATAATCCCGTCTTATCAATCATGTTGTTGGACAACAATGAACCTGCAAATTATGAAGAAGCAATGGTGGGCCCAGATTCCAACAAATGGCTAGAAGCCATGAAGTCCGAGATAGGATCCATGTATGAGAACAAAGTGTGGACTTTGGAGGTACTGCCTGAGGGCCGCAAGGCTATTCAGAACAAATGGATCTTTAAGAGGAAGACGGAGCTGACGGCAATGTGACCGTTTATAAAGCTCGACTTGTGGCAAAGGGTTTTTCACAAGTTTAAGGAGTTGACTACAATGAGACATTCTCACCCGTAGCGATGCTTAAGTCCGTCAGAATCATGTTAGCAATAGCTGCATTTTTCGATTATGAAATCTGGCAGATGGTTGTCAAAACGGCGTTCCTTAATGGTTTCCTTAAGGAAGAATTGTATATGATGCAACCCGAAGGTTTTGTCGATCCTAAGAATGCTAACAAGGTGTGCAAGCATCTCGGAGTTGGAACAAACGCTTTGATGAGGTGATCAAAGCATTTGGGTTTATACAAGTGGTTGGAGAATCTTGTATTTACAAGAAAGTGAGAGGGAGCTCTGTGGCGTTTCTAATATTATATGTGGATGACATATTGCTGATTGGAAACAACGTAGAGTTTTTGGAGAGCATAAAGGATTACTTGAATAAAAGTTTCTCTATGAAGGACCTAGGAGAAGCTGCTTACATTCTAGGCATTAAGATCTACAAGGATAGATCAAAACGCCTCAGAGGACTTTCACAAAGCACATACCTTGATAAAGTTTTGAAGAGGTTCAAAATGGAACGGTCCAAGAAAGGGTTCTTGACAGTTTTACAAGGTACGAGATTGAGTAAGACTCAGTGCCCATCAACTGATGAGGATAGAGAGCATATGCGCACCGTCCCCTATGCTTCAGCCATAGGTTCTATCATGTATGCAATGCTGTGCACTAGACCGGACGTTAGCCTGGCCATAAGTATGGCAGGTAGGTTCCAGAGTAATCCAGGAGTGGATCACTGGACGGCGGTCAAGAATATGCTGAAGTACCTGAAAAGGACAAAGGAGATGTTTCTCGTGTATGGAGGTGACGAAGAGCTCGCCGTAAAAGGTTATGTCGATCCAAGCTTTGACACAGATCCGGACGACTCTAAGTTGCAAACCGGATACGTATTTATTCTTAATGGGGGTGCGGTAAGCTGGTGCAGTTCCAAGCAAAGCGTCGTAGCAGATTCTACATGTGAAGCGGAGTACATGGCTGCCTCGGAGGCGGCTAAGGAGGGTGTCTGGATGAATTAATTCTTGACGGATCTTGGAGTGGTGCCAAGCGCACTGAATCCAATAACCTTGTTCTGTGACAACACGGGTGCCATTGCCTTAGCAAAGGAACCACGGTTTCACAAGAAGTCCAGACACATCAAACGACGCTTCAACCTCATCCGCGACTACGTCGAAGGGCAGGACGTAAATGTATGCAAAGTGCACACGTATCTGAATGTAGCAGACCCGCTGACTAAACCTCTTCCACGGGCACAGCATGATCAACACCAGAACTGTATGGGTGTTAGATTTATTACAATGTAATTCGCATGATGATGTGAGGGCTAGATTATTGACTCTAATGCAAGTGGGAGACTGTTGGAATTATGCCCTAGAGGCAATAATAAATATAGTTATTATTATAATTCCTGTATCAAGATAATCGTTTCTTATCCATGCTATAATTGTATTGAATGAAGACTCATTTACATGTGTGGATACATAGACAAAACACTGTCCCTAGCAAGCCTCTAGTTGGCTAGCCAGTTGATCAAAGATAGTCAGTGTCTTATGATTATGAATAATGTGTTGTTGCTTGATAATTGGATCACGTCATTAGGAGAATCACGTGGTGGACTAGACCCAAACTAATAGACGTAGCATGTTGATCGTGTCATTTTGTTGCTACTGTTTTTCTGCGTGTCAAGTATTTGTTCCTATGACCATGAGATCATATAACTCACTAACACCGGAGGAACACTTTGTGTGTATCAAATGTCGCAACGTAACTGGGTGACTATAAAGATGCTCTACAGGTATCTCCGAAGGTGTTCGTTGAGTTAGTATGGATCAAGACTGGGATTTGTCACTCCGTATGACGGAGAGGTATCTCGGGGCCCACTCGGTAATACAACATCACACACAAGCCTTGCAAGCAATGTGACTTAGTGTAAGTTGCGGGATCTTGTATTACGGAACGAGTAAAGAGACTTGCCGGTAAACGAGATTGAAATAGGTATGCGGATATTGACGATCGAATCTCGGGCAAGTAACATATCGAAGGACAAAGGGAATGACATACGGGATTATATGAATCCTTGGCACTGAGGTTCAAACGATAAGATCTTCGTAGAATATGTAGGATCCAATATGGGCATCCAGGTCCCGCTATTGGATATTGACCGAGGAGTCTCTCGGGTCATGTCTACATAGTTCTCGAACCCGCAGGGTCTGCAAACTTAAGGTTCGACGTTGTTCTATGCGTATTTGAGTTATATGGTTGGTTACCGAATGTTGTTCGGAGTCCCGGATGAGATCACGGACGTCACGAGGGTTTCCGGAATGGTCCGGAAACGAAGATTGATATATAGGATGACCTCATTTGATTACTGGAAGGTTTTCGGAGTTATCGGGAATGTACCGGGAATGACGAATGGGTTCTGGGAGTTCACCGGGGGGGGGGGGGGGCAACCCACCCCGGGGAAGCCCATAGGCCTTGGGGGTGGCACACCAGCCATTAGTGGGCTGGTGGGACCGCCCAAGAAGGCCCTATGCGCCATAGGAAGAAAATCAAAGGGAAAAGAAAAAAAAGGAAGAGGTGGGAAAGGAAAGAAGGACTCCACCCACCAAACCAAGTAGGACTCGGTTTGGGGGGGAGACCTTCCCCCCTTGGCTCGGCCGACCCCCTTGGGGCTCCTTGAGCCCCAAGGCAAGGCTCCCCCTCTCCCACCTATATATACGGAGGTTTTAGGGCTGATTTGAGACGACTTTTCCACGTCAGCCCGACCACATACCTCCATGGTTTTTCCTCTAGATCGCGTTTCTGCGGAGGTCGGGCGGAGCCCTGCTGAGACGAGATCATCACCAACCTCCGGAGCGCCGTCACGCTGCCGGAGAACTCTTCTACCTCTCCGTCTCTCTTGCTGGATCAAGAAGGCCGAGATCATCGTCGAGCTGTACGTGTGCTGAACGCGGAGGTGTCGTCCGTTCGGCACTAGATCGTGGGACTGGTCGCGGGGCGGATCGAGGGACGTGAGGACGTTCCACTACATCAACCGCGTTCACTAACGCTTCTACTGTATGGTCTACAAGGGTACGTAGATCACACATCCCCTCTCGTAGATGGACATCACCATGATAGGTCTTCGTGCGCGTAGGAAAATTTTTGTTTCCCATGCGACGTTCCCCAACAGTAAATGGTTGGGAGGAAAAACTATAAGCCCCTATCTTTCTCTATGTCCGACTAAAACTTTGATCTCATGAGTACCACGTGAGTTGTAGCAATTGTAGAAGACAAAAGGATGATTGAGTATGTGGATTTGCTTTACAAGCTCTTATTTGACTCTTGCCGATGTTATGATAAATTGCAATTGCTTCAATGACTAAAGGCTATTGGTTTTTAATTCTCAATAAGGTTCTTGATCCATACTTTACTTTGTGAAGGAATTATCACTTTAGCATAAGAGATTATATGATAATATTGTTGTTATGATTATGATCATAATGCCTGCATGTCCGTATTTTGTTTTGTCGACACATCTATCTCTAAACATGTGGGCATGTTTATTGATCTCTGTTTCCGCTTGAGGACAAGCGAAGTCTAAGCTTGGGGGAGTTGATACGTCCATTTTGCATCATGCTTTTCTGTTGATATTTATCGCTTTATGGGCGGTTATTACACTTCACGGTACAATACTTATGCCTTTTCTATCTTATTTTGCAAGGTTTACATGAAGAGGGAGAATCCCGGCAGCTGGAATTTTGGCCTGAAAAAGGAGCAAGTTTGAGATACCAATTCTACGCAACTCCAAAAGCCGTGAAAATCAACGAGGAATTATTTTGGAATTTATAAAAATACTAGGCGGAAGAAGTACTAGAGGGGAGCAACGAGGAGGCCATAAGCCTGCTAGGCGCGGCCTACCCCCCTTGCCGCGCCTAGTGGGCTTATGGGCTCCCTGTTGGCCCTCTGGCTCCCCTCTTTTGCTATACGGATGGTTTAATTCCACAAAAAATCAGGAGGAGGCTTTCGGGAGGAATCGCCGCCGCCACGAGGCGGAACTTGAGCAGAACCAATCTAGAGCTCCGGCAGGGTCGTCCTGCCGGGGAAACTTCCCTCCCGGAGGGGGAAATCATCGCCATCGTCATCACCAACACTCCTCTCATCGGAGGCTACTTGTCACCATCAACATCTTCGTTAGTACCATCTCATCTCCAAACCCTAGTTCATCTCTTGTAACCAATCTCCATCTCGCGACTCCGATTGGTACTTGTAAGGTTGCTAGTAGTGTTAATTACTCTTTGTTGTTGATGCTAGTTGGATTACTCGGTGGAAGATTATATGTTCAGATCCTTGATGCTATTCAATACCTCTCTGGTCATGAATATAATTATGCTTTGTGAGTAGTCACTTTTGTTCCAAAGGACATGGGATAAGTCATGCTATAAGTAGTCAGGTGAATTTCGTATTCGTTCGATATTTTGATGTGTTGTATGTTGGCTCTCCTCTAGTGGTGTTATGTGAACATCGACTAGATAACACTTCACCATTATTTGGGCCTAGAGGAAGGCATTGGGAAGTAGTAAGTAGATGATGGGTTGCTTGAGTGACAGAAGCTTAAACCCTAGTTTATGCGTTGCTTCGTAAGGGGCTGATTTGCATCCACTAGTTTAATGCTATGGTTAGACTTTGTCTTAATTCTTCTTTCGTAGTTGCAGATGCTTGCGAGAGGGGTTTATCATAAGTGGGATGTTTGTCCAAGTAAGGGCAGCACCCTAGCACCGGTCCACCTACATATCAAACTATCAAAGTAGCGAACGCGAATCATATGAACATGATGAAAACTAGCTTGACAGAAATTCCCATGTGTCCTTGGGAGCGCTTTACCTCCTATAAGAGTTTGTCCAGGCTTGTCCCTTGCTACGAAAGGGATTGGGCCAGTTTTCTGCACCGTTGTTACTTTTATTACTTGCTACTTGCTGCGAATCTCTTTCCACACAACTATGTGTTACCGATAATTTCAGTGCTTGCAGAGAATACCTTGCTGAAAACCACTTGTCAGATCCTTCTGCTCCTCGTTGGGTTCGACACTCTTACTTATCGACAGGACTACGATAGATTCCCTACACTTGTGGGTCATCAGGGTGTATCAAACGTCACAACGTAACTCGGTGACTATAAAGGTGCACTACGGGTATCTCCGAAAGTGTCTGTTGGGTTGGCACGAATCAAGATCGGGATTTGTCACTCCGTGTGACGGAGAGGTATCTATGGGCCCATTCGGTTGAACATCATCATGACCTCAATGTGACTAAGGTGTTAGTCACGGGATGACGTGCTACGGAACGAGTAAAGAGACTTACCTGTAACGAGATTGAACAAGGTATATGGATACCGACGATTGAATCTCGGGCAAGTTCTGTACCGACAGACAAAGGGAATTGTATACGGGATTGATTGAATCATTGACATGGTGGTTCATCTGATGAGATCATCGTGGAACATGTGGGAGCCACCATGGGTATCAAGACCCCGCTGATGGTTATTGGCCGGAGAGGTGTCTCGGTCATGTATGCATGCTTCCCGAACCCGTAGGGTCTACACACTTAAGGTTCGATGAGGCTAGGGTTATAGGGAATTGTTATACGAGGTTACCGAAGGTTGTTCGGAGTCCCGGATGAGATCCCAAACATCACGAGGAGCTCCTGAATGGTTCGTAGGTAAAGATTGATATATAGGATGGATGGGTTTGGACGCCGGAAATGTTTCAGGCACCATGGGCAACGTGTCGGGACCACAGGAAGGGTTCCGGAGGCCCACCGGGAGGGGCCACAAGCCCCAGGAGGCTACATGGACCAAGTGTGAGAGAGAACCAGCCCCTGGGTGGGCTGGTGCGCCCTCCACACCCAGCCCAAGGCACCTAGAGAGGGAAGGGGGGAAACCCTAAGTCAGGTGGGCCTAAGGCCCACCAGGGGTGCGCCACCCCCCTCTCTCCCCTCATGGCCGCCACCTCCAGCCCCATCTAGGGCTGCCACACCCCTTAGGGGAGGGAACCCTAGGGGGGCGCCACCCTCCCCTTCCCCCTATATATAGTGGGGCTTTTGGCCATTGGAGACACGGGAATTTCTCTCTCTCTCGGCGCAGCCCAGTCTCCCTTCTTCCTCCTCTCCCACGGTGCTTGGCGAAGCCCTGCCGGGAGACCTCATCGCTCCATCGCCACCACACCGTCATGCTGCGGAGATCTTCCCCAACCTCTCCCTCCTCCTTGCTGGACCAAGGTGCGGGAGACGTCACCGGCCCGCACGTGTGTTGAACGTGGAGGTGTCGTGGTTCGGCACTAGATCAGAATCACACCGCGATCTGAATCGCCGCGAGTACGACTCCATCAACCGCATTCTAGCAACGCTTCCGCCTAGGGATCTTCAAAGGTATGAAGATGCTCTCACCCCTCTCTCGCTGCTGCTGTCTCCATAGGAAGATCTGAATATGGCGTAGGAAAATTTTGAATTTTTGCTACGTTACCCAACAGATTAATCCGCACTGTACTAAGAACATGGCTAGGAAACCACACCCTACTCTACCGCTACATAACCAAGTCTACACTCCATATCTAAGAATCAAGCACTACTGGACTAACTGCTTGCATCATCATGATCTTCAATCGCAGCTGCATTCGATATGCTAGAATTGTACGTCTTCAGCCTTTTCATGGATTTCAATTTGTTGTACGGCGAATTAAGAAGGAAAACGGGCAGCTGTCTTCTATAATTGTCGATGTATGCCTACATGGGAGGATATGTTAGTATCGTTCCATATGTTTACAAAATTGACAGAATTTTAGGTGTTACTCTACGTACTTGGTCATAATGCAGCGTAAGATCTTCTCCCGTAAAAATTCGATGTTCTTCAGCATATAGAGTGCACAAGAAGAACTACAACAATTAATTCTGTTAGCAGCATTTCACGTATTAACAATGAAAAACATAATTAGAAGCTAATATTGTTGACTAACGTGTCATCTTGTCTCGGCACAAGAACATGCTTTACTATCCATTGGGTCACGTTAATATCTTGCCATGCATGGCTTGGTGATCCATTGATTCGCAGCGATGCTCTCAGATGTGCTTCCACCCCACGTATCCACCAAGTCCATGGGATGAGAAGTTGCTCACTGTTCATGGTTAGGCATGATGCTAAATCCTGTGTTATATTGAAAGACGTTTAAAATCTCACCACGTGATTCACTTGTGTGTGTACTATGTAGCTGAAAATTGAATCAAGAATCTGAATCTCCCTCCTTCTCGGGTTTACGACCACAATGAACCAGGGGTGTTCGCCATGCTCGTAGGTAGGAAAACCTGGACAGCAAAACTGATTACATCAACATGCATAATAATTAGAAAAATAAATGTGTTTATGTCATGGTTAGATGGTACCAGATCATGTCTGAGGTAGTTGTCGGGACCCCGATCCTAAGCCATAGGAATCTAGCCTGTAACCCATCGCATCCCTTTGTGGTCTCACGCACGGTTAACTCCACGGCTGCAGCCTTACCTTAGCTGGGACCGTTTGCGTCCTTTGACTCACGTATGCGATAGTATCGCTAGCAATCCAATGTCAAAGAACCCGGATCGACATGTCTAGTCATAAACCGAAGTGGCAGTACCGCACAAGGACAGGCATACATGACCCAACAAAGCAGGTGTCGGTCACCGGCGAATGTAGACGAGTCGTAGCAAGCTACAAGGACTCCATTACATCGCGTGACATTTCCCCAAAGGGGACAGACACATCAGCTAAGAAGGACACATGCCGGTCAACCAATGTGTCCGGAGCAGTAGCGAACTACCAAGGCTCGTTGGACCACAAAGGGGCATTTCCTTGTAAGGAGTGCTACTAAAGTTCACGACTAGGTAATCGAACCCCATACATATCAAGTACGACACACGTACGCATGGCATACCGATATGTATAGATACATCGATGGCATCACAACATAACCATAAACATACAAGCTTTATTTAAGAGGCTCGGAAGAGCCACACACATAATATTACACATTAAGGGTCTCACGACCCATAATAGCAGTCATACAATACAAGCCAGCAGAAGAGTTATAAACTGTCTGAGTACAGACAGGGCAACTAGTAGGCACGTGGCCTGACTACACTACAGAGCCGACGTAGGGCCAGATCGTAGCTGGGACACCAGCTACTCGTCGTCGTCGATGTCTACGAAGAACCCTCCATTAGGGTCATTAGCAACCTCTGCAACATTTATTAAGCAAACATGAGTACGAAGGTACTCAGCAAGACTTTAGGAGAACTAACTACTCATGCAAGGTATCAAAAGGTATTGTGGGGTTTCATGCGGGAAGCCAGCATTTGACTCGTGGCTAGACAACTTGCTTTTTGAAATTAGTTTTGACAACTTGATTTCTCGCACACGAGTCCACTAACACCACAACAATACACCATCGTGGAATCATTCCGTCTCTATACGGAAATGCCGTCCACGACACTCACGCTTATCTTGACAATTTTATGAGTAGCCATTGAAGTTATCTATGAACAACATATGTCTCCAAGTAGTCCATATCCGCGGACGCGGCTATTCGAATAGATCATAACCCTGCAGGGGTGTACCTCGTCACACACGCTCTCGCCACTTATCGCCATGTGCACGTCATGCACCTCGGCAACCTTCAAGCGGAAGCCCAGCGAGGGAGTCGGCCACGACCGTTAACCACACTAGGACCTAGTCCAAGTTTATCACCTATCTGAGAGTAACCCGTACGAAAGTCCGGCCGAGGTTTCCGCCACGGCCTCAAACGATGTGCGCGGGGTTCCCAAGCCCACCATCCGGGTGCCACTTGGTACACCGTGCCACTGCCTACCGCATCACGGTCCACCTCTCAGGTCAGCACCATGCACGGCCTCCAGCATTACTATAAACACCAGAAACTACTTGCAACTCCTGGACCAAGTACTACGCGATTAATAGGCCGAGCGGGGTCATATTTCAGGGCCCAGCATGTGGTAGTATCTAGTCTTGGATTACATACACAGAACTCAGTTCCTAAGGACGGTTCCAATGAAACAACCCGCCATGTACTCCTACACAGCCTTTCACCGGTACCTTTACCAAATCAAGTTCAACACACGACCTTTGCTCACCGAACACATTCCACATTTCTGTTCATCTCCCAGATGACAGACCATACACAACTCTAAGCATAGCATGCATAGCAGGATCAGGCACATCATAGCTCAAGCAACTACCAGGTATGCTAGGTTGCAAGGTTCGGCTATTTACTGTGACAAGGTTAAGTCATGCAAAGGAAGTGGGTTCAACTGTCGTGGCAAAAGTAGTTGAAGCATTTGATCTTAAATGCAATAAATAGGTGCAGGAGGAAGAACATAGGAGTTATCGGGATGATCAAATGGGTTGCTTGCCTTGTTGCTCAGAGGAGGAACGATATCCATCACACGGATATTCGGTGGAATCCGGGGGTGCGGAGCCTACCGAAATGAATGGCAACATTCAATAACAATCATATGCAATCAAAATGATGCATGAGCATGGCATGAGAATGCAAAGTGATAAGTTATTATAATCAAGCTGTTTTAGGTTTAGAGTTGATTTGAATCACATTCGAATAGCAATTCAAACGGTATTCTAGGATACCGGTTTAATTGATTCGCCTTATGCTCAGATCAACCTAATGTTAACATGCATGAAATGTCATGTTATGGTACTGATTTATATCTAGGGCAGTGTGTGATCATTGCATTTATAATGAAATTTGGATATTTTTGCAAATTCCATTTATAAAGTGATTAAAGAATTGAATTATTCCTTATTTCACAATTTAGGGTCCTGTAACTTTTTCAAACATAGTTGGAAATAGCATAATCAGAATCCTTGAATTTTTCTGATACTTTTTCATATATAATTTATTTTCATTGGAGTTACAGATTAATTTCTATGATTTTTGCAATTTTTAGCAATTTCCCGAATTAGTTTTAAACTGGAAATTCCATTTATTGCATCAGGCTGACGTCAGCAGGTCAGCCGACCTGTTCAGGTCAAACCTGACAGGGGGGCCCCACTGGTCAGCCTCTTTGGGACTAATCCCGCGCTGACCAGCCCTAACTGAGGTTTGACTTGGCCTTGGGCCCACTTGTCAGCGAGTGATTAAGTCACTAATCGGCTGGGTTAGCTTGCCACGTCGACCTCCACCGGCGGCGAGGTCGTCCTCGCCGGTGGGGAGCCTCCGGCGACCACCAGCACGGCGGAGGGGCTCGGAAACGGCGCACAGGGGGCCAAATGCTGCACGGAGAGCACCAGAGGAACGACACGTCTCCCGCAGCTTCATTTCTGCGCCTAGCCGGGGCTGATCTGGCCGGAGATGACGCCGGCGACGAGCTTGGCGGCGGCCAAGGCTCAGGCGTCATCGGGGTCTTTGAATTAGAGGGATCTACGCTCGGTTCTTAGCTGCTACGGCATCTACGCGTCGTCCTGGAGCTGTTGGTGCCCTCGGAAGGACGAGCTGGACATCGGAGGGCTACCGGCGACGAGCGGCAACGGCGGTCCTCGTCCGGCTCCGGTGAAACTAGGGGTAGAGGAGGGGATCGACGGGGAAAACTTAGGGGAAACGACTGCATGCTCACAGGGAGTGCAGAGCAGAGCTTAGACGGCTCGGGGAAGGCCTGGGGGCGACGAATCGACGGGAGAGGTCCGGCGGCCGGAGGAGGAAGACGACGGCGTTGCGGGCGTTGCAGGGCTCGAGGAGGCTTCGGCTTCTGCAGAGACGACCAGGGCGATGAGGCGGAGCTAATGGCGTGCTCTGGGAGGGGATCCTATGGCCAGGGGCACGGGCAGCTCGAGCTCGAGCTCGGCTCTAATGGCGGCAGCACGGAGAAGGAGAGGATCCGGGAGGAGGGGAAGAACCGAGGCGGGGAATGGATAGGGGAAGCTCTGGGGAGCTTATCCCCGTCGTCGCCAGCGCGAACCGGCGGCCAGGCAGGCACGCAGGTGCGTGGCCGCGCCGGAGGAGGCGGCGGCCACCTCCTGCTGCCTACTGGCGCGAGGGAGGGGACGAGCGGGGAGATGGTCCGGGCCAGGCTTGGGCGACAGGTAAGTCTTTTTCCATTTCCTCTGTTTTTGTTTTTCTGTTTTGCTAATTATTGTATTGCTAATTAATTCAGCTCCAAAACAAAAAGTAAAAACTATTTTAGACCTCCTGAAATATTTGTTATAATATCCCCACTCATTTCCAAGGTTTTCAACATTTTTGGAAAATTATAGTTTCTTATTTCAATTTCTTTAAATTTGAAACCAGTAGCTTTTGCATTTATTTAAAATGCTTAAAGTGTCAAGGAAATAGTTTTCTCCAATGCTCATTTACTTTCATGATTTCTCAGAAAGTTTGAACATTTCTTGAGGCCATTTTGGGTTCATTGATTTTGAACTAGTTGAAATTTCCTTTAATTGAAATGGTGGCTAGGGTTTTGAGTTTTTCCTTTGCCACTTTGTTGTTTTTGTTGAAACTTCTTAGATGCAAATGCAAAGAAGACATGAGCACAATGCTATCTTGCTTAAGGGTTAGGGATGTGACAACTCACCCCCACTCAAAAGAATCTCGTCCCGAGATTTAGAAGTCGTCGGGAATAACGCAGGATACTCAAGTCGGAGACGATCCTCTCTTTCCCAAGTTGCCTCCTTTTCAGAATGATTTGACCATTGAACTTTAAGAAACTTGAGGTTTCGACGTCGAGTGGTACGCTCAGCTTGATCAAGAATACGCACGAGGTATTCTCGGTAAGAAAGGTTATCTTGTAGATCAAGCGTTTCGTGGTCCACTTCACGGATAGGATCCGAAAAGCAACGCCTGAGTTGCGGGACGTGGAAAACATCATGAACCTTGAAAGATGCGGAGGAAGTTCCAACTGGTAGGCAACTTCTCCTCGTTTGGCAAGAATGCGAAAAGGTCCAATGTAACGAGGAGCCAACTTGCCCTTGATACCGAAACGATGGGTACCCTTCAAAGGTGTAACCCGAAGGTAAGCCTTCTCGTCAACTTCAAAGGTCACAGCCTTATGATGACGATCATATTGGCTCTTTTGACGAGACTGGGCTGTTTTCAACTTTTCATGAATAATGCGAACCTGCTCTTCTGCATCCTGGATCATGTCCGGGCCAAAGAGTTGCCTCTCTCCGGTTTCTGACCAATTAAGAGGGGTTCGACATCTTCGTCCATAGAGAACTTCAAAAGGGGCTTTGCCCAAGCTTGATTGATAACTATTGTTATAAGCGAATTCGGCGAATGGAAGGCACTTCTCCCAATTCATACCGAACGAAATAACACAAGCTCGGGGCATATCTTCTAGGATTTGATTCACTCTTTCTACTTGACCACTTGATTGAGGATGGAAAGGAGTGCTAAAAGATAGGTGAGTCCCCATGGCATTCTTAAAACTTTCCCAGAAGCGAGAAGTAAAGATACTCCCACGGTCCGAGTTAATTTCCAGGGGAACACCATGAAGAGACACTATTCGAGAGATATATAACTCTGCTAGCTGGCTAGCTGTTATACTCTCACGAACAGGAAGAAAATGAGCCACTTTGGAAAGACGGTCAATGACCACAAAGATAGCATTATTTCCTTTCTTGGTCTTGGGAAATCTGGTAATGAAATCCATGCTAACTTTATCCCATTTCCATTCAGGAATAGCTATAGGTTGAAGGGTGCCAGCAGGCCTTTGATGTTCTGCCTTAACTCGGCGACAAACGTCGCAGTTAGCAACGAACTCAGCAATTTCTCTCTTCATCCTAGTCCACCAGAACCTCTGGCATAGGTCCTGATACATCTTAGTACTACCGGGATGAATGGTGAGAGGGGAATCATGAGCCTCCTTAAGGATTAACTGACTTAGATGTGGGTTCTTAGGAACCACTAAACGATTCTGGAAGAACACCACACCTTGATCATTCATGGAAAATTCTTTAGGGTTTCCGCTAAAAATATTCTCCTTGATCCGTGATATACCCTTGTCACGCTTTTGGCCAGTTATAATTTGATCCTTAAGAGTAGGCTTCGCCACCAGGGTAGAAAGGAATCCTTGAGGAACAATATGAAGATTCAACTTCTGAAAGTCCTCATGGAGATGTGGTTGACCTTGTTGTAGCATCAAATTGTTACAATAAGATTTACGACTTAGTGCATCGGCCATAACATTGGCCTTCCCCGGGGTGTAAGTTATCCCTAAGTCGTAATCCGAGATCAACTCAACCCACCGTCTTTGCCTGAGATTCAAATCCGGCTGGGTGAAGATATATTTCAGACTTTGGTGATCAGTGAATATTTCGCAGCGATTACCCAAAAGGTAATGTCGCCAGGTTTTTAGTGCATGAACCACAGCTGCAAGCTCAAGGTCATGTGTGGGATAATTATCCTCATGTGGACGCAACTGTCGAGATGCGTATGCGATCACATGACGATCTTGCATGAGAATGCAACCTAATCCTTGTCGCGAGGCGTCGCAATAGATAACAAAGTCCTTAGAAAAATCTGGTGGTAGCAACACAGGTGCGGAAGTCAGGCGTCTTTTCAGTTCCTAAAAACTATGCTCACACTGTGGTGTCCACTCGAACTTTTTATCCTTCTTGAGGAGTTCAGTCAGAGGCTTTGCAACCTTGGAGAAATTCTCGACGAAGTGGCGACAATTGCTCGCTAGACCAAGAAAACTCCTAATTTGCTTAACCGATTCAGGTTGAGTCCAATCAAGGACAGCTTGAACTCTCTCGGGATTGACAGCAATACCCTTACCAGAGATTACGTGGCCTAGATAGGTCACTTCTGGTAACCAGATTTCACATTTTGAAAATTTGGCATAAAGGCGATGCTCTCGAAGTGTCATCAATACCAGCCTTAGATGCTCGGCATGTTCTTGTTCATTCTTTGAGTAGATGAGAATATCATCGAGGTATACTACGACGAATTTATCCAAATACTCCATAAAGATTGAGTTCATCAGCCGAGAGAAGGTGGCTGGGGCATTGGTTAAACCGAAGGACATAACGGTGTACTCATATTGGCCATAACGAGTAACAAAAGCCGTTTTTGGAATGTCCCCGTTCTTAATCTTGATTTGATGGTATACCAACCTCAAATCCATTTTGGAGAAGACTGAGGATCCAGCGAGCTGATCATACAGATCGTTGATCCTGGGAAGCGGATACTTGTTCTTTATGGTGACCAGGTTAACTGGTCGGTAATCTACAACCATCCGATCTGTTTCGTCTTTCTTCTTGACGAAGAGGACGGGACAAGCCCAAGGAGAAGAGCTAGGACGAATGAAACCTTTGTTCAAGGCCTCATCTAATTGCTTCTTAAGTTCGGCTAGCTCTAGGGGTGCCATCTTATAAGGTCTTCTGGCTATTGGAACAGTTCCCGGAACAAGATCTATCACAAACTCTACATCTCTGTCAGGTGGAATTCCTGGCAGTTCCTCTGGAAAAACATCCGGGAAGTCACGGACTACCGGAATGTCTTCAAGTTCCGGAAGAGGGTTGGCATTTAGGGAATAGAGTTGGCATTTGGCAACTCGAGTAGAGACATTTACTATCTCACCCGAGGGATGGGTAAGTTGGACATTTATAGATTGAGTATCAATCTTGGCATAGTGAGCTGACATCCAGTCCATGCCCAAGATGATATTAATATCCGAAGATTTCAATGCTATCAATGTGGCTAGAAAAACTAGCCTGTCTACTAGAATTTCATTATCATAGGTTATCCTAGAGGTTTGCCATTTACTACCAGGGGTTTGGACAACCAATGGGGTTGGCATATCACAAAATGACATGTTATGCAACTGTGCATAACTTTCTGAAATGAAGGAATGAGAAGACCCAGTGTCAAAGAGAACGGACGCTGGGTGATGATTAACAAGAAGCGTACCCAGCATGACGTCGGGATCCTCTGCAGCTTCTTCTGCTGACACATAGTTCACACGGCCACGTGCAAGAGTTCGCTTCACATAAAAAGCTTTGCCCGACTTGGCCTGCCCGACGGACTTTCCGGGTTGCTTGGCACCCACATTCTGAGGACACTCACGGGAATAATGCCCTGGTTCTCCACACTTGTAGCATATCACCTGGTTGGCACGTGGTGCAGCATTGCTAGCTGGACCACCATAAGCTTTTGCTGGAGGGTTGGCCTGATTCGTCTGAGGCGCCACGTAGGATGGCCTCGGAGTGTATCTTGGCGGCAGAGAACTGTTTGGAACCCACAGCTTGCGTTTTGGAAACGCGGAACCAGAAGACGAGTCGAAGTCACGGGAGTGCTTCCTTGTGGCTTCAAAGTCAGAATGACCAGTCTCCGCACTGATCGCTTTGTTGACTAGGGCTTGAAAACTTGCACACTCATGGAGGCGTAGATCACGACGGCGCTCAGGGCTCAGACCCTTACGGAATCTTGCTTGCTTCTTGGCGTCAGTAGACACCTCCTCTGTTGCATAGCGGGCGAGGTTACCGAACTCGCGGCTATAGGCATCCACAGACAACTTGCCCTGAGTGAAGGCACATAACTCCTCTCTCTTTCTGTCCATCAGGCCCTCTGGAATATGGTGCAGACGAAAAGCTGCACTGAAGTCTGCCCATGTGGCCTCTGGTTCAGCGGGACGCATAGCTTCAAAATTCTCCCACCACAGATTGGCGGGTCCCTCCAGGAAATACGCCGCAAAGGTCACCTTGTCGGCCTCAGACACATTTGCAGAGCGAATCTTGCGTGAGATGCTGCACAACCAGTCATCAGCGTCGAGGGGATCGACGGAATGATGAAACTTTGGAGGATTCAGCTTCACAAAGTCATTGAGGGACACTGCAGCATTCCTAGGCTGTCGAGCCGTATTCTGCTCAATACGCTCTAGCAGTCGGTTGGTCTCCCTTTTGTTTCTTTCTGCCTCAAGCATCACTTCTACCAGAGAAGGTGGGTGAGGCAGGTCTTCCTGCGACGCTTGACTACCCTCACCTTGCTCATGAGTAGGGGCACGGTTCAACCTGGTGAACACCATCCTGACAAACAAACTCATAGCTTAGACCAATATCATATCAATACTAGCTATGGATTAAGAATGTACTGAACACACGGAATGCGGAAATGAATATACGAACAACATGGTAACAAGCAACTGCTATATATACACCATGGTTCATACACAACCTTACATAGCTCAGTACAACCTTAACCGTAGAGCAACTGCTGAAATTGTGAAACTACTCATCAGAGGCGTACAAGCTTCCTATACATTATTTATCTAGGCCTCCGGAATTCGTTTCACATTACTACCATACTTCACAAGTCACGTAGGACTGTGAACGTACGGCTACTACCATAATATCCTTCCGCTCACAGCTCAGGCATCCGCATAGAACATCTCATAGAGATTACCTCCATGACCTGGAAGTTCAACCTGCGGATCAGGAAACACTCTAGCCTGAGATCCCTGGGATCCATAAGGACACGGATGTGGCCTTGGTCCCCTGACTGGTGGTAAGAGGGTTCCCCGAAGAGGTGTGACTTCTCCTATAGCTGGCCAGTCAACGTGGGCTGGAAGATGGTTCCTAACAGGGTTCAGCATCTCCATCTCTCCATACCCTGTCTGGACTACCGGTGCCAGCTGCGTCAAAGTTGTGCACAGACGGGCACGGGCAGCATAAAGCTCCATGCGGAGAGCACGAGCATCCTTGTCTCTGTTCTCTAGCATCTCAACAGTGGACTGCAGAAATGGATCCTCCATAGAAGAATCAAAATAGACTCCACTGAGGTATCCCTCTTCACCAGACTGAGAGGCCGGAACATAGCAGAACTCTGAATTCTGCAGCAGTGCATGTCTCGCTCTCATAATAGTCAGCATTGAATAGGCAGCATCTTGTACTGCCATGTCAACTGTGACTCCCAACCCATAGGACCAATGGATTGGCTTCTCCGCTCCAGGGTAGTCTGGAAATACCCTAACAGTGCAGATGTACTGGCTCTGGTTGAAGTCTCGGTACTGCTCCTCTACCGTGTACTCGGGGTACCAGCGGTAACCGCACACCGACATCACCCTGACCAGCATGGCCGTATGACCCGGTACATCAATGCACCTGGTCAAACGTACCACCTGACGAGAAGGACGACCAGGCATCTGTAAATAGAGAGTAATGCAAAAGCATTAGAGCTCTGAATGCAAAAATTGGGCAGCATAACGGCTATAAATGCTCAAAAACAAATTTTGAGACAACCCAAAATAGAATAGCGTAACCACTCAACTATCAAGTTCAACTCTCTGATCATCAAACTTACTTCCTGCTTCCTAGGAATAAAAGAAACCCAATATCTCTCGACCCGTAATCCTATAAGCTACCGATCGGAAACACGAGCCTAGGAGAAGATGAGAAATCTAGTCCTTAATTCCCGCGGAAAAGACGAGGATGACCAGGATAGAATATCTTGAGAAGAGAACAAGAGTGTTACGTTCCCTTCCACAAACAATTCCCCTATATATAACTAAGAAATTCTAGACTCAACTTCGACCAGTTTGGCTTAGTAATCCTACAGTCAGTCAGGCTCTGATACCAACGCTGTCGGGACCCCGATCCTAAGCCATAGGAATCTAGCCTGTAACCCATCGCATCCCTTTGTGGTCTCACGCACCGTTAACTCCACGGCTGCAGCCTTACCTTAGCCGGGACCGTTTGCGTCTTTTGACTCACGTATGCGATAGTATCGCTAGCAATCCAATGTCAAAGAACCCGGATCGACATGTCTAGTCATAAACCAAAGTGGCAGTACCGCACAAGGACAGGCATACATGACCCAACAAAGCAGGTGTCGGTCACCGGCGAATGTAGACGAGTCGTAGCAAGCTACAAGGACTCCATTACATCGCATGACATTTCCCCAAAGGGGACAGACACAACAGCTAAGAAGAACACATGCCGGTCAACCAATGTGTCCGGAGCAGTAGCGAACTACCAAGGCTCGTTGGACCACAAAGGGGCATTTCCTTGTAAGGAGTGCTACTAAAGTTCACGACTAGGTAATCGAACCCCATACATATCAAGTACGACACACGTACGCATGGCATACCGATATGTATAGATACATCGATGGCATCACAACATAACCATAAACATACAAGCTTTATTTAAGAGGCTCGGAAGAGCCACACACATAATATTACACATTAAGGGTCTCACGACCCATAATAGCAGTCATACAATACAAGCCAACGGAAGAGTTATAAACTGTCTGAGTACAGACAGGGCAACTAGTAGGCACGTGGCCTGACTATACTACAGAGCCGACGTAGGGCCAGATCGTAGCTGGGACACTAGCTACTCGTCGTCGTCGATGTCTACGAAGAACCCTCCATTAGGGTCATTAGCAACCTCTGCAACATTTATTAAGCAAACATGAGTACGAAGGTACTCAGCAAGACTTTAGGAGAACTAACTACTCACGCAAGGTATCAAAAGGTATTGTGGGGTTTCATGCGGGAAACCAGCATTTCACTCGTGGCTAGACAACTTGCTTTTTGAAATTAGTTTTGACAACTTGATTTCTCGCACACGAGTCCGCTAACACCACAACAATACACCATCGTGGAATCATTTCGTCTCTATACGGAAATGCCGTCCACGACACTCACGCTTATCTTGACAATTTTATGAGTAGCCATTGAAGTTATCTATGAACAACATATGTCTCCAAGTAGTCCATATCCGCGGACGCGGCTATTCGAATAGATCATAACCCTGCAGGGGTGTACCTCGTCACACACGCTCTCGCCACTTATCGCCATGTGCACGTCATGCACCTCGGCAACCTTCAAGCGGAAGCCCAGCGAGGGAGTCGGCCACGACCGTTAACCACACTAGTACCTAGTCCAGGTTTATCGCCTATCTGAGAGTAACCCGTACGGAAGTCCGGTCGAGGTTTCCGCCACGGCCTCAAACGATGTGCGCAGGGTTCCCAAGCCCACCATCCGGGTGCCACTTGGGACACCGTGCCACTGCCTACCGCATCACGGTCCACCTCTCAGGTCAGCACCATGCACGGCCTCCAGCATTACTATAAACACCAGAAACTACTTGCAACTCCGGGACCGAGTACTACGCGATTAATAGGCCGAGCGGGGTCATATTTCAGGGCCCAACATGTGGTAGTATCTAGTCTTGGATTACATACACGGAACTCAGTTCCTAAGGACGGTTCCAATGAAACAACCCGCCATGTACTCCTACACAGCCTTTCACCGGTACCTTTACCAAATCAAGTTCAACACACGACCTTTGCTCACCGAACACATTCCACATTTCTGTTCATCTCCCAGATGACAGACCATACACAACTCTAAGCATAGCATGCATAGCAGGATAAGACACATCATAGCTCAAGCAACTACCAGGTATGCTAGGTTGCAAGGTTCGGCTATTTACTGTGACAAGGTTAAGTATTGCAAAGGAAGTGGGTTCAACTATCGTGGCAAAAGCAGTTGAAGCATTTGATCTTAAATGCAATAAATAGGTGGAGGAGCAAGAACATAGGAGTTATCGGGATGATGAAAAGCGTTGCTTGCCTTGTTGCTCAGAGGAGGAATGATATCCGTCAGACGGATATTCGGTGGAATCGGGGGGTGCGGAGCCTACCGAAATGAATGGCAACATTCAATAACAATCATATGCAATCAAAATGATGCATGAGCATGGCATGAGAATGCAAAGTGATAAGTTATTATAATCAAGATGTTTGAGGTTTAGAGTTGATTTGAATCACATTCGAATAGCAATTCAAACGGTATTCTCGGATACCGGTTTAATTGATTCAACCTGATGCTCAGATCAACCTAATGTTAACATGCATGGAATGTCATGTTATGGTACTGATTTATATCTAGGGCAGTGTGTGATCATTGCATTTATAATTTAATTTGGATATTTTTGCAAATTGCATTTATAAAGTGATTAAAGAATTGAATTATTCCTTATTTCACAATTTAGGGTCCTGTAACTTTTTCAAACATAGTTGGAAATAGCATAATCAGAATCCTTGAATTTTTCTGATACTTTTTCATATATAATTTATTTTCATTGGAGTTACAGATTAATTTCTATGATTTTTGCAATTTTTAGCAATTTCCTGAATTAGTTTTAAACTGGAAATTCCATTTATTGCATCAGGCTGACGTCAGCAGGTCAGCCGACCTGTTCAGGTCAAACCTGACAGGGGGGCCCCACTGGTCAGCCTCTCTGGGACTAATCCCGCGCTGACCAGCCCTAACTAAGGTTTGACTTGGCCTTGGGCCCACTTGTCAGCGAGTGATTAAGTCACTAATCGGCTGGGTTAGCTTGCCACATCGACCTCCACCGGCGGCGAGGTCGTCCTCGCCGGCGGGGAGCCTCCGGCGACCACCAGCACGGCGGAGGGGCTCGGAAACGGCGCACAGGGGGCCAAATGCTGCGCGGAGAGCACCAGAGGAACGACACGTCTCCCGCAGCTTCATTTCTGCGCCTAGCCGGGGCTGATCTGGCCGGAGATGACGCCGGCGACGAGCTTGGCGGCGGCCAAGGCTCGGGCGTCATCGGGGTCTTTGAATCAGAGGGATCTATGCTCGGTTCTTAGCTGCTACGGCATCTACGCGTCGTCCTGGAGCTGTTGGTGCCCTCGGAAGGACGAGCTGCACATCGGAGGGCTACCGGCGACGAGCGGCAGCGGCGGTCCTTGTCGGGCTCCGGTGAAACTAGGGCTAGAGGAGGGGATCGATGGGGAAAACTTAGGGGAAACGACCGCATGCTCACAGGGAGTGCAGAGCAGAGCGTAGACGTCTCGGGGAAGGCCTGGGGCGACGAATCGACGGGAGAGGTCTGGCGGCCGGAGGAGGAAGACGACGGCGTTACGGGCATTGCAGGGCTCGAGGAGGCTTCGGCTTCTGAAGAGACGACCAGGGCGACGAGGCGGAGCTAATGGCGTGTTCTGGGAGGGGATCCTATGGCCAGGGGCACGGGCAGCTCGAGCTCGAGCTCGGCTCTAATGGCGGCAGCAGGGAGAAGGAGGGGATCCGGGAGGAGGGGAAGAACCGAGGTGGGGAATGGATAGGGGAAGCTCTGGGGAGCTTATCCCCGTCGTCGCCAGCGCGAACCGGCGGCCAGGCGGGCACGCAGGTGCGTGTCCGCGTCGGAGGAGGCGGCGGCCACCTCCTGCTGCCTACTAGCGCGAGGGAGGGGACGAGCGGGGAGATGGTCCGGGCCAGGCTTGGGCGACAGGTAAGTCTTTTTCCATTTCCTCTGTTTTTGTTTTGCTGTTTTGCTAATTATTGTATTTCTAATTAATTCAGCTCCAAAACAAAAAGTAAAAACTATTTTAGACCTCCTGAAATATTTGTTATAATATCCCCACTCATTTCCAAGGTTTTCAACATTTTTGGAAAATTATAGTTTCTGATTTCAGTTTTTTTAAATTTGAAACCAGTAGCTTTTGCATTTATTTAAAATGCTTAAAGTGTCAAGAAAATAGTTTTCTCCAATGCTCATTTACTTTCATGATTTATCAGAAAGTTTGAACATTTCTTGAGGCCATTTTGGGTTCATTGATTTTGAACTAGTTGAAATTTCCTTTAATTGAAATGGTGGCTAGGGTTTTGAGTTTTTCCTTTGCCACTTTGTTGTTTTTGTTGAAACTTCTTAGATGCAAATGCAAAGAAGACATGAGCACAATGCTATCTTGCTTAAGGGTTAGGGATGTGACAGTAGTTCTCTCCTTTTGTTGTTCCATGACTGCCCGCCACAGCGGCATCGTGGCAGTTCTCTACCTTACCATCTCTTTCGAGAATAGCGACGTCGGCCACCCTCTCAATGTAAACTAGTTGCCCGTCCCTTATGTCCTTAGGATGATCATGACGCATGATCTGAATCACAGCATCAACCAACTAAAACAAAATTCAAGTTAAGTGTACTGTGCAAAAGAAAATTGATAAACTAATTTGGCAAATATCTTACTTCGTCACCCAACCATTTGTCATCTTCACCTCCAACTGTCATGGTGAGGCATTGCAAATGCTTCTGTAGCAGAACAATGTCATCAATTACCACCAATTGTTTATCAAGATCTAAGGTGTTGACAATTTCAGCCACGTAAATCTGTCGAAACTTCTCAAGGTCGGTCTCCAGCCTCGAAGCACCTGTGTGTGTATCTTTTAAATTGCTTGCACGGTTTTTCCTCTTTCTATTCTTTGTGTCCTCGCAATCGTCGGTAGACTCCGATGGAGTCCTGTTTTTCTTTCTCTTCTTATCACTATCGTACAGAACATATTCTTCATTGCTCAATAATGAAGATACCACTCTTTCCGGCTGCTCGCACAACTTTGTAGCATGGAATCAACCACACTATCTTGTCGCTGCTTTGCTAAAGAATCATCATAGTTGTTCTCATCAATTAGGAAGACATGGGGCTCTTCCGGCTCCCTTATTCCCTTAGCCTTTGTAGACCGGTGGTTGCTTTTGGTACCTGATGGGGTTATAACCCTAGGGTAGGGTCATAGGCCTGACCTATAAGTCCTACCCAAGGGCACCTCATTATTAGCTTAAAGGTCATAAGATACCTACCGGCTGGATTAAGATATCCTCTTGTCCACTCGGTAGAAAAGCACTCGAAGATCATCTTATGCTCGACGACTGGATTCCAATCGGTGAAGACCAGAAGCCAGTCGACATAAAAGGCCATAAGCCACTTCAACGATGCTAACGGTCAAACGTTAGACTACTGTCGTTAATGTCATTTATGGCATACATTACCTGTAACATATGCATTCAATATCACTTATTGCACCCTTGAAGGTTGGACACTTATGAGGGGCAACACACTCTATATAAGCCACCCTCTGGCACAAGGGTTCGCATTCTGTAACACCTGTATTCCACTCGACACAAAAGCTCCAGAGCACTGAGACGTAGGGTTGTTACCTCCACCATAGAGGGGCCTGAACTCATACAACCTTGTTGTAGCTAGGACTGTGCCCTCTACTTTCGTACCCTACTCATCTACTGTCAGGCTTATACCCACGACACTTGGCGCCTACCATGGGGCAGGCGTCTAGGCGGCTTCCGGAAAGTCTGCATTTTTTCTCCTTCAGCATGTCTTCCGGTGGCGATTTGTGCTTGTGTCACGAGATCGTTTTTGGTACACTCATCTTCGTTGCCAAAATTCGGCATTGCTTTGGGAGGCGCCTATCGACGTCGATGCGCTTCCAGTTCGTGGAGCAACGTTCTTCCGCGCTAGTTCTTGCGGAGTTCTTCTTCGCCAACTGTTGACTCCGCCATCGACTGTGCTCCCCATCGCGCGTCGCAACAGGTGATCCGGTCGCTCGCGGCTCCAGCGCTGGGTGTGTCATGCACTCGCGCGTCAGGCATCTTTGCCGCAGGTGGCAGCCATCGAACCTGCTACACCTTCGTGTGGTGCCTCTCACTCGGTGTCAGATCCGTCTGGCTCTTCTTCCGACTGTTAGAGCTGCAGCCCTGTGGCGGAGATCTTCATGGCCGGCTAACACGAGAGCCCGCCAAGGACCAACCGGGACAAGCGGGAAACCGGAGAGACTTCGGGTGCCCGTCATCATCCTCGCCCTCCAGCGTCCGGTCGGCGTTCTCATCATGACAACATCGACGTATTCCGCACGCCCGTCCTCAACTTGGCTGCGGCCGCCAAGATTTTAGAATCCATAAAGCCATCAAATTCGGACGTGGGTAGAGGTGTGCAGCAGATCCGTGCCCTGTTACAGGCGGCGCGGCAGTAGAAATCCGCTATTTCCAAGTCTTACAACAGACTACACAACCATCCCATCCGAGCAGACACAGTTTGGTCGGTTTACAGCCCAGGTTCTCCCCAGCAACGTAGAGGAGGAGATATCCGAGAAGATCGACACAGAGACCAAGGGCGGAATCCGCTTCCCCCGGTTCAATCGCGAGGATCGGCATTACTCACGCTCTCCTCCATGGAGTGGCTCGTACGCACCCCGACGCAATGACGAAAGGCGATCGGTGGGCGATGACCGCGACCAAAGGCGTGATGTAAGGGACTATCTCACACATAAGAGAGTTGATAGAGGCTGAGCCCATCTTGATGGATACGACGGTGAAATTCTGATTGGAAGTGGCTATGTCATCTCCGGTCCCGAGTGTTTCAGCCGAGCAATCCGCTCCGCTAATATTCCCCTCAACTTCAGGTTGGCGGCTGGAATAAGCAAGTTCACCGGAGAATACAAGCCAGAAACATGGCTAGATGATTACTGAGTGGCAGTTCAGATGGCCAACGACAACGTCGCAATGACGCACTTGCCCCTGATGCTGGATGGTTCGGCCCGTGCTTGGCTGAATCAACTAGCTCCATCAAGCATATACTACTGAGCAGACTTGGCTCGAGTGTTCATCAAGACCTTCGAGGGCACCTGCAAGCGGCCTGCTGGTTTCTCCGAGCTACAACATTGTATCCAGAAGCTGAGTGAGTCTTTGTGTGATTTAATCCAGCGCTGGACCACTCTCCACCACACGGTGGAGAACGTCACTGAGCATCAGGCAGTCCGCGCTTTCAAAGCAGGCGTCAGGTACCGAGAGTTGTACTTGAAGTTCGGTCGGACAGGAGATATGTCTATGATCAAGATGATGGAGATAGCTACCCTCTATGCCAATGGAGAAGAAGAAGACCGCCTCAGCAGCAGCAAAGGAAAAGCAGTCAACGGAGATACCAATTCCAACCGAAAGCAGAAACAGAAGGTGGAGCGCACATCGCTGGCAGAAGCAGCCGCTCTGGGAGCGGGATAGCTCAAGGGAAAGGCCAAGAGCCAGTCCCCCCCAAGAAATTTAAGAAGCAGCCGGGACCATATATCCTTGATCAGCCGTGTGCAATCCACACGAAAATAGATGAAGAAGGCAACACCATAGTGCCAAAGCATACCACTCGACAGTGCAGGCTGTTGATCCATAAATTCGGAGAGGATCAATCGAGTGAGAACGACCAAGAGAAGGAGGAAGAAGAACAAGAAGACCCCTTTCCAAAGGTCGATGCCACTCTGATGATCTTTGCTGATGTCAAAAGCAAGAGTCGACTGAAACTGGTGAACCGAGAGGTCAACATGGCTGCTCCTTCCGCCCCAGAGTATCTCAAGTGGTCACAGACTGCATCATCTTCGACCAGTCAGATCACCCGACCTCAGACCACCCGACCCATGTCCCCAGTCCGGGACGTCATGCTCTTGTTGTCGACCCGGTGGTAGAAGAAGTTCGACTCCGCAAGGTGTTGATGGACGGAGGGAGTGTTTTGAACATCATGTATGCCGACACTCTCAAGGGAATGGGCATTCCGATGTCCAAACTCAGCGAGAGCAATATGCAGTTTCACGGAGTGATCCCAGGGAAGAAGGCCAAGTTAATTGTATTGTACAAAAATGAAACTTCATAAACTAATTTGTGAAATATGTTACTTCGTCACCCAACCATACGCGATCTTCAAATTCATCTTTTTGGGTGAGGCATTGCAAATGCTTCGATAGCACGACACTGTCATCAACTAAGACCATTTGTTTTTCACGATTTGTAGTGTTGATCACCGACGCCACGAAATCCTGTCGAACCACGTCTAGCTGGTCCCTCTGGGTTTGAGGAATTTCAGACCTCCTTTTCAAGTTGCTAGAGCCGATTTTCCTATTTTTATTGTTCGTGTCCTCGGAATCATTTGTAGACTTTGATGGAGTCTTGTTTTTCCTTTTTTTCCTTCTCAATATCGTATGAAACATACTCGTCATTTTTAAATAATTGCATTACCACCTTTTCTTTTCACCCCCATGATTTGGTGGCATCGATTCAACCACACTTACTCTAGCTGCTTTCGAAAAGATTCATCATCCAAACTAGGAGCACCATGGATATCATCCACCTCTTTAAAAAGCTTATGAACAGCACTGAGATCCTGTTTGATTTTTACAGCAGCTCTTCCAAATGCTTCATCCTGTATGTGGAAGATCACATGTTATTTCTAAAATGACAATGATTGTTTCATAATTAAGTTAACATGCGTACGTCAAAATCTTCATCAATGTTCTTGATGGGGGGCTCCATGTCATAATTTTTTATTCCGTGCTTACAATGGTGCTTAGCAGCGACCTCTGTGACATCTTTTTGTTTCCCCTGGTCAGAATCCCGCTCAGCATTCTCAAGAGAGGCCTTCATTGGGTGTGAAGGTGCCCCGAGGTCAGAAAGATGTATGTCCTCCACTGCTGGAAATATTACATCGCGTTTTTTCTTAAAAATACATGTTAGTCTGGGATGTTTTCATAGTAAACTAATTTAGAAAAAACCTTCTACACATGAATTTCCAATTATATCTACTAATCTCATAATTCTATGTTTACGTTCAATTCTTTGATGAGATCCTACGTGAGCTTGCCATTTGTAAGGGTACGCCTAAGGCACTCATCCATTTTCTTTTCAAGGGTGCACATCCTATCGACTTGTTCTGCATCGGCCTCCCGCACGAGGGAGGCAACTTCTTGCAAATATGTCAATATACATCCGACAAGTACCTTAATCTAAGAGTTGGAATGTTACAATATATATTCGTGCCAGCTGTAACTCATTTACCTGAGCGCTAGTCTTCGGTTTGGCCAGCGTACCATCTCGTGCTGGAATGAAAGGCGTCAACAGGTCCTCAACATACTGCATTTTAGTGATGTTATTATGATTTAGAAAATATATATGTTACATAATCCAGGCAATGTGCTGACATTTCACCTCTTCAACTCCTAGATAATTATTCTGGATTATATTGTTAACCTTTTTTGCCTTCTCCTCGCTCCAGTTCTGGATCAGTAGCCTTAACCTTAATTCATACGAGATGCTAGAGTCCAATTGCTGCACTCTGAACTTCTCGTAGTACCATGTCTGCATGACAACAAAATTAGTTCACGAACATTCTCATACATTATGTAATGTATGTCAAGTAACTGATAATTGTACTACCGCGAATTACCTGTAGCAGTGGTAGATTCCCCTCCAGAATTGCCTCACCATTTAAAAAATTCTTAACGCTATCCAGAAGAAAGTCAAGCGTTAGCTGTCCAACATTTGTGCCCTTTATCGTCTCAATGTTTATAACAATTCCAATATATTTGTTATCCACATACTCCTCTTTTGTTCGGCATACATATTTTCCTATGGTGTACAAGACAAATGGTGTGACAAAATTTGGTGTGTCGTCGCCTTTCATCTTGGCTAGCAATCCTTTGAAATTTATTTTGGTGTCATTACACTCTTTCTGTTACTTCGAGAACTCCATATTATCATCAAGATTTGAAGGGACGGGCTTCTCCCCATCGCAGGGGATGCCTGTTATATGCTCTACATCTTCTAGTGTGATCCTACATGGTCTCACATTGAAGATAAAAGCATCCTACTCTGCATCATATGAATTAGCGATGGTCAGGCACAGTAAACGTCTAATTTTGATGCTAGCTGTCTTGAGAAGTCCACCCAGTCGTATCAACTGGATGTACATCCTTTGCTGTATGTTTAATCCATTTATGAACTCCTCATATGGCGGCAAAGAAGCATCTTGGGTTCAATGGATGTGCAAGTTTGATTAGATTCAGCATGGTATACAATTTAAACACTCATACACACGACTAGATCTAATATATGCCAATATCAAAATTGTGATCTACAGTACTGCATGAAATCATAGAGCTTCTGGGCCATATAATAAACACGAGACATAGAAAAACAAGCTATCTCTGTCAGCAAATTGATTTTATGCTAAGTCCGTAAATTATGGGATTGCAAAAGGCAAGTGCGCCATAAATTTTTCTGAAAGATAATGGGTGTAACTAAACGAGATCAAAAGTCAAGTGCGCCGTAAATTATGGGATTGCAAAAGGCAAGTGCGCCGTAATTATTTCTGAAAGAGAACGACTGTAACTAAACGAGATCAAAAGGCAAGTGCGCCGTAAATTATGCTATTGCAAAAGGCAAGTGCGCCATAAAATTTTGTGAAAGAGAATGGTTGTAACTAAATGATATCAAAAGGCAAGTGCGCCGTAAATTAAGGGATTGCATGAAAAAAATTAGACGATCGTTACCGGAGGATTCTCTCGATGGCGACCAGCTCCATTGCCGTTCTCTTTCATCTTTTGCTTCGCCGGCTTCTCCAATGTGCCCTTCTCTTTCATCTCAGGATTCGCCGACGCAGGCTTCAAAGATGATGGCTCCATTGGCTTCTCGGACCTGGGAGCTACTTTGGGCAGCGTGGGGTGGTAATTCGGTGTAGTCATGGAAGGCTAGGTCTGGGAGGCGTGGGGTGGGAGGCGTGGGGTGGAAGTCTAGGTCTATGCCATGAAAAGCTTTGTATTTATATGCGTGGGGTGGGAGGCATGGGGTGGAAGGCTAGATCAGTAATCGCAACCGTGAAGCGTTTGGGCTTCTTGCGCTTTCTTATACATGCCTATTATAATGGGATGAGCCCATTTTAAATGAAAACATGAGAAAGGAAAGCGAGGAGTCCAACACGCGGGAGCACTCCAACACGTGGGACGAGTCCCGTCCCAATTATTTCGGACGGTCATGCGCGCGGGCGCTTCGTCCTCACTCCCACGACTCTCCAAAAACGGTTCGGACCATGCCGCTCTGGAAGTTCTGGCCCTCGTCACAGGGGGTGTCTACGCGAGCGTCTCAAGGGAGATCAAGGATACTTTAGATAGTTTTGAATCTTGCACCTTCATCTTCGAAGGTAGAACTACCAATATCGAGGCACATAGCCTTGCTAAGCATGCTTTTGGTTTGGACTTCGATGAAATAACTGAATTTCATTCATTTCAGCACTCACTACAATATTTGCCTTTCAGCCAAAATATTTCAGCCTCACTGAATTTCGGCCAAAATATTTCAGACTTATTGAATTTTGGCGAAAATATGTCAGCACTCGCTGAATTTTTTCTGAAACTTCTAACTAGCGATGGTTTTTTTTAAAACTTCTAACTTGCGATGTAATTGTTCTAAATCTTGTCCAAACTCCGACGAAACTTAAATATAAATTTAAGAATATAGTTAACCTTCCTAAGCTTCAAAAGTTCTGGTTGTAAAAAGCAAATATATGTTTCAGCGTCTCCCATGCAGACCAAATTTATTTCAAGAATAGTATTTGGAACTGTGAAGTATTACAACTCGATTAATCCGCATTATACTTCGAACATGGCTAGAAACCTTCTTCAGGACTAAAACCAAACCACACCCTACTCTACCGCTACATAACCAAGTGTACACTCCATATGTAAGAATCAACCACTGCTGGACTAACTGCTTGCATCTTCATGAACTTCAATCGCGGCTGCATTCGATAGGCTAAAATTGTACGTCTTCAACCTTTTCATGGATTTCAATTTGTTGTAGGGCGAATTAAGAAGGACAACAGGCAGCTCTCTTCTATAATTGTCCATGTATGCCTACATGGGAGGATATGTTAGTATCGTTCCATATGTTTACAAAATTGACAGAATTTTAGGTGTTACTCTACGTACTTGGTCATAATGCAGCGTAAGATCTTCTCCCATAAAAATTCGATGTTCTTCAGCATATAGAGTGCACAAGAAGAACTACAACAATTAATTCTGTTAGCAGCATTTCACGTATTAACAATGAAAAACATAATTAGAAGCTAATATTGTTGACTGACGTGTCATCTTGTCTCGGCACAAGAACATGCTTTACTATCCATTGGGTCACGTTAATATCTTGCCATGCATGGCTTGGTGATCCATTGATTCGCAGCGATGCTCTCAGATGTGTTTCCACCCCACGTATCTACCAAGTCCATGGGATGAGAAGTTGCTCACTGTTCATGGTTAGGCATGATGCTAAATCCTGTGTTATATTGAGAGACGTTTAAAATCTCACCACGTGAATCACTTGTGTGTGTACTATGTAGCTGAAAAGTGAATCAAGAATCTGAATCTCCCTCCTTCTGGGGTTTACGACCACAATGAACCAGGGGTGTTCGCCATGCTCATAGGTAGGAAAACCTGGACAGCAAAACTGATTACATCAACTTGCATAATAATTAGAAAAATAAATGTGTTTATGTCATGGTTAGATGGTATCATATCATGTCTGAGGTAGTTCTCTCCTTTTGTTGTTCCATGACTGCCCTCCACAGCGGCCTCGTGGTAGTTCTCTACCTTACCATCTCTTTCGAGCGTAGCGACGTCGGCCGCCCTCTCAATGTAAACCAGTAGCCCGTCCCTTATGTCCTTAGGACGATCGTGACGCACGATCTGAATCACAGCTTCAACCAACTAGAACAAAATTAAAGTTAATTGTATTGTGCAAAAGAAAATTGATAAACCAATTTGGCAAATATCTTACTTCGTCACCAAACAATTTGTCATATTCGCCTCCATCTGTCATGGTGAGGCATTGCAAATGCTTCTGTAGCAGAACAATGTCATCAATTACCACCAATTGTTTATCAAGATCTAAGGTGTTGACAATCTCGGCCACGTAAATTTGTCGAAACTTGTCAAGGTCGGTCTCCAGCCTCGAAGCACCTGTATGTGTATCTTTTAAACTGTTTGCACGGTTTTTCCTCTTTGTATTCTTTGTGTCCTTGGAATCATTGGTAGACTATGATGGAGTCCTGTTTTTCTTTCTCTTCTTATCACTATCGTACAGAACATAATCTTCATTGCTCAATAATGAAGATACCGCTCTTTTCCGCCTACTCGCACGAGTTTGTAGCATGGAATCAACCACACTATCATGTCGCTGCTTTGCTAAAGAATCATCATAGTTGTCCTCATCAATTAGGAAGACATGGGGCTCTTCCGGCTCCCTTATTCCCTTAGCCTTGGGAGACCGGTGGTTGCTTTTGGTACCTGATGGGGTTATAGCCCTAGGTTTGGGAAATATGCCTGACCTATAAGTCCTACCCAAGGGCACCTCATTATTAGCTTAAAGGTCACAAGATGACTACCGACTCGATTAAGACATCCTCTTGTCCACTCGGTAGAAAAGCACTCGGAGATCATCTTGTGCTCGACGACTAGATTCCACTTGGTGAAGACCAGAAGCCAGTCGACACAGAAGGCCAGAAGCCACTTCAGTGATGCTAACGGTCAGACGTTAGACTACTGTAGTTAATGTCATTTATGGCATACATTACGTGTAACGTATGCATTCAATCTCACTTATTGCACCCTTGAAGGCTAGACACTTATGAGGGGCAGCACACTCTATATAATCCACCCTCTATCACAAGGGTTCGCATTCTGTAACACCTATATTCCACTCGACAGAAAAGCTCCAGAGCACTGAGACGTAGGGCTATTACCTCCATCGTAGAGGGGCCTGAACTCATACAACCTTGTTGTAGCTAGGACTCTGCCTTCTACTTTCGTACCCTACTCATCTGCTGTCAGGCTTATACCCACGACAGTTGGCATCCACCGTGGGGCAGGCGTCTAGGCGGCTTTCGGCAAGTTTGCGTTTTTCTCCTTCACCATGTCTTTTTGTGGCGATTTGTGCTTGTCTCACGAGATCGTTTTTGGCACACTCGTCTTCGTTGCCGACGATTCGGCATGGCTTCTAGAGGCGCCTCTCGACGTAGAGGCGCTTCCAGTTCATGGAGCAACATTCTTCCGCGCTAGTTCTTGCGGAGTTATTCTTTGCCAACTGTCGACTCCACCGTCGACTGTGCTCCCCATTGCGCTTCGCAACAAGCGATCCGATCGCTCGCGGCTCCAGCGCTCAATGCGTCATGCACTCGCTCGGTGGCGGCCATCGAACCTGCTACACCTCTGTGTGCTGCCTCTCACTCGGTGTTAGATCCGTTTAGCTCTTCCTCCGAGTGCGAGAGCTGCAGCCCTATGGCGGAGATCTTCATGGCCGGCTTACACGAGAGCCCGCCAAGGACAACTCGGAACAAGCGAGAAACCGGAGAGACTTCGGGTGCGCGTCATCATCCGCACCCTCCAACATCCAGTCGGCGTTCTCATCATGACAACATCGACGTATTCCGCACGCCCGTCCTCGACTTGGCTGCGGCCGCAAGGATTGTTGAATCCATCCAGCCATCAAATTCGGACGCGGGCAGAGGTGTGTAGCAGATCCGTGCCCTGTTACAGGCGGCACAGTAGCAGAATTTCGTTGTTTCCTAGTCTTACAACACAGTGCACAACCATTCTATCCGAGCAGACACAGTTCGGTCGGTTTATAGCCCAGGTTCTCCCCAACATCGCAGAGGAGGAGATCGCCGAGAAGATCGACACAGAGACCAGGGGCGGAATCCGCTTCCCCCCCGGTTCAATCGCGAGGATCGACATCGCTCACGCTATCCTTCGTGGAGTGGCTCGTACGCGCCCCGACGCAACAACGAAAGGCGATCGATGGGCGATAACCGCGACCAAAGGCGAGATGTAAGGGACTATCTCACTTAGAATAGAGTTGATGGAGGCCGAGCCCATCGTGATGGATACAACGGTGATCGTCCGAGTGGAAGTGGCTATGTCATCTCCGGCCCCAAGTGTTTCAGCCGAGCAATCCGCTCCGCTGATATTCCCCCCAACTTCAGGTTGGCAGCCGGAATAAGCAAGTTCACTTGAGAATCCAAGCCAGAAACATGGCTAGATGAATACCGAGTGGCAGTTCGGATCGGCGGCGGCAACGACAATGTCGCAATGAAGCACTTGCCCCTGATGCTGGATGGTTCGGCCCGTACTTGGCTGAATCAACTAGCTCTACCAAGCATATACTGCTGGGTTAACTTGGCCCAAGTATTCATCAAGACCTTCGAGGGCACCTACAAGCGCCCTCCTGGTCTCTCCGACCTACAACATTGTATCCAGAAGCCAAGTGAGTCTTTGTGCAATTTCATCCATCGCTGGACCACTCTCCACCACATGGTGGAGAACGTCACCAAGCATCAGCAGTTTGTGCTTTCAAAGCAAGCGTCAGGTACCGAGAGATGTACTTGATGTTCGATCGGATAGGAGAAATGTCTATGACCAAGGTGATGGAGATAGCAACCCGCTATGCCAATGGAGAAGAACAAGACCGCCTCCGCAGCGGCAAAGGCAAAGCAGTCGACGGAGATACCAATGCCAACCGAAAGCAGAAGCAGAAGGTGGAGCGCACACCGCCGGCAGAAGCAGCCGCTCTGGGAGCGGGATAGCTAAAGGGAAAGGCCAAGGGCAAGTTCCCCCCAAGAAATTCAAGAAGCGGTCGGGACCAGATATCCTTGATCAGCCGTGTGCAGTCCACACGAAAATAGATGAACAAGGCAACACCATAGTGCCTAAGCATACTACTCGACAGTGCAGGCTGTTGATCCAGAAATTCGGAGAGGATCAGTCGAGTGAGAAAGAACAAGAGAAGGAGGAAGAAGAACAAGAAGACCGCTTTCCAAAGGCCCATGCCACTCTGATGATCTTTGCTGATGTTGAAAGCAAGAGTCGACTGAAAGTGGTCAACGGGGAGGTCAACATGGCAGTTCCTTCCGCCCTAGAGTATCTTAAGTGGTCACAGACTGCCATCACCATCGACCACTCAGATCACCCGGCCCATGTCCCACTCCGGGATGTCACGCTCTTGTTGTCGACCCGGTGATAGAAGGAGTCGACTCCGCAAGGTGTTGATGGACGAAGGGAGTGGTTTGAACATCATGTATGTCGACACTCTCAAGGGGATGGGCATTCCGATGTCCAAACTCAACGAGAGCAATATGCAGTTTCACGGAGTGATCCCAGGGAAGAAGGCCAAGTCACTCGGCCAGAACACTGTAGACGTCGTTTTCGGGTCTGACAAGAACTTCTGCAAGGAGAAACTCACGTTCGAGGTGGTTAACTTCCAGAGTGCCTACCACGCCATACTTGGTTGTCTAGCATATGTACGTTTCATGACCCGACCAAGTTACGTTTATCTAAAGATGAAGATGCCCGGGCCGAAGGGAGTCATCACCATCAACAGCAATCGGTAGAGGACAGAAGAATGTTTGCAGCAGGGCTATAGGATCGCCGACCAACAGATGGCAATGGCGAAGCTCGATGAGTACGGGCAGACAGCAGACCCCGCCGAACTGATGCGCTCGAAGAAGCCAACGTCCGAGTCTGCATTCCAGTCGGCAGGCGAAATCAAGAAAGTCAGCATTCACCGGATGGATCCCACCACTGCCCCAACCAACATCTCAACAAATCTTGACCCTAAATAGGAAGCCGAGCTCATCGAGTTCTTCGGTGAGAACTATGCTATCTTCGCATGGAAGCCTGCTGACATGCCTGGTGTGTCCAGGGAACTGGCTGGGCACCGACTGAGGGTCGACCACAAAGCTCGACCTGTCAAGGACCATCTGCGTTGGTCCGCCAAGCAAAAAAGGAAAGTAATCGGCGAGGAAGTGGCCAAGCTCCTAGAGGCCAAGTTCATTTGCGAGGTTTACTACTCCGAGTTGCTCGCGAATGTCTTCATGGTGCCTAAGAATGACAAGTCACTCCGAATGTGCATCGACTTCAAGAATATCAATCAGGTCTTCCCGAAAGGCCACTTCCCACTTCCCCGCATAGATGAGATTATCGACTCAACTGCGGGATGTGAGCTATTGTATTTTTTAGATGCTTACTCTAGGTACCACCAGATCCATCTGTATGGCCCAGATGAAATAAAAACATCCTTCATCACCCCGTTTACGTGCTTCTGCTACATCACTATGCCATTCGTTCTCAAAAATGTAGGAGCCACATTTATGCGCATGATTCAGAAATGCCTCCTTGATACATCTCCAACGAATCTATAACTTTTTATGGTTTCATGCTATTATCTTGCCAAACTTTGGATGTTTTGTATTCCTTTTATATCTTTTTTGGGACTAACTTATTAACTCAGTGCAAAGTGCCAGTTCCGTGTTTTTGAGCTTTTTCAGAGGAGTATTTTGAACGGAGTCCAAACGGAATGAAACTTCTGAAAAGATTTTTTTCGAAACAGAAGACGATCGGGAGACTTTAGAACCAAGGCAGAGGGTCACCAGGGACCCCACAAGCCCTCATGGCGCGACAAGGGGGGCCCACGCCTCTCAGGCTTGTGGACTCCCTGGTCCTCCTCTGCCCTAGGTCTTTCGCCTACATATTCCCTAAAATCCCAGAAAAAATCGAGAGATCCCCGAAAACACTTTTCCGCCACCGCAAGCTTCTGTCTCCGCAATATCCCATCTGGGGCACGTTCTGGTGCCCTGCCGGCGGGGAATTCAGATACGGAGGGCTTCTTCATCAACACCATGACCTCTCCGATGATGCGTGAGTAGTTCACCATAGACCTGCTACGGGTACATAGCTAGTAGCTAGATGGCTTCTTCTCTCTCTTGGATCTTCAATACAAAGTTCTCCATGATCTTCATGGAGGTCTCTATCAGATGTAATCTTCTTTTGCGGTGTGTTTGTCGAGATCCGCTGAATTGTGGATTTATGATCAGATTATCTATGAATCTTATTTGAGTTTCTTCTGATCTCTTGTATGCATGATTTCATATCCTTGTAATTCTCTTCGAGTTGTGGGTTTTGTTTGGCCAACCTGATCTATCATTCTTCCAATGGGAGAAGTGCTTGGTTTTGGGTTCATACCGTGCGGCGACCGCACCCAGTGACAGAAGGGGTAGCGAGGCACGCATCGTGTTGTTGCCATCAAGGGTAAAAAGATGGGGTTTTCATCATTTGTTTGAGTTTATCCCTCTACATCATGTCATCTTGCTTAAGGCGTTACTCTGTTTGTCATGAACTCAATACACTAGATGCATGCTGGATAGCGGTTGATGTGTGGAGTAATAGTAGTAGATGCAGAAAGTATCGGTCTACTTGTCTCGGACGTGATGCCTATATGTATGATCATTGCCTTAGATATCGTCATGACTTTGCGCGGTTCTATCAATTGCTCGACAGTAATTTGTTCACCCACCGTAATATTTTCTATTTTGAGAGAAGCCTCTAGTGAACACTATGGCCCCTGGGTCTACTTCACACCATATTTTCAGACTTACACTTTTACTTCATTGCACTTTCCGCCTTCAGATCTCACTTTGCAATCAATCTTGAAGGGATTGACAACCCCTTTATAGCGTTGGGGGAAAGCTCTTTTGTGTTTGTGCAGGTACTCTAGACTTGACGCGATTCTCCTACTGGATTGATACCTTGGTTCTCAAACTGAGGGAAATACTTAATGCTCCTCTGCTGCGCCACCCTTTCCTCTTCAAGGAATAAACCAACGCAAGCCCAGTCTCCGTCAACGTGCCAATCTCTGGCGTTGTTGTCTGTTTCCATAGCAGAAGGATTTCTGGCACCGTTGCCAGCGAGGATCAAGTCAAGAACTCATCCAAGTAAGTGTCGCAAACTCATCTCTTGCATTTACTTTTTTTCCTCTCGTTTTCCTCTCCCCCACTTCTGAAAAACAAAAATTTACAAAAATATTTGCCTTTTTTCGTTTGCCTTTTTCGTTCGCCCTTTCTTTCGCTTGCTTTCTGTTTGCTTGTGTTGCCATGTGCCTTCAATATGCTTGCATCTTCGCTTGCTAAAAATCTATTGATATGGATCCTCATCCACTTGCTAATCTCTTTAAGAGATCCAATTATGTTGATCCAATTGCTAGTGAGGTGAGTGCACTTGACTATCTTGATGGAGTTTTGCTTGAGATGTGTGAATCTAAAAATTGTGAGGAAGAAATTTATGAAGTGATTCATGAGGGCTCCTTGAATGAAAAGCATGAATGCAATGATTTCATTATAAATTCTATTAATGACAATCATGCAAAAAACATGCAAAACCCTAAGCTTGGGGATGCTAGTTTTGCTATGTCCACTACTTGTTGCAATAATCATGATTGGGGCGATGATTTTTCTTATGATCTTGAAAATTTGTTTAAGCCCCATGATGAATATGATATTTGCAATAATATTGAAAGTGGGTTTGGAGAAGTCATGACTTTAGTTGATGATAATCCCACGATTTTTGAAGAGCCTCAACTTTGCATGCATGTGGATCATGAAAATAATATCCTTTGTGATAGCTATATTGTTGAATTTGATTATGATCCCACATGTAATTGCTATTAGAGAGGAAAATATTGTGGTAGAAACTTTCATGTTACCAAATTACCTCTCGTTATGTTGAGATTGCTATTGTCTGTTTCTTCTTCCTTGCATTTGGTAACTATTTGTTGTCTTAACAATTTGTTTTCCTATAAAATTCCTATGCATAGGAAGTATGTTAGACTTAGATGTGATTTTCACATGCTTTATGACGCTCTCCTTGTGCTTCAATTCTTGTCTTTTGTGTGAGCATCATTGAATTATCAATGCCTAGCTAAGGGCGTTAAACAATAGCGCTTGTTGGGAGGCAACCCAATGAATTTATCTTATTCTTTCTGTTTTTTTGCGTCCACACCATCATAATTCTGTTATGATAGTGTCTTTTGTGTTTCTTTTTGTGTTTGAGCCAAGCAAAATCTTTATGACTAGTCTTGGTGATGGTTGTTTGATCCTGCTGGAAAAAGATAGAAACTTTTCGCTCACGAGATTATTTTTCATTTTTTATTCAGAAATAGCTTTTGAGTTGATTGTTTTTTCTGCTGGTTGATATGCCTTTTGCCCACACAGTCGTAATTGTTCAGAATTTTTTAGGTACCATAAGTATACGAAGTATACAGATTGCTACACACTGGTCTGTTTTTGACAAATTCTGTTTTTGTTGAGTTGGTTGCTTGTTTTGATCAAACTATGGATAGTATCGGGGGCTACTAGCCATGGAAAAGTGAGAATACAGTAATCTAACACCACTATAAATAAAAATCAAGATTGCTACAGTACCTAAAGAGGTGGTAGTTTGTTTTCTTGTGCTAATGATATCACGAGTTTCTGTTTAAGTTTTGTGTTGTGAAGTTTTCAAGTTTTGGGTGATGTTCTGATGGACAAAGAGATAAATAGTGGAAAGAGCTAAAGCTTGTGGATGCCCAAGGTATCCCAAGCCAAATTGAAGGACACCAAAAAGCCTAAGCTTGGGGATGCCCCGGGAAGGCATCCCCTCTTTCGTCTTCAATCCATAGGTAACATTACTTGGAGCTATATTTTTATTCACCACATGATATATGTTTTGCTTGGAGCGTCTTGTATCGTAGGAGTCTTTTATTTTTGTTCTGTCACAATCATCCTTGCTGCACACCTTTTTGAGAGAGACATGCACTCATCGTGAATTTGCTAGAATGCTCATCGTGGTTCACTTATATCTTTTGAGCTAGACAGTTTTGCTCTTTCTGCTTCACTTAGATCTTTTAGAGAACGGCGGTGCGTGACTTGGTAGTTGGCTTGTAATATGAAAGTATTCCCAAAGGTGATATGTACCCAAAGAGGATACAAAAACCTCCATCTTCATGTGCATTGAGTAGAAAGAGAAGTTTTGATTCCTCTCAATTAGTATTGAGACGTAGATTTGGTAATATTAAGAGTTATGTTAGTAGGGTGTTGTGAATCTAGAAATACTTGTGTTGAAGTTAGTGATTCCCGTAACATGCACGTATGGTGAACCGCTATGTTAGGAAGTCGGAGCATAATTCATATATTGATTGTCATCCTTTGTGTTGAGGTCGGGATCGCGCGATGGTTAACACCTACCAACCCTTCCCCTAGGAGTATGCGTTTAGCACTTTGTTTCGATTACTAATAAAAAGTTTCGCAAGAAGTATGTGAGTTCTTCATGACTAATGTGAGTCCATGCTTTATATGCACTTTCACCTTCCACCATTACTAGCCACTCTAGTACAGCGGAATTTTCGTCGGTGCAGAAACCCACCATATGCCTTCCTCAAAACAACCACCATACCTACCTACTATGGCATTTTCATAGCCATTCCGAGATATATTGCCATGCAACTCCCACCGTTCTGTCTCATGACTTGTGCCATCACTCTCATATTGCCATTGCATGATCGTAAGATAGCTAGCGAGATGTTTCAACATCATACGCCAAGCTAGATCGTTGCACATCCCGGTACACTGCCGGAGGCATTTCCTATAGAGTCATCATCGTTCTAAGCTTTGAGGTGTGAGTAAATAAAAGTGTGATGATCATCTTTATTAGAGCATTGTCCCATTTAGTAAAAAAAAGAGGCCAAAGTTGCCCACAAAAAAAAAGATATGGAAAGAGGCCAAAGATCCCAAATAAAAAAATAAAAAAAGAGAGAAAAAGAGAGAAGGGACAATGCTACTATCTTTTTCCACACTTGTGCTTCATAATAGCACGATGTTCTTCATGATTGAGATCCATATGCTAGTGGGAATCTTTATTATATAACTTGGCTTGTATATTCCAATGAAGGGCTCCCTCAAATTGCCCTAGGTCTTCGTGAGCAAGCAAGTTGGATGCACACCCACTAGTTCTCCTTTTGAGCTTTCACATACTTATAGCTCTAGTGCATCCTTTGTATGGCAATATCTACTCATTCACATTGATATCTATTAATGGGATCTCCATAGCCCTTTGATATGCCGAGTCAATGTGACCATCTCCTCCTTTTTGACTCACAACCACCACCACACTCTATTCCACCTATAGTGCTATATCCATGGCTCACGCTCACGTATTGCGTGATATTTCTACAAGGTTTGAGAAAGTAAGAGTGCAAAAACAATTACTTGGCCAATACCGGGGTTCTGCATGATTTAAATTAGTTGTGTGAGGATGATGGAGCATAGCCAGACTATATGATTTTGTTGGGATAACTTTCTTTGGCCTTGTTATTCCGAAAGTTCATCATTACCTTGCTAGTGTGCTTGAAGTATTATTGTTTTCATGTCAATAGAAAACTATTGTTTTGAATCTTACGGATCTGAACATTCGTGTCACATGAAAGAAGTTACAAAGGACAACTATGCTAGGCAGCATTCCACATCAAAAATTTAGTCTTTATCACTTCCCTACTCGAGGACGAGCAGGAGTTAAGCTTGGGGATGCTTGATACGTCTCCGACGTATCTATAATTTTTGATGGTTTAATGCTATTATCTTGTCCAACTTTGGATATTTTGTATGCCTTTTATATCTTTTTTGGGACTAACTTATTAACTCAGTGCCAAGTGCCAGTTCCTGTTTTTTTCGTGTTTTTGACCCTTTTCAGAGGAGGATTTTGAACGGAGTCCAAACGGAATAAAACTTCCGAAAATATTTTTTCCGAAACAGAAGACGATCAGGAGACTTGAGAACCAAGGCAGAGGGTCACCAGGGACCCCACAAGCCCTCATGGCACAGCAAGGGGGCCCGCACCTCCCAAGCTTGTGGGCTCCCTGGGCCTCCTCTGCCCTAGGTCTTTCGCCTATATATTACCTAAAATCCGAGAAAAAATCGAGAGATCCCCAAAAACACTTTTCCGCCGCCGCAAGCTTGTGTCTCCGCAAGATCCCATCTGGGACACGTTCTAGTGCCCTGCCGGAGGGGGATTCGGATACGGAGGGCTTCTTCATTAACACCATGACCTCTCCGATGATGCATGAGTAGTTCACCATGGACCTACGGGTACATAGCTAGTAGCTAGATGGCTTCTTCTCTCTCTTGGATCTTCAATACAAAGTTCTCCATGATCTTCATGGAGATCTATCCGATGTAATCTTCTTTTGCGGTGTGTTTGTCGAGATCCGATGAATTGTGGATTTATGATCATATTATGTATGAATCTTATTTGAGTTTCTTCTGATCTATTATATGCATGATTTCATATCCTTGTAATTCTCTTCGAGTTGTGGGTTTTGTTTGGACAACTTGATCTATGATTCTTCCAATGAGAGAAGTTCTTGGTTTTGGGTTCATACCGTGCGGTGACCTCACCCAGTGACAGAAGGGGTAGCGAGGCACGCATCATGTTGTTTCCATCAAGTGTAAAAAGATGGGGTTTTCATCATTGGTTTGAGTTTATCCCTCTACATCATGTCATCTTTCTTAAGGCGTTACTCTGTTCGTCATGAACTCAGTACACTAGATGCATGCTGGATAGCGGTCGATGTGTGGAGTAATAGTAGTAGATGCAGAAAGTGTCGGTCTACTTGTCTCGGACGTGATGCCTATATGTATGATCATTGCCTTAGATATCGTCATGACTTTGCGCGATTCTATCAATTGCTCGACAGTAATTTGTTCACCCACCGTAATATTTTCTATTTTGAGAGAAGCCTCTAGTGAACGCTATGCCCCTCGGGTCTACTTCACACCATATTTTCATCCTTAAACTTTTACTTCGTTGCACTTTCCGCCTTCAGATCTCACTTTGCAATCAATCTTGAAGGGATTGGCAACCCCTTTATAGCATTGGGTGCAAGCTCTTTTGTGTTTGTGTAGGTACTCTGGACTTGACGCGATTCTCCTACTGGATTAATACCTTGGTTCTCAAACTGAGGGAAATACTTACTGCTCCTGTGCTGCACCACCCTTTCCTCTTCAAGGAAAAACCAACGCAAGCCCAGTCTTCGTCAACGTGCCAATCTCAGGCGTTGTTGTCTGTTGCCGTAGCACTCCTTGACCAGATCAGTCGGAACGTGGAGGCATACATGGATGACATCGTAGTCAAGTCACGCAAAGGTTCCGACTTGCTGATTGACTTGGCTGAAACGTTCGCCAACCTTCGAAGGTACGAAATCAAGCTCAACCCAGCCAAGTGCACATTCGGAGTCCCAGCGACAAGTTACTCAGTTTTCTTGTTTCCGAACGAGGAATCAATGTTAACCCCGAAAAGATCGAGGCAATCATCCGAATGAAAATCCCTGTGCGAGTGCACGATGTCCAGAAGCTTACATGATGTTTGGCAGCATTAAGCAGATTCGTATCTTGACTCGGAGAGAAAGCCTTACCATTATACCGACTCATGAAGAAGTTAGATACCTTCGAGTGGACTCCCGAAGCAGAATATGCATTCGTCGAGTTAAAGACTCTCCTATCCACCCAGCCGGTTCTTGCTGCTTCGTACAACAAAGAGCCACTCCTCTTATACATCGCGGCTACAAATCAAGTTGTCAGCACAGTCCTGACAGTCGAGCAAGAGGAGGAAGGCTAGGCTTATAAGATTCAGCGCCCAGTGTATTATGTTTCTGAGGTATTGACTCCTTCCAAACAGAGATATCCCCACTATAAGAAGCTTCTCTATGGGATTTACATGACTGCAAAGAAGGTAGCTCATTATTTTCAATATCACTCGGTGTGTGTTGTCAGCGATGCCCCATTCTCAGAAATCCTTCACAATCGGGATGCATCGGGCCGAGTGGCGAAATGGGCAATGGAAGTATTATATTGTGATATAAAGTTTGAAGCCAAGAAAGCCATCAAATCTCAAGCTCTGGCGGATTTTATGGCTGAATGGGTGGAACAACAACAACCAACCCCTACCCACTTGGCACATTGGACTATGTTCTTTGACGGCTCAAAGATGCTGAGTGGCTCTGGTGCAGGCGTAGTTCTTATATCCCTGAAGGGTGACAAGGTCAGTTACGTATTGCAGATTCACTTTGATTCCTCTAACAATGAGGCATAGTATGAATCTCTCCTTTACGGGTTGCGTATGGCCATCTCACTCGGTGTCCGACGCTTGATGGTATATGGTGACTGGGATCTAGTGGTTAATCAAGTAATGAAAGAGTGGGATGTGAGAAACCCTGTCATGACTGGGTACTGCAACGCAGTAAGAAAGCTTGAGAAAAGGTTTGAAGGTTTGGAACTCCATCACGTTCCTCGATTGAAGAATCAAGCTGTTGATGAGTTGGCAAAAATCAGATCCACTCGGAAAATTGTGCCCACTGATGTTTGTTTGGAGCACACAGACGCCTCTCGTTCCAGGAAGATCCGTTTACTAAAGAACCCCCTCAGCCTACAAGTGCATCTCATCCGACTGAAGTTGAAATCCCATCAGTTATCGATCTGATCATGGAGATTCGAGTGGTCACGCCCGAGTGGAAAGTGTCGTATATTGCATATATCCTGAGGCAAGAACTACTCAAAGATGAAGACGAAGCTAGAAAGATTGTCCGCAGGTCAAAGGCCTTCACAGTCATGAGAGATCAGCTCTATAAGGAAAGTGTGACTGGCATAGCTCAGCGGTGCATTTCCCCTGAGGAAGGCCGACTGATTTTGGAGGAAATTCACTCGGGAACCTGTGGTCATAATGCGTCCTCCAGAGCCATCGTTGCCAAAGCGTTTCGAGCTGGATTCTTCTGGCCACGTTCGAGTGAAATGGCCAAGGAGCTTGTAGATTGCTGCAAAGGCTGTCAATTCCACTCCAACAAATCACACATGCCGTCGTCTGCTCTAAAGACAATCCCCCTCATATGTCCATTTTCCGTGTGGGGCTTGGACATGGTCGGACCCTTCCGCATAGGGCAGGGCGGATTCACTCATTTTCTAGTTGCAGTCGACAAATTCACCAAGTGGATAGATGCCAAGCCAATCAAAAAGCTAGATGCACGTACTGCAATCAAGTTCATGAGGGAAATCACTTTCAGATTTGGGGTTCGCCACAGCATCATCATAGACAATGGATCGAACTTCGACTCGGATGAATTCAAGGGTTTTGCTCCAACCAAGGAACCCGAGTAGATTATGCATCCGTTGCTCACCCTCAAACAAACGACGAGGCTAAACGGGTGAATGGACTCATACTTCAAGGATTAAAACCTCGTCTCTTGCGAGAGATTGGGCACGGTGCATGCGATTGGGTCACCGAGCTACCTTCTGTTCTCTGGGGACTCAGAACGACCCCGAACAGGTCGACTAGGCGGTCTCCGTACTTTCTCATGTACGGAGCAGAAGCTGTCCTTCCGAGTGATTTGCTTCACAATTCCCCCCGAGTTGAACTCTTCTCAGAAGCCGAAGCTGAACAAGCCCGATAGGAAGGAGTCGATCTCTTGGAGGAGGAGCGCGAGATGGCCTTGATTCGATCGACGATCTACCAACAAGACTTGCGGCGGTTCCATTCAAGACACGTCAGGAGTCGGACGTTCCAAGCAGGCGATTTGGTGCTCCGAGTGCATCAGCAGAGACCACACAAGCTGCCCCCCGCCTGGGAAGGACCCTTCATCGTCTCCAAGGTGTTGAACAACAGAGCAAACAGACTCTACAATTTGGAGAAGAGGATCGACGAGACACGAGCATGGAATGGAGATATACTTATGCGTTTTTATGCATGATTAACGACTGTTTTGATGTAACGAACAAGATTCCCTAAAGCAATTTACTTGCCAGAAGTTTTGATTACCGCAATATATTTGTTGACTCCGGTCTGGAAAACTTCTCCGAGTGAAGATCTACCCTCTCAGTCGGGGGCTTAGCCAAGAACTAGATTCGCCTAAGTTAGAAAACTTCTCCGAGTGAAGAGCTACCCTCTCACTCGTGGGCTTAGTCGCGAACCAAATTCGCCTAAGATAAAAAACTTCTCCGAGTGAAGAGCTACCCTCTCACTCGGGGCCTTAGTCGCGAACCAGAATTCGCCTAAGTTAAAAAACTTCTCCGAGTGAAGAGACACCCTCTCACTCGGGGGCTTAGCCGTGAACTAGATTCTCCTAAGTTAAAAAACTTCTCTAAGTGAAGAGCTATCCTCTCACTCGGGGGCTTAGCCGCGAACCAGATTAGCCTCAGTTAAAAAACTTCTCCGAGTGAAGAGCTACCCTCTCACTCAGGGGCTTAGCCGCGAACCAGATTCGCCTCAATTATAAAACTTCTCCGAGTGAAGAGCTACCCTCTCACTCGGGGGCTTAGCCGCGAACCAGATTCGCCTAACTTGAAAAACTTCTCCGAGTTAAGAGCTACCCTCTCACTTAGGGGCTTAGCCGCGAACCAGATTTGCCTAAGTTAAAAAGATTGTCCGAGTGAAGAGCTACCCTCTCACTCGGGGGCTTAGCCGCGAACCAGATTCCCCTAAGTTAAAAAACTTCTCCGAGTGAAGAGATACCCTCTCACTCGGGGGCTTAGCCGCGAACCAGATTCACCTAAGTTAAAAAACTTCTTCGAGTGAAGAGCTACCCTCTCACCCGGGGGCTTAGCCGTACCATATTCGCCTATGTTAAAAAACTTCTCTGAGTGAAGAGCTACCCTCTCACTCAAAGGCTTAGCCGCGAACCAGATTCGCGTAAGTTAAAAAACTTCTCCGAGTGAAGAGCTACCCTCTCACTCGGAGGCTTAGCCGCGAACCAGATTCGCCTAAGTTAAAAAATTCTCCGAGTGAAGAGCTACCCTCTCACTCGGAGGCTTAGCCGCGAACCAGATTTGCCTAAGTTAGAAAACTTCTCCGAGTGAAGAGCTACCCTCTCATTCGGGGGCTTGGCCGCGAACCAGATTCGCCTAAGTTGAAAAATTTCTCCGAGTGAAGAGCTACTCTCTCACTCGAGGACTTTGCTGCGAACCAGATTCGCCTAAATGACGAAATCCCGCCCAAATGCGACTCAAACCCCTGCCCAACTACAAATCAAGCTTCACTTAGGTGGGAAGACTTTGCGTATGCCCAGAGCATCCCCAAAAAGAAAAAGTTCATTCGACAAAGATAAACTCAAATTCAATCGAAACGAGCACATCAATGATACCCGGTGCAGATCAAGGTTATCCGCGCATACCAAAAGCATTCGGCTTATTACCCGAACGAAGTTTTAAGCGTTTACAGAACCACTCGGCATATCGAGGCAAATAAATGTTTTTCTCACGAGTGTTGACTTCTTCACGGCTCACCTGGACTGGTCGGCCCCACGAAGGTGTCGAGGTCGATGATGTCGGCGATGCGGGTTGCAGTATCAATGAAGGTCTGCATGAAGTATTCAAACCGAAGCTTCTTCGTGTTTGCAACCTGCAGCGCCTTCAGATTTTCCTCTCGAGTCTCCTTGCAATGGACCCTGACGAGTGACAAAGCTACGTCAGCCCCACACCTAGCAACAGACTTCTTCCACGCTTGAACCCGCTGAGGAATCTGCTCCATTCGAGTCATCATTGCCTGCAGGTCATGCTGGAGATCATCTTCTGGCCATAGCTCCTTGTCGATCTTGCTCACAATAGCCCTCAGTCGCGTGACGTACTTCTCCACCTTCGTTAGTCGGGACCTCATACGGAAAAGATTCAGAGTTGGGCCGTCACCGAGTGGATTGTTGATTGGGTCAAGCGAAGGTTCAACCTCCTCAGTTTCCTTCCCCAAGTCTTGACAGAATTCTGTGGGAGAAGAAGTTTCAAGGTCATCAACAAAACACCACACAATAAATTGCACGATTCACTCGACAATACACTTACCAGTGAGTAACTCCAGCATCTTGGTGGCAAAGTCTCCCACGTATTTATCTTGAGCATTCGCCCTCCTGTTCATCTCCTTCAGCTGGTTCATCCACTTCATTCGCTCTTTCTGCATTTTCTCCACCTCCACCTGCAAACTCTTACTGGTTGCCTGAGCCTCCACCAACGCTTTGTCCTTCTCCTCCAGTGTTTTCTTCAAAGCAGCTACTTCATTTGTAGCCGTCTCCAGGTTCGCAGTCAGTTGAGTCCTTTCTGCAGCCAAGGTAGCATACGTATAACCTAGTTCGCAAGCTTTCTGACAGAGTCAGAAGACAAACATCAGTCGACATATATAACACTTCTGAGTGATATATGGTCAAAGAAAAATCACTTCCGAGTGATAAAAACTTCATTCGATTGAAGGACAAGATATATTTCCGATCAGACCCCTGCCGATGCAAGCACTCGACAGCAGTCTCGGGGACTACACCCGGTGGGTTCACTCGGCGTGACCCCACCGACTTATCACTCGATCAGTTCTTCCCTGACGAGCCAAAATATTATACACTCAAGTACTTCAGACTATTATCATTCACTTCTGACTAATAATAGTCTCGGGGACTACACCCAGTGGGTGCACTTAGCATGCCTCCACTGGATTCAGAACTCAACTAGATTAGCTCTGGTTGATTTGATCAACAAAAAAGAAAAGTCTCTACTGATTAAGACCCCTGCCAGTGCAAGCACTCGACAACGGTCTCGGGGACTACACCGAGTGGGTTCACTCGGAGTGACCCCACTCGAACGCAAATAAACCAAAGACATTTCTACAAAAACAGGTGTGAGTCGGAATTCAAACTTACGGTCGAACTTACTCGGACGTTTTCTTGGAGCACCACGTTGTTGTTGTACACCGAGACGATGGCATCATAGGCTCCTTTTGCTTGTTGCGTCATCAGCTCTGCCTGGATCATAGCCTCCTTGGCGGGACCAATCTGGTCTTCAGGGACACGACGTGTGGTGTACACAGTCGTAGGTGACATCAATCCTGAGGCGGCAACAGAAACAACTGGAGAGCTCGACTCCAATCCAGTCGGAGTTGTGGTGACAACGACTGAACTGACACGCGGAGCACTCACTACAGCCATTTCCATCACGAGAACCTCGGACACAATGGTTCCACCACAGCAGCTGGTTGTCTTTGATCGTCGTCGTCCAGCTGGATGACTTCTCTTGCAGCAGGCGCTGCTGGCAGACAGAAACACCAGAAGTTGCAGCCAGGAAATCATACACACGGAGGAATGATACAGAATGGGAAATCAGTAATACCTAGTTGTGAAGTGCCTGCGTTCGCGATGTCAACCTCCATCGGATCTTCGTCCCCTCGCGGAGGCGACGTGACAGAGGTAGCAGCTCTGTCAAGGCAATCTCATTCAGTCATCATCAACCAAAAACTTTCACTCGGATAAGAATAGAAGCTCACTCGAATAAGATTAGATGATCAAGTACTTACACAGAGGCGACTAGCACGACAATCCTCATCCTACGCAGAGCCTTCCGAGGTTTGGGTCCGCTGGGCTTGGGCACCTTTGCAGGCTGTTCCACTGGTTCTCCAAACGATCCCCTGCCGTGCTTGTCACTCCTACCACTCGACGCCAAAGGTTTGCTTGGAGTGCCCGCGGGATCATGACGATGCTTGGTCCAAGGCTGATGGCGAGAAGGAGATGAATCTTCCTCCTCGCTTTCTTCCGACTCCTCCTCCTTGGTCTCTTCGCTGTCATCGACATAGCCCTCGCTCTCGGTGCTATCCTCCATGCTCCCCTCCTCAAGATCTAGTGTGTTGCCATTCGGGACCGGAGAATGCAAGTTCGTCCACTCCTGCAACATACAATCGACAAGCTCAGTCGACGAGGAAATTGCAAGCACTCGGTTCGAATGCAAAAATATTCAATAGAGCAGAACTAACCTTGTTTGTCAGCGGGTTTTGAGCTAAGAAGGGCAGGACCCTTTTCGCCCCATTGGATTATCACAAGCACCAGCTATTTCGCGGATCCACTTCGCTACCGTGTCTTAATCCACTTCTTCATGTTGGAACCGAGTGGAGTCTTCAGGACCGGTGTAATGCCACATAGTGTTGTCCCGAGGCTAGAGAGGCTGGATGCATCTGCCAAGGAAGGTCTCTAACAGATCCATTCATGTCACTCCGTTGCAGACCAGACCAATCAACGCTTTCACCAATCGATCCACCTGGTCTTTCTCCTCCTTCGTCAACACTAACGTCCTCGGGGCACTCGGTCGCTCTAGAGTAAAGGGAGGGAGTCCACTCGACATATTCGGACAAGCGACATCATTACAGTAGAACCAAGTGGTTTGCCAATTGCGAACCGACTCGGGAAAGGTCATGGCAGGATAGCTACTTTTCGCTCTCATCTGAAGTCCTAAGCCCCCACACAACTGGATGACATGAGTCTTGTCATCAGTCGGATTGACTTTCTTCACCGACTGAGAACGCACGATGAAGATAGATTTGAAGATCCCGAGTGAGGAGGACACCCCAAGAAAAACTCACATAAGGTGATAAAGCAAGAAAGATGCGCAATAGCATTCGGAGGGAAGTGATGCAACTGCGCCCCAAAGAAGTTCAAGAACCCCCGAATGAAAGGATGGGGCGGCATAGAGAAACCTCTTTCGATGTGGGCCGGGAGGAGAACCCGCTCTCCCTCCCGTGGCTCGGGCTCGATCTCATCTCCAGGAAGCCTCCAAGACTTGTCCGCCAACATGCCATGCTCAACGAGGTCGAGGAGATCCTCCTTCCGCACAGTGGATGGGAGGAAATCCCCCTGGATCCAGCCCGACGGCAGAGCTTGCTCCTTCGACTTGGCGACGCCCTTCTTCTTCGCCTTCTCCAGCTTGCCGGTCTGCCCTTTCGTCATAGCGGCAGCGACAAGATTGGTTGCTTCGGTTTGCGTTGGTGGCTAAGGAGAAGGAAGATTAGAGGAGAGGAAGAAGACGATGCCATTCCAAACCCTAGCGTTGGAAGCTTTTATAACCAGCCGATTGAGTCACTAGCAAGTGGGCCCTCAACTTATCCCTCCGCAGGCCACCGTGAGATAAGTGGCGGAGATAGAGGCGCAGTAATTGAGGCGACAGGATCCACTTGATGGCGATGACGTTACCGCCGCATAACGCGCAGCAACCGAAATTTTCAAATCCCATAAAATCCGGAACTGACAGGATGACTGGTCACATCAAAAGATCCTGTCAGAGGTGTCGGTTCGCTTGCTCACTCGGATCTTCAAATCCACTCAGACATTTTGTACCAAGCAGAATTGATCAAGGCGAATGACGAAGATTACAATCGACATCCAATTCGGCAAAACTTTGAAGAGCATTTAAACTCAGTCTGCTATATCAAGATTTACACATACACCTTCCCCACTCGAACCTCGATCCATTCGGGCGCTAATGATGGGGTTATAGCCCTAGGGTAGGGTCATAGGCCTGACCTATAAGTCCTACCCAAGGGCACCTCATTATTATCTTAAAGGTCACAAGATACCTACCGACTGGATTAAGACATCCTCTTGTCCACTCGGCAGAAAAGCACTCAGAGATCATCTTGTGCTCGACGACTTGATTCCACTCGATGATGACCAGAAGCCAGTCAACATAGAAGGCCAGAAGCCACTTCAGCGAGGCTAACAGTCAGACGTTAGACTACTGTAGTTAATGTCATTTATTTCATACGTTACCTGTAACGTATGCATTCAATCTCACTTATTACAGCCTTGAAGGCTAGACACTTATGAGGGGCAGCGCACTATATATAAGCCACCCCTCCCCTCTGGCACAAGGGTTCGCATTCTGTAACACCTGTATTCCACTCGACACAAAAGCTCCAAAGTACCGAGACATAGGGCTGTTACCTCCATCGTAGAGGGGCCTGAACTCATACAACCTTGCCGTAGCTAGGACTCTACCCTCTACTATCGTACCCTACTCATCTACTGTCAGGCTTATACCCACGACAATACCTGTCTCTCCCCCCACCTTAATACTGACATCTACGTCATCTTGATTTCTTCTTTCTTCAGCCTTTCGCACATTCTTATTGTGCCTCAAATTCATAGGATCCTGTCATTCAAAATAAAGCACTTGTTAGCTTGCAATCTACGCGAATTAAAAAACAAAACTAGTTAACTGTAAAATGTGCATCATCAGGAAAGCTTCAAGGCTTGTGGTGGCTTTGGAATGCTTTCGGGAATCCAAACTCGGAGCACCCTACAAAGCAACCATCTCTTTATAAAGTTGTGATACATTTTTGAGACTCTCCTTGCAAGCTGCACCAACAGCTCTGTCTTGCTCATCCTGAACGTGGAAGATCATATGTTAGCTATGAATCTGCATTAACTTAAAACAAAATCAGTTAGATGTAAAATGTGTATCACCACGAAAGCTTCATGACTTTTGGTGGTTTTTGAGTGCTTTCAGAACTGCAAACTAGGAGCATGTTGCAAGTCTTCAGCTAAGTTCTTCATGGGGGCATCCATGTAATCTTTTTGTATTCCCTTAGCAGAAATACCTTTGGCAATGACCTCGGCGTCATCTTTTTGTTTTTGCTTGTGAGTAGTATTCTCTCCTGGTACCTCCATTGGGTCCGTAGGTACTCCCAGGTCAAATAGTCGTATATCCTCGACTCCTGGGCGATCAACATCAAATATTCTGTAGCGGTGGTTCTTTAAAAAAGTGTTAGTGTGGAGAGTATTGATAGTAAAATTATTTATAGAAACTCATAATGGTATACTTACATTGAACTCTGTGATGAGGTTGTCTGTGCATCTGCTGTTCGCAAGGGTACGCCAAAGGCACTAGTCCATTTTTTTCAAGGGTGCACATCCTATAAAAAATTTGTGCACTGGCCTCCCGCAGAATGGAGGCCACTTCTTTGAAATCAGCCAATACACGGCCAATGAGTGCCTTATCCTGCAAATTACAAGCAGTTAGAAGCATATGACTTCGATTGTACTTGCAAAGTTACAATATATATTTGTGCCTGATGTTCATCATTTACCTGACCGTAAGTCTTCGATTTGACCGGCATCCCAACTGGTGGCAGATTGAAAGGCCACAACAGGTCATCAACACACTGCATGTTAGTGTCGTTAGTATCATTTAAAACATATGGTAGATAATCCAGGCACACACTACTAACACTTTACCTCTCCAACCCCTATATAAGTTTTGTTGATTATGTTGTCAACCTTCTATGCCTTCTCGTAACTCCAGTGTTGGATCAGCGGCCTTAACCTTGATGCATACGAGATGCTAGAGTCCAACTGGTGCACCCTCCACTTCTCGTAGTACCACGTCTGCATTACAACAAAAACACCTTAGAAAATTTTACATAAAATTAAATGTATGGTATGTTAATAATGATTGTATTACCTGCAGCAATGGTAGGTTCCCCTCCAGATTTGCTCCACCATTTACAAATTTCCTGATGCTAGCCATAAGATGGTCAAGCGTAACTGATACGTCTCCAACGTATCTATAATTTTTTATGGTTTCATGCTATTATCTTGTCAAACTTTGGATGTTTTGCATGCCTTTTATATATTTTTTGGGGACTAACTTATTAACTCAGTGCCAAGTGCCAGTTCCTGTTTTTTCCATGTTTTTGACCCCTTTCAGAGGAGGATTTTGAACGGAGTCCAAACGGAATGAAACTGCCAAAAAGATTTTTTCCGGAACAGAAAAAGATCGGAGAGCCGAAGAATCAGGGAAGGGGGCCACCAGGGACCCCACAAGCCCTCATGGCATGGCCAGGGGGGGCCACGCTCCCCTGGCTTGTGGGCTCCCTGAAGCTCCTTTGACCTAGGTTTTGCGCCTATATATTCCCTAAAAATCCATAAAAAATCAGAAGATCATCGAAAGTACTTTTCCGCCGCCGCAAGCTTCTGTCCCGCCAGATCCCATCTAGGGCACGTTCTGGTGCCCTGCCAGAGGGGGGATTCCGATACAGAGGGCTTGTTCATCAACACCATGACCTCTTCGATGATGCGCGAGTAGTTCACCATAGACCTACGGGTCCATAGCTAGTAGCTAGCTGGCTTCTTCTCTCTCTTGGATCTTCAATACAAAGTTCTCCATGATCTTCATGGAGATCTATCCGATGTAATCTTCTTTTGTAGTGTGTTTGTCGAGATCCGATCAATTGTGGATTTATGATCAGATTATCTATGAATCTTATTTGAGTTTCTTCTGATCTCTCTTATGAATGGTTTCATATCCTTGTAATTCTCTTCGAGTTGTGGGTTTTCTTTGGCCAACTAGATCTATGATTCTTGCAATGGAGAAGTGCTTGGTTTTGGGTTCATACCATGTGGTGACCTCACCTAGTGGCAGAAGGGGTAGCGAGGCACGCATCGTGTTGTTGCCATCGAGGGTAAAAAGATGGGGTTTTCATCATTGGTTTGAGATTATCCCTCTACATCATGTCATCTTGCTTAAGGCGTTACTCTGTTCATCATGAACTCAATACACTAGGTGCATGATGGATAGCGGTCGATGTGTGGAGTAATAGTAGTAGATGCAGAAAGTATCAGTCTACTTGTCTCGGACATGATGCCTATATGTATGATCATTGCCTTAGATATCGTCATGACTTTGCGCGGTTCTATCAATTGCTCGACAGTATTTGTTCACCCACCGTGATATTTTCTATTTTGAGAGAAGCCTCTAGTGAACACTATGCCCCCCGGGTCTACTCCACACCATATTTTCAGCCTTACACTTTTTACTTCGTTGTACTTTCCGCCTCCAGATCTCACTTTGCAATCAATCTTGAAGGGATTGACAACCACTTTAAAGAGTTGGGTGCAAGCTCTTTTGTGTTTGCGCAGGTACTCTGGACTTGACGAGATTCTCCTACTGGATTGATACCTTGGTTCTCAAAATGAGGGAAATACTTACTGCGCCTGTGTTGCATCACACTTTCCTCTTCAAGGGAAAAACCAACGCAAGCTCAAGAGACGGCAGAAGGATTTCTGGCACCATTGCCGGAAAGGACTTTTGTTGCCGTAGCAGTAAGCTGTCCAAAATTTGTGCTCTTTATTGTCTCAACGTTTCTAACAATCCCAAGGTATATGTTGTCCACATACTGCTGTGTTGTCGGGCATACATATTTGCCTATGGTGTACAAGACAAATGGCTTGACAAAATTAGGTGTGCTGTCACCTTTCATCTTGGCTACAATCCTATCAAAGTTACTTTTGTGTCATTGGGGTGTTTCAGTACCTTCCACAACTCCAAATTATCGTTGGGATTTGAAGAGACATGATTATTCCCCATGCAGGGCATGCCTGTAATATGCTCCACATCTTTTATTGTGATCCTACATGGTCTCCCATTAATTATAAAGGCATCCTGCTCGGCATCATATGAATAAGCAATGCCTGGCACAATAGAGGTCTCATTCTCATGCCATGAGTCTTGGGAAGTTCAGCCAGTCCAATCAACTAGATGTACGTCGGTTGCTATGGGTTTAATTCTTTAATGAACTTCTCGTATTGCAGCAAAGAAGCAACCTGAGTTCCCAGAATGTACAAATAGTGTGATTAGATTATGTATGGTATTCATTTAAACACGCATAGAACCGACTATATCTAATCTATGCCAATATCAAAATTGTGCTCTACAGTACTGGATGAAATCATACAGCTTCTAGGCCATATAATGAACACCGGACATAGAAAAACAAGCTATCTTTGTTGGCAAATTGATTTTCTGCTAAGTCCGCTAATTATGGGATTGCAAAAGGCAAGTGCGCCGTAAATTTTTCTGAAAGATAATGGCTGTAACTAAACGAGATCAAAAGGCAAGTGCGCCATAAATTATGGGATTGCAAAAGGCAAGTGCGCCGTAATTTTTTCTGAAAGAGAACGGTTGTAACTAAATGAGATCAAAAGGCAAGTGCATTGTAAATTATGGGATTGCAAAAGGCAAGTGCGCTGTAAATTTTTGTGAAAGAGAACGAATGTAACTAAACGAGATCAAAAAGCAAGTGCGCCGTAAATTGTGGGATTGCATGCAAAAAATTAGACGATCGTTACCGGAGGATTCTCTCGATGGCGACCGGCTACATTGTTGTTCTCTTTCATCTTTTGCTTCGCTCGCTTCTCCGACGCGCCCTTCTATTTTATCTCAGGAATCGCCGACGCAGGCTTCGACGATGACGGCTCCGTCGGCTTCTCCGACCTGGGAGCTACTTTGGGCGGCGTGGGGTGGTAATTAGGTGTAGTCATGGAAGGCTAGGTCTGGGAGGCGTCGGGTGGGAGGCTAGGTCTATGCCGTGAAAAGCTTTGTATTTATATGCGTGGGGTGGGAGGCGTGGGGTGGAAAGCTAGATCAGTAATCGCAACCGTGAAGCATTTGGGCTTCTTGCGCTTTCTTATACGGGCATATTATAATGGGATGAGCCCATTTTAAATGAAAACATGAGAAAGGAAAGCGAGGAGTCCAACACGTGGGAGGACTCCAACACACGGGATGAGTCTCGTCCCAATTATTTAGGATGGGCATGCGCGAGGGCGCTTCGTCCACACTGCCACAACTCTCCAAAAACGGTTCCTATGCCTTTGCTTCCTCTCGATTCCATCTTCCTCTGCGTCGTCCAGTCTCCCAACAATTTGGCTTATGGAACGGTGATTTCTCCTTCCTGTCAATTTTGTTCATAGTTCTCTGGTAGAAGCACATACGATGGCCTTCTTCTTGTCAATTTCTTGTTCTCCTCCTTCTTTATTTTGTCCGCACAGATTCATCTGCCTGCAACATGTAGTCTGTTGCCTTATGAGAATTTTGCAAACATATTGATCTGCACGCAACATCTAGTCCATTGTCTTGTCAATTTTTTTTCTCCTGCTTCTTTAGTTTGTACACACAAATTCATCTGCATGGGCGATGAACAATTCTTAGATACATGTTTATTCTTGATTGTTGATGCAGTTGTTTAGATAAATATTTAAAGAGCGTAAATTTTGATTGTTAATTCGCATATATTCCCTCTACAAGGAAATATAACAACTTTTGGTTCATTACTTTAGTGATCTAAAAGATCTTAAATTTATAAAAACTTTTTAGTTTAAGTTGTTCATGCACTTGTTTACATAAACATTCGATAGCGCCAGAATTACTATACTATTTGACGTCATATTCATATCGGCTTACTGTTATCATGTTATTGTCATGCTTCATGTCTTATACTCGTTTCAGCAATTATAGTCCTTTTGCATGGCGTTCGTGAAAGATTATGTTGTCAGGGCAGATGGAAATACCGAAATTTTTGTGAAGTACACGAACAAGGCTAGCTGTCTTGAGTACTGCATTCGCAGATTCCAATACTGGCTGCAGAACGACGACCAGAAGATAGTTGCACTGGATGTGGAGTTCACCTGGCCTCGTTGTCCAACACAGATGGTTGCCGTGGTCCAGTTATGAGTTGGCATCTACGTCCTCGTGTAGCACATAAGCGTTGCTTATGAGCACTGCGGCCTGCTGGCCGCCTTCCTGCTCGACGAGGAGTACATCTTTGTTGGGGTGGAACATAAAGCTTATTGGGAAATTAAAGAGCTTAACTATGATTTCAAACTTGCTGGTGAGAAGAGGCTATTTGACACTAGCTCGCTTGATGAATGGAGAACCCAGGCCTATGAGAATGCTAAGTTGTTTAAAGAAAAGGTTAAGAGATGGCATGATAGAAGGATACAAAAGTGTGAATTCAATGTAGTTGATCATGTCTTGCTATACAACTCTCGTTTAAGACTTTTTACAGGAAAACTTCTCTCTAAATGGGAAGGGCCTTACACTATTGAGGAAGTATATCGTTCCGGTGCCATCAAGATCAACAACGCCGAAGGCACAAATCCAAAGGTGGTAAATGGGCAAAGAATCAAACATTATATCTCAGGTACTCCCATAAATGTTGAAACCAATATTATTAATACCATAACTCCAGAGGAGTACATTAGGGAGACCCATCAGAACATTTCAGACTCCGAAAAGGAATAGGTATGTGTTACGGTATGCAAACGGACTCCAAAACTTTTCCAATATAATGGCAATTTTTATCATTTTTGGAATATTCAAAAAATTAGGAAAATTTAAAGCAGTCCGAAAAGTGCACGAAGAGGCGACAAGCCAGGGGGCCCGACCTACCCCTGGGCGCATCCTGCAAGCTTGTGGCCACCCCGTGTACCCTCGGGACCCCGTTTTCTTGTGGTATCCTCTTTCGGGTCGGTGAAAAATCATTACATAATCTCCCGAAGATTTTGACCTTTGTATCATGACAGTATCTCCTGTTTTTGTTTTGAGATGTTTCTGCAACAGATTTAGATCAACATGACGTCTTCAAGTGCTTTGAAGGACAAGTTCTTCAAGAGGGTCATCAACCCCTACCTTGTGGAGGTGCTGCAGCACCCTCAAAACATTGACATGGATGAGGGGGTGTTGCACATCCGTGATGTTGAGGGGCCAAAGCAGACTGGAAGCATTGAGACAAGGCTCCAAGCAATGGAGCAACAAGTTTTCAAGTGCCAAGGGATGGTGGAACGAGGACTCAATGCCAATCACATGATGATCACGGATTTACCCATAAGCACAAGCTAGACGCCAAGGACATCTACGATCATGTCTTCAAGCTTTACAAGAAAATCGAGCATCTCCAAGCCCAGATCTATGACGTGCAAAACCAAAATCGTGAGTATGAATACAAATTTAAGAGAATGAGTTTGGGTGCAGATTTGAGAATCCCGGAGACTCGTTCATATTTTTACGATGATGAGCCCATACCTTGGAAGACGGACGAAAAGCCCTCAACCTCACCAACAACTGCAACATCACCACCTCCGAAGAAAAACAACTAAACACATGGGTATGGGCACTCCCCTTGGCTTGTGCCAAGCTTGGGGGAGGCGCCCGGGTATCGTATCACCATCACACCTTTTTCTTTTTTTCTTTGTACTTTGCTTGACCCTTCTGGTTATATCTTGATCTAGTAGAATAAACTCTTAGTGTGATCTAGTATTGAGTCTTGCTTTATGTTCCCCCTATGTAAGCAAGTCTGAGAGCTATATAATAAAGAGTAGTTTTGAGTTGAGGTCTTTGCTTGCTTGTGTGACATCCTCAGCTTTTGCTATAGTGCTGATTGTAATTAAGCTACAGTGATCACACGCTAATGATGCCACGTCACCGTGATTCTATCATTGATCTCCTATTAGTCGAGACCGAATCAAATTCAGAATTTAAAACTAAGTCAAGCGATAAAATTAACGAATGCGAAAATAAAGATGTCGGGTGAGCTATAAAAATCCCCTAATGATTTATAAAAAGAAACTGGGCATTTTTAGAATTTGTTGAAACTCTATATATTTAAAACAGAAAAAATAACAGAATATAAAAAAATAAGGAAAAAAAAGCCCTGGCACAAGTGGGCCTAGTGGCCGAGCTGGCCATATCCCCATTCGGCCCACCTATTGGGTGGGGGTATAAAGCCCCCCACCTCGGGCAAACCCTACCGCCCCCGCTCCCCAGCTCACTCCCTGCCGCCACTTCCCTCTCCCCCTCGCCCGCTACCACCCCCACTCCCGCATGATCTCTCCCCCTTCCCAGATTGCTCTCCCCATCGCCCTCTCAATCCCATCGCCTCCCACCTCGATCTCCCTCTCCCGTCACTCGGGCCACCTCCCCACCTCGCCCTCATGCGCCGGCCCCCTCCTCCCGATCCCACGCCATGCCAAGCCACCCTCCCCTCCAGCGACCCCCTCCACTCATCGCCTCCCTACACCCCTCCCTCACCCCCTGCGCCTCCTCTCGCCGCGGCCACCACCACCAACCACCGCTGACAGGGCCCTTCACCGACTCCCGGCCGGCTCCTCCAGCCACGGTGCCGCCCGACACCGGTCGTGGCCCTCGATGGATCCGCCGGCTCCTCCTTCGACCCGCCCCGCCAGATCCACTCCGAACCCATCACCAACCGCGCCGCCACCTCATCGACATCGCCAGCCTCCTCACCTCGTCCCCGACGGCTCCGTCGAGCCTCGCCGACCGCCCCTACAACATGGGTGACAACGCCCATCTCCCTCTCCCGGTTCCATTCCGGCGATCGCCGCCGCGTTCCAACGTCGTTAGGCTCCGGTAGGACGAGGTGGAGATTGCCTCCTCTCTCTCAAGTTCCCTGTTAGCACAGAGGTTGGAGATGACAGAAAGAAGAAAATAAAAAAATGAAAAATGTATTATGAATGTATTATACGTATGTATGTATGTGTGTATGTATTGGGTATATATGCATGTATGTAAAAAGAATACAATATGTGTATGTGTGTTTAGTGTGTATGTGGCCAATGCCACATACCGGTGGGACCAACACCCCCATTGTCTATGAGACGGAGGCCCCACACCTTTTGTAAGGAAAATAAATAATAAAACAAAAAATATAAATATAAAAATATAAATGTGTTTTTATTAATAAAATAAATGAATAGATAATTAGATATATTATTTAATTAATTAGGTAATTAATTAAATAGATATTTAGATAATCCATTAATTAGGATAATTAAATTATCCTATTAGAGTATAACACGTGGGTCCCCCATTTAAATTAATCTGATTAATTAACATTAAACCTAATTAAAAGCTTGTGTCTATGACACATGGGACACATTGGTCACTTGACCAGTCAACTGCTGATGTCAGCATTACATCATGCTGATGTCATAATTGTATTTAATAATTAATTAAAATCTGTTTTAATTCCTAATTATTGAACAAAACTTTAGAAATTAATACTAAGTAAACCGTAAGTCAGATCAAAATATTTTCGACATGAAAGTTGATCAGCAGAACGAGACGAACCCGGATACACGGCCCATTCGTCTGTCACGCGTCCCTAGCATAGCAAACGTGGAAATTTTCCATCGTTTCCAGTCTGACCGGTAGTAGCCCGAGACCCGGAAAATATCGTGAGATATTCTTCCGACCTGTCTATGACGGATGTTCGTGCGTTAGCTCATGTCTAGCCTGCATATTGCCATGTCATGCATCGTGATCGCACCTGTTGTTGTTATTTATTGTTTCTCCCCCTCTTCTCACCGGTAGCCCCCGAGACTGACGCTGCTGCCGGGTACATCTACGACCCTACCGATCACACCTTTACCGCAGAGCAACAAGGCAAGTAAACCCCCCTTTATCATCCCTATATCTCTTATGTCTTTCTTCCTCCTCCTTGCATTAGAATTTTGTTGCTATTGTAGTTAGCTCCTATATCTGATGCATAGCCTAATTTTGATGAACTGCTACTTTCAGTATTGTACCTTTAAACTGTTTAGTATAAGTGGAGCAGTCTTCCCCTCTGATCCTGTAGTCTAGTTGCCCCGCTTTGTTTTCAAATCTCGATCCCTGATCGACGAGCCAGACCCGGCACAACACTTACACCCCCTTAGTTGTGCGACGCTACAGAGATAATATCGGGTACCAAGGGCGACACCTCGCTAAGTACTCCTGATGATATCTCTGTAGTACAACTAGTCGGTCGTGGTTATCGAGGGTGATTCCTTTTTCACCATTCCCGACGATGCCTTTGTCGTGCAACCCCTCAAGTGTGGGACCCTCAATGGTGATTCCTCTAGGTCCACCTTGACGGTTACATCGTTCGGAATCCAGCGAGGGTGATACCTCGGATTCCCCCGATGTTACAACCACACAGTTACTTGACCATGTTACTGGAATCATTGTTGAATACATGTTAGGCGGGTGGATTTCCGCGTGTTTGTGTCGATGGCCTAATTAAAACTGATAACGGATTTGGGTATTTGATATGGGTTGGTTGTAGATTTTTTCGCACTAACCGGCTACGCGGGAAGAATTATGGGTACTAAACGTCGCGATATCAGCCGAAGCTTTTCGGATGTCAGCATTAGAGCGGCGCACGCCCGAGTCGTCCCGAGATGCATCGCGCTTGTGATTAAGGGGTGCTAGGATTGTCGTCGGCCAACATCCCATCGTGTAGGAGCGCGAAGGGCAAGTGGGCCCACGAACCCTTTGTGCTTAGGAGTTAGACCGGCGGGCTGGCCTCTCTGTTGAGTCTTAGGTGTGGCTGCGACGTGTCGATATTCCGAGGCCGGGCATGACCCAGAAAAGTGTGTCCGGCCAGAGTGTTATCGAGTGTGACGGGAAATTTGGTGCACCCCTATAGGGATGAAAATTAATTATTCGGATAGCCGTGTCCACAGTTACAGGACGACTTGGAGTTTTCCCCCGATCTTGTACAACTACAACTGTTGCTTAACTGGATTTAGTTGCCCCGGGATTGCTTCCTCGCACGGAGTCGAGGGAGGATCTCTGGGCGTGACCTCATATTAATATTGCTGCAACAATATGGCTATTAATTATGTTACCTTGTTCCATTCTCCTCTATTTCTGCAAGACCCTGAAGATGCGAGTCTTCGATAGGACTAGGACTTCTCTCTATTCTTGCATTGCTGCAGTCAGTCCACATATAACCCCTTTCTTTGATACTGATGCATCCTTAGCATAGTTCTGATATAAGTCTTCGAGTACTTTGGATGAGTACTCACCGTTGCTTTGCTCCCCCTTTGCCCCCTTGATCCATTGGTGCGACCAGATGATGGAGCCTAGGAGATGGAGGATCCCGCCGACGACGACTGCTACCCTGACGGTGCCTACTTCTTCGTGGAGGCCGCTAAAGATCAGGAGTAGTTAGGAGGTTCTCACGCAAGAGGCCTCTCCTCGTTCGATCGTTGTATCTTTTGTGCTAGCCTTCTCTAAGGCACCCCCATGTTTATGTCTGTACTCAGATATTGTTGCTTCCGCTGACTCGTGTGTTTATCGAGCTTCCGTATTCTAGACCTCAAGGCCCTTGGCTTGTAATATGAAGCTTGTATTGTCTCATTTGTGTCTACAGTTGTGTTGTGATATCTTCCCGTGAGTCCATGAGTTTGATCGTACGCATTTGCATGTATGATTAGCGTACGATTAAATCGAGGTCGTCACAAGTTGGTATCAGAGCCGATTGCATGTAGGTAGCCCCCTTTCCAACTCCTTGGCCGAAGTTGAGTCTGGTGTTTGAAAAACTTTACTAACACTGATGTTGTGGCTTACTGGCCCACATCTCAATTGGGTGGTATTAGTATCTTTTACTGCTTTCCTATACTCTGGCCTCTACTCTCTCTTCTCTTTCAGGTTAAAGATTTTGCTAACTCTAACTCTAGGTTCTCGTAAATACTTCCTCCTGAAGAGCCCCATATTCCAGACGATGGCTTGATCCGTCAGAAGACTCCGATGATACTCTTCGATGTTTCTATCGAGAACTTGTGCCCATCACTCTTGTGACTTCCCTTCCTCCGTCTACCACTATGGATGACTAAATAGAAATGTCGTTCATACTTTCTTCTCCAATTGCTCTTGTTTTACGAGATGCAACGAATTATCTTATCGGAGATTCGTCCGTCAACAGCTGTCATCGGTTTCGAAAGTTCTTCGAATTACTATTCGATCTTTTGGAATCCCCAATAGCCTATTGCTTTTGACCTTTCTCCCCTGCTTGTATTATGATTAAATCCATATGTCTAGCCGCATTCATTAAAATCCTTTGCTATTTTCCTGTGTTCTTATTGATTCTACCTTTGTGTGAATGCACATAATCATCTGTTGATACTCATAAATTATCTTTATGGCTCAGACGTCCTTCCAGACAAAGCTAGTTCTCGACAAATCAACTTTGGTTGGTTGTCCATCTAAGTCCATTCTACTTACTTGTAATTGATCGGAGCGTCTGATTATGATACACCAACCTGGAAATCCAAATTCCTTTGGTAATTAAGTATCGATATTTTTCAGATGTTCTATAACCCGATGCATTGCATCCTATCTCCCTCCGGTTGAGTACTGATACTCACATCAGATCCTTTGTGGACTGCGAGACTCATTGTTGGGTTATTATTCGATCACATCATTTGCATTCAAAAAATTCATGTGATATTTTTCCCCTGATACATAATGCCATTGGTAAATCGGGTATTTTTCCTCTAATGACTTGTATCATATGCCCTTGTCAGCCATGCTTTTCGAGCATGTGTTATTTAGTCTTGAATTTGTGGTATTTGTTCCTAAAATGCTCCGATGGGTTGAACCTATGCCTTCCTATATCAATCTGACTCGAAAAGTTTTCACGAGTCTTGCTCTTCTGTTGTTTTGCCAAATATTCTTCCAAGCTACAACCTGATTAAAGGCGAGGAGTAAATGACAGGTGATGCATTGATGAAGTGGGAGTCGACCTTGAACTTGTGTTCATGCCCATGGAAATGACGTTGATCCTATCATAGAAACTTCTCGTATCATAATGATTCATTCGGTGGTTTAAATTCGGCATCTGTGATCTTGTCCTTTGCAATCATGGTTCTGACCATGTTGTCCTACATTGATTTCATTCTCAGACGAATTAAAGTACTTGTCTTCTTCAGATCAATACATCGGTCCAAGTCTTAATGTTGGTCTACCTCCGAGTAACATCCCTTGTAGCTCGAGGATATCACGGAGCTATATAACTTTTTGTAAGCTCCTCATCAACTATGATATTTTCATTAATTCCAGTTTCCTCATGTTTGAGATGTTGGACACGCGAGTACATCGATAACTGAATCGAGTATGCATGGTGATCCAACAACTCTTTGTAATCTTCCTTGTTTACGAGTTTGTACTCGATCATGTCATTCCAAGCTCTTAAGCTACATCATCATCGTCATGTTGGAGCTCGACCATGCTATCTATACCCTTCATCCCTAGAACAGAATCCCAACTGTGCAATATGCTTACATCGATCTTTCAACATCATGTTGGTTTTGGTAAAAGGCAATTTCGATTCTGAGCTAGCAGTCTTATCTGTGATTCCGACAACCTCTTGCTTCATCATTCCCTTGCTTGATGTCGTCGCTGAACGATTACATCTTCGTGAAGCTTCTCGACAAATGTGTCGTGATCATCATCAGAACCCCGAGATCTTACAGGGTATCAATTGAATGCATGCTGAGAAATACCATCCCTTTCCCTCAATGAATTTTATTATCATCAACATCCTTGTTGCCTTCCCTCTAACACAAACATGTTCATGTTTTGTGTTGTACCTTAAGTTCCTTACTATTCAGCTTATGTTGTCTTATACGTTGGAGTATTACTATCTTTTATGTCAAGAATGTCGTGAGGATTGCACACGTCTTAAGAATTGTTGATATAGTAATACTTCTCGCCATCACCATTCATTTCTTTGTCCCGTGTTGTTTCAAACCGGAATGGCAACAAGTGAACTCTGATGTGTGATTCCAATACTTCTGGCAACCCTATTGCCTTGAGGTTAACAATTGATTGTTTCATTCTTAGTGTGTTGGGTGTTGACTCATTATTTTTTACATTGGTTGTGCTACTCCACCCATATTTCCGAGTGCACTCTTCGACCAATGTTTAATTCTTGTTGTTCCCTCGAACATACGACATTATACCATTTGACTTGACAAATGCTATCTCCTTGATGTTATAAATTTGGAGATTCATCCCTGTTGAAATTTTGAGGAATTGTTGTTGAGCCCTTCAAACACACCCTCAACTTCTCTGTGTCCCACGATGAAGCTCTTGAAAGATTTATCTTTGTGCCTAGTTCATGAAGAATATAGTTGATAAGAAGAAGTGTTTTCCCAAAGTTCAAATGCACTCTTGCCGCCCTGAATATGTGAAAGTTTTGTTTCGCTTCCTCTTGGGAAATACCCAATCATTCACGCATGTGCGAAGTGTTATATGTTTTGAAGATTTGTTATCTTTACTTCACATAATTCCTCTTAGCACGCGAAGCCACTGATTGATTTGATCAAAGAAATTAAGTTCCGTCATAAGAGCTAATCGAGACTTACGCATGGAGCCTTGTTATCCTCGATGATGGTTTCGAAATGAGAAATTAATTGCATTTTGACGTAAGAATTCTATGTGGGCACGAATGTCTTGACATTGTGTGCATATGTATTACCATCGAACCCATGATTCAAGAATTGCTTGTGTAGCTCATATCATGAGAATCTTGCATCTTCAATTTTCTTCTCATACGTCTTGAGTCTGAGGTGTCCCAACACCAATCAGATCTGAATCTCGGGCAAATATGTTGGTTGGAACATTTCCAATAATTATAAATTTGGTCTTATATAACCTAGTACAGTGATGTCTTGGCTGGCACACCGGGCCGCACGACCTATTGTTATAAATTCTTCCATATGTAAGATTCGCCATTCTACCATGAGGAATTTGTATGACTTAAGTTTTATAAGTTGTTTCTCATGGTTCCTCTTTGTATACCCATAAGTCCAACCTTTATTTGATGACCATGTCTATGCTACCCTGAAGGACGTATGTGGTACTGCAAATTTCAACCGGAACATTGGAAGCGCAATGCTAAATTGTTCCTAATCAATTATCCCAAACCGTATGGTATGGGTAAACATCAGGATTCTTCTTACCTCTTTGTCTAAATGGTTATGTACTGGATGACCTATCATGTATACCATACTCTATGTTTTTCTCGGGAATGGTATACTTTAAATTCTTAAGTGTGTGAACACATTCTCTTTCCCATTGGTCTGTTTGACCTTTCTTGTGGCATAACTTATCTAAGCAGTGTTAATTCCCTTCTTAGGTAAAAAATCTCGGTATACAACTCTGTCAGTAAGACCCTATTACTATTGTGGATAACATTCCGGTAGCCGCCGGTGGACGAGAAATTTTCCTATTGGTCCGCCTCGTTTCAGCGAGCAGGAAAATGGTTCTATTCGTCCCCCGCCCTTGGTACCGACGTTGTTGCCAACATAACTGACAGGTTATCCCCTCACATGTCTTACTACCAAGACCGTATAAGATGTCGCTGCTCTGCCTATTCTTGGCCCACATGGTGGACCCATAACCCAAAGTCCCACAGGATTGAAACCTGACTCTCTTGTACATCTTTGACTCCAATATATCCTTTGCACTTCGCTTCGTATGGAATTCCCGAGCCACCGTCCAAGGGAACGATCACTCTTCGGTCCAGATGTTATCCAACATGTTTAAGATCAAGTCCGCATTATTCATGACAATATGAAGGCTGCTCAGTCTCGTCAGAAGAGTCAGTATGACCGTCATCACAAGGCTGTGGTCTATCAACCTGGCGAAAAGGCTTATCTTCGTGTCACACCAATGAGAGGTGCACACCGTTTCAAGATCGAGGGCAAGTTAGCTCCTCGCTATATTGGTCCTTTCACTGTTCTCGAAAGGCGTGGAAGAGTGGCTTATCAATTGGAACTGTCGGCGAACCTTTCTCAGGTTCATGATGTCTTCCATGTTTCTCAGCTCCGCCGCTACTTCAAGGATACTATTCGAGGAGTGGATCATGATATGCATGAGCTCCAACAAGACCTCTCTTATAAAGAGCATCCGGTCCGCATTCTCGACCAGGCTGAACGTCAGACTCGTTGCAAAGAAACCAAGTTCCTTAAAGTGCGAAGGTCAAATCATTCTGAAGATGAAGCCACTTGGGAATGCGAGGATCATCTTCGTGATGAATACCCCGAGCTCTTTTCTTCTACCTCTTAATTCTCGGGACGAGAATTCTTGTTAGTAGGGGAGAGTTGTGACATCCTCAGCTTTTGTAATTAAGCTACAGTGATCACACGCTAATGATGCCATGTCACTGTGATTCTATCACTGATCTCGTGTTAGTCGAGACTGAGTCAAATTCAGAATTTAAAACTAAGTCAAGCGATAAAATTATCGAATGCGAAAATAAAGATGTCGGGTGAGCTATAAAATCCCCTAATGATTTATAAAAATAAATCGGGCATTTTTAGAATTCGTTGAAACCCTATATATTTAAAACAGAAGTAATAAGAGAATATATATATAAAAAGAAACAAAAAAGGAAAAAAGGAAAAAAAACTGGCCCAACGAGGCCTAGTGGCCCAGCTAGCCATATCCCCATTCGGCCCACCTATTGGGTGTGGGCATAAAGCCCCCCCCCCCCCCGCAAACCCTACCATCCCTGCTCCCCAGCTCCCTCCCCACCGCCACATCCCTCTCCCCCTCGCTCGCTACCACCCCCACTCCCGCACGATCTCTCACCCTCCCGAGATCGCTCTCCCCATCGTCCTCTCAATCCCGTTGCCTCCCACCTCGATCTCCCTCTCGCGTCGCTCGGGCCACCTCCCCACCTCGCCCTCACGCGCCAGGCCCCCTCCTCCCGATCCCACGTCGCGCCAAGCCCCCTCCCCTATAGCGACCCCCTCCACTCGCCGCCCCCTGCCTCTCCACATCTCCGCGGCCTCCCTGCACCCCTCCCTCACCCGTGCGCCTCCTCTCGCCGCGGCCACCACCACCAACCGCCGCTGACAGGGCCCTTCACCGACTCCCGGCCGTCCCGTCCGGCCATGGTGCCGCCCCAAACCGCCCGTGGCCCTCGACGGATCCGCCGGCTCCTCCTTCGACCCGCCCCGCCAGATCCACTCCGAACCCATCACCAACCGCGCCAACACCCTGTCGATGTTGCCGGCCTCCTCACCTCGTCCCCGACGGCTCCGTCGAGCCTCGCCGAACCCGCCCCCTACAACGTGGGTGAGAATGCCCCTCTCCCTCTCCCGGTTCCATTCCGGCGATCGCCGCTGTGTTCCGACGTGGTTAGGCTTCGGTAGAAGGAGGTGGAGATTGCTTCCTCTCTCTCAAGTTCCCTGTTAGCACAGAGGTTGGAGATGAGAGAAAGAAGAAAAGAAAAAAAATGAAAAATGTACTATGAATGTATTATACGTATGTATGTATCACGTATGTATGTGTGTATGTATTGGGTATATATGCATGTATGTAAAAAGAATACAATATGTGTATGTGTGTTTTGTGTGTATGTGGCCAACACCCCCACTGTCTATGACTGGGAGGCCCCACACCATGTGTAAGAAAAATAAATAATAAAACAAAAAAATATAATTATAAAAATATAAATGTGTTTTTATTAATAAAATAAATAAATAGATAATTAGATATATTATTTAGTTAATTAGTTAATTAATTAAATAGATATTTATGTAATATGTTAATTAGGATAATTAAATTATCCTATTAGAGTATGACACGTGGGTCCCCCATTTAAATTAAGCTGATTAATTAATATTAAACCTAATTAAAAACTTGTGTCTATGACACATGGGACCCATTGGTCAGTTGACCAGTCAACTGCTCATGTCATAATAGTATTTTAATAATTAATTAAAATCTGTTTTTAATTCTTAATTATTGAATAAAACTTTAGAAATAAATAAACCATAAGTCAGATCAAAATATTTTCAACATGAAAGTTGATCAGCAGAACGAGACGAACCCGGATACACGACCCATTCGTTTGTCACGCGTCCCTAGCATAGCAAACGTGGAACTTTTCCATCGTTTTCAGTCTGGCCAGTAGTAGCCCAAGACCCGGAAAATATTGTGAGATATTCTTTCGACCCATCTATGACGGATGTTCCTGCGTTAGGTCATGTCTAGCCTGCATATTGCCATGTCATGCATCGTGATCGCACCTGTTGCTGTTATTTATTGTTTCTCCCCCCTCTTCTTACCGGTAGACCCCGACACTGACGCTCTTATCGGGTACATCTACGACCCTGCCAACTAGCCCTTTACCACAGAGCAACAAGGCAAGCAAACCCCCCTTGATCATCCCTATATCGCCTATGTCTTTCTTCCTCCTGCTTCCATTAGAATTTTGCTATTGTTGTTTTTAGCTCCTATATCTGATGCATAGCGTAATTTTGATAAACTGCTATTTTCAGTACTATACCTTTAAACTGTTTAGTATAAGTGGAGCAGTCTTCCCCTCTGACCCCGTAGTCCAGTTGCCCCGCTTTTGTTTTTAAATCTCGATCCCTGATCGACGAGGCAGACCCGGCACAACACTTACACCCCCTTAGTTGTGCGACGCTACAAAGATAATATCGGGTACCGAGGGTGAAACCTCGCTAAGTACTCCTGATGATATTTCTGTAGTACGGCTAGTCGGTCGAGGTTATCGAGGGTCATTTATTTTTCACCATTCCCGACCATGCCTTTATCGTGCAACCCCTCAAGTGTGGGACCCTCGAGGGTGATTCCTCTAGGTCCACCTTGACGGTTACATCGTTCGGAATCCAACGAGGGTGATACCTCGGATTCCCCCAATGTTACAACCACATAGTTACTTGACCATGTTACTAGGATCATTGGTGAATAGATGTTAGGCGGGTGGATTCCCGCATGTTTGTGTCGATGGCCTAATTAAAATGATAATGGATTTGGGTATTTGATCTGGGTTGCTTAGAGACCTTTTCGCACTAACCAGCTACGCGGGAAGAATTATGGGTACTCGACATCGCGGTATCAGCCGAAGCTTTTCAAATGTCAGCATTAGAGCAGCGCGCGCCCGAGTGGTCCTGAGATGCATCACGCTTGTGATTAAGGTATGCTAGGACCGATGTCGGCCGCCTTCGCATCGTGCAGGAGCGCGGAGGGCAAGTGGGCCCATGAACCCTTTGTGCTTAGGAGTTAGACCGACGGGCTGTCCTCTCTATTGAGTCTTAGATGGGGCTGCGACGTGTCGATATTCCAAGGCCGGGCATGACCGAGAAAAGTGTGTCCGGCCAGAGTGTTATCGAGCGTGACGGGAAACTTGGTGCACCCCTGCAGGGATGAAAATTAACTATTTGGATAGCCTTGTCCACGGTTCCAGGACGACTTGGAGTTATGCCCGATCTTATACAACTACAACTGTTACTAAACTGAATTTAGTTGCCCCGGGATTGCTTCCTCGCACGGAGTTGAGGGAGGATCTCCGGGCGTGACCTCATATTAATATTGCTTGAACAATATGGCTATTAATTGTGTTACCTTGTTCTATTCTCGTCTATTGCTGCAAGACCCTGAAGATGCTAGTCTTCGATAGGACTAGGCCTTCTCTCTATTCTTGCATTGCTGCAGTCAGTCCACATATAACCCCTTTCTTTGATACTGATGCATACTTAGCATAGTTGTGATATAAGTGTTGCGAGTACTTTGGATGAGTACTCACCGTTGCTTTGCTCCCCCTTTGCCCCCTTGATCCGTTGCTGCGACCAGATGATGGAGCCTAGGAGATGGAGGATCCCGCCGACGACGACTGCTACCCCAACGGTACCTACTTCTTCGTGGAGGCTGCTGAAGATCAGGAGTAGTTAGGAGGTTCCCAGGCAGGATGCCTCGCCTCGTTCGATCATTGTATCTTTTGTGCTAGCCTTCTCTAAGGAACCCCCATGTTTATGTCTGTACTCATATATTGTTGCTTCCGCTGACTCGTGTGTTTATCGAGCTTCCGTATTCTAGCCGTCGAGGCCCTTGGCTTGTAATATGAAGCTTGTATTGTTTCATTTGTGTCTAGAGTTGTGTTGTGATATCTTCCCGCGAGTCCTTGAGTTTGATCGTACGCATTTGCGTGTATGATTAGCGTATGATTAAATCGAGGTCGTCACAGCTTGCTATGATCTTGAGAAATAGAAATAGAAAGAAGTATAGAATAAAAGCAAAAGAGTATATACAATGATCTTATGGGGAGTGACGCCGTCACATCTATTAAGTATGTCGAGTGAAATTTGTCGTGAGTTGACAAACAAAGAAATTGGTCATTGTTTCAATTAAGAGGAAGTAATAAAGAAAGACAGGTTCACATATAAATATATTATCTTAGACATCTTTTGTGATTGTGAGAACTCATTAAAATATTATATGTTAAGAAGTTGATGTTGGACAAGGAAGACAACATAATGAGTTATGTTTGCTTATTTCTGAATAGAAGTTATATGGTTATCGATCCTTCAACATGTGTCGCTTGCTTCCACCCCATATCAGCCAAAAACTTTGGCACCAAGTAGAGATATTACTTGTGCATGCAAACACCTCTAACCCAGTTTTGCCTTAAAAGTCCAGCACACCTACCTATGGATTGAGTAAGATCCCTCAAGTAAGTTGTCATGGCAGCAAGCAATAAAAATTGCTCTTTAAATGTGTGTGATTTATTAGTGTGAGGAAAATAAACTTTATACGAACTTGTGATATATAAGAAATAAAAGAGACAAACTGCATAATAAATTTCTTTATCACAAGGGGAAATGTAAAGTGATGTTGTTTTGCACTAAGGGATTGCGCATCCAACTAGAAAACCGCATGATAACCTCTGCTTCCCTTTGCGAAGGGCCAATCTGTTACCTTTACTTTCTAGTACTTACCTTTATGTAAGAGTCATGGTGATCTTCACCATTTCCTTTATTTTGCCTTTATCTTTTGGCAAGCATCATGTGTTGGGGAATGATCTAGACAAATATATCCACTTGTACATCAACAATGACCAGAAAAAACTCAAGCGTGTTGGTCTGGTGGTATGAAACTTTGTGGATATTGAGAATATGTGAATAGTGCCTGATCCGATACGATTAAGCCAAAGTATGGCTTGGTTGACTACGCTTGTTCCATCATCCACCACAACTACAACAAGATGAAGGATTCTATGACAGAAGATGACCACCATATATGGGCAGAAGCGCCCTTGCCCTTGAAGAACATCTATTATGCTTCCAGGGACGCGTATGCCACTTACGATGTATACAAATGCTTGGTGAACTTCTAGAAGGGGTTCGAGAGCTAGTGCCAGCATCTCGCCAAACCATCTAGGCGGTCGAGTAAGTCCAGAAGGAAGAATGAATCAACCTAAAATGTTTCTTCTATTTATCTAGCTAATAGTCTATAAATCGAAAGTTCAAATTTCCTGCAAGTTCAATCATCCTTTATTCTAGCTGTCTTGCCTAATTTGATCCAGGATCATGAGATATTCTACTTAAGACGTTTATTTTGTTTCGGTTTCGCTAGCTATGATACATCGTGCGATAGCCATTTTTACCAAAAGATTATTTCAGATTTATAATAAATACTATTCTCAACTAGGTTTGAATAGAGAAAGTTTATTTTTTATTGAATAGAGAAAGTTCATTTTTTTAAATCAAAAGAAGAATCGCCCCTCTGATTTTCCATTAATAGAAACCACATGGTCTTTCAAGCCCTTGACACAAACTACAGCTAGAAACTAAAAGTAATCAATTAGCAGCACAAATCATACATGGTAGCAAGACCGGCCAGATTTAACATGAAGGTCCAAAAAATAAAACTACGGCAGAGGACAGAAAATATAGCCGAGAGATGCGCAGGCGACACCGCGGTACCCTATGACTCCACACTTACAATGATCTGTACAATTCACCTGCTACATGCTCTAGAAGCTTTGCTCCCAACACCAGCACCTCTTTGTTTACCACCTTCATCTGCAATATAGACCATCCCATGATCCAGAAGCAAATTAGCTAAACAAGAATCATAAGATCACTATACCATTTATTTTTAATCTCACATTATTCCTGCATTACCAAAGAGTCAAGAAGACAAGTGATGCCCTTCCCGCATCTCCTACGCAAACACTCATAGGTAGTTCTACCATCTTAAATCCATGATTTAAATTCTTAATAAAACCCCCTAAACGATTCCATTTGCATTACCATCGTTCATGATTATAGCCAGGGATACAACAGCCAATATAGCAACCACCTGTGTAAGCACTATTTGAGTCCTGAATAGGGCCCAATTCTAGCATTTACTCTAACTGCAACATGTCCTCATCTCATAGTCATCGTCACCAAGACAGAGTGAAGACGTAACCCCATAGATGCATAATTGCTATCAACATAGTTTTCACACTATACCTAGTGTAAAGGACACTCTTGCATTGTCGTGCTACATTTGTGGCTCCCCGGTCAGCATGTTCATAGCCACCTTGATTTGAAGATCTTCACGGTTGGTGGTCTTGAAACCCAAAAGAATGGCTTTATGAATCTTGAGCTCTTTAGTGTCAACAAAATCACTCCATCCCTTGCCGAAGATGATGTGGCCATCATCACACTTGTGGTACTTGACCGGCATGAAACTGTCCTTGCACAGCCGAATGCCAGCAAGCCCATCTCCCGCTATCTCCCCATCACCTGGGGTCATCAGGGCGTCGACAACTTTCGTCGATAATCTCTGTATGCACCATCATAGGAAGGAAAATTATCAAATATGTGAAGGAACAATAAACAAAAGGATCTTCAGCTACATCTACATATATTACATAAGGATCTTCAGTTATGGGAAACAAAAGGATATGCAAAAACACACATCAGTGTATTCACTGGTTTCAGCTAATAGCATATCATTAATCTTCTATCCATGAAAAAACAAAGAAAATTGCATACAAAAAAGGAAATACTAGTGCACCAAAAAGATACCATCGTCTTTCCTGCAATGTTCGACTTCGTGAAGCGATAGACAAAAAATGCACCTATATAAACTTTTTTCATCGCCAAAAGGTCATGTAGGTTCAGCTCCTGTTGCTTCGTCAGATTAATTCCCTTTGTTATCACAGCTGATTCTAGAGGATGTTTACGCTCTTCGTTTTGATCGCATGTCGTTGGCAGGTTGCAGAAGTACACCATAGGAATGTCTTCAGTCAAATGGAAGGAGACAAGGTCGCCTTCTCGCAGGTCAAAGTCTTCAACAAACCTGCACCAGTTTTCACCACCAATGATTGCCCTTGAATTCTCTTTGTACACGCCGAAATCATACGTGCGGTTCCCTCTCGCTTGAAAAAGCCATGAATTGTATGGGATGGCGCTGAAATGTAGCATGGCACGATGTAGAATTTAATTGCTATTTATTTCCTACATTTTGTTGATCTTCAAAGTATAGGGGAACAAACACAATACAAGTAAAAATTGACATGATTATTTATACCACGGCTGAAGTGTCCCCATCTAGCGTGATGGTAAATGTCAACCCAGTGGCATTGCCCTGTTGCAGTCCCGTCGACAGGTTATGGACACCACCTGTGTAAAAAAAATAAAATGAATAAAACCAAAGGATGAAAATTTAAGAAGAGGGCTTATGCATCTAAAGACACTAGGCAACAATCATACAGTATAATCAACAAAGGTACTGCATCAGTAATCAACAATCATACACTTGAACTGAGCGGGCGGCTCGCCCTCCACTCCTCATAACCCCGCAACACAGCGCGTGCCCGCCGCACCACAGCTTGTTCAGACATGTCCTTCTCTTGATCCTCGATCGGCAGCATGCGCTTATCCCGAGCATCGACGTGCAGCATTGGCTCCTCCTCCTCTGCAACACAACTGAGGTAGTGTCTGAGACTGTTTGCCGATATTTGCTGCTATTGTGTTACACATCTGCACTTGCTCATTTTTATGAAAACACTGGAATGCCGAAACCCTAGAAAAAAATACCGAGCACGCTACCGATGTAGAAAACTTCCTTTAATCTCTCCATCGCCTTCCATCTAACCTTCGATTTGAAAATCCTAACTATCTAGTCCCCGACTTTCAAAACCATATCCAACTCCCAAAACTGCAACACAACAACGAACAAAGAAGTCAAAGATAAAAAGTTAGGGTTTCTCACGTCACCTAGTCGCCGGTAGTCCCTAGGTGCTTGCTGGCGGCCTCCCAATCTCACTCCATGCTCTTCTGCTCCAACCGTCGAGAGCGACCAGACGAGTAGGCGGCGGGGTCGGGGCGGGGTCGCAACGGGGTGGTTTGTGGGGAGGGTGTGAGTGAGGAGGCGGTGGTGTGTGGGCGATGGGGTTATGACATGGAGCCTCTCCGTGTCAAGCACGGAAAATAATAGCCCGTGGGTCTAGTTCGTAAAGAAACAACCAAACATTCCCACAGTTCGTAAAAAAATGTTTCTTTCTAGAAAAAACAAACTTCAATAATGGGGGTAGGTAATTGCGTGGCCTTTCTCGCCCCCACCCCCACCCTGCCTCGCATGTTCGGGCCATTTACCACATTTCTATGGTTGTAACCTCGAAAGATCAAGATCTTACACGGCCACATGAAATCATAGCAGGGAATGGGATGAGTGCCCCATGTTAACTCTTTGGTCCATATATGTGCCATATGCTACCAACGGGAGGCGTCGCCTCGACGCCGTTCTCTAGGGCTATGATGCCCGTCTGTTATCGTTATAAGCAATGCAAAGTCATGAGGGGCTACAAATTCATAGAACCTGGTGTGGTGTCATCATACAGCCCCTAGAGGGTGTGATAAACATCAAGAGTGGCATGCATCGGCCCTCACATAGGCTGTGTGCAAATGGTACTATATCGCATGTCGGATCAAGCCATCGAGAGAGAATGCGCCCGGCCTGTGAAGGGAGTGCGGGGCCCGTTCCTTCATTTGCCTCAAATCTCGATGCCACGTGATGTTATACTTAGTAACAAAGCCATGTCCCGTGCATTGCACTCAACTGGACCCATAACATGCATGCACACATGTCCACGTATGAGTCTAAACGGCGAGGATGCTTGGTTCGGGGACTGGCATAAGTGGTGTGAGTCATGTGTCTACGTGATGCTCCATGTGGGTTTAGACGGCAGGGGTGCATGGTTTTGATCTAGCTACCAAGAGGTAATGCGTCCGGTTTGTGCCTAGGTGGTGCCTCACGGGGCTTGGCACGGTCTCATCGTATAACCCATGAAGGGTGTGGTCAAACACCGAGAGCGGCACGCATAAGCCCTAACACGGGCTATGTGGAAACAATGCCATATCGCATGCTGGATCTAGCCAATGGAGGGAACGAGTTCGGCATGCGGACGGAGTACGGGGCCCGTTCCTTCTTTTTCCACAAAATTCGGTGCCGCTTCATGTGGGCCCTATCCAAAAAGGCCCGTCGAGTGTGTCACACAGCTGGATTCACACCATGCATGCACACTTGGCCACGTAGACACACACCGTAAACCTTTAGCCAAGTTGACCCACACCATCCATCCACCCTTGACCCCACCTCGATTCATTGGATCTCCGACGAGTCCCTTCCCTCGGTATGCCAACCATGTTAAAACAACACACGGCTACACGTCTTGCACACCGACATTGGCGCATCATGCACTAGTGCCAACAAACATGTTTAGCTGAGCATCTTTTCCCATGGTCTGGATCGAGGAGGCTAGCGGTGCATGTTGTCGGCCCGGTTGCCTAGTGTTGCATGCTATGGGTAGACATGAATCGCATCGCATCGGATCAAGATTCCCCTCTCTTGTATCGGACGCCGGAGCAGCACACGTGCATGGTAGAAGAATATGCGTGTTTGATGTGGGAGCTTGGATGAGACGCCATGGGATAGGTGCATGCTGAAATTCAAGATTCGGGAATTGATAACAAATGAAAATGATAATTCAATTGTTTGTACAGGGTACAACATGTTTTAAGGAAAATGTGAAATATGACACGTTCACATGCATTTTGGCAACAAGTGCACTTTTGGAGAGGAAAAACAGGTAGTCCCCATGGCCCCCACGGTTTTTGTTCCATGTATTTCACCACAAATATTGGAGGAAAAAAGAAAAAGTATTTTCCCCTCAGAAAACGACTTGGGAAGAAAATCTCAAGTAACCATATTTAGCTGCTCCGTGGAGGTTGCCGCCCGTGGGGAGATTAGATCGACCTCTCCTTGATTTTAGGGTGAGTTCAACGTGAACGTGATGGTGAGAGGCTGAAGAAGAAATTTTGTGCGTTTACAACAACCTTTGTTTTAGAACTGTATAATAATAAATAAAAGAGAATATGTGAAAAACAAAAAACAAAAAGGATATGCATACAAGATGGGCCAACCCAACCATCTACACGGATGTGTGGTCTAGCACGCAGGTGAGGTTCGCGTGGAACAACCCAACAAAATTCGGCCCAAAGCTGAGCCGCACAGGGCGCAACTGACGGGTGGTGGGAGTTTAGTCCCACCTTACCAAGCGAGACGCGAACGCAGCTACTTATATACGCAGCTGAGAGACCATTTGCATGAACCTCTCTCACTGAAACAACACCTAATGGCCTCAAACCGTTACCCTTTAGCCAAGTTGACCCACACCATCCATCCACCCTTGGCCCCACCTCGGTTCGTTAGTTCTCCAACGAGCCCCTCCCTCCGTATGCCAAGCATGTCAAAGCGACTAACGGCTACCCGTCTTGCACACCGAGATTAGGCATCATGCACTAGTCTCAGCAAACATGTCCAGCTAAGCATCTTTACCCATCGTGGACACTACCGCATGGTGTAGATCGATGTGGCTAGCGGAGCATGTTGTCGGTCCGGTTGGCTAAGGGTGCATGATATGGGTCAACATGAGTTCTATTGCATCACATCGAGATTCCCCTCTCCGGTAGCGGGCGCCGGAGGCCCCGAGCAGCATGTGTGTGGTACAAGAATCTGCATGGTCGCTAGCGGAGCTTGGATAAAACAAATTTGACCTAACCGCCATGGGGTAGGTGCTGAAATTCAATATTTAGGAATTGTTAACAAAATAAAAACGACAATTCAATATGGAAACAAGTACACTTTTGGAGGGGAAAACAGGTACACTCGTTCCACCGTGCCTCCCACGATTTTTCTTCCATCTATTTCTCCACAATATTGGAGGAAAAAAGAAGAATGTGATTTTGCCTCAAAAACCGACTTGGGGAGAAATTCTCAAGTAACCATATTTACCTACTAGGTGGAGGTTACCCCCCATGTGGAGATTCGATCTACCTCTCCTTGATTTTAGGGTGAGTTCAACATGAACACGTGATGGTGAGAGGCTCAATGAGGAGCTTTGTGCATTTACAACACCTTTTTTTAGGAAAAAATAAGCAGCTTATAATGTGGAATTATAAAATCGTTATTAAAACATGCTAAAAATCCTTATTTAAAAAATGTGTTTGTCTTGCCAGATAAAACAAACATAATTAGGGGGGTAGTTTATTGCGTGACCTTTCTCCCCCCTCCATCTCCCATATTCAGGACATTTACCGCATTTCTAGGGTTGTAACCTCGAAATTTCAACATCTACGGCGGCCACATAAAATCATACCAAAGATTGGGATGAAAGCCCCATGTTAAGCTCTTTGGTCCATATATGCACCATATGCTACCAAAGGGAGGGGTGGCCTCGACGCCGTTCTCTAGGCTATGATGCTCTTCAGCTGCCGTTAAATCCGTGCAAATTTGGGAGGGGCCGAAAATTCACGTGACCGGGCGCAATATGATCATACGACCCCTAGAGGGTGTGGTAAAACATCTAGAGCGTGATGCATAGGCCCTCTCGTAGGCTGTGGGTAACCGGGGCCATATCCCATGCTGGATCAACCCATAGAGTGGTAATGCTTCCATCCTGTGAAGGGAGTGCGGGGCCCGTTCATTCATTTGCCTCAAATCTCGTTGCCGCGTGATATTAGACCTAGTAACCAAGGACCGTCACGTGCATCACACTCAGCTGGAACCACAACATGCATGCACACATGGCCACGTATGAGTCTACACGGCGGGGATGAATGGTTCAGGGGCTGGCCCAAGTGTCGCGGGACATGTGTTTAGGTGCTACTCCACTTGGGTCTAGACGGCGGGGGTGCATGGTTTTTATCTAGCTACCGAGAGGTAACGCGTCCGGTTTGTGCCTAGGCGGTGCATCACGGGGCCTGGCGTGGTCTCATCGTATGACCCATGAAGGGTATTGTCAAACACCAAGAGCGGCATGCATAAACCCTCACGCAAGCTAAGTGTAAACGAGGCCATATCGCATGTTGGATCTAGACAATGGAAGGGAACAAGTCTGGCATGCAGACGGTGTGCGGGGCTTGTTCCTTCACTTTCCTCAAAATTCGGTGCCTCTTGATGTGGGCACTAACCACAAAGGCCCATCCCGTGCATCACACTCACCTGGACCCACACCGTGCAAGCACAATTGGCCACGTAGACACACATCGATAAACCTTGACAATAGCTAGGGTTTAATAATTATCCATTCATTTTGCCTAATCGGTACAACATAGCTATCGATGAACAAGAAAAGCTAGATGTCATGTGAAATTAAATGTGCCAACTGTCCCTTCTAGTATTTGTTTAGTAGTAGTTCTCCCTTCTAGTATTTAGTACTACTGCGCAAAACAAAAAAATGTCCCTCCTATTTTGGTGTTTTTTCTGAACACCCTATTTTGGTGTCCGGTTTATGTTGCCACGTTTGTGGACCGACATTGTGCACTTTTTCTTTTTCTTGATTGGTTGATTGGTTGGTTCGGGCAAATCTCTGCGTGTGCACGATGCGGTATACGAGCATGTTTCTACCTAAATTTCAAAAGTGACGAATTGTGCGCGGCCTTGACCTCTCTCTCCCAAACAAATTGAATTGTGGGAGGGAGCCTACGTTGCATGCGGTTGCATGCATGCATGCGCCCGCTTTAGCCTACATTGCATGCGTGCACATACGCGAAGGAGCACGCGCCGCAGAGCCGTCCCTGCTTGACCCGACCGACGACACATAGGGCAGCACTTAAACGCCGCATTTTGATTCACATTAGTACTGTTTCCCACTCGTGTAAACTCTCGATGCCGTGGTGGGTGGAAAAACTTGTTCACATTAATTGACCACATTACTGCTGGAGGAGAGGGTATGCATGTATTGTACGTGGCATTTTTCCGTGTAACCGTGCGTCGATTGTGGGCTAACACGTGTGGATGGAAATTTCTGAAAACGTCCCATCCTATAAGAGGGAACCACCACCGGGCGCATCGCCCCCACGTCATTTTCCCCCAAATCGCCTCACTCCCTCCTACGTTCCAGAAAACCCTTGCTCCTTCCTCTTCTCCTTGCCGCATCATCTTCCCCTCGTCTCCCTCGCCCCGCCACCGCACGTACTTGCTCAGCCCCACCACCTCCCTCTCTCCGACGGTGGTGCTAGGAGACGGGGGTGTCGGGTTCCGACTCCGCCGTGCTGGACCTGGCCGGCCACAAGCACGTGGTGGATGTGGTAATGCTTCTCGTTCCCCTCCTTTCATAGTTAGTGTTGATAAGCACAAGATTTTGTAGATATTTTTTTAGTAGATTTCTGATTGAATGTTGCACCCTCTTCTGCTTTCTTGGTAAATCTTAATGACAGTTAGGGTTTTTTGTAGTTGATTCGTCCTTGAATGCTACAGAGATTTAATGAGAGTTAGGTTTTTTAATTAGAATCTTGATTGCTGCATGTGCTTAGATTTTATTCGGTGCTGGATATGTTGTTAGATTTGTTGTGGATATCCCCTCAACGGGGCACGGTAAGGGCTGAACAGCCCTCCAGTCAATCCATTTAAAGTTGATTTTGTACAAATTAGGTTAAAATATTACTTCCTTTTATTTAAAGTGTATCAATCAGTTGTTGAAATGAACACATTACGTCTAACTAGTGCACAATTTCAAAATAGTTTGGAGCCTCCCTTCATTATCCAGAAACTAAATATGTAGGTAGCTTTATTTTTTATCCGTAGGTATCATCTACTTACAAAGTTAACCATAAGTAGGTTTGCTAGACATGCAACTACGCCACATGAGCAACTCATATTAAAAAAGACACTATCCTGGAAGTGTACAGCTCTGCAAGCTGAGCTGCCGAGATGGATTCCTTGACTGGAAGATAATGAGCCACTTCACTCAACTTGTCGATGACGACGAAGATGGCATCGTTACCCTTCTTGGACTTTGGAAACCCGGTGACGAAGTCCATCTCAATATGGTCGAACCTGCACTTGGGAATGGGCAATGGATGCAAAAGACCTGCTGGACGTTGATGCTTTGCTTTCACCCTTCGACATACATCACATTCATTTACGAACTGAGCAATCTCACGCTTCATGTGAGTCCACCAGAAGGTCTGCTTCAAGTCCTGATACATCTTGGAACTTCCTGGATGTATTGAGAGAAAAGAGTTATGAGCTTCTTCCATGATAACCTTTCTGAGATCACCTTTCGGAACGACAAGACGATACTCAAAGAATAACGAGTCTCTGGCATCAACATTGAAGCACTTATATTTGGGAACTCCCTTTGCCAAGCCAATCTTAACTTTCTTCACCATTGCATCAAGAAGTTGTGCTGCTCGGACCTGATCTTACAAGGTAGGAGAGATCTGAAGATTTGCAAGAAATCCCTGAGGTACTAACTGAAGGTTGAGCTTTCTGAAAGATTCACAAAGGTCAGGCTGGAGAGGCTTCAGAATGAGATTGTTGCAGTAAGCCTTCCTGCTCAAAGCATCTGCCACGACATTAGCTTTGCCTGAAGTATACTCAACGCTCGGATTAAAATCTTGGAACATTTCCACCCAACGAGTTTGTCAGGGATTCAGGTTAGGCTGGGTGAACATGTACTTGAGACTCTTGTGATTGGTGAACACTTCAAACTTTCGTTCCAACAAGAGGTGTCTCCAAGTCATCAGAGCATGTACCACTGCCACCAACTCAAGATCATGCACAGGATAATTCTTCTCACTTGGCTTCAACTGCCTCGAGGTATAAGCTACCACTTTATTCTCTTGCATCAGAACTGCACCAAGACCTTGAAGAGAGGCATCGCAGAACACTTGGTAAGGTTTGGAGTCATCAGGAGGAACCAAGACTGGAGTAGAGGTGAGCTTCTCTTTGAGCATGTCAAAGGCCATCTGACACTCTGGAGACCAAACATACTTCACACCCTTCTGAAGAATACTTGAGAGAGGCTTAGCAATCTTGGAGAAGTTCTCAACGAACCTTCTACAATAGCTTGCAAGCCCGAGAAAGCTTCGAAGCTGCTACACATTCTACGGAGGCTCCCACTCAACAATGGACTGCACCTTCGACGGATCAACTTTGATGCCCTCGGCACAGATGATGTGCCCAAGGTAGACAACTTCTTTCATCCAGGACTCACATTTGGAAAACTTGGCATAGAATTTATGCTCTCTCAGCTTATCAAGCACCAGTCTGAGATGTTCTTCATGCTCTTCCTCAGTTTCCGAAAAGACCAGAATATCATCGAGATACAGCAAGACGAATTCATTCTTGAACGGAGAGAAGATATAGTTCATCATTCGACAAAATGTCGGTGGAGCATTTACCAGACCAAAAGACATGACCGTATACTCATACGAGCCAAAACTTGTCCTGAAAGCAGTCTTTGGAATATCCTCTTCGCAAATGTGAATTTGATGATAGCCCATCCTGAGATCGAGTTTGGAGAAGACCTTAGCACCTTTCAACTGCTCGAACAACTCATTTATGTTAGGAAGTGGATACTTGTTTCTGATTGTCTTCTTGTTCAATGGACGGTAATCGACACACAATTGGTCCGTGCCATCCTTCTTCTCGACAAACAGCACTCCACAGACCCAAGGAGACGAGCTTGGTCTGATCAGACCCATACGCTCCTGCTCATCGAGTTTCCTCTTAAGTTCCTTCAGCTCTTCTGGACCCAATTTGTACGGCCATTTTCACACAGGCTCAGTACCCGGTTCAAGCTCAATAACGAGTTCAACTTCTGAGTGCGGAGGCATTCCTCACAGTTCTTGTGGAAACACATCTTCATATTCGCAGACCACTGGGACTTACGAAATTGGATTAATCTCACCCTTTTCATTCAGGGAAAATAGACGGATTGTATCATCGCGCGCCACGAAGATAATCACGTCCTCTGAAGAGTGAGTTATCTTCACTTCTTGAGCTTCACAATCGATCGATGCCTTGTTCATGGCCAACCAGTCCATACCAAGGATCAAACCAATGTCAGAATTGCCCAAGCCAATAGGAGACGCCAGAAAAGCATAATTACCCATCTTGATAGAAACATCCGGAACCAACATGTGAGAACTCATACGCATTCCCGGAGAAACCACACGGAAAGGGCTATCCAAGTGAATTGCGGGAATGTCATGCTTAGCAATGAAAGGCTTGGAGATGAAGCAATGTGATGCACCAGAATCAAATAAAACCTTAGCAGGAATATCATTAACGAGGAGGTTACCCATAATCACATCTGACGAGTTTTCTGCTTCAGCCGCATTCAGCATATTGACTCTAGCAGATCTGGGGTTGAACTTGACGATAGCATTGCTTGGATGTTTGCCTGGGGGAGGAGGCGGAAGACGCAACTAAGAAGTGCACTTGTTGGCATAGTGACCCTTCTGCCCACACTTGTGACAAGTAACATCTGCCGGCTGACGGTACTGTGTCTGAGGAGGCACTTGCTTCTGCTGCTGAAACCTTTGCTGGAAAGCTGGGTTGGGTGGGTGGGAAGAACCACAGCCACCTGAATTCTTGAACTGTTGCGTGTGCCGAGGAGGAGGAGGAGGAGGAGACACCCAATACTTCTGTTGCTTCTGAACCGCCTGAGTTGAGGAAGACGAGCTCAAATCTCTGAAGCGCTTCTTTGAATTCTCCACCCTGAGCAAAGCTGCCTCAGCCATGAGAGCCAAGTTGTAGAACTTATCGAACTCCTCAGGATCGTGCAAAGCAAGGGCTAGCTGCAAATCCTCTTTCAAACCACCTCTGAACTGGTATATCTTTCTCTTCTGATCAGGAATGTCCTGCAAGGCGTATCGGGCTAGCTCATGGAACTCGACGTTGTACTTGTACACGGAGTTACCACCTTGCTTCAAGTGTTGGAAATATGCCCTAGAGGCAATAATAAAATGGTTATTATCATATTTCCTTGTTCATGATAATCATCTATCGTTCATGCTATAATTGTATTAACAGGAAACACTAATACATGTGTGAATGAATAGATCACAATGTGTCCCTAGCAAGCCTCTAGTTAGCTAGCTCGTTAGTCAATAGATGATCATGGTTTCCTGATCATGGACATTGGATGTCATTGATAACGGGATCACATCATTGGGAGAATGATGTGGTGGACAAGACCCAATCCTAAGCCTAGCACTAGATCGTATTGTTCGTATGCTAATGCTTTTCTAATGTCAAGTATCTTTTCCTTCGACCGTGAGATTGTGCAACTCCCGGATACCGTAGGAGTGCTTTGGGTGTATCAAACGTCACAACGTAACTGGGTGACTATAAAGGTACACTACGGGTACCTCCGAAAGTGTCTGTTGGGTTGGCACGAATCGAGATCGGGATTTGTCACTCCGTGTGACGGAGAGGTATCTCTGGGCCCACTCGGTAGAACATCATCATGAGCTCAATGTGACTAAGGAGTTAGTCACACGATGACGTGCTACAGAACGAGTAAAGAGACTTACCGGCAACGAGATTGAACAAGGTATAGGTATACCGATGATCGAATCTCGGGCAAGTTCTATACCGACAGACAAAGGGAATCGTATACGGGATTGATTGAATCCTTGACATCGTGGTTCATCCGATGAGATCATCGTGGAGCTAGTGGGAGCCACCATGGGTATCCAGACCCCGCTGATGGTTAATGGCCAGAGAGGTGTCTCGGTCATGTCTGCCTGTCTCCCGAACCCGTAGGGTCTACACACTTAAGGTTCGATGACGCTAGGGTTATAGGGAATTGTTATACGAGATTACCGAAAGTTGTTCGGAGTCCCGGATGAGATCCAGGACGTCATGAGGAGCTCCGGAATGGTCCGGAGGTAAAGATTGATATATAGGACGGATGGTTTCGGACACCGGAAGTGTTTCGGGCATCACCGGTAACGTACCGGGACCACCGGAGGTGGTCCCGGGGGACCACCGAAGGGGGGCTGCGACCCCAAGAGGTAAGATGGGCTAAGTGGGGGTGGGAACCAGCCCCTAGTTGGGCTGGTGCGCCTCCCCACTCAGCCCATGGCGCAGGGGAAAGAAAAAGAGGGGGGGGACCCTAACTTAGGTGGGCCTTAGGCCCACCAGAGGGGTGCGCCACCCCCTCCTCCCCATCTGGCCGCCACACCCCCCATCTGGGAGGGCTGCCGCACCCCCTAGGGGGGGAACCCTAGGGGTGGCACCCCCTCTCCCCTTCCCCTATATATAGTGGGCACTTTTGGCCTTTGGGGGACACAGTTTTCCCTCTCCCTCGGCGCAGTCCTGCACTTCTTCCTCCTCCTCTCTGCCAGCGCTTGGCGAAGCCCTGCCGGGAGACCTCGTCTCTCCACCAACACCACGCCGTCGTGTTGCTGGTCTTCTTCCTCAACCTCTCCCTCCTCCTTGCTGGATCAAGGTGCGGGAGACGTCACCGGGCTGCACGTGTGTTGAACGCGGAGGTGCCGTTGTTCGGCACTAGATCGGAATCGCTGCGAGTACGACTCCATCAACCGCGTTCTAGCAACGCTTCCGCTTAGCGATCTTCAAAGGTACGAAGATGCTCTTACCTCTCTCTCGTTGCTGGTCTCTCCATAGGAAGATCTGAACATGCGTAGGAAAAATTTTGAATTTATGCTACGTTACCCAACATCAAGCGCCTGAACTTCTCACGCATCTCCTCCATAAAGCTAGACGGAATGTAGTGGGACCTGAAGTCACTGCAGAACTCATACCAAGTGATCATTCTGGCACCCCTGGAATCCTTCAACTGCTGCCACCAGATAGATGCTTGCCCCTTCAGCTGGAATGTTGCAAACTTGACGAAATCCTGTGGACGAACATTGTTGCATTCAAAGTGCTTGTTCATGTCGAGAATACAATCCTCAGCATCAAACGGATGGTCACACGACGTGAAGGTCTTCGGCTGATTTGACAGGAACTGACTCAGATTAGCAAACTGATTGCCATAATGGTTGAAGTTGCCTTGCTGCTGATTAGTCCTCTCTTGCAACAACAGTATCAGCATCTGAGTGTTTGCATTTGTAGCAGCCATCACCGCTTGCCAAGCCTCTGCAGGAGGAGGCGGCGGCGAAGGAGGATTCTCTAGAGGAGGGGGTGGTGGTGGCATGTCAGCACCCTCATGACCTGGATTCTGACGAGTTGGTGGAGCCATCCTGAAAACGGACACACATTAGCCCACAAAATAAAATTGAAGTTAAACTGAATCAAAAAGGCAGGAATATCTGAACAGGAAAATATCAATTGCACTCGAACCAAAATAGTAAGAATGCTTCCTCAAAGTGACTATCGACAAAATTCTGATTAAGACCACTTGCAAACAAGTATGAGCTAGAACTGCTCGGAACAAACGTATGATCGAGATTTCATCCAATATCTTCGTGGATAAGATCGCACGGGCTCGAATTTATAGTAGCTATCCTGTGCAAGGTAGTGCACATGACTTACGAAGTATCCCCGAGTCGTAGCAAGCTACGAGGACTCTTTAAGACACAATGAGAACCAATGTAAGATGACCGTGAACAAGCGTACCCATTGAATGTCGAACCCCAACCTCACATCATGCATCTGTAGGAAGATTGTCCTACAAGTCACTACTTGATATACCACCTATGAATTCCCAAAATATCTGGTCATGCAATCTGGTACACGGATACAAAGAGTAATAATCACACAACTCCTATACTAACCCGTCCAATGTATCACATCCGTCAACACATAACCAGAATCTCGGACCTTCATCTAACACAGACCCTCGTGATCACAACGATACAAAGTATGGCAGTACTCCCGAACAATCTGCACCAGTACTGGGGACATCGGGGTTATCTCGCCACTACTAGTATTGAAGCAATTACGAAAATCCTTCGTTCTGAGATACTCAAAAATCTGAATGATGGCGATGTGCACAATAATCCCCTAGATCTCACTCCCCGGAAAAAATCAAGGCAGATAGGAGGCACCAAGACAGAACTCCGTCACATCAATATCATATAGATTTCAAAATACCCGCGTGATCCTAAAAAAATTTGAGCGAGAAGAGGAGTATAATTAAGATTTCCTAAGACGAGAACCTCACCAGAGCATGGAAGAGGAGAAAAAAGAAACCTACTCTCCGATATAACTAAGACTCAAAACATTTTACTAGACTCGACTCGGCCAAGTATGATCACACAAAGGCTCCTATGGTCGTAAGGCTCTGATTACCAACTTGTAATGACTAAGATGTGGTCCTTTCTGATTTAGGGAACGAGGCCCCAAAATGGAAAGAAGCGCATCTAAGCGTTTTCGCAAGCAAGATAAACATAGCACATACATAATTTAAGAATGACAAATAGGGAATCGTTTGCCATCTCCATAGATAATAACAGAGTTACATCCACACATTTATTCAGACAAGGTAGTTCCGCTACGGACTACACAACATAAGAAAAGGCTATGCTATCCCGCATGCTTGCCCACGATCACGACCACGCCTCAGTCTTCTGGATAGTTCACATACAGGCGGTCGTTCTCCTCATCGTACTGCCACGCCAGATGCGTGCCATAGGGACTCAGCAATCTATGACCTCGGTACGGAAGCACCTGTACCTGTTGGGGTGTTGAAGTAATCTGTGAGCCATAGGGACTCAGCAATCTATGACCTCGGTACGGAAGCTAGTCAAGTTATTAGGTGAGGAAGGTTCAGTGTTTAGGTTGCGGCATCCTAAGCATTTATGGTGGTTAACTTACGAAGAACAAGTTATAGATGTGGTGGTCTATGCTAGCGGTCGAAGACTAGCTGATCACTAAGATCCTGAACACCTACTTACGTCAAACATAACCCCACCGTGTTCCCGATCGAAGAGAGGTCTTCGAAGGGGACAGTCACGGGTATGTACACGGTTGGCAGTTTTATTAGATTAAGTTCAAGTTATCTAGAACCGTATGTTAACAAATAATCCATGTTGCCACATAACCGCGGGCACGGCTTTCCAAAAGATTAAACCCTGCAGGGGTGCTCCAACTAGTCCATCACAAACGGTCACGGGCCGCAAATTAATCCTCTATCACGAATCTCGTGATCTCATCGGATTCCTTAGAGGAAATCCTCAACTCTGGGGAGAACCAAAGCTTCACCGGGATTCCTATACGCAAGATACATCGCTAAGGTAAGACAAGACTAGCAGGACCTCCCATCGTGTCGATGTCCCCGATAAGATTCGCGTATCTCAGTCTCAGGACACGACGCATGAGCGATGGTTACCACGCCAAAACACCGAGTTGCCCCGGGGAGCGTAATAAGCTGCTCTGGGTTGGAACAACACTCATGAGGAGCACTTGCCCGGGTTGTTGATTAATTCCTCGGGGTAGCTATTCCCTATGCAAATTATTATTAAGTGATTAGCAGATTAAAACCAATGTTGGGTCCTGCGGGACACGTCTTAACACTACACGATTTATCAAGGGGGTCCCTAAAACAACCTCGAACGTGTTAGGAGCGATCAGTTATGGAACCAAACACCGGTAGCCGGAAACTAAGGCGGCAATAACGGAACAAAACACCCAGCAAAAGGCTGGGCCTCCCGTCACTACCAAGTATATAGGTGCATTAGTTAAATAACAGATTTAAACATAATGTTATCAAAACTCATGTTATCACATGAGACAATTGCACCTGCAACTAGCAACGCTAATATTAGAAGCTGAGCAAGCCTACTTAGCCATTCAATATTAGCTAGGAGGGGAAAGTGTTTGGGTTTCATGGCAATATCAGGAGGCAATTATTTCAGTGGTAGGCAGCGAGCATATGACGAAGGAAACGTGAATCTAGGCATAACAAAGCTAGATACGGTATCAAGGTCATGTCATCTTGCCTGTGATGTCTTCAGCTTGGAACTGCTCTTGTTCGTCCTGCACGTACTCTCCCGAATCCACGTACTCGCTCTCCGGTCCTGGTGCTACCCAATATAAAAACAACAGCCAATGAACAACAACACAACATGATGCAACAAACACATGATGCATGAGATGAGAATGTAGCATGCATCTCTATTCCAGTCACTTGCATGTGCATGAGAAGAAAAGACAAACTTCTAGATAGAACTTCACTCTAAGCTATCTTGGCATGCATGAAGATGACATGAACAGGTGCATCACGAGAAAACGATGCAAAAAACATATAAAGAACGTTGAGAACGGAGCTGTGGATCAACCAGAAACTACGAAACAAGAAATGGAGTTCTACGAATCAAATTCACCACAAGCACACTCCAAGGGCACACTTCTGGTATTCCCAGGTTGCCACATGATCAAACAAACATCTATAGGTGGGGTGGTGCAAAGAAACTCACCACACCACCAACTATGCACTCACAAGCATCAAAACAACAAAACTAAGCAATCTGTCCTAAACAACATCATAGCAGCTTGAGAGCATCATGCAAAGCACCTACAGCCACCCAAATGTGCCAACCAAGATATGTGGCAAAAGCTATTCAAAAGGTCTACAAGCATGAGCAAAAAGATATTACAAAGGAGTTACACACAGAAAGATCTACAAGTGCTAACTTGGACAAAAATATCAGATTTCACGGACTTAGTGAAAATCTCAGATTCTCACCATCTGTCTATGCTCTGAAGCATTTTGACAGCACCCAAAACAATATCTACAGGAAGTGAAAGTGCATTAAAATTGACAGAGAGCTAGACAAACACAAAAGCTACAACTCTAGTTGATTGCAAGGGCTGATTCCCAACACATGAACTTTTGCAACCACGACTACAAGGGAAGAAAATAACAGCAGTTTCTCAGACTTAGTGAAAATCACAGATATTCACTAAGCTGATAATTTCAGCCACATGCCTACTTTCACAAGACACAACTTGCACATACAAACTCCTAAGCATGAAACAAAACCACCATGCTGTAGAGGGGTTTACCCACTACTGCCACATCAAGGGTTCACCTTCTTAGGCTCATCACATCACATGGCATCAAGCTCTAAACATAGATCAAAACAGAAAAATGACATCTCCAGAAAGTGTTCCAAAAGGGAAAACTGGTTTCTCCAATGGATTCCTGGGATGATTCTACCCCAAAAATATATATAATACCTAGGTACTTGCATAGAACAAATAGGCACAAAGCTAAGATGAAAAACTACATGGAATCACATAGATTCAAATAGTGAGATATCACATGTGGTGCACACTAGATCATCACCTACACATGCACTTGCACACACTCACAACTCCAATGGTGACATGAGGGTTTAGACCTCATGTTTATGTGCCTTAGCACACCACCACACACACACACATACATTAAGCATACACAAGTGATCATGCTCACACACCTACACATGCTAGTCTCCAAACACACACATACTTAAACTCACACCACTATCACTAACACACACACGTACATGCTTGCTCACAAGTGCTCACTAAGCCAAACCATGCCTTGGGCATGTGGGTGTCACACACACACACACATGCACCCACATAAGCACTTGGGTGCTTGCACCACACAAGCACACACCTCTTACATCACCTACACAAACATGCTAGCAAAATAACAAGATGCAAACCCACACATGTGAGGTAAGAACACTTCCATGTGCTGCTCAAGCAATGTGTGAAGTACTAAATGGAAAACATCACAAGCAACACAAGAAAAAAAAAGTACAAAGGGGGACAGAGGGGATTCGAACACATGCCCTCCTGTGCACACACACAACACTCTACTACTGCGCTGCATCTCTTGGCTCGACAGAGAGGGGAGAGGAAGTAGGATAAGTCTCCCTCTGATGCTACTGTGCCACAAAATCCATAAACAAAAGGGGCGCCACTAGGTTTCAAACCCACGATCGACTGATGCGCAAAACACCACCTACCACTCTGCTAGTCGCGCGGAAGTTAATAGAGAGGGGGGGCTCTGCTCTTTTGAGAAACCCCCTCTGGATCTACTACAGCCCGACGGTGGCCGGAACAGGGGAGGCTCACCGCCGGCGCTACGCTACAAATTGGCTAACGGCTTGTTGCTGGAAGGAAGAGGAGACACCCACGAACCCATTCCATCACTAAACTTGCTGCGAGATGTACTACATCTACTGCTCCATGAGCACGCGGCGGCACCGGCGATAGAGAGATGCACGGCGGCGATGCTACGGCCCTACACACGATCTTGCTACCAGGGAAGGGGGAGGTGTGCATCTGCTCACACACTGGTCGAGGAGGACACGCCTGCCGGAGAGGAAGAAGGGGACGTCGTGGAAGTAGTCGATGCGGAGGTGTTCATCAGAGCGGAAGGAGGTCGTCGCCGAAGTAGAGGAAGCACGGAAGATCGTCGACGGCTAGCTGCGGAAACGGGCTCCCTTGAGGTCCCGCGTGCTCCTGGAACGCTTGGAGAGGAACAAGGTGCACGACAACGACGGCGACGAGCTCTTCACGGATCGGCCATGGTGGAGGAGGAGCTCGCCTTCTGTCGATCCAGGGAGAGGGAGGAGGAAGATGAAGGAGATGGCGGCGGCTTGGAGGAACCCTAGCCAGGGCACGCAGGCCAAGGGTCAAATAGAGGGCGAGGGAGGCGGCCTCGACCTTCGTGAGCACGTCGTCGTCTATCTGTCTCGCTAACTCTGAAGGAACTGACGGAAAGGAGGGGGGAGAAGAAGACGCCATCAACAGGAGCGGGCTGCTGCGCGAGGGGCTACTGGGCCAGCGAGGGGGAGGAGGCCCACTCGGAGGCTCCACGTAAGAAAAAGAAAAACCCACTAGGGTTTTTCTATTTAAAAACAAACAGAGACAAATATAAATACACAGGCCACACTGTTGACTCTAAAATAAAACAAAAATGCCCCTGGTCATAAGGGAATTATGACCTATTTAAATAAAATGAAAAGGGAATTTTTGGAGCACTTAAATATTTACAAAACAGAATTAAATAATCTGTTTTGTGAATATCTACCCCTCTCAAACATAGATTCAAAACACATTAAACCTAGCACCACATCCACCACAAATCACTCTAAATGATCTACAATTTTGAACCAAGGTTAGAGCAAGTAAAACTTGAGCTTTGAGAAATAGAGAAGGGGGGTTTGGAACCTATCAGAAAACTAGCATAGTTGCACCCCACTTACAAACACCACTCCACATCCCATAGCACATCAACATCACAACCACATTCATGGATCCACAACAACACAATCACAATGAAGGCATGGATGATATGGATGCATGAATGCAAGGGTAGACAAGGCAATGACAATATGGACCCACATACATGAAGGTTCCAAATATGGCAAGTTACACTCTCGGGCATTACAATTTGGGTACCGGAAGGTTTTCGGGCATTACCGGCATTGTACCGGGAGTGACGAATGGGTTCCGGAAGTTCACCAGGAGGGGGGCACACACCCGGGGGAGGCCCAATGGCCTTAGGGGTGGCGCACCAGCCCTTAGTGGGCTGGTGGGATATCCCAAAAAGGGGAGGTGGGAAGGAAGAGAAGGACTCCACTTTCCAATCCTAATTGGAGTAGGATTCCTCCTCTCCTCCTGGCCGGCGCACCCTTGAGGGATTGGACCTCAAGGCAAGCCTCCTCCCCCTCCCTCCTATATATAGTGGTGGCTTAGGGCTGATTTGAGACAAGTTTTTCAACGTGCAACTCAGATCTAGACACCATAGTTCTTCCTCTAGATCGTATTTCTGCGGAGAGCGGGCGGAACCGTGCAGGAGTAGATCGTCACCACCACCGGAGCGTCGTCACGCTGCCGGAGAACTCATCTACTTATCCGTCTTGCTTGTTGGATCAAGAAGGCCGAGATCATCGTCGAGCTGTACGTGTGTTGAATGCGGAGGTGCCGTCCGTTTGGCACTAGATCGGAACGGATCGTGGGGCTGATCGAGGGACGTGAAGACGTTCCACCACATCAACCGCGTTTCTTAACGATTCCTGCTGTGCGATCTACAAGTGTACGTAGATCCAAATCTCCTCTCATAGATGGACATCACCATGATAGGTCTTCGTGTGCGTAGGAAATTTGTTGTTTCCCATGCAATATTCTCCCACAGTGACATCATGAGCTAGGTTCGTGCGTAGATGTTATCTCGAGTAGAACACAAAGGGTTTTGTGGACAATGATGTTCGATTTGCTGCCTGATACATCTCCAACGTATCTATAATTTTTGATGGTTCCATGCTATTATCTTGTTAACTTTGAATGTTTTGTATGCATGAATATGCTATTTTATATCTTTTTTGGGACTAACCTATTAACTCAGTGCCGAGTGCCAGTTCCTGTTTTTTCCGTGTTTTTGACCCTTTTCACATAAGAATATTAAACGGAATCCAAATGGAATAAAACCTTCGGAATGACTTTTTCCGTAACAGAAGATACGTAGGGAACTTGAGAACCAAGGAAAACAACCCCGGGGGAGGCCACAAGCCCCCTAGCCGCGGCCTGGGGCGCTTTGATACGTCCATTTTGCATCATGTTTTCATGTTGATATTTATCGCCTCTTGGGCTGTTATTTCACTTCATGGTACAATACTTATGCCTTTTCTCTCTTATTTTGCAAGGTTTACAAGAAGAGGGAGAATGCCGGCAGCTGGAATTCTGGCCTGAAAAAGGAGCAAGATTGAGATACCTATTCTGCGCAACTCCAAACGCCGTAAAAATCAACGAGGAGTTTTTTCAGGAAATATAAAAAATAGTGGGCCGAAAAAGTGCCAGAGGGGCGCCAGCAGGTGGCCACAAGCCTGCTAGGCACGGCCACCCCCCTGGCCGCGCCTACGGGGCTTGTGGGCACCTAGCTGGCCCTCTTGCCCCCCTCTTCTACTAGTATGAAGGGTTTCGTCCGGAAAAAAATCAAGAGGAGGCTTTTTCGAGGATTCGCCGCTGCCACGAGGCGGAACTTGAGCAGAACCAATCTAGAGATCCGGCAGGACGATCCTGTCGAGGAAACTTCCCTCCCGGAGGGGGAAATCGTCGCCATTGTCATCACCAACACTCCTCTCATCGAAGGGGACTCGGCACCATCAACATCTTCATCAGCACCATCTCATCTCCAAACCCTAGTTCATCTCTTGTAACCAATCTCCATCTCGCGACTCCGATTAGTACTTGTAATTTATGCTAGTTGGATTACTTGGTGGAAGAGTTTATGTTCAGATCCTTGATGCTACTCATTACCTCTCTGGTCATGAACATGATTATGCTTTGTGAGTAGTTACTTTTGTTCCTCAGGACATGGGATAAGTCATGCTAATAGTAGTCATGTCAATTTGGTATTCGTTCGGTATTTTGATGTGTTGTATGTTGTTTTTCCTCTAGTGGTGTTATGTGAACGTCGACTACATAACACTTCACCATTATTTGGGCCTAGAGGAAGGCATTGGGAAGTAGTAAGTATATGATGGGTTGCTAGAGTGATAGAAGCTTAAACCCTAGTTTATACGTTGCTTCCTAAGGGGCTAATTTGGATCCACTAGTTTAATGCTATGGTTAGACTTTGTCTTAATTCTTATTTCATAGTTGTGGATGCTTGCGAGAGGGGTTAATCACAAGTGGGATGCTTGTCCAAGTAAGGGAAGTATCCAAGCGCCGGTCCACCCACATATCAAACTATCAAAGTAACGAACGTGAATCATATGAACATGATGAAAACTAGCATGACAGAAATTCCCGTGTGTCCTCGGGAGCTTTTTTCCTCCTATAAGACGTTGTCCAGTCTTGTCCCTTGCTACAAAAGTGATTGGGCCACTTTGCTGCACTGTTGCTACTTTTGTTACTTGTTGCTTCTACGATTCATCTCATCACACAATCACTTGTTACCGATAATTTCAGTGCTTGCAGATTTTACCTTGCTGAAAACCACTTGTCAGATCCTTCTGCTCCTCGTTGGGTTCGACACTCTTACTTATCGAAATGACTAAGATTGATCCCCTATACTTGTGGGTCATCAAGACTCTTTTCTGGCGCCATTGCCGGGGAGTGAAGCGCCTTTGGTAAGTGGACCTTGGTAAGGAAACATTCATATAGTGTGCTGAAATTTATTGTCACTTGTCACTATGGATACTAATCCTTTGAGGGGCTTCTTCGGGGTATCTTCACCTCAAACGGAAGCACAAAGAGTTGCTCCTCAACCTGCTGCACCTACTGAAAATATTTGCTTTGAATTTCCTTCGGGTATGCTTGAGAAACTGCTGGCTAATCCTTTTACAGGAGATGGAACATCACATCCAGACTTGCATCTATTCTATGTAGATGAAGTTTGTGGTTTATTTAAGCTTGCAGGTTTGCCCGAGGATGAGGTCAAGAATAAGGTCTTTCCTTTATCTTTGAAGGATAAGGCGTTGACATGGTATAGGCTATGTGATGATACTGGATCATGGGACTACAATCGGTTGAAATTGGAATTCCATCAATAGTTTTATCATATGCATTTAGTACATCGTGATCGGAATTATATTTATAATTTTTGGCCTCGTGACAGAGAAAGCATCGCTCAAGCTTGGGGGAGGCTTAAATCAATGTTATATTCATGCCCCAATCATGAGCTCTCGAGAGAAATTATCATTCAGAACTTCTATGCTCGGCTTTCTCATGATGATCGCACCATGCTTGACACTTCTTGTACCGGTTCTTTTATGAAGAGAGATATTGACTTCAAATGGAATTTATTGGAGATAATTAAATGCAACTCTGAAGATTGGGAGCTTGAAGAAGGTAAGGAGTCAGGTATGGATTTCAAGTTGAAACAAATACTTTTTGTGACTTTAGCGCTAAGTATGGACTTGACTGTGAGATAGTAGCTTCAGTGTGTGAATCTTTTGCTGCTCATATTGATCTCCCCAAAGAGAAGTGGTTTAAATATCATCCTCCTTTAGAAGTCAATGTAGTTAAACCCACTCCAGTTGAAGAAAAAGTCATTGCCTATAATGATCCTGTTGTTCCCAGTGCTTACATTGAGAACCCACCTTTCCCTATTAGGATAAAGGATCATTCTAAAGCTTCAACTATGATACGTAGAGGCTATATTAGAACACCTACACCCCCTGAGAAAATTATAGTTGAACCTAGCATTGCTATTATCAAAGATCTTCTGTCCGATGATGTTGAGGGACATAATATTCACTTCTATGAAGATGCTTCTAGAATTGCTAAACCTCACGCTAGAAACAAACATAGGCCTGTTGTTGGCACTCCTGTTGTTTCTGTTAAGATAGGAGATCATTGTTATCATGGTTTATGTGATGTGGGTGCTAGTGTTAGTGCAATACCTCAATCCTTATACGATGAAATTAAAGACGAGATTGCACCTGTTGAGATAGAGCCTATTGATGTCACTATTCAGCGTGCCAATAGAGATACTATCTGCCCTGTGGGAATTGTTAGGGATGTTGAAGTCTTGTGTGGTAAAATGAAGTATCCTGCTGATTTCCTCGTTCTTTCTACCGCACAAGATAGCTTTTGTCCCATCATATTTGGCAGACCTTTTCTCAATACTGGCAATGCTCATATTGACTATGAGAAGCAAATTGTCACTGTTGGCTTTGAAGGTGTGTCACATGAGTTCAATTTCTCCAAGTTTGGTAGACAACCTCGTGAAAAGGAGTTGCCCAGTAAGGATGAAACTATTGCCTTAGCTTCTATTGTCGTGCCTCCTACTAATCCCTTAGAGCAATACTTGCTTGAGCATGAAAATGATATGCATATGGATGAAAGGGATGAGATAGATAGAGTTGTCTTAGAACAATATCCCATCCTTAAGAATAATCTGCCTGTTGAACTGCTTGGGGATCCACCCCCACCAAAGGGTGATCCTGTGTTCGAGCTTAAACAATTGCCAGATACTCTTAAGTATGCTTATCTCGCTGAAAAAGAGATATATCCTGTTATTATTAGTGCTAGCCTCTCAGAGCATGAATAAAAGAAGTTACTAAAAACTCTGAGGAAGCACCGTGCTGCTATTGGATATACTCTTGATGATCTTAAGGGCATTAGTCCCACTCTATGCCAGCACAAGATTAAAACTGATCCTGATTCCAAGCCAGTTGTTGATCATCAAAGGAGATTAAATCCTAAGATGAAAGAGGTAGTGAGAAAAGAAATACTAAAGCTCCTGGAAGCAGGTATTATCTATCATGTTGCTCATAGTGATTGGGTAAGTCCGGTGCATTGCATCACTAAGAAGGGAGGCATTACCGTTGTCCCTAATGATAAGGATGAATTGATCCCACACAGGATTATTACTGGCTATAGCTTGGTGATCGATTTTAGGAAATTGAATAAAGCCACTAGGAAAGATCATTACCGTTTGCCTTTTATCGACCAAATGCTAGAAAGAATGTCTAAACACACACACTTCTGCTTTCTAGACGGTTATTTTGGTTTCTCCCAAATACCAGTTGCACAAGCTCATGAGGAGAAAACCACTTTCACCTGCCCTTTCGGTACCTTTGCTTATAAACGTATGCCTTTTGGCTTATGTAATGCACCTGCCACCTTTCAAAGATGTATGATGGCTATATTCTCTGACTTTTGTGAAAAGATTGTTGAGGTTTTCATGGATGACTTCTCCGTTTACGGGTCTTCTTTTGACAATTGCCTCAGCAACCTTGATCGAGTCTTACAAAGATGTAATGATACCAATCTTGTCTTGAATTGGGAGCAGTTCCACTTTATGGTTAATGAAGGCATCGTCTTAGGACATAAAATTTTTGAAAGAGGTATTGAAGTCGATAAGGCTAAGGTTGATGCAATCTAAAAAATGTCATACCCCACAGATATCGAAGGTATAAGAAGTTTCCTTGGTCATGCTGGTTTCTCTAGAAGGTTCATTAAAGACTTCTCTAAGATTTCTAGGCCTCTTACCAATCTCTTGGAAAAGGATATTCCTTTTGTTTTTGACGATGATTGTGACGAAACCTTCGAAATACTTAAGAAGGCTTTGATAACTGCACCTATTGTTCAACCACCTGATTGGAACTTGCCTTTTGAGATCATGTGTGATGCTAGTGATTATGCTGTTGGTGTTGTTCTAGGGCAAAGAGTTGACAAGAAGTTGAATGTTATTCACTATGCTAGTAAAACTCTAGACAGTGCCCAAAGAAACTATGCTACTACGGAAAAGGAATTTTTAGCGGTCGTGTTTGCATGTGAAAAGTTCAGGTCTTACATAGTTGATTCCAAAGTCACTATTCACACTGATCATGCTGCTATCAAGTACCTCATGGAGAAGAAAGACGCTAAACCTAGACTCATCAGATGGGTTTTCTTGCTACAAGAATTTGATTTGCACGTTGTCGACACGAAGGGTGTTGATGACCCCGTAGCAGATAACTTGTCTAGGTTGGAGAACGTTCTTGATGACCCACAACCTATTGATGATAGCTTTCCTGATGAGCAATTGAATGTCATCAATGCTTCACGTAGTGCACCGTGGTATGTTGATTATGCAAACTATATCGTTGCCAAATATATACCACCTAGTTTCACGTACCAGCAAAAGAAGAAAATCTTGTTTGACTTGAGACATTACTTTTGGGATGATCCTCACCTTTATAAGGAAGCAGTAGGTGGTGTTATTAGACGTTGTGTACCTGAACATGAACAGGGACAGATCCTATAGAAGTGTCACTCTGAGGCCTACGGAGGGCACCATGCGGGAGATAGAACTGCACACAAGGTATTGCAATCAGGTTTCTATTGGCCCACTCTCTTCAAGGATGCCCGTAAATTTGTCTTGTCTTGTGACGAATGTAAAAGAATAGGTAATGTCGGTAAATGTCAGGAAATGCCTATGAACTATTCACTTGTCATTGAACCATTTGATGTCTGGGGCTTTGTTTATATGGGACCTTTTCCAAAATCCAACGGGTATACTCACATCCTAGTTGCTGTTGATTACGTCACTAAGTGGGTAGAAGCTATCCCCACTAGTAGTGTTGATCACAACACCTCTATCAGGATGCTTAAAGAAGTTATTTTCCCTAGATTTGGAGTCCCTAGATATCTAATGACCGATGGTGGTTCACATTTCATTCATGGTGCTTTCAGTAAAACGCTTGCTAAGTATGATGTCAACCATAGAATTGTGTCTCCCTATCACCCTCAGTCCAGTGGTCAAGTAGAGCTAAGCAATAGAGAGATTAAACTAATTCTGCAAAAGACTGTCAACAGGTCTAGAAAGAATTGGACTAAGAAGCTCGATGATGCACTGTGGGTTTATAGAACTGCCTATAAGAATCCCATGGGCATGTCTCCGTACAAAATGGTGTACGAAAAAGCATGTCATTTACCTCTTGAGCTAGAGCATAAAGCCTATTGGGCAATCAAAGAGCTCAACTTTGATTTCAAGCTTGCTGGTGAGAACAGGTTATTTCACATTAGCTCATTTGAGGAATGGAGAACTCAGGCATATGAGAATGCTAAGTTGTTCAAAGAGAAGGTTAAGAGGTGGCATGATAAGAGGATAAAAAGCGTGAGTTCAATGTAGGTGATTATGTCTTGCTATATAATTCTCGTTTAAGATTTTTTGCAGGCAAGCTTCTTTCTAAATGGGAAGGTCCCTATATTGTTGAGGAAGTATATCGTTCTGGTACTATCAAGATCAACAACACATAAGGTAATTGTCCGAGAGTGGTAAATGGGCAGAGAATCAAGCATTATATCTCAGGTACTCCCATAAATGTTGAAGGCAATATTATCAATACCATAACTCCGGAAGAATACCTAAGGGATATTTATCAACCTGTTTCAGACTCCGGAAACGAAGAGGTATGTGATTCGGTAAGAAAACAGACTCCAAAAGTTTTCCAGTAGGAATTTTTCTCCGTTTTGGAATATTTGAAAAAATAAAAAATTGGAAGTAGTCCGGAAAGCACGCGAGGAGGCGACAAGCCTGCCAGGCGCGGGCCCACCCCCTGGCCGCGCTTGGGGGGCTTGTGGCCACCTCGTGCGCCTCCCGGACTCCGTTTTCATGCGGAGTACTCCTTCTGGTCTGGAAAAAATCATTATATATTCTCCCGTGAGGTCTGACCCTTGTATCACGCAGATTTCCTCTGTTTTCGTTTTGATCCTATTTTCTGCCGCAGAATTAGGGCAAGATGGCTTCTCAAGATTCAGAGGGGGAGAGCTATGTGGCAGATTAGCTTTCTGACCCCAAGGTCTATGGGGACTTGGATCCTTCTGGCTGGACCACTGATGAGGAAGAAGATTATGATCCCAAGGGGAAGGAACAAACAAGTTCTGATTAAGAGGAGCCTCCTCTACCTCAACCTGGACACACGCATGTGGAGTTCAAGAAGTCGAGCCTCCCTCACTCAAGGAAGAAGCCTAAGACTTTGTTTATCCCTTCTCGTTTCTTGCAGGAGAGTAAGCAGGAATTATGCCAAAGGGTGTTGAAGCTTGAAGAGGAAAATGATGATTTGAGGGAGCAGAATTTTATGCTCAAGTGGAAATTAAACAAGCTCAAGACCTCTGCAACAACTCCACCACCATCACCTCCAAAGGAAGACAACTAAGCATGGGTATGGGCAATCCCCTTGGCTTGTGCCAAGCTTGGGGTAGTTTCCCCGGTATCGTATCACCATCACATCTTTTGCCTTTACCTTTGTTTTAGTTTGTTCCTTTTTAGTTTTCTCTTTCTCTAGTAGAATAAAGGTATTAATGTTTTAGTCTTGAGTTTTTCTTTTTGTCACCCCCGATGTATTCGAGCTCGTGAGCCATATAATAAAGAGTGTCTTAGTTGAAGGGCTTTGCCTCTTGCCATGATCAAAAGAGTGAGAAAAGAACAAAAGCATGAAAGATCATGTAATGATCTTATGGGAAGTGATGGCTTCACACATAAAAAGAATGATGATTGAAACTTGTTGAGGGTAGACAAACGTAGACCTTGGTCATTGTTGCAATTAATAGGAAGTGATAAACAAGGAGAGGTTCACATATAAATATATCATCTTTGACACCATCTATGATTGTGAATACTCACTAAACAATTGCATGCCTAGAAGTAGATGTTGGACAAGGAAGACAACATAATGAATTATGTTTGCTTGGTTCCGAACAATGTTATATGATTAGAGATCCCTTAGCATGTGACGATTGCTTCCACCTCATATTAGCCAAATCTCCCGCACCAAGTAGAGATACTACTTGTGCATCCGTAAACCTTCAACCCAGTTTTGCCATGAGAGTCCACCATACCTACCTATGGATTGAATAAGATCCCTCAAGTAAGTTGTCATCGGTGGAAGCAATAAAAATTGCTCCCTAATATGTATGATCTATTAGTGTGTGTAAAATAAGCTTTGTACGAACCTGTGATGAGGAAGACATAAAAGCGACAGACTTCATAATAAAGTTCTTTATCACAGGAGGCAATATAAAGTGACGTTCCTCCACACTAAGAGGACACGCATCCAAACCTCAAAAGCGCATGACAACCTATGCTTCCCTCTACGAAGGACCTATCTTGTACCTGTACTTTTTGCCCCTGAGAGAGTCATGGTGATCTTCACCAATTCCTTATCTCGCCTTTATCTTGGCTAACGTCATATGTGTTGGAGCATATATTGAGCATATATCTCCATATGTGGTTTTGGTACTTGATGACAATTCCTATGGACTAATGGTTGCCTTAAGTTACATTTATAGGATTTGTCCATAGGCACTTCTTGAAGTCCATCTGTTGGGTTCAAGGAGTTTATATGATGACCAAGATGGTATTCAAGGTATTATCCAAAGAATGGTCATAGAGACACATGGTTGATCAAGATCTCAGACAAAGAGTAAATCAAGATGATCAACACACAAAGCGTACAAGATGTGCCGGGAGAGATCAAGTGATCCCATGGTATGGATTTGTCCATAGGCACTTCTTGAAGTCCATCAGTTGGGTTCAAGGAGTTTATATGATGACCAAGATGGTATTCAAGGTATTATCCAAAGAATGGTCATAGAGACACATGGTTGATCAAGATCTCAGACAAAGAGTAAATCAAGATGATCAACACACAAAGCGTACAAGATGTATCGAGAGGGATCAAGTGATCCCATGGTATGGTAAGCATTGTCCATTACGTGTTTGTGTACTAACCCATGGTCTTCGTGAGAGTTCTATGTGGGGGTTAGGTGTGTTTCCATGGGCTTGCGTCAAAGGGAAGATCTCATACAACCCATGGAGTATGACGTCAAGTTGTGATCATCATCAATGGTTGATCAAGATCTCAGACAAAGAGTAAATCAAGATGATCAACACACAAAGCGTACAAGATGTACCGAGAGGGATCAAGTGATCCCATGGTATGGTAAGCATTGTCCATTACGTGTTTGTGTACTAACCCATGGTCTTCGTGAGAGTTCTATGTGGGGGTTAGGTGTGTTTCCATGGGCTTGCGTCAAAAGGAAGATCTCATACAACCCATGGAGTATGACATCAAGTTGTGATCGTCATCAAGATTGCGATGTGCAAGTTCAAGTGGATCAGCACGAAGATAGCATGCTTGAAGCTTGTCGTCCATTGTGGTGGCAATGGACTTGTGAAGATATGCTGAAGAGTGGCTCACCCATAGTGAGTATGGGGGAGCAATCAACTAGTCTTCATCAAGCCAACACAATCAAGAAAGGTGGTCCATCTTGAGGAAGCCAAGATCATCATCATCTAGCTCAAGAGGACGAGGTGCAAGGTATAGGTTTGCCCTTGATAGGTTTTCTAGTTAGGATAGATTGTTGTTCTATCAAGGGGGGCTCTCAAGTGAGTAGCTTGATCGTATCGTTCGTTGAGAGCTCAAACCATTTGCATCCTTGCATCATACTTCTTGGTTCTTGTTTGGTGTTTCTCTTTGTGAGTTTTAGAGCTTATGGTCATCTTCGTGACAAGCTCGAGTTCATCGAAAACGGAGTCCATATGCATCTACTATGATGTTTTCGATGTTGGAGTTTTTGCCGGTTCTTCATTCATAGAGATCTCACATCTCTATATCTTTGGCATATTCATAACCGCATGGTCTTCAGATTTCCAGTCGTTGTTTGGATAGCCCTTGTCGTCCTGAATCCAACAAGCTTGGGTTTGCTCGATTCGGAGCTCGTATGAGAAAGTTATGGCTGTTTCAGTGGGTAGTACCGCTGGACCTAGCGGTAGTACCGCTAGAGTTGGCGGTAGTACCGCTGGCCCTAGCGGTAGTACCGCTGGCTCGCGGTAGTACCGCCCCTGGTCAGCGGTAGTACCGCTCCAGGAGCTTAGTACCGCCTGCCTAGCGGTTGTTCGTGGACGGACCTTTTTGCGAAGACTTTCTTGGCGGTGGTAGTGCCTTTGCACTACCAGGGGGCCAGCGGTAGTACCGCTGGAGTGCCAGCGGTAGTACCGCTGGAGTGCCAGCGATAGTACCGCTGGAGTGATAGCGGTAGTACCGCTGGAGTGCCAGCGGTAGTACCGCTGCAGCCAGCGGTAGTACCGCTCTCGGGCAGAGAGTGGGGGTAACGGTCTGATTCTTCCCCCTTGGCCTTATCCATCTGTTGAGCTCTTGTTCTATCTCCATTGTTGACATTCTTAGAGCTTGATTACTCTCTATCCCTCCAATGATTCTTGCTTGTTCTTGAGGGAAAAGAGAGAGGAGATCTAGATCCACATCTCCACCAATCACTTTCTCCTCTATGTGAGGGGAACCCCTTGGATCTTGATCTTGGAGTTCTTTGTGAGCTCCTTGTTCTTCCTCTCATATTTCTCCATAGCTTTTGTTGTTGTGGAGGGATTTGAGTGTGAGGGACTTGACCACTTCGTGTGTTCTTGCATTGCATTAGTTGCATCGGTTTGAGTTCTCCACGGTGATACGTGGAAGTGAGAAGTTGAGAAGCTTACTACCTTTGGTACTTAGTACCCTTGATATTGTTCTTCGTGGATGCTTTGGCGTCCTAGAAGCTTGGTGGTGTCTCGGAGCTCAATCAGTGTGGTGTGAAGCTCCGGCAAGCGTCGGGGTCTCCAATTAGGTTGTGGAGATTGCCCCGAGCAATTTGTACGGGTACCGGTAACCGCCCCCAAGGGTTGTCACGTGTACGGGTTCGGTGACCGCCCCCAAGGGTTGCCATTTGTACGGGTTCGGTGACCGCCCTCAAGGGTCCCTTAGTGGAATCACGGCATCTTGCATTGTGCGAGGGCGTGAGGAGATTACGGTGGCCTTAGTGGCATCTTGGGGAGCATTGTGCCTCCACACCGCTCTAACGGAGATTAGCATCCGCAAGGGTGTGAACTTCGGGATACATCATCGTCTCCCCGTGCCTCGGTTATCTCTTACCCGAACCCTTTACTTATGCACTTTACTTTGTGATAGACTTATTCTTTATTGTAATATATCTTGCTATCACTTAGTTGTTTATCTTGCTTAGCATAAGTTGTTGGTGCACATAGGTGAGCCTAGTTGTTTGTAGGTTTTGTGCTTGACATATTAAACGATTAGTTTTATTCCGCATTTGTTCAAGCCTAAACCTTAACTATTTTAAAGCGCCTATTCACCCCCCCCCCTCTAGGCGACATCCACGTCCTTTTCAATATGCTTGGGAAAGATCTACATTCATATGTCAACTTGGAAGTAAGTACTCATGAGTTATTATTGTTGACATTACCCTTGAGGTAAGCAGTTGGGAGGCAAAACTATAAGCCCCTATCTTTCTCTGTGTCTAGCTGAAACTTTGATCTCATGAGTACCACGTGAGTTGTAGCAATTGTAGAGAACAAAAGGATGATCGAGTATGTGGATTTTCTTTTCAAGCTCTTAATTGACTCCTTCTGATGTTGTGATAAATTGCAATTGCTTCAATGACTAAAGGCTATCGGTTGTTACTTCTCGGTAACATTCTTGATCCATGCTTTACTTTGTGAAGAATTGTCACTTTAGCATGAGAGGTTATATGTTGGTATTGCTGTTCTGATCATGATCATGATGCCAGCATGTTCGTATCTTCTTTTGTCGACACCTCTCTCCCTAAACATGTAGACATATTTATTGAGCTAGGCTTTCGCTTGAGGACAAGCGAGGTCTAAGCTTGGGGGAGTTGATACGTCCATTTTGCATCATGTTTTCATGTTGATATTTATCGCTTCTTGGGTTGTTATTTCACTTCACGGTACAATACTTATGCCTTTTCTCTCTTATTTTGCAAGGTTTAAATGAAGAGGGAGAATGTCGGCAGCTAGAATTCTGGCCTGAAAAAGGAGCAAGCTTGAGATACCTATTCTACGCAACTCCAAACACCGTAAAAATAAACGAGGATTTTTTTCAGGAATTATAAAAAATACTGGGCCGAAGAAGTGCCAGAGGGGCGCCAGCAGGTGGCCACAAACCTGCTAGGTGCGGCCACCCCCCTCCCCCTGGCCGCGCCTAGGGGGCTTGTGGGCACCCAGCTGGCCCTCTGGCCCCCCTCTTCTGCTATATGAACGGTTTCGTCCGGAAAAAATCAAGAGGAGGATTTTTTGAGGATTCGCCGCCGCCACGAGGCGGAACTTGAGCAGAACCAATCTAGAGCTCTGGCAGGACGATCCTGCTGGGGAAACTTTGGATGTTTTGTATGCATGAATATGCTATTCTATATCTTTTTTGGGACTAACCTATTAACTCAGTGCGAAGTGCTAGTTCCTGTTTTTTCCGTGTTTTTGACGATTTTCAGAGAAGAATATTAAATGGAGTCCAAACGGAATAAAACTTTCGGAATGATTTTTTCCGTAACAGAAGATGCGCACGGAACTTGAGAACCAAGGCAAAGGACCCCGGGGGAGGCCACAAGCCCCCTAGCCACGGCCTGGGGGGCGCGCCTACCAGGCTTGTGGGCCCCCCGTGGATCCTTTGCCCTACTTCTTCCGCCTATAAATTCCCTAAAATTCCAGAACCACCAGAGAGAGCCACGAAAATACTTTTCCGCCGCCGCAAGCTTCTGTCTCCGCAAGATCCCATCTGGGGACCGTTCTGGTGCCCTGTCGGAGGGGGGATTCGGACACGGAGGGCTTCTTCATCAACACCATTGCCTCTCTGATGATGCGTGAGTAGTTCACCACAGACCTTCGGGTCCATAGCTAGTAGCTAGATGGCTTCTTCTCTCTCTTGGATCTTAAATACAAAGTTCTCCATGATCTTCATGGAGATCTATCCGATGTAATCTTCTTTTGTGGTGTGTTTGTCGAGATCCGATGAATTGTGGATTTATGATCAGATTATCTATGAATATTATTTGAGTTTCCTCTGATCTCTTATATGCATGATTTCGTATCCTTGTAATTATCTTCGAGTTGTGGGTTTCGTTTGGCCAACTTGATCTATAATTCTTGCAATGGGAGAAGTGCTTGGTTTTGGGTTCATACCGTGAGGTGTCCTCGCCCAGTGACAGAAGGGGTAGCGAGCCATGCATCGTGTTGTTGCCATCAAGGGTAAAAAGATGGGGTTTATATCTATTGCATGAATTTATCCCTCTACATCATGTTGAAAAGGATTGAGATGGACCTTGAGGGGGTGAATAGGTACAGTTCCAAATTTTAATAATTACTTAGCAATTTTAGGCAAAGGTGCGGAATATGAGCGTGACCCTAATAATTGCAATGACAAGGAGTAAGCTATTTAGAGTGAAGTAAGGCAACCGGTAAACAATAATCAAATGCAAGTACGTAATAAGGATTAACACAAGTAGAGAGTTAGGGTTAGGGATAACCGAAACTCCAAGAGACGGGATGTATCCTGATGTTCACTTCCTTGGAGGGAAGCTACGTCACCGTTAGAGGGGCGAATGTTACCACGAAGGCACACCAACACCACGAAGGCTCACCCTATTCTCCCTTTGAGATAACTCCACGAAGGCGTTTCTCAACCACTAGTGGTAAGCCTTGAGGTGGCTTCCAAACCTTTACAAACTTTCCGGGGGTAATCACAATGGTTTGATTCCTCTCCGAAGACTCCTACCGCCTAGGAGTCTCCAACCTCCAAGAGTAACAAGATCACGGGGATTGCTCAAAACTTTCTCAAATCACAAATCACTTTGGTGGAGAGGAGGAGAAGGAGACGATCTATCTTTTGATTGGAACAACACTCAAAGGGAGTCACAAATGCTCTTGGGATCTAGGATTGGGTGTAGGCAAGAGTGAGTGAGGAGAAATGTGTTCTTGTAAGTGTTCTAGCTGTGTTGGACACCCTCTCACGAAGTGGGAGGGGGTATATATATTGGGGAGAGTAAAACAGCCGTTGGGGGCACTTAAGTCTGGCAGTGGTCGGGCATCCGGCAGTTTCTCGGATGTCCGGACGCCCACAAGGTGTCGGACGTCCGACAGGGGTCGGTCGTCCAAGAGATGTATATATATCTAGAATCACTGTGTAGTTGAACAGGGACCGAACGTCAGGAGGAAGCCGGAAGTCCGAGTTATTCGACTCAAACTTCTCTGGTGCGAGATTCCGGATTTCCGAAGGAGGTCGGACGTCCGGAGGGAGCCGGAAGTCCGAGTTATATGGCTCAAGTTTCTCTGGTGCAGAGTTCCAGATTTCTGAAGTTGGTCGGACGTCCGGCCTTCGGACGTCCGGAGGAAGCCGGAAATCCGAGTTATATGGCTCAAGTTTCTCTGGTGCAAGGTTTCGGATTTCCGAAGGAGGTCGGACGTCCGGCCCTCGGACGTCCGGAGGAGGCCGGATGCCCGAGGCATTGGTTCTGTTTTGAGATAAGAGCAGAGTACTGAAGATGTGGTATGAGCAGAAAAGTAGAGATGTAGTATGAGCAAATTCATCGCAAAACCTGTGATCCCCTCTTAATAGTGCGGGATCCCTATACTCAAGAATAGTAAACTTAAAGGATAGTCTACATCATCTTTTCTCAATCCCGAGCCTTCTTGACATATAAGTCCCGATCTTCTGAGACCACCTTGGCACATAATTCTCAATCTACTAAAAGTACTTGCCATCCTGAGATACACTCAACAAATAGGATTAGTTTCCTATGTATGTGTTGTCATTAACACCAAAACTCGATTAAGGGCATGACTGCACGTTCACATGTCATCTTGCTTAAGGCGTTACTATGTTCGTCATCAACTCAATACACTAGATGCATGCTGGATAGCGGTCGATGTGTGGAGTAATAGTAGTAGATGGAGACAGTATCGGTCTACTTGTCTCAGACGTTATGCCTATATGTATGATCATTGCCTTAGATATCATCATGACTTTGCGCGGTTCTATCAATTGCTCAACAATAATTCGTTCACCTACCGTAATACTTGCTATCATGAGAGAAGCCTCTAGTGAACACTATGGGCCCCGGGTCTACTTCACATCATATTTTCAGCTCTACACTTTTACTTTGTTGCACTTTCCACCTTCATATCTCACATTGCAATTAATCGTGAAGGGATTGACAACCCCTTTATAGCGTTGGGTGCAAGTTTGTTTGTTTTTATGCAGGTACATTGGTGACTTGCCTTGATACTCCTACTGGATTGATACCTCGGTTCTCAAACTAAGGGAAATACTTACTGCTACTGTGCTGCATCACCCTTTCCTCTTCAAGGGAAAAAACCAACGCAAGCTCAAGAGGTAGCACTGCCCTCCTTAGTCTTTTCTCGATTCAGCGGTATTGTTGGATTGAAGTGCCCCGTACCGACATTACTTGTACGCTTACGAAAGACTGGTTTCATCGATTGACATGCAACCTTGTTGCATAAAGATGACTGGCAGGTGCTGGTTTCTTCAACTTTAGTTGAATTGATTTTGACCGAGGCAGTCCTTGGAGAGGTTAAATAGCAATTTGCACATCTCTGTTGTGGTTTTTGCGTAAGTAATATGCGATCATACTAGATACCCATAGCAGCCACGTAAAACATGCAACAACAAATTAGAGGACGTCCAACTTGTTTTTGCAAGGTATGCTTGTGATATGATATGGCCAATGACATGATGTGATATATTGGATGTATGAGATGATCATGTTGTAATAGTTAATATAGACTTGCACGTCGATGGTACGGCAACCAGCAGGAGCCATAGGGTTGTCTTTAAACTAACGTTTGTGTTTGCATATATGTTTACTATATTGCTAGGGCGTAGCTTTAGTAGCAATAGCATAAGTAGCATGACAACCCCGATGGCAACACGTTGATGGAGATCATGGTGTGGCGCTGGTGACAAGAAGATCGTGCCGGTGCTTTGGTGATGGAGATCAAGAAGGACATGATGATGGACATATCATGTCACTTATCAATTGCATGTGATGTTAATCCTTTCATGCACCTTATTTTGCTTAGAACGACGGTAGCATTATGAGGTGATCTCTCACTAAAATTTCAAGACGAAATTGTGTTCTCCCCCACTGTGCACCGTTGCTATAGTTCGTCACTTCGAGACACCACGTGATGATCGGGTGTGATAGACTCAACGTTCACATAGAACGGGTACAAAACAGTTGCACACGCCGAACACTCGGGTTAAGCTTGACGAGCCTAGCATGTGCAGACACGGCCTCGGAACACATGAGACCGAAAGGTCAAGCATGAATCGTATAGTTGATATGATTAGCATAGATATGCTTACCACTGAAACTATTCTCAACTCACGTGATGATCGGACTTGAGTTAGTGAATTTGGATCATGTACCACTCAAATGACTAGAGAGATGTACTTTTTGAGTGGGAGTTTAGCTAGTAATTTGATTAGTTAAACTCTAATTATCTTGAACATAGTCTAAGTCCACTTTGAAATATTTGTGTTGTAGATCAATGGCTCACGCGATAGTCACCCTGAATTTTAATATTCCTAGGGAAAGCTAAGTTGAAAGATGATGGAAGCAACTTTGTAGACTGGGCTCGTAATCTTAAGTTGCTCCTGCAAGCTGGGAAGAAGAATTATGTCCTTAATGTTGTGCTAGGAGATGAACCACCCACCGCGGCTGACCAAGATGTTAAGAACGCCTGGTTAGCACGCAAGGAGGACTACTCAGTAAGTTCAATGTGTAGTCTTGTATGGCTTAGAGCCGGGACTTCAACGTCGCTTTGAGCGTCATGGAGCATTTGAGATGTTCGAGGAGTTGAAGTTTATCTTTCAGAAGAACGCCTGGATTGAGAGGTATGAGACCTCTGATAAATTCTATGCTTGCAAGATGGAGGAGAATTCGTCTGTCAGTGCACATGTGCTCAAACTGTCTGGATACTCAAACAGTCTAGCTGAGCTGGGGATTGAACTCCCGCAAGAGGCTATCACTGACAGAATTCTTCAATCACTGCCGCCAAGCTACAAGAGCTTTGTGTTGAACTATAACATGCAAGGGATGAACAAGTCACCCGGCGAGTTATTCGCGATGCTGAAAGTCGCAGAGTCACAACTATGTAAAGACCATCAAGTGTTGATGGTGAATAAGATCACTAGTTTCATGAGAAACGGCAAAGGAAAGAAGGGTAATTCCAAGAAGAGCGGCAAGCCTGTTCCCAATCCGACGAAGAAACCCAAAGCTGGACCTAAGCCTGAAACAGAGTGTTATTATTGCAAGGGTATGGGTCACTGGAAGCGCAACTGCCCCAAGTATTTGGCTGATAAGAAGGCGGCCAAGGAAAAATCAGGTATATTCGATATACATGTTATTAATGTGTACTTAACCAACTCTCATAGTAGTGCCTGGGTATTCGATACCGGTTCTGTTTCTCATATTTGCAACTCGAAACAGGAACTACGGAATAAGCGAAGGCTGGCGAAGAATGAAGTGACGATGCGCGTGGGAAATGGTTCCAAGGTTGATGCAATCGCCGTCGGCACAATTTCACTTCAGTTACCATCAGGATTAGTTATGAACTTAAATAATTGTTATTTAGTGTCTGTATTAAGCATGAACATTATATCTGGATCTTGTTTATGGCGAGACGGTTACTCGTTTAAGTCAGAGAATAATGGTTGTTCTATTTCTATGAGTAATATATTTTATGGTCATGCACCCAATGTGAGAGGATTGTTCATATTGAATCTTGATAGCGTTGATACACATATACATAACATTGAGACCAAAAGAGTTAGAGTTAACAATGATAGCGCCATGTTTCTGTGGCACTGCCGCTTAGGTCATATTGGTATAAAGCGCATGAAGAAACTCCATTCCGATGGACTTTTGGAGTCACTTGACTTTGATTCACTTGACACGTGCGAACCATGCCTCATGGGCAAGATGACTAAGACTCCATTCTCCGGAACAATGGAGCGAGCAAGTGACTTGTTGGAATCATACATACCGATGTATGCGGTCCGATGAGTGTGGAGGCGCGTGGCGGATATCGTTATTTTCTCACCTTCACTCACGATTTGAGTAGATATGGTTATGTCTACTTGATGAAGCACAAGTATGAAACGTTTGAGAAGTTCAAGCAATTTCACAGTGAAGTTGAAAATCATCATAACAAGAAGATCAAGTTCCTACGGTCTGATCGTGGTGGTGAATATCTGAGTTTCGAGTTTGGTGCTCACTTAAGACAATATGGAATTGTTTCACAGTTGACAGCGCCTAGAACACCACAGTGTAATGGTGTGTCTGAACGTTGTAATCGTACTTTATTAGAAATGGTGCTATCTATGATATCTCTTACCGATTTGTCGTTATCGTTTTGGGGTTATGCATGAGAGACGGCTGCATTCACTTTAAATAGGGCACCATCAAAATCTGTTGAGATAACACCATACGAACTGTGGTATGGCAAAAGACCAAAACTGCCGTTTCTTAAAGTTTTGGGATGTGATGCTTATGTCAAAAAGCTCCAGCCTAAAAAGCTAGAACCCAAAGCGGAAAAGTGCATCTTCATAGGTTACCCAAAAGAGACAGTTGGGTATACCTTCTATCTCAAATCCGAGGGCAAAGTGTTTCTTGCTAAAAACGGAGCTTTTCTTGAGAAGGAGTTTCACTTGAGAGAATTGAGTGGGAGGAAGATAGAACTTGATGAGGTTGTCGAACCTCTAATCCCTCTAGATGGTGGCGCGGGGCAAGGGGAAACCCTTGTCGTTGCGATGCCGGTTGAGGAGGAAGTTGATGATGATGATCATGAAACTTCGGATCAAGTTTCTATCGGACCTCGCAGGTCAACAAGATCACGTACTGCTCCTGAGTGGTACAGTAATCCTGTCTTATCAATTATGTTGCTAGACAACAATGAACCTACGAATTATGAAGAAGCAATGGTGGGCCCGGATTCCAACAAATGGCTGGAGGCCATGAAGTCCGAGATAGGATCCATGTACGAGAACAAAGTGTGGACTTTAGAAGTACTACCTGAAGGCCGCAAGGCTATTCAGAACAAATGGATCTTTAAGAAAAAGACGGACGCAGACGGTAATGTGACTGTTTATAAAGCTCGACTTGTGGCAAAGGGTTTTTCACAAGTTCAAGGAGTTGACTACGATGAGACATTCTCACCGGTAGCGATGCTTAAGTCCGTCCAAATCATGTTAGCAATAGGTGCCTTTTACGATTATGAAATCTGGCAGATGGATGTAAAAACGGTGTTCCTTAACGGTTTTATTAAGGAAGAGTTGTATATGATGCAACCTGAAGGTTTTGTCGATCCAAAGAATGCTAACAAAGTATGCAAGCTCCAGCGATCCTTTTATGGACTGGTGCAAGCATCTCGGAGTTGGAATAAGCGCTTTGATGAGGTGATCAAAGCATTTGGGTTTATACAAGTAGTTGGAGAATCTTGTATTTACAAGAAAGTGAGTGGGAGCTCTGTGGAGTTTCTAATATTATATGTGGATGACATATTGCTGATTGGAAACAACATGGAGCTTTTGGAGAGCATAAATGATTACTTGAATAAAAGTTTCTCTATGAAGGACCTAGGAGAAGTTGCTTACATTCTAGGCATTAAGATCTATAGGGATAGATCGAGACGCGTGATAGGACTTTCACAAAGCACATACCTTGATAAAATTTTGAAGAAGTTCAAAATGGATTAGTCCAAGAAAGGGTTCTTTCCAGTATTACAAGGTATAAAATTGAGTAAGACTCGGTGCCGAGCAACTGCGGAAGATAGAGAACAAATGAGTTTCGTCCCCTATGCTTCAGCCGTAGGTTCTATCATGTATGCAATGATGTGCACTAGACAAGACGTCAGCTTGGCCATAAGTGTGGCAGGCAGGTTTCAGAGTAATCCGGGAGTGGATCACTGGACGGCGGTCAAGAATATTCTGAAGTACCTGAAAAGTACTAAGGAAATGTTTCTCGTTTATGGAGGTGACAAAGAGCTCGTCGTAAAGGGTTACGTCGACACAAGTTTTGACACCGATCCGGATGACTCTAAGTCACAAACTGGATACGTATTTATTCTTAATGGAGGTGCAGTAAGTTGGTGCAGTTCCAAGTAGAGCGTCGTCGCAGATTCTAAAGCGGAGTACATGGCTGCCTCGGAGGTAGCAAAGGAGGGTGTCTGGATGAAGCGGTTCATGATAGATCTTGGAGTTGTGCCGAGCACACTAGATCCATTAACTCTGTTATGTGACAACACTGGTGTCATTGCCTTAGCAGAGGAACCAAGGTTTCACAAGAAGACCAGACACATCAAACGACGCTTCAACCTCATCCGCGACTACGTCGAAGGAGAGGACGTGAATATTTGCAAAGTGCACACAATCTGAATGTAGCAAACCCACTGACTAAACCTCTTCCACGGGCAAAACATGATCAACACCAGAACTGTATGAGTGTTCGATTTATTACAATGTAAATCGCATGGTGATGTGAGGACTAGATTATTGACTCTAGTGCAAGTGGGAGACTGCTGGGAATATGCCCTAGAGGCAATTATAAATAGTTATTATTATATTTCCTATTTAAAGATAATCGTTTATTATCCATGCTATAATTGTATTGAATGAAAACATAGATACATGTGTGGATACATAGACAAAACAATGTCCCTAGCAAGCCTCTAGTTGGCTAGCTAGTTGATCAATGATAGTCAAGGTTTTCTGGCTATATGCAAGTGTTGTCACTTGATAACTGGATCACATCATTAGGAGAACCATGTGATGGACTAGACCCAAACTATGAACGTAGCATATTGATCGTGTCGTTTTGTTGCTATTGTTTTATGCGTGACAAGTATTTTTCCTATGACCATGAGATCATATAACTCACTGGCACCGGAGGAATACCTTGTGTGCATCAAATGTCACAACGTAACTGGGTGACTACAAAGGTGCTCTACAGGTATCTTCGAAGGTGTTCGTTGAGTTAGTATGGATCAAGACTGGGATCTGTCACTCGGTGTGACGGAGAGGTATCTCGGGGCCCACTCGGTAGTACAACATCACACACAAGCCTTGCAAACAATGTGACTAAGTGTAAGTCATGGGATCTTGTATTACGGAACAAGTAAAGAGACTTCCCGGTAACGATACTGAAATAGGTATGCGATACCGACGATCGAATCTTGGGCAAGTAACACACCGAAGGACAAAGGGAATGACATACAGGATTACATGAATCCTTGACACTGAGGTTCAACCGATAAGATCTTTGGAGAATATGTAGGATCCAATATGGGAATCTAGGTCCCGCTATTGGATATTGACCGAGGAGTGCCTCGGGGCATGTCTACATAGTTCTCGAACCCGCAGGGTCTGCACACTTAAGGTTCGATGATGTTTTAGTATAATTGAGTTATATGTGTGGTTACTGAATGTTGTTCGGAGTCCCGGATGAGATCACAGACATCACGAGGGTTTCCGGAATGGTCCGGAAACAAAGATTGATATATAGGATGGTTTCATTTGATTACCGGAAGGTTTTCAGGCATTACCGGCATTGTATCGGGAGTGACGAATGGGTTCTAGAAGTTCACCGGGAGGGGGGCAACCCACCTGGGGGAAGCCCAATGGCCTTAGGGGTGGCGCACCAGCCCTTAGTGGGCTGGTGGGACATACCAAGAGGGCCTTGGCGCCAAGAGAAGAAAACCAAAGAGAAAGTGATACGTCTCAAACGTATCTATAATTTTTGATGGTTTCACATTGTTATCTTGTCAACTTTGGATGTTTTATATCCCTTTTATATCTTTTCTAGGACTAACTTATTAATTCAGTGCCAAGTGCGAGTTCCTGTTTTTTCTGTGTTTTTGACTCTTTTCAGATCTGATTTTGGGACGGAGTCCAAACGGAATAAAATCCCCGAAATAAATTTTTCCAGAACAAAAGAAGATCGGCAGGCTTGAGGGCCAAGGCAGGGGGCCCACAGGGAGCCCACAAGCCATGTTGCCGCGGCCAGGGGGCCCGCGGCAACCAAGCTTGTGGCCTCCCTGGCGTTCCCCTGCCCTAGCTCTTTGGCCTATAAATTCCCTAAAATCCCAGAAAAAATCAGGGCATCCACGAAAACACTTTTCTGCCGCCGCAAGCTTCCTTTTCCGCGAGATCTCATCTGGAGACCCTTCCCGGTGCCCTGCCGGACGGGACTTTGGAGTTGGAGGGCTTCTTCATCAACATCATCGCCTCTCCAATGACTCGTTAGTAGTCCACTTCAGACCTACGGGTCCGTAGTTAGTAGCTAGATGGCTTCTTCTCTCTCTTGGATCTTCAATACAAAGTTCTCCATGATCTTCATAGAGATCTATCCGATGTAATCCTCTTTGGCGATGTGTTTGTCGAGATCCGATGAATTGTGGATTTGTGATCAGATTATCTATGAATTATATTTGAGTCTTTGCTGATTTCTTATATGCATGATTTGATATCCTTGTAAGTCTCTCCGAGTCTTGGGCATTGTTTGGCCAACTAGATCTATGATTCTTGCAATGGGAGAAGTGCTTCGTTTTAGGTTCATACCGTGTGGTGACCTTTCGGAGTGACAGAAGGGGCAGCAAGGCACGCATCGTGTTGTTGCCATCAAGGGTAACAAGACGGACTTTTATCGTAGATATGAGATTGTCCATCTACATCATGTCATCTTGCTTAAGGCGTTACTCTGTTCTTTTGGACTTAATACACTAGATGCATGCTGGATAGCGGTAGACGTGTGGAGTAATAGTAGTAGATGCAGAAAGTATCGGTCTACTTGTTTTGGACGTCATGCCTATAGATATAATCATTGCCTTAGATAACGTCACGACTTTGCGCGGTTCTATCAATTGCTCGACAGTAATTCGTTCACCCACCGTCTACTTGCTTTCATGAGAGAAGCCACTAGTGAACACTACGGCCCCCGGGTCTATTCACAACTATCGTTTCCACTTTCGCTTTTACTTCGCTTTTTTTACTTTGTTTCTTTCAGTTCTCACTTTGCAAACAATCTATAACGGATTGGCAACCCCTTCATAGAGTTGGGTGCAAGCTCTTTGTGTTTGTCCAGGTACTTGTGACTTGAACGCTCATCCTACTGGATTGATACCTTGGTTCTCAAAACTGAGGGAAATTCTTACCGCCGGTGTGCTACATCACCCTTTCCTCTTCAAGGGAACACCAACGCAAGGCTCCAAGGCCGCGGGGAAATCCTTTGCATATTTGCCAAGGAAGTCCCTAAAGGCGTAGCCGTAGCAGCAGGATTCCTGGCACCGTTGTCAGGGAAGGTCTGTTGTTGCAGTAGCAGAAGGATTGCTGGCGCCATTGCCGGGGAGGAGAGATCAAGTCAAGATCTATCCAAGTAGGTGTCACAAACTCATCTCTTGCATTTACCTTTTTTGCCAGTTGCCTCTCGTTTTCCTCTCCCCCACTTCACATTTGCCGTTTTCATTTGCCTTTCTCCTTTGTCGTTTTCATTTGCCTTTTTGCCATTTTCTTTTGCCTTTTTGCCGGTTTTCTTGCTTGCTTGTGTTCTTGTTGGTTTGTTGAAGTCATCATGGCTGAAAACACAAAACTTTGCGACTTCTCGAGTACCAATAATAATGATTTTATTAGTACTCCGATTGCTCCCGCCACTAGTGCGGAATCGTATGAAATCAACGCAGCCTTGCTGAATCTTGTTATGAAAGAGCAATTTTCTGGCCTTCCTAGTGAAGATGTCGCATCCCATCTCAATACCTTCATTGAACTTTGCGATATGCAAAAGAAAATAGATGTGGATAATGACGTGATTAAGTTGAAGCTTTTTCCTTTCTCGTTGCGAGATCGCGCAAAAACTTGGTTTTCTTCTTTGCCTAAAAATAGTATCGATTCTTGGGGTAAGTGCAAAGATGCTTACATATCCAAGGATATTCCGCCGGCTAAAATTATCTCTCTACGTAACGATATCATGAATTTCAAGCAACTTGATCATGAACACGTTGCACAATCTTGGGAGAGGATGAAGTTAATGATTAGAAATTGTCTCGCTCATGGCTTGAGTTTGTGGATGATTATACAAATCTTTTACACTGGTTTGAATTTTTCTTCTCGCAATATCTTGGACTCCGCCTCACATGGAACGTTCATGGAAATCACGTTAGGAGACGCTACAAAACTCCTAGATAATATCATGACCAACTACTCTTAGTGGCACACTGAAAGGTCACGTGCTAGCAAAAAGGTACACGCTATAGAAGAAATTAACTCGCTTAGTGCTAAGATGGACGAATTGATGAATTTGGTTGCTAGTAGAAATGCTCCTTTAGATCCTAATGACATGCCACTATCTTCCTTGATTGAGAGTAGCAACACTAGTTTGGACTTTATTTTGTTGGTAGGAACAATTTTGGCAACAACAATGCTTTTAGAGGAAACTATGTTCCTAGGCCTTTTCCTAGTAACTCCTCTAACAATTATGGCAATTCCAACAACAACACTTATGGAAATTACAACAAATTACCCTCTGATTTAGAGAGTAATATCAAAGAGTTCATCAACTCTCAAAAGATTTTCAATGCGTCCATAGAGGAAAAACTACTCAAAATAGACGATTTGGCTAAGAGCGTTGATGGGATGTCTTGTGATATTGATGCTTTGAAAGTTAGATGTGCTCCTCCCAAGGTCAACTTGGATGAAACTTTAAAAGCTATGCGTATCTCCATGAATGAGAGCAAAGAAAGAACCGCCCAAATTCGCGCTAGGCATGAATGGTTTAAAAGGGTGCGTTCTAGTGATGCAAATCACGAAGATCTTAAAGTGCTTGGTGTGACTCCTCTTGAATCTTTGTTTTCGCGTGTCAAACCTATTGATGAAGGGGCTGGATGTGAATCCACTTTGGTTGAAAAACGCCCCAATGATTCGGAGCCCACCTATCTTGATGATAAAGGTGTGGAGAGTGGAGTAGAAGAAATCAAAATTTTGGGTAGTTATGAAACTCCCACTTTGGATTTCAAGGAATTCAATTATGATAGTTGCTCCTTGTTTGAATGCATTTCTTTGATGCAATCCATTGCAAACTCTCCACATGCTTATAGCCAAAGCAAAGCCTTTATCGCACATATCGTAGATGCTATGATGAAATATCTTGAAGAGAAGCTCGAATTAAAAGGCTCTATACCTAGAAAACTTCATGATGAGTGGGAACCTACTATCAAAATCAAGATCAAAAACTATGAATGCAATGCTTTGTGTGATTTGGGTGCTAGTGTTTCCGCGATTCCAAAGTCTTTATGTGATATTCTTGGTTTTCATGAGATTGAAGAGTGTTCTCTTAATTTGCATCTTGCGGATTCTACTGTCAAGAAACCCATGGGAAGGATCGATGATGTTCTTATTGTTGCAAATAAGAACTATGTACCCGTGGATTTCATTGTACTTGACATAGATTGCAATCCTTCATGTCCCATTATTCTTGGTAGACCTTTCCTAAGGACTATTGGTGCTATCATCGATATGAAGGAAGGGAATATTAGATTTCAATTTGCCCTGAAGAAGGGCATGGAGCATTTTCCTAGAAAGAAAATAATATTTCCTTATGAATCTATGATGACAGCTACTTATGGTTTGAGCACCAAAGATGACTATACGTGATTCCATCACCTTTTGCCTAGCTAAGGGCGTTAAACAATAGCGCTTGTTGGGAGGCAACCCAACGAATCTATCATTTTTCTTTCTGTTTTGTGTTTTCCACACTTTCATAATTCTTTTATGATTGTGTTTTTTGTGTTTCTTTTTGCGTTTGTGCCAAGCAAAACCGTTATGATTAGTCTTGGGGATGATCGTTTGGTCATGCTGGAAAAGACAGAAACTTTCTGCTCACGAAAATAATTTTCTTTTTTTTGTAAGAGATTTTGAGTTGATTCTTTTTGCTGCTGATTGCTACGCAAATTCTTCAGAGTGTCGTAATTTTTCAGAAGTTTTGAAGTACCAGAAGTATGCAAAGTATACAGATTGCTACAGACTGGTCTACTGTTAACAGATTCTGTTTTTGTTGAGTTGGTTGCTTATTTTGATGAAACTATGGATAGTATCGGGGGGTATTAGCCATGGAAGATTAAAAATACAGTAACCCAACATCAACATGAGTAGAATTTAAGTTTTCTACAGTACCTAAGGAAGTGGTGGTTTGCTTTCTTATACTAATGTTATCACGAGTTTCTGTTTAAGTTTCGTGTTGTGAAGTTTTCAATTTTTGGGTGAAGTTATTATGGACAAAGAGATAAAGAGTGGCAAGAGCTCAAGCTTGGCGATGACCAAGGCACCCCAAGTTGATTCAAGGATGTCGTAAAAGCCTAAGCTTGGGGATGCCCCGGGAAGGCATCCCCTCTTTCGTCTTCAATCCATCGGTAACGTTACTTGGGGCTATATTTTTATTCACCACATGTTATGTGTTTTGCTTGGAGCATCTTGTATTGTAGGAGTCTTTTATTTTTGTTGTGTCACAATCATCCTTGCTGCACACCTAGAGAGAGAGACATGCACTCACCATGATTTTGTCGAGCTTCACTTATATCCTTTGGTTAGACAATTCAGCTCACATGTGTTTCACTTATATCTTTTGAGCTAGTTGATTTTGCTCTATGTGTTTCACTTATATATTTTAGAGCACAGTGGTGCGTGGCTTGGTAGTTGATCTATGCTATGATAGTAGTCTCAAAAGGGGTAGTTATCCAAAGGGATATGAAAACTTCCACCTTCATGTGCATTGAATAGTTAGAGAAGTTTGATTCATCTCAATTAGTTTTGAGTTGTGGTTGTGGTAATATTGAAGTTATATTAGTAAGGTGTTGTGGATCTAGAAATACTTGTGTTGAAGTTAGTGATTCCCGTAGCATGCATGTATGGTGAACCGCTATGTGATGAAGTCTGAGCATGATTAGTCTATTGATTGTCATCCTTTGTGTGGCGGTCGGGATCGCGCGATGGTTTATACCTACCAACCCTTCCCCTAGGAATATGCGTTGAATGCTTTGTTTCGATTACTACTAAAACTTTTGCAACAAGTATATGAGTTCTTCATGACTAATGTTCAGTCCATGGTTTAGATGCACTTTCACCTTCCACCATCAGTATCTTCTTTAGTATCGTGCAACTTTCGCCGGTGCACAAAACCACCCATATAGCCTCCCTCAAAACAGCCACCATACCTACGTACTATGGCTTTTTCAAAGCTATTCTAAGATATATTGCCATACGACTACCACCATGACATGTGCCACCACTTCTACATTGCCATTGCATGATCATAAGATAGCTAGCATGATGTTTCCATTGATGTTTATGCCATGCTAGATCATTGTCACGGTACACTACCGAATGCATTCCATATAGAGTCATCATTGCTCTAAGTTTTGAGTTGTAAATGTGATGATCATCATTGATGGAGCATTATCCCATGTGAGGAAATAAAAGAGGCCAAAGATGCCCACCAAAATATATAAAAAATATTAAAAAAAAAAGAGGCCAAAGAGCCCACAAAAAAATGAGAGAAAACGAGAGAAGGGACAATGCTACTATCTTTCCACACTTGTGCATATTAAGCACCATGATCTTCATGATTGAGAGTCTCTCGTTTTGTCACCACCATATAGCTAGTGGGAAATTTTCATTATATAACTTGGCTTGTATATTCCAATGATAGGCTTCCTCAAAATTGCCTTAGGTCTTCATGAGCAAGCAAGTTGGATGCACACCCACTAGTTTTCTTTAAGAGCTTTTGCTTACTCTTAGCTCTAGTGCATCAATTGTATGGCAATCCCTACTCATTCACGTTGATATCTATTGATCAGCATCTCCATAGCTCGTTGATATGCCTAGTCAATGTGACCATCTTCTCCTTGTTTACCTTGCAACCTCCACCACACTCCATTCCACTTATAGTGTTAAAACCATGGCTCACGCTCATGTATTGCGTGAGAGTTGAAAAAGTTTGAGAAAGTAAAGGTGTGAAAACAATTACTTGGCCAATACCGAGGTTGTGCATGATTTAAATTTGTTGTGCAAGGATGATAGAGCATAGCCAGACTATATGATTTTGTAGGGATAACTTTCTTTTGGCCTAGTTATTTTGATAGTTCATGATTACCTTGCTAGTTTGCTTGAACTATTATTGTCTCCACGTCAATAGCAAACTATTGTTTTGAATATAATGGATCTGAACATTCACGTCACATAAGAGGAGTTACATAGGACATCTATGCTAGGTAGCATGAAAGCATCAAAAATTCATTCTTTATCACTTCCCTACTCGAGGACGAGCAGGAGTTAAGCTTGGGGATGCTTGATACGTCTCAAACGTATCTATAATTTTTGATGGTTTCACGCTGTTATCTTGTCAACTTTGGATGTTTTATATACCTTTTATATCTTTTTTGGGACTAACTTATTAATTCAGTGCCAAGTGCCAGTTCCTGTTTTTTCTGTGTTTTTGACTCTTTTCACATCTGATTTTGGAACGGAGTCCAAACGGAATAAAATCCCTGAAATAAATTTTTCCAGAACAGAAGAAGATCGGGAGGCTTGAGGGCCAAGGGAGGGGGCCCATACGGAGCCCACAAGCCCTGTTGCCGCGGCCAGGGGGCCCGCGACAACCAGGCTTGTGGCCTCCCTCGCGCTCCCCTGCCCTAGCTCTTTGGCCTATAAATTCCCTAAAATACCAGAAAAAATCAGGGCATCCACGAAAACACTTTCCCGCCGCCGCAAGCTTCCGTTTCTGTGAGATCTCATCTGGAGACCCTTCCCGGTGCCCTACCGGAGGGGACTTTGGAGTTGGAGGGCTTCTACATCAACGTCATCGCCTCTCCAATGAGTCGTGAGTAGTCCAGTTCAGACCTACGGGTCCGTAGTTAGTAGCTAGATGGCTTCTTCTCTCTCTTGGATCTTCAATAAAAAGTTCTCCATGATCTTCATGGAGATCTGTCTGATGTAATCCTCTTTGGCGGTGTGTTTGTCGAGATCCGATGAATTGTGGATTTGTGATCAGATTATCTATGAATTATATTTGAGTCTTTGCTGATTTCTTATATGCATGATTTGACATCCTTGTAAGTCTCTCCCAGTCTTGGGTTTTGTTTGGCCAACTAGATCTATGATTCTTGCAATGGGAGAAGTGCTTGGTTTTGGGTTCATACCGTGTGGTGACCTTTCCCAGTGACAGAAGGGGCAGCAAGGCACGCATCGTATTGTTGCCATCAAGGGTAACAAGATGGGCTTTTATCGTAGATATGAGATTGTCCATCTACATCATGTCATCTTGCTTAAGGTGTTACTCTGTTCTTTTGGACTTAATACACTAGATGCATGCTAGATAGCGGTCGATGTGTGGAGTAATAGTAGTAGATGCAGAAAGTATTGGTCTACTTGTTTTGGATGTGATGCCTATAGATATAATCATTGCCTTAGATAACGTCACGACTTTGCGCGGTTCTATCAATTGCTCGACAGTAATTCGTTCACCCACCGTCTACTTGCTTTCATGAGAGAAGCCACTAGTGAACACTACGGGCCCCGGGTCTATTCACAACTATCGTTTCCACTTTCACTTTTACTTCGCTTGGTTTACTTTGTTTCTTTCAGTTATCACTTTGCAAACAATCTATAAGGGATTGACAATCCCTTCATAGCGTTGGGTGCAAGATCTTTGTGTTTGTGCACGTACTTGTGACTTGAACGCTCCCCCTACTGGATTGATACCTTGGTTCTCAAAACTGAGGGAAATACTTACCGCCGCTGTGCTACATCACCCTTTCCTCTTCGAGGGAAAACCAACGCAAGGCTCCAAGGCCGCGGGGAAATCCTTTGCATATTTTCCAAGGAAGTCCCTAAAGGCGTAGCCGTGGCAGCAGGATTCCTGGCGCCGTTGTCAGGGAAGGTCTATTATCGCAGTAGTAGAAAGAAGAAAAAAAGGGGAGGTGGGAAGGAAGATAAGGACTCCACTTTCCAATCCTAATTGGAGTAGGATTCCTCCTCTCCTCCTGGATGGCGCACCCTTGAGGGCTTGGCCCTCAAGGCAAGCCTCCTCCCCCTCCCTCCTATATATAGTGGTGACTTATGGCTGATATGAGTCAACTTTTGCCACGTCCAACTCAGATCTAGACACCATAGTTCTCCATCTAGATTGTATTTCTGCGGAGCTCGGGCGGCGCCCTGCAGGTGTAGATTGTCACCACCACCGGAGCGTCGTCACGCTTCCGGAGAACTTGTCTACTTCTTCGTCTTGCTTGCTGGATCAAGAAGGCCGAGATCATCGTCGAGTTGTACGTGTGTTGAACGTGGAGGTGCCGTCCGTTCGGCACTAGATCGGAACGGATCTTGGGATGGATCGCGGGACGGTTCGTGGGACGGTTCGTGGGGCTGATCGAGGGACATGAAGATGTTTCACTACATCAACCGCATTTCTTAACGCTTCCTGCTGTGCGATCTACAAGGGTACATAGATCCAAATCTCCTCTCGTAGATGGACATCACCATGATAGGTCTTCGTGTGTGTAGGAAATTTTTTGTTTCCCATGCAACATTCTCCCACAATTCGGTCACCGGAGCCATCATAATCATGTCCTTCCTCCTCCATTGTTCGTTTACCGGAGCCATCATCCTCTCCTTCCAGACCATCGGTGTCGTTGAGATACCAAGAGATCTCACCTCCGTCGCGGATTATCTCACCCAACAACTGTTCTTGTTCCAAGTTTCTTGGATCCATAGTTTCTTCAAATATTACAACATGGCAATTAATATACAAACATGAATGTCCGATGTCCGGACCGCCTCTCTCATGAATGTCAAACAACGGATTCTATACAAAAAACTTTCTTCTATAAACAAAAAACTTTCTTCTATGAACAAAAAAATGTGTCTCGTACTACTTGGAGGGGTGTGTTTAGTTCATCCATGAAGGAATCTTCGCAAGTCACAGATTCTACAATTTCATCGCTAAGTGTCTCGTCACTACTTGGAGGGGTATCACCAAAATCGGTTAGCAATAGGACATGATCCAACAATGTTCAAAAAAATTTCCAGGACCCATACCAAAGATGTTGTACTAAATGTCATCTTAGCTATAGGAGTCCTATTTTGGTACCAATCATGGAGTAGACATGAGTTCTATTTTACTATTTGTTTATGTATAATCATAAACTAGAAACAGCTATCATGATATTCTTAAATGTACATAAACAAATGTACATAGTGAATATTTGAAAATGTACAAAAATGCATAGTGAATATTTGAAAATGTAAAAGAAAATGTACAAATACGATGACGACGGGCGAGGGGCGGCGATGGGCTCGGGGTGGCACGGTCTCCGAGCGGCAACGGGCGACAACGACGGGCTCGGAGTGGCGCGGCGACGATGACGGGCTTGGGAAGAAGGCGCACGCCGGTGGCGACGGGCTCGGGGCGATGACGGGCTTGGGGGAGACAGCGAAGACGATGGGCTCGGGGGCAACAGCGACGGTGATGGGCTCAGGGCGATGACGGCGGCGATGGGCTCGGGGCGACGACGGGCTCGGGGCGACGGCGATGGCGATGGGCTCAGGGACGACGACAACGGCGATGGCGATGGACTCGGGGGCGAGGGCGGCGACGGCTTGGGACGACGGCGACAATGACGGGCTCGGGGGCGACGACGACGACGATGGGCTCGGGGCGACGACGGGCTTGGGGGCGATGGCGACGACGATTACGGGCTCATGGAGGAGCCTCGGGCCGGCGGTGACTAGGACGGGCTCGGGGCCGACGCCAACGATGAGGAGAGAAGAGAACGGGGGAAATGGGAGTTGGTGGAAATTTTGATAAGTCCCACCATATATGCGAACACCTTTGGTTCCGGTTGGTGGCTGAAACCGGGACCAATGCCACCATTTCGTCCCGGTTGGAACCATCAACCGGGACTAACGGTCAATTTTCAGCAACCCAAAAGGGAGGGAAGAATATACATTTAGTACCGGTTGGCGGCTCCAACCGGGACGAAAGGGTGGTATTGGTCCTAGTTGGAGCCACCAACCGGGACCAAAGTGTGGTGCTGCCCGGGGCCAAATTTTTAGTGCCACCTCGCTAGCCGAGAGAGCTCGCGAATGGTTTATAAGCGCTGTTGCGCACACCCTATCGAGCTCCTCTCCTCTGCATGCTTCCGGACCTAATGTGTCACTGCCTGTGGGTCTATTGGGCCTTCTGCGGGCCTAAATCGTAGCCCAACCAGCTGGTTGGGTTTCTAGTTGTATTCACGCCGTGGTGGCCGAGTAGGTGGCATTTAAAAAAATCTAGTTCTTTGTTTTGTTTTTTACTTTATTTATTTGATTTTGTTCGTGCTTACTATTTTTTAGTGATTCTTTTTTGCTTTGAGGTCACAAAGTTTTTCAAAATGCACCATTCAAAGCCACATCATCACTTTTCAACAATTTCTAACTTCATTTGGTATTTTTCATGCATTTGCTGATTTTTTTGAATTCAATGACCCTTAAATTGAAAAGCACTACAAATGAACTCTCAAAAGGTTGAAAGTTGGCATGGTATCATCATTTCACCCACATAGCATGTGCTAAAAAATTGAGAGGGTTACGGCAAAAACTGGATGCACTTCGTGTACAAGACAATCTCTTTCGAAGTATCGGGGTTTCATACAAAAACTCATCTGTTACATCAATTTTCAATAATTTCTAACTTCATTTGTTATTTTTTATGCATTTACTGATTGTTTCTTAGCTAAATGACCATGAAATTGAAAAGCGCTAGAAATGAACTCTGAAAAGGTTGAAAGTTGACATGGTATCATCATTTCACCCACATAGCATGTGCTAAAATGTTGAGAGGGTTACGGAAAAAACTGGATGCACTTCATGTACAAAACGGACAATCTCTTTCCAAGTATCACGGTTTCATACGAAAACTCATCTGTTACAAAGGGATTTCATTTTTTAAAACATATTTGAACTCCAGACTTTTTGTGTGTTCAAAATGCACAATTCAAAGCCACATCATCAATTTTCAACAATTTCTGACTTCATTTGGTATTTTTCATGCATTTACTGATTTTTTTTGAGCTAAATGACCATGAAATTGAAAAGCACTACAAATGAACTCACAAAAGGTTGAAAGTTGGCATGGTATCATCATTTCACCCACATAGCATATGCTAAAATTTTGAGAGGGTTACGGCAAAAACTGGATGCACTTCATGTACAAAACGGACAATCTCTTTCGAAGTATCACGGTTTCATACGAAAACTCATCTGTTACAAAGGGATTTCATTTTTTTGAACTTATTTGAACTCCAGACTTTTTGTGTGTTCAAAATGCACCACTCCAATCCGCATCATCAATTTCAAACAATTCCTGACTTCATTTGGTATTTTTCATGCATTTACTGATTTTTTTTCCAGCAAAATGACCACGAAATTGAAAAGCACTACAAATGAACTCTGAAAAGGTTGAAAGTTGGCATGGTATAATCATTTCACCCACATAGCATGTGCTAAAAAGTTGAGAGGGTTACGGCAAAAACTAGATGCACTTCATGTACAAAACGGACAATCTCTTTCGAAGTATTAGGGTTTCATACGAAAACTCATCTGTTACAAAGGGATTTCATTTTTTTGAACTTATTTGAACTCAAGACTTTTTGTGTGTTCAAAATTCACCATTCAAAGTCACATCATCAATTTTCAACAATTTCTGACTTCATTTGGTATTTTTCATGCATTTACTGATTTTTTTTGAGCTAAATGACCATGAAACTGAAAAGCACTACAAATGAACTATGAAAATGTTGAAAGTTGGCATGGTATCATCATTTCACCCACATAGATTGTGCTAAAAATTTGAGAGGGTTACGACAAAAACTGGATGCACTTCGTGTACAAATCGGACAATCTCTTTCAAAGTATCATGGTTTCATACGAAAACTCATCTGTTACAAAAGGCATTTCATTTATTCACTTTTTCTTCGCGTGTGTTCTTTGCTTATTGCGCCGTAACCATGGATAATCTTCATCATTTATCAGGGTGCTTGGGCCAGCCTTGACTTTGAAGGGAGGAATTTCAAGAAACTTTTCATAATCTATAGACATGTATGTCTTGCCCTCCAATCCCACGATGTCTCTTTTTCCTGAAAGAACTATGTGACTCTTTGGCTCATCGTATGATGTATTCGCTACCTTATATTTTATTTTTCTCGGTTTGGTAGACATGTCCTTCACATAGAAAACTTGTGCCACATCATTGGCTAGGACGAATGGTTCGTCTCTGTACCCAAGATTGTTCAGATGCACTGTTGTCATTCCGTACTATGGGTCTATCTGTACCCCGCCTCCTGACAGATTGACCCATTTGCACTAAAACAAAGGGACCTTGAAATCATGTCCATAGTCAAGTTCTCATATGCCCACTATGTAACCATAATATGTGTCCTTTCCCCTCTTGGTTGCTGCATCAAAGCAGACACCGCTGTTTTGGTTGGTGCTCTTTTGATCTTGGGCGATCGTGTAAAATGTATTCCCATTTATCTCGTACCCTTGCTAAGTCAATACAGTCAAAGATGGTCCCCTAACCAACGAGTACAGGTCATCAGAAACAGTGTTGTCACCCATCAGACATTTTTGCAACCAACTCCCAAAAGTCCTGATGTGTTCATATGTAATCCAGTCGTCACACCGCTTCGGGTGTTTGGAGCGCAGAATATTCTTGTGTTCATCGACATACGGGGTCACCAAGATAGAATTTTGTAGAACTGTGTAGTGTGCTTGAGACCAAGAATGCCCGTCCGTACACATTATTGAGTCCGCTCCTAGTGTGCCTTTTCCAGTCAGTCTCCCCTCATACCGCGATTGAGGGAGACCAATCTTCTTAAGGCCAGGAATGAAGTCAACATAAAACCCAATGACATCCTCTATTTGATGGCCCATGGAGATGCTTCCTTCTGGTCTAGCGCGGTTACGAACATATTTCTTTAAGACTCCCATGAACCTCTCAAAGGGGAACATATTGTGTAGAAATACATGGCCCGGAACGAGAATCTCATCAACTAGATGAACTAGACGTGCTTCATGATATTGAAGAAGGATGGTGTGAACACCAGCTCGAACCTAACAAGAAATTGCACCAAATCACTCCTTAACCTTGGCAGGATTTCTGGATCGATCGGCTTCGGTGAGATTGCATTGAGGAATGCACATAGCTTCACAATGGCTAATCGAACATTTTCCGTTAGAAGCCCCCTCAATGCAACCGGAAGCAATTGCGTCATAATCACGTGGCAGTCATGAGACTTTAGGTTCTGGAACTTTTTCTTTGCCATATTTATTATTCCCTTTATATTCGATGAGAAGCCAGAGGGTACCTTCATACTAAGCAGACATTCAAAGAAGATTTCCTTCTCTTCTTTGGTAAGAGTGTAGCTGGCAGGACCTTCATACTGCTTTGGATGCATGTCGTCTTTTTCATGCACATGTTGATGTTCCTCCCGTGCCTCCGGCGTATATTTTGTCTTCCCATACACTCCCAAGAAGCAGTTCACGCAAAGATTCTTCGTCACGTGCATCACGTCGATTGCAGAGCGGACCTCTAGGTCTTTCCAATAGGGTAGGTCCGGAAATATAGTTGTCTTCTTCCACATGGGCGCGTCCTGCATCGTCATTCGGAAGAGATAGTCTGCCAGGACCCTTTCCAAATATTACTTGTAAATCATTGACCTTATCAAGTATGTGATCATGAGTACAGGGGCGGGCTTCTTTCGGTGATCTGCCTCACCTTTGAAATGCTTTCCTTTCTTTCGACACTGATGGTTGGTCGGAAGAAATCGATGATGCCCCAGGTACACATTCTTCCTCCATTTGTCCAAATATATACTGTCGGTGTCATCTAAACAGTGTGTGCATGCGTTGTATCCCTTGTTTGTCTATCCTGAAAGGTTACTGAGAGAAGGCCAATCGTTGATGGTTACAAACAGCAACGCATGTAGGTCAAATTCCTCCTGTTCGTTCTCATCCCACACACGTACACCATTTCCATTCCATAGATGTAAAAGTTCATCAACTAATGGCCTTAGGTACACATCAATGTCATTGTCGGGTTGCCTAGGGCCTTGGATGAGCACTGGCATCATAATGAACTTTCGCTTCATGCACAACCAAGGAGGAAGGCTATACATACATAGAGTCACAGGCCATCTGCTCCCCAAAAGGATTAACGCCATTTGCACTTAAACCAAACCGTACGTTCCTTGGGTCACGTGTAAAGTCGCTCCACTTTCTCTCGATCTTTCTCCACCGCGACCCGTCAGCAGGTGCTCTCAACTTCCCGTCTTTCTTACGATGTTTTATGTGCCATTGCATCAACTCGGAATGCTTTTTGTTTCTGAACAGACGTTTCAACCGTGGTATTATAGGAGCATACCACATCACCTTGGCAGGAACCATCTTTCCGTTGCGCCGGCCCTCAACATCACCAGGGTCATCTCTTATGATCTTATACCGCAATGGGCCGCATACCGGGCATGCGTTCAAATCCTCGTATGCACCGCGATAGAGGATGCAGTCATTAGGGCATGCATGTATCTTCTGCACCTCCAATCCTAGAGGGCATAAAACCTTCTTTGCTTCGTACGTACTGTCGGGCAATTCGTTATCCTTTGGAAGCTTCTTCTTCATTATTTTCAATAGCGAACTAAATCCCTTGTCAGATACACCATTGTCTGCCTTCCATTGCAGCAATTCCAGTGTGGTACCGAGCTTTGTGTTGTCATCTTTGCAATTTGGGTGCAACCCTTTTTTGTGATCCTCTAACATGCGATCGAACTTCAACTTCTCCCTTTCACTTTCGCATTCTCTATGTGCATGAACAATGGCCCGACAAAGATCATCATCGCACACATCGTTTGGTTCCTCTTGATCTTCAGCTTCCCCCATTGCAGCATCACCGTATTCAGGGGGCAGGTAGTTGTCATCATCCTCTTCTTCTACGTTGTCTTCCATCATAACCCCTCTTTCTCCGTGCTTGGTCCAAAACATTATAGTGTGGCATAAAACCCTTCTGAAGCAGGTGGAAGTGAAGGGCTTTATAGTCGGAGAAAGCCTTTGTGTTCCCACTGACAGTACATGGATAATGCATAAAACCATTCTGCTTGTTTGCCTCAGCCGCTTCGAGAAAATTATGCAGGCCCTTAATATACTCGGAGGTGCGTCGGTCACCGTACATCCATTATCGGTTCATCTGCGTGCATTATATAATAAAGTGTATTAAAAAACCATTACGACATATCATGAATAGAGAAGTGGTCAAATTAATAGAAATTCATCATCACATTAAAGCCAAAGTACAGTAGTGACCAAAATAAATACATAATGTTCATACCTAGTTCTCATTATTGAACAACATATAGCTCTCTAGAGCATCTAATTAGAACATACATTAAAACTATAAAATTTAAATGCAGCAACAAATGCAACCAATTGATCCAACGACATAATGATACAAAGCCTCAGTATGAATGGCATATTTTCTAATCTTACTAATCTTCAAGCGCATTGCATCCATCTTGATCTTGTGATCGTCTATGACATTGGCAACATCCAACTCCAATATCATCTTCTCCTCTTCAACTCTTTGTAATTTTTCTTTCAAGTAATTGTTTTCTTTTTCAACCAAATTAAACTTCTCGGCAAGAATTTCTATGTCGATTGGAATTTCTGGTTCACATACCTTCTAGATTAAAAATCTATGTCATGTTGGTCGGCATAATTGTCATAAACACTAAATAAAACAAATAGTTATAAAATATAATATATACCACATCCGAATTATAGACACGACGAGGACCGACGGAGGTGGATACCAAAACCATCGTCCTATATAATAACAAAAAATAATAAAAGTAAGAAAATTACATAAGTATCTATCTAAATCATACAAGTAAGAATTTTTTTTCTTTTAGAAAGAAGTAAGAAGAGGAGACTAACCACGGTGGTGTCGGCGCCGAGATGGGCGCGGGTGATCAACGACGGTGAGGACGGGGACGGGACAGGACGGACCGCCAAAGCTACACAAAACTTGAGAAAAATGAGATTGGACAAGGAGATTCGAGAGGACAAAGCTTAAGTGTGGCTCGGGCATTTAGCGATTTGCTAGCACTTTTTCTTAAACTATAAGTGAAAAAAACGGTGGTGACTGCTCCCTACCTGGGATAGATTTGTAGAAGGTGTCGTTGACGTCTTGCGGAAATTCGTGCAGGTAGGATGCCTGGCTATGTTCGACGGTGGGGAATATGATGAAGCTGAAGCTCAGCCGCAACATGCCAGAAAATGAAGAAAAATAAATCCAGTCTCCGCTCTGAACCATTGTGCTATAAATGAATATGAATGTTGTCAAAAATTGGTAGTGGCCGACGAACCTGAATGGCATTGATGTTGAACTGGCCAAGGTCAGCAAACATGGCCTCTATTTTGTGAGTATAAAGAAAGACAGGCATCTCACAGACTGAAGTTGAACATCGTACCTCTAGTGCAAAGGATGACGCCCCCGAGAGAGAGCCACGCCTCCTTGCCATTCCTTCGGAAGTAGCCGACCATGTACTTGGGGTTGGGGTCCCTGAGAACGGTAGCGTCATGGGGGCGAGGTTGTACACCCCGATATCGGCGATGAGGACGAACCACACTGAGATGATGACTGGGAAGGAGTACTCGACCTTGTACACGGCAGCACGAGACGATGGCAGAGATGCTAGGGGGCGGCTACGGTGGCGAGGTGAGTCACCTCGGTGGGGACGCTCACCGGCGCTCCATCGTGGATGCACGACGGAGGGTCGGTGATGTGCGAGGTGACGACGCACCGGGGATATGCGACGATCTCGGGCGGCGCGTCGTGAGTCGGGGCGGGGCGTGGCATGGTAGGAGCTGGCGGCGCGCCGGGGATGTGCGGTGACTGCGGGAACGCGCGGTGAAGGGCGGGGCGAGATGATGTAATGGAGATGGAGATGGCATCGAGAGGCAGGGTCGTGAGCGTGGCTCGGTTTTCTTTTTTTCTTTTATGTCACGTGTAACGATTGGTTGACTTATGGTCAGCACTGCAGGTTAAATTCTGAACATTACACGGGTGTTCCTATAAAAATGAAATGTTTTTGTGTTTGTATCACTTAAAAACGTATTGCGGGTTGAATAGCAAAAACACCAAGGGCTTTTTTGCAAAAGCGCCAAACGACGGACGGGCAAAAATAATATTTGTTTTATTATTAGGTAGTGAAACAATGTTTTAAAACGACAATTTTTGAAATTTGTAACATTTTTTTAAAATCAAGAACATTTTGAAAATTTAAGAATAAATTTCAGACATGAACTTAGTTTAAAAGTTAAACAAAATTTTGATATTTCAAACTTTTTTTGAAAATACTAAACATTTTTTGAAAATGCAGAACAATTACTTAAAATGCCAAGCATTATTCTAAAAAACGAACTTTTTCTAAAAATTACAAACATTTTTTGAAGTTCTGAATGTTTTTGAAAAACTGCAAGTATTTGAATTTATAACATTTTCTAAAAAGAAAAAACATTTTTTGTATTTGAAAAAAGTAATTGAAAATCCGAAACATTTTTTTAAATCCAATACATTTTTTGAAAAAGAAACAGAAAACAATAAAGAAAAAACGAAAAAAACGGTTAGAAGCCTTTTAGAAATTTGCCAAAACAAAAAAACCGATCGAAAACCTCTAAATTCCCAAAACCGGAATCAGTTAAGCGCTAATGGAGCAGCCCATTAAATTCCCTTGCCTTCTTTTTTTCCCTGCGAGCGGTAAATAGAAGATTCCTGCACGGGCCCACTCATGGGACCTCCTATGCGCCGCTGGTTGCGGCAACTGCCGAGCGGATGCACAGGGGGTCGCCCCGACTGGGCCTGCCCAAGTTAGCCACCAGTAGCGAATGTGAAGACCACAAAAAAGATGTTAGCGATCAGCAATTAAAAAATCTGAAACATTTCAGGAAAAATATCAGAATATTATTTTTTAGTTTCAGAACATTTGTTCATAATTTGGAACATTTTTTTAAATTCCGGAACATTTATTTAAATCTGGAACATGTTTTTGAATTCTGGAACAGTTTTTAAAATTCCTGAACATTTTTTTAAAATTCTGGAACATATTTTGAATTTTGGAACATTTTTCAAATTCCAAAATATTTTTCCAAACTCTGAAACATTTTTTCAAATTCTGGAACATTTTTAAAATTTTAACCTCTTTTCACATTTTTAAAAATTCCAGAACATTTTTTAAAATTCCGAAACATTTTTTAAAATTCTGAAACATTTTTTTAATTGCTTGAACATTTTTAAAATTCTGGAACATTTATCAAATTTTGAAATATTTTTTAAATCCAAAACACTTTTTGAAATTTCGGAACATTTTTTCAAAATTCAGAACATTGTTAAAACAGAAACAGAAAAAAAACAAAAAAGAATAATAAAAAACTAGTTCTGGAAATCTTCTAGAAAGTTATCAAAACCGAAAAAAACCGGTTGAAAACCTCTACAAGGTTCCCAAAACCGAAGCTGTTGGCATGTAAATGGACCGGTGCATTACCAAACGCAGCGTGGGAGCCCCTGTGCGAAGCCTGCACATTTAGACACATAATGCGGCGAATAGGGATTTACCCCATCCATCGCGGCAATACGAAGGCTGCACAGTTCAAAAATAAAATAAAATACAGAGGCCTGCACCTTCAATTTCGGCCTAATTGGCTGCAAAAAGAAACGTTTCGGGCCTTTTCTTTCCTCCTTCCACCACGAGACAGAGGAAGGGGTCGAGAGAGGACAGAGGTGGCAGCCAGATCGACGCAGCGCCCAGGCAGATCCTGCACGGCGGAGCAGGTATGGTCTTCGCCCTTCAGTTCCCTTCTTCCTCCGCAGCTGATCCTTGCCCTCCTCCGGTGCCATCCCTTTCCGTTCTCTCCGGCGCTGCTTGCCGCAGTCAGATTCCATCTGACCACTGCAGCCCGCGGCTGCAGTCCCATCCGTCGTCGCCCCTTCCCTTCCTTCCTGGACCTGCGAACTGCGGTGGCCCTCCGCCGGAGGCCATCTCTTCTCCCTTGGCCCTCCGCCCTCGCTGCCGCAGGCCATAACCAAGAGGGCTCCCCTTCTTGGTCCACCACAACGGCTCCCCTTCTTCCTCCATAATTCTTCCTCCACCCTTCTTCCTTAGCTCCTGGTCCTCCTCTGTGTAGCCAGCCCTCTACTTTTTCTCCCTCCCTCCCCTGGTTGTCTTGTTCATATTCATTTGCTAACCAATGTTGTGTTCTCTTGTTGCAGGTTGGCTCAAAAATTGGAACCCCTCTAGGCCGATCTGAGGTATGATGATGATGCAAAATTGTGCACCAGTAAGATAATGTATACTCCCTCCGTTCCTAAATATAAGTCTTTTTAGAGATTTCACTAGGGACTACGTACAGATGTATATAGACATATTTTAGAGTGTATCTTCACTCGTTTTGCTCCGTATGTAGTCCCCAGTAAAAACCACTAAAAAGACTTATATTTAGGAACGGAGGGAGTATGATGCATGCTTATGTGGTGGTCTGATGCATGCTTATGTGGTTGTCTGGTGCATTCTTGTGTGGTTTTGTCTGATGGATATGATGCTTGCTTATGTGTGATATCATGCATGCTTGTCATGTATTATATATTGAATGATGCATGGTTATATTGAATTTAGCCCAAAATTAACATGATACATGTGCATTGTAGCTGCATCATGTCACAAATGAATTTGATTGCTTCCGTTACCAAAGAGAACAAAGAAGAAAAAGGAAAAGGATCATATTGACAGGATGCATGTTGAGTCGGTTTGTCTTGTCCTAGCTTATCTTAGTACGCAGAGAGCACAGAAGAGTGTACGGTGCTTTAGTGATGAAGGAGCTTCGATATGTTCATAGGAAGTACTTGCTGAAAGAAATGTATGATGGGTCAGAAGTAACTTGCTATGATGAGTTGCCTTAACTAAAAGAAATTTCCATGATCTTTGCACGATGTTGTGTATGAAGTGTGGTCCTCGATTTCTAGAATATTTGATGATTTTTTTTACTATATAATCATCCAATTATAGTCACACATTCTACAACTTCTGTTTTCATGCATATACTAATGTTGCTATGCAACTCCATAGTTTGACACTCAAACATGATTCCATATTGAAACCTCAGGACGGTTCCGTGAGCTAATTTAATAGACATCCAAACAACTGAATTTGTATTCATGTCCATTACAGTTTCCTGGCTGAATTGGAATTGAAACAAATACAATGCGGGCCTCCGATACAGACATCCAATACGGAGAAACTTTATGGTGTACCATTAACGTTCTAGTGCCACGTCGGGGCCTGGTGGAAGTCATAACGTATGTGTTAGTGTATTTGTTTGTCTGGTTATGTTTACGTTTCACAAGATAATGTTACTTCGATACGATGAATCCGTGCGGGCAGAATTGTCTGTTAGTTAAGTTATGATGGTCTAGTGAGTGGTGGCACACAAGTACCAAAAATTTCAACTAACAGAGTTGTGGTATTCATATACAGAGATGGGCTTGTGGATGCTGCTGGAGGGTTTTTTGCTTCTTGCAAATTCTTTGGCTATCCTGAATGAAGACCGCTTTCTTGGTCCCAGGGGATGGAGCATGTCTGAAGTTTCAGGAAATGGGCAAACAAAGTCGTTGAAGGGGCAGATCGTGGGGCTCATCTATGCCACTCAGTTTCTGCGGATGCCCTTGATAGCGCTTAATGTTCTTATCATTGTTGTGAAAATGGTGTCAGGCTGAGGCTCTTTCTCGTGTCTCTGCTGTTGGGTTGATCTGATTTCAGTTCCAGCATTATGTATAATCTAATCATGTTCAAAACTTGCGGCAAGGACGTTCACGCTGACTTGAATGTGGGCTGTTGGTTTTGTTGCTGCAAATCCCTCCAACTCTGAGGGTATCTTTCCTCCCTTACGACTTATGAATCATGCATGCATCTGTTGCTATTGGTTTGGGGTATGCACGGACGCTGCCCTGATCATCACCATGTAAAATGTGCAGTCTAATTTAAACAGTGGTACTGCTTACTGTTGAAGACATTATTTGGTGTAGTTTTCTGCAGTTTTGTCTTATTATCTGTATACATATAATTGTTGATTGTATATCCTCCTTTTCCGTTGGAGTCATTTTGAGCCCGGTCTCTTGTTTTCCGTTTTTTTCTAAAGGAGGCAAAAGATCTACCTCATATATTAATTAAGAAGAGGATGGAATTTGTGTTACAAGTCCGAACCCTAAATAGAGCTCACTCTCCTGATACAATGGTGTTCAATTTTTCTGCTCCTGCAGCAACCCAAAGCTTGCTCTCTCCTTTGATTTTGTTGAGCAAGATTATTGTTTGAGTATTCTTGAGTTGAAAGACGCGGGATGCCAAGGCCTTCCTGTTGGGCGTGTTCTGTCAGATTTCTTGGTCCACCAGTCACGAACGGAATTCCCCAAATGCCAACCTGAAGTATCAAAATCGATCAAGTGAAGATAGTCGTTCATCATGTTCCAAAGACGGAGTGTGAACCGACACTTATAGAATAGATGAGGTCCAGACTCCTGGACCTGCTTGCAGAGTGGGCAGAGGTCGGTGGTCAGCCGGTCGGTGGTCCAAACATGGTCCTGGGTAGCCAACCAGGAGAAAAACTTGACCTTGGGAAGGGCCCAAGCTTTCCATATCATTTGCTTCATTGGTGAGTAGACCGAACCCAGGGATTGGGCCCTGTAGGCAGAGGCTGCGGAGTATTGCCCGTTGTTCGTGTGCTTCCACAGAATATCATCTTCAGCATGCTCATCGAGATGAAGGCCTTGAATGGTCGACCAAAGGGTCACAAATTGCCGAAAATGCTTCATGGTGAAGTTGGCCGAGACTTTGACCTTGGCCACCCATGCCCCATTGTTGAGCGCCTCTGTGACCATCCAAGTTTTGCGCGAAGAAGCCTAAAAAATGTGTGAAGCTATTTCCTTGGTTTTCTAGATATTAACCCATGAAGACTCTCGAAACAGGCTTTCGCCCCGCTTTATATATAAAGCATACGAACCAACATTCAACGATCCACGTCCAACACAATAGTAGACCAAAAAATGGATGGGGCAACAACACAATCACGCCCAAGGAAAGGAGAAAGAAAACAGAAAATGCGAAAAGCCAACATAGGGCAAGCTAAGCATCAAGGGGGCGAAGGGAGAGCCGTCGGTCGGACATCAGCAGCGCGTCCAGGTAGCCCTGAAGTCGATCGCGGTCTCGGGGCCTAACGAGCGGATGCCAATGCTGCAAGAAGGCAAGGAATTTGAAGAACGAGTCAGATGCAAGCCGCTGAAACACCCGCTCAATCACCATCTTATTGCAAGTCGTCCAAAGAGTCCAAGTCAGCGCTGCGAAAATCAGCCAGAACAGACGGCGCTTACGACCAGCCTGGTTGGCCCTTACTTGCAGAAATTCTGCGAGGTCATGGGCCTCCCACTCCGGTCCCAGAGCCTCACGCACAAAGCCCCAAAGGGCTTGAGCCACAACGTAGGAGAAAAGAATATGGGTTCCAGTCTCCAGGACGTGGCATAGGGGGCAGAGGCCGTTATCCGGACCGTGGCGTTTCAGTACCTCAGTCCCTGAAGGCAGGCGGCCACGGAGAAGCTGCCAGACGAAGATCTTAATCTTCAGGGGCAGCGGAGCCTTCCAAAGTGGGGATAACAATGGAAGGATCGGCACCCTACACAGAGCCAAATACGCCGAGCTAACGGAGAATTCTCCCGAAGGAGAAAGGCCCCAAGACACAGAATCTCTATCCGACGAAGCTGGGAAAGGCACCGTTACCTGCAAGGCTTCCCACTCGTGGACCTCGGCTGGACCGAGTGGGCGGCGAAACACAACATGCCATCCATCCTCCCGAGCAGTCGAGGAGACAAGTGCGGCAGGGTCACCGCAAATAGCAAAAAGCCTCGGGAAACGCAGGCATAACGGTTCCCCATCCAGCCATGGGTCTAACCAAAACTGGGTCCCAGCCCCATTACCCACCGAGAACCGAAGGCCCAGCCTAATCTCATCCTTGATGCCTTGAATAGATTTTCAGAACTACAACCCAGTCGCGAGAGAGCAGGCCAATAGGGGTCTACCCTGAAGGTATTTGGCCTCGATCAATTGTAGCCACAGACCTCCATCTCCCTGCAGAATCCGCCACACCCATCGCAGCATCGAAGCAAGCCCGCACGGTCCTTCGGCAAGCAGATATCGACCCACTTCACCATGTGGTATTTGGACCTACCGTCCCCTCCCTGCCAAAAGAACCTCGCCAGCTCCTTGTCGAAGGAGCTATGCACACCCTCTGGCAAGATATACATCCCCATCATATACATGGGGAGGCTCGCAAGGTTAGCGGAAATGAGGACGGTCTTGCTTCCTTTAGACGTGAACCTGCCGCACCAGGGCTCCGCACGGGACGCTACTCGTCCTACCAGCGGATCGAAACCACTCACCAAGATCCTGGACTCGGCCAGGGGCATCCCCAAATAGGAGATGGGGAAGACAGCCAGCTTACAGTTCAGTTGGTCCGCAATCATGCGTTGCTCCTCGTCGGAGTAGCCCAGGACCACAACCTCGCTCTTATCAAAGTTAATCTTAAGTCCAGACATTTCCTCGAAGCAGAGCAGTAGGAACTTAAGGTTAGCAATGTCCGAGTCAGAGCCACCGACCATGATCATGGTGTCATCCGCATATTGCAGATGGGATACACCACCTCCCAAAATGAGGTGACCAACCACCCCCTGGATATGGCCGACTAGCTTGGCCTTATCCAAGATGCCAGCAAGGGCGTTAACGGCGAGGTTGAAAGAAGGGGGGAAATAGGGTCCCCTTGCTTTACCCCTCTAGACGCCTGGAAGAAGGGGCCCACTTCACCGTTTATATTGATCGTCGTATTACCAGATCTGACGAGCTGCATTATCCAGGAACACCACATATCACCAAAGCCCCGTCGTTCCATAACCAACCTCAAAAAAGAACAATCGAGGCGGTCATACACCTTCTGGAAGTCCAGTTTAAGGAAGACCCCCTTGAGCCCCTTGGACGCCACCTCGTGAACAATCTCGTGAAGAGCAAGGATCCCATCATGAATCCTCCTGCCCTTCAGGAATGCAAACTAGAGGGGGTGAGCAATCCGTTCAGCCACAGGGGACAGACGAGTAGCACAAACCTTAGCAAAGATTCGCGCCAACACATTAATCACCGTGATGGGGCGGAATTGTCGGATGTCCGAAGCCCCAACTACTTTGGGGATGAGGGCAATGACGCCAAAGTTAATCCTGCCCATGTCCAGGGTGCCGATATAGAATTCCTAGAACATGGGCATTATAACCGGGCGCATGGTCTCCCTGAATCGCTGGAAGAAGATAACCGGGAGGCCATCCGGCCCCGGGGCCGAGCACGCCTTCATAGAGGCGATCGCCTGCCCCACCTCCTCCGGGGAGAACGGGAGAGTAAGTCCTCACACAGGGAGGCGCCTCCACGCGGCTCAGCTGAGAACAACTCCTTACAGAAGGAGTAAATATGGGATGATATGTCCTCTGGGCTTTCCAGGAGAACATCCCCATCCCAGAGGAAAGGAATAACACATTTCCTCCTACGACCATTAGCTATGGCCTGGAAGTAGGCGGTATTTGCATCACCCTTCAGGAGCCAGTTCTAACCCCCTCGACGTTGCCAGAACAGTTCCTCGCTCTTGAAGATGTCCATGAGCGAGGTATCGAGGGAGTTTCTCCGGAGCCAATCGTCCGGGGACAGCCTCGGCCCATCGGCCAGGTCGTCTAGCGCCTTAAGCTGACCAAGCAGGGCCCCTTTACGGGCCCGTAGGTCAGCGCCCAGGTTTGCACCCCATCCCCTCATAGACTGGCGAGCCAACTTAGCACAATGGTGCCACACATCTACCGCACAGAAGACGCGTGGCGTGGAAGAGACCGAAAGACGTCAGGGGTCACGAACCCGTTCGCAGAAACCAGGTTGCTCAAGCCAGAAAGACTCAAAACGGAAGCGACGGACTCTCGGAGGGGACCCATCCCTTGTCGAGAAAATCAGGGGGGTATGGTCGGAGCCAATCCGCGTGACCGCCTTAAGCCCACAAAGAGGGAACATCACTTTCCATTGGGCTGACACAAAGACCCGATCCAAGACACTTCGGATGGGGTCGACCTGTTTATTAGACCACGTGAACCTCGCCCCAGCGCGGGCTATCTCACGAAGCGCTAGATCCGCAATGTAATCATTAAATAGACGCATACGGGGCCGGTCCACATTTAGTGAGCTTTTATCAGAAGCCCACCTAATGAGGTTAAAATCACCAGCCACCACCACCGGGGTGGTGCACCACTCCACCTTATTCCTCAACTCGGCGAGGAAGTCTGCCGTTCGGCAATGGTTCTTGTACCATTCCCCACCGTGATGGCAATGGAAAGAGCCATGAAGACTCCCAAAATGGGGTTCTTGCACCATTCCCCACCGTGATGGTGGTGGTGGAAGCGTAGAAGTGGTTGAGGTCGTTCTCGTCGCAGGGGTTGCCCATGCCAACCCATAACTTGGAGGGCTCTTTCCATTCGAACCGCAAGGCTCGCGCGAGCTTTTGTGTGTTAAGCACTCCAAGCCCTCCACGTTCGTATGGTCTACACACCAAGTCCCAATTGACCTAGCATTTTACCCCTGTTGTCTTGTCAGATCCCGTCCAAAGGAAAGCTCTTTCCAATTGGTACCGTGGAGGGTGCTCGAAGGAACGATGAGAGGCATGATGTAATAAAACACTTGGGAGAAGAGGACCGATTTGACTAGAGCCGTGAGTCCAATGACAGTGATGTTGCCACCATCCCAAGGGGTGAGCTTAGCTGCCACCTTCTCCTCCAAAAAATAAAAGTCCACATTCTTCAATTGCCGTATAGAGAGAGGGAGCCCCAAATATCTCATTAGGAAGGATGATCTTTTGGCCAGTAGGCTGTGGAGGATGGGCGTCAAGTTGATGTCGCCGCTTCTCATGAAAACGATCGAATTCTTGTGGAAGTTGGTTGCTAGGCCTATAACCCTGCCAAAGCAGTGAAGGATTTGAGATAGCCGGTCAATATTCCTCTTGATCGGCGTCAATGAAGACCGCCGCGTCATCCGCATAAAGAGAGGTACGGACCCTGCTTTTATATTAAAACTCTTCCCGGCTTTTCAACGATAGATCATGATGAAGCAACCTGATGGACCTGGATGGCTGGATGCATGCTGATGTAGTCTAGTTCCTAATGTTAGACAAAACCTCCCATGTGTTGTGTTGGACGTTTTTAGCTGCTGCTGTTGGCTGCTACTACCTCGGTGTGACATGGCAAGGCTATGAGGACTCCGGTTGGAGTTGTGCTATCTGTTTGATGTTCCTGAATGAATAGTCTGTATGTGGGTTGAACTTTTCTACTTCTTCGCGCTATTTACTTTGTCAACAGGAATCGAAGCTTGAAGTTGTTGATTCTTCGGTTGCTGCTTTCCTAGGTGGCTACGGGATGATAAGATTTGCCCAGTGCCCTGCTGTGAGTATGCGCGGTGGTATTCTTCTACTATGGGATGAGTGTTGAATATATATTTATGCATCTATATTGTGTTATTGGACTTTTTTCCTAGTTCCTTGTATAGTTGAGGTAGAGGCCCATCTTGTACCTATATATGCATGTCTAGTGCACCCAATCAACATTGTGTGTTGCACAACCCTAAACCTAATCCTCTACATGGTATCAGTTTCCTCCACGATCCTGACCTAGCCGCCGCCATCACGCCATCTCTTCCGCAGCCGCCGCCGCGCATTCTCACGCGCCGCCGCCGCCTCCCCACTCCACCGCTTCCGCCACGCCAACCCTTCATCCCCCGCCCCCTGGGAGCCGTCCCTGCTTGCGACGCTACGCTCCACCCCTACACCGACAAACTACGCTGGCGGTGGTGACTGGTATATGGATACCGGTGCTACCGTCCACATGGCTGCTCATCCCGGTACTCTCCACACCTCTTATCCCGTAAACACCTCTACTCGCATCACCGTCGATGACGGTTCTTCTCTATCCATTACTTATATAGGACATGCTTCTTTTCCCTCTTCCTTCACACCCCTCTCTTTATCCAAGATCTTAGTTTCTCCTGACCTTATCAAAAACCTCGTTTTCGTTCGCTACTTTACACGTGAAAACCTTGTTACTGTTGAATTTGATGAGTTTGGTTTTTTTGTTAAGGACGCCCGTACCCGGATGATGCTTCACCGATGTGACAGTCCTGAAGATCTCTACCCGGTCGGCTCCACTGCCTCCTCCACCTCCGCCGCTCCTGTCGTTCTCGCCACCGGGGTGGACCTTTGGCACGCTCGTTTGGGTCATCCCAACCCAGCCACTCTTCATCATATTCTTCGCAGTTTTTCTTTCACATGTAATAAGAACGAGAATCACTCTTGCCACGCTTGTCGCCTCGGCAAACATACTCGTCTCCCTTTTCATGCTTCTTCTCATGTGGCTTCATACCCTTTTGAGTTAATTCATAGTGATGTGTGGACCTCTCCTGTTGCAAGTAATACGGGCTACTCCTACTATCTTGTCATTCTTGATGATTTTTCGCACTATGTGTGGACCTTTCCATTGCGGCGCAAATCCGACGCCATCACCATCCTTGCTGCGTTTTACTCCTACGTATCTATGCAGTTTGGGCGTCTCATTCTTGCGTTCCAAACAAACAATGAGAAGGAGTTCGACAACCTGGCTGTCTGTACTCTCCTCACCACACATGGCATGATTTTTCGTCTCACTTGCCCCTACACTCCGCAACAGAATAGTCGAGATGAGCGCATCCTTCGCACTCTTAACAATTGCGTTCGTACGCTTCTCTTTCATGCCAATGTGCCTCCGCGCTTTTGGCCTGACGCCCTCGCCACCGCATTCCTTCTCCTTAACATTCGCCCTTGACGCACTCGCGGCAACTTTGCTCCTCACCATCTCCTCTTTCGTTCCCCACCCTCCTACACTGAGCTTCACATCTTCAGATGTCTCTGCTACCCCAACATCGCCGCCACCACGCCCCATAAGCTCGCACCGCGCTCCGTCGCTTGCATCTTCCTCGGCTACCCACCTAACACAAAAGGATACCGCTGCTATGATCCTGTCTCCCACAGTGTATTCACCTTGCGACACGTTTACTTTGATGAGAAGGTGTTTCCATTTCAGCAGGTACCTGCTATTGGGGAACACTGCATGGAAAACAAAAAAATTCCTACGCACACGAAGACCTATCATGGTGATGATCATCTACGAGAGGGAGATCGGATCCACATACCCTTGTAGATTGCTAAGCGGAAGCGTTAATAAACGCGGTTGATGTAGTGGTACGCCTTCACGATCCGTCCCACGAACCGTCCCACGAACCATCTCATGATCCATCCCATGATCCGTCCCGATCAAGTGCCGAACGGACGACACCTCCGCATTCCGCACACGTACAACTCGATGACAATCTCCGCCTTCTTGATGCAGCAAGAGAGACGGGGATTTAGATGAGTTCCCCGACAGCGTGACGGCGCTCCGGTGGTGGTGGTGATCTATTCCTGCAAGGCTACGCCTAAGCACCGCAAAATCCGATCTAGAGGAAGAACTACGAAGTAGAGGTTTAGGGTTGCACGTGGCAAAGTTGTGTCTCAAAAACCCTAAAACCCTCTAGTATATATAGGACGAGGGAGGGGCTAGCCTTGAGGCTCAAGGAGAGCCTCCTTGGCTCGGCCGAAGTGGAGGAGGGAGGAGTCCTCCTCCAATCCCACTTGGACTAGGACTCCTTCCTAAATTGCCCACCTCTTTTGGATGTTCTACTTTTTTCCTCATGGGCTTTCCTTGGATGACTTGTCAGCCCATTAAGCCTTATTGTGCATCCAATAAACCCATGTGGACCCCTTGGGGCGTGGTGGGCCCACCCAGTGGGCCCCCGGAGTCCATTCATCACTCCCGGTACACTGCCGACAATGCCCGAAAACCTTCCAGAATCCAAATACCAACTTCATATATATCAATCTTCGTTTTCGGACCATTCCGAAACTCCTCGTGACGTCTGGGATCTCATACGGGACTCCGAACAAAACTTAGGTCACCAACACATATAACTCAACTATACTGAAACATCACCGAACCTTAAGTGTGCAGACCATGCGGGTTTGAGAACTATGCAGACATGACCTGAGACACTCTCCGGTCAATAACCAATAGCGGGACCTGGATCTCCATATTCTCTCCCACATATTCTACGAAGATCTCTTATCGGTTGAACCTCTATGTCAAGGATTCAGTTAATCCCGTATGTTGTTCCCTTTGTACTTCGGTATGTTACTTGCCCTAGATTCGATCTTCGGTATCTCCATACCTAGTTCAATCTCGTTACCGGCAAGTCTCTTTACTCGTTCCGTAATACAAGATCCTATAACTAACTCCTTAGTCACATTGCTAGGAAGGCTTGTTGTGATGTTGTATTACCGAGTGGGCCCCGAGATACCTCTCCGTCACACGGAGTGACAAATCCTAGTCTTGATCCATGCCAACCCAACAAACACCTTTGGAGATACCTGTAGAGCACCTTTATAGTCACCCAGTTACGTTGCGATGTTTGATAACCCACAAGGTATTCCTCCGGTGTCGGGGAGTTGCATGATCTCCTGGTCATAGGAACATATACATTGACATGTAGAAAACAGAAGCAATAAACTAACACGATCATATGCTACGTTCATAGTTTTGGATCTTGTCCATCACATCATTCTCCCAATGGTGTGATCCCATTATCAAGTGACAACACTTGTCTATGGTCAGGAAACCTTGACCATCTTTGATCAATGAGCTAGTCAACTAGAGGCTCACTAGGGACAACGTGTTGTCTATGTATCCACACATGTATTTGAGTTTCTAGTCAATACAATTCTAGCATGGATAATAAACGATTATCATGAATAAAGAAATATAATAATAACCAATTTATTATTTCCTCTAGGGCATATTTCCAACAGTCTCCCACTTACACTAGAGTCAATAATCTAGTTCACATCACTATGTGATTGCAATGAACCTAACACCCATACAGTTATGGGGTTTGATCATATCTTGCTTGTGAGAGAGGTTTTTAGTCAATGGGTCTGAACTTGTCAGATCCGTATGTGCTTTACAAATCTCTATGTCATCCTATAGATGCTGCTACCACGCACCATTTGGAACTATTCTAAATGAGTGCTCCACTATACGAATTTGGTTTACTACTCATAGTTATTCATATTACTGTCAAAGCTTGCATCGATGTAACCCTTTACGACAAACTCTTTAATCACCTCCATAATCGAGAAAAATTCCTTAGTCCACTAGTTACTAAGGATAGCTTTTGACCGCTGTCCAGTAATCCATTCCTGGATCACTTCTGTAGCCCTTGACAGATTCATGGCAAGGCACACATCTGGTGCGGTACACAGTATAGCATACTATAGAGCCTATGGCTAAGGCATAGGGGATGACTTTCGTCCTTTCTCTTTCTTCTGCCGTGGTCGGGCTGTGAGTCTTACTCAAATTCACACCTTACAATATAGCCAAGAACTCTTTCTTTGTTGATCTATCTTCAAAATTTGTCAAGGCATGCATTTCATTGAAAGTTCTATTTAGTGTTTTGATCTATCTCTATAGATCTTGATGCTCAATGTTCAAGTAGCTCTATCCAGGTTTTCCTTTGAAAAACTCCTTTCAAACAACCCTTTATGCTTTCCTGAAATTCTATATTACTTCCGATCAACAATATGTCAACCACATATACTTATCAGAAATTCTATAGTGCTCCCACTCACTTCTTTGGAAATACAAGATCTCATAAACCTTGTATAAACCCAAAAGCCTTGATCATCTCATCAAAGCATATATTCCAACTCCGAGATGCTTTCTCCAATCCATAGAAGGATCGTTGTAGCTTGCATACTTGTTAGCATCCTTAGGATTGACAAAACCTTCTGGTTGTATCACATACAACCTTTCCTAAAGGAAACCGTCGAGTAAACAATGTTTTGACATCCCATCTGCAATATTTCATAAATAATGCAACAATTGCTAACATAATTCCAACAGACTCTTAGCATCGTTATGAGTGAGAAAGTCTCATCATAGTCAACTCTTTGAACTTGTCGAAAACTTCTTTGCGACAAGTCGAGCTTTCTTAATGGCGACTTTCACCATCATCGTCTGTCTTCCTTTAAAAGATCCATCTGTACTTAACAGTATTACGACCATCAAGTAGTTCTTCCAAAGCCTACACTTTGTTTTCATACATGGATCTTCTCTCGGATTTCACGGCCTCCAGCCATTTGTCGGAATTCGGGCCCACCATCGCTTCTCCATAGCTCGTAGGTTCATTGTTGTTCAACAACATGACCTCCAAGACAGGGTTACCGTACCACTCTGTATGTTGGGGAACGTAGCATGGGAAACAAAAATTTTCCTACGCGCATGAAGACCTATCATGGTGATGTCCATCTACGAGAGGGGATTTCCGATCTACGTACCCTTGTAGATCGCACAACAGAAGCGTTAAGAAATGCGGTTGATGTAGTGGAACGTCCTCACGTCCCTCGATCCGCCCCGCGAACCGTCCCACGAACCGTCCCGCGATCCGTCCCATGATCCGCTCCGATCTAGTGTCGAACGGACGGCACCTCCGCGTTCAGCACACGTACACCTCGACGATGATCTCGGCCTTCTTGATCCAGCAAGAGAGACGGAGAGGTAGATGAGTTCTCCAGCAGCGCGACGGCGCTCCGGAGGTTGGTGGTGATCTAATCTCAGCAGGGCTCCGCCTGAGCTCCGCAGAAACGCGATCTAGAGGAAAAACCGTGGAGGTATGTGGTCGGGCTGCCGTGGCAAAAGTTGTCTCAAATCAGCCCTAATAGCTCCATATATATAGGAGGAGGGGAGGGGAGGCTTGCCTTGAGGCTCAAGGAGCCCCAAGGGCTGCGCCACCAAGGAGGAGTTGGAGTCCTCCTCCAATCCTAGTCCAACTAGGATTGGAACGAGGAGTCCTTCTCTTCCTTCCCACCTTTCCCTTTTTTTTCTTTCTCTTCTTTTGGTTTTTTCTTTCTCTCTTGCGCAAGACAGCCTTGGGCTGACCCCACCTACTTGGTGGGCCACCCCCAAGGTCCTTGGGACCTCCCGGGTGGGTGGTCCCCCCTACCGGTGAAGATCCGGAACCCATTCGTCATTCCCGGTACATTACTGGTAATGCACGAAAACCTTCCGGTAACCAAATGAAGTCATCCTATATATCAATCTTCGTTTCCGTACCATTCCAGAAACCCTCTTGACGTCCGTGATCTCATCCGGGACTCCGAACAACATTCGGTAACCAACCATATAACTCAAATACGCATAAAACAATGTCAAACCTTAAGTGTGCAGACCCTGCGGGTTCGAGAACTATGTAGACATGACCCGAGTGACTCCTCGGTCAATATCCAATAGCGGGACCTGGATGCCCATATTGGATCCTACATATTCTACGAAGATCTTATCGTTTGAACCTCAATGCCAAGGATTCATATAATCCCGTATGTCATTCCCTTTGTCCTTCGGTATGTTACTTCCCCGAGATTTGATCGTTAGTATCCGCATACCTATTTCAATCTCGTTTACCGGCAAGTCTCTTTACTCGTTTCTATAATACAAGATACCGTGACATACACTAAGTAACATTGCTTGCAAGGCTTGTGTGTGATGTTGTATTACCGAGTGGGCCCCGAGATACCTCTCCGTCATACGGAGTGACAAATCCCAGTCTCGATCCATACTAAATCAACGAACACCTTCGGAGATACCTGTAGAGCATCTTTATAGTCACCCAGTTATGTTGCGACGTTTGATACACACAAAGCATTCCTCCGGTGTCAGTGAGTTATATGATCTCATGGTCATAGGAACAAATACTTGACACGCAGAAAACAGTAGCAACAAAATGACACGATCAACATGCTACATCTATTAGTTTGGGCCTAGCCCATCACATGATTCTCCTAATGATGTGATCCCGTTATCAAGTGACAACACTTGCCTATGGTCAGGAAACCTTGACCATCTTTGATCAACGAGCTAGTCAACTAGAGGCTTACTAGGGACAGTGTTTTGTCTATGTATCCACACATGCACTGTGTTTCCAATCAATACAATTATAGCATGGATAATAAACGATTATCATGAACAAAGAAATATAATAATAACTAATTTATTATTGCCTCTAGGGCATATTTCCAATAGTCTTCCACTTGCACTAGAGTCAATAATCTAGTTCACATCACCATGTGATTCCAACGAATCCAACACCCATATAGTTATGGGGTCTGATCACGTCTTGCTCGTGAGAGAGGTTTTAGTCAACGGTTCTGAAACTTTCAGATCCGTGTGTTCTTTACAAATCTTTATGTCATCTTATAGATGTTGCTACTATGTGCTATTTGAAAATACTCCAAATATCTACTCTACTATACGAATCCGTTTCACTACTCATAGTTATTTGGATTAGTGTCAAAGCTTGCATCGACGTAACCCTTTACGACGAACTTTTTTAACCACCTCCATAATCGAGAAAAATTCCTTAGTCCATCAGTTACTAAGGATAAATTTTGACCGCTGCTAGTGATTCAATCATGGATCACTCTCTGTACCTCTCATCAGACTTTGAGTCAAGGCACACATCAGGTGTGGTACCCAGCATGGCATACTTCAGATTCTACGACCAAGGCATAGAAGACGACCTTCGTCTATTCTCTTTATTCTGCCGGGGTCGGGGTTTGAGTCTTACTCAAATTCACACCTCACAACGCAACCAAGAACTCCTTCTTTGCTGATCTATTTTGAACTCCTTCAAAAACTTGTCAAGGCATGCATCTTGTTGAAACTTCTATTAAGCGCTTTCGATCTATCTCCATAGATCTTTGATGCTCAATGTTCAAGTAGCGCAATCCAGGTATTCCTTTGAAAACTCCTTTCAAACAAACTTGTATGCTTTACAGAAATTCTACATTACTTCTAATCCACAATATGTCAACCACATATACTTATCAGAAATTCTATAGTGCTCCCACTCACTTCTTTGGAAATACAAGTTTCTCATAAACCTTGTACAAACCCAAAATCTTTGATCATCTCATCAAAGTGTATATTCCAACTCCGAGATGCTTGCACTAGTCCATTGAAGGATCGCTGGAGCTTGCATACTTGCTAGTATCTTTAGGATCGACAAAACCTCTTGGTTGTATCACATACAATGTTTGCTCAAGGAAACCGTCGAGGAAACAATGTTTTGACATCCTATGTGCAATATTTCATAAATAATGCAGCAACTACTAACATAATTCTAACAGACTTTTAGCATCGCTACGAGTGAGAAAGTCTCATCATAGTCAACTGTTTGATCTTGTCGGAAACATCTTTGCGACAAGTCGAGCTTTTCTTAATAGTGACTTATCACCATCATCGCCTGCTCTTCCTTTAAAAGATCCATCTTTACTCAACAGTCCTATGACCATCAAGTAGTTCTTCCAAAGTCTACACTTTGTTTTCATACATGGATCCTCTCTCGGATTTCATGGCCTCCAGCCATTTGTCGGAATCCGGGCCCACCATTGCTTTCTTCATAACTCGTAGGTTCACTGTTGCTCAACAACATGACCTCCAAGACAGGGTTACCGTACCACTCTGCAGTAGTACGCGACCTTGTCAACCTACGAGGCTTGTAGTAACTTGATCCGATGCTCGACGATCACCATCATCAGCTTTCACTTCAATTGGTGTAGGCGCCACAGGAATAATTTCCTGCGCCCTGCTACACACTGGTTGAAGTGATGGTTCGATAACCTCATCAAGTTCTGCCACCCTCCCACTCAATTCTTTCGAGAGAAACCTTTTCTCGAGAAAGGATCCATTTCTAGAAACAAACACTTTGCTTCCGGATCTGAGATAGGAGATGTAACTAACTGTTTTGGATATCCTATGAAGATGCATTTATCCGCTTTGGGTTCGAGCTTATCAGACTGAAACTTTTTACATAAGTGTCGAAGCCCCAAACTTTCAAGAAACGGCAGTTTAGATTTCTCTAAACATCAGTCTATACTGTGTCATCTCAACGGAAATACGCGGTGCCCTATTTAAAGTGAATGCGGTTGTCTCTAATGCATAACCCATAAACGATAGTGGTAATTCGATAAGAGACATCATAGCATGCACCATACCGAATAATGCGTGGCTATGACGTTCAGACACATCATCACACTATGATGTTCCAGGTGGCATGAACTGCGAAACAATTTCAACATTGTCTTAACTGCCTACCAAAACTCGTAACTCAGATATTTATTTCTATGATCATATCGCAGACAGTTTATCCTCTTGTTACGATGAACTTCACTCAGAAACAGAATTGAACTTTTCAATATTTCAAACTTGTGATTCATTAAGTAAATACTCTTGTATCTACTCAAATCGTCATTGAAGTAAGAACATAATGATATCCATTGCGTGCCTCAGCACCCATTGGACTGCATACATCAAAATGTATCACTTCCAACAAGTTACTATCTTGTTTCATCTCAATGAAAACAAGGCCTTGCTCATGTGGTATGATTTGCATGTCACTAGTGATTCAAAATCAAGTGAGTATAAAGATCCATCAGCATGGAGCCTCTTCATGCAATTTATACCAACATGACTCAAGCGGCAGTGCCACAAGTAAGTGGTACTATCATCATTACCTCGTATCTTTTGGCACCAATATCATGGACATGTGTAACACTAGATCGAGATTCAATAAACCATTGAAGGTGATTATTCAAGCAAATAGAGTAACCATTACTCTCTTTAAATGAATAATCATATTGCAATAAACACGATCCAATCATGTTCATGCTTAACGCAAGCACCAAATAACAATTATTTAGGTTTAACACCAATCCCGATGGCGGAGGGAGCGTGCGACGTTTGATCATATCAACCTTGGAAACACTTCCAACACGTATCGTCACCTCGCCTTTAGCTAGTCTCCGTTTATGCCGTAGCTTTCATTTCGTGTTACTAATCACTTAGCAACCGAACCGGTATCCAATACCCTCGTGCTACTAGGAGTACTAGTAAAGTACACATCAACATCATGTATATCAAATATACTTCTTTCGACTTTTGCCAGCCCTCTTTATCTACCAAGTATCTAGAGTTGCTCCGCCTTAGTGACCGTTCCCCTCACAACAGAAGCACTTAGTCCCGGGCTTGGGTTTAATGTGGGGTCTCTTCATTAGTGCAGCAACTGCTTTGCCGTTTCACGAAGTATCCCTTCTAGCCCTTGCCTTTCTCTAAACTTAGTGGTTTTACTAACCATCAACTATTGATGCTCCTTCTTGATTTCTACTTTCGAAGTGTCAAACATCGCGAATCGCTCAAGGATCATTGTATCTATCCTTGATATGTTATAGTTCATCATGAAGCTCTCACAGCTTGGTGGCAGTGACTTTGGAGAACCATCACTATCTTATCTGGAAGATCAACTCCCACTTGATTCAAGCGATTGTCGTACTCAGATAATCCGAGCACACGCTCAACGATTGAGATTTTCTCCTTTACTTCGTGGACAAAGAATCTTGTCGGAGGTCTCATACCTCTAAACAAGGGCACAAGCATGAAATCACAATTTCATCTCTTTAGAACATCTCTTATGTTCCGTGACGTTTCAAAACGTCTTCGGCGCCTTGCTTCTAAGCCATTAAGTATTTTCTACTGAACTATCGTGTAGTCATCAGAGACATGTATGGCGGATGTTCACAACATCTACAGACGACACTCGAGGTGTAGCACACCGAGTGGTGCATTAAGGACATAAGCCTTCTGCGCAGCAACGAGGACAATCCTCGGTTTTACAGACTTAGTCTGCAAAGTTTGCTACTATCAACTTTCAACTAAATTTTCTCTAGGAACATATAAAAACAGTAGAGCTATAGCGCAAGCTACATCGTAATTCACAAAGACCATTAGACTATGTTCATGAAAATTAGTTCAATTAATCACATTACTTAATAACTCCCACTCAAAAAGTACATCTCTCTAGTCATTTGAGTGGTACATGATCCAAATCCACTATCTCAAGTCCGATAATCACGTGAGTCGAGAATAGTTTCAGTGGTAAGCATCTCTATGCTAATCATATCAAATATACGATTCATGCTCGACCTTTCGGTCTCATGTGTTCTGAGGCCATGTCTGCACATGCTAGGCTCGTCAAGCTTAACCCGAGTGTTCCGCGTGTGCAACTGTTTTGCACCCGTTATATGTGAACGTTGAGTCTATCACACCCGATCATCACGTGGTGTCTCGAAACGAAGAACTGTCGCAATGGTGCACCGTCGGGGAGAACACAATTTCGTCTTGAAATTTTAGTGAGAGATCACCTCGCAATGCTACCGTCGTTCTAAGCAAGATAAGGTGCATAAAGGATTAACATCACATGCAATTCATAAGTGACATGATATGGCCATCATCATGCGCTTCTTGATCTCCATCACCAAAGCACCGGCACGATCTTCTTGTCACCGGCGTCACACCATGATCTCCATCATCATGATCTCCATCAACGTGTCGCCATCGGGGTTGTCGTGCTACTCATGCTATTACTACTAAAGCTACGTCCTAGCAATATAGTAAACGCATCTGCAAGCACTAACGTTAGTTTAAAGACAACCCTATGGCTCCTGTCGGTTGCCGTACCATCGACGTGCAAGTCGATATTAACTATTAAAACATGATCATCTCATACATCCAATATATCACATCACATCGTTGGCATATCACATCACAAGCATACCCTGGAAAAACAAGTTAGACGTCCTCTAATTGTTGTTGCATGTTTTACGTGGTGACCATGGGTATCTAGTAGGATCGCATCTTACTTACGCAAACACCACAACGGAGATATATGAATTTCTATTTAACCTCATCCAAGGACCTCCTCGGTCAAATCCGATTCAACTAAAGTTGGAGAAACTGACACTCGCCGGTCATCTTTGAGCAACTGAGTTACTCGTAGCGATGAAACCAGTCTCTCGTAAGCGTACGAGTAATGTCGGTCCGAGCCGCTTCGATCCAACAATACCGCGAAATCAAGAAAAGACTAAGGAGGGCAGCAAAACGCACATCACCGCCCACAAAACCTTTTTGTTTTACTCGAGAAGACATCTACGCATGAACCTAGCTCATGATGCCACTGTTGGGGAACGTAGCATGGGAAACAAAAATTTTCCTACGCGCATGAAGATCTATCATGGTGATGTCCATCTACGAGAGGGGATTTCCGATCTACGTACCCTTGTAGATCGCACAACAGAAGCGTTAAGAAACGCGGTTGATGTAGTGGAACGTCCTCACGTCCCTCGATCCGCCCCGCGAACCGTCCCACGAACCGTCCCGCGATCCGTCCCATGATCCGCTCCGATCTAGTGCCGAACGGACGGCACCCCCGCGTTCAGCACACGTAAACCTCGACGATGATCTCGGCCTTCTTGATCCATCAAGAGAGACGGAGAGGTAGATGAGTTCTCCGGCAGCGTGACGGCGCTTCGGAGGTTGGTGGTGATCTAATCTCAGCAGGGCTCCGCCCGAGCTCCGCAGAAACGCGATCTAGAGGAAAAACCGTGGAGGTATGTGGTCGGGCTGCCGTGGCAAAAGTTGTCTCAAATCAGCCCTAATAGCTCCATATATATAGGAGGAGGGGAGGGGAGGCTTGCCTTGAGGCTCAAGGAGCCCCAAGGGCTGCGCCACCAAGGAGGAGTTGGAGTCCTCCTCCAATCCTAGTCCAACTAGCATTGGAAGGAGGAGTCCTTCTCTTCCTTCCCACCTTTCCCTTTTTTTCTTTCTCTCTTGCGCAAGATAGCCTTGGGCTGACCCCACCTACTTGGTGTGCCACCCCCAAGATCCTTGGGCCCTCCCGGGTGGGTGGTCCCCCTCCCGGTGAAGATCCGGAGCCCATTCGTCATTCCCGGTACATTACCGGTAATGCACGAAAACCTTCCGGTAACCAAATGAAGTCATCCTATATATCAATCTTCGTTTCCGGACCATTCCGGAAACCCTCGTGACGTTCGTGATCTCATCCGGGACTCCGAACAACATTCGGTAACCAACTATATAACTCAAATACGCATAAAACAACATCGAACCTTAAGTGTGCAGACCCTGCGGGTTCGAGAACTATGTTGACATGACCCGAGTGACTCCTCGGTCAATATCCAATAGCGGGACCTGGATGCCCATATTGGATCCTACATATTCTACAAAGATCTTATCGTTTGAACCTCAGTGCCAAGGATTCATATAATCCCGTATGTCATTCCCTTTGTCCTTTGGTATGTTACTCGCCCGAGATTTGATCGTCAGTATCCGCATACCTATTCCAATCTCGTTTACCGACAAGTCTCTTTACTCGTTTCCATAATACAAGATCCCGTGACATACACTAAGTCACATTGCTTGCAAGCCTTGTGTGTGATGTTGTATTACCGAGTGGGCCCCGAGATACCTCTCCGTCATACGGAGTGACAAATCCCAGTCTCGATCCATACTAACTCAACGAACACCTTCGGAGATACCTGTAGAGCATCTTTATAGTCACCCAGTTATGTTGCGACATTTGATACACACAAAGAATTCCTCCGGTGTCAGTGAGTTATATGATCTCATGGTCATAGGAACAAATACTTGACACGCAGAAAACAGTAGCAAAAAAATGACACGATCAACATGCTACGTCTATTAGTTTGGGTCTAGCCCTTCACATGATTCTCCTAATGATGTGATCCCGTTATCAAGTGACAACACTTGCCTATGGTCAGGAAACCTTGACCATCTTTGATCAACGAGCTAGTCAACTATAGGCTTACTAGGGACAGTGTTTTGTCTATGTATCCACACGTGCACTGTGTTTCCAATCAATACATTTATAGCATGGATAATAAACGATTATCATGAACAAAGAAATAGAATAATAACTAATTTATTAGTGCCTCTAGGGAATATTTCCAACACTGTAGCAGTATGCGACCTTGTCGACCTACGAGGTTTGTAGTAACTTGATCCGAATCCTAATGATCACTATCATTAGTTTCCACTTCAATTGGCGTAGGCGCCACAGGAACAACTTCTCGCGCCCTGCTACACACTGGTTGAAGTGACGGTTCAATAACCTCATCAAGTTCCACCACTCTCCCACTCAATTCTTTTGAGAGAAACCTTTCCTCGAGAAATGACCCGTTTCTAGAAACAAACACTTTGCTTCTGGATCTGAGATAGGAGGTATACCCAACTGTTTTGGGTGTCCTATGAAGATGCATTTATCCGCTTTGGGTTCGAGCTTATCATGCTGAAACTTTTCCACATAAGCATCGCAGCCCCAAAGTTTTAAGAAATGACAACTTAGGTTTCTCCAAACAATAGTTCATACGGTGTCATCTCAACGGAAATACGTGGTGCCCTATTTAAAGTGAACGCGGTTGTCTCTAATGCATAACCCATAAACGATAGTGGTAATTCGATAAGAGACATCGTAGTATGCGCCATATCAAATAGGACGCAACTATGACGTTTGGACACACCATCACACTATGGTGTTCTAGGTGGCATGAGATGTGAAACATTTTTCACATTTGTCTTAATTGTGTACCAAACTCGCAACTCAGGTATTCATCTCTGTGATCATATCGTAGACATGTTACCCTCTTGTCACGACGATCTTCAACTTCACTCTGAAACTATTTGAACCCTTCAATAATTCAGACGTCTGTTTCATCAAGCAAATACACTGGTATCTACTCAAGTCATGTGTGAAGTAAGAACATAACGATATCCACTGCGTGCCTCAGCACTCATTGGACTGCATACATCCAAATGTATTACTTCCAATAAGTTACTTTCTAGTTCGATCTCACTGGAAAACGAGGCCTTCAGTCATCATGCCTATGTGGTATGATTTGCATGTCTCAAGTGATTTAAAATCAAGTGAGTCCAAACGATCCATCTGCATGGAGTTTCTTCACGCGTTTATACCAATAGGCATGGTTTGCATGTATCAAACGTTTCAAAAATGAGTGAGTACCATGATCCATCCGCATGGAGCTTCTTCATGCATTTTATACCAACATGACTCAAGCGCTAGTGCCACAAGTAAGTGGTACTATCATTACTACTTTGTATCTTTTGGCATCAATATTATGATCATGTGTATTACTACAATCGAGATTCAATAAACCATTGAAGGTATTTATTCAAGAAAATAGAATAACCATTATTCTCTTTAAATGAATAATCGTATTGCAATATACATGATCTAATCATGTTCATGCTCAACGCAAACACCAAATAACAATTATTTAGGTTTAACACTAATCCCGATGGTAGAGGGAGTGTGCGATGTTTGATCACATCAACCTCGGAAACACTTCCAACACATATCGTCACCTCGTCTTTAGCTAGTCTCCGTTTATTCCATAGCTTTTATTTCGAGTTACTAACACTTAACAACAGAACCAGTATCTAATACCCTCGTGCTACTAGGAGTACTAGTAAAGTACACATCAATATCATCTATATCAAATATACTTCTGTCGACTTTGCCAGCCTTCTCATCTACCAAGTATCTAGGGTAGTTCCGCCTCAGTGGCCGTTCCCCTCATAATAGAAGCACTTAGTCTCGGGTTTGGGTTCAACCTTGGGTTTCTTAATTAGAGCAACAACTAGTTTTCCGTTTCATGAAGTATACCTTCTTCCCCTTGCCCTTCTTGAAACTAGTGGTTTTACTAACCATCAACAATTGATGCTCCTACTTGATTTCTACTTTCGCAGTGTCAAACATTGCGAATAGCTCAAGGATCATCATATCTATCCTTGATATGTTATAGTTCATCACGAAGCTCTAGTAGCTTGGTGGCAGTGACTTTGGAGAACCATCACTATCTCATCTGGAAGATTAACTTCCACTTGATTCAAGCAACTGTTGCACTCAGACAATCTGAGCACACGCTCAACGATTGAGCTTTTCACCTTTACTTTGTAGACAAAGGATCTTGTCGGAGGTTTCATACCTATCAACAAGGGCACAAGCATGAAATCCTAATTTCATATCTTAGAACATCTCATATGTCCCGTGATGTTCAAAACGTCTTCGATGCCTTACTTCTAAGCCGTTTAAGCATTACACACTGAACTATCACATAGTCATCAAAAACGTGTATGTCCGATGATCGCAACATCTACACGCGTCCCTTTGGGTTTAGTACACTGAGGGTGCATTAAGGACACAAGCCTTCTGTGCAGCAATGAGGACAATCCTCAGTTTACGGACCCAGTCCACATAATTGCTACTATCATTTTCAACTAAATTTTCTCTAGGAACATATCTAAAAACAGTAGAGCTACAACGCAAGCTACAACATAATTTGCAAAGACCTTTTGACTATGTTCATGATAATGAGTTCAATTAATCATATTACTTAAGAACTCCCACTCAAATAGGCACCCCTCTAGTCATTCGAGTGGCGCATGATCCAAATCCACTAACTCAAGTCCGATCATCACGTGAGTTGAGTTTAGCTTCAATGGTGAACATCTCCATGTTGATCATATCAACTATATGATTCATGCTCGACCTTTCGGTATCTTGTGTTCTGAGGCCATGTCTATACATGCTAGGCTCGTCAAGTTTAACCCGAGTGTTCCGCGTGTGCAACTGTTTTGCAACAGTTGTATGTGAACATTGAGTCTATCACACCCGATTGAATTTTATCTTGAAATTTTAGTGAGTCGCAATGGTGCAGAGTCGGGGAGAACACAATTTTATCCTGAAATTTTAGTGAGGGGTCACCTTATAATGCTACCGTCGTTCTAAGAAAAATAAGGTGCATAAAAGGATTAACATACATGCAAATCATAAGTGACATGATATGGCCATGATCTTGTGCTTCTTGATCTCCATCACCAAAGCACCGACATGATCTTCATCGTCACCGGCGCCACACCATGATCTCCATCATTGTGCCGCCATCGAGGTTGTCGTGCTATCTATGCTATTACTACTAAAGCTACAACCTAGCAATATAGTAAACACATCTGCAAGCACAAACATTAGTTTAAAGACAACCCTATGGCTCCTGCCGGTTGCCATAGCATCGACGTGCAAGTCGATATTTAACTATTACAACATGATCATCTCATACATCTAATATATCATATCATGTCTTTGGGCATATCACATCACATGCATACCCTGCAAAAGACAAGTTAGGCGTCCTCTAATTTGTTGTTGCATGTTTTATGTGGCTGCTATGGGTATCTAGTATGATCGCATCTTACTTACGCAAAGCCACAACGGTGATATACAATTTGCTATTTAACCTTCTCCAACGACCGCCTCGGTCAAATCCGATCCCACTAAAGTAGAAGAAACAGACACCCGCCAGTCATCTTTATGCAACAAGTTGCATGTTAGTCGATGAAACAAGTCTCTCATAAGCATACGAGTAAGGTTGGTCCGGGCCGCTACAATCCAACAATACCGCTGAATCGAGAAAATACTAAGGAGGGCAGCAAAAACAACATCAACGCCCACAAACTATTTTGTGTTCTACTCGAGATATCATCTACGAACGAACCTAGCTCTCATACCTCTGTTGGAGAATGTTGCATGGGAAACAAAAAATTTCCTACGCACACGAAGACCTATCATGGTGATGATCATCTACGAGAGGGAGATCGGATCCGCATACCCTTGTAGATCGCTAAGCAGAAGCGTTAATAAACGCGGTTGATGTAGTGGTACGTCTTCACGATCCGTCCCACGATCCATCCCGATCAAGTGCCGAACGGACGACACCTCCGCGTTCCGCACACGTACAACTCAATGACGATCTCCGCCTTCTTGATCCAGCAAGAGAGAAGGGGATGTAGATGAGTTCCCCGGCAGCGTGACGGCACTCCGGTGGTGGTGGTGATCTATTCCTGCACGACTTCGCCTAAGCACCGCTGAAATCCGATCTAGAGGAAGAACTACGAAGTATAGGTTTAGGATTGCACGTGGCAAAGTTGTGTATCAAAAACCCTAAAACCCTATAGTATATATAGGAGGAGGGAGGGGATAGCCTTGAGGCTCAAGGAGAGCCTCCTTGGCTCGGCCTAAGTGGAGGTGGGAGGAGTCCTCCTCCAATCCCAGTTGGATTAGGACTCCTTCCTAAATTGCCCACCTCTTTTGGATTTTCCACCTTTTTCCTCATGGGCTTTCCTTGGATGAATTGTCAGCCCATTAAGCCTTATTGCGCATCCAATAAACCCATGTGGACCCCTTGGGGCGTGGTGGGCCCACCCAGTGGGCCCCCAGAACCCATTCGTCACTCCCGGTACACTGCCGGCAATGCCCGAAAACCTTCTGAAGTCCAAATACCAACTTCATATATATCAATCTTCGTTTCTGTACCATTCCGGAACTCCTCATGACGTACGGGATATCATCTGGGACTCCGAACAAAACTTCGGTCACAAAGGTATATAACTCAACTATACCGAAAGGTGACCGAACCTTACGTGTGCAGACCCTGCGGGTTCGAGAACTATGCAGACATGACTTGAGACACTCTCTAGTCAATAACCAATAGCGAGACCTGGATGTCCATATTGGCTCCCACATATTCTATGAATATCTCTTATCGGTTGAACCTCTATGTCAAGGATTCAGTTAATCCCGTATGATGTTGCCTTTGTCATTCGGTATGTTACTTGCCCGAGATTCGATCGTCGGTATCTCCTTACCTAGTTCAATCTCGTTACCGGCAAGTCTCTTTGTTCGTTCCGTAATACAATATCCCGTAACTAACTCCTTAGTCAATTGCTTGCAAGGCTTGTTGTGATGTTTTATTACCGAGTGGGCCCCGAGATACCTCTTCGTCACACGGAGTGACAAATCCCAGTCTCGATCCATGCCAACCCAACAGACACCTTTGGAGATACCTGTAGAGCACCTTTATAGTCACCCAGTTACATTGTGATGTTTGATAACCCACAAGGTATTCCTCCGGTGTCCGGGAGTTGCATGATCTCATGGTCATAGGAACACATACATTGACATGCAGAAAACGGTAGCAATAAACTGACACGATCATATGCTACGTTCATAGTTTTGGGTCTTGTCCATCACATCATTCTCCCAATGATGTGATCCCGTTATCTAGTGACAACACTTGTCTATGGTCAGGAAACCTTGACCATCTTTGATCAATGAGCTAGTCAACTAGAGGCTCACTAGGGACAATGTGTTGTCTATGTATCCACACATGTATTCGAGTTTCCAATCAATACAATTCTAGCATGGAAAACAACCGATTATCATGAATAAATAAATATAATAATAACGAATTTATTATTGCCTCTAGGGCATATTTCCAGCACCTGCAGCTGTCACATCACCGCCAGTCACCGACGGCCCTTCGGCACCCTCTTCTCGTGGCCGGTCTCGGTTGGCCCTTGGACCACCGCCAGGGTTCACCACTCCTCGCGTCGTGGCCGGACGGCCGACTACGCGTCTTCAACAACCACGGTTTCGGACTCCTCCACGACCGGCTCTTCTGCCGCCGGCTCGGCAGTCGACCCCTCGGCCGTCGGCCCCTCGTCACCCGGCTCCTCCGCCGCCGGCCCCTCGGCAATAGGCCCCTCGACAGCTGGCCCCTCGGCAGCCGACCCCACAGCAGCCGGCCCCCTGACGCGGGCTCGGGCCGGTGTCCACCGACCGAACCAGCGGTACTCCAGTGATGAATATCTTTTTGCAGCATCCAGCTCCGAGCCGTCGCCTCTTCCTATTTCTGTCCGGGCCACGCTCCATGATCCTCACTCGCTAGGCGCCATGCAAGAAGAGCTCGACGCCCTTCAACGGAATCGAACTTGGACTTTGGTTCCGCGGCCCCCTCACGCCAATGTCATCAGAGGCAAATGGGTCTTTCTCCATAAGGCCCACCCAGATGGCATTCTTCTACTATGGGATGAAGACCATTTCATATTGATGATGTGCACATTGGTGCTTTCACCCTCTACAGACCAACTAGAAACAACCTAAAAGATGCATTCTTTCGAGAGTTGATGAATGAAAAGCCACCGCCGGGAGACATGCATTGCATGCCTCCGGAATGCCCTCAATTTCTGTGAGCTAAAAGAAATACACCCCGAGAACATGAGCTTTACATAGAGCAATGAACAAAGCAATCCGACTATGTCCAAGCTTGATGGATTTTTTTGCAATGAGGATTGGGATATCATGTTCGACAAGCACATCTTACATGCCCTATTCTCATCACTCTCGGATCATTGCTCTCTCCTTCTCATCAATGACGATGGCCCTCGGCGGCCACAGACTTTCATCTTTGAGAATGTTTGGACCAACATGTCGGGCTTCCGTCAAGTCACCCAAGATGCTTGGAGTGAGTGCTCTTTGCACTAGGAAGCTTACCAAAGGTTGTTCCACAAGCTGAAAAGGGCCAGCGAGAAGCTTCGAATTTGGAGCAGTACTCTTTTCTTAAATGCCAAAGATCAATTGCATATGGCCTTGGAGATCATTTTTCAGTTAGATGAGGCCTCAGATATGAGGGAGATGAGCTTTCAGGAGAAGGATCCGCAGAAAAGGCTTAAGAAAAATATGGCGGGCCTCGCGGTTATACAAAGAGCAAGAAAGAGGCAAAGCTCGACGATCACCAACATCAAAGAGGGAGACACGAAGACCCCTTTTTGTATAATTTATTAATGAAAATTACCGTAGAACAATTGTTGTACTATCTGCGGTTAAAACAAATATCCGTTCTTTTCATATAAGGATAAATGGTCGGAGAAGGAAAAATCTTATACATTGCGTGAAGCAGGGTAGTGACTGAGTGACGAACCATGACTACAAAAAAAATACTGACCGCTCTCCTTATTCAAGGTTATAAAATGGGTACCCCACGTAAAAAGAGCATCAATTGGGCAACCACCCCTCCTGTCGACCATGACCTCTTCGTGCTTGGGGATGCCATTACAGAGGAGGAAGTGAAGGCTGTGATCTTCGCCTTCCTGAGTGATAAAGCTCCTGGCCTCGATGGCTTCACAAGAAAATTCTTCAAGAACTGATGGGACATTATTAAGGATGAAATTATGCTTGTGATTAATAGCTTCTCTAATCTTCAAGAGGGAAGCTTGCATTGGTTCAACTCAGTGAATATTGCTCTCATTCTAAGAAGGACGGCGCCAGGTAAATCTCTGACTTCAGACCTATTAGTCTTATCCATGCCATGGCCAAGTTCATCTCCAAGATTCTCGCTAATAGGTTGGCTCCCCACATGAAGGATATAGTGTCCATCGCTTAGAGTGCCATCATCAAGAAGAGAAGCATACATGACAACATCATGTACGTGCATAATTTGGCTAGAAGATTTCACCGCACCAAGGAACCCATGCTTCTCTTCAAGCTTGACATAAAGAAGGCCTTTGACTCTATTAGATGGGACTACCCGATTGAGATGCTAAGTCATCATGGATTGCATACCAGCCTTGATTGGATCTCGACACTTCTCACTTCGGCGTCCTCAACAGTCTTGTTTAGTGGAATTGCCGATGATCTTATCAAGCATGGTCGTGGACTCCGATGGGGTGACCCGTTCTCCCCTTTGCTTTTCGTGATTGCCATCAACCCATTGCACGACATCCTTGATACGTATCTGTCGTATCTATAATTTTTGATTTTTTCATGCCAATATTCTACAACTTTCATATACTTTTGGCAACTTTTTATACTATTTTTGGGACTAACATATTGATCCAGTGCCCAGTGCCAGTTCCTGTTTGTTGCATGTTTTTTGTTTCGCAGATTATCCTTAACAAACGAAGTCCAAACGCAATAAAAAAACCTACGGGGATTTTTTTTGGAATATTTATGATTTTTGGGAAGAAGAATCAATGCGAAACAATTCCCGAGGGGGTCACAAGCCCACTAGCCGTGGCCTGGGGGTGGGGCCGCGCCTGGCAGGCTTGTGACCAATCCCTAAAGAGATTGGGGCCCTTATTTTGCCGCAAGAAAGATAATATCCGGAAGAAAATCGTGTTAAACTTTCAGCCCAATCGAAGTTACGGACCTCCGGGAATTTAGGAAACGGTGAAAGCCAGAATCTGAGAACGCGAAAACAGAAGGACATAGAGAGAGAGAATGATCCAATATCGGAGGGGCTCTCGCCCCTCCGCCGCCATGGAGACCATGGACAAGAGGGTAAACCCTTCTCCCATCTAGGGAGGAGGTCAAGGAAGAAGAAGAAGAAGGGGGGCTCTCTCTCTCCCTCTCTCCCGGCGGCGCCGGAACGCCGCCCGGGTCATCATCGTGTGACGGCGATCTACACCAACACCTCCATCACCTTCCCCCATCTATATTCAACGGTCCACTCTCCCGCAACCCGATGTACCCTCTACTTGAACATGGTGCTTTATGCTTCATATTATTATCCAATGATGTGTTGCCATCCTATGATGTCTGAGTAGATATTCGTTGTCCTATCGGTGATTGATGAATTGCTATGATTGGTTTAATTTGCTTGTGGTTATGTGCTACTTCTCAAACAACAGCGCAAAAAATTGACACGTTGACGGAGACTTGCTTGCGTTGGTTTTTCCCTTGAAGAGGAAAGTGTGATGCAGCACAGGAGCAGTAAGTATTTCCCTCAGTTTGAGAACCAAGGTATCAATCCATTAGGAGAATCTCATCAAGTCCAGAGTACCTGCGCAAACACAAACGAGCTTGCACCCAACGCTGTAAAGGGGTTGTCAATCCCTTCAAGATTGATTGCAAAGTGAGATCTAAAGGCGGAAAGTGCAACGAAGTAAAAGAGTAAGGCTGAAAATATGGTGTGCAGTAGACCCGGGGCCATAGTGTTCACTAGGGGCTTCTCTCAAAATAGCAAATATTACGGTGGGTGAACAAATTACTGTCGAGCAATTGATAGAACTGCGCAAATTCATGACGATATCTAAGGCAATGATCATACATATAGGCATCACGTCCGAGACAAGTAGACCGATACTTTCTGCATCTACTACTATTACTCCACACATCGACCGCTATCCAGCATGCATCTAGTGTATTGAGTTCATGACGAACAGAGTAATGCCTTAAGCAAGATGACATGATGTAGAGGGATAAACTCAAACCAATGATGAAAACCCCATCTTTTTACCCTTGATGGCAACAACACGATGCGTGCCTCGCTACCCCTTCTGTCACTGGGTGAGGTCACCGCACGGTATGAACCCAAAACCAAGCACTTCTCCCATTGCAAGAATCATAGATCAAGCTGGCCAAACAAAACCCACAACTCGAAGAGAATTATAAGGATATGAAATCATGCATAAAAGAGATCAGAAGAAACTCAAATAAGATTCATAGATAATCTGATCATAAATCCACAATTCATCGGATCTTGACAAACACACTGCAAAAGAAGATTACATCGGATAGATCTCCATGAAGATCATGGAGAACTTTGTATTGAAGATCCAAGAGAGAGAAGAGGCCATCTAGCTACTAGCTATGGACCCGTAGGTCTATGGTGAACTACTCACACATCATCGGAGAGGTCATGGTATTTGTAAGTGCATCTAGTGCCCCTTAGTGATTTTGGTGGTTTGAAGACTTATAGGTTAAGTATCTAATGTGTTTATGAGTGCACACAGGATCTATAAGTCATTGAGGAGTTTGAGATATTTGAGGAATATCGACCCCTAAAAATATATATCTTCGGTTGAAGAAATTGGCCTGAAGCTGAAGCAATGAATCGCGAGAAATCGGCGATGAAATTGATATTCCTCATGAAGATACTGAAATTGAGGAATCCGGTGTGTCCTGAAGAAAATCACTTTGAAGAATTTGAAGCATGAAGATTTACTCTTTCTATTTGATTTTCTTCGCATTTGAGTAATAGGAACACCGTACTGTTAAAGGGGGTCGAAGTTACACTTTGGAATGAATTTCCTCATGATGCTCAACCCAAGCCTAATCCTATCAAAAGCCTCAAGTGAGGAATACGAGTGACATGAGGACTCTCACAGTTGAGGGATCCGACCGTTTCGATAGCCATGCCAAGTCATTGGTCTTATCCACTCCAACAGTCATATTATTTAAGGGCATTAGTGTCAAATCATGTCAGGATGCTCCCAGGCTATAAATAGCCACCCCCACAACCATTAGCTGGTTGGCTGCTCCGTTAGAAACTGACACTTGTCATAAGAGCAACCCAATTCCTCAGAGTCTTCGAGAGTAATTCATCAGTGAGGAAATACACCATACACCGAAACCACAAACCAAACCTAGTGATTGAGCATCACTGAAGAAGTTGTTCCTGTGTGGGACTGAAGCCTTTTACCTTTGAGGACTGTGCATCCTCCAGACGGTTAGGCTTCATGGTCTAGAGCTTTCCAGCAGTCAATTGTGGATCGTCGGGTGACCAAGTTTGTGAGGGTTTGGAAGTCTGCCCTGAAGACTTACCACGAGTGTTGGGCGAGGACTGTGTGTTCTTAGCCCAAGGAGAACACGGTAGGGACTGAGTGTCCCGGGACTATGTGTCCTTTGGTTTCAATACCAAGCTGCTCCAAACCAGATGTACGACTGTCACAGCAGTTGGAACTGGGTCATCAATGACTGTCTTCACTGAGAAACGGGTTCTAATTCCTCAACTCCTTACTTTCCTCGTATTATGTGTTGATGACTTTCACTGCCACTGTTTGAAGAATTTTCTGAAGACTTTCTCTGAATTTCCTCAACCCCAAATTCTTCACTTCAGTTAATCCTCATCTGTATTCTGCGTGCCTACTCACAGTGTAATCTGTTTTCACATTCCTCACTCCGAAAAACTGCTGTTGTGAAACTTTACACTTCTGATCCTTTACTGTTTCCGCTGTAAGTTAGTCATCAGTGAGGAATTTCCTCAAAAGGAATTTCCTCAGTGATGAAATTCTAAAAATCTCCTATTCACCCCCCTCTAGTCGATATAACGCACTTTCAATTGGTATCAGAGCAACGTACTCCCTTGTTCTGTGTGATTTTTGTTTAACCACCCGGAGTTTTAGTTATGTCGACTGCAGGCATGTTTAAGGTGACTGCAGCATGTCCTACCTTTGCAGGAAATAACTTTCCTTTCTGGAAGAACAAAATGCAAATGCATCTACAAGCTATTGATAATGATCTCTGGTATATTGTGGAACATGGCGTCCCCATCATCTCTGCTAGTGTCTCTGCCGCTGATGTGAAGAAATTCAAGCAATTCGATTCTCAAGCGAAGAATATCATTTGTGGCCATCTGAGCCCAGGCCAGTTCGGAAGAGTAAGTGCTTTGGGCTCTGCAACACTGATCTGGGAGAGACTGTGCAAGGTAAATGAAGGAGTGTCAACCCAGCGTGACTCTCGTGTTGATATTCTTCGCAATTTCTTCAATCGCTTCAAGAGACATGACAATGAAAGCTGCCAAGACACCTTTGATCGCCTCACTGACATATCAAATGAACTGCAAGCACTGGGAGCTCGAGACATCACTGATCACGAAGTTGTGAAGAAACTGCTGAGATCTTTGGATTCTTCATTTGATACTTTAGTTCTGATGATTCAAGAAAGACCAGACTACAAGATGCTTGATCCAGCTGATATACTCAAAAGGCTAAATACTCATGAATTCCAGCTAGAATAAAAGAAAGATATATATGGACCAAGCTATTCCAGACCACGTGCACTGAAGGCTAGAGCAATTTCCTCATCTGAAGAAGAAGACACAAATGACAGCATTGGTGACCCTGAAGAATTTGGACAGGAGCTTGCAATGGTCGTGAGGAAATTCCAGAGATTTACACGACGTGGCTAGTTCGGTAAATCTTCAAGAAGAGACATGAGGAAATCAGAATCTTCATCTGAGGACTACAAGAAACAAACTTGCCACAAGTGCAAGAAATCAGGTCATTACATTGCTGATTGTCCCCGTTGGGGAAAGGAATCAAAGAAGAAGAAATACAAGGATGATAGTTTTGATGACTCGAAGAAGAAATAGAAGAAAACTTCAAAATCCTCATCTTCAAAGCCCTCATCGCACAAGAAGACTAGTTTCAGAAAGGCTCGGGCACTTATTGGCAAGGAAATGGACTCCGAGGCAGAATCAGAAGAATGTGATGAAGAAGAGGGTTCTGATGAAGACTCAGAATCTGGACAGGCTAGTCTTGCACTGGCAACCACTTTCGTCAGCAAGTCAATCTTCAATCTTGAAGAAAATGATTGCACCATCCACACTGATGACTATGCTGATGACTTTGCTCCAACCTATTGCTTCATGGCAAAAGGTTCAAAGTTACCAAATAATGCCTCCTCCTCTGATTCAAGTGACTGTGAACCTAATGATTATAAGAAACCCAGTTACAGTAAACTTGCTATCATTGCCACTAAACAACAAACTGCCCCGGAAAAGCTTCATAAACTGCTAGATAAAAGTGATGATCTGTTGAATGATGAAATGAACCTTACCCAAATCCTCACTGAAGAAGTGAAAAGTCTTCAGTCCAGATTTGATAATCTTCAGGATCGTTATGATACACTCCTCACTGATCATGAGAAGCTTTCCTATGAATTTCTTCAAAGGAAGCTTGATCTTGAGAAGTTGAGGATGTCTCATGATGATCTTCGTATGGAAAATGATTCATTACTAGCTCAACAGATCAGCGCTGGTCAAGTTGAATTCATTCCTCCAGGTCTTAAATGCATTGAACGCGAAACTGCTAATTCCTCGCCAGAATCATCAAATGCTACTATTACTACAAATTCTTCAACAACACCTGTTGTGTCTATTTCCTCACTTGAGGAAAACACAAATGTTACTGATGAAAATGTAGGGTTGAAGGAATTGTATGTGACAAGCATATACAAAAGCCTCAAAGGACATTAAACCCTTTGTGATGTGCTCAAAAAGCAGATCTTGAACAGGAACCCGAGGAAAGAAGGAATTGCCTTTGAGAGGAAATTAAATGCTGATGGATCGTATTGGAAACCTGAACAGTATCCCAAAACCTCATGGGTTGCTGCTACTGGGCCTCCTTTTGATCCATCTAATCTAACTGGCTTTTCAAGTGAATTATCCTATTCCTCAGATGAGTCATTTGACTCCAACTATAAACTGTTCAAAAATCAATCTGGTGAAGTATTTTCTCGATATGTTGGAACTAACTGCAGGAATGGCCCTCCCTTGAGGAAAATCTGGGTTCCCAAAAGTTGTCTTGAAAATCTTCAGGTGAATGTCCTCATGACACCACCACTGAAGAATCTGAACCCGAGATCAAATTCCTCAGGAGGACCAAAGTCTTCAAGAGGATCAACATCCTCAACTGGTCTAAATTATGCTCGTACCCGTGCTAATGCGTCTAACATGCAGGGAAGCTACAAGGAATATGAATATGAGCGTTACTCTTCAAATCATTATGTTCATAAATCCTCAAACCAGTTCTCTGCATATTCATATTAGTACTTTAACCCCCCTACTGTTAAGAGAAGTGCATTAGCTGCAATGCCACCTTTCTCATATGGTGCTCGCATGATGATGAATGCTTTGCCACCCCTTCAGATGTGGGTGGTAAAGAAATCGAACTAATCACTTCTGCAGGACATGTCTCCAGATGGAAATCATCATCCGACGAATTTGCTGGAGACCTGAGGAAATGCTTGATAGGACGCAAGCTGATGATTGATGAAATAGAAATATATCACACGTCCTTATATTTCTGTTGTGATGAAATTCTTATCTGATGAAATTGATATCATATTCTTCAAATCTGAAGCATATGAGATGGTAAGCTGTACTAATTCATCTGCAGGATGATAAACCCAAGAATACTGAGTGGGTTCTTGATAGTGGCTGCACACATCACATGACTAGTGATAAAAGCTTAGTGATGAATATGCCACTAACTCCATCACCTCTGAAGCAAATCACATATGCTGACAAAGGTAAAAGCAAGTTATTGGGACTTGGCAAAGTGGCTATTTCCAAGGATAGGCATATGGACAAAGTGATGCTTGTTGAATCCCTTGGTTTTAACCTCATGTCAGTCTCGATGCTTTGTGATCTTGATATGATTATTATCTTTGGTAGATATAGATGTGTAGTCATCATGGAATCTAACAGATCCAAAGTCTTCGAAGGTGTAAGAAGAGGGGATTTGTACATTGTTGATTTCTCTACAGGTCCTCAACCAGCCACTTGCTTACTAGCAAAAACTTGAGAAGCATGGTTGTGGCACCGAAGACTAGGTCATGCAGGCATGAGGGATTTGCACACGCTTGCGAAGAAGAAGCATGTCATCGGCATCGAATCAGTCAAATTCCTCAAGGATCATCTCTGCGGTGCTTGTGAATCTGGGAAAATGACCAGATCCAAGCATCCCTCGAAGACTATCATGACCACTACACGTCCATTCGAATTGCTTCATATGGATCTATTTGGACCTACTCACTATGCCACACTAACCAATGCAGCATCTTTATATGGCTTCGTCATAGTTGATAATTATTCCAGATATACATGGGTGCATATCATAGTGTATAAAACTGAAGTGCAGGAAATCTTCAAACGATTTTCTTCAAGGGCCTCGACGAACTTTGGCATCAAGATCAAACATATCAGGAGTGATAATGGAACCGAATTCAAAAACACTGGTCTTGATGATTATCTTGATGAACTTGGTATTACTCACGAATTATCTTCTCCTTATACTCCTCAGCAGAATGGTGTCGTCGAAAGGAAGAACAGGACTCTGGTTGAAATGGCAAGAACTATGCTTGAAGAATATCTGACTCCTCGTCGCTTTTGGCCTGAAGCAATCAACACTGCATGCCATATCATCAACAGGGTATATCTTCACAAATTCCTCAAGAAAACCTCATATGAACTCCTCACTACCAAGAAACCCAATGTAAGTTATTTCAAAGTCTTCGGTGCAAAATGCTGGATTAGAGATCCTCACCATAGCTCAAAATTTGCACCTAAGGCACATGAAGGTTTTATGCTCGGTTATGGTAAGGACTCGCACACTTACAGAGTCTTCAACAACTATTACAACAAAGTTGTTGAGACTGTAGATGTGCGGTTCGATGAAACTAATGGCTCGCAAAGAGAGCAATTGCCTTCTGATCCAGATAAGCTGTCTCCTGAGGAAGCAATAAAGCTCAAACCTACTGAAGACATTGTCCCCACTGAGGAAATTGGTGAAGAAACGATCCCCATCACTAATGAAAATCAAGAAGATGCTCCTGAGGAAATTGCACCAGAATCACTTCCTCAGCCTAGACGAAATCCTCAACCAGCTCATCCGAGGATTGCAAATGAAGTAGAACTTGACAAAATCCTCAACGACATCAACGCGCCAGGTCCTCTCACTCGCTCAAAAGCTTCACACTTAGTTAACTTTTGTGGGCATTTTTCCTTTGTATCCATCACAAAACCCTCAAAAGTTGCTGAGGCTTTTCTGGAACCGGAGTGGGTCCAAGCTATGCAAGACAAACTTCTTCAATTCAAGCTAAATGACGTATGGGAGCTCGTCAAACGACCAGATCCTTGCAAGCACAACATCATCGGCACCAAGTGGATTTTCCGAAACAAGCAAGATGAGGACGGTCAAGTGGTGAGGAACAAGGCACTACTTGTAGCCCAAGGCTACACCCAGGTTGAAGGAATAGATTTCAATGAAACTTTTGCACCTGTTGCTAGACTTGAAGCTATTCGAATCCTACTTGCTTATGCTAATCATCATAACATCATCTTATATCAAATGGATGTGAAAAGTGCATTCCTCAATGGTAAGCTTGAGGAAGAAGTATATGTTGCTCAGCCCCCAGGTTTTGAGGATCCAAAGAATCCAGACAAAGTCTTCAGACTCAAAAAGGCTCTTTATGGTCTCAAGCAAGCCCCTCGGGCATGGTATGATACATTGAAGGAATTCTTCATGAAGAAAGGCTTCAAACCTGGTTCACTTGATCCAACTCTTTTCACTAAATCCTATGATAATGAGCTATTTGTGTGTCAAATATATGTCGATGATATCATATTTGGCTGTACTGACAAACGATACAGTGATGAATTTGCTTACATGATGAGTGAAGAATATCAGATGTCCATGATGGGGGAGCTGAAATTCTTCTTAGGTCTTCAAATTCGTCAACAAAGCAATGGAATCTTCATATCACAGGAGAAATACCTCAAGGATGTTCTGAGGAAATTGGACATGCATGAATGCAAAGGTGCCAAGACTCCAATGCCTACCAACGGCCATCTCGGCACTGATGAAAATGGTAAAGATTTCGATCAGCAGGTATATCGTTCTATGATTGGTTCTTTATTGTATCTATGTGCATCTAGGCCAGATATAATGCTTAGTGTTTGCATGTGTGCACGTTTTCAAGCAAAACCGAAGGAATCACACCATAATGCTGTGAAGCATATTCTTCGATACTTAGCTCACACACCAACACTAGGATTATGGTATCCCAAGGGCTCAAATCTTCATCTGGTAGGGTATTCTGATTCTGACTATGCTGGTGACCGTGTGGATCGCAAGTCAACTTCTGGCACATGCCATTTCCTCGGAAGATCACTAGTTTGCTGGTCCTCAAAGAAGCAAAACTGCGTATCACTCTCCACTGCCGAAGCTGAGTACATTGCTGTTGGTTCATGCTGTGCTCAATGACTATGGATGAAGCAAACCCTCAAGGACTACGGCATCAACATGAAGAATGTGCCTCTCTACTGTGACAATGAGAGTGCTATCAAGATTGCATACAACCCAGTAGAGCACTCGAAGACCAAGCACATCCAGATTCGTCATCATTTTCTTCGGGACCATGTCCTCAAGGGGAATATCCTCATCGACCATGTGAAGACTGATGATGAACTGGCAGATATCTTCACTAAGCCCTTGGATGAGAAAAGGTTTTGCAAGTTGCCGTGTGAGCTAAATATCTTAGAATCTTCAAATGTTTTGTAAAAACATGCACACATCCTAACACTTATGCAAAATTGATGACTTAGATGTGCAACACATGATGAATCAATTTTCTTCAACTGATGAAGAATGTCACTCTGAATGTGAAGAAATTGATTCTCAGGGCCCTACGACAATTGTACGCGGCGTCTGTAATCAACATTCTTATATGGTGGGTCACGCCACCGCCCAATGTGAAATTCCTCAAGTTGATTTTCTTCAAATGTTCCATTTCCTCAAAATGTGTTTTTCTTCAAAACAGCTGTTCTTCATTGTGACGATTTATCACAAAATCTTCAAAAACAACTGATGACTTTCATTTGACTAGATAGACTGTGATTTCAAGTCCTCAACAACATTCACTTATAGCTATTTCTTCAAGTTCATATTTCTGCTAAGTGAATGTGATCGGACCCTACTTTCCCTCTATGCTATACTCATCCAGTCTATTCAATTCTTCATATGCGTTCTACTTGAAACTTTGTTCAAAATCCTCACTGCGTCCTTGTCAGCTGATGATTTTGTAACGAAAATCCTCAAATCTTCAAAAATTGTTTCTTTAATGCACAGTAACCGAATCCCACTTCCCACGATCGGATAACCACGATCTCCACTATCTCCACCGCCTCGTTCGGGAACTACACGTGTCCTGCGGAGACGTAGAGGCAGGGGCTGTTTGGTCCGAAATCTTCGCGCCAACAGTAACTGTCTGGCTATAAATATGTCCCTATCCCCCTCGGCAAACTCTTCTTCGCTCCATCGCCCTCCTGCTACAGCAAACACCACCGAACCCTAGCGCCATCGCTGGTAGTCTCATCGCTGGTGAGGAAGAGCTTCACTGCCTCGACTTCCCCGTCGCGAGAACCACGCCGGAGTCGGACCATCTTCGTCCGCCGCCGTCGTAGACGTCCTCTGTCGCCGGGTTAGGGTGCATTGGACACACGACCAAAGAGCCTCTCTACACAACTTCTCTGTGTTCTTCGTGTGCTCCTTCAAGGGTAAATAAAATCCCATTTTTACCGCAAGTTAGATCTACAATTTTACATCTTCTATGTGAAATCTGTTTTTCCTCAAGAATCGATAAGCACTTGATTCCTCAAACACTGCCTATCACCACATCATTGATGAACTATACTAAGCATCTAAGATTTCCACGAGATTCCTCAATTGTGCGAATTTTCGGATCTGTACAACTCTGGAACCCAAGAACAGTATGCTTAGGCAAATTCCTCAACCACTGGTTATATTCCTCAATTGTCAAACTTTTTCATTTTCTTCAAATCTGAGAACGCATATGACCTCTCCAAATTCCTCGCAACTATACTCTATTCAAAGGTACACACATGTCAGCTGATGAATCTCTCGGTTCTCATCACATTAACTCATTTGCAGCGTTTCTGGAAGAAAATTTTCAAGTCTCATCAGAATCCTCAAGAGTTCAATCTCATCAGCAAAATCCTCAGCTGAAGAAAATGGAGGATGACAAAAAACAGAAGGGAGGAAATAAACTTGAGCAAAACACAGTTGTGGATATCCCTGAGGATATTTACTTGGACTATTGCACCCCTGATGAAAATGAAACAATGGCCAAGAGAAAGATACGGCTGCAGAAGATAGAGCACCGATGGGCGAGGGAATGGAAAGAAATTCGCTCTGAAGCCCCCTGGCAAACGGGCCCCACTTGAGGATCATCAAGTAGCACATCCCTCAAGCCTCAAGACCATTGATGACTATCCAGATGAGAAGGAAAAGCATCTCGCCAAGCTCAAGAAGCCGGCAGAAGCTGCAGTGAGGAAATTCAATGAATCCTGAGCTGTTGCTACTTCCTCTGCCGCTGAGACCTCTGGTTCAGAAATTCCTCAAATGCAGTCTGTGTCGTCAAAGCCAAGGTCTCCAAAGCCTCAAGAGAAGTCTACTCAGGCATCAGTTACAAAACCCTCGACACCAAAACCATCAGCGCCAAAACCCTCAGTGCCAATCTCCTCTGCTTCAAAATCCTCAGCACCACCACCAAAGCCTCAAGAGAAACCAGTACAGAAGCAAGTCATGAAGCCTATGACCGCCAGCTCCAGCTCCTCACTCCCAGCTGCAACCAGCTCGGAGACAAAGTCTTCACCACCTCCCGTGAAGACTCAGGTGTCTGCTGAACGTGCAACTCTGCCAAGCCCCAGCAAAATCATCATCGTCCCGTCTGCATCAGAGGGCAGTGATGAATATGATGATCAAACCCTGCAAGCCATCATCAGAAACAAGCATGAAAGAGTAGCTCAAGCATCAGGCAGTGCCATTCCTTTGGCCATGGACCCCAAGGTCCTCCTTGACTACATCAACATCTGGTATGAGGACCCAAACACTCCGCTTGATGATTTGAAACTTCCCCCTGGCATTAGCCACATGGTGGCCACTTTCATCAATGAAGCCAAGTGGAAAGAACAGCAGGCCAAGCAGGCCAAAGTTGCAAAGCTTAAAAAGGAGAAATTACTCAAGCAGAATCTCCTCAGCTTGACGCGTGATGCACTGGTATCAACACAGGCAGAGCTGAAGAAATTGACTGACAAGTACTCCAAGCTGTCAGATCGTAAGAGTCTCAAGAGCAATTTCATCAAGCTGGCCACTAAAGTTGTTGATGACTACAACAAGAAGGCTGCACCCCCAGCACCAACTTCTCAGCCCTTGATTGAGGAGCCAGCAGACGAATCTCCTCATGATGAGGAAACTCCTCAAGATGAGGAAGTCCACCAAGAAAGCCGTGCAGATGTACCGGCTATTGAAGAAATCATCATGGAAGCTCCAGCTGATGAATTTGCTGCAGCTGATGAGACTGCCCCTGACCCAGCTACTTCATCAAAGCTAGCTGATGACTCTGTTCCAGCTAGTTCCTCCATTCCAGCTGAAGAATCTGTCGAGAGAACCCCTTCACCAAAAGCTTCAAAGGTGAAGAAGATGACTCCGTCTGCATCAGACATGAAGAAAACCACGACTGCTGAGAAGGAAGCCAAAAAGAGAAAGGCCTCCTCAGCAGAAGAAGAAACCGAGGCCAAGCGCCTCAAAGCACTTAAAGAGACTGCTCCTCTGGACCCTGTGCCCCTCAATGTCGCTCCTTCCTATGAAATGGTCCTCCTTGATGATCCAGCAAAAGGGGCAGATGAGGAAATCAAGGATGCTGCCGCTGAGGAACACACCGACGAAGAAATTCGTATTGACGACAGTCCTCAGCCCTTCATTCCTCAGAATGACACTGCTCAAGGATCAGCTGCACTAGCTGAAGAAACTAACTCTACCACCAAGCCAGCTGAAGAAGAACAACCTGAAAATCCTCAAGCTGATGAAATTCATAGCTCTGAGCAAAATCTTCACGATGAGGAATAGGCTGACCCAACTCCTCCAACTAAGCAAGATGAAACTATCCCTTAGCCTGATGCACAGCCAGAGCATGCCCCTGAGCTTGACGCCCAGCCAGAACCATCTCCTCAGCCTGACGTACCAGCTGCTGAAATTCCTCAACCTGAGGAAAATGCTGAGGAAAATGCACCTGACCAAGACAATGCATTCGTCGTGCTCAACCCCGAGACTGCAATTGTTGTTTCCCCTCCTGTTCCTCAGCAAAACCTACAGCTAGTTCAGCGTCAGCCATTCTCCAAGCGTCCTAAGTTTCAAAAGGAGAATTTCTTTGAAGAACGCATGTACTTCATTGGAGAGAACCCCTATGACAAGCCTCAAATGAGGCATCTGAAGTTTTGGACTAGGACACAGATGAATTACTATGCCTCTGTGCTATGTGGACGAAACAAGATATTCGAGCACAGGCATATTCCTCACGTTGCACTTGAAGCTATACCGTGCCTAGAGCCAGTCCTCAATGTACTTCATGATTCTGGTTTACTACTAATGTGCTCCGACATCTCTGACTGGAACAGCGAGCTAATTCTTTAGTTCTATGTCACTCTTCACATATCTGGCAACCCTGAAGACATTAACACTTGGGTGTTTGATTGGATGACACAAAACACTCACTACAAGGCTCCTTCTACTGAACTCCTCCGTGAACTGCCTGTACCAATTCCCTCAGATGAGGCTGTGAAGCTTTATGGTGAGCGTGAGCTGCCCAATGGGATGATGGAAGTCCTCATGAAGCCTTTGGCTGAAGGAAAACCACCGAGAACAACCTTCCTCGTCCACGAGCTCAAGTATACACCCAGGTCTGTCTACAGAATTATCTGCAGTGTGCTCGCGCCGATCAAAGGCCATGATGATGAAGAAGATGTCGTAGGCCTCATGAAGAATATCCTCTTCAACATCATTCATGGTATTCCTATCAACATCCATGATTTTGTAGCGACCCGACTCAAGACGAGTCAAGCCTCTGTGTTTCTGTGCCATCCCTGGATCAGTATGCTGGCACACATAGTACATCAATGTATATATCAAAGTGCAATCACATGTAAATAGCGTAAAACCGATATATACCTTAAATATCTCAGCGGAAGCAGTCAAGGGCGTGGAGTCCCAATAAACACCAACGACAAGTTGAGTGTAGACCGTAACCCTGAATCGTACTCTTACTCGTCGAAGAAAATATCTGCAACATAAGACGTTGCAGCCGTGTAGGTCAGCATATTGAATATGCCGGCAAGTCACATAAGAGAGGGGTAAAATGTCATCTATACTATATGCATATATGGTAGGTGGGGTTGTAAGTTTTAGCGTAAAGCAAATTTTTCTCCTACAACAAGAGAGGGCTAAAAGCAAAATGTTACTACTTTGTTGGTTGTTAACGAGATGGTCCCGCCAACCAGTTCTCGTACCCGAGTTGTCAATAATTCCCACATCAATATTATTATTTGTGTTGAGAATTTCAGATAACTTCAGTTCCTTTGGCTCAAGTTGTCCATGACAGTGGACACGGCTAATCGATTAGGTTTGAGTACTCTGCAGAGTTTTGCACACGTTCCCTACAAGATTTGATCGCCTCCGTGTATGTCCTCGCACTTCAGGGTGTTTGAAGACCGGATGATCAAAACATGGTCTTTCAACGGGTCCCTCTGAATCCCTGTCGGTGCCCATCCAATCCTACCGTTCTTCTACATCTGCTAGCACCGCCTGTCCAGAGTCGCCGCGTTGTCCAACCAAGCCAGAGCCCATAATGACTTGTGGCTGTGCAGGTAAGCCTTGGGTCTTGAAAATATCCGTCCGTCTCTTTGAGCCTGGGTGAAGCTTTCCGCAGGATGTCATGGCCTCTCGAGCATCCCGGGTCATCCACTAGGTTCTCCAGGGAGCCGATCAACCGTCCTTCACCCAGAGTTGCATTGCGTCCGAGGTCTTGAAAATCTTGTCTTAACCGGTCTTGATTATTTAATCAACCTCGCATCACTCATGTTATGCACTCAACCGAAATCCCGTCTACTCAAGCATAGCAATATGAAATTTGTCGTCCCTGGGCCAAGTATCGGGGTTGTTGTGTGCCTACCACATGATACTACAATCTATACTGAAATTTCCAAGTACCTACTCAGCATGCAATTGGGCATAGGATGGTAGAACTACGATGCATAAAACATAGGTGATAGTATGATCAAAGTGACTTGCCTGGTGATGTTGACGAAGAAGAATTTCTCGAGAAAATAACTTGATAGACTACTTGTCACTCTCCGATGAAATCTATATAACAAACATATCATTCACATAAGCACTCATACTAGCAATCATTCTAGCAATCAAAACAAAAGAGAGAGCGAATAGGAATCCGAAGGAAGCTTCAAATAAGACTAGGAAGTCTTCTACTACATCAAACACTAAATAGTTTTTGTCCAACGGAAAATAATAACAGGGAACTAAGATATAAATTTAACTAAGATAAAATAAAGTATTTTTCACGAAACTATTTGAAAGTATTTCCAAACGGGATTTGAAACAGTGGAGAAACCAATTGCAAGTTACTAAGGAACTAGAATTGATTTCATGATAAAAAAAAAAAAAATCAAAACTTGTTGCAAAACTACTGTTAACTAACATAAACAAAACAATAATCTTTCTGAAATATAAAAGAAAATAATTTAAAAACAATTTACAGAAAAGAAATAGCCATAATCCTAAAAGAGGTGAAACAGAAATTGTTTCACAAGAAACAATGAGCTAAATTACTCAAATAAATCTGAAATTTTTACCACTGGTAACTAAGATCACTAGTGATCAGTAGCAAAAAGAATCAAATAAAAATCTATTTTTTAACTCCTGGAATAAGCAAAACAAGGTTTAAACTAAATCTGATCTAATTCAAATTTTAAAATTTCAAACATAGACAAATTATATGTTTTTTAAAAACTACAGAAAAAATGTGATTTACTGGAAAAAGAATCAACACCATTGGAGTTGTGGATCAAAAGTTATGGGCTAAACAAAATTGGAACTTTCTCTGTTTTTCAATTAAACAGAAAAAAAGAAAGCAATTGCTAACGAACAGGGGGGGGGGTACACGTGGCGCTCAATGAATGGCTGCGGGGGTGTGTGCTGCGGGTGTAGGGAGCAAACGGCCGCAACTTAACGAGAACTCTCTGGCTAAAAGTTAAGTGAATAAAAACCGGCGCGGCTTTTGTTTAAAAACCGAAAGGGTATCCTTACTCTAATCTACACCGTCGACTAAGATCTAACGGATGAAAACAAGGGGGGAGAGCTCACAGGGGGTGGTGGTGCTCCGGCGAGGTCGCCGGCGAGGCCGAGGCAGAGCTGACGATGGGGAGGGGCCCCGGTGATCTCTGGCGGCGTCTGGAGGGTCCAGGAGGTGGAGGAATTCCTCCTCCTTTGTTCGGTGGTGGCGGAGAGGAGCTCGGGGCGATGAGCTCGAGCCCCAGGAGCTTCTGGTGGTGGCCGATGCTCCGGCGAGGGGGAGGCGCGGTGGCGTGGGGCGGCGAGGATGGCGAGGGGAATGGAGTGCGGGGTGTGCGGCGAGGTTAGGGGTGGCGTCGGGGGTGTGGGGAGGCGAGGGTAGGCGGGGCAGGGCGCCGGGGAAGTTCCCTGGAGCTTCGGCTCCGGCGAACTCGGTAGCAGGGTGGTTGGGGCGGCGAAGTGGGGCGGAGGAGAGGGGCTCGGGCTGCGGTGGCCTCGGGCCTTATATAGGCGGGCAGAGGAGAGGCTAGGGAGGGAAGGAGGGGGAAGATTCGGGGAGGGAATCGGCTGGTCTCGGGCTCTGGTTAGGTAGGAGAGGGGCGAGAGGTGGCTCGGTCGGTTGACCGAAAAGGAAAGGAGGGAGGGATCCCGGGCCAGGGGGGATCTGGGCCGAGCTAAATCGCGCCGAGGGCGCCGTTTCTAAAAAAAACTAACTTTCCTATTTAGCCTTTTTAATAAAATAGAAACTAAAAGGGAAAAAAAGGAAACAAATAAAATAATTAATATAGGGTATTATATACCAAAATTTTCAGAAAAATATCCTCTACTCGATTAACATTTTTCCAAGGCAAAAATAAAAACTTTTAAAAAATGTTTTTTCACAAAAATCCCCTAAATGCTTTATTTCTTTTTGGCAATTATTTTCACAATAAAACTTTGGCTTTCTTGGCTCAAAATACTTCAACAAATGCCCCTAGTTCTGGAGGGTCATGTTCCTCCTCTCTTCTCTGTTTGACAGAATATTATTCCCCGGCATTTCTTGAGTGGAGGGAAAATAGAATTTGCAAATTAAAATCGAAGGAAATTCAAATGCCAGCTCCATTCAAATTCTTTATAGTTGAAGAAGTCATGTCATCTTCTCTCATTGCTTTTAAAAGATTGAATTTGAATTCATCGAAGATGGGGAAAGTCATTTTATTCCCTCTCATTCAAAAGTTTTTGAAAAGTTTCAAATTTCACACAAGTTTCAATCACTCAAGCAAACAAACAAACAATCTAATAATTATTTTAACATTCCAAAATTTGGGATGTTACAGATTTCTTCTTGAGGACTTTGGCCGACAATGCTATGTGTCCTTTTGATCACAAGATATATGCCCCATGGATCATGAGATTCATCAAGACAAGGACAGGCATCAACTTCCACGCTGATTTCCAAAACCATGTTGGTTATATGCCTCCTATCCGGGTCAACAAGAAGACTTTCGAGCCCATTGAAGGAAAAGGCAAATCAGTGATTGAAGAAGGCAGTAGGCCCCTTGATGGCCAGTTCAGAGAGCCAGAAGCTTATTCTTCATGGGATGATACTGAGACTCGTCCAGCAAGCCCCGTTCCTCCTCGTGTGATGAATACAAGAGAGCTCCTCCTCAGTCTTCACCAAAAGGTGGATCACAATCACAAGTGGGTCAAACGCCAGTTTGGTGCCATTGTGAAAACCCTCACTGAAACACAGAACTCTGTGAAGCTCAACCACCACTATGTGCATGAGGTTTATGATCGCACCTGGGCTACACTGGCACATCTGAAGACTCTGACTGAACTTGAAGAAATGGACTTTGAGCGAGACTTTGAATGGTCGTGGCCTCCCAAGAACAAGTTCAGGCACATTCCAGTTCCAGACCTTGAAGACAGCTCCTTTTCTTCTGTCGGGACCCCGATCCTGAGTCATAAGAACCTAGCCTGTAACACATCACATCACTTTGTGGCCTCACGCACGGTAAATTCCACGGCTGCCACCTTACCTTGGCCGGGACCATTTGCGTCTTTTGGCTCACGTATATGAATATGTTGCTAGCGTTCAAACGGCAAAGAACCCGGGTCGACATGACTAGTTATAAACCCCAGCGGTACAACCGTACAGGGACAGGCATACATAACCCAGCAAAGCAGGTGTCGGACATCAGCGTGTGTAGACGAGTCGTAGCAAGCTACAAGGACTTCATTACACCGCGTGACATTTCCCTGAGGGGACAGACACAACAGCAAGAAGGATACATGCCGGTCAATCAATTTGTTCCGAGCAGTAGCAAACTACCAAGGCTCGATGGAATCACAAAGAGGCATTTCCCTGTAAAGAGTACTACTAAAGGCAAACAACTAGGTGTCGAATCCCACACATATAATGCATTTCAATCATACACACATTATGCACGATATGTGTAGATACAACATGGCATCACAACATAACTCTATGACTCAAGCATTTATTAAAGACTCATAAGAGTCAACATAGTATGATATTACAAATAGGGGTCTCGTGACCCGACACTCAAGTCATACAAACAACAAGCGGAAGCAAATCATGTATGGGTACAGACATCTACTAAAAGTGGCTTGAAGAACCTGCAAAGCTACTACGACCCTACCAAAGGAGCCAGGCCTCTGTCTGGGATCCCCAAGCTATTCCGGTCAACATCGAACACATCGCGTAAAACCTTTTAATGAGTCTAAGTCTTCTCTGCAAAAACATAAATAAAGCAACCGTGAGTACAAAGGTACTCAGCAAGTCTTACATCAGAACTATCTACATATGCATCATGTTTCAATGAAAGGATTGTGGGTTTTGATTGCAGCAAGCCAGCTTTGACTCTTGGCTAACCTGTACTACGACTACAAGTTCTTTCTTTGAGGTGGGATAACGCACACGAGTCCACATATTCACCAATTCAATACACCACTATGGATCCACTCTCGTCTCCCTACGAGAAGGCCTTCCATAGCACTCACACTTATCTTGCATGTTTTAGAGTATCCATTTAAATTGTCTATGTACCACGTAATGTTTCCAAGTAGTCCATATCCGAGGACGCGGCTATTCGAACATATTGAATCACCCTGCAGGGGTATACTTCTTCACACATGCTCCCACCACTTAGCACCATATGCACGTCATGCATCTCGGCAACCTTCAAGCGGAAGCACTGGCGTGGGTGTCGGCCACGACCGTTAACCACACAAGACCCTAGTCCAGGTTTATCGCCTATTTGAGACTGAACCCGCAAGGAAGTCTGGCCGAGGTTTCCTCTACGGCCCCAAACGATGTGCGCAGGGTTCCCAAGCCCACCATTCGGGTGCCACTTGGTACACCGTGCCACTGTGTATCTACCGTAGTGAAGCCTACCCCGTCGGGCAGAGCTAAACACGGCCGCCAACACTTTTCCTACAAACACCAGAAACTAATTGCAACTCCTGGACAGAGATCTAGGCAATTAATAAGCCGAGCCGGGTCATATTTCAGGGTCCAATGCATGGTAGTATCTTGTCTTGGATAACATACACAGAACTCAGTTCTTAAGGACAGTCCCAATGAGACAACCCGCCATGTACTCCTACATGGCCTCTCACCGCTACCTTTACCAAATCAGATTCACACCTTTACTCTCACACTGTAGGACATGAACACAACCATTCCGATTCATCATCCAGACGGATCAGACCCGACACGACTCTAAGCATAGCATGCATTGTAAACAAGCATGGATGAGTAAGCACATCAAGGCTCAAGCAGTTGCTAGTCATGCTAAATGGTTTCAACTATTTAATGTGACAAAATCAGGTCATGCAAAGGAATGGGTTCAACTACCGATGACATGTACAGTTGAAACGTGTTTCTCCTAATGCATTAAAAGAGAGCAGGAGCGAGAGGGTGGGTTTATATCAATATGCTCAAGGGGGGTTTGCTTGCCTGACACGTCTGAAGATAGCAATGAGTCTTCATCAATGTCAACGATCATATCGTCGGAAACATCGTTTAGCGAGGGGGAACAACACCGACAAACAAGAAAGAACAACAATTACTTCACGGAAATGCAACACTATGATACATGCTCAAGACATGAAATGAAAGGTGGCAGGGCTAATGTGGCTATCATTTCTTACGTTGAAGTTGGTTTGAATTAGGATCGAAACATCACTTCAAGCCGGTTATTTTTCCGGATACCCTTTTAATTGATTCGACCTGAAGCTCATAACAAATTGTTCCAACATGTATGGAGTTAGTATTTTGAGGTACTGATTTGCATTGACCAATGTTTGGTCATAAAAATTGAAGTGGAATTCAAATAAGTATCAATTTCCAACTCCAAACTATTTATTAAATTTACCCTATTCATCATTTTGCCTATTTGGTGTTGTTAACTTTTTCAAACATGCATGAAAATGCCATAATCAGATTCTTTGGATTTTTCTGATCCTTTTTCATATATAAATTATTTTCATTGGACTTACAGATTATTTTCTATGATTTTTAGAAGTTTTAGGCATTTTTTGGAATTATCTTATAATTGAAAATCAATTACTGCGTCAGCACTGCATCAGCATTGCGTCAGCAGTCAACTGGCTAGGTCAGAGTCAAACCTGACGGCCAGGGCCCACTAGTCAGTGACACATTAGATTAGTTAACCTATTTATTTAATTTTTGAGATTAACTAAAACTTAACACGGGCTAGGCCCCACATATGTGTGACCCTAGGAGGTCAAACCCGTGATCGACAGGGTCAGACTCACCGGCGGCTCGACGCCGACGAGGTCCGAGGCGGCGGAGGCACGCCGGAGTTGTCTAGATGGCACTACAGGGGCCGGAATCAAGCGCTGAGAGCACTGGGGCGTAGCCCAGGCTCGACCACATCGTGCAGGGGGCTCGAAGGGGGGGGGGGCTAGGTCACCGGAGAAGCGCCGGCGACGAGCTCGTGCAGCGGCCGGATCTCGGGTTCTTCATAACTGGTGAGGGGACGGACTGTTGGAATTATGCCCTAGAGGCAATAATAAATGTATAGTTATTATTATAATTCCTGTATCAAGATAATAGTTTATTATCCATGCTATAATTGTATTGAATGAAGACTCATTTACATGTGTGGATACATAGACAAAACACCGTCCCTAGCATGCCTCTAGTTGGCTAGCCAGTTGATCAATGATAGTCAGTGTCTTCTGATTATGAACAAGGTGTTGTTGCTTGATAACTAGATCACGTCATTGGGAGAATCACGTGATGGGCTAGACCCAAACTAATAGACGTAGCATGTTGATCGTGTCATTTTGTTGCTACTGTTTTCTGCGTGTCAAGTATTTATTCCTATGACCATGAGATCATATAACTCACTGACACCGGAGGAATGCTTTGTGTGTATCAAACGTCGCAACGTAACTGGGTGACTATAAAGATGCTCTACAGGTATCTCCGAAGGTGTTAGTTGAGTTAGTATGGATCAAGATTGGGATTTGTCACTCCGTATGACGGAGAGGTATCTCGGGGCCCACTCGGTAATGCAACATCACACACAAGCCTTGCAAGCAATGTAACTTAGTGTAAGTTGCGGGATCTTGTATTACGGAACGAGTAAAGAGACTTGCCGGTAAACGAGATTGAAATAGGTATGCGGATACTAACGATCGAATCTCGGGCAAGTAACATACCGAAGGACAAAGGGAATGACATACGGGATTATACGAATCCTTGGCACTGAGGTTCAAACGATAAGATCTTCGTAGGATATGTAGGATCCAATATGGGCATCCAGGTCCCGCTATTGGATATTGACCGAGGAGTCTCTTGGGTCATGTCTACATAGTTCTCGAACCCGCAGGGTCTGCACACTTAAGGTTCGATGTTGGTTTATGTGTATTTGAGTTATATGGTTGGTTACCGAATGTTGTTCGGAGTCCCGGATGAGATCACGGACGTCACGAGGGTTTCCGGAATGGTCCGGAAACGAAGATTGATATATAGGATGACCTCATTTGATTACCGGAAGGTTTTCGGAGTTACCGGGAATGACGAATGGGTTCCGGGAGTTCACCGGGGGGGGCAACCCACCCCGGGGAAGCCCATAGGCTATGAGGGTGGTGCACCAGCCCTTAGTGGGCTGGTGGGACAGCCCAAGAGGGGCCTATGCGCCAAGGATAAGAAATCAAAGAAAAAGGAAAAAAAAGAAAAGGGGTGGGGGAAGTGGGAAGGGAGGGGGACTCCCTCCCACCAAACCTAGTCCAACTCGGTTTGGGGGGGGGGGTCCTGCCCCTTGGCTCGGCCGACTCCTTGAGGGTCCTTGAACCCCAAGGCAAGGCCCCCCTCCCTCCCACCTATATATACGGAGGTTTTAGGGCAGATTTGAGACGACTTTCTCACGGCTGCCCGACCACATACCTCCATGGTTTTTCCTCTAGATCGCGTTTCTGCGGAGCTCGGGCGGAGCCCTGCTGAGACAAGGTCATCACCAACCTCCGGAGCGCCGTCACGCTGCCGGAGAACTCTTCTACCTCTCCGTCTCTCTTGCTGGATCAAGAAGGCCGAGATCATCGTCGAGCTGTACGTGTGCTGAACGCGGAGGTGCCGTCCGTTCGGTACTACATCGTGGGACTGATCGCGGGATTGTTCGCGGGGCGGATCGAGGGACGTGAGGACGTTCCACTACATCAACCGTGTTCTTTAACGCTTCTGTTGTACGGTCTACAAGGGTATGTAGATCACTCATCCCCTCTCGTAGATGGACATCACCATGATAGGTCTTCGTGCGCGTAGGAAAATTTTTGTTTCCCATGCGACGTTCCCCAACAGTGGCATCATGAGCTAGGTTCATGCGTAGATGTCTTCTCGAGTAGAACACAAAAGTTTTTGTGGGCGGTGATGTGCGTTTTGCTGCCCTCCTTAGTCTTTTCTTGATTCCGCGGTATTGTTGGATTGAAGCGGCTTGGACCGACATTACTCGTACGCTTACGAGAGACTGGTTTCATCGTTACGAGTAACCCCCTTTGCTCAAAGATGACTGGCAAGTGACGGTTTCTCCAACTTTAGTTGAATCGGATTTGACCGAGGAGGTCCTTGGATGAGGTTAAATAGCAACTCATATATCTCCGTTGTGGTGTTTGCGTAAGTAAGATGCGATCCTACTAGATACCCTTGGTCACCACGTAAAACATGCAACAACAAAATTAGAGGACGTCTAACTTGTTTTTGCAGGGTATGATTGTGATGTGATATGGCCAACGATCAGATGTGATATATTGGATGTATGAGATGATCATGTTGTAATAGAAATATCGACTTGCACGTCGATGGTACGGCAACCGGCAGGAGCCATAGGGTTGTCTTTATACTAACGTTTGTGCTTGCAGATGCGTTTACTATTTTGCTAGGATGTAGCTTTAGTAGTAATAGCATAAGTAGCACGACAACCCCGATGGAAACACGTTGATGGATGATCATGGTGTGGCGCCGGTGACAAGTAGATCGTGTCGGTGCTTTGGTGATGGAGATCAAGAAGCACGCGATGATGGCCATATCATGTCACTTATGAATTGCATGTGATGTTAATCCTTTTATGCACCTTATTTTGCTTAGAACGACGGTAGCATTATGAGGTGATCTCTCACTAAAATTTCAAGACGAAATTGTGTTCTCCCCGACTGTGCACCGTTGCTACAGTTCGTCGTTTCGAGACACCACGTGATGATTGGGTGTGATAGACTCAACGTTCACATACAACGGGTGCAAAACAGTTGCGCACGCGGAACACTCGGGTTAAGCTTGACGAGCCTAGCATGTGCAGACATGGCCTCGGAACACATGAGACCGAAAGGTCGATCGTGAATCATATAGTTGATATGATTAGCATAGGGATGCTTACCACTGAAACTATACCCAACTCACGTGATGATCGGACTTGGGATAGTGTAAGTGGATCATGAACCACTCAAATGACTAGAGAGATGTACTTTTTGAGTGGGAGTTTAGCATATAATTTGATTAAGTTGAACTCTAATTATCTTGAACATAGTCTAAAGTCCACTTTGAATATATTTGTGTTGTAGATCATGGCTCACGCGACAGTCATCCTGAATTTTAATACGTTCCTAGAGAAAGCTAAGTTGAAAGATGATGGAAGCAACTTTGTAGACTGGGCTCGTAATCTTAAGCTAATCTTACAAGCTGGGAAGAAGGATTATGTCCTTTATGCTGCGCTAGGAGATGAACCACCCGCTACGGCTGATCAGGATGTTAAGAACGCTTGGTTAGCACGTAAGGAGGACTACTCAATAGTTCAATGTGCAGTCTTGTATGGCTTAGAACCGGGACTTCAACGTCGCTTTGAGCGTCATGGAGCATTTGAGATGTTGCAGGAGTTGGAGTTTATCTTTCAGAAGAACGCCCGGATCGAGAGGTATGAGACCTCCGATAAATTCTATGCTTGCAAGATGGAGGAAAACTCGTCTGTCGCTGAACATGTGCTCAAAATGTCTGGGTACTCAAACCGTCTTGCTGAACTGGGGATTGAACTCCCGCAAGAAGCTATCACTGACAGAATCCTTCAATCACTGCCGCCAAGCTATAAAGGCTTTGTGTTGAACTACAACATGCAAGGGATGAACAAGTCTCCCGGCGAGTTGTTTGCAATGCTGAAAGTCGCAGAGTCTGAACTCCGTAAAGAGCATCAAGTGTTGATGGTGAGCAAGACCACTAGTTTCAAGAGAAACGGCAAAGGCAAGAAGGGCAATTCGAAGAAGAGCGGCAAGCCTGTTGCCAATCCGCCGAAGAAACCCAAGGCTGGACCTAAGCCTGAAACAGAGTGCTTCTATTGCAAGGGTATGGGTCACTGGAAACGCAATTGCCCCAAGTATCTGGCAGATAAGAAGGCGGGCAAAGAAAAATCAGGTATATTTGATATACATGTTATTGATGTGTACTTAACCGGCTCTCGTAGTAGTGCCTGGGTATTTGATACCGGTTCTGTTGCTCACATTTGCAACTCGAAGCAGGAACTGCGGAATAGACGAAGGCTGGCGAAAGACGAAGTGACGATGCACGTAGGAAACGGTTCCAAGGTTGATGCAATCGCCGTCGGCACAGTGTCACTTCAGCTACCATCGGGATTAGTGATGAACTTAAATCATTGTTATTTAGTGCCTGCGTTGAGCATGAACATTATATCTGGATCTTGTTTATTGCGAGACGGTTACTCTTTTAAGTCTGAGAATAATGGTTGTTCTATTTCTATGAGTAACATCTTTTATGGTCATGCACCGAATGTGAGAGGATTGTTCATATTGAATCTTGATAGCGATACGCATATACATAACATTGAGACCAAAAGAGTTAGAGTAAACAATGATAGCGCCATATTTTTGTGGCACTGCCGCTTGGGTCATATTGGTGTAAAGCGCATGAAGAAACTCCATGCTGATGGACTTTTGGAGTCACTTGACTTTGATTCACTTGACACGTGCGAACCATGCCTCATGGGCAAGATGACTAAAACTCCGTTCTCCGGAACAATGGAGCGTGCAAGTGACTTGTTGGAAATCATACATACCGATGTGTGTGGTCCAATGAGCGTAGAGGGACGCGGCGGATATCGTTATTTTCTCACCTTCACTGACGATTTAAGTAGATATGGTTATGTCTACTTGATGAAGCACAAGTCTGAAACATTTGAAAAGTTCAAGCAATTTCAGAGTGAAGTGGAAAATCATCGTAACAAGAAGATCAAGTTCCTACGGTCTGATCGTGGGGGTGAATATCTGAGTTTCGAGTTTGGTGCTCACTTAAGACAATGTGGAATTGTTTCGCAGTTAACACCGCCTGGAACACCACAACGTAATGGTGTGTCCGAACGTCGTAATCGTACTTTGTTAGAGATGGTGCGATCTATGATGTCTCTTACTGATTTTCCGTTATCATTTTGGGGTTATGCATTAGAAACAGCTGCATTCACTTTAAATAGGGCACCATCAAAATCCGTTGAGACGACACCATACGAATTGTGGTATGGCAAAAGGCCAAAGTTGTCGTTTCTTAAAGTTTGGGGATGTGATGCTTATGTCAAAAAGCTTCAGCCTGAAAAGCTGGAACCCAAAGCGGAAAAGTGCGTCTTCATAGGTTACCCAAAAGAGACAGTTGGGTACACCTTCTATCTCAAATCCGAGGGCAAAGTGTTTGTTGCTAAAAACGGAGCTTTTCTCGAGAAGGAGTTTCTCTCGAGAGAATTGAGTGGGAGGAAGATTGAACTTGACGAGGTTGTCGAACCTCTCATCCCTCTGGATGGTGGCGCAGGGCAAGGGGAAACCTCTGTCGCTGCAACGCCGGTTGAGGAGGAAGTTAATGATGATGATCATGAAACTCCAGTTCAAGTTTCTGTTGAACCACGCAGGTCGACGAGATCACGCGCTGCAACAGAGTGGTACGGTAATCCCGTCTTATCAATCATGTTGTTGGACAACAATGAACCTGCAAATTATGAAGAAGCAATGGTGGGCCCAGATTCCAACAAATGGCTAGAAGCCATGAAATCCGAGATAGGATCCATGTATGAGAACAAAGTGTGGACTTTGGAGATACTACCTGAGGGCCGCAAGGCTATTCAGAACAAATGGATCTTTAAGAAGAAGACGGACGCTAACAGTAATGTGACCGTTTATAAAGCTCGACTTGTGGCAAAGGGTTTTTCACAAGTTCCAGGAGTTGACTACGATGAGACTTTCTCACCCGTAGCGATGCTTAAGTCCGTCAGAATCATGTTAGCAATAGCTGCATTTTTCGATTATGAAATCTGGCAGATGGATGTCAAAACGGCGTTCCTTAACGGTTTCCTTAAGGAAGAGTTGTATATGATGCAACTCGAAGGTTTTGTCGATCCTAAAAGTGCTGACATGGTGTGCAAGCTCCAGCGATCCATTTATGGACTGGTGCAAGCATCTCGGAGTTGGAACAAACGCTTTGATGAGGTGATCAAAGCATTTGGGTTTATACAAGTGGTTGGAGAATCTTGTATTTACAAGAAAGTGAGTGGGAGCTCTGTGGCGTTTCTAATATTATATGTGGATGACATATTACTGATTGGAAACAACGTAGAGCTTTTGGAGAGCATAAAAGGTTACTTGAATAAAAGTTTCTCTATGAAGGACCTAGGAGAAGCTGCTTACATTCTAGGCATTAAGATCTATAGGGATAGATCAAAACGCCTGATAGGACTTTCACAAAGCACATACCTTGATAAAGTTTTGAAGAGGTTCAAAATGGAATAGTCCAAGAAAGGGTTCTTGCCAGTTTTACAAGGTACGAGATTGAGTAAGACTCAGTGCCCAGCAACTGATGAAGATAGAGAGCATATGCGCTCCGTCCCCTATGCTTCAGCCATAGGTTCTATCATGTATGCAATGCTGTGCACTAGACCGGATGTTAGCCTGGCCATAAGTATGGCAGGTAGGTTCCAGAGTAATCCAGGAGTGGATCACTGGACAGCGGTCAAGAATATCTTGAAGTACCTAAAAAGGACTAAGGAGATGTTTCTCGTGTATGGAGGTGACGAAGAGCTCGCCGTAAAAGGCTACGTCGATGCAAGCTTTGACACAGATCCGGACGACTCTAAGTCGCAAACCGGATACGTATTTATTCTTAATGGGGGTGCAGTAAGCTGGTGCAGTTCCAAGCAAAGCATCGTAGCAGATTCTACATGTGAAGCGGAGTACATGGCTACCTCGGAGGCGGCTAAGGAGGGTGTCTGGATGAAGCAGTTCATGACGGATCTTGGAGTGGTGCCAAGTGCACTGGATCCAATAACCTTGTTCTGTGACAACACGGGTGCCATTGCCTTAGCAAAGGAACCACGGTTTCACAAGAAGACCAGACACATCAAACGACGCTTCAACCTCATCCGCGACTACGTCGAGGAGGAGGACGTAAATATATGCAAAGTGCACACGGATCTGAATGTAGCAGACTCGCTGACTAAACCTCTTCCACGGCCAAAACATGATCGACACCAGAACTGTATGGGTGTTAGATTTATTACAATGTAATTCACATGGTGATGTGAGGGCTAGATTATTGACTCTAGTGCAAGTGGGAGACTGTTGGAATTATGCCCTAGAGGCAATAATAAATGTATAGTTATTATTACAATTCCTGTATCAAGATAATAGTTTATTATCCATGCTATAATTGTATTGAATGAAGACTCATTTACATGTGTGGATACATAGACAAAACACCGTCCCTAGCATGCCTCTAGTTGGCTAGCCAGTTGATCAATGATAGTCAGTGTCTTCTGATTATGAACAAGGTGTTGTTGCCTGATAACTGGATCACGTCATTGGGAGAATCACGTGATGGGCTAGACCCAAACTAATAGACGTAGCATGTTGATCGTGTCATTTTGTTGCTACTGTTTTCTGCGTGTCAAGTATTTATTCCTATGACCATGAGATCATATAACTCACTGACACCGGAGGAATGCTTTGTGTGTATCAAACGTCGCAACATAACTGGGTGACTATAAAGATGCTCTACAGGTATCTCCGAAGGTGTTAGTTGAGTTAGTATGGATCAAGACTGGGATTTGTCACTCCGTATGACGGAGAGGTATCTCGGGGCCCACTCGGTACTGCAACATCACACAAAAGCCTTGCAAGCAATGTAACTTAGTGTAAGTTGCGGGATCTTGTATTACGGAACGAGTAAAGATACTTGCCGGTAAACGAGATTGAAATAGGTATGCGGATACTAACGATCGAATCTCGGGCAAGTAACATACCGAAGGACAAAGGGAATGACATACGGGATTATACGAATCCTTGGCACTGAGGTTCAAACGATAAGATCTTCGTAGGATATGTAGGATCCAATATGGGCATCCAGGTCCCGCTATTGGATATTGACCGAGGAGTCTCTTGGGTCATGTCTACATAGTTCTCGAACCCGCAGGGTCTGCACACTTAAGGTTCGACGTTGTTTTATGTGTATTTGAGTTATATGGTTGGTTACCGAATGTTGTTCGGAGTCCCGGATGAGATCACGGACGTCACGAGGGTTTCCAGAATGGTCCCGAAACGAAGATTGATATATAGGATGACCTCATTTGATTACCGGAAGGATTTCGGAGTTACCGGGAATGTACCGGGAATGACGAATGGGTTCCGGGAGTTCACCGGGGGGCAACCCACCCCGGGGAAGCCCATAGGCTATGAGGGTGGCGCACCAGCCCTTAGTGGGCTGGTGGGACAGCCCAAGAGGGGCCTATGCGCCAAGGATAAGAAATCAAAGGAAAAGGGAAAAAAAGAAAAGGGGGGGGAGTGGGAAGGGAGGGGGACTCCCTCTCACCAAACCTAGTCCAACTCGGTTTGGGGGGGGGGAGAGTCCTCCCCCTTGGCTCGGCCGACTCCTTGAGGGTCCTTGGACCCCAAGGCAAGGCCCCCCTCCCTCCCACCTATATATACGGAGGTTTTAGGGCAGATTTGAGACGACTTTCTCACGGCTGCCCGACCACATACCTCCACGGTTTTTCCTCTAGATCGCGTTTCTGCGGAGCTCGGGCGGAGCCCTGCTGAGACAAGGTCATCACCAACCTCCGGAGCATCGTCACGCTGCCGGAGAACTCTTCTACCTCTCCGTCTCTCTTGCTGGATCAAGAAGGCCGAGATCATCATCGAGCTGTACGTGTGCTGAACGCGGAGGTGTCGTCCGTTCGGTACTACATCGTGGGACTGATCGCGGGATTGTTCGCGGGGCGGATTGAGGGATGTGAGGACGTTCCACTACATCAACCGCGTTCTCTAACGCTTCTGCTGTACGGTCTACAAGGGTATGTAGATCACTCATCCCCTCTCGTAGATGGACATCACCGTGATAGGTCTTCGTGCGCGTATTAAAATTTTTGTTTCCCATGCGACGTTCCCCAACACGGACGTCTGCGAGAAGAGGAGTAATGGAACCGGTGGCTCACGGGGGGCTCGACTGGCGGCTCGGAACGCTCGAGGAGGTCCTGCTGGCAGCGAATCGATGACGGCATCCGGCGGCCGGAGATGAGGACGATGGTGGCAGTGGCGGCGCTCCGAGGCTCCCGGGCCCGATTCCGGTGGCGATGAGGAGCAGGGCGATGCGGCGGTCCTTATGGGATTTTCGGAGAGACGAGGGGACGCCGTAGGCTGTGGCTGCGACTGACGGCGGCTTGGTCATGGCGGCTTGGTCGTGGCGAGCAGAGGCGAGGAGGAGAGCAAAGGAGGGAATGGGGAGGCTGGCTCGATGGGGACGGCTCTCCCGAGCCTATCCCAGCCACCAGGTCGGCGGGGAGGCCAGGCAGGCAGGAGGCCTGGCGCTCTCACGAGCTCGCCGTCCCCTGCTTCTCCTCTGCCTTCTGGCAAGAGGTAGAAGACAGGGGTGCCCCTGGTGGGCTAGGCCAGGCGACAGGTAAGGTCTTCCCTCTGTTTTTCCTTTTCCTGTTTTGTTTTCTTTCTGACATTTGTTTTTTTATTTTATTTTGGCTCCAAACTAAAACAAGAAAAAGTGAAAATATTGTTGGGGTTTTAGTTGTAATATTTTCTACCACATATAAAAGATTCAACATTTTTGAGAATCTGAAATATTTGAAATCAAATATATAGTTGATTTTAGTGACTTTTATAATTAAAATAAAATGCCCAAAAGTATTTAGAAAATATATAGCACCCCTGATATTTTCTTTCCAACATTTATCAAAAATGATGGACTTTTATGAGAACCATTTTGGTTCATTAATTTGTCACCACTTTGGATTGTTTTTGAATATAGACTATGTTGGGGTTTTGCTTTGATTTCACTTCTTTCTTGGGTTCAATTCATTTTCTTAGAATGCAAAGAAAGAAAAACATGAGCTCACACTTGCTAAGCTCTACTAGGGAGTTCAGGGATGTGACAACTCACCCCCACTAAACAAGAATCTCGTCCCGAGATTCAAGCGTAGTCGGGAAGAGGGAGAGGGGACACTACACTATCACAATCTTCACGATCCATTTGCTCCTCTTGGGGATACTGAGTCATCACATCATGTTGATCTTGACATCTTTGTCTTTGAGGTCTTCATCTAGATCGACGACAAAAGAACGGGAAGACTCTACAAGATTTGATCTCCTCAAAGATCGAGCAACTCAAGATCAACTCATAGAATGAGACATAGGAACGTCCCTTGAGCTGAGACACAAAACACATAACACAGATGAGAAAATGAGGCATATGACGAAGGTTCAATTGGTAGGCAACAATTCCACGCTTAAATAGATGGGGACGACGTTTCAAAGTAGTGAGGATTAAGTTGCCCTTCATACCACAACGGGGCACCTTAGGAAGGTGACTCTTAGAGTTATTCCCCTTAAGTGGCAAAAAGAATTACTTTTGATCCTAAGATCATTGAAACTCATCCTACCAGGGAAGACAATTCACAAATGATTGTTGGAGGAATTTGAAAGAATGGTATGCTCACTTGGAAAGAAACTAGAGTTATAGAACAACTCGGCGAACGGAAGGCACATTCCAAGTATTACCGAGGATATAACCTAGTGTCTGAGCGTGCTCTCAAGAACTTGAGCATTTCCATATTCATCAAGGTTTACCAACATCCGTGCCAAGGATCCTGGTGATACAACATACTACCATGATGAACAGTGATGGAGGATGCAGATGCAAGGGAAGACAACACTTCCTCAGATTTCACCTTAGTTGTGCCAAGGGAACGAAATCTGGTTGATCGACCGAGAGACATTTAGCACTCCGCTTCTAATGTTCTCCTTGATGTACTAGCACAATCCAAATTATAGATCATGCTTGATATCTTGCACATCAAGTATAGGTCGGAATTCGTGGCATCAAAGGAAGTCCATGAGGAACAACTTCCAAAATAAGTCATACAAAACCTCACGGGGAGATGGCTAAGATTGCTGATACAAGATATTATAATATCAAGTCTTCCGGCTAGATGTGTTAGCCATTACATCACTTTACCGGGTTACATAGAGACCAATATTATAATTCTTGGGGAAAATTCCAACCATTATAACTACCTGAGAGTCAGCTCCGGTTGGTGACATGATGCTTCAGACTCAGCATGTCTGAAAAGAAAGTTTGCAACAAAAATCGACGGGATAACGTTGCAAAATTCTCAGGAAATGAACTACGGAGGACAACTCCAAAACATGAGCTGGATTGCAAGACACATGTGAACACACTGCCCAAGACAATGATGACCACATGAAAAGTCTTACAACAAAACACTACCGAGTTCTGGATGGGAACCATCATTGCGGATAACGAAGCCATGTGCAAGTCCGTCTGGTACCTTTAGGAATGGCACTTAACTTCTTTTCCTTGAACAATCAATCAGTGGCTTGGTGTGCTAGGAAATACATATGGAGAGAGAGGTTGCAAAGCTATCAAACAACAACATACTTCGCACATGCATGACTGATTTGGGATGATTCTGAAGAAACAAATTAACTTTTCCCGAATTCATGGCGGCAACTTGTATCAGATGCACATGAATTAGAGGAAGTCACTTCTTACACCTAACATATACCTCATGTTTGAGACACGAAGACAATGTCTACAAAGTTTCCAGCACTAGCTTGATGTCCAACACAGATCATGGAACAATTTAAAATGTTGCCGATGGGCTCAACAACAATTCATCAAGATACCCATATAAATGGATTTCCACAACTATGTGAGCAAGATAATAGCATTGGTCAGACCAAAGAATATAATGGTGTAGGCTCAAGGAAAACCCTGAGTAGGACACCGCTACGAAAATCTTTGGCTCTGAGTTTGATTTGACAATAGCCCATACTCAAATCAAAATTGAACAAGGTAATATATGCAACAATTGATCACATGAATCAACCGATGAAAATATCATCTTTCTTCAGACTCACACAACACAAAGATATCCCTTTTAAACAAGTTGAGTTTAGGCGAAGCTTTTATCTTCCAACTCTCCAAGTTGTTGTTTAGCTTAACCAACTAGCTCGGGGTATCCAATATGGATTCTTGGAGAAGGGGTTGGTTTATAGAAAACCAACTTGATCACGAGCTCTATCATAACAGTCAGGAAACAACCTGGTAATACTTTCGAGAAGATATTCGGAAAATCACGAACCACCGATATATTATTAAGCTCGGGAACAATCTTGCTTTTCAGGGCAAGATGATGTGATCAATAGAACGAGGGATTGACAAAATCCTAACTCATAGATCGAAAAGTGCACCATGAAACATGGAGTAGGTAGCACGCTACAATCTTAGGATGACGATTCAATCACCATCACCATAAGAGTGAATTTATTATCCATTAACTACCAAGCAATAACATTGCTAGGAGTATTGATTTCACACATCATGGCTCACTTGTCGATATTTCGGTTACAACCAACACGAAAACCGAGGAATGAACAATGATAGCGAAAAGTATCACTACATCAAGAGCTCATAAGAGATGGTGCAATTCTCATAACACTCTTGACAAAAAGAGGGTAATACTCCAAGATAGAAAAGAACAAAAGATGGGTTAGCATTTCGATCTGCGGAATACAACTACTTTGTCCCAATCCAAGAAATGGATGTGGTACTGGAGTTTGCTTCTCTCAGTCATTCGAGAATAGAACAACTTGACAGACCACGGGAATAAAATACATTGATAACAAGAATGCACAATTACTCTTGACTATCCTTTCAATGATGAAAGTTAAAATACAACTAGATAGGGCCAACTCAACAGCACATGGTTTCTTGAGTTGTGAATGCATGGATTAGCATGTCGAACGAGTTCAACATAATTCTTTCAGATAATCCATGCAGAAGGGCAGAGTAGGCAGAATCACAATATGGAGTAGAGAACTCATCATGAGCACTCTTGTTATGATCTTTAATTCACGGAGAACTTCTGCCAAAGATGATTCATGGTGTTGGAAGAATGATATACCATGAACCTTGGGAGCTACAACAAGGTTACTAATCATTATATAGGAACTAGCAACACTACCAACAGAGATGAGCAGAATGATCCTTGGATTCAAAGACCCAGAAATAGAGTACCTACAAGCTATTTAACATCACGAGATGTTTTTTCGAAAATGATGGCCAAAACTATCGCACTAGAAGACATACCACACATCTAGACTATTGGGTAGTTTTCCGGATAACATGTTTTCCTAATACTTCAACAAAACATCGAGGTAATAAAGTACCTCAACACAATGATTATTGTGCTTTGTCTGGCCAAAAGACATTAGCTCAGGAGGAGGGAATTTGCAATTGCATCAGACTATTTGGGAACTTTGGAAAACTCGGACAGCATAACGGCTGTACGGGCATGAATTATGAGGCAACCTGCAAGAAAACTAACAACATAACAATTGAATTCTTATGGAGACACCGATCCTTGAAGATATCAACTTTCCTATAAGTCTCCAACATAGTAACTCGTCATCCTAATGAATAGATGGGAAAGCCTAATTCTTAAACCCCGTAGAATAAAGAAGAGGGTGACTCAGAATAAGAATGACACAAGGAAAGGAGTAAAAAGAGCCTTACGTTCCTTTCCACAAACAATTCCCTTATATAACTAAAGAGTTGCTAGACACAACATCGACCAGTTTGGCTTGCTTATCCTACAGGCAGTCAAGCTCTGATACCAAAGCTGTCGGGACCCCGATCCTGAGTCATAAGAACCTAGCCTGTAACACATCACATCACTTTGCGGCCTCACGCACGGTAAATTCCACGGCTGCCACCTTACCTTGGCCGAGACCGTTTGCATCTTTTGGCTCACGTATATGAATATGTTGCTAGCGTTCAAACGGCAAAGAACCCGGGTCGACATGACTAGTTATAAACCCCAGCGGTACAACCGTACAGGGACAGGCATACATAACCCAGCAAAGCAGGTGTCGGTCATCAGCGTGTGTAGACGAGTCGTAGCAAGCTACAAGGACTCCATTACACCGCGTGACATTTCCCTGAGGGGACAGACACAACAGCAAGAAGGATACATGCCGGTCAATCAATGTGTTCCGAGCAGTAGCAAACTACCAAGGCTCGATGGAATCACAAAGAGGCATTTCCCTGTAAAGAGTACTACTAAAGGCAAACAACTAGGTGTCGAATCCCACACATATAATGCATTTCAATCATACACACATTATGCACGATATGTGTAGATACAACATGGCATCACAACATAACTCTATGACTCAAGCATTTATTAAAGACTCATAAGAGTCAACATAGTATGATATTACAAATAGGGGTCTCGTGACCCGACACTCAAGTCATACAAACAACAAGCGGAAGCAAATCATGTATGGGTACAGACATCTACTAAAAGTGGCTTGAAGAACCTGCAAAGCTACTACGACCCTACCAAAGGAGCCAGGCCTCTGTCTGGGATCCCCAAGCTATTCCGGTCAACATCGAACACATCGCGTAAAACCTTTTAATGAGTCTAAGTCTTCTCTGCAAAAACATAAATAAAGCAACCGTGAGTACAAAGGTACTCAGCAAGTCTTACATCAGAACTATCTACATATGCATCATGTTTCAATGAAAGGATTGTGGGTTTTGATTGCAGCAAGCCAGCTTTGACTCTTGGCTAACCTGTACTACGACTACAAGTTCTTTCTTTGAGGTGGGATAACGCACACGAGTCCACATATTCACCAATTCAATACACCAGTATGGATCCACTCTCGTCTCCCTACGAGAAGGCCTTCCATAGCACTCACACTTATCTTGCATGTTTTAGAGTATCCATTTAAATTGTCTATGTACCACATAATGTTTCCAAGTAGTCCATATCCGAGGACGCGGCTATTCGAACATATTGAATCACCCTGCAGGGGTATACTTCTTCACACATGCTCCCACCACTTAGCACCATATGCACGTCATGCATCTCGGCAACCTTCAAGCGGAAGCACTGGCGTGGGTGTCGGCCACGACCGTTAACCACACAAGACCCTAGTCCAGGTTTATCGCCTATTTGAGACTGAACCCGCAAGGAAGTCTGGCCGAGGTTTCCTCTACGGCCCCAAACGATGTGCGCAGGGTTCCCAAGCCCACCATTCGGGTGCCACTTGGTACACCGTGCCACTGTGTATCTACCGTAGTGAAGCCTACCCCGTCGGGCAGAGCTAAACACGGCCGCCAACACTTTTCCTACAAACACCAGAAACTAATTGCAACTCCTGGACAGAGATCTAGGCAATTAATAAGCCGAGCCGGGTCATATTTCAGGGCCCAATGCATGGTAGTATCTTGTCTTGGATAACATACACAGAACTCAGTTCTTAAGGACAGTCCCAATGAGACAACCCGCCATGTACTCCTACATGGCCTCTCACCGCTACCTTTACCAAATCAGATTCACACCTTTACTCTCACACTGTAGGACATGAACACAACCATTCCGATTCATCATCCAGACGGATCAGACCCGACACGACTCTAAGCATAGCATGCATTGTAAACAAGCATGGATGAGTAAGCACATCAAGGCTCAAGCAGTTGCTAGTCATGCTAAATGGTTTCAACTATTTAATGTGACAAAATCAGGTCATGCAAAGGAATGGGTTCAACTACCGATGACATGTACAGTTGAAACGTGTTTCTCCTAATGCATTAAAAGAGAGCAGGAGCGAGAGGGTGGGTTTATATCAATATGCTCAAGGGGGGTTTGCTTGCCTGACACGTCTGAAGATAGCAATGAGTCTTCATCAATGTCAACGATCATATCGTCGGAAACATCGTTTAGCGAGGGGGAACAACACCGACAAACAAGAAAGAACAACAATTACTTCACGGAAATGCAACACTATGATACATGCTCAAGACATGAAATGAAAGGTGGCAGGGCTAATGTGGCTATCATTTCTTACGTTGAAGTTGGTTTGAATTAGGATCGAAACATCACTTCAAGCCGGTTATTTTTCCGGATACCCTTTTAATTGATTCGACCTGAAGCTCATAACAAATTGTTCCAACATGTATGGAGTTAGTATTTTGAGGTACTGATTTGCATTGACCAATGTTTGGTCATAAAAATTGAAGTGGAATTCAAATAAGTATCAATTTCCAACTCCAAACTATTTATTAAATTTACCCTATTCATCATTTTGCCTATTTGGTGTTGTTAACTTTTTCAAACATGCATGAAAATGCCATAATCAGATTCTTTGGATTTTTCTGATCCTTTTTCATATATAAATTATTTTCATTGGACTTACAGATTATTTTCTATGATTTTTAGAAGTTTTAGGCATTTTTTGGAATTATCTTATAATTGAAAATCAATTACTGCGTCAGCACTGCATCAGCATTGCGTCAGCAGTCAACTGGCTAGGTCAGAGTCAAACCTGACGGCCAGGGCCCACTAGTCAGTGACACATTAGATTAGTTAACCTATTTATTTAATTTTTGAGATTAACTAAAACTTAACACGGGCTAGGCCCCACATATGTGTGACCCTAGGAGGTCAAACCCGTGATCGACAGGGTCAGACTCACCGGCGGCTCGACGCCGACGAGGTCCGAGGCGGCGGAGGCACGCCGGAGTTGTCTAGATGGCACTACAGGGGCCGGAATCAAGCGCTGAGAGCACTGGGGCGTAGCCCAGGCTCGACCACATCGTGCAGGGAGCTCGAAGGGGGGGGGGGCTAGGTCACCGGAGAAGCGCCGGCGACGAGCTCGTGCAGCGGCCGGATCTCGGGTTCTTCATAACTGGTGCTAGAGGGGACGGACGTCTGCGAGAAGAGGAGAAATGGAACCGTGGCTCACGGGGGGCTCGACTGGCGGGTCGGAACGCTCGAGGAGGCCCTGCTGGCAGCGAATCGACGACGGCGTCCGGCGGCCGGAGATGAGGACGATGGCGGCAGTGGCGGCGCTCCGAGGCTCCCGGGCCCGATTCCGGTGGCGATGAGGAGCAGGGCGACGCGGCGGTCCTTATGGGCTTTTCGGAGAGGCGAGGGGAGGCCGTAGGCTGCGACTGCGACTGACGGCGGCTTGGTCATGGCGGCTCGGTCGTGGCGAGCAGAGGCGAGGAGGAGAGCAAGGGAGGGAATGGGGAGGCTGGCTCGATGGGGACGGCTCTCCCGAGCCTATCTCACGAGCTCGCCGTCCCCTACTTCTCCTCTGCCTTCTGGCAAGAGGTAGAAGACAGGGGTGCCCCTGGTGGGCTGGGCCAAGCGACAGGTAAGGTCTTCCCTCTGTTTTTTTCCTTTTCCTGTTTTGTTTTCTTTCTGACATTTGTTTTTTTATTTTATTTTGGCTCCAAACTAAAACAAGAAAAAGTGAAAATATTGTTGGGGTTTTAGTTGTAATATTTTCTACCACATATAAAAGATTCAACATTTTTGAGAATCTGAAATATTTGAAATCAAATATATAGTTGATTTTAGTGACTTTTAAAATTAAAATAAAATGCCCAAAAGTATTTTGAAAATATATAGCACCCCTGATATTTTATTTCCTACATTTATCAAAAATGATGGACTTTTATGAGAACCATTTTGGTTCATTAATTTGTCACCACTTTGGATTGTTTTTGAATATAGACTATGTTGGGGTTTTGCTTTGATTTCACTTCTTTCTTGGGTTCAATTCATTTTCTTAGAATGCAAAGAAAGAAAAACATGAGTTCAACTTGCTAAGCTCTACTAGGGATTTCAGGGATGTGACATCTTCATTCCGCACTGCTGAAACTGATGAAGAACAGCTCGACACTGCTACCGGTCCAAGGAAGAAGACTACTCCCAAGAAGCATCACGGCTCTTCCTCAACCGCCAAGAAGTGAAGTCTTCACGGACGTTAGTCCTCAGTTTGTCCCTTTTTGTCACTTGATGACAAAGGGGGAGAAACTTGGAGTTTGTCTTCAAGCGGGATATTTTTGGGGCTTATGAACTATATTTAAGTTACAAACTCTTGGCTCTTCTGAAGTTTTTATGTAATGAGTTGTAACTTAAGCCCGATGGTACTCTGACGCTTTTGAACGTTATTCTTCGCATGCTTATTCCTCAAGTTTTAATGCATGCATGCTGGAATTCGTCAGATACCATTTGTCATCATGCATTTTCATTTTCTTCATATGATATGTTACATGTATGCAGGATTTACAAGACTCAGGGGGAGATCTCCATGACATAAATCATCAATGTGCATTTGCTGTGAAAAGCAAAATCCTCACGATATGCACATCTTCAGGGGGAGTCTCTCTGAATCTTGATTTCAAATTCCTCAAATGAGTATTTACACTTCATATTTTTGATCCCTGTTGAAGACTTAACTTAATTGTCATCAACCACCAAAAAGGGGGAGATTGTAAGTGCATCTAGTGCCCCTTAGTGATTTTGGTGGTTTGAAGACTTATAGGTTAAGTATCTAATGTGTTTATGAGTGTACACAGGATCTATAAGTCATTGAGGAGTTTGAGATATTTGAAGAATATCGACCCCTAAAAATATATATCTTCGGTTGAAGAAATTGTCCTGAAGCTGAAGAAATGAATCGCGAGGAATCGGCGATGAAATTGATATTCCTCACGAAGATACTGAAATTGAGGAATCTGGTGTGTCCTGAAGAAAATCACTTTGAAGAATTTGAAGCATGAAGATTTACTCTTTCTATTTTATTTTCTTCGCATTTGAGTAATAGGAACACCGTACTGTTAAAGGGGGTCGAACTTACACTTTGGAATGAATTTCCTCATGATGCTCAACCCAAGCCTAATCCTATCAAAAGCCTCAAGTGAGGAATACGAGTGACATGAGGACTCTCACAGTTGAGGGTTCCGACCGTTTCGATAGCCACGCCAAGTCATTGGTCTTATCCACTCCAACGGTCATATTATTTAAGGGCATTAGTGTCAAATCATGTTGGGATGCTCCCAGGCTATAAATAGCCACCCCCACAACCATTAGCTCGTTGGCTGCTCCGTTAGAAACTGACACTTGTCGTAAGAGCAACCCAATTCCCCAGAGTCTTCAAGAGTAATTCATCAGTGAGGAAATACACCATACACCGAAACCACAAACCAAACCTAGTGATTGAGCATCACTGAAGAAGTTGTTCCTGTGTGGGACTGAAGCCTTTTACCTTTGAGCATAGTGCATCCTCCAGACGGTTAGGCGTCATGGTCTAGAGCTTTCCAGCAGTCAATTGTGGATCGCCGGGTGACCAAGTTTGTGAGGGTTTGGAAGTCTGCCCTGAAGACTTACCACGAGTGTTGGGCGAGGACTGTGTGTTCTTAGCCCAAGGAGAACACGCTAGGGACTGAGTGTCCCGGGACTGTGTGTCCTTTGGTTTCAATACCAAGCCGCTCCAAACCAGATGTACGGCTGTCACAGCAGTTTGAACTGGGTCATCAACGACTGTCTTCACTAAGAAACGGGTTCTAATTCCTCAACTCCTTACTTTCCTCATATTATGTGTTGATGACTTTCACTGCCACTGTTTGAAGAATTTGCTGAAGACTTTCTCTGAATTTCCTCAACCCCAAATTCTTCACGTCAGTTAATCCTCATCTGTATTCTGCGTGCCTGCTCACAGTGTAATCTGTTTTCACATTCCTCACTCCGAAAAACTGCTGTTGTGAAACTTTACACTTCTGATCCTTTACTGTTTCCGCTGTAAGTTAGTCATGAGTGAGGAATTTCCTCAAAAGGAATTTCCTCAGTGACGAAATTCTAAAAATCTCCTATTCACCCCCCTCTAGTCGATATAACGCACTTTCAATGTTGATGAAGAAGTCCTCCGTATCCGAATCCCCCCTCCGATAGGGCATCGGAACGTGCCCCGGATGGGATCTTGCGGAGACAGAAGCTTGTGGCGGTGGAAAAGTACTTTCGATGATCTCCTGATTTTTTCTGGGATTTTAGGGAATATATAGGAGGAAAACCTAGGGCATAGGAGGCCCAGGGGGCCCACAAGCCTGGGAGGCGCGGCCCCCTGGCCGCGGCGAGGGGGCTTGTGGGGTCCCTAGTGGCCCCCTGCCTTGGTTCTCAAGTTCCCCGATTGTCTTCTGTTTCGGAAAAATCTTTTTGGAAGTTTCATTCCGTTTGGACTCCATTTAAAATCCTCCTCTGAAAAGGGTCAAAAACACGGAAAAAATAGGAACTGGCACTTGGCACTGAGTTAATAAGTTAGTCCCAAAAAAGATATAAAAGGCATACAAAACATCCAAAGTTTGACAAGATAATTGCATGAAACCATCAAAAATTATAGATACGTTGGAGACGTATCATTATGTTGCTGTCCTTTGGTGCCCATCATATGAGCGCGCGCGTAGATCACACCATAGGGTTAGTAGTATGTTAATAGGGCTATGTATTGGAGGGCAAGGGTGACAGAAGCTTCAGCCTAGCATAGAAATTGATGCATACGGGATTGAAGGGTGACCAATATATCTTATTGCTATGGTTGGGTTTTACCTTAATGAACGTTAGTAGTTGCGGATGCTTTCTAATAGTTCCAATCATAAGTGCAGAGAATTCCAAGTAAGGGATGACATGCTAGCAGTGGCCTCTCCCACATAAAACTTGTTATCGGTCTAGTAACGTAGTCAATTGCTTAGGGACAATTCCGCAACTCCTACCACCACTTTTCCACACTCGTCAAGCAAACGTAATTGTTTCTTCATCGAAACAGCCCCTAGTTTTTATTTACGTGTTCTTTACTTTCTTGCAAGCCTCTGCTATCACTCCTACAAAGTACTTCTAGTTTCATACTTGTTCTAGGTAAAGCGCACGTAAAGAGTGCGTAGAGTTGTATCGGTGGTCGATAGAACTTGAGGGAATACTTGTCCTACCTTTAGCTCCTCGTTGGGTTCGACACTCTAACTTATCGAGAAAGGCTACAATTGATCCCCTATAATTGTGGGATATCAAGACCTTTTTTTGGCGCCGTTACGGGGGAGCAATAGCGTGGAGTGAATATTCTCGTGTGTGCTTGTTTGCTTTATCACTAAGTAGATTTATTTGCTATTCTAAGTTGTTCTCTATCTTTAGTTATGGATATGGAACACGAAATACCAAAAAAATTAGGTGTACTTGCTACTCATGGAGATGGGGAACCTCCTAAAACCCTCGATGCTTGTTATGTGGAAAATATTATGCACTTCTTCAATAATCCCGAGAAAACCCCATTAAATTATATAATGGGATACACGTTGGATCAACGTGAATACTTTAGGTATTATCGCTTGACTGAAAAAGGGAAACTATTATGGGATCAAATTCATTTGTTGAAATGGTATGCATGGGAGCTATGCTTGAGATATGATATTACTTGTTTCTCTAGGATGAAGGCTCAACACCTTCCCTTTTCTTGTAAATTTAATGCTAATGAAACCTTGGCTTCTTATGCTAATGGTATATATGATTACTATGATGTGGAACAAATAGAAGAGTTTGTTGCTTTTATGGCTGCTTATGAAATTGAAGCTCTGTTCAAAAGGTGTGATGATAATGATGATACTGCTTACCGATCTGAAAATTTGCTTATGCTTCATTATTGTTATACTAATTATGAATATAATGCCCATATTTATTGATTTATGGAGAAATTATACGCTGCCCAAGAAGAGACTAATATTTTGCAGGAAACTATGGAAGAAGAAAATGTTGAAACTGTGAGCTCATTAGATGAAAAAGATGACGAGGAGAGCGAAGAACAAAAGGAGGAAGAGCGGACTAGCTACCCGTGCCCACCTTCTAATGAGAGTAACTCTTCAACTCATACATTGTTTAATTCCCCTTCATTCTCACCGATTGATGAATGCTATGTTGATTGCTATGATCCCTTGGATTCATTTGAAATATCCCTTTTTGATGAACTTGATGCTTTCTATGCTTGTGGCCATGATGCCAATATGAATGATGCTTATGAAGATGAACTTGCTATAGTTCCTTATGTTAAACATGAAATTGTTTCTATCGCACCCACTTATGATAGTTCTATTATCTTTTTGAACTCTCCCAGCTACACTATATCGGAGAAGTTTGCTCTTATTAGGGATTACATAGATGGGTTGCCTTCTACTATTACACATGATGATTTTGATGAATATAATATGCATGTGTTTGTTGATCCTACTTGTAATTATTATGAGAGAGGAACTACATCTCCACCTCTCTATGTTTCCAATACGATAAAATTGCAAGAAACTGCTTATCCTATGTATTGGCCTTTACTTGATGTGCATGAATTGTTATTTTATGACATGCCAATGCATAGGAAGAGAGTTAGACTTCGTCATTGCATGATATATGTTACCTTGTACTCACTACCAAAGTTGTCAGAATCGTGACTCAAGTCTTAGAATCTTACGACTTTACGATCCAAACTAACCCCTCTTATTCTACGATTTTGCTCATAGAATCTAAGTTTCTACGATCCTAGCAGTTATAATTCTACGATTCATGATCCTATCAACGGAGCTCCGATCCGATTCAGAATCGCAATTCTGACAACCTTGCTCACTACTAAATTACAAATCATTGTTAATCAAAATTGGCTTTGATATATGATACGTCTCCATCGTATCTACTTTTCCAAACTCTTTTGCCCTTGTTTTGGACTCCAATTTGCATGATTTGAATGGAACTAACCCGGACTGACGCTGTTTTCAGCAGAATTGCCATGGTGTTGTTTTTTTTGCAGAACTGGACTGACGCTGTTTTCAGCAGAATTGCCATGGTGTTGTTTTTTTTGCAGAAATGAAAGTTCTCGGAATGTCCTGAAAATTTACGGAGAATATTTCTGGAAAATATGAAAAATACCTGCGCAAAGATCCACCGGAGGGGACGGGACAGTGGGCCACAAGCCCTGTTGCGGCGCCCCCCTGGCCATGGCAACCAAGCTTGTGGGGCCCACGTGGCTCTGCCGGCCCCAAACTCAGCTCTATAAACTCCCTTTCGTCAGCAAAAAATCAGAAGAGAAGATTTCATCGCGTTTGCGATACGGAGGCGCCGCCACATCGTGTTCTTCATCTGGAGGGCAGATTTGGAGTCCGTTTTGGGCTCCGGAGAGGGGAAATCGTCGCCATCATCATCATCAACCTTCTTCCCTCTCCAATTCCATGAAGCTCTTCATCTTTCATGAGTAATCTATTCGTAGGCTCGCTGGGCGGTGATGAGTAGGATGAGATCTATCATGTAATCGAGTTAGTTTTGACGGGGATTGATCCCTAGTATCCACTATGTTCTGAGATTGATGTTGCTACTACTTTGCCATGCTTAATGCTTGTCACTAGGTGAAAAGACCTCGATGATGCCTAGAGGGGGGGGGGTGAATAGGCTATTTAAAATCTTCTTCGGATTTGGCTTGAAACTAATGCGGAAATAAACTAAGAGGGTACTTGTCAAGCACAAATCCTAAATGCAGTAGGCACTGCAACGTGTATCAACAACACGATCTACCAAGATGGACACAATACAGTTACTAACAAGTACAAGTAAGTTACACAAACTTACTTGAGCTATATCACACGACAAGTAGGTGAACAACACAAGATACTAGATCACACTATATCACACGATATATCAAAAGCTGCAAGTATGAACGTGTGGATATAGAAGGTATGCTTGAATGATTAATCTTGTAGAAGAAATAGTCAACACAATATAATGATCACAAACAATATGCAATGTATGTATGCTCAACTAACACAAGTAAACCACAAGTAAGGAGTTAGGGTTAAGGATAACCAAGGTCACTGAGACGAAGATGTATCCCGATGTTCACTTCCTTGGAGGGAAGCTAGTCACCGTTAGAGAGGTGGATGTTACCACGAAGGCACACCAACGCCACAAAGGCTCACCCTATTCTCCCTTTGAGATAACACCATGAGGGCGTTTCTCAACCACTAGTGGTAAGCCTTTGAGGTGGCTTCAAAACCCTCACAAACTTTTCCGGGGGTAATCACACGGATTGTTTCCTCTCCGAAGAACTCCTACCGCCTAGGAGTCTCCAACCTCCAAGAGTAACAAGATCACGGGAAATGCTCAAAACTTCCTCAAATCTCAAATAGCTTGGGTTGAGAGAAGGAGAGGGAGACGATCTATCTTTTGATTGGAACAACTCTCAAAGGGGCTCACAAATGCTCTTGGGATCTAAGATTTGATGTGAGAAAATGTGTGTGAGGTGGAAATGTGTTCTTATGAGGATATGGATGTGTTGGACACCCTCTCACGAAGTGGGAGAGGGGTATATATAGTGGGGAGTGTAAAACAGCCGTTGGGGACACTTTAAGTCACACATGGTCCGGACGTCCGGCAGTTTCCGGAAGTCCGGGCGTCCGCAAGGTGTCGGACGTCCGACAGGGGTCTGTCGTCCGAGGGCTGTAGATATGACTGGAACCCCTGTGAATTGAACAACGACCGGACGTTCGGAGAAGACCGGAAATCCGAGTTATTCGACTCACCTACTTCCGGTGGGAGGTTCCGGATTTCCGAAAGGGGACGGACGTCCGGGCCTCGGACGTCCGGAGGGAGCCGGAGATCCGAGTTATAGATCTCATGTTCTTCTGGTGCAGGGCTCCGGATTTTCGAAGCTGGGCGGACGTCCGGCCCTCGGATGTCCGGAGGGAGCCGGAAATCCGAGTTACATGACTCAATTTCTTCTGGTGGAGGGCTCTGGATTTCCGAAGCCCGCCGGTCGACCGGCCCTCGGACGTCCGGAGGGAGCCGGAAGTCCGAGGCAATAGACCAGTTTTGAGATAGGAGCAGAGTAGAGAATATGTGGTATTGAGTAGGATAGTGAATATCTAGTTTGAGCAAGTTCATCACAAAAACCTGTGATCCCCTCTTAATAGTGCGGGATCCCTAAAGACTCAAGAATTGTAAAAGGGATACCAATGATCCATACTTGAGTGTGTACTTTTATTCGCTGATCATCACTCCGCACCGCTAACATCAAAGTAACTGATACCTTGAGTTAGCCCTTTCACTTGAGGTTGATGTTGTTGTTCCTTCTTGGCTCAATGTTGAAAGCAAGACATGATGAAGTCTTCAAGTATCTCTCCCATACACAATGTGGAAAGCCTAGCTTATATATTTATCTTCATTTGTCCACCATGTGAACATCCACAAGGATCAAGCATGTAGTGCTCAGGAATGCTTATCTTGATCTTGTCCTTGTTAGCACATGATCTTGTCCTTATCAACACATGAGCATTCACAATAGCTTAAAAAGGGTTAGTGATTAATTATCTATATGTGTGTTGTCAGCAACACAAAAACATGATTAAGGGCATGACTGCACTTTCAATCTCCCCCCTTTTGGTAGTTGATGACAACATACATATAGCTCTCAACAATAGTAATAGACATGTGTGGCTTAGGAGAGTTTTGTTACGATGCTTATGAAGCTCCCCCTTATTATATGCATAGTAAAATAGGTAAGTGCGGGAGCTCCCCCTTAATGTGTGCATTGAAGATAATAGCATGATATAACACCATAATAGTTAAACAATACATAGCATATCATATGAATCAATAGGATAGCATAAAACTCCACATGATAGTTCAACAATACATCATCCATAGGTGATGGCACACCATCCATAAGTATTGTTACATGATGATACATCATTAAGTTCGACATAATACACCATACCATACATTGTGAGAGGAACTAAAATAAGATATGATAATGTTCTCCCCCTTTGGCATCAAGGACCAAAAAGGAGGGAAAACCGGCAATGCTATCACATACTCAAGGATCACCGTCATCAATATCATCATTAATCAGGCATCATCCTCAACATCATCATCCTCATCATCAGGCAAACCACTGCCACCAGCCTCGTCAAGGAAATCAGCCCACTCAGGACCAGATGGGAAGCCAAAGTCAGAAGGTGGAGCAGCAGGAGGGGCCTCATTATCACTCACATCAAGAGCGCCCGAGGCTTTCAGACGAGCCTTGAGGGCATTCTTGGAGGACACTAAGCGACAAACCACATCATGGGTTTGACCACACTGGAAAGAGACGGCCTTCATCATAGCAGAATGTGCCTTGCCAAGGAATTTGGCAATGCGACCGAGAGGAGCGGAGCTAGAAGAGGGGGTGGCTGACCGGGCAGCAGTGCGGCGAGTGGATGTGGAGGACGGGGCTTTCTTGGGAGCATAGTTATCCGCCATGTGAGCGGGAATGACCCACTTGCGATGTGTGTGAGTGACAGCAACAGAGAAATCAGCAACATGATTTATAACAGCCTGGATGAAGGGGGCATGAGGAAAGGCTCGCTTGTACTGAAAGATAACAAGCCGAATCTCATGCCATAGAAAGTGAGGCACATTAATTTTTCTCTTGGGGTGCTCGTACAAGTGAGACATGATGTCAATACAATAGCCACTGCAAGAGCCCTTATCACCCATCTTGGGATAGATGGTGCAGATGAGACACTGAAAGATAATGAAGTAAGGTGAGCGCCAGATGGATACCTGGTTAAGATCCTTCATGCGTTCATCTGCATCAAGCTCACTGAGTGGTTTGAGAAGATACCCACAGGCCTCAATGGACTTAGGTGCATGGTTAGGATCATTCCTATGTATTTTGAAGCCGGAGTTGGGGAAACCAAGTGCCGCAACAAATGTATCATAAGAAGCGGTGAAGCGAACGTCAGAGGTGATCCAGCTGACAGTGTGGTTTGGAGCAAAATAGCATGTGGCATAGAACTGGTGAATGGCAGCAGCATTAAAATCGCGATGAAAAGCAAACGGGGCGGCAAGCCCCGATGCCTCAATAAGCTCAATGGCACCCGGATATTTCGCCGGGTGCATGCGAATATGCTCAAGATCTATATAGAGATGAACAGATAAACCCTTAGGAACTATGACTGTAGTAAAAATGTCCGCCTGGACATGTGTGCGGAAACGTGAGTCCGTAGAGTCACGTACGGCAGCGTATTGATCAATGTCACGGCGGAAAGTGAGGTATGACGACTTGGCAAGTGTGGTGTAGTTCGTGATTGCACGACCTAAGGTAGCAGGGAGTTCTAGTGAGATGCGACGAGCTTCACCTGCGGGCTGAGCAGGAGGAGGTGGTGGCATGTAGGACGCCCTGCGAGTCCCAGGCTTTGGCTTGGACCTCCGATCGGCGGGCTGGTCAGCAAGGTCCTCGGCGGCAAGTTCATCCTCGAAGTCGGAGTCATCACCATCAAACGACAAGGGGAGCTGTGGAGACGGAGAACGTCGGGCAGTCCGTTTGAAGGGACGACGTGGCCCGTCCGAGTCCAACCCCGTGCTAGTAGGGGCGCGAGAGGATGAGCCAGCAACTTCTTCCGAGCGGCGTGCTTGGTCTTGGGCATGGTGCACAATATCCTACACGGATGGAAATCCCAAATAAGGAACGAACATGGTCAAACCATAGGAACGAACATGTGGACTTGGAAGAGAGGGAACCAAACGCGAGGGGAATGGAGGAGCTACCTATAGACGGATCCCGCGGAGGAAGAAGAGGAAGAAGAGAAGGATCCGCGGAGGAGATCGGGCAGATCTCGGGAGTGGCGGCGCTGGCGAGTGCTCCTGGAGCTGGCGGCGGCGGCGGCAGGGGAAAAAGGGAGCGCGTGAGGGCTAGGGCAAAGCCCAGCCCCGCGCCCAGCTATTTATAGGCCCCGATGCATCGGACGTCCGACAGGCGTCGGACGTCCGGAGAGGATTGTGCCGCCGGACGACCGGCACTGGTCCGACGACTGGAAGGAGATTTGCCACCGGACGTCCGAGACACGTCGGACGACCGAGAAAGAGGAGGAGGCAGAGGCTGATTCTGGAAAAAAAATTATGATGAGGTGATACTAAGTATTCTCGCATGTGTAGCAGCCGAAGGGACCTTTCAACTAACATATTTTGGACATGGTCTGATGTAAGTCTTTTAATACGATTACTATGATAAATGTGGGTCCAAAATACGTCAAACGCATGAGTGCATAGAATCATGCACAAGTTATCCTCTTATAAGAGCAAGGCACGTGACACAAGGGTCATGGCACAAATCTGTCTCATTCATATGACCATGAAGAGCTAAGAAAACACCAACACTAAGCATTTCATCAATGTGATTGACAAGGACATGCAGGAAATTACAAAGTGGAAAAAGTATTATGTTCATGCCATGATGCAACCTACACAGTGTTGACTCTAATATTGTACATGCATGAAGTAAATACTTGTTACCAGAAAAGCATTGGTATGGCGTAGAAGTAGCCGAGTCCTGTCTTGACTCTAATTTCTTCATGACTAGCACCATCTTTTTCTGAGAATAAGTCAAGATAGCAATGCTTCTCCAAAGTACCTAAACCACCAATTAAGCACAATATGGTCCCCAAACTTATTGGGTCCGAAGTAGTTAGTCCAACTACAATATATATATATATAGGGTAAGATCACTCAATTATGTGCATATAGATATAAGTTTTACTTTCAAGCACACCCTAACCTTGTTAATGAATACGTCTAATTTACCATATACATATATTGGATCAAAGATACGATAGACACGGCATGCGCATCCACACATAGTAGATATGCCTACACAATCCTATCAAAATCCAAGGATATACAATTTGGACGAATGAACACATAATTTTCTATTACTTAACAATCACGTCATCCAAAATGGATCAGGGTGAAAAATCAACACATGGTAGCACCCCAAGTTCAACACATGAACTGGTCAAGGCATCAAGCCATGTAAGGCATGCATTTTGCACAACCTTACATGCATGTCTCACCCCAGTAGATTTATAAGTGTAAGTAATATGATTATAACTCCCACAACATTATGAAATAAGTAGTGCGAGCTCTACCGGGAGACACATGAATTTCTCGGCACGTTATGTAGGTCAACTGAAGATAGAGCCGAAATAAAATGACCATGAAAAACACTACCAAGCCAGAGATACCATTTGTGAGAGAACACAATGACAATTAGAGTTATCGGTGGTGGTAGGTGCCAAACGAGCACAAGAATCGTTTTATACTTACACAAGTGTGATATGGGAGTTCAACCATAAGCATAATGTTTAGATGACATACGTTAACATACCAATTACTTAGATCATAGTGTGAAGGATTAATTCGAAAGGCATGCATCAATAATGCCCTTCTTTTAGATACGATCTAGCGGCTAAGCCATGAGCATTGGTGTGGTAGCACATTATACTCACGCACATCTAAGGAATTTAGATACCAACAGGGCTTATTATGCGAATTAAGATATGTGTAGCATGACACACCACACAGTTATAGGATAACCACATGTGGTGGATTCTGAGTGGCATACATCGGATGTTTTGTCTTACTAGGGGATGTGACATGCACAAAGCATATCATCCTTACATAATGTGATAATCCATGTATTTATCATACAAGGCAATCAATCATCCAACTAAGGTGATAGTGGATGCCAATTTAAACTTCGGATGGCCTTGACATCAAACTAATTGATTGGATAATCTTGCACCGAATACTACATGGAGTCCAACACATATGTACACATTTTGGGTTAGTGGTGTGCGTAGAGCAGAACACTCCCCCTTAATATGATGAGCTATTAACGTCGCAAAAGACCCACACAACGGTGCAACTAGGATGCAAGTAATGATCAGGACTACACACAACTATGTGACATACATAGCGACCTACACATGATAGATAACCTATAACAATCATACTAGAAGGCGCAACATGTTAAAGTACATGCTAGGTACCAAACCTAAACATGAGAAGGAGTGGGGCAGGCAACTTTCAATGTAAACAATTTTAGTACAAGTCACCGCAAAGAGGCACATTGGATATGGGATATGGGTTCGATAATCCAAGTGACTTGGCTTGAGATGATACGAATGATGAAGAGTCCTCAAATATTCATTGTGTATCCAAGTCTCCAATGTCCTCCAGAGTCACCTATTGATCAAGTTTGAGCTTGTTGGTCCCCAACTACGTTGGGTCCTAAGAAGTTAGTCACAATAGGCTTGGCAACCCAAATAGTTCTTTTCTTGACACCATTTTGAGTTCCAACAAACTTGGCAAACACATTGCCAACCTTATCCTTCCCAAGGGAATAGCTATCATCAATAGTGATTGGGTTGGATAAGTCACCTCTCGTGCAAGACGAAGCGACGTGACCCTTCTCACGACATAAGTAGCAACATCTACCCTTCGTTTTCTTCCCAGTTGATTTCTCACCTCGGGGAGTGTTAGCTCGGGTCTTATTGGGAAGAGGCCTTCCTTCAACTTGTAGCTGAGTGTGTGATTGAGTTTGTGGCCGCTTCCCTTGTTGCTTGTGACTTTGAGACTTCGTCTTCAGAGGGCAAGATCTAACATGGTGCCCTTTAACTTTGCACTTGAAGCAAATGATTTTGGCCGAATTCTTAACTCGTTCTAGGCCACTCTTGTTCTTGTTTGAGTTTACTCCAACATCATTTTTGTCATTCGGAGATGTTTGAACACACAGGACGTTGTTGAGTGTGGACATCCCTTCATGACACTGCTCCAAGTCTTTCTTCAAAGAATAGACTTGGGCCTTGAGCTCTTTGATTTCCTCTGCACGGTTAGTGTCAATAAAAGTACTAGAGGTAGTGTAAGTTTCATTGTTAGAGCAACAAGTCAAGGAAAGTAATTCATCACATGAGGTAGCAACATTATGAGTAGACGAATTACGAGATCTGGCACATGGAGATATAGTACTTTGATTAGAAGTGGTGCCATTGTCCACATGAGGCTCACTTGATGTTACCTTGGTGATGGTAGCCTCATGAGCTAACTTTTGCACATTATGGGATGTTAGAAGATCGGCATGAGAGCTTGTGAGCATTGCATGGTTTTCTTCCAGCTTCCCATAATTGCTAGTTAGTAAATCAAATTGAGCACGTAGCTCAACATTCTCCTTCAATGTTGATACTTCAAAAGAGACAGGGTTAGGTATACAAGTATCATCAACAATATGATAGGAGTAAGTAGCGATTAGAGACTTCTCATGAGTAGATTGAAGCTCCTCATAGATCTTAGAGGTTTTGATGAGCTCTCCCTTGACATTTTTGCATTCAAGGAGAAGGACCTCAAAATCCTTTTTAAGTTTATCATGAGCAACTTCAATCTCTCCTTTGAAGATCTTAAGTCTCTACATGCTTGGTGACTCTTCTCAAGTTCATGTTCAAGTTGTTCACTTTTAGCTTGTTCACGATTAAGTGAATCATTACAATTTTCAAAGTAAGCAAGAATATCTTGGAATCTTTGAAGAGCGTTATTTTTAGCTTTATGAAGAATTTTGCTGATCACATAGATGTTTTTAGTCAAGTCATCATCATCATCCTCATTGCAAATATCATCGTTATTGCACAGGGAAGATGATACCTCATTATTACCTCTTGCCATGAGGCACATGTGAACTGGAGGAGTTGATGATGATTCTTTTGGTGAATCAGATTCTTCATTAGTCAAAAGTACTTCATATTTCTCGGTTTCCCCTAAATGATTAGTCATAGAACAACTAGGGAGAAACAAGATATCTTGATCAAGAGGACACGGGAAAGCAGGCATATCACCACAGACATTTGTCGAGGGATCTTTAGGTGAAATGCATGACCTATCAGCACAGTAATTTACACTATGTGTGGTGCTAGATATGCCCGTGTCCATGGAGGCTATGATATTTTCATCAACATGTATTTCTTCACTCACCATATCGTTACCTTGTGAGATTGAAGATGCTGAGGTGTGCAAGCAATCGGATATGGAAGTAGTGGTGGACTCTTTATGATCGAAAAGAGTGAAGAGCTCATGCACCAACTCCTTCATCATAATATCGTCTTCATCAAGATTGGACCCACCATATATATCTTGAAGTTTAGTCCAAACTTCATGAGCTGACTTGCAAGTCGAGATAGACTTAAACACCTCAGGACTTATGGTATGATGAATGGCAAGAAAAGCCTCACAATCAAGATACATTTCATTAGTAGATGAAGATGCATCATTCCTTTTGTCGGCAATCCCTACAAGAACAATTCGTAAAGTATTTGGGCCCATGGCCCAAAAGTGATGAAGCATACGAATTCTCCATAGGGTATAATTTGTGCCATCAAAGACAGTGGTGTCATTGTGCACTAATCCAATAGTCGACATCGATACTCTCTAGGTCGTGAAACCTAATTAAAGAGAGACCTTGCTCTGATACCAATTGAAAATACCTCGATGACGCATAGAGGGGGGGTGAATAGGCTATTTAAAAACTTCTTCAGATTTGGCTTGAAACTAATGCGAAAATAAACTAAGAGGGTACTTGTCAAGCACAAATCCTAAATGCACTTGGCACTGCAACGTGTATCAACAACACGATCTACCAAGATGGACACAATACAGTTACTAACAAGCACAAGTAAGTTACACAAACTTACTTGAGCTATATCGCACGACAAGTAGGTGAACAACACAAGATACTATGTCACACTATATCACACGATATATCAAAAGCTGCAAATATGAACGTGTGGATATAGAAGGTATGCTAGAATGATTAATCTTGTACAAGAAATAGCCAACACAATATAATGAGCACAAACAATATGCAATGTATGTATGCTCAACTAACACAAGTAAACCACAAGTAAGGAGTTAGGGTTAAGGATAACCAAGGTCACTCAGACGAAGATGTATCCCGATGTTCACTTCCTTGGAGGGAAGCTAGTCACCGTTAGAGAGGTGGATGTTACCACGAAGGCACACCAACGCCACGAAGGCTCACCCTATTCTCCCTTTGAGATAACACCACGAAGGCGTTTCTCAACCACTAGTGGTAAGCCTTTGAGGTGGCTTCCAAACCCTCACAAACTTTTCCGGGGGTAATCACACGGATTGATTCCTCTCCGAAGAACTCCTACCGCCTAGGAGTCTCCAACCTCCAAGAGTAACAAGATCACGGGAAATGCTCAAAACTTGCTCAAATCTCAAATAGATTGGGTTGAGAGAAGGAGAGGGATACGATCTATCTTTTGATTGGGACAACTCTCAAAGGGGCTCACAAATGCTCTTGGGATCTAAGATTTGATGTGAGCAAATGTGTGTGAGGTGGAAATGTGTTCTTATGAGGATATGGATGTGTTGGACACCCTCTCACGAAGTGGGAGAGGGGTATATATAGTGGGGAGTGTAAAACAGCCGTTGGGGACACTTTAAGTCACACACGGTCCGGACGTCCGGCAGTTTCCGGAAGTCCGGGCGTCCGCAAGGTGTCGGACGGCAGACGGGGGTCGGTCGTCCGAGGGCTGTAGATATGACTGGAACCCCTGTGAATTGAACAGCGACCGGACATTCGGAGAAGACCGGAAATCCGAGTTATTCGACTCAACTACTTCTGGTGGGAGGTTCCGGATTTCTAAAAGGGGACGGACGTCCGGGCCTCGGACGTGCGGAGGGAGCCGGAGATCCGAGTTATAGATCTCATGTTCTTCTGGTGCAGGGCTCCGGATTTCCGAAGCTGGTCGGACGTCCGGCCCTCGGATGTCCGGAGGGAGCCGGAAATCTGAGTTATATGACTCAATTTCTTCTGGTGGAGGGCTCTGGATTTCCGAAGCCTGTCGGTCGACCGGCCCTCGGACGTCCGGAGGGAGCCGGAAGTCCGAGGCAATAGACCAGTTTTGAGATAGGAGCAGAGTAGAGAATATGTGGTATTGAGTAGGATAGTGAATATCTAGTTTGAGCAAGTTCATCACAAAAACCTGTGATCCCCTCTTAATAGTGCGGGATCCCTAAAGACTCAAGAATTGTAAAAGGGATACCGATGATCCATACTTGAGTGTGTACTTTTATTCGCTGATCATCACTCCGCACCGCTAACATCAAAGTAACTGATACCTTGAGTTAGCCCTTTCACTTGAGCTTGATGTTGTTGTTCCTTCTTGGCTCAATGTTGAAAGCAAGACATGATGAAGTCTTCAAGTAGCTCTCCCGTACACAATGTGGAAAGCCTAGCTTATATATTTATCTTCATTTGTCCACCATGTGAACATCCACAAAGATCAAGCATGTAGTGCTCAGGAATGCTTATCTTGATCTTGTCCTTGTTAGCACATGAGCTTGTCCTTATCAACACATGATCATTCACAATAGCTTAAAAAGGGTTAGTGATTATTTATTTATATGTGTGTTGTCAGCAACACCAAAACATGATTAAGGGCATGACAACACTTTCACTAGGGCCCGAGTGCCATGATTTCAGATCTGAAATTATTATGTTGTCACCAATATATGTGTGTTTTAGATCCGATCTTGCAAGTTGTAGTTACCTACTATGTGCTATGACCCGGCAACCCCGGAGTGACAATAACCGGAACCACTCCCGGTGATGACCATAGTTTGAGGAGTTCATGTGTTCACCAAGTGCTAATGCGTTGGTCCGGTTCTTTATTAAAAGGAGAACCTTAATATCCCGTAGTATCCTTTTGGACCCCGCTGCCACGGGAGGGATGGACAATAGATGTCATGCAAGTTCTTTTCCCTAAGCACGTATGACGACACACGGAATGCATGCCTACATCACATTGACGAACAGGAGCTAGCCACATATCTCTCCGTGTTATAACTGTTGCATGATGAATGTCATCCAACGAATCGCCGACCCATTGCCTACGAGTTTGTCCCACTGCTGTTGTTACTTGTTTTTCTCTGCTGCTGTTACTTGTTTTGCTCTGCTACTGCTGTCACCACTGTTGCTACTACTATTACTTGCTACTGATGTTACTTGCTACTGCTGCTACTTGCTACTGCTGTCACTACTGTTGTTCCTTGCCACTGTAGTTACTCGTTACACTGCTGCTACCTGCTACAATACTTTTTCTCGCACCGTTGCCGGGAAAGAATATTTCCCGTCCACGGGCAACTTCTGGCGCCATTGATACGACAGTTAGGAATAGTCTGCCTTGTCACTAGATCGTTTCTGGCACCGTTGTTATCATACTACTTTGCTGCTGATACTTTGCTTGCAGACACTAATCTTTCAGGTGTGGTTGAATCTGACACATTCAGCTGCTAATACTTGAGAATATTCTTTCACTTCCCGTCGCGTGAACCAACAAATTTGGGTTGAATACTCTACCCTCGAAAACTGCCGCGATCCCACGCACTGGTGGGCTATTGCAAGACAATTTATAATTGTTGAGCAATTGGGACGAGCTCTTTTCTGGCTCTGTTGCTGTGGAGGCATCAAGTCAGGAATAGTTGCACGTCAGCAGCATTTTTCTGGCACCGTTGCCGGGGAAGGGATTGCTATATTCTCTGAGTCACTTGGGATTTATATCTTCTAATCACTATGAAGAATCTGAAAGATCCAAAAACCAAAGTCTTGCCCTCAACTACGAGGGGGAGGTAACGAACTACCATCTAGCTCTGCACTTGATTCACCTTCAGTTATGAGTAAGTTTGCGACACCACCTCCTGCTAGAAATCTTGATATGTCGCATGTGCTTGATGATGCTTATGATGCTACTACTAGAGATGCTATGCCTGATGATGCTAGAGATGCTATTTTGCCTGATGCTGTTGTGCTTGATGATGCTAGAGATGCTATTTTGCCTGATGATGCTATGCTTGATATTGCTAGAGATGCTATGCTTGATACTGCTAGAGATACTATGCCTGATACTGCTAGAGATGCTATGCTTGATACTGCTTTGCCTGATGATGCTAGAGATGCTATTTTGCCTGATGATGTTATGCTTGATACTGCTAGAGATACTACTTTGCATGATATGCCACTAGGGGTATTCCTTGATGCTCATATTGCTAGAGTTACTGCCAATGCTCGTGATGCTTCTCAAACTGCCGATACTATTGAGATAGAACCTGCTTTTGCTCCTGCTAGATCTAGCTCTCCTAGATATGAATTGCCTGATATACCTGAGGGTTACGTTATGGAGGGAGAGATAGCTGAGGATTTTCTTGCGTGTAAGGATGCCTATGACGCTGAGAAATTACTTCTCAAGTGGAAGGAAAAATCTCTGAAATCTAGGATGAAATACGACCCGAAGTTTGCCACTTCGCCTATCTTTATCACCGATAAGGATTATGAATTCTCTGTCGACTCTGAGATAACCTCTCTAGTCGAATCTGATCCTCTCCACGGTTATGAGTCTGAGACGGTCGTAGCCCATCTTACCGAATTACACGATATAGCCACCCTTTTCACTAGTGAGGAGAAGATCCGCTACTACTATATCATTAAGATGTTTCCTTTCTCTCTAAAGGATGACGCTAAAGCCTGGTTCACTTCTCTTGCTCCTGGATGTGTGAGTAGTCCCCATGATATGGTCTATTACTTCTATGAGAAATATTTCCCTGCACATAAGAAGCAAGCTACCTTGCAGGAAATATACAACTTTGCTCAACTCAAAGAAGAGAGTCTCCCACAAGCTTGGGGAGGCTCATCCAGCTATAGAATGCTTTGCCTGATCACCCTCTTAAGAAGAACGAGATACTTGATATCTTCTATAACGGACTTACCGATGCTTCTAGAGACCACCTAGATAGTTGTGGCGGTTGTGTTTTTAGGGAACAAACTGTAGAACAATATGAGATCCTACTGAATAACATCTTGATCAACGATAATGCTTGGACTATTCCCGAACCACCTCCTAAGCCAACTCCTAAGAAAAGAGGTATTCTATTCCTCAGTCCCGAAGATATGCAAGAAGCCAAGAAATCTATGCAAGAGAAAGGCATTAGATCTGAAGATGTCAAAAATCTACCACCTATCGAAGAGATCCATGGTTTTGATAACCCGATACAGGTAGTAGAAGTAAATTCTCTGCGTAGGTTAGATAAGAGTGATATTCCTTTTGACAAACCTGCTAGCCTATGCTTTGATGAATTTGACAACTTTGTTGTCAAACAACAGAGTTTCAATGATTATGTTAGCAGACAATTGGAACAAAGTACTCGTATGTTTAGTCATTTAAGTGCTTGTGTAGACAAAAATGTCAATGATCTGAAGCTTCTGAGTAAACATGCCTTTATGATTACTACTCAGGTAGAACAAGTACTTAACGCTCAGAATGACTTGCTCAATGAATTAAATGACAACTCTGTCAGAGTCATTACTAGATGAGGCAAAATGACTCAGGAACCTTTGTATCCTGAAGGCCATCCTAAGAGAATTGATCAAGATTCTCAAGGAATTAATGCTGATACACCCAATCATCCTAAGGAGAAGAAGAAGGATGATAGAAACCTACATGTCAGTTCACCAAATACTGTCACACCTGAAGAACCAAATGATATTTCTGCGTCTGATGCAGAAACACAATCTAGTGATGAACATGAACCTGGTGACAATATGGACAGCGATGTTCATAATGATGCTCAACCTAGCAAGGATAAGGATGTGGAGATTGAACCTACGATTAATCATAATAACCCACAACCTAAGAGATACGATAAGAATGACTTCGCTGCTAGGAAGCATGGTAAAGAAAGGGAGCCATGGGTTCAGAGACCTATGCCCTTTCCTCCTAAGCCATCCAAGAAAAAGGATGATGAGGATTTTGAGCACTTTATTGAAATGATAAGACCCGTCTTTCTACAGATGCGGTTATTTGATATGCTCAAAATGTCTCCATATGCCAAGTACATGAAAGATATCGTGACCAATAAATGGAAGATACCAGATCTTGAGATCTCCACCATGCTTGCCAATTACACTTTCAAAGGTGGAACTCCTAAGAAACTTGGTGATCCCGGAGTGCCCACTATACCTTGCTCCATTAAAGGAAACTACGTAAGAACTGCCTTATGTGACCTTGGAGCCGGTGTTAGTGTTATGCCGCTATCTCTTTATCGTAGACTTGAACTGGATAAGTTCACACCCACTGAAATCTCTCTGCAAATGGCCGACAAATCAACTGCTTTCCGTGTCAGCATTTGCGAGGTGCCTGTTGTGGTTGCTAACACCACTATCTTAACAGACTTTTTTATCTTGGATATTCCCGAGGACGATGCCATGGCTGTCATCCTCGGAAGACCCTTTTTAAACACCGCAGGGGATGTTATAGATTGCAACAAAGGCAATGCCACTTTCCATGTCAACGGTAATGTGCATAACGTGCACTTTCCGAAGAAACGATATCAAGTACATTGCATCAATGCTATCGAAAAAACTTCATTGATTCTTATTGGGAGCTTTGAATGCCCTATTCCTCGTGTCAAGATGAAGTATGATTTGCTTGTTGGGGAGATACATATCCCCATTGAGGTGACTTAGTGGCTATTCGAAAATTCTCCGTTCTCTTTTGTGATTCGAGAAGGTTTTGTCATGAGGATTTGATCAATCCCATTGACGTATTTCTTTCGATGACCATGAAATGGATGAATCAAAGAGTCACATACCTCTGTTTTAAGCTTTCACGTTTTGTTGCTTGGAAGAAAAATGATAGATTTAGTTTAGTTTTCCCTGTTTCCTGTTTTAGCGTCCGGTAGAAAAATACACTGAAAATAAAAGTTCTCCGATGGTCTTGAAAATCTAGTATGATTTTTTCTCGAATATTTGAAAAATACTGAGACCGAGAGCTGGCCTGGGGGTCACACCAGTGGGCCACAAGCCCTGTCACCGCGGCCTCCCCCTGGCCGCGGCAAGCAAGCTTGTGGGGCCCACAGGGACCCCCTCCACTGATTCCAGCTCGCATCCTCTTCTTCTACCTCCAGAAAAAATCGTTTCGCAGCTCAAACCCGTGTTCTTGCTCATTTGGGTGTGATTTTTGATCTCCTTGCTCAAAGCACCATTCTCCGAACCGTTTTGGGGAAATTACTCCTTGGTAAGTGACTCCTCATTGGTCCAATTAGTTTTTGCTCTAGTGCTTTTATCCTTCGTGTATTCTTGCTACCTTGGTGACCCTGTTCTTGAACTTGAAATGTTGATTTTAGCTGGTCCCAAGTAGTTTTAGCGCATGATACGGTCTCTAGGCACTAGTAGGAGTAGTTGCTACAAGGTGTGGTTGGTCTTTATTCACTTTTCTCTTGAACTTCATAATTTCAGCAAAAAGAAATTATGTTCAGGAGGAACTTTCATGGTGGTTCCTCAAGTAAGAAGGGTCCCCGTCTTTCTATTCGGGAGCCCGAACCTTATCAACTAAGGGACGCACCGGTACAACCATGTGAATGGCCTTCCGATGAGTTCATGATCGAAGCAGGCTTCAAGGATGAGTTTGATACACTTGTCCGCAATGCCGAGTTAGAAGAATTCCTCTCAGATAAATGTGAACAGTATACTTTGCTCACTGCCTCTTTCGTGCGTAGATTTAATTTTTCACTTGGCCGTGACTCATCCATACTGTTTGATCTGTATGATAAATCATACGCCATGGATTCGGAGGATTTCAATAGGATTTGCAAAATACCCGATGGGGGTAATCTTAAAGATCCTGCTAAGTCTTCGGTTAGAGATATTGTCTCTAGTATAACTGTTGGAGAAACTAGATACCTCACGCAAGCTACCATAGGAAGCATTCATTTCCCTGCCTTGCACTACTTTGCCCTCTTCATAGGTAGATGCATTAACGACAAGGTTGAACATTGTCACCTATGCGCCTCCGACCTTAGTATCCTTAAGAGCGCAGTGACGGGTGACAAAAGCTTCAACATGGGAGCTATTATAGCAAGGAGGCTGAATAAGAATGCTATTGATGGGGATTTCTTTGGCGGCATCTATGCCACTCGCATAGCAAATTTCCTTGGAGTACCCATCCGCACAGGAGATCCCCCGCTCCATACAGCTTTCCTTGACCGCGTCGCTATGACATGCTACCAGTTCCTTGAGAGGGATGATGAATCCCTCCTATACCGATTGATATTTAACTGGCAGTGTGTTTTCCATATTACCCTTCCTGCTCCTGCTTTCTTTGACTTTTAGGTAAAACGGAGATACTACATAACCATAGGAGAGGCACAGGAGTATGAGAGGGAGGCGACGGCTGCTCGTCTTCGTGAGGTAGCTATTCAGGCAGTGGCTGCAGCGCTCCAGTATAACCCCGATTATGATTTTGGGTTTCGCCATGACCATCCTTGGGAGTAGACCAAGCTAGGCCAAAAGCCTAAGCTTGGGGGAGTACGTGTTCTCACCGACTTTACATTCATGCTTATGCTTTCACTTTTTTAGCCGATGTTTACACTTTGCCACTTTATTATCCATGCTAGTTTATTTTCGTTTTCTTGTTTTGTGTCCTTTTGAGAAAACCCAAAAAGATTTTCCTTTCTTCTTTTGCTTGTTGGGAGCTTTCCTGTGTAAATAGTTTTCTTTTTCTTTGGGTCAAGGTAGAAGATATTGGTTACAATGTTTAGTGGCTCTTGCATGCATACATGTTTAGATTTCAAAGAGCCATATTACTTTGTCTTCTCCTTTGTGTTTGCCTACAGATTCAGCTTAGTCCAATGCACGTGCACTCTTACTATTGTTCACATCATTCGATCGTGCAAGTGAAAGGCAATAATGATGATATATGATGAAGTGACTGAGACTGGAAAAGCTGGTATGAACTCTTTGTAAATATGACTAGCTTGTCATCCCAGATTCAGCTTGTTGTGAGAGAACCATGTTTGCAATGACAACTTAGAGATCATATTTTCTGATGCCATGCTTAATTAGCTAGGAGCTTATAATGGTTTGTCTTGAATGCCAACATAGATTTTGAGATGACTATGATGTAGTATGATAGGATGGTATTCTCCTTTGAATGATTCAAGTGGCTTGACTTGGCGCATGTTCATGCCTGTAGTTGAAACAAAATCAACATAGCCTCTATGATGTTCGTGTTCATGGTGATTTATATCATGTTCATGCTTGCACTCCATGTTAGTCAAACTCATTGCATCTTGATGACTGTTGTCGCTCTCTAGTTGGTCGCTTCCCAGTCTTTTGCTAGCCTTCACTTGTACTAAGCGGAATACTGCTTGTGCATCCACTTCCATAAACCCAAAAGTGTTTCCATGAGAGTCCACCATACCTACCTATTTGCGGTATCTACCTTCCGTTCCAAATAAATTTGCATGTGCCATTCTCTAAACCTTCAAGAAACAATCTGTTTTGCATGCCCGAACCGCTCATGTGGTGACAGGGGGCTATTGGTATCTTCCATGTTAGGCGTGTTATCCTCGACATGTGTTTATTCACTTTCATTCACGAGAAAGGGGCCGGTAATTGGAATGCCCAGTTCCACGCTTAAATCGAAAACATAACTGGAAAACAAGACTCCCCCCGGATTGATGTTAGTATGGACGGTACGTGAGGATTCAGCTAGCCGTGGAGTGTGATTGATTGGTGGTGGGGGAGTTAAAACTTTACTTTTCTGTTTGGGAACCACCCTATAGCATGAGTAGCGTGGAAGATATTGAGAACTCTTGGTCATTGCTTTGACATTGAAAGCATGCCACCCAAAATTATTATCTTTGTTTTCAAAGCTTGAGCTCTGGCATCTCTGCAAATCAATGCTTCCCTCTGCGAAGGGCCTGTCTATTTATTTTCCTGTTGAGTCATCCTCTTCTTATTTAAGCACCAATTAGAGAGCACCTCTGTCATTTTTATGCTTTTCTTTTGATTAATATTGAGTATGACTATGACTGGATCTTCGTTGCTATGAATTACAATGTTTAGTCAGCCCTTTATCTTTGAAAGTGCTCTGCATTTATGTTTTGTGGTCTCAGAAAGAGCTAGCGAGATACCACCTATTCATATTGCTTCATGCTTGTTTTGATTGAATTGTTGGTATCTGAAACTCATTATTATTTCCTTGCTGGCTGATTATGCCATTGATATTAGTTTACCGTGAGACCTATGTGTCACTTGCTTATGTGGTTAACTTGTGATCTTGCTGAAATTCTGGTTATGAGTTAGACATAGTTGCAACAACAAGATCAAACAGATTTTTTCAAAGTTTTTCATTCTCTTTCAGTTTGTCAACTGAGTTGCTTGAGGACAAGCAAGGTTTTAAGCTTGGGGGAGTTGATACGTCTCCATCGTATCTACTTTTCCAAACTGTTTTGCCCTTGTTTTGGACTCTAATTTGCATGATTTGAATGGAACTAACCCGGACTGACGCTGTTTTCAGCAGAATTGCCATGGTGTTGTTTTTGTGCAGAAATAAAGTTCTCGGAACGTCCTGAAAATTTACGGAGAATATTTCTGGAAAATATGAAAAATACCTACGCAAAGATCCACCGGAGGGGACGGGCCAGTGGGCTACAAGCCGTGTTACCGCCCCCCCCCCCCAGGCCGTGGCAACCAAGTTTGTGGGGCCCACGTGGCTCTGCCACCCCCAAACTCAGCTCTATAAATTCCTTTTCGTCCCGAAAAAATCAGAAGAGAAGATTTCATCGCGTTTGCGATACGGAGGCGCCGCCACATCCTGTTCTTCATCTGGAGGGCAGATCTGGAGTCCGTTTTGGGCTCCGGAGAGGGGAAATCGTCGTCATCGTCATCATCAACCTTCTTCCCTCTCCAATTCCATGTAGCTCTTCATCGTTCGTGAGTAATCTATTCGTAGGCTCGCTGGACGGTGATGAGTAGGATGAGATCTATCATGTAATAGAGTTAGTTTTGACGGGGATTGATCCCTAGTATTCACTATCTTCTGAGATTGATGTTGCTACTACTTTGCCATGCTTAATGCTTGTCACTAGAGCCTGAGTGCCATGATTTCAGATCTGAAATTATTATGTTGTCACCAATATATGTGTGTTTTAGATCCGATCTTGCAAGTTGTAGTTACCTACTATGTGTTATGACCCGGCAACCCCGGAGTGACAATAACCGGAACCACTCCCGGTGATGACCATAGTTTGAGGATGAAAAGACCTCGATGACGCCTAGAGGGGGGTGAATAGGCTATTTAAAAACTTCTTCGGATTTGGCTTGAAACTAATGCGGAAATAAACTAAGAGGGTACTTGTCAAGCACAAATCCTAAATGCACTAGGCACTGCAACGTGTATCAACAACACGATCTACCGAGATGGACACAATGCAGTTACTAACAAGCATAAGTAAGTTACACAAACTTACTTGAGCTATATCACACGACAAGTAGCTGAACAACACAAGATACTAGATCACACTATACCACACGATATATCAAAGGCTGCAAGTATGAACGTGTGGATATAGAGGGTATGCTTGAATGATTAATCTTGTACAAGAAATAGCCAACACAATATAATGAGCACAGACAATATGCAATGTATGTATGCTCAAGTAACACAAGTAAACCACAAGTAAGGAGTTAGGGTTAAGGATAACCAAGGTCACTGAGACGAAGATGTATCCCGATGTTCACTTCCTTGGAGGGAAGCTAGTCACCGTTAGAGAGGTGGATGTTACCACGAAGGCACACCAACGCCACGAAGGCTCACCCTATTCTCCCTTTGAGATAACACCACGAAGGCGTTTCTCAACCACTAGTGGTAAGCCTTTGAGGTGGCTTCCAAACCCTCACAAACTTTTCCGGGGGAAATCACACGAATTGATTCCTCTCCGAAGAACTCCTACCGCCTAGGAGTCTCCAACCTCCAAGAGTAACAAGATCACGGGGAATGCTCAAAACTTGCTCAAATCACAAATAGCTTGGGTTGAGAGAAGGAGAGGGAGACGATCTATCTTTTGATTGGAACAACTCTCAAAGGGGCTCACAAATGCTCTTGGGATCTAAGATTTGGAGTGAGCAAATGTGTGTGAGGTGGAAATGTGTTCTTATGAGGATAAGGTTGTGTTAGGCAACCCTCTCACGAAGTGGGAGGGGGCTATTTATTGTGGGGAGAGAAAAAGAGCCGTTGGGGACACTTTAAGTCACACAGGGTCCGGACGTCCGACAGTTGTCGGAAGTCCGGGCGTCCGCGAGGGGTCGGACGTCCGTCAGGGGTCGTTCGTCCGAGGCCTGTAGATACGACTGAAACTATGTTGAATTTATCAGCCACCGGACGTCCGGAGAGGACCAGAAATCCGAGTTATACAGCTCAACTTCTACTCGTGGTAGGTTCCGGATTTCCGACGGGTGTCGGACGTCCGGCGCTCGGACGTCCGGAGGGAGCCGGATTTCCGGGATGTAGAACTCAACTTCTACTGGTGCAGGCTTCCGGATTTCTGGGACTTGGCCGGACATCCGGGCCTCGGACGTCTGGAGGGAGCCGGAAGTCCGAGTTATATGGCTCTGATTTCTGTGGTATAGGATTCCAGATTTCTGAACTAGTCGGTCGTCCGGTCCTCGGACATCCGGAGAAAGCCAGATGTCCGAGGCACTGGTTCTGTTTTCAGATAACAACAAAACGGTGGATATGTGGTGTGAGCAGAAAGTGATGATGTAGTTTGAGCAAGTTCATCGCAAAACCTGTGATCCCCTCTTAATAGTGCGGGATCCCTAAGGACTCAAGAATCATAAAAGAGTACTGATGATCCATACTTGAGTGTATACTTTTATTCGATGATCATCACTCCGCACAACTAACGTCAAAGGAACTGATACCTTTGAGTTAGCCCTTTCACCTGATCTTGATGTTGTTGTTTCTTCTTGGCCCAAGTTGAAAGCAAGACATGATGAAGTCTTCAAGTAGCTTTCCCATAGACAATGCGGAAAGCCTAGCTTATGTATTCATCTTCATTTGTCCATCATGTGAACATCCACAAGAATCAAGCATGTAGTGCTCAGGAATGCTTATCTTGATCTTGTCCTTGTTAGCACATGAGGTTGTCCTTATCAGCACATGATCATTGACAATAGTTTCAATGATATATTCGTGCTGATCCACTTGAACTTGCACACCACAATCTTGATGACGATCACCACTTGACGTCATCCTTCATGGGTTGTATGAGATCTTCCTTTTGACGCAAGCCCAATGGAAGCACACCTAACCCCCACACAGGAGTCTCACAAATACCATGGGTTAGTACACAAACACGTAATGGACAATGCTTACCATACCATGGGATCACTTGATCCCTCTCGGTACATCTTATACGCTTTGTGTGTTGATCATCTTGATTTACTCTTTGTCTGAGATCTTGATCAACCTAGTGTTTCTATGACCATTCTTTGGATAATACCTTGAATAACATCTTGGTCATCATATAAACTCCTTGAACCCAACACATGGACTTCAAGAAGTGCCTATGGACAAATCCTATAAATATAACTTAAGGCAACCATTAGTCCATAGGAATTGTCATCAATTACCAAAACCACATATGGAGATATATGCTCTAACAATCTCCCCCATTTTGGTAATTGAAGACAACCACTTCAAGAGAGTTTATATAAGGAAATAAGCATAACTAAGCGCACACATACAAGGTAATAATGCATGTGTGCAAGATGTAAATGCTTACGCAATAAAAGCAAAACCCTCTAAACATATCCAAAGTAAACTCTCTAAACTTCTCCCCCATTGGCATCGATTGCCAAAATGGACGACAAGTTTAGAAAGCCAAAATAGTAGGTGGTCCTCCAAAAAGTGTGTACTTCTCAGCAAATGAGTGCAGAAAAAATACACAAATACAATGATAAGTAGTTGGAGGAAAACAAATTATATTGAGGACCCAAAGATTGCAAATAAAAGTATCGTATGCCACAAAGACATACAAAGATAGAGGCAAGCAATCAAAGAATTCCAGATGGAACAAACAATCATATGGTCCTTCGAACCACATGAATAAAAGATACTATGATAGAGGCAACATAGTGCTTTATCAAAAACTAGAGAAGCTCCCCATGATTTGTGCACTAATATGAGATTTTTGTATTTGACACAGGTGCACAAAATAGGATCGTTGCTCCCCCAGAATTAATAGAAACACACAACGAGTGCAAGAAGATAGATGAGACAACATGTAAAGGAAGCAACTTAGGAATAAGCTCAACCAAAGTAATGTGTGTGAGTCATGGCAAATCACTTGAGAAGACTTAAGATAAGGATGAGCATTACTCATCAACATAGTCTTGATGAATATGAGATACAAAGTGCAAGACATATCATTCCCACACACACATACTAGAAAATGGGTTCACAAGCTTACTAATAAATAAAATAAGAACCAACGCTTGTGACAACCCATTGTGAAGATAGGAAGTAAGAACCTTGTCAATAGGAGGGATACTAGTTGAAATGGCAAAACCCTCATCAAGACAAGCATGAGGAAAAATAATCTTCACTGCCAAAGAGTGCATCAAGATGTAGAAATAAGATGCGCACTCAAAACAAATCCTTTCACGAAGCCATAAAAAAACTTGAAAGAGGAAATGCAACGATGGACGTGAAAGAAAAGAGGATATCAATTAGAGATGTAACTTCTCTCATGTGTAAAATATTCTAAGTAGAAGACAATCATGATGATATATATCCACAAAGAAGGATGTACACACGAAATGGTTACAAGAAGGAACAAACTAGATATCCAAAAAGGAAGTCATAAATATATCAATGAGATCTTTTGCTTGGAAGCATAGCACATGGCATAATATTTTCTTATTGTACAATATGAACTTCCAACATACGAACATCAAAGACATCCCAACTAATAGTAAGACATCATCGTTCGGATGCTTCGAGAAAGCAAACAAGTACTACGAGAACAAATCAAGAGATTCATGCCATGATGCAACCTGAAAAGGAAAGACAGGTTGGGTCCTTTGCAAGAAAAGAATGCATTAAGTGGATACTTGTTACCGAGACAACATTGGATTGATGTAGTAGATAGTTGTTCTTTGATCATCCTAACTTGGATCCAATAATCACATGGTCTTAACATCTTCCTTATAGATGAGCCGAGCATCCAATCCATTTCCAGTTGTTCCTGGAACAACAAAACAAACAAAATGGTGCCCAAACTCATTGGGACCAAAGAGTTAGAAAACCATCAATGCATAGGACAACCTCCACATACATATGTGCATATAGATATGAATTTGAATTTCATGCACACTTTTAGCCAATTTATGACAAGGTGGAGTTTCCCCTATATATTGGGTCAAAGAAGGAAAGCAAGCAAAAGAAGTTGTATATAGTAGCTAGATACGCATGCTCAAGACTCTTAAGAATCAACTCAACACAAAGTTGATAAGTCACCAAAAGACAAGGTATCAAGTGATAATAAGATCCTAAAACAAAAGAGCTATCACTTGAAGGATATCAATTAAAAGATACCTCAAGGAGTGAGATATCCATTGACACATGCCAAATAGAAGTCAACAAGAAACCAATTGAAGGAAAACAAACACGAGGTTTCTAGTTTCCAAAAGAGAGCTAGGTTCCAACAAACCAAGCCCTCGACAAATTTTCATGATGGCACAAAGCATCATAAAGAGCAAGACTTGCCTCCCATCAACACACACTTGATGGGGATCAAAAGATTTTATGATGAGTGAATAAAGAGAGTGTTCTAAAGAAAATAGGATAGCTCCCCCAAGGGACGTGCATTATATAGAATTTGCATTTAAATACAAAACGCACACGATGGGATCATCACTTTCTCTATATCTATAAAAGCACTAGACAGGTTAAATAGATCCATAAGAGGCAAGGAAGACAAACGAAACACAAAATCCAACGTAAAGATGATTAGCAATTCCAATCACATGATGGGAATACCAATTGTCAAGGACAAGAAGTATTTTCAGAATGATACTCATTGGTAGATCAAAAATATATCCAAGATCATCTTTACCCATAAAACGCAAGCAAATGACACTTGTAGAGATAACATGCCACCTAGGAACAGGATAATTTACAATATCAACACTAAGTGGCAACACCTCAAATGTACACATTTTCTAGGTTTGTAATATGCACATAGCATTTTACTCCCCCATAATGTGATAAACCAACAATATTAACAAGTGGCAAATTGAAACCAACAAGAGATAATTAATGGACCATATAGAATTTGAATTTCTCATGAGTAAGACATACCACATAGAAACTAGATAATCTTGAAATATCAAAACTAAGTGGTATTCCCCATGTATACACATTTATAGGATTGAGAGGTGTGCAAAGCACATCACTCCCCCACAATGGGATAATCCATTAATCTCTCACAAGAGCCAACAAAAATACAAACAAGATGCAAAAAGGGTCAATACAAGACTCACATGTACATGATATGCAAACCAACATACCCATACTCGATTACTCAAGATAAGCAAGTTGGAAGCACAACATATACAACCGCATGCAAGGTACAAAACCACAACATGCAAAGGGGCGAGCACCTAACAATGTAAACAGTTTAAGTATAAGAGGGTGTTTGGATCACTAGAGACTAGAGACTAGAGACTAGTAGTAGTCACCTTTAGTCAGTAAACCTCCAAACACCCCTGACTAATGGGTGACTAAAACTAGTTTAGTCCCTAGTCACCCCACCCCCAACTAAAAGTGACTAAAGTCTCTTCTCCAATTAATTGGCGGGCCCATCCTGTTGCAGGCTCATCCTCCCATGCTGGCACACCAATGGAAGGGAGATAAATGAGAATAATTTAATACAGAGACATTTAATGCTGACTAGTAGTAGTCACCTTCCAAACAGGGTCTGACTAAAAACTTCTAGTCTGACTACTACTAGTCACATGACTAGAGAGTATCCAAACACCCTCTAAGTTACCGTAAGGAGGCACATTGGATATAAGATAGAAACTCGATAATCCAAATGACTTGGCTTGAGATAATATGAATGATGAAGACCCCTTAATTCTTCATTATGTATCCAAGTCTCTAATGTCCTCCATAGTCACCTATTGATCAAGTTTGAGCTTGTTGGTCCCCAACTACATTGGGTCCTAAGAGGTTAATCACAATAGGCTTGGCAACCCAAATGGTTATTTTCTTGACACCATTTTGAGTACCAACAAACTTGGCAAACACATTGCCAACCTTATCCTTCCCAAGGGAATAGATATCATCAATAGTGATTGGGTTGGAGAAGTTACCTCTCATGCAAGACGAAGCGACGTGACCCTTCTCACGACATAAGTAGCAACATCTACCCTTTGTTTTCTTCCCAGTTGATTTCTCACCTTGGGGAGTGTTGGCTTGGGTCTTATTGGGAAGAGGCCTTCCTTCAACTTGTAGCTGAGTGTGTGATTGAGTTTGTGGCCGCTTCCCTTGTTGCTTGTGACTTTGAGACTTCGTCTTCAAAGGGCAAGATCTAACATGGTGCCCTTTAACTTTGCACTTGAAGCAAATGATTTTGGCTGAATTCTTAACTCGTTCTAGGCCACTCTTGTTCTTGTTTGAGTTTACTCCAACATCATTTTTGTCATTCGGAGATGTTTGCTCACACATGACGTTGTTGAGTGTGGACATCCCTTCATGACACTGTTCCAAGTCTTTCTTCAAAGAAGTGACTTGGGCCTTGAGCTCTTCGATTTCCTCTGCATGGTTAGTTTTAATGCAAATACTAGAGGAAGTGTAAGTTTCATTGTTAGAGCAACAAGGCAAGGAAAGTAATTCATCACACGAGGTAGCAACATTATGAGTAGACGAATTACGAGGACTAACACATGGAAATATAGTACTTTGACTAGAAGTAGTGCCATTGTCCACATGAGGCTTATTTGATGTTACCTTGGTGATGATAGCCTCATGAGCTAACTTTTGCACATTATAGGATGTTAGAAGATCGGCATGAGAGCTTGTGAGCATTACATGGTTTTCTTCCAACTTCCCATAATTGCTAGTTAGTAAATCAAGTTGAGCATGTAGCTCAATATTCTCCTTCAATGTTGATACTTCAAATGAGGTAGAGTTAGATGTACAAGTATCGTCAACAATATGAGAGGAGTAAGTAGCAAATAGAGACTTCTCATGAGTAGATTGAAGCTCCTCATAGATCTTAGAGGTTTTGATGAGCTCTCCCTTGACATTATTGCATTCAAGGAGAAGGACCTCAAAATCCTTTTTAAGTTTATCATGAGCAACTTCAATATCTCCTTTTGAAGATCTTAAGTCTCTACATGCTTGATGACTCTTCTCAAGTTCATGTTCAAGTTGTTCACTTTTAGCTTGTTCATGATTAAGTGAATCATTACAATTTTCAAAGTAAGCAAGAACATCTTGGAATCTTTGAAGAGCGTTATTTTTAGCTATGAAGAATTTTACTGATCACATAGATATTTTCGGTCAAATCATCATCATCATCCTCATCGCAAATATCATCGTTATTGCACAGGGAAGATGATACCTCATTATTACCTCTTGCCATGAGGCACATGTGAACTGGACGAGTTGATGATGATTCTTTTGGTGAATCAGATTCTTCATTAGTCAAAGGTACTTCATATTTCTTGATTTCCCCTAAATGATTAGTCATAGAGCAACTAGGGAGAAACAAGATATTTTGATCAAGAGGACACGAGGAAGCAGGCATCTCACCACAGACATTTGTCGAGGGATCTTTAGGTGAAATGCATGACCTATCAGCACAATAATTTACACTATGTGTGGTGCTAGATATGCTCGTGTCCATAGAGGCTATGACATTTTCATCAACATATATTTCTTCACTCACCATGTCATTACCTTGTGAGATTGAAGATGCTGAGGTGTGCAAGCAATCGGATATGGAAGTAGTGGTGGACTCTTAAAGATCGAAAAGAGTGAAGAGCTCATGCACCAACTCCTTCATCATAATACCATCTTCATCAAGATTGGACCCACCATATATATCTTCAAGTTTAGTCCAAACTTCATGAGCTGACTTGCAAGTCGAGATAGACTTAAACACTTCAGGACTTATGGTTCGATGAATGGAAAGAAAAGCCTCACAATCAAGATACATCTCATTAGTAGATGAAGATGCATCATCCTTTTTGTCGGCAATCCCTACAAGAACAATTCGTAAAGTATTTGGGCCCATCACCCGAAAGTGATGAAGCATACGAATTCTCCATAGGGTATAATTTGTGCCATCAAAGTCAAAGATGCCATTGTGCACTAATCCAATAGTCGACATAGATACTCTCTAGGTCGTGAAACCTAATTAAAGAGAGACCTTGCTCTGATACCAATTGAAAAGACCTCGATGACGCCTAGAGGGGGGGTGAATAGGCTATTTAAAAACTTCTTCGGATTTGGCTTGAAACTAATGCGGAAATAAACTAAGAGGGCACTTGTCAAGCACAAATCCTAAATGCACTAGGCACTGCAACGTGTATCAACAACACGATCTACCGAGATGGACACAATACAGTTACTAACAAGCATAAGTAAGTTACACAAACTTACTTGAGCTATATCACACGACAAGTAGGTGAACAACACAAGATACTAGATCACACTATATCACACGATATATCAAAGGCTGCAAGTATGAACGTGTGGATATAGAGGGTATGCTTGAATGATTAATCTTGTACAAGAAATAGCCAACACAATATAATGAGCACAAACAATATGCAATGTATGTATGCTCAAGTAACACAAGTAAACCACAAGTAAGGAGTTAGGGTTAAGGATAACCAAGGTCACTAAGACGAAGATGTATCCCGATGTTCACTTCCTTGGAGGGAAGCTAGTCACCGTTAGAGAGGTGGATGTTACCATGAAGGCACACCAACGCCACGAAGGCTCACCCTATTCTCCCTTTGAGATAACACCACGAAGGCGTTTCTCAACCACTAGTGGTAAGCCTTTGAGGTGGCTTCCGAACCCTCACAAACTTTTCCGTAGGAAATCACACGCATTGATTCCTCTCTGAAGAACTCCTACCGCCTAGGAGTCTCCAACCTCCAAGAGTAACAAGATCACGGGGAATGCTCAAAACTTGCTCAAATCACAAATAGCTTGGGTTGAGAGAAGGAGAGGGAGACGATCTATCTTTTGATTGGAACAACTCTCAAAGGGGCTCACAAATGCTCTTGGGATCTAAGATTTGGAGTGAGCAAATGTGTGTGAGGTGGAAATGTGTTCTTATGAGGATAAGGCTGTGTTAGCCAACCCTCTCACGAAGTGGGAGGGGGGTATTTATAGTGGGGAGAGAAAAAGAGTCGTTGGGGACACTTTAAGTCACACAGGGTCCGGACGTCCGACAGTTGTCGGAAGTCCGGGCGTCCGCGAGGGGTCGGCCGTCCGACAGGGGTCGGTCGTCCGAGGCCTGTAGATACGACTGAAACTATGTTGAATTTATCACCCACCGAACGTCCGGAGAGGACCAGAAATCCGAGTTATACATCTCAACTTCTACTGGTGGTAGGTTCCGGATTTCCGACGGGTGTCAGACGTCCGGCGCTCGGACGTCCGGAGGGAGCCGGATTTCCGAGATATAGAACTCAACTTCTACTGGTGCAGGCTTCCGGATTTCCGGGACTTGGCCGGACATCCGGGCGTCGGACGTCCGGAGGGAGCCGGATGTCCGAGTTATATGGCTCTGATTTCTCTGGTATAGGATTCCAGATTTCCGAACTAGTCGGTCGTCCGGTCCTCGGACGTCCGGAGAAAGCCGGATGTGCGAGGCACTGGTTCTGTTTTCAGATAACAACAAAACAGTGGAGATGTGGTCTGAGCAGAAAGTGATGATGTAGTTTGAGCAAGTTCATCGCAAAACCTGTGATCCCCTCTTAATAGTGTGGGATCCCTAAGGACTCAAGAATCATAAAAGAGTACTGATGATCCATACTTGAGTGTATACTTTTATTCGTTGATCATCACTCCGCACAACTAACGTCAAAGGAACTGATACCTTTGAGTTAGACCTTTCACCTGAGCTTGATGTTGTTGTTCCTTCTTGGCTCAAGTTGAAAGCAAGACATGATGAAGTCTTCAAGTAGCTTTCCCATAGACAATGCGGAAAGCCTAGCTTATGTATTCATCTTCATTTGTCCATCATGTGAACATCCACAAGAATCAAGCATGTAGTGCTCAGGAATGCTTATCTTGATCTTGTCCTTGTTAGCACATGAGGTTGTCCTTATCAGCACATGATCATTGACAATAGTTTCAATGATATATTCGTGCTGATCCACTTGAACTTGCACACCACAATCTTGATGACGATCACCACTTGACGTCATCCTTCATGGGTTGTATGAGATCTTCCTTTTGACACAAGCCCAATGGAAGCACACCTAACCCCCACACAGGAGTCTCACAAAGACCATGGGTTAGTACACAAACACGTAATGGACAATGCTTACCATACCATGGGATCACTTGATCCCTCTCGGTACATCTTATACGATTTGTGTGTTGATAATCTTGATTTACTCTTTGTCTGAGATCTTGATCAACCTAGTGTTTCTATGACCATTCTTTGGATAATACCTTGAATAACATCTTGGTCATCATATAAACTCCTTGAACCCGACAGATGGACTTCAAGAAGTGCCTATGGACAAATCCTATAAATATAACTTAAGGCAACCATTAGTCCATAGGAATTGTCATCAATTACCAAAACTACATATGGAGATATATGCTCTAACAGAGGAGTTCATGTGTTCACCAAGTGCTAATGCGTTGGTCCAATTCCTTATTAATAGGAGAACCTTAATATCCCGTAGTATCCTTTTGGACCCCGCTGCCACGGGGGGGTGGACAATAGATGTCATGCAAGTTCTTTTCCCTAAGCACGTATGACGACACACGGAATGCATGCCTACATCACATTGACGAACGGGAGCTAGCCACATATTCCTCCGTGTTATAACTGTTGCATGATGAATGTCATCCAACGAATCGCCGACCCATTGCCTACGAGTTTGTCCCACTGGTGTTGTTACTTGTTTTTCTCTGCTGCTGTTACTTGTTTTGCTCTGCTGCTGCTGTCACCACTGTTGCTACTACTGTTACTTGCCACTCATGTTACTTGCTACTGCTGTCACTACTGCTGTTCCTTGCCACTGCTGTTACTCGTTACACTGCTGCTACCTGCTACAATACTTTTTCTTGCACCGTTGCCGGGAAAGAATATTTCCCGTCCACGGGCAACTTCTGGCGCCATTGATACGACAGCTAGGAATAGTCTGCCTTGTCACCATGTCACAAGATCGTTTCTGGCACCGTTGTTATCATACTACTTTGCTGCTGATACTTTGCTTGCAGACACTAATCTTTCCGGTGTGGTTGAATCTGACACATTCAGCTGCTAATACTTGAGAATATTCTTTCACTTCCCGTCGCGCGAACCAACAAATTTGGGTTGAATACTCTACCCTCGAAAACTGCCGCGATCCCACGCGCTGGTGGGCTATTGCAAGACAATTTCTAATTGTTGAGCAATTGGGACGAGCTCTTTTCTGGCTCCTTTGCTGTGGAGGCATCAAGTCAGGAATAGTTGCACGTCAGCAATATACCTTGGGATCTGGGTGGATCCATTACTTGAGCACTTTATGCCTAGCTTAATGGCTTTAAAGAAAGCGTTGCTTGGGAGACAACCCGGAAGTTTTAGAGAGTCATTTATTTTTGTTGAGTGCTTTTATTTAGTTTAAAAACAAAAAAATATAGAGCAAAACTTAAAACTTTTTCAAAAAGAGAAGCGATCGAAAGGTGATGCATTGCGGAAGTAAGGGTCGACCTTGAACACTTGTGTTCATGCTCATGGAAACAATGTAGAATTTTTCATGGAAGTTTCTCGCAAAAATAATTATCCCCTTGTACAATTCATTGTATTATAAAAATAACGTGCCAAGTAAAGCCTTTATGATTAGTTTGGGTGATAGTTGTTTGATCATGCTGAAAAAGACAGAAACTTTGTGCTCACGAAATTATTTTTAATTCCTATCAATAAAGAGATTTTGAGTGGATTCTTTTTGCTGCTGATTGATATGGAAATTTTCCTAATTGTCATAATTTTTCAGAATTTTTGGAGAATCAGAAGTATGGTATAAGTTCAGATTACTGCAGACTATTCTGTTTTTGACAGATTCTGTTTTCTTTACATTGTTCTCTTATTTTGATGAATCTATGGGTAGTATCGGGGGTATGAACCATGGTGAAGTTGGATTACAGTAGATATAATGCTAATATGAATTTGGAATGAGTTCACAACAGTACTTGAGGTGGTGATTTACTTTATTATACTAACGGATCTCACGAAGGTTTTGTTGAGTTTTGTGTGATTGAAGTTTTCAAGTTTTGGGTGAGACCACGATGGATGAAGGAATAAGGAGAGGCAAGAGCCTAAGCTTGGGGATGCCCGAGGCACCCCAAGGTAATATTCAAGGAAGACTCAAGCGTCTAAGCTTGGGGATGCCCCGGAAGGCATCCCCTCTTTCGTCTACAATCTATAGGTAATTTTACTCGGAACTATATTTTTATTCGTCACATGATATGTGCAAATGCTTGGAGCGTCTTTTGTGTTTATTTTTCCATTTTATTTTATGCACCATGCTGGTATGAGATAGTCCTTGGTTGATTTATAGAATGCTCTTTGCACTTCACTTATATCTTTTGAGTATGGCTTTATAGAATGCTTCATGTGCTTCACTTATATCATTTGAAGTTTGGATTGGTTGTTTCCCTACACATAGAAAACCGCCATTTGTAGAATGCTCTTTTGCTTCACTTATATTTTTTAGAGCGGGGCATATCTTTTGAAGAAAGAATTAAACTCTCATGCTTCACTTATACCTATTTAGAGAGTTAACAGGAGTTGGTCATTCACATGGTTAGCCATAAAATCCTACATAAAACTTGTAGATCACTGAATATGATATGTTTGATTCCTTGCAATAGTTTTGCAACATGAAGATGTGATATTAGAGTCATTCTAGTGAGTAATTGTGTATTCATAGAAGTACTTGTGTTAAGGTTTGTGATTCCCGTAGCATGCACGTATGGGGAACCGTTATGTGATGAAGTCAGCGCATGATTTATTTATTGATTGTCATCCTTTGTGTGGAGGTCGGGATCGCGCGATGGTTAACTCCTACCAACCCTTCCCTTAGGAGCATGCGTGTAGTACCTTGTTTCGATGACTAATAGACTTTTGCAATAAGTATGTGAGTTCTTTATGACTAATCACTACAAGAAATAAGGTCAATTATGACTCCCTATATTGGTCATTGATTCGTCATTGTTGTTGTTTATTGACCTTTTTTTACCAAATTTACAAGGTCAACAGTTGGCCGTCAAGAATGAACAAACTTGACCTTTCTAAAATTTTGGTCATAGATCTCTATTGACCAAAATTTTGGTTTGGTCATTACCCATTTGTGTGAGCCACGTAGGATCTGACGTGGCTGTGCTGACATGGCATTGCTAGTGACCAAATGGAATCATCATAAATTTCACAGCCTGATTCAATAATCTAGCCTACATGGGCCTCCACCAATACTATTTTATTATAAAAAATGTCTAAATTGTTTAGGCTGATGCATTCTTTTGCCAAAAGCATGTATATCTCAGGATAGGCCCATTAAAAATAAGAACAAGATTGCAAATTAGTTCTATATATTTCATTTCAGTAGCACAACACATGAATTATAATACATCATCCATCGAATCCTCTACACATAAATGTTCAAGGCCCAACAAGTGCACAACAAAATAGTTCTACAAGTGCAGGTGTACAACAAAAGGGCCCAACAAGTGCATATCACACATCAACATAGTTCGACAAAGATTGGATGAGAAACACAAGTTTTTGTTGATCACACATAACATCAATGATAAACGAAGCATTTTGTTCCCTCCTCCTGTCCTATCATCTACTTCTTCTGGGTGCTTCAGATCATCCTGGTAAATCAAATAATCAAACATAAGAAAGCATACAAAATAATCAAATATTATAATGTACAAGTAATAAGTAAATTAGAATTATTTCATCCTCCAACAGTGGTAGTGTATTGAGCTACTACGCGTGTGTTTGCATGTATGTACAGTTTAATATATGGTGCAAGCTTACACATCATATCTATTTATCAAGAGAATATGTGGTCGACTTGGTGAATGGCGTAAGTTCTGATGGAATATGTACGTGTTGGACTAGCTCCTTATATATGCTCTTACTATTAAGCTACTAATTAATCCATACAATATCTATCATCATTCGTTACATAAAGTCATGAATTGGCGTAAAAGTTATATAATTTCTCTCATCTTATATTACATAGATGCAAGATTAAGGTTTCAACACTATGTAAATATGTTATGTGTCTACCAATTTGTCATTTGCATGGTTGGCTATACTCGGTCGGTGCAGCAAAGACACCGTGTCCATTGATATGGCTGACACTCACCCACACTTAATTTATCCTCATTATATATGAACTAATGTGTCTACATATATAAATAGATGAAGTTGGTGAACATCATATATTTCATACCGTCCTGATGGTAACTTATAATATTTCCAGAAATTTCAACCTATTCCTGGTTGGTTACAGGATTTATGCACACTTACATCTCAGCTTGAAGACTGATGTTCTTTCCTCAATCCCAAAGAACATCATTCTTCTAGTACTACTCATGTTGCCTTCATGGTTGTAAATTCATCTGTGAACAAAACAAAAATATATGTTCAGCTTTCATGTACCAAATATACTTTCTTTAAAAAAATTAACAGTGTAGTTGCTTTCAGAAATTTCAATCTATTTAACTGGAAGCAGTAGCTTGACAGACATTGTATAGAATAAATGCAAGTGAACATCAAGAGAACGACAGTCAATAGTCAACCACAAGTTACAATCTAGACCAATTATGAAAATCTCTAATTTTATTATGTTGCTTGGTTGCATTAGCGTTAAATTTCTTCTCTTGGAATGGCAGTTCTAGGTTGATGAGGATGTAAAAAAATGAAGATATGATATAAAGCATCATTTTAATGTTCTGTCTTTTTTTTCTTGAACCAACATAATCTCGGGAGCAGAATTCGCCTCCATAATATATATGTATATCATGGTTCCAGCTGCCTGATTGTTGGTTTTGGTTTAATATGGAGAGTTGAGTTTTAGGAAGAAAACCAGTCACACCATGAATTTTTTACACAATAAAAGTTGTCAATAAAATATGAATCTGGCCTCACTCACAGTACTGTCCAACTCATGTCAATCTATAGGCGAGCACCGTTCTTGGTTCCTCTAAACTATTATAAAAATGGAACAGGTTTTACTTCTGATGACAACAATACGGATTGTGCAAACTTAGGAGTAGTTGGTAGGTGCCAATGGTTGCATTGTGTAATGAAGTGAACAACAACCAATAAAGCTAGCAAATTAGTCTAATCACAGTAAGAGATGGCCTAAAGAATACCTGGATAGAGGTCAATATTGCTGCAACATCATATATAGGGCTCCACTGGTTCTATAGGATATCCAAGCAAATGCTTCCATCTGCATAAACTGGACAGATAATAGAAAACAGTAAACCAATTTCCAACAGACCTTCAAGGCTTCAATCTCTGAGAACAGTTTAGTCATTTCAAGAAGCAATCGAGAGATTGATTGAAAGTCGTAAAGAGGGCATACTGTTTGGGTGGAACATCCTTGAGACAAACCGAACAGTTGGTGGCTTGTTGGGGTAATCTTCTGTGAATTGCAGGGTCAGCTTAAACGTACCTATAATGTGTAACATAATCAATGTGAGCAAACTTATGATTACTTGAAAGTACTAGTTTGTTCTCCAGACTACAGCAATGGAATGACCCAGTGTGAACCATATTTCACTAGTACCATGTATGTAGTCTCCTTGGATCATGAGCAGTTCCAGGGTGTGTTTAAGTCTTGCAGGCAACTGACATTGGGTAGAAAGTAGACATTCCTGAATTAGATGATCATGCATTCTATGCTTCTAAAATATTTTGTTCCAAACAAACAAAACCCCACAAAATAAAGCTGATATTTATTTACTGTAGCCCTGTCTCAGTATCTGTATAAGAAATCAGGGATACACATGGCAAACTTTAACCAGTAAAATTTGATCGGTCAAGCTTCAGCTCAAGCATGTATAAATATAGAAACAAAAATCTCAGTACATTCTGGTCTATTAGCTACTATTACTATGTACCGTAGACTTCCTTTGTATGTAACTAGATGTGCCCTTTTTTCTATGAATAACTATGTGGCTTCTTAATTCATACGATTAGAAACAATGCTTCTTCCGCCCTCCGCTTCTTCCGAGTGCTTGAGACCATCCTGGAAGAAAAATCGAGGTTTTACACTCAGCAATTAGACTTAAATGGTCACATCAATGAACAGAAACAAAAGACATGAAATATTTGAGAGTAATGGAGAGAAACATGCTGGTTGTCCAAAATCATTTTTAAAGTCGTACCATTACATGGTGCAGACACAAACATCTAGAGTAAAAATACATGACCAGCTAAGGTGCTAGGAAAGATTTAGAAATAAGATGTTAAGGATGTATAGTACAAGAATATCTGTAGCCCAAAAGTAACACAACAGAAATATGAAGTGGGTGTCCCTGAACCGATTCAGAGATTCCATCCTAATGGTACCCCTTTTTCAAAGCCACAATCTGATTATTCTCTAGACTAGTGGCTCGGGCGTGCCATTGTCACCATCCCTGAACCGATTTGTATTTCATGCAATTTTTAAATTACTCACCTACTTAGTCTAATTGCTGACATTTGAGCCTGGCAAATTGCATGTTTCTCTCCATTACTCTCAAATACTATTTGGTTATAGTATTGAACCGATTCACAAACATGCAATTAGACTTAAATGGTCACATCAATGAACATCACGCAGAGATGGCAAGATGTAATTTGGTGAAGTAAACGACCAACCTGACATTTGAGCCTTCCTGTTTGCTGACGAATGCCATGGTCGCTGCCCGTGTGGTGCTCCGGATGAACAGGTCAATAGTGTGTTTATCCCCATCACCTTATTCATCATCTTCGCCTCCGACGGCGGCAGCGCCTTCACCGCATCCTTTACTCCTTTCACGTTGTCAGTACCACGTCAAAACAGGGGATTCTAGAAAATAGAGCAGAATCGGGAGATGAATGCTCGCCACACCTTCTGCATGGAGGTCACGCCTGGCCGAAGCTGAGGCCGGTGAGGCTTCCCTGGATGGCACCATTGGCGACCATCTGCGATCTGAAACGCAGATCTAAGCATGGAGAAGGTGGCCGGCTAGGCATTGGCAAGATGAGATGTGACAAGGGGGGGAGAAAGGGATACCTGGAAGAACCGCTATTGATGATGATGACGACGAAGTTGAATCCCCGCTACTGGAGGATGGCGAGAACCGCGGGGATGTTACCCAAACCGCCGGCCGTCGGCCGCCGACCGCCTCGATCTGAAACCGCATGCATGGGGGCGCGCCGAAAGCAAGAAAAGAGATGACCTCCTTCATCTGAATCCGCCCTCGGTGACTCCTAGCGGACGGGTGGTGCGGGGATGGGAGGAAGACGAGCCGTGCGGCAGTGTTTGGGGAGACAAAACTAGGATTTGGATGGGGGAGAAGAACAGGCGACGACACGCAAAAGGATTAGTTCACGAGATTTAACGCAGGGTAAATTAGATATTGGAGTTTAAAACAGGCGAGATGGCGGAAGGGTGTTGAGCGCTAAGGAAATTTTCACGTGAATGCCAAAGAAAATTTTGACCTAAACAAAAAAAAATCCCCCACACAAATGTTGTTTAATCAAACATATTTAGTTTAAGTATGTTATATATTGTTACAAATGTTTCACACCCATAATTTGATATATATTTTTGTCAAACTTTATAGAATTAGATGTAAATATTTGATTTGATTAATGTTGTATGACTAGATCAAATCTAGCATATCATCTAGCCACGATGACTTAGTACGAATAATATTTTTCTCTACGAAACATGACATGAGAAAATGTATCCCGCTTATGGTGGGTAACCTTATTAGTACCACTAGATTCAGACCCATGTTCATATTTTATTTTGTTATTACTTCCATTGAATCACTGGCCTCACATGTCATCTGTTAGGGGTCCCATGTGATAGGTTGATTACAGGGTACCACGGGTTAGACAACACCACAAGTCAAAAAAATTAGTGGGTCCCACCATTCAGGTGGATCGTCAAGTCAACGTATAGGTCCCTTTTTCACCTTATTTGGTGAAATTGACATGTGGACCTCGCAAGTAGTCAAATTTGCTTAGGTGTTCGTCCAGTCAACTCCATTCATGTAAATGGCCATATTAATTGATCACGGTGGACCTCAAATAAGGGTATAAACAATGCTACACGTTTTTATGACCTTTCTGTGTAATTCGATAATGACCTTCTTCACATAGATTGTCATGAAACTGAAGGATTAAAGCCCTCCTAGACCCTTGACGACCAATTTGTGAATTTTGGTCACGGATTTATGACCAATTTTAGAGCCGTCACTTCTTTTTGTCATAAATGAGTGTTTTTCTTGTAGTGAATGTTGAGTCCCTGGATTATACGCACTCTCACCGTTCCACCATTGCTAGCCTCTCTAGTAACGCGCAACTTTCGCCGGTGCATTACACCCACCATATACCCTTCCTCAAAACAGCCACCATACCTACCTATTATGGCATTTCTATAGCCATTCCGAGATATATTTCCATGCAACTTCCATCATTCCGTTTATTATGACACGCACCATCATTGTCATATTGCTTTGCATGATCGTAAGATAGCTAGCATGATGTTTTCATGGCTTGTTCGTTTTTTGATGTCATTGCTACGCTAGATCATTGAACATCCCGGTACACCGCCGGAGGCATTCATATAGAGTCATATTTTGTTCAAAATATCGAGTTGTAAGTAAATAAAAGTGTGATGATCATCATTATTAGAGCATCGTACCATGTTAGGAAGTAATAAAAGAGGCCAATGAAGCCCAAATAAAAAAAAAGAGGCCAAAGAAGCCCACCAAAAAAATGAGAGAAAAGAGAGAAGGGACAATGCTACTATCCTTTACCACACTTGTGCTTCAAAGTAGCACCATGATCCTCATGATAGAGAGTCTCCTATGTTGCCACTTTCATATACTAGTGGGAAATTTTCATTATAGAACTTGGCTTGTATATTCCAATGATGGGCTTCCTCAAATTGCCCTAGGTCTTCGTGAGCAAGCGAGTTGGATGCACACCCACTAGTTTCTTTTTGAGCTTTCATACACTTATAGCTCTTGTGCATCTGTTGCATGGCAATCACTACTCACTCACATTGATATCTATTGATGGGCATCTCCATAGCCCGTTGATACGCCTAGTTTATGTGAGACTATCTCCTCCTTTTTGTCTTCTCCACAACCACCATATTCTATTCCACCTATAGTGCTATGTCCATGGCTCACGCTCATGTATTGCGTGAAAGTTGAAAAGGTTTGAGAACAAGTATGAAACAATTGCTTGGCTAAAACCGGGGATGTGCATGATTTAAATACATTGTGTGGGGAAGATGGAGCATAGCCAGACTATATGATTTTGTAGGGATAACTTACTTTGGCCATGATATTTTGAGAAGACATGATTGCTTTGTTAGTATGCTTGACATATTATTGTCTTTATGTCAAATGATAGACTATTGCTTCGAATCACTTGTGTTTTAGTATTCATGCCGTGATTAGATTATATGATCAAGATTATGCTAGGTAGCATTCCACATCAAAAATTGTCTTTTTTATCATTTACCTACTCGAGGACGAGCAGGAATTAAGCTTGGGGATGCTGATACGTCTCCGTCATATCTATAATTTTTTATTGTTTCATGCCAATATTCTACAACTTTCATATACTTTTGGCAACTTTTTATACTATTTTTGGGACTAACATATTATTCCAGTGCCAGTTCCTGTTTGTTGCATGTTTTTTTCTTTCGCAGATTATCCTTACCAAACGAAGTCCAAAAGCAATAAAAAACCTACGGGGATTTTTTTGGAATATTTATGATTTTTAGGAAGAAGAATCAATGCGAAACGATGCCCGAGGGGGTCACAAGCCCCCTAGCCGCGGCCTGGGGGTGGGGCTGCGCCTGACAATCTTGTGACCAATCCCTAAAGCGGTTGGGGCCTTCTTTCGCCACAAGAAAGATAATATCCGGAAGAAAATCGTGTTAGAATTTCAGCCCAATCGGAGTTACGGATCTCCGGGAATTTAAGAAACGGTGAAAGCCAGAATCTGAGAGCGCAGAAACAGAAGGACACAGAGAGAGAGAGATCCAATCTCGGAGGGGCTCTCGCCCCTCCGCCGCCATGGAGACCATGGACCAAAGGGGAAACCCTTCTCCCATCTAGGGAGGAGGTCAATGAAGAAGAAGAAGAAGGGGGGGCTCTCTCTCCCTCTCTCCCGGCGGCGCCAGAACGCCACCTGGGACATCATCGTGTGACGGCGATCTACACCAACACCTCCGTCATCTTCGCCAACACCTCCATCACCTTCCCCCATCTATATTCAGCGGTCCACTCTCCCGCAACCCGCTTTACCCTCTACTTGAACATGGTGCTTTATGCTTCATATTATTATCCAATGATGTGTTGCCATCCTATGATGTCTGAGTAGATTTTCGTTGTCCTATCGGTGATGGATGAATTGCTATGATTGGTTTAATTTGCTTGTGGTTATGTTGTTGTCCTTTGATGCCCATCATATGAGCGCGCACGTGGATCACACCCTAGAGTTAGTAGTATGTTAATATGACTATGTATTGGAGGGCAAGGGTGACAGAAGCTTCAGCCTAGCATAGAAATTGATGCATACAGGATTGAAGGGGGACCAATATATCTTATTGCTATGGTTGGGTTTTACCTTAATGAACGTTAGTAGTTGCGGATGCTTGCTAATAGTTCCAATCATAAATGCATAGAATTCCAAGTAAGGGATGACATGCTAGCAGTGGCCTCTACCACATAAAACTTGCTATCGGTCTAGTAACGTAGTCAATTGCTTAGGGACAATTCCGCAACTCCTACCACCACTTTTTCACACTCGTCAAACTAACGTAATTGTTTCTTCATCGAAACAGCCCCTAGTTTTTGTTTACGTGTTCTTTACTTTCTTGCAAGCCTCTCCTATCACTCCTACAAAGTACTTCTAGTTTCATACTTGTTCTAGGTAAAGCGAACGTAAAGTGTGCGTAGAGTTGTATTGTTGGTCGATAGAACTTGAGGGAATATTTGTCCTACCTTTAGCTCCCCGTTGGGTTCGACAATCTTACTTATCGAGAAAGGTTACAATTGATCCCCTATACTTGTGGGTTATCAATCCTCAACAAGGCCACTTCTTAAGGAAAGCTCCACCCCTTGCTGGGAGGCACATGGGGATTCGTGCCTCGCTCTACGCTGGGGATAGTGTTGTTTTTGTGCCCCCTTTAAGGACGACGCTTAAATCCTCGTCACCCTGCTCGCATCCTTTGGTGAGTCCACCGGCCTCACCACAAACCGTGCAAAGAGTATTGTTGTTCCCATCCAATGTGGCGGTGTTGACCTTGACGATATCCTTCAGTCCTTTCCGACATGTCGTTCCCCCTTCCCTATTCGTTACCTTGGCCTCCCTCTCGAGGTCAAAAGGTTAAAGAGGATTCACTTCGAGCATCTTGAAGACAAGGCTGCCCGTAAATTGACATCTTGAAAAGGAAAACAGAGTTAATTGCAGAAAATATCGACATTGAAGGTTAGGGTTGCAGGAACCACATTTTACAGAATTGTGTCCAAAAACACTAATTCTCACGCTAATATTTTGCAAAAAAGACAAGTCACTCAGTTTGGTCGTTTTAACTATGATTATAACATGTGGGACCCATTTTTGCCGATCGTGGCGTGATGATTCGCAGGCGACGCTGTTAGACAGAGTATTTTACACGGACATCCTTCTTAAATCTAAAAAGCAATCAAGTCATGTCCTCCTTGTCTCTCCACTCCGCAGTGCCACGGTACCGGAGGGCCGGCTTCCTCACCAGGGCAGCAACTGCTGCGGGAAGCGGAGCAGCAGTCGGCACCGGAGGGCCAGTCGCGACCAAGCTGCCACGGGAGCCGCACACGGGCGTGACGAGCGGGAGCAACGGCGGCGCTGGCCTCAACGGGCACGACCAGCAGCCTCGTCAGCCACGTACAGGCGGGAGCAGCAGCCGCGGAGCTCTGACCGGCGCCCAACTCCTCGTCGCCGCCGCCGCCCATTCATGGGCGCGAGAAGCAGCCGCGGAGGTCTTACCAACCGGCCTTCACCTCAGCGTCCAGCCGCGGTGCCGCCGCTGCCCCCATGCTGCCCTTTCTTGGTTTGCCCTCCTCCCCTTGCCGCCGCGACGAGCAGCTAAACGGCGAGCGGAATTGGCTGGATCCGCCGACGCCATGGATGGATCCCATCCTCCCCTTGCTGCTGCGGCGAGCAGCTAAACGGCGGGCGATGCTAGCTGGATCCCCCGGCGCCATGGATGTATCCCATCTCCAACGAATCTTAGGAGCCCTGCTCGTCGTCTTCATCAATGGAGAGGAGACCTGACAGGTCGCCCTTGCTGCTGCTACTAGCCTCCGAAACTTGCTGCTCCCTATGGATGCTCGCCGGAGGGCCTCGATTCCCGGCGGACGGCAGTAGTGGGTGGTCGACGGACCGACAGAGGATGGCGCGTGGACGTCGTTCGCTTGCAGGGAGGGGTTGATTGCTTTTTTGTTTTTGACTGAAGGATGTCTGTGTAAAATTAGAGGGACTATTTTATAAATTTAGAAAATCCCTCGTCTAACGATGTCTAACTTGAACTGTTACGCCACATCACCATTTGCGGGACCCATCTGTCATAGTCATCATTAAAATGGTCTAAGCCGTTAACTAGTGTTTTTTGCAAAAAAAAAATAGCCTGAGGATTAGTATTTTTGGACACAATTCCGTAAAAATGTAGTTCTGCAACCTTGCCTTCAATATTAATGTTTTCTGCAATTAACTCGAGGAAAGCATATCGCTATCTAGGGTCGCATGACCTTGGTCAAGGCTTTCCTTGGAGTGGTGGCCATCTACTACATTACATCGTTGAAACTTATTGTGGAGGTTCAAAAAACATCAACATGTTGAGATGGGCCTATCTTTGGGCTGGAGCTGACAAGTTCATTGGTGGCAAGTGCAAAGTCAATTGAGAACTAGTTTGCAAAGCGAAGGAATATGGAGGTCTTGCATTTTGAATCTTGGGAAGTTTGCCATTGCTCATTGGATGGGAAGTTTAAAAAGAAAGGAATGTCCATGTTTTTAGGAACAAGGCGGCGTCGGTGGTGATCATTACATGAAACATCAACGATGAAGTGTCTCTCTCTGCAGGGCCGGTCCTGAGATTTCAGGGGCCCAGGTTGAAACTAAATCTAGGGCCCTTTTTTACTAGAGACCTAAACATAAAGACAAATAAGTATAGCAAAAAATATTTTGAATCGCTAATAAAAGAAAATAGAACAATTTTCACTTATAAGTCTCTCTTTACTAATGTGTTCAGTAGCTTTATTGTTAAATTTGTTTCCTGGTTTATTTTATCCTAATCAGCTACAGTGAAAACTCATACACAGTCCAGACTAATGGATGATTTTGTTCGCAAAAAGAAAAGACTAATGGATGATTTAACTGCCAATGATCACTCACGTTGTCATCCATTTAGATTTCAGACTAGCGTGTACCTCCATAGCAATTACCAGCAAGTTGCCAAACAAAAAATCAAACCCAATTTTATCTATCCATTAACAATACTCATAAATCGATTATTAGTATCCAATTGCAACAGCGTAGAGGCCATGTCGATGATCATTCATATCATTATGATAAAATTTCCTAGCTAGGTCATAGACTATCAGTACAAATAATGATTAGAGACATACCTTTGCTTCTATAATTGTAATCGTGCCTTAACAGTACGATCTAGCCTCCGGGCGAGTCAGTGTTGTCTTGTGCGAGGTCATGCTCACTATCTCCGACAGTCCAGCCCTCCTACGAAATAGATCTGCTCTGACCTGAGACGGCACCATGCACGCATAGTAGATGGATATCAAGCTTCCCGATCTTGATTTATTCTTCACGATCACGATTTTGATCTATTCTTGTTCATGTGTGGCATTGTCACTTTCCATTAGTTATGTTTTTCTAATTTTCTCACAAATTAGGTGCATAACTTTAGGCCTGTGGATTAAGGAAGACATTTTTTGCTAGAAGATTAAGTAAGAAAATAAGAGCGGATTTTTTTATCATAACTATGCCGAATTAATTGCATGCACTAACTGCTCTAGTAATCAATCACAAGGGCCCTGAGTCGTACTACTAGCACACGAATGAAGGAAGGTGAGAAAAATCTGGGAAAAGATAACAGGAGTTGGACGTCCATTTTCTCTCGTTGGAGTACATAAATCAAGGAAAAGATCGCAGGAGTGGGTAAATACATCGTCATTCTAGGCTAGGCGCTGGCCAACTAAGAGCAGAACTGGGGGGCCCTTGGCACATGGGGGCCCGGGGCGGCCGCCAAGCTCCCCCCCCCCCCTCAGGGCCGGGCCTGCCATTGTAGGGGGCAAGCGTTTGGAGTAATGTAATACCGTGAGAGTAATTTGTTTAGATTTTTGCCGCTTTGTCGTGTGTGCGTGACAAAAACTCTTTCCTTAATTAATGAAAATGACAACTCTTTTGACTTTTTTTTCCAAAAGAAAAGGATGATTGACCCATTCGCACATTTTGTGTTGCAAGTTGGAGAGAGAGGTTCGCGCTATGTTCGTCAGACAAGTATGGTGCATGCCTAGTGCTCCACGCAGGATTTTGTGTTCCTTTATTCACATGCTTATGATCAATGTTGTATTCTGATCTGGGTATTCGATCGCATCATAACAGCTGCGACTGTTCTCCGTATGACGTCGAATGAAAAATTAGGACATTTACTCATCTGGCACCTTCCGCTAGTTAAACCCACAAGAACGATCATACCTGAACAAACCACACGTGTATCTGTACATTTTCTCAAGAAAGCTGCATTCATTGATTAAACCACGTACAAATTTCTTTGCATTATTATATCCAGACCACATTGCCTCTCTTAATTAGTACGTGGTAGTAGAAGCAGTCTGCACTTTGGTTAAGGTGATGTCGACGCCGAACTCTGGCTCGACTATGAGTTTGAGTGCTGGAGAATGCTGATAGAGTGGCGAGAGCCTGAGCGCAAACTTGGAGATGATGAGAGATATGAGTATCTTGAGCTCCGCCGTGGCGAACCCTTGGCCGAGGCAGGTCCGAGCGCCGGCGCCAAATGGCAAGTAGGAGTGCAGCTGGGGTCGAGCGTCGGAGAAGCGTGCCGGGTTGAACTCCTTGGCATCAGGACCCCACAGCTTGGGGTCAAGGTGCATGGTGGAGACAGGGATGTAGATGTTGACACCTTTAGGTATGTGTACGCCCCCCAGCTTCAGTTCCTGAAGGGCCATCCTTGACACAAACGCGCCTGCTGGGTACAGCCTCAGAGTTTCCTGAATCACCATCGTCAGCTGCATTTCCAAAGGCCAACTTCAAGTCAAGTCAGGGAGCTATCATAAGTAACAGGATCAGTTTCTGAAGATGGGGGAGCATATACATATATCATATATGCATACATTCTTCATTTTCTGCAGTGATTGGGAGTCTAGCGGACGGCCCCCGCAGACCTCCAGGACCTCTTGCCGGACCCGGTCCTGCCATTCTGGGTGCAGTCCAAGGAGCATTAGACACCAGGCAGCTGTTACAGCTGTGCTCTCGTATCCTGCAAAATATATGCTCTTGCAGTTGTCCACTATAAAGTTCTCTGCCTCGCCCAGCCCCACCTTGCTGCTGCTTGCGCTGTGAAGAATGGCACGCAGTAAATTCTTGTCCTCTCCGCTTTCCTTGACGATCTCTAGTATCAGTCTGTGCACTTGTTTGTGAAGCCCCCACGCCTGCCTGTTCTTCTTTGTAGGAAAGAACCTGCAGGCATTCAAAATCTGTTGAGCAGATCTCATTTGATCCTGTTGACATTTTATGTGTTTTTCTTGTGTGCTTTTGCTCACCGTAGGCCGGTCATTTCAGCCAGCACATTTGGCTTGGACACGGCCTTCTGCAGTTCTCTGAGCTTCAGGAAGATTTTCTTTCCTTTGACGTAGCTGCTTCCGAAGCATGTCCTGGAGATGACATCTGCGGAGTAGGCTCGAATGTCGTCGTCAATCTTGATGTCTACAGTGCCGCCACTTTTGTCGACCCTCGCTTCCCATGACTCGAGCAGCGTTTGTGCGGAATCTACCATCAGATCCACCATTCCCTGGTTTGGTTATATACAAAATGAGTCTACCTGTATACTGTATATGCTAGCTAGCTGGTCTTACATACATACTACAGCAACGCCGAATAATGCAGGATTACTTACTGTAAGTGGTCCTAATTAATTAGAATCATATCAGACACTATCTAGCTGGATCAGAGTGTTGTTTTGATTGCTGTTGGGCATGGTCCAAATGAGAACACTCACGACGCATTATCTAGCTGGAACTCAGAATGCTACTCCCTCCGATTCATATAACTTTGTACGTCCTTTGTCAACTACTAATATAAAAGCGTTTAGATTAATAAAATAATGATCTAAACGTTTTTATATTAATTTACGGAAGGAACTAATATGGATCGGACATCGGAGGGGGTGCCGTTTTTGCCCCTCTCTCTCTCTTGTTGAATTGTCACAGCGAGCGAACTAGTAGGAGTAATAAGTGGCTGTGGTTTGCTTGATCATCATCATACAAGACAGTGCTAGTAGTAGTACTAATAGGAGTAGGAGTAGATGATTGATTGATTACCTTGACCTTGTCGAGAAAGAACTCAGGCGCAATGATCTTCCTCTGGTGGGCCCATGCCTCCCCGTTGGATTTGAGGATGCCTCTGCCGAACAGCGGCTCGTGCGTGGCCTTTAGGTAGGAGCTCTTGCCGAGGTCCAGCGAGACGCAGAGGTTGATGTCCCGGACCACGTCTGGCCGGCTCACGTGAAGGAACACCACGTTCCCCATCGAGTAAGTGAACACTGGACCTGCACTTGATGCATGTTAATGAATGAATCAGAATCCCGCCCTACGAGTAGATAGATAGATAATGCATCTTCATCATACGTAGTAGTCTAGTAGAACCAAGATGAACTCAACTGTATTGTTGGGAAAATAATGAGTGCATCCCGATTCATCAATCAATCAAAAAGAAAAAAGGAGCTTGAGTTGGGAACTGATTCTTACCCCAATAATATTTGGCAATATTACTCCTGGTGCTATGTCTTTCTTCCTGTAGCTAAGTTTTATACCTTTGGCTTAGTTGTTGTTTGCTAGGTAATATGGAATAGTCGTAATCGTGCTACCTTCGAATTTAAGTCACCAAAACCCCCTTTTGAGATAGTTTACTCTGCATGTAACTATGTCAGAATCGCGATTCTGAATCCGATCGGAGATCCGTTGCTAGGATCGTGAGTCGTAGAATCTTAACTATCAGGATCGTAGAAACTTAGATTCTATTAGAAAAATCGTAGAATCGGAGCGTCTAGTTTGGACCATAAAATCGTAAGATTCTAAGACTTCGGTTACGATTATGACAACTTTGTCTTCATGCGTATTCCTTAACTACTAGACATGTCTACCGAAGGGCGTGGACCACGAAGCAATGGAGAAGGGAGCTCGGATGCCAAGGAACAATACCACTAACATGATGCGGATATGTGCTGCAGCAACAGACGATCCAATGACACCTTAAAAGGATGGACATGGGCTTGCTGCTGGAGTATCTTTACCTACTGATCTTTTTGGGTGCTTTTGTTCTTGGTCTTCTGTTCGTTCACTTTTGCTTCGGTACAACCCTCCTCCCCCACAAAACGTATAAAGGAGAATGTATATCCACGTTTTATTGTACACTATAGGCCGCCATACGTATATCCACCTCATATAGCATACGTATGACGGCCTATAGTGTACAATATGAGATGGGTATACATTCTCCTTTATACGTTTTGTGAGGGAGGGGGTTGTACCGAAGCACACCTCCTGTTCGTTTTGGTTCCCTAACCCCTGCGTGGGTGTGCTCGTGTGTGAAGCTAAACTTATGTTGCTCTCGTTAGTTCTGTTAGGGTGAGACTTTTAGGTGCCGTCGGGTTTTCGTCTCACAGCAGGTGTCTTGTATGCGAGTTTCTATGATGGGTTTTCTGACGATGCGTTAAATCCGTTTTTCTCTTTTCCGTCCCCTTGTCTCTGGTTTGAAAAAACTTTGTATTTTCATTATGAGAGTAATGGAAAGGGGTTATGCCCGGTTTATTAAAAAAATCAAAAAGAAAAAGGAGGGAGAAAGAGAGAGAGAGAAAGAGTAGGAATGTAGTATCTTAAGGATCGTTCTTGCCATTGCCATTGGGTTGCCGGTCACCATCGACGACTCTATTGGAGTAGCTCGGCGGAACGACCGGAAACCGACACGACGTTGGGCATCCAACGGGAGTCCGGGTCCTCCCGGCGAATGGCGATGGAGTCACGCCGCTTAAGAAAAGAAAAGGTGAAAGCGCAGGCCTTGCGGAATGGGACAGACGAGAGGACACAACCGGCAGCCAAGTTGAGCGGCGTCTCCATCGGCCGATCGCCTCATCAGTACGCGCCCCTTCGCGGTCACGGCAAAGCGGTGGACGAGGAGAGCAGCAGACAAGCGCGCGCGCGCGCTCTGGCTGGCGGCGGCCAAATCAGCCGCGAGCCCACGCGCATGCATGCAGGCGCACACGGGGGCGATAGCTCCCAAGTCCTCTGCGCGCGCGCGACATGGACGTGCCGGCGGTCCAATCGTGCCCTGGCCCCGGTCCACACATGATCCACCCCGGCGCCGGTGGAGGCATGGCGTTGAGGTTGAAGTTGCTGTTGCTGGCGTTGGCGTTGGGAAGCGAGAGGTGGTCTCGTACGTACGGCACACAGACCAAAACTATGTTGCGTTGCCTACTCACCCACCTGATGTGATATGTCGGGGCTGCCTACTACTGTATTCGCCTTTCTATCCTTCCCTGCTGCTGCATGGATAATCTGAATTTCTTTTTCTTCTTCTTCTACTTCTTTTTGGACCGTGTGAAACTATATTCTTCTAATCTAATCTAATCTAACCTACGCTATCGATCATGTCCTTATGACTTGATTCTGTCTTTGTGCTAGCTACGCGGAAGAAAATTAAATTTAATCCGGCAGAAGCGCACTACTGTATATATATATCAAGCATTAGCCAGTGATGTTACATGCATGCATCAAGGACGAACAGATTTATTCATTCTGGGGGAGCTCGGATGCACATGCTGCTGCGTAACTACCTAGTACTGTAGGTGGCTAGCTCACGGCTATGTCCTTTGCATCACGCCAAAGCGAGAGGATAGGATCTACAGGGAGTTCACCGCCTTGACTCATTTCAGCTCTCTACAGTTACGTGGTTTTTTTTCCTGTTCTCAAATTAAAAAAATACAGTACTACTCCCTCCGTTCCTAAATATAAGTCTTTGAAAAGATTTCACTACAATCTACGTACGGACGTATTTAGACATATTTTAGAATGTACATTCATTCATTTTACTTCGTATGTAGTCACTTAGTGAAATCTTTAAAAAGACTTATATTTAGGTACGGAGGGAGTATAATACAACAGGTACTGCATGTCCTCTCCTGTTACATCATTCGGTTTTAGTAAGGTGGGTCCGAGAGATCAGTTAAATCGTGCAAGCTGATGGCGCCCAGCTCACCTAATACTATAGTACAACAGGTACTGTATTTATCTTTGCTATCCAACAGCGTCATGCAGCAACAGGAAAGGCCGAATTCCGAAATTCAGCAGCATGAGAGCTGCACACAACCACAAGCTTAGTCGACCTGTTAACGTTGCAACTTGTAGAAATAACTTAAGATCCACATCACGGTACTACCGAATGAATGACAGGTTGATTTATTTATTCAAGGAAACGATTTTTATTTAATACTCATACTGCTCGGCTGGAACCTCATCATTGCTAGGTCCCGAGAGAGATTGCACTTGGTGATGCCAGGTTTTGAAAATGGTAAACCTTTGTTTGTTGCTATATGGAGATGCATGAGTGCCTGACAATGGAATGAATCAATCATTCGGCTATATATATATATATATATATATATATATATATATATGTATGCATTAATGTATTTATTCTGTCTTAAAATAACTGTCTTAACTTTATACTAGAGTTAGTACAAAATTATATTAAACTTAAGACATTTATTTTGAAACGGAGAAAAAGTATGTGCTAATATATGGGCTGGGCTCTGTTATCCCTCAACAACAGAAAAAACTTTTATATAAGTTCCGTCTCCCTCTCTCTCTCTTCTTTGGGGGCGACGCTGCAAATTATTTGGTGGTGGATGCCAGACGGCCGGGCGACATACATGAGAGGTGCAAATATGGAGCGGACTTGGTTTTTAAATTTTAAGGGATATATTAAGAACTGGGCTGAAAAAAGGAGACCAAATATGTATGTAACAGGAAGAAGAAGATGCTTAAAGGGTGAACAAATAAACCATATGTAAGCTGATGGCCGGAGATGCATACCATGCTCTTTTCTCCATTTCTCGTAGAAGGGCAACACGGCTGGGCGGTAGTCGTGGACGATGCGCATGCGGCCGCCGGATCGGCGAGCCGACTTTGCGGCGGCGACCGCCTCCCTCATGTCGGCCATGTTGCCGTAAGGGAAAGACGGGCGCGGGCCGCCGATGCCCTGCCTCCTGAACCCCGCGAGAAGCCTCTGCGGCACCACCCACACGGTGTAGTAGAGGTAGAGCGCGAGGGAGCACGCCCCCACGCAGCATAGGCCTAGCAGCACCTTCATCACCATGCCCACCTCCATCTCCATGTCCATCATCTCTCTCTCTCTCTCTCTCTCTTTAAGTTGTCTAACAACTTGATCTCTCTGCACTTCTCTCTGTGTGAGGAGTGTCAGAGCGTGTGGGGGTGAAGAAGTTAGCTAGCTAGGCGGAGGTGGTACTGTGTTATATGGGGGAAACAAGTGGGGAAAGGTGGTAGAGTCCAAACGCCAACTATGGCATGGAACGTCTCCCCCGAAACGAAATCCATCACCAGCAGTGAGAGTGTGGGCCGGGCCCTTGCCTAATATCCAAAGTGTCTACTGCGTTTTCTCAATCTCAGCAACAAAAAAGTGTGTACTGCGTCCGTGTCTATCCCGCGTTTTATTTTCTTCACTTTTTATATTCTCCTCCTTTTTTTATCTGCGTTTTATTTTCTTCACTTTTTATATTCTCCTCCTTTTTTTATCTGCGGTGACGAATCGAAAATTTCTTAAACCCCATAAGACATCGATCCTAAAATTCGTTTTAGTTAGCAGAAAGTTGATTTTATGGGTCAAAGCGGGCTGCGGTCGAACAGACCCCGCGTAGCCGGGAACCCGGCTACGCAGGGTCTGCTCGGCCCGCAAAGCAAAAACTTCAGATCAACCAATTTAACAGCGATTTCGATGATTGAGTTCAAATTTAAACAATAAAACATAGTTTGCGCGTAAATAGAAGCATAGTTTTTTTTACGACAAACGTAAAAAGACTTCATGCAAAAGCAACGACCACATCCATCAACATCTTGGTCGCCTTTCATCCGTCGTCATGATTTTCACTCCGCACCACCGTCATCGATGCCATCGTCGCCTATGAGTTCATCACCGACACTTGTTTCAACTCCAACAACGAAAGCATAGCAGGGCACGCTGAAAAGCATCAACGACACTGGTTCCAACTCCTGATGGGAAAACATCACCGGCACCAAAACACCCACCGGGCGCCGCTACCATCCTCCTCTTCAAAACATCTCTCTTTGTCATACCATGCTATCCTTTCGTGATGTCGTTCATGTCATCGCGGCTCAGTGTCATAATCTTGTTCTCCTCGACAAGAAGCTTGACCATGGCTTTGGTCTCACAAGCAAAAACTCTTCTCTCCTTCATGACCGCCTTGGGCAACCCCTTTTCCTTGAGCAATTACCATTTTTTTTGCTTCTCTCGTGACGTCTTCTTCGCCAACTCTTTCTTTGCCTTCAATGTCTTCGTCAACATCAACTTGTTTGATTGCATCATGGTATCTATCTTGTCCCGCGATGGTGGGGGCGACATGGCCGAGGACGAGATCTGTCGGAAGGGATTGCGCTTGCGCGACAACCACAGTGACGTGGGATGCCTGGGAGGCTTTCATGACGACGAAGAATGACCGGGGAAGCTGGACCGGAGTGGGTGGAGGTGAGGCAATGACAGCGAAGGGGGTGGGAAGCGGGAACGGCCACGCGGAAACTTTTCTCGCGCCAAATCTCGCTGCGGATAGGGAACGAGCTCGGGTTGGCCTTCCACCCCGTGAATCTAAAGATTGAGAACGAACTTTTGTCGCGCCCCGCAATTTTTTTTACAGGTCGAGGCCTGATACGGGTCTGATCGAACAATTTTTTATACGTTGACCTGTATTTTAACGATTATTTTACGGATGAAGACATTATACGGAGTTTGTTAAAGATGCTCTTATTCAGACATGCATGCGGCCTCATTTCATGAAATAGTCCGGGCTACCTGAGCTAGGAGACAGCAGCTCTCAAATCTCTCAGTCTCCTTCAATCCTATCCAGCAAAGTCGGCAAAAAATAATTCTGATGCGTGACTCCACCCACCTCTCGGTGGAATGGTGGACTTCTTGGTGCGCGGCACCCCCTCTCCCCCTGCCCTGGCAAAGCTGAAATGCGGAATTTTCACCCGCATGCATTTACGATCACGCAAATGTCCCTCAACAACAAACTTTGTGAAATTCAGAATTTATCATCTACTCCATCCGTCCTAAAATTTTTGTCTTAAAATTATCTACAAATGAATATACCAAAATACTAAAACATGACTAGATACATTCATATCTACACACATTTAATACAAGAATTTTAGAACGGAGGGAGTACAACGGTGTAATGGTGTACGTGTTGAGAAATAATGGCTGTTCGAGCTGGGTTGCATTTGTCTGTTGAGCAACTAAGATTTTTTTTATGAGCTGGGTTTGTAAAACAATTACTCTTCTCCCATGCAATGAGTGCAAAAAGGAGAAGCCCATGTTTTTCTTCTTTTGTATGACCATGTTATTGACAGTTCAGTTATTCCAAAATCTTCATATATTCGGAACGTCAAGATTCCCCTTAAGTTAAAAATCTTTTTGTGGTTTGTCCATAAAGGAGTTGTTCTAACTAAGGATAACTTGGCCAAACGAAATTGGAAAGGAAATCGGAGATGTACCTTCTGTCAGACATATGAAACTATCAAGCACCTCTTTTTGGACTGCCCTATGGCTAAAATATTATGGCGCTCAATCCATATAGCTTTTAACATAACCCCGTCGACTAGCATTAACATGTTATTTGGGACATGGGTTGACGGGGTTAATATCTTGTTCGCTAAGTTAATTCGAGTTGGAACTTCTGCACTTTTATGGGCTATATGGAACTGCATAAATGATCTAGTTTTTAACAGACAACAATCTATTAACTTTTTGCAGGTCATCTTCAGGGCTACCGCATTGATCCGCATGTGGTCCTTACTCACTCCTATGGAAACCAGGGAGCCTTTGGTTACTGGGTGTGCCTGATGGGAGATGGTAGCTCATGCTATCTTCAGCCGATATGGATGGCGACATGTTGATAGAATAGGGAATTAGTCAACTACTCCTATCCAGATATTCGGCTTGGGCGTTCATCGACTTGTAATTTATTTTACCTTTACTTTTTCGACTTTGTAACTACTTCGGATCTTTTCAGTTATTAAATAAAATGACTGTATGCATCACTCGATGCAGAGGCCGGGGCGTAGCTTCCTTTTCGAAAAAAAAAATGTTTTTCTTCTTTGAGCACATCGAAAATGTATGGACGTTAGTCAAAGAGATGAGATGTGCGGCCCACACAGATATATACTGCCAGCCAGCAAACTTGATTCGATCTTCTCTACGATCTCGTGAAAGGAGAAAAGATAAATGGTGGAAAATTACATGAGCATGGGGAGAAATCAAACATTCACCATCACATGGACCCTTTTGCATTAGGGCCAATCATTTTGACAACTTTATCTACCGGTAGCATGTAAAATTATTCACTGAATATGTATCTAGTCGGCATCTTGTTTCCCAGCGTGGTAGGTGGGTTAAACATCGTAGCTTGGTGGCACCATCACCATGGAAACAAAATATGTGACGATTCGGTAGTAATCATGCATAGTTTCACGATTTCAAAATAAGTGTCGTGGTTTAAGTTCAACAGTGAACTAAAATCGGACACTTGTTTTGGAGAAGATGGAATACTCAATTAGGTAGATTTGGTTTGCTGAACAATGAGTATCAAGTGACGATCACGACAAGCTTGGCTCTCGGGCTGTTTTACCAGATTTTTTGTTATAGGTAATGCCAACCAACGACTTCAACACATACAAGTTAACAGATATAAATCACCATCAAAGTACGAGTTGCACCATAATAATAATAAAAATACCAGCACGCATGCCAACAACGTACTGCCTAAAAGAAACCAGATAAAAAAGCGATGATGCTACACCAACTACGTCGCCCGAGCATGCGCTCTTGGAGACAAGGAGATTAAAAAAAGGGATTTTTCCGCTTTGTATTACAAAACAACCGACCAGAACATCCAATAATAAATGCTGAGGCGGAAACAATACAAACACGTCCAAAAGAAATGAGAAAGAAAATATAAAAGAAACAAATGCCGACACCGGTGGATCGATAAAAAAACGCAAAAGTCTCGCGACCGCTGCGTTTTTCAAGAGTCTCCCATCAAGCTCCACGACTCTCAAGCGCCGGAACCGATCAACACCTCCAAGAAGGGCTGCGACGATGACGACGTTGTTGCCAAGGGTTTCCCCCGATAGGCGACGAGGCGCAAGGAAGGTAGCCCCCACGCCCTCCAGGAAGGTTCGGCGACACCCAAAGGCGTCACCGCGTCAGTGTCGGTTGGGCCGACATGGGTTTCCCCCGATCCCAACCTGCACCTCGAACGCTCCGGAGCCTGCCACCAAACCGGCCTCCATCCTGCACCAACACGATCTTGAGCCCCCCCCACGCCGTCTCACCACGACACCGTAAGGAGAGTCCTGCACAACGACGAAGAGGAGCCGAGACTAGGAGAAGCCACACCGTCGGCACACGGAGGGCTCAACCTCCACCGTCAATGATGGTAGCCCATCGGACGCGATAGCAGGAGCACACCAGACCCACAGGCCCGGGCGGGACCCCCGTAAAGCTCCCGCCATAGCGCTGCAACAGGCACGCCGCCGGCGACGTCGCGCCCAGTCCAAGCTGCTCCTCCTCACCACCACGCAGAAGACAACGTAGCCACTCCGGCTGCCAGCTCACTAGGATCCAGATGGGCCCCGCAGGGACCACCCCGCACCACCACGCCGCCCTGTCGCCAAGGGGCAGCGCCGCCGGCCACCACCTCCGGGTCGCCGGACCGCAGCCAGGCCAAGCTGCACCGCCGTCGTCCCCAAACCCGGGAAGGGGAACTCTCGCGCAGGGAAGGGAAGGCTTGCTGCCACCGGCACCACTCGGGCCAGCGCCGCGGGCGCCCGATGGCGGCGGCGGGAGGAGATGAGGGGAGGAGGACACCCGCGGGGGAGAAAGCTCAAGCGCTGCCCCGGCCACCTCCCAGGGAGGCGGCGTGAGGGCGGACCCAGGAGGGAGGGAGAAGGGGGACGGGGGCGGAGGAGCCCGACCGACGGACGGCGGTGGCGGGAGGGCCGACGGCGGCGACGGGAGGGGGAAGGGAACCCTAGGTCGCCTGCCCTATCGCGGGAGCGGGCAGTTTTGACGATCTTGGAGACAAGGAGATTGCCATAGCTCGAATCCGATAGATGAGAGTTCCATAACATCAATGTCATAACTTTTAACCAACGACTTCCATTGCCGCAAGAAGTTTCAAGGATTTGAAAATAATACCAGCTGTCTCGAAGCGCAAAACATGTTGGATAGTAAATATGTTCCTAGTAGTCCACAAAGCCCAATTGACAGCAGCAAAACCAACACAAACGCTTTAGCTGACGAGACAAAGAATTGGGTAAAGACAATAATTGGAGAAAGGAATAAGGATTCCAACTAACACCCAACCATGAAAGAGTGCAACTCCGGAGTAATGACGCAAAGTCATAATTGGATATAATCTGATCAGGCCCTACTATTGCGCTTACGAATTTGATGAGCAACAAGCAACTTGCCTCAAATTGCTTCCCATTGTATTTCTTTAATCTCGAATGGAATACAAGCACGTTGTTAGCATTGTCGTAGGCTGCGCATGTTACAAAACAAAACCTAAGCTGGACAGGCCATGACCCAGTTGGTACTTGTGCAACCTATGAAAAAAGGATACATGTTGGGTCCCTGTTGCAAGCCTTCCTTGTAAATTTCTCTCGTTTATTGACTACATAGATTCATTAGTTAGTCCATTATAGAAAATATCACGGATTTCATGTAAGGCGGCTTGAGGGAGGCGGATTTCACGGATTTTATAGAGGATGATCAGACAAAGCATTTAATAATCTAATAAGCCTCCATCAAGCTTGAGGGAGTCATTCTTTGTCAAGTTGCTTAAAACTGAATATTTCATGTAAGGCGACTTGTTTCGTATGAGCAGGAAAATATTTTTCAGAGAATTACTATGTTATATCCTAGGGAGTACACACACAACAAGAAGCAAGATTATTAAACCATATTTTAGCATCACCCTTTAATGAGAAAGTAAATAACTTAAGAATATAATAATAACGAATATTTTCCTCTTGAGCAAATAAAATTGAAATCTCATTCAATTTAGTCAGGTGAGCAATAACCTTTTCAAATTCATAACCACGAACGGATCATATTCTACCAAATTAATAAGTTTGTTATCAATAGACAATTCACAATCCTTATTATCAACAAAAACTTGAGAAGTAGCAAACTTAGGATCATGTTTCATCATTTGATCCATAGCCTTTTCTTTAAGTATTAGCAATGAAACCCTCTATACCTCTACGAGTACCATAAGCCATAAACTCTCTAGTAAACTAATCATCAAAAGTTTAATCACCAGAAATATCTTATATTTTAGATCTAACATGAGTACTAGGTGTACCAGGTGATTCATAAGTTTTTTTAGCTTTAGCAATATGAGCATCAAGTGATTTACCAAGGGGCATAATATTATCAAGAAAAGTAGAAGCGTCATCATGAGTATCATCAATAATAGAAGAAGTGTCTATTGTTTGTGACATATTATCATTTAAAGCATGTGGTGGTGGTGTTGGGAACGTAGCATGAAAATCAAAAAATATCCTACTGAAACACCCAAGATATAATCTAGGAGATGCATAGCAATGAGATACATAGCAATGGAGATTGCTTCCCGATACGCCAATGACAAAGAAGAAGACCGCATCTGCAGCTGTAAAGGAAAAGCAGTCGACAACGATGCTGGCGGCAATTCCAATCGGAAGTAGAAGCGCAAGGTTGATGGTTCCACTCCTGCAGAAGCAGCCGCCTTGGCGGCACAAGGAAAATTTAAGGGAAAACCCAAAGGGCAATTTCCCCCAAAGAAGTCCAAGGGTCAGTCAGATGTGTTGGATCAACCATGTGTAATCCACACGAAGAAAGATGAAGATGGGAATCTGATATTGCCCAAGCACACCACTCGTCAGTGTAGGTTGTTGATCCAACAGTTTAAAGAAGACCAGTCGAGTGGGAAGGATCCTGAAAAGGAAAATGATGAAGAGAAAGATGATTTCCGAGAAGTTCAAGCAACCCTGATGATTTTTGCTGACGTGGAGAGTAGAAGTCGGTTGAAGGTCATTAACAAAGAGATCAACATGGATGTACCTACCACCACCACGTACCTCAAGTGGTCGTAGACCCCCATAACGTTTGATCAGTCGGATCACCCTGCTCATGTCGCTACCCGGTCGACAGGCTCTGGTGGTTGATACAGTTGTGGAAGTTGTTCGGCTCCGCAAGGTTCAGATGGATGGAGCAAGCAGGTTGAATATTTTGTATGCAGAGACTCCTAAAGGGATGGGCATTCCGATGTCCCGACTCAGCGAGAGCAATATGCTATTCCATGAAGTCATTCCTAGAAAAAAGGCCAAGTCACTCGGCCAGATTGCGTTGGACGTTGTTTTTGGTTCTGGCAAAAACTTTCGTAAGGAGAAGTTAACATTCGAGGTGATAGATTTCCAGAGTGCATATCATGCCATCCCTGGTCATCCGGCCTATGCTCGTTTCATGGCCCGTCCATGTTATATGTATCTCATGATGAAGATGCCAGGACCCAAGGGAGTCATCACAGTCAGAGGCAATCGATAGAGAGCCGAAGAGTGCTTGCAACAAGGCTCTAAGATCGCTGATCAACACATGGTTGTGGTCGAACTGGAGTAATACCGGAAGAATAATGACCCTTTTGACCTGATGCGCTCTAAGAAGCCCACTTCCGAGTCCACTTTTCAGTCGGCGGGTGAAGTCAAACCAATGAACATCCACCCGACAGATCCTAATGCTGCTCCGACCAACATCTCAACAACACTCGACAGCAAATAGGAAGCCGAGCTCATCCAGTTCCTCTGTGAGAACTGGGACATCTTTGCATGGAAGCCTGCTGACATGCCGGGTGTACCTAGGGAACTCGCTGAGCACCGACTGAGAGTGGATCCGAAGGTAAAGCCTGTTAAAGAGCATTTGCGATGGTCTGCACTAGAAAACAGAAAAACAATCGGTGAGGAGGTGGCGCGACTCTTGGAGGCGAAGTTCATACACGAGGTCTACCACTCCGAGTGGCTTGCCAATGTCGTCATGGTCCCCAAGAAGGACAAGTCCCTTCGTATGTGTATCGATTTCAAGAACATCAATAAGGTTTGACCAAAAGATCACTTTCCGCTCCCCCGCATTGATCAAATTGTTGATTCGACTGGGGTGTGTGAGCGTTTGTCTTTTCTTGATGCATATTCTAGCTACCATAAGATCCGTCTATTTGGTCCAGATGAAATAAAACGGCCTTGATCAGCCCTTTCGAGTGTTCTGTTATATCACCATGCCTTTTGGTTTGAAGAATGCTGGCGCCACTATCATGCGTATGATCCAGAAGTGCGTGCTTGATAAAGTCAATCGGAACGTCGAAGCATACATGGATGATATTGTGGTCAAGTCTCGCAAAGGTTCCGACCTGCTGACTGACCTGGCAGAGACATTCGCCAACCTGAGGAAGTATGACATCAAACTGAATCTAGCTAAGTGCTCTTTCGAAGTCCCTGGCGGCAAGTTACTCGGTTTCCTCGTTTCCGAACGTGGGATCGATGTCAACCCCGAGAAGATCGGTGCCATCGTCCGGATGCAAAGCCCTGTGCGTGTGCACGATGTTCACAGGCTGTCTAGCGGCATTGAGTCAGTTCATCTCTCGTCTCGATGAGAAGGCATTTCCTTTATACCGACTCATGAAAAAATCTGATGTGTTCGAGTGGAATGACGAGGCAGAAGCAGCGTTTGTCGAGCTAAAAGCCCTGCTTTCCACCTAGCCGGTGCTTGCTGCTCCGCACAACAAAAGAGCCCTGCTCTTATATATTGCAGCTACTAATCAAGTTGTTAGCACGGTTCTGACCGTCGAGCGAGAAGAGGAAGGCAAAGCTTACAAAGTCTAGCGCGCAGTCTACTACATTTCTAAAGTATTGACCCCTTCAAAGCAAAGGTATCCTCATTACCAAAAGCTCCTCTATGGAATATATTTATCAGCGAAGAAGGTGGCGCATTACTTTCAAGATCATTCGATATCAGTCATCAGCGATGCCCCATCATCAGAGATTCGTAACAATCGCAACACATCGGGTCGTGTGGCTAAATGGGCCATCGAGCTATCAAGCCGAGTGGGTGGAACAACAGTAGCCAGCTCAAATTCACTCGACACACTGGACTATGTTCTTCGATGGCTCCAAAATGTTGAATGGGTCCGGTGCTAGTGTGGTATTGGTATCCCCAAAAGGCGACAAGCTCAACTATGATCTCGAGATTCATTTTGATTCCTCCAAAGGCTGAATATGAAGCCATCCTCTATGGGTTGTGTATGGCCATCTCAGTCGGCGTCCGACGCTTGATGGTATATGGTGACTCAGATCTGGTGGTCAATCAAGTGATGAAGGAGTGGGATGTGAGAAACCCCGCCATGACTGGATATTGTCACACAGTAAGGAAGCTTGAGAAGAAGTTTGAAGGTTTGGAATTCCACCATGCTCCCCGATTGAAAAATCAAGCAGCTGACGAACTGGCCAAGATTGGGTCCACTCGGAAACGTGGCCCTAGCAATGTGTTCCTGGAACACTTACATACTCCTTCGGTGCAAGAGGATCCTTTCACTGAAGATCCCCCACAACCGATAAGCACCTCTAAAATCCGACAGAGATTGATTTTCCAGCAGTCGTTGATTTAGTTATGGAAATCCTGGTGATCACGCCGGAGTGGACATTACCATACATTGCATACATCCTGAGGCGAGAACTCCCTGAAGAAGAAGTTGAATCTAGGAAGATTGTCCGCAGATCGAAAGCTTTTACTGTGATGGGTGATCAGCTTTACAAAGAAAGTGTTACTAGCGTAGCTCAACAGTGCATCTCCCCTGAGGAAGGCTGACTGATCCCGGAAGAAATCCACTCGGGGACCTGTGGTCATCATGCGTCCTCTCGGACCATTGTTGCCAAAGCATACCGACCTGGATTCTTCTCGCCGCGCGCTAATGAGATGGTTAAAGATATCGTTGATCATTGCGAAGGCTGCCAATTCTATTCTAACTTGTCTCACAAGCCTGCATCTGCCTTGAAGACCATCCCACTTGTCTGAACATTTGCTGTTTGAGGTTTGGATATGGTCGTCCCTTTCCGAACATGCGAGAGTGGATTCACACACTTGCTTGTTGCAGTCGACAAGTTTACTAAATGGATCGAAGCCAAGCCGATAAACAAGTTGGACTCGCGCACCGCCATAAAGTTCATGAGAGATATAACATTTGGGCATGGAGTTCCTCACACTATCATAACACACAATGGTTCTAACTTTGATTCGGAGGAATTCAAGCGCTTTTGCTCTGCTCAAGGCACTCGGGTGGATTATGCGTCCGTCGCACACCCCAAACCAATGGACAAGCTGAGCGGGCAAACGACCTTATCCTTCAAGGGCTGAAACGACGACTCATGCGGGATTTGGAACACGCAGCCGGAGTGTGGGTAACTGAACTACCATCTATTTTGTGGGGTTTGAGAACAATTCCTAACCGGTCGACTGGACGCACACGATTCTTCTTGGTGTATGGAGATGAAGCTGTCTTGCCGAGTGATCTCCTTCATAATTCTCATCCTGTGGATTTATATTTAGAGGCTGAAGCTGAACAAGCGCGTCAGGACAAAGTGGATCTCTTGGAAGAGGAGCGTGAACTGGCATTAATTCGGTCGACTGTATACCAACAAGATCTTCGTCGCTTCCATGCGAGGCTTGTCAGGAGTCGGGCATTCCACAAAGGCGATTTGGTGCTCCGAGTGGATCAACAGAGACCTCACAAGCTTGACCCTACATGGGAAGGACCATTCCTCGTCACCAAGGTACTGAATAATGGAGCCTACCATTTTTACAACCTCAAGAAGAGAGCCTACGAACCCCGTGATTGGAATGCAGATCTACTCCGATGTTTTTATGCTTGACAACCGATTGGTTTGGTGTAATAGGAGAGTTTATTGAACAATGTTGCTTGGCATAGTCATAATTCCTATAGTTTTTGCTGATTCTGATCGAGCAGTTTCACACTCAAAATATACTTCGAGTGACGAGCAATCCTCTCACTCGGGGGCTTAGCTGCGAACATGTTTTCGCCTAAGTTGAAAACACTTCCGAGTTAATAGCAACCTATTCACTCAGATGCTTAGCTGCGAACCAGTCTTCGCCTAAGTATAGAAACTACCCTGAGTGACGAGCAATACTCCCACTCGGGGGCTTAGCAGCGAACATGTTTTCGCCTAAGTTAAAAACCCTTCCGAGTGAATAGCAACCTATTCACTTGGATGCTTAGCTGCGAACGAGACTTTGCCTAAGTATAGAAACTACTCTGAGTGAAGAGCTATCCTCTCACTCGGGGGCTTAGCTGTGAACATGTTTTCGCCTAAGTTAAAAACCCTTCCGAGTGAATAGCAACCTATTCACTCCGACGCTTAGCTACGAACCAGTCTTCGCCTAAGTATAGAAACTACTCTGAGTGAAGAATTATCCTCTCACTCGGGGGCTTAGCTGCGAACATGTTTTCGCTAAGTTAAAAACCCTTCTGAGTGAATAGCAACCTATTCACTCGGATGCTTAGCTGCGAACCAGTCTTTGCCTAAGTATAGAAACTACCCCGAGTGAAGAGCAATCCTCTCACTCGGGGGCTTAGCTGCGAACATGTTTTCGCCTAAGTTAAAAACCCTTCCGAGTGAATAGCAACCTATTCACTCGGATGCTTAGCTGTGAACCAGTCTCCGCCTAGGTATAGAAACTACTCCTAGTGAAGAGCAATCCTCTCACTCTGGGGTTTAGGTGCAAACATGTTTTCGCCTAAGTTTAAAACCCTTCTGAGTGAATAGGAACCTATTCACTCGGATGCTTAGTTGCGAACCAGTCTTCGCCTAAGTATAGAAAAGGCTCCGAGTGAAGAGCAATCCTCTCACTCGGGGGCTTAGCCGCGAACATGTTTTCGCTTAAGTTAAAAATCTTCTGAATGAATAGCAACCTATTCACTCGGATACTTAGCTGCAAACCAGTCTTCGCCTAAGTTCTAAGTGTACTCCGAGTGAAGAGCGATCCTCTCACTTGGGGGCTTATTTGTGAACATGTTTTTCGCCTAAGTAAAAATTCGTTCGAGTGAATATCAACCGATTTACTCGGGAACTTAGCAGTGAATCAAATTTTGCCTAAGTTAGATTCTCCGAATGTCGAGAACATTCAAAAACCAAACAAACTCAGCTAAATACAGATAAATTCAAACAAATCCAGCACGGATTAAAGTCATCCATGCAGACGAAAGTACTCGGGTTCAACACCCGAACGAAGTTCTAATGGATACATTAATACACGACATACCGAGGTGAATTAGAGTCTGGACAGTAATCAAAGTTCCTTCTCATGGCTCACTAGGACTCACAGGCTCAACGAAGGTGTCAAGGTTGATCCCATGAGCAATGCGAGTCGCCGCGTCAGTGAAGGTCTCCATGAAATCTTCAAACTAGAGCTTCCTCGTATTAGCCACCTGGAGCGCCTTCAACTTATCTTCCCTAGATTCTTTGCAATGGACTCGGACGAGCGAAAGGGTCACGTCAGCTCCGCATCGTGCAACATACTACTTCCACGCCTGCACCTTGTTGGGAATCTGGTCCAAGCGGCTCATTATGGACTCCAGATCAGTCTAGAAAGTGCCTTCATGCCACAGCTCCTTGTCAATCTTCCCCAATGCAGCTCGCAGTCGGGCGCCGTACCCTTGGACCTTCAAGAGACGAGCGTTGAGGTGAAACATATCTACGACCACAACATCTGAAACAGGTGACTTGGTGGGTCCACATACGGCTCCACCTCTTCAGTCTCCTTATCAAAGTCTAGGTAGAATTCTGTGTGAAGAAAAAAAATGAAAAGTCAGTCACAATCTATTCGGTAAAGTTCGAAGAGATTCACTCAAACGAAAGTAGCATACTAGTAAGCGTCCTGAGCATTTTGTTCAAGAAGTCCTTCAGATACTTTTTCGTGGCGTCCCCCCTTTTCGCCATTTTCTCAAGCTTTTCCCCCCATTCGAGTCATTCTTTCTTCAATTTCGTGTTCTCTTCTTACAACTTGCCAATTTCCAAGAGCTTCTTCTCAACAGCCTCAGACCTCTCTTTAACTTCCGCAAGGACCTTGTCCTTGTCCTCGAGTGCTTTCTTCAAGGCATCCAAGTCAATGGTCTTCACTTCCAGATCCAGCTGAAGCTGGTTCTTCTCTGATTCCAAGTTGGCATACTTGACTCCAACCTCACATGCTTTATGAGAAACATCAAGGAAATAGTTCAGTCGACACTAATATTTTTCCACTCCTGAGTGGAGAAGTACAGTTCAGTTGACCGAATGGCGGCCCGCCGCACCCACCCACAATTGTTATATATACGAAAAAGGATTCTACTTCCAAGTTCTTAAGACTAATGGCCTTCATAAATGATCAACATTAGTCTCGGGGACTACACCTAGTGGGTGCATTTAGCGTGCCCCCACTAGATGCAAACCACTCAACCATGTCCGTCTTGGCCGAGTCACGAAAAAGAACCACAATGTGTCTTCCAATTAGATCCCTGCCGATGCAAGCACTCGACAGCGGTCTCGAGGAGTACACCAAGTGGGTGCACTCAGCGTGCCCCCACTGGATAGAAAACCACCCGACCAGGTCCGGCCAGGCCGAGTCATAAAAGAGAGAAGAAAACTTCAAATCAGACCCCTACCAATGCAAGCACTCGACTGCGGTCTAAGGGACTGCACCCAGTGGGTTCACTCAGTGTGCCCCCACTAGATCAGAGACAAACAACCACATGGTGCAAGAAAACACCCAGTGGGTGCAAAAGCAAGATAGATGAGATTCAATTGGAAATGAGCTTACAATTGCACTTACTCGGATGTTAGCTTGAAGCACCGAACTGGCATCGTATGCCAACTTGCTAGCCTCGTAAGCTTCTCTGGTCCGCTACATCATCTGTTCGGCTTGAATCATGGCTTCTTTAGCAGCTCCAGTTTGATCTTCCAGGACACGTTGCAGAGAATATGCAAGCGTGGAACGAGTCAGCGTCGCAGCAGAGGTAACATGAGCTACCAGAGGAGGCGCAGTCGGAACTGTTGTCACATCAATTGAACCAGTCAAAGGAGCTGTAATCAAAGCAGTCGAACTGGCTGGAGGAGCACTCGATGCCGGCGCTTCAGGCATGACCTTAGTTAATTCGGCAGTCGAACGTTGCGGTTCTCCCTCGTCATCCAAGAGGATGACGTGTGTAGCTGTCAGTAGACAACGTCAGTTAGTTCACTCGATGGATTTCATATAGAAAACAGATGAGAATGAAGACTTGTCGTACCTTCTTGAGAGGCAGGCATGTCCACAACATCCAAGTCCATGTGATCTTCTTCATCCCCCAAAAGGTGACGTCGCCGAGGTAGCAGCTCTCGCAAGTAAATTTCACTCGGTTGTCAAAGGCATGGAAATTCACAATGAGAAAAGAAAGAAACATACATGCACTCACGTTGAAGCGACTGGCACGACGATCCTCATTCGAGGCAGAGCCTTTCGAGGCTTAGGAGCATCAGGCTTGGGTTGTCTGGCGGCCTTTTCTACAAATTCAGCCACGTCAGCTCTGTCGCGCTTCATGTTCCTAGTGCTGGACACTAAGGTCTTGCTTGGGGTAGCCACTGGATCACGACGGGGATTGGATCGTGACTCGGGGCACGGAGGAGGGTGGTTTTTTCCTCACTCTCACTCGAATCATCTTAACTCCCCTTGCTATCTTCAACATAGTCGCTGTCGATGCTGCCACCTTCGCTTTCCCCACCGACGTCAAGCTGATCCCCGTTGGGTGCGGGTGAATGCATGTTTGTCCACTCCTACAAGATACAAAATTAGCAAAGTCAGTCAGGCGAAGATTCAGTCACTCGACAAAGGTATGAAAGTAATCAGAAAAGAAATAACGCACCAGATTTCGTGCCTTGTTTTCAGCAGAGTAGGGAATGACTAAATTGGCTCCTAATGGATTGTTGCAGGCTCCAGTGATGCTTTTGATCCACTGAGCTACGGTTTTCTTAGAAACCTCCTCCGGGTGCGACCGAGTAGAATCCTCAGGGCCCGAGTAGTGCCACATGGCATGATCCCTCGCATGAAGAGGCTGCATACACCGACCAAGGAACGTTTCGAGCAAGTCCATCCCCGTCACTCCGCCACGGACCAAGTTAACCACCTCATTTACCAACATACCTACCTGAGTCTTCTCCTCATCCAACACATTTATCGTCCTAGGAGCAGTTGGTCGCTCCAAGGTGAATGGGGGAAGGCCAGTCGACATGTTTGGAGATGCAATATCATTACAGTAAAACCAAGTTGACTGCTAGTTCTAGACTGACTCAGGAAGGGTCATCTGAGGATACATCCTCCTACTCCTATTTTGAATCCCTAGACCACCGCACAACTGATTGACATGAGTCCTACTATCACTTGGATTTGCTTTCTTCACTGCTTGGGTGCACACAGTGAAGATGTGTTTAAGTAGTCTGAAGTGAGGAGGACAACCCAGAGAGCATTCGCACAGCGTAATGAACGCAACAAGATACACGATGGAGTTGGGAGGAAGATGATGAAGTTGTGCACCAAAATAATGCAGGAAATCGCGGATGAAAGGTTTAGGGGGCAAAGAGAAACCTCGCTCAATGTGAGTAGGGAGGAGGACTCGTTCCCCTTCACGGGGCTCTGGCTCGAGCTCTCCTTCAAGCAACCTCCACGACTTCTCAGCCACCATCCCATGTTCAACAAGCTCCAGAACGTCCTCCTTCCGGACAGTTGACGGGAGAAAATCTCCCTGGATCCACCCTGGCGGCAGCGCAGATCGACCGCGTGGCTTCTTCGACCTTCCGTCCTTCTTGGCATGCTCGAGCTGGCTCGTCTTGCCCTTCGTCATTGCCGCAGTGGCGGAGACAGCTCAAAGCAGTAGCTGCGAGGCGGAGGAGGAGAGGAAGCACGGGAGAATCAAAGAAAGGCAATGCTTCAACCCTAGCGTCGGCCAGATTTATAACCGTCCGAGTGAGTAACTGACTGGTGGACCTGCCGGATGTCTGTCTATCCCGATAACAGAGGAGGCGCGATAATCCAGGCGTTGCTGCCCCACTTGCCTTGGTTGTTGCATCATCATCGCAGAACACGTGCTAACCGGAATTTTGAATCCCGTGAAATCCGGACCTGACGAAGTGATCCGTCATATCTCAAGATCTCGTTAACTACTCGGATCAACCTCAATGCTTAAATTCACTCGGTCGTGCTTCACAACAGAATCGATCAGGCTGAATGACGAATACTTCATTCGACACACAGTTCTTTCAAGCTCGGAAGTACGTTCAAGATCGATATGCCTCGACAGAATTTGCACCGACTCCTTCCTCACTCAAACCCGGATCCATTCGTGGGCTAATGATGGGGATATGTACCTAGGGTAGGGTCACATGCCTGACCTAGATGTCCTACCTAAGGGTACCTCATTAAAGACTTGAAGGTCACAAGGAAGATTCAGACTGGATGGCCATGGCATCTAAGTCACTCGGTAAGAAATCACTTGGAGTATTTTCCCCTTCACTCGACAACCAACTTCCACTCGACAACCAACCAGTCGACGCAGAAGACCAGAAGCCACTCTAGGGAGGCCAATAGGCGAGTGTTCGGCTCATCGTCATGAATAGAATTAATTACATACGTTATCAGTAACATACGTCTTTAAACTCCATTGATCGAACCCTTAGATGATGGGCCTTGATGAGGGGTAGCGTACTCTATATAAGACACCCTCCCCTCTGGCACAAGGGTTCACACTCCCTGTAATACGCATTCCACACTGCAAGAGCTCCCGAGCACCGAGACGTAGGCCTGTTACCTCTATTAGATGGGCCTGAACTCATACATCTTGCATACAAGCTTGCCGCAGCTAGGACTCTGCCCTCTCCTTTCGTACCCTACACCTCTAATGTCAGGTTCATTCCCACGACAGTAGGCTCGGGCGCAACATTGGAGACGAAAGGTGGAAGACGAGGTAAAAAATGAAAAAGGTTCTTGAGGTGGCTTATTTATAAGGGAGGAGAAGTCGAGACAATGTGGTGAAAATGGCAACCGTTGGTGCAACTCATGGCTAAAAAGGTGCCTTAGTCATCGCATTGACATGATTTGATGTATCTATCCACAAAGATTCATTATGATGACACGAGGAGATAGTGGATGGTGAAAGGATGATGTCACATCTCCCGCACTTGAAAAATTACGAAGTCCATGAGAGACTGAATGACCTGACTAATAAATTTACCTGGCCAACATCCAAAAGACGGGGTTTTGAGAGGACATAAAGATGTCGGCTCATGTTTACAAAAACTATTTATGTTTCTTTCAAGACAAAGTTTAGCATGGACCAGTCCAAGCTAAACAGGGGGCTAATGTTGGGGGTATTCCCACGGGTATGACTCGACACAAGGAATGACCCGACACTATATCGTGCCATTCCTTGACACGGATTATACAAGACAATTTTGAGGACACCAAAACAAAGACGAATAAGAAGACCCGCCCATGGGCCGGATCATTATAGATCATGGGTCGACTTGAGGAGAAAGCTTGAGTGAACTAATGATTAGGGGACTGATTAGGATATGGGTCAACATATATGACCGGACTATTTGTAACCCTAGTGGCTCGACCTATTATTTAAAGGAGAGCCCCAGGAACGAGACAAAAACAAGAAATAGACCCTCGAGAGCTAGGTTACCGATTCCGTACCCTTTTAATCGAGATCATCATCATCAAAAACACATGCCTCATCATATAGTCATCATTATATAAATTTTTGTCTATCAGATGATGTTCACGACACATATTGTAGTGATCACAGTTATCTCGAGCCTCTCGCACTGTATAGTCAAATTCATGCATAATGATAAGAGTCGCTATCTTCTTAGACCTAGGGTATTTTGTGACCGACAGCTCATAGAAAAGCCTTTTTATAGTAGGGTGAGTATGCATAAATCTTCTTTCGAGTTTAAGAACAAGGGAGGGAATAACATTGGCGTAACTGTTGGTTCTTTTAAGGATTGGACTATCCTTGCAAGATAAAGTACCCCTACAATTAGTTCTTGGATAACACTTTTCCCTATGATGTTCCCCTTCCCCACAACAAAAACTTTTACATCTCGTTATGGGAGAGTTTCTTCTCTTGAGGTTTTACCTCCAACATCCTTTTCAATGATAAAGTTAGACATGATAGCAACTTCACGCAAGCGACTAGCAAACGAAACAAGCAAACAAGCAAAGGTAAATATTTTATATTTTTGATTTTTATGGAGCAAGAAAAACATAATAACAAATAAAAACAAGATCACGTGAATGATACTTTGTGTGAAGTGGCTTGATAGTAGGTTGATGATACTCCCCGACAACGGCGCGAGAAATCCTTCCAGATACTTGTGATATGCGTTTGGTTTTTCGTGGAGAGGAACGAGTGATGCATCACAATATAGGTAAGTATTTCCCTCACTAGAGAACCAAGGTTTATCGAACCAATAGGAGTAACGACCAACCCCCGTCTTCAAAAAATGAACACAAAGGAAATAAACACTAGCACCCAATGCGGGCAAGAGGTTTGTCAATCCCTTTGTCTCGTTATTTTCAAGCAAGTATGTAGTGTGGTTGAAAGTTTCAAAGTTAAAAGTAAATAATAAATAATTAAAGGCAACAAGGAAATTGTAACGTTTGTAAATTTTATAAGTGAGTAGTCCCGGGTGCCGTAGTGTTCCCTAGTGGCATCTCTCATGAAAGCAATCATACAGTGGGTAGACAAATTACTGTTGGGAAATTGATAGAAAAGAGGATATGTATGCGATATTCATGGAAACTATCATGTGTGCACATGCACCACGTCTATAAGCAAATAGGTCAACTCCTGCCTGCACTTATAACTATTACTCCACCCATCGACCGCTATCGAGCATGCATCTAGAGTATTAAGTCGAAATCACAATTGCTCCTTAAGGTGGTTTTGATAATTGATCACAACATATGCAACATTGGACTAATATGTTTATCCAAGTATATCTCAGAAAAGTTCAAAAGATGTATTGGCTAAAGGCTTATGTGGAGATGCCCCTTGACACAAGAAAGGAATAAGATTGGCCCAAGCTTCAAGCTAGAATACTCTTCATTTTATATTTGTGAGAAATCACTTTTGAGTCCATAGGAAAGCCAATACTATTAAAAGGGGATGCGGTATTAAAATGAACTGGTTGCCCAAGTGCTCATAGGTAGCCACCAAAAATACTCAGTCATTTTCCCACATAATAGAAACTCAAGTAGACCCCACATCCGGCCGGCCCGCAAAACGCGTTTGCAGTTCGCGCAAAACCGTTTTTGCGGGCCGGCGCTGGCTGGCACACATGCATACCCCGCATAATGGACCCGTAAAAAGCATATTCGCGGAATATACTTTTTTTACGGGTCGGCTTCTGCGGGTTCTGATCTGGCGTAGCTCCTCCCGACCCGTAAAACTTAGATTTTCAACTTAAATTGATCTAGCACAATGCTTTTCTTTGCTTTTGCAACAACATTAGATACAAAAGATATCCATCGTCTGTCACATCCCTGAATCCCTAATAGAGTATAGCAAGTTTGAGCTCATGTTTTCTTCCATTGCATCTTAAGAATTTGAATTGCACTCAAGGAAGGAAATGAAGTCAAAGCAAAACCCCCAACAACTCTATATTCAAAAGAAAACCAAAGTAGTGACAATTCAATGAATCCAAAATTGCCTTCATAAAAGTCCAATATTTTAGAGAAATGTTGAAAACAAGATATTAGGGGTAGAATATATTTTTTTAAATGCTTTTGGCATTTTATTTTAAAATTAAAAGCTACTGAAATAAATTATATAATTGATTTCAGATATTTCAAAGTTTTCAAAAATGCTGAAACTTTTATAAATATTTGGAAATATATCAAATAACATTTCAGCATGTTTCAAACTATTTTAGGAATAGTTTGGAGCCAAAAAATAAAACAAAACAAAGTCACTAAGTAAATAACAGAAACAGAAATGGAAAAAATGGAAAGAAAATTACCTATCGCTCACTTGAGGCCCAGACCACCCCGGCGCTTGTCATCTTCCTCATGCCAGCGAGCAGCAGGAGGTAGCCGCCGCTCGTTCCGGCGCGGCCACGCACGTGTGCGCCTGCGTGGACCTCCCTGATGCGCTGGAGAGGAGGGATAAGGCCTCCAGGATCCATTCCCGACCTCTTCCTCTCCCCATTCGGTCTCTCTCCCCTCTTCCTCTCGGCCACCATTAGAGCCCGAGCCGAGCTCGAGCTCGCCGTCGCTCCAGCTCCTCTCCCTCTCTTCTGAGCCGCGCAAAAGAACTGCCAAGAACTCCTAAAGCTCTCCAGCAAGTCACGCAAGCTCTCGAGCCCTGCATCACCTCAACGCCGTCGTCTTCTTCCTCGGATCGCCGACGTTCACCACCGCCGTTCTCCCTCCTCAGGCCATCCCCGAGCCCGCTTTCTACGCCGCTGCACTCCCTCTGAGCTCAGGGTGCTTTCCCCCTTGTTTCCCCTCTCGATTTCGAGCTCTAGGCCTAGTTCCACCGGAGCCCGACAAGGACCGCCGCGGTAGCTCGTCGTCGGTGACCCTACGGTGACCGGTTGGTCCACCCGAGGCCTGCAATGGCTCCATCTCGTTGCGTAGATGCTCTAGGAGACCAGCCCCGTGCGAAATGCCCGCTGTTTCGATGACCTCGACGATGGCCGAGCTTCGGCCACCGCCAAGTTCGTCGCCGACGTCGATTCCGGCCACCCCAGCCCCTGGGGTTTGCTCCATCGTGCGCACCGTTGAGTGGCCGTTCTTCCTGTGGTCTCTGTCGTGCCTTTGGTCACCGGAGATGCGTTTCCGACGCCCTCCATCGTCTCTGGTGCTGTCGGAGGCTCACCGCCGGCGAGATCGACCTCGTCGCCGGTGGGTTCTTTCCCCCTGAGCCTATGAAAGGTGGGGCCAGCCCCTGTCTAATTAAGTTTAGTAAAAATTAAAAATAACTTATTTAAATTAACTCAGACAGACACTAACATGTGGGTCCAGCACTCTCAATTAACTAATTAAGTTAAACTTAAACTGAAAACTAGCCAGAGTCACTGACCAGTGGGTCCCACTGGTCAGGTTTGACTTTCAACGGCCAGATTGACCTGTTGATGTCATGCTGATGCAATAAAATCTTTTCTGTTTAAAAATAATTCCAGAATAAGTTCAAAACTTTGGAAATTCATAGAAAATTGAATATAACTCCAAATTTGACAAATAATATATGTAAAATGATCGAAAAAATTCAAGGAATCCAATGGTGCTATTTTCATGCATGAAAAACAAAGTTATGAAACAGCATCAGGTCAAATCAATTAAAGGAATTTGACAAATTATAATTCAAATGATAATTGAATTATGATTTCAAATCAAGATCACCCAAAGGGTTCTGTTGGTCACCTCAAACCATGCTACATTGTATTTCATGCATCATTTTGTTGCATATGATTGATATTGATTGTATGTTATTATTTCGGTAGGCTCTGCCCCTCCAGATACATCTGATTATCCGACTGACGGATATCACCCATCTGCTGAGCAACAAGGCAAGCAACCATTTTGATCATCCCGATAAATCCCATGTTCTCGCTCCTGCTCTTACTTATTGCATTAGGTCAAAATGCTTTCAATGCTTTTACCATGTTAGTTGAACCCATTCCTTTGCATGACCTTCTTTGTCATAGTAAATAGCTAAACCTTGCAACCTAGCATACCTGGTAGATGCTTGAGCCATGATGTGTCTTATCCTGCTATGCATGCTATGCTTAGAGTTGTGTAAGGTCTGTCATCTGGGTGATGAACATGATCATGAGAATGTGTTTAGTTAATAAAGGTTGTGTGTTCAACCTGATTTGGTAAAGGTACCGGTGAAAGGCTATGTAGGAGTACATGGCGGGTTGTTTCATTGGAATCGTCCCTAGGAACTGAGTTCCGTGTATGTAATCCAAGAATAGATACTACCACACGTTTGGATAGTTAATTGACCCTCTCGACTTATTAATCGCCTAGGTCCAGGAGTTGCAAGTAGTTTCTGGTGTTTATAGTCATGCTGGAGGCCGTGCATAGTGCTGACCTTAGAGGTGGGCTATGATGCGGTAGGCAGTGGCACGGTGTACCAAGTGGCACCCGGATGGTGGGCTTGGGAACCCTATGCACATCATTTGGGGCCATGGCAGAAACCTCGGCCGGACTTTCGTGCGGGTTACCCTCAGATAGGCGATAAACCTGGACTAGGTATTAGAGTGGTTAACGGTCGTGGCCGACTCCCTCGCTAGGCTTCCGTTTGAAGGTTGCCGAGGTGCATGACGTGCACATGGCGATAAGTGGCGAGAGCGTGTGTGAAGAAGTACACCCCTGCAGGGTTATGATCTATTCGAATAGCCGCGTCCGCAGATATGGACTACTTGGAAGCATATGTTGTTCATAGATAACTATAATGGCTACTCATAAAATTGTCAAGATAAGCGTGAGTGTCGTGGATGGCATTTCCGAAGGGAGACGAAATGATTCCATGATGGAGTATTGTTGTGGTGTTAGTGGACGCGTGTGCGAGAAAACAAAATTGTGAAAACTATTTGAAAATACAAGTTTGTCTAGCCAAGAGTCAAATGCTGGCTTTCTGCATGAAACTCCAGAACTCCTTGTTGATACATTGCATGAGTAGATAGATTATCCTAAAAGCTTTGCCGAGTACTTTTGTACTCACATTTGCCTAATAATTTGTTGTAGAGGTTGTTAATGACCCTAATGGTGGGTTCTATCTAGACGTTGACGATGACGAGTAGCTGGTGTCCCAGCTATGATCTGGCCCTAGGTTGGGTCTGTAGATAGTCAGGCCATGTGCCTTTATCTTCCCATCTGTCTGTACTCAGACATTTTTAATCTTCCGCTGGCTTGTAAGACTTGTGTGTATGACTTGTGATGATGGGTCGTGAGACCCCTATCTATGTAATATTATGTGTGTGGCTCGTTTGAGGATTCTAAATAAAGTTTTTATGTTCATGGTTATGTTGTGATGCCATCGATGTATCTATGCATATCGGTATGCCATGCGTGCGTGTGTTGTACTTGATATGTATGGGGTTCGAATACCTAGTTGTATGCCTTAGTAGCACTCCTTACAAGGAAATGCCCCTTTGTGACTCCATCGAGCCATGGTAGTTCGCTACTGCTCCGGACACATTGGTTGACCGGCGTGTGTCCTTCTTAGCTGCTGTGTCTGTCCCTTTGGGAAATGTCACGCGATGTAATGGAGTCCTTGTAGCTTGCTACGACTCGTCTATATTCGTTGATGACCGAGACCTGCTTTGCTGGGTGATGTATGCCTGTCCTTGTACGGAACTACCGCTTGAGTTTATGACTAGACATGTCGATCCGGGTTCTTTGACATTGGATTGCTAGTGACACAATTGCATACGCGAGTCAAAAGGCGCAAACGGTCCCGGCTAAGGTAAGGCTACAGCCGTGGGGATAACCGTGCGTGAGACCGCAAAGAGATGTGATGTGTTATAGGATAGATTCCTATGGCTTAGGATCGGGGTCCTGACATGGTCCTACACAAAAGAATGAGCAAGCTCAAAGTGAGCTACCGTAATTGAACTAAAGAATGAGCTATCGAACGTGCTACTACAAGTGCACGTACCCCGTTGTTTTCCCATTTGTAGAACACCCATCCGGGGTGCTTCTGCGTGCCCGAAGTTAGCCGCATCACTTGGCGCGGACAGTCATCGCACTCTATGAGCGGCATCGACAGGCCACAAAGACGCTGCGCGAGCATCGAGCCCGGTGGACGACCGGACGAGTCCATGCCCGCAAACCTTTGGCGGCGGCGGGCGGACGAACCCGTGCCTGCATGCTGCGATGCGCCCTTTAATACGTCTCCATCGTATCTACTTTTCCAAACTCTTTTGCCCTTGTTTTGGACTCTAATTTGCATGATTTGAATGGAACTAACCTCGACTGACGCTGTTTTCAGCAGAATTGCCATGGTGTTGTTTTTGCGCAGAAATAAAAGTTCTCGAAATGACCTGGAAATTTACGAGGATTTTTTGTGGAATATATAAAAAATACTGGCGCAAGAATTACCTGGAGGGACGGAGCCAGGAACCCACAAGTCCAGGAGGCGTGCCCCCCTGGCCGCGCGTGGCAGTCTTGTGAGGCCCTCGTGGCTCCGCCGCCTCAAACTCCAGCTCTATTTAGTCTCTCTCGCGCAGAAAAAATTAAGAGAGAAGAGTTCATCGCGTTTTACGATACGGAGCCGCCACCACCACCTGTTCTTCCTCTGGAGGGCAGATCTGGAGTCCGTTCAGGGCTCCTGAGAGGGGAGATCGTCGCCGTCGTCATCACCAACCTTCCTTCATCGCCAATTCCATGATGCTCTTCATCGTTCATGAGTAATCTCATCGTAGGCTTGCTGGACGGTGATGGGTTGGATGAGATCTATCATGTAATCGAGTTAGTTTTGATGGGGTTTGATCCCTAGTATCCACTATGTTCTAAGATTGATGTTGCTACTACTTTGCTATGCTTAATGCTTGTCACTAGGGCCCGAGTGCCATGATTTCGGATCTGAACCTATTATGTTTTCATCAATATTGTGTGTTCTTGATCCTATCTTCCAAGTTGTAGTCACCTACTATGTGTTATTGACCCGGCAACCCCTGAGTGACAATAGCCCGTACCACTCCCGGAGATGACCATAGTATGAGGAGTTCATGTATTCACTAAGTGCTAATGCTTTGTTTCAGTTCTCTATTAAAAGGATACCTTAATATCCCTTAGTTTCCATCAGGACCCCGCTGCCATGGGAGGGATGGACAATAGATGTGATGCAAGTTCTTTTCCGTAAGCGCGCATGACTATATACGGATTACATGCCTACATTACATTGACGAACTGGAGCTAGTTACATATCTCCCCATATTATAACTGTTACATGATGAATGTCATCCAACATAATTATCCATCACCGATCCAATGCCTACGAGTCTTTTCCTACTGGTCCTTGCTAAGTTACTTTACCGCTATTGCTGTCACTGCTGCTACTGTTACCTCTACTGCTGTCACTACTGCTACTGTTACCGTTGCTACTACTTTGCTACTGAAACATTGCTGCATATACTCAGTCTTTCAGGTGTGGTTGAATTGACAACTTAACCGTTAATAGTCGAGAATATTCTTTTGCTTCCCCTTGTGTCTAATCAACAAATTTGGGTTGAATACTCTACCCTCGAAAACTGTTGCGATCCCCTATACTTGTGGGTTATCAAGACTATTTCCTCGAAATTTGGGATTTACTTTTGTTGGTCACTATGAGGAATCCGAGAGATCCAAAAACTAAAGTCTTGCCCTCAACTACGAGGACAGGTAAGGAACTACCATCTAGCTTTGCACTTGATTCACCTTCAGTTATGAGTAAGTTTGTGACACCATCACCTGTTAGAAATTCTGATATGTGGCCTGTTCTTGACTATGCTAGTTCTGCTATCCATGATGCTTATGATGATGCTTTGCTTGATACTTCTTTGCCACTGGGTGCATTCCTTGATGCACAAATTGCTAGAGTTGCTGCTGAATGTGATGATACTTCTGAAACTGCTGAAATTATTGAGGTAGAACCTGCTGTTTCACCTGTTAGAACTAGCTCTCCTAGATATGAATTGCGTGATATACCTGGGGGTTATGTTATGGAGGGAGAGGTAGCTGAGGACTTTATTGATTGTAAGGATAGCTATGATCTTGAGAATTTATTGCGCAAGTGGAAAGAAAAATCTCTGAATGCTAGAATGAAATACGATCCTAAGTTTGCTACTTCACCCATCTTTGTGACTGATAACGATTATGAATTCTGTGTTGATCCTGAGTTGATCACTTTGGTTGAATCACATCCTTTTCACGGTTATGAGTATGAAACGGTTGTAGCACATCTTACTAAGCTGAAAGATATAGCCACCCTATTCACGAGTGAGGAAAAGATTCGCCATTACTATATCCTTAAGTTATTTCCTTTCTCTTTAAAGGGTGATGCTAAGACTTGGTTTAGTTCTCTTGCTCCTGGTTGTGTACGTAGTCCCCAGGATATGATCTACTACTTCTCTGAGAAATATTTTCCTGTCCATAAGAAACAAGCTGCCTTGCAGGATATATATAACTTTGTGCAAGTTGAAGAAGAGAGTCTCCCACAAGCTTGGGGGAGGCTTGTCTAGTTACTGAATGCTTTGCATGATCACCCTCTTGAGAAAAATGAAATACTTTATATCTTTTATAATGGACTAACCGATGCTTCTAGGGACCAGCTAGATAGTTGTGCTGGTTGTTTGTTTTCAGGGAACGAACTATGGAACAAGCTGAAATTCTATTGAATAATATCTTGAGCAATGATAATGCTTGGACTATTCCCGAACCACATCCGAAGCCAACTCCGAAGAAAAGAGGTATTCTATTCCTCAGTCCTGAAGATATGCAAGAAGCCAAGAAATATATGCAAGAGAAAGGTATTAAGTCCGAAGATGTTAAGAATCTACCACCTATCAAAGAAATACATGGTCTTGATAACCCGACACAGGTAGTAGAGGTAAATTCTCTTCGTAGATTCAATGAAAGTGATATTCCTTATGCTAAACCTGCTAGCTTATGCTTAGATGAATTTTGTAACTTTGTTGCCAAACAATAAAGTTTGAATGATTATGTTAGCAGACAATTGGACCAGAATGCTCGTATGCTTAGTCATTTAAGTGCTTGTGTGGATAGAAATGTCAATGATCTTAAGCTTTTGAGTAAACATGCCTCTATGGTCACTATTCAAGTAGAACAAGTACTTAAGGCTCAAAATGACTTGCTCAATGAGTTGAATGACAATTCTGTTAGAGTCGTCACTAGAGGTGGTAGAATGACTCAGGAACCTTTGTATCGTGAGGGCCATCCTAAGAGAATTGAACAAGATTCTCAAGGAGTTAGCACTGAGGCACCTAGTCATCCTAGTAATAGGAAGAAAAAGAAAGATGATAGGAACTTGCATGCTAGCAAACCTGCTGCTGTTACACGTGAGAATCCAAATGATATCTCTGTTTCTGATTCCGAAACACAATCTGGTGATGAACATGAGCCTAATGATAATATCGATAGTGGTGTACATGATGACGCTCAACCTAGTAATGATAAGGTTGTGGAGATTGAACCTAGTGTTGATCTTGATAACCCACAACCTAAGAACAAGAGATACGATAAGAACGAGTTTATTGCTAGGAAGCATGGTAAAGAAGGAGAACCATGGGTTCAGAAACCCATGCCATTTCCTCCCAAACCATCCAAGAAAAAGGATGATGAGGATTTTGAGCGCTTTGTTGAAATGATTAGACCTGTCTTTCTGTAAATGCGTTTGACATATATGCTCAAAATGTCTCCTTATGCTAAGTACATGAAATATATTGTGACTAATAAAAGGAAGATACCCGAGGTTGAGATTTTCACCATGCTTGCTAATTACACCTTCAAGGGTGGAACTCCTAAGAACCTAGGTGATCCCGGAGTGCCCACTGTACCTTGCTCCATTAAAGGAAATTATGTTAGAACCGCTTTATGCAATCTTGGAGCTGGTGTTAGTGTTATGCCTCTCTCTCTTTATTGTAGACTTGAATTGGATAAGTTGATACCCACTGAAATGTCTTTGCAAATGGCCGACAAATCAACTGCTTTTCCTATCGGCATTTGCAAGGATGTGCCTGTTGTGGTTGCTAATGTTACTATCTTAACGGACTTTGTTATTCTGGACATTCCCGTGGATGATGCCATGGCGGTCATCCTTGGAAGACCCTTTTTAAACACTTCAGGGGCTGTTATTGATTGCAACAAAGTCAATGTCACTTTCCATGTTTATGGTAATGAGCACACAGTGCACTTTCCGAAGAAACAATATCGAGTACATTGCATCAATGCTATTGAAAAAACTTCATCAATTATTATTGGAAGCTTTGAATGCCCTGTACCTACTGTCAAGATGAAGTATCATTTACTTGTTGGGGATATGCACATCCCCGTTGAGGTAACCTAGTGATTATTCTAAAATTCTCCGGTTTTATGCAAGTCGAAAAAAGTTTGTCAAGGAGACTTGATCAACCTCATTGACAGATTTCTTTTGATGACCATGAGATGGATGAATCTAGAAGTCAAAACCCTCTGCTCCCAACTTTTACTTTTTGTTGTTTAGAAGAAAATGATAAATTTAGCTTTATTTTCCTGTTTTCTGCTTTTTGCGCCCCTTAGAAAAGTGTCTTGAAAATAAAAGTTCTTCAAATGCCCTGAAATTCAAGTATGATTTTTTTTGGAATTTTTGAAAAATTCTAAAACAAAGAGCTAGTCAAGGGGATGCACTAGTGGGCCACAAGCCCAGGAGGCGCGGCCACCCCCCTGGCCGTGCCTGGCAGGCTTGTGGGCCCCACGTGGCCCCCTCCACTTATTCCAGCTCCCATCTCCTTCTTCTACCTCCAGAAAAAATCATTCCAGAGCTCAAACCCGTGTTCTTGCTCTTCTTGCTGCATTTTTCGATCTCCTTGTGCAAAGCCCCATTCACCAAACTGTTTTGGGGGAATTGTTCCTTGGTATGTGACTCCTCCATTGGTCCAATTAGTTATTGCTCTATTGCTTTATTCGTTGCATATTTTTTCTGCCTTGGTGACCCTGTTCTTGAGCTTTGCATGTTAATTTTAGTTGGTCCCAAGTTGTTTTGATGCAGGATATGGGCTCTAGGCACTTGTAGGAGTAGTTGCTATGAGTTTTGTTGAGGCTTATTCACTTTTCTTTTGAGTCACTAAAATTTTTAGAAATTTTTAGTGAAAGAAAAAGGAAAAGATGAGGAGGTTCCTAAGAGGTTCTTCAAGCCGTGACTCCGAGGAAGAGCCCTCCTATGGTTGACTTCAAGTTATATGATATCCCTCAGCGCATGTCACTTCAGAATTTTTGCAATATTTGCAAATTACCTTATGTTGGGGATATTCATGAACCTCGTCCACGGGACTTGGAGGCTTTCATTGATACTATTGATGTAGGAGAGGAGAGAGGAGTGTCTTGCGCTAGAGTTGCTAGTGTACATTTTCCCGTGCTTCGGTATCTCTCATTATTTGTGGGAAAATGTTTGATTGGTCGTGGGAAAGCTGTGGCTCTTAGCTCCCCAGATCTTGCGGTTTTGTGCGAAGCTCTTTATAATGATAAAAATTATAGCTTGGGCGCTATAGTGGCTCAACGGTTGAACACGAACCGTACTAAAGGCGCTATTTATGGAGGTATCTATGCTACCCGTCTTGCTAAACATTTTGAGATACCTATTAGACTGTATGAGGAAGAAGAGATATCTAGATTGTGATAGCATGGTTCGCCATGACTTCCTTGATAAAGATATAAATAACAGGATGATTTATAACTTGGTATTTAGTCAGGGTACTCGTGAGACTATTACTTTGCCTGCTCCTTCTTTGTTCAATCTTCATCTAGGCAGTTACATTATTATGCCCTCGGACATCTATGCATATTGGGGCATAGAGCCACCACAGGCGCTCGTGCCCGAGCTACCAGTCGAGTAACAGCCGCCAGTTTATCAGTGGGAGCCAGAGGAGCTCACCCAACAGTGGCACCCTCAGTACACTCTGGAGTACTCCGGAGATGGTTACTTCCCTGCTTGGGAGTAGACCAACTTAGGCCAAAAGCCTAAGCTTGGGGGAGTACGTGTTTCTCACCGACTTTATATTCATGCTCACACTTTCACTTTGATAGTCGGTGTTTACACCTTGCCATTGTATCAACCAAGCTAGTTTATTTCTTTTTCTCGCTTTCTTCTCGTGTGTTTGTTTAGATTGAGAAAAACAAAAAAAATTAGTTGTAAGTTTACTTTCCAGCTTGCTTAGTGGTGTTTAAAGAGAAAACCCAAAAAGATTTCCCGTTCTTCTTTTGCTTGTTGGGAGTTTTCCCGTGTAAATAGTTTTCTTTTTGTTTGGGTCAAGGTAGAAGATCATGGTTAAATTGTTTAGTGGCTCTCACATGCATATCTGTTTATCCGTCAAAGAGCCATATTACTTTGTCTTCTCCTCTGCGTTTGCTTGCAGATTCCAGCTTAGTCTAATGCACGAACACTCTAATTATTATTCACATCATTCGGTCGTGCAGGTGAAAGGCAATAATGACGATATATGATGAAGTGAGTGAGCTCAGAAAAGCTGGTATGAACTCGATCTATTTTGTTTTTGTAAATATGACTAGCTCATCATTCCTAATTCAGCTTTGTTATGAGAGAAACATGTTTGCAATGACAACTTAGAGATCATAGTTTTTGATTCCATTCTTAATTAGCTAGGAGCTTATAATGGTTTGTCTTGGATGTCAACATGAATTTCAAGATGATTATGATGTAGTATGATAGGATGGTATCCTCCTTTGAATGATTCAAGTGGCTTGACTTGGCACATGTTCACGCGTGTAGTTGAAACAAAATCAACATAGCCTCTATGATATTCATGTTTATGGTGATTTATGTTCTACTCATGCTTGGACTCAATGTTGGTTAATTTCAATGCACATTGATGACCATTGTCGCTCTCTAGCTGGTCGCTTCCCAGTCTTTTGCTAGCCTTCACTTGTACTAAGCAGGAATACTGCTTGTGCATCCACTTCCATAAACCCAAAGTTGTTCCATATCAGTCCACCATACCTACCTATATGCGGTATCTACCTACCATTCCAAGTAAATTTGCATGTGCCACTCTCTAAACCTTCAAGTAATAATCTGTTTTGCATGCCCGAACCGCTCATGTGGTGACAAGGGGCGATCAATATCTTCCATGCTAGGCGTGTTATCCTCGATACGTGTTTATTCACCATCACACACGAGAAAGGGGCCGGTAATTGGAATGCCCAGTTCCATGCTCAAATCGAAAAGATAATTGCAAACAAAACTCCCCATGGATTGTTGTTGGTATGGACGACACCCGAGGATTCGGCTAGTCGTGGAGTGTGATTGATCGGTGGTGGGGGAGTCAAAACTTTACTTTTCTGTTTGGGAACCGCCTATAATTTGTGTAGCATGGAAGATGGTGAAAACTCTTGGTTATCGCATTGACAATGAAGGCATGCCACCCAAAATTATTTATCTCTGTTTTAAAAGCTTGAGCTCTGGCACCTCTGCAAATCAATGCTTCCCTCTGCGAAGGGCCTATCTATTTACATTTCTGTTGAGTCATCCTCTCCTTATAAAAGCACCAGTTAGAGAGCACCTCCGTCATTTTTATGCTTTTCTATTAATTGATATTGAGTATGACTGTGACTGGATCATCTTTGCCATGAATTACAATGTTCAGTCAGCCCTTGGTCTTTGAAGGTGCTCTGCATTTATGTTTTGCGGTCTCAGAAAGAGCTAGCGAGATACCACCTGTTCATATTGTGTTATGATTGTTTTGAATGAAGTGTTGACGTTTGAAACTTATTATCATTGCTCGCTAGTTGATTATGCCATTGATATGAATTTACCATGAGACCTAAATGTCATTGCTTATGTGGTTAGCTTATGATCTTGCTGAAAATCTGAATATGAGTTAGACATAATTACAACAACAAGATCAAACAGAGTTCGTAAGAGTTTTTCTTTTGTCTCTTTCAGTTTGTCAACTGAATTGATTGAGGACAAGCAAGGCTTTAAGCTTGGAGGAGTTTATACGTCTCCATCGTATCTACTTTTCCAAACTCTTTTCCCCTTGTTTTGGACTCTAATTTGCATGATTTGAATGGAACTAACCCGGACTGACGCTGTTTTCAGCAGAATTGCCATGGTGTTGTTTTTGCGCAGAAATAAAAGTTCTCGAAATGACGTGGACATTTATGAGGATTTTTTGTGGAATATATAAAAAATACTGGCGCAAGAATTACCTGGAGGGACGGAGCCACGAGCCCACAAGCCCAGGAGGCACCCCCTTGGCCGCACCTGGCAGGTTTGTGAGGCCCTCGTGGCTCCACCACCTCCAACTCCAGCTCTATTTAGTCTCTCTCTCCCAGAAAAAATTAAGAGAGAAGAGTTCATTGCGTTTTATGATACGGAGCCGCTGCCACCACCTGTTCTTCCTCTGGAGGGCAGATATGGAGTCCGTTCTGGGCTCCGGAGAGGGGAGATCATCGCCGTTGTCATCACCAACCTTCCTTCATCGCCAATTCCATGATGCTCTTCACCGTTCGTGAGTAATCTCATCGTAGGCTTGCTGAACGGTGATGGGTTGGATGAGACCTATCATGTAATCGAGTTAGTTTTGATGGGGTTTGATCCCTAGTATCGACTATGTTCTAAGATTGATGTTGCTACTACTTTGCTATGCTTAATGCTTGTCACTAGGGCTCAAGTGCCATGATTTCAGATCTGAACCTATTACGTTTTCATCAATATATGTTTGTTCTTGATCCTATCTTGCAAGTTGTTGTCACCTACTTTGTGTTATGACCCGGCAACCCCGGGGTGACAATAGACGGTACCAGTCCCAGAGATGACCATAGTATGAGGAGTTCATGTATTCACTAAGTGCTAATGCTTTGTTCCGGTTCTCTATTAAAAGGAGACCTTAATATACCTTAGTTTCCATCAGGACCCGCTGCCACGGGAGGGATGTACAATAGATGTCATGCAAGTTCTTTTCAATAAGCACGCATGACTATATACGGATTACATGCCTACATTACATTGACGAACTGGAGCTAGTTACATATCTCCACATGATATAACTGTTACATGATGAATGTCATCCGACATAATTATACATCAGCGATCCAATGCCTATGAGTCTTTTCCTACTGGTCCTTGCTAAGTTACTTTGCTGCTACTGCTTTCACTGCTGCTACTGTTACCGCTACTGCTGTCACTACTACTACAGTTACCGTTGCTACCGTTGCTATCACACTACTTTGCTACTGAAACTTTGCTGCAGATACTAAGTCTTTCAGGTGTGGTTTAATTGACAACTCAACTGCTAATTCTCGAGAATATTATTTTGCTTCCCCTTGTGTCGAGTCAACAAATTTGGGTTGAATACTCTACCCTCGAAAACTGTTGCGATCCCCTATACTTGTGGGTTATCACCCTTGCCTGGGCTGCGCGAGAGGCTCCCCGACCACTCCATCGCCTGGGGCAGCAACCGGCGGCCGTAAAAAGCCAAATCTGGCGTCCCGCGATGAAGTGCCGCAGATCTGCAAATCCGGCGGCCCGCCGAAGCAAGGGGGAAGGGAGGGAAGGCCTCGTGCGTGTGGCGGCCATCCGGCGTGCTCCGCCGTCTGCTGTCGCCGGAATCTTGGGCGGCGGCCTGCGGCGGCACGAGGGGGAGAGGAGAGGTGGTTGGTGGGAGAAAGCGCCGGATGAAATGTCCCCCCACCAACCGCTTCCGCTTATATGCAGGGCACCGCAACTGCGAGGGGGAAACCCTCGTTTTCCCGGATTGGGGTCGGGATTTTGCCGCGCCCCCTAAAATTTTCTGCGGGCCGGGGCGGGATGCGGGGTCTGATCGGGCTGGTTTTTTCGCCCCGACCCGCATTTTGGCGGTTATTTTACGGGTCTGCTAGAGTTGCTGTAAGCATTCTGTCCAAACCCACATACATAAAATCAGCGACACCAACTTCATAATTTTGGCCCTACCGATTTTCATCCGAGACAAAACCCGAGCCAAAGCCACCAAATCGGTGCAACCGAAGCCGTGTCGGTGCTACCGAGTTTAGGTGACCAACTTTGTTTTGTTTCGGTACATGGTAACCCACAAGTATAGGGGATCACAACAATTTTTGAGGGTAGAGTATTCAACCCAAATATATTGATTCGACTCAAGGGGAAGCGGAAGAATATTCTCAAGTATTAGTAGCTGAGTTGTCAATTCAACCACACCTGAAAGACTTAGTGTCTGCAGCAAAGTATCAGTAGCAAGGTAGTATGATAGCAGCAGTAGCAACAGTAAGCAGTAGCAGCAGAGTAACAGCAGTAGCGACAGAGTAACAGCAGCAGCAGCAAAGTAACGTACCAAGGACCAGTAGTAAAAGACTCGTACGCATTGGATCGGTGATGGATGATTATGCCGGATGTGATTAATCATGTAACAGCTATAACACGGAGAGATAAGTAACTAGCTCCCGTTCGTCAATCTAATGTAGGTATGTATTCCGTATGTAGTCATACGTGCTTAGGGAAAAGAACTTGCATGACATCTATTGTCCATCCCTCCTGTGGCAGCGGGGTCCTAATGGAAACTACGGGATATTAAGGTTCTCCTTTTAATAAAGAACCAGACCAACGCATTAACAGTTGATGAATACATGAACTCCTCATACTATGGTCATCTCCGGGAGTGGTTCCGGCTATTGGCACTCCGGGGTTGCCGGCTCATAACACATGGTAGGTGACTACAACTTGCAAGATAGGATCTAAAACACACATATATTGGCGACAACATAATAGGTTCAGATCTGAAATCATGGCACTCGGGCCCTAGTGACAAGCATTAAGCATGGCAAAGTAGTAGCAACATCAATCTCAGAACATAGTGGATACTAGCGATCAATCCCCATCAAAACTAACTCGATTACATGATAGATCTCATCCAACTCATCACCGTCCATCAAGACTACGATGAGATTACTCACGAACGGTGAAGAACATCATGGAGTTGGCGATGAAGGAAGGTTGATGATGACGATGGCGACGATCTCACCTCTCCGGAGCCCAGAACGGACTCCAGATCTGTCCTCTAGATGAAGAACAGGAGGTGGCGCTGCCTCCATATCGTAAAACGCAATGAATCCTTCTCCTTGATTTTTTTCCGGGCGAGACGGACTAAATAGAGCTGTGATGGGAGGTGGTGGCGCAACGTGGGCCCCACAAGCCTGGTAGGCGTGGCCAGGGGGGTGGCCGCGCCTCCTAGGCTTGTGGCCGACTGGCTCACCTCCTCCGGTGGATCTTTGCGCAGGTATTTTTCATTAATTCCAGAAAAATTCTCTGTAAATTTTCACGTCATTCCGAGAACTTTTATTTCTGCACAAAAACAACACCATGGCAATTGAGCTGAAAACAACGTTAGTCCGGGTTAGTTCCATTCAAATCATGCAAATTAGAGTCCAAAACAAGGGTAAAAGAGTTATGAAAAGTAGATACGACGGAGGCGTATCAACTCCCCCAAGCTTAAAGCCTTGCTTGTCCTCAAGCAATTTAGTTGACAAACTGAAAGAGACAAAAGAAAAACTTTGACGAACTCTGTTTTATCTTGTTGTTGCAACTATGTCTGACTCATATCCAGAGTTTCAGCAAGATCACAAGAAAACCACATAAGCAAATGACATCTAGGTCTCACGATAAACTCATATCAATGGCATAATCAACTAGCAAGAAAATAATAATAAGTCTCGAACGTCAACACTTCAATCAAAACAGTCATGAAGCAGTACGAATAGATGGTATCTCTCTAGCTCTTTGTGAGACCGCAAAACATAAATGCAGAGCACCTTCAAAGACCAAGGGCTGACTAAACATTGTAATTCATGGCAAAGAAGATCCATTCACAGTCATACTCAACACAGTTAAAAGCAAAGCATAAAAATGACAGAGGTGCTCTCTAATTGGTGCTTTTGTAAGAGGAGGATGACTCAACAAGAACATAAATAGACATGCCCTTCGCAGAGGGAAGCATTGATTTGCAGAGGTGCCAGAGCTCAAGCTTTGAAAACAGAGATACTAATTTTGGGTGGCATGCTTTGATTGTCAACGCAATGACTAAGAGTTCTCAACATCTTGCACGCTACACATGCTATAGGCGGTTCCCAAACAGAAAAGTAAAGTTTTGACTCCCCCACCACCAATCAATTACACTCCACGGCTAGCCGAATCCTCGGGTACCGTCCATACCAACATCAATCCTGGGGGAGTTTTGTTTGCAATTATCTTTTCGATTTGAGCATGGAACTGGGAATTCCAATTACCGGCCCCTTTCTCGTGAATGATAGTGAATAAACACATATCGAGGATAACACGCCTATCATGGAAGATACTAATAGCCCCCTATCACCACATGAGCGGTTCGGGCATGCAAAACAGATTATTTCTTGAAGATTTAGAGAGTGGCACATGCAAATTTACTTGGAACGGCAGGTAGATACCGCACATAGGTAGGTATGGTGGACTCATATGGAACAACTTTGGGTTTATGGAAGTGGATGCACAAGCAGTATTCTCGCTTAGTACAAGTGAAGGCTAGCAAAAGACTGGGAAGCGACAAACTAGAGAGCGACAACAGTCATCAAAATGCGTCGAGATTAACTAACATTGAGCGCAATTATGAGTAGGACATAAATCACCATGAACATGAATATCATAGAGGCTATGTTGATTTGTTTCAACTACATGCGTGAACATGCGCCAAGTCAAGCCACTTGAATCATTCAAAGGAGGACACCATCCTATCATACTACATCATAGTCATCTCAAAATTCATGTTGGCAACCAAGGCAAACCATTATAAGCTCCTAGCTAATTAAGCATGGCATCAGCAACTATGATCTCTAAGTTGTCATTGCAAACATGTTTCTCTCACAACAAAGCTGAACTAGGAACAGTGAGCTAGTCCTATTTACAAAAACAAAATAGATCGAGTTCATACCAGCTTTCCCAGGCTCAGTCACTTCATCATATATCGTCATTATTGCCTTTCACTTGCACGACCGAGCAATGTGAACTATAATAAGAGTGCTCATGCATTGTACTAAAGCTGGAATCTGCAGGCAAACACAAAGGAGAAGACAAAGTAATATGGCTCTATGACAGCTAAACAGGTATGCATGCGAGAGACACTAAACATTGTAACCAATATATTCTACCTTGACCCAAAGAAAAAGAAAACTATTTACACGGGAAAGCTCCCAACAAGCAAAAGAAGAAAAGAAAATCTGTTTGGGTTTTCTCAAACTAGACAGACACACGAAAAGAAAACGAGAAAAAGAAAATAAACTAGCATGGATGATACAGTGGCAAAGTGTGAACACCGACGAACAAAGTGAAAGCATAAGCAAAAATGTAAAGTCGGTGAGAAACACGTACTCCCCCAAGCTTAGGCTTTTGGCCTAAGTTGGTCTACTCCCAAGGAGGGAAATAACCAGCTCCGGGGTACTCCGGAGCGGACTGAGGATGCCACTGCCGTGTGATATCCTCTGGCTGCCACTGATAAACTAGCGTCTGGTACTCGACTGGTGGCCCGGGCACGGGCACTTGTGGTTGGGCCAAGCCCCAATATGCGTAGATATCCAAGGGCATAATAATGTACCTGCCTGCATGAAGATTGAACAAAGAAGGAGCAGGCAAAGTAATAGTATCACGAGTACCCTGACTAAATACGAGGTTATAAATCATCCTTCTGTTTATATCTCTATCAAGAAAGTCATGGCGAACCATGTTATCATAATCTAGATATCTCTCGGGGAGAAGAATCTCTTCTTCCTCGTCGAGTCTAATAGGTATCTCAAAGTGTCTAGCAAGACGAGTAGCATAGATACCTCCATAGACAATGCTCTTAGAACGGTTCGTGTTCAACCGTTGAGCTACTATAGCACCCAAGCTGTAAGTTTTATCATTATAACGGGCTTCGCGCAAGACCACAAGATCTGGGGAACTAAGTGACCCAGCTTTCCCATGGCCAATCAAACATTTTCCCACGACTAATGAGAAGTACCGAAGCACGGGAAAATGTATGCTAGCAGCTCTAGCGCAAGACACTCCTCTCTCCTCTCCTACAACAATTGTATCGATGAAAGCTTCCAAGTCCCGTGGACGAGGTTCATGAATATCCCCAACAAAAGGCAATTTGCAAACATTGCAAAAATCCTGGAGTGACATGCGCTCAGGGATATCATAAAGTTTAAACTCAACCATAGGAGGATTCTTCCTCGGATAGAAGTTAAAGCTTTGTACGAAGATATTAGTGAGGAGGAGGTATTGCGGACACTTATCTTTAACGAAGGCGGTAAGGCCTGCGTTCTCCACCCAGTGATAAAAGTCCTCATAAATTCTGGCGTCGCGTAAGAACACATCGCTTTGCCACTCGCACGCTCGAACTTCTACGACTCGAGGGACCAAATACTTGGGATTCTTCTCACTTCCATCATCCTTGGGGTCACGGCTTGAAGAGCCTCTTAAGAACCTCCTCATCTTTTCCCTTTTCTATCTCTGAAATTTTCTGAAATTTTTAGTGACTCTAAGGAAAAGTGAACAAGGCTCAACAAAACTCATAGCAACTACTCCAACAAGTGCCTAGAGGCCATATTACGCATCAAAACTACTTGGGAACAGCTAAAATTAGCCTGCAAAGCTCAAGAACAGGGTCACCAAGGCAACAAAAATACGCGAAGTATAAGGCACTAGAGCAAAAACTAATTGGACCAATGGAGGAGTCAATTACCAAGGAGTAATTTCCCCAAAACAGTTCGGAGAATGTTGCTTTGACCAAGGAGATCGAAAATCCCAGCAAGAGGAGCAAGAACACGGGTTTGAGCTGCGAAACGATTTTTTCTGGAGGTAGGAGAACCAGATGAGAGCAAGAATGAGTGGAGGGGGTGCAAGTGGGCCCCACAAGCCTGGGTGGTGCGGCCAAGGGGGTGCCCGTGCCTCCAGGGCTTGTGGCCCATTGGTGCAGCCCCCAGACTATCTCTTCGTCCCAGTATTTTTCAAAAATTCCAGAAAAAATCATACTTGATTTTTAGGACGTTCGGAGAACTTTTATTTTCGAGGTATTTTTCTACCGGATGCTAAAACAGAAAAGAGGGAAAACTAAACTAAATCTATCATTTTTCTTCTAAGCAACCGAACGTGAAAGCTTGGAACAGAGGTTTGTGACTCGTCGATTCATCCACCTCATGATCATCGAAAGAAATCCGTCAGTGAGGTTGATCAAGTCTCTTTGACAAACCTTTTCGAATCGCAAAAGAGAACGGAGAATTTTCGAATAGTCACTAGGTCACCTCAATGGGGATGTGAATCTCCCCAACAAGCAAATCATACTTCATCTTAATAGGAGGAATAGGGCATTCAAAGCTCCCAATAAGAATCGATGAAGTTTTTTCGATAGCATTGATGCAATGTACTCGATATTGTTTCTTCGGAAAGTGCACCATATGCTCATTACCGTTGACATGGAAAGTGACATTGCCTTTGTTGCAATCTATAACAGTCCCTGCAGTGTTTAAAAAGGGCCTTTCGAGGATGACAGCCATGGCATCGTCCTCGGGAATATCCAAGATAACAAAGTCTGTTAAGATAGTGACGTTAGCAACCACAACAGGCACATCCTCACAAATGTCGATAGGGAAAGCAGTTGATTTGTCGGACATTTGCAGAGATATTTTAGTGGCTGTCAACTTATCCATTTCAAGCCTACAATAAAGAGAGAGAGGCATAACACTAACACCGGCTCCAAGGTCGCATAAAGCAGTTCTAACGTAGTTACCTTTAATGGAGCAAGGTATAGTGGGTACACCGGGATCACCTAGTTTCTTAGGTGTTCCACCCTTGAAGGTATAATTAGCGAGCATGGTGGAAATCTCAACCTTAGGTATCCTCCTTTTATTAGTCACAATATCCTTCATGTACTTAGCATACAGAGACATTTTGAGCATATCTGTCAAAAGCATTTGCACAAAGATAGGTCCGATCATTTCAACAAATCGCTCAAAATCCTCATCATCCTTTTTCTTGGATGGTTGGGAGGAAAGGGCATAGGTTTCTGAACCCATGGTTCCCTTTCTTTACCATGCTTCCTAGCAGTGAAGTCATTCTTATCGTATCTCTTAGTCTTAGGCTGTGGGTTATCAAGATCAACAGGTTCAATCTCCAGATCATTATCATTGCTAGGTTGAGCATCAACATGAACATCACTATTGATATTATCACCAGGCTCATGTTCATCACCAGATTGTGTTTCAGCATAAGAGACAGAGACATCGTTTGGACTCTCAGGTGTAGCAGCAACAGGGTTGCTAGCGTGCAGGTTCCTATCATCTTTCTTATTCTTTCTAGGATGACTAGGTGCATCAGTGCTAACTCCTTGAGAATCTTGTTCAATTCTCTTCGGATGACCTTCAGGATATAAAGGTTCCTGGGTCATTCTACCGCCTCTAGTGACGACTCTGACATAATTGTCATTGAACTCATTGAGCAAGTCATTTTGAGCTTTAAGTACTTGTTCTACCTGAGTAGTAACCATTGAGGCATGTTTACTTAGAATCTTAAGATCGTTGACGTTTCTGTCCACACAAGCACTTAAATGACTAAGCATACGAGCACTCTGTTCCAATTGTGTGCTAACATAATCATTGAAACTTTTTTTTTGGTAACGAAGTTATCAAATTCATCCATACATAGGCTAGCAGGTTTATCAAAAGGAATATCACTCTCATCAAACCTACACAGAGAATTTATTTCTACTACGTGTATCGGGTTATCAAGACCATGGATCTCTTCGATAGGTGGTAGATTTTTGACATCTTCAGATTTAATGCCTTTCTCTCGCATAGATTTCTTGGCTTCTTGGATATCTTCAGGACTGAGGAATAGAATACCTCTTTTCTTCGGAGTTGGCTTCGGAGGTGGTTCGGGAATAGTCCAAGCATTCTTATTGCACAAGATGTTATTCAATAGGATCTCAGCTTGTTCTACGGTTCGTTCCCTAAAAACACAACCGGCACAACTATCTTGGTGGTGTTTGGAAGCATCAGTAAGTCCATTATAGAAGATATCAAGTATTTCATTCTTCTCAAGAGGGTGATCACGCAAAGCATTCAGTAGCTGGATGAGCCTCCCCAAGCTTGTGGGAGACTCTCTTCTTCAGCTTGAGCAAAGTTGTATATTTCCTGCAAGGCAGCTTGCTTCTTATGGGCAGGGAAATATTTTTCAGAGAAGTAATAGACCATATCCTGGGGGCTATGCACACAACCAGGAGCAAGAGAAGTGAACCAAGTCTTAGCATCATCCTTTAGCGAGAAAGGAAACAACTTGAGGATATAGTAGTGGCGGATCTTTTCCTCACTAGTGAATAGGGTGGCTATATCGTGCAGTTTGGTAAGATGGGCTACAACCGTTTTAGACTCATAACTGTGAAAATGATCAGATTCAACCAAAGTGATTAACTCAGGGTCGACCGAGAATTCATAATCCTTATCGGTCACAAAGATAGGCGAAGTAGCAAACTTCAGGTCATATTTCATCCTAGCGTTCAGACATTTTTCTTTCCACTTGAGCAGTAATTTCTCGACATCATAGCTATCCTTACACGCAAGAAAATCCTCAGCTATCTCTCCCTCCATAACATAACGCTCAGGCATATCAGGCATATCAGGTCTAGGAGAGCTAGTTCTAGCAGGCAAAATAGCAGGTTCTACTTCAATAGTATCAACAATTTCAGAAGTATCATCACATCTAGCAGCAACTCTAGCAATTTGTGCATCAAGGAATGCACCTAGTGGCAAAGCAGTATCAAGCATAGCATCATCAGGCAAAGCAGTATCAAGCATAGCATCATCATAAGCATCATGGGCAGCAGAAGTAGCATCATCAAGCACATGCGACATATCAAGATTTCTAGCAGGAGGTGATGTCGCAAACTTACTCATAACTCAAGGTGAATCAAGTGCAGAGCTAGATGGCAGTTCCTTACCTGTCCTTGTAGTGGAAGGCAAGATTTCAGTTCTTGGATCTTTCGGATTCCTCATAGTGACCAGCAGACGTCAATCCCAAGTGACTCAGAGAATATAGCCGTGCTTCCCCGGCAACGGCGCCAAAAAATAGTCTTGATAACCCACAAGTATAGGGGATCGCAACAGTTTTCGAGGGTAGAGTATTCAACCCAAATTTATTGATTCGACTCAAGGGGAAGCGAAAGATTATTCTCAAGTATTAGCAGTTGAGTTGTCAATTCAACCACACGTGAAAGATTTAGTGTCTGCAGCAAAGTATCATTAGCAAGGTAGTATGATAGCAGCAGTAGCAACAGTAACCAATAGCAGCAGAGTAATAACATTATCGACATAGTAACAGTAGCAATAGCAAAGTAACGTAGCAAGGACCAGTAGTAAAAGACTCGTAGGCATTGGATCGGTGATGGATGATTATGCCGGATGTGATTCATCATGTAACACCTATAACACGGAGAGATAAGTAACTAGCCCCCGTTCGTCAATCTAATGTAGGTATGTATTCCGTATGTAGTCATACGTGCTTAGGGAAAAGAACTTGCATGACATCTATTGTCCATCCCTCCCGTGGCAGCGGGGTCCTAATGGAAACTACGAGATATTAAGGTTCTCCTTCTAATAAAGAACCGGACCAACGCATTAACACTTGATGAATACATGAACTCCTCATACTATGGTCATCTCCGGGAGTGGTTCCGACTATTGTCACTCCGGGGTTGCCGGGTCATAACACATAGTAGGTGACTAAAACTTGCAAGATAGGATCTAAAACACACATATATTGGCGACAACATAATAGGTTCAGATATGAAATCATGGCACTCGGGCCCTAGTGACAAGCATTAAGCATGGAAAAGTAGTAGCAACATCAATCTCAGAACATAGTGGATACTAGGGATCAATCCCCGTCAAAACTAACTCGATTACATGATAGATCTCATCCAACTCATCACCGTCCAGCAAGCCTACGATGAGATTACTCACGAGCGGTGAAGAGCATCATGGAATTGGTGATGAAGGAAGGTTGATGATGACGATGGCGATGATCTCCCCTCTCCGGAGCCCAGAACGGACTCCAGATCTGTCCTCCAGATGAAGAACAGGAGGTGGCGGCGCCTCCGTATCATAAAACGCGATGAATCCTTCTCCTTGATATTTTTTCCGGGCGAGATGGACTAAATAGAGCTGAGATTGGAGGCGGTGGCGCAACATGGGCCCCACAAGCCTGGTAGGTGCGGCCGGGGGGGTGGCCGCGCCTCCTGGGCTTGTGGCCCACTGGCTCACCTCCTCTGATGGATCTTTGCGCAGGTATTTTTCATTAGTTCCAGAAAAATTCTTTGTAAATTTTCAGGTCATTCGGAGAACTTTTATTTGTGCACAAAAACAACACCATGGTAATTCAGCTGAAAACAGCGTTAGTCCGGGTTAGTTCCATTCAAATCATGCAAATTAGAGTCCAAAACAAGGGCAAAAGAGTTCGAAAAAGTAGATACGGCGGAGGCGTATGAGTACACAAAATCGGAATTTCCGAGTTTGAGTATCGGTGCCACCGAGTTGTGTCATCTGACTGTTAGCCACCTTTTCAGTGCCACTGAGTTGTGTATATCGGTCCCACTGAGATTCAAAAGAGTCTGCCTTTGTGCAAGTTAGTACCACCGAGTTCATGACTTCGACGTCACCGAATTTGTCACTTTAGGTGTAACGGTTGGATTTTGTGTGCTGCCTATATATACCCATCCACCCATCTCTCATTCATGGGAGAAGCACTCAGAATATTCCCTTCATTACCATATGCATTTGACCACCTACTCATGTGTTGAGATCAAGATATTCCAATCCATCCATTTGAAACTTGATCTCTAGCCTCCCCAAGTTGCTTTCCACCAAATCAATCTCGCCTACCCATGCATATTCTATGAGAGAGCGATTGAGTGTTGAGGAGACTATCTTAGAAGCACAAGAGAAAGGAGTTCATCATTCTATCGCATCTATTACCTTTTGGAGGGTGGTGCCTCCTAGATTGGTTAGGTGTTGCTTGGGATCCTCCTAGTTTGTGTTGTGGATTTGAACCAAGATGTTTGTAAGGGCAAGGAGATCGCCTACTTCGTGAAGATCCACCGGGAGTGAGGCTAGTCCTTAGTGTAAGGAAGCCGTGGTGGAATAGACAAGGCCACTTCATCGTGGACCCCTTGTGGGTGGAGCCCTTTGTGGACTCTCATAGCCGTTACCCTCTATGGGTTGAAGTCTCCACTAACATGGACGTACGATAGCGCCACCTATTGGAACCATGCCAAAAATCTCCGTGTCAACCTCATGCGTTTGATCTCCCTACCTTACTCCTTTACTTTACACTTGCATGTTTTACATTCCGCTGCTATACTCTTAGAACTGCATGTGTAGGGTGTACTTGACTTGTCATAATTGCTAAAATTGGCTGTAGCGACCCGACTCAAGACGACACAAGCCTCTGGTGTTTCTGTACCATCCCAAGATCATGCTGGTACACACATAGTACATAATGTATATATTCAAGAGTGCAATCACACAGCTTTACTAATCGAAATCTCATAAAGAGTACTTTATTAAAATAAAGGATTACAATAAAGTGGCTGAAGGCCAACTCATGAGATATCTAACGAAGACTAGCAGAAGCATCAGGTAGATGAGTCCATCCGACTCCAAGGGCTTGTTGCTGAGCGTAGATCGTAGCCTCACTCCTGGTCGGAAAAGTACTCTGCAACATGATACGTTGCAGCCGTGTAGGTCAGCATATTGAATATGCCGGCAAATCATCAAAGAGAGGAGCAAAATAATAATCAACTATCTCTACATGCATATTTGGCCGGTGGGGCTAAGTTTTGCATAAAGCCAGTTTTATCCTACAACAAGAGGGGTTGAAAGCAAAATGTTACTACAATGTTTGTTGTTAACGAGATGGTTCCGCCAACCAATTCTCGTACCCGAATAGTTGTTAACACCCACATCATTATTAAGTTGTGTCGAGAGTTTAGGGGAAATTCAATGCCTTCGGCTCAAGTTGTCCATGACCGTGGACACGGCTAATCGATTAGGTTGGGCACTCTGTAGAGTTTTGCACACGTTCCCCACAAGATTTGATCGCCTCCGTGTATGTCCTGGCACTTCAGGGTCTTTGAAGACCGGATGATCAAAACATGGTCTTTCAATGGGTCCCTCTGAATCCCTATCGGTGCCCATCCATTCCTACCGTTCGTCTACATCTGCTAGCACCGCGTGTCCAGAGTCGCCGCGTTGTCCAACCAAGCCAGAGCCCATAATGACTTGTGGCTGTGCAGGTAAGCCTTGGGTCTTGAAAATATCCGTCCGTCTCTTTGAGCCTGGGTGAAGCTTTCCGCAGGATGTCATGGCCGTCCCCAGCATCCCGGGCATCCACTGGGTTTTCCAGGGAGCCGATCAACCGTCCTTCACCCAGTGTTGCATTGCGTCCGACGTCTTTAAAATCTTGTCTTAACCGGTCTTGATTATTTAATCAACCTCGCATCACTCGTGTTATGCACTCAACCGAATTCCCGTCTACTCAAGCATAGCAATATGAACTTTGTCGTCCCGGGGCCAAGTATCGGGGTTTTTGTGTGCCTACCACATGATACTACAATCTATACTAAAATTTCCAAGTACCTAAGCAGCATGCAATTGGGCATAGGATGGTAGAACTACGATGCATAAAACATAGGTGATAGTATGATCAAAGTGACTTGCCTGGTGATGTTGACGAAGAAGAATTCCTCGAGAAAATAACTTGATAGACTACTCGTCACTCTCCGATGAAATCTATATAGCAAACATATCATTCACATAAGCACTCATACTAGCAATCATTCTAGCAATCAAAACAAAAGAGAGAGCGAATAGTAAAACGAAAGAAACTTCACTAAAGCTAGGAGCCTTCTACTACGTCAAACACTAAATAGTTTTTGTCTAACAGAAAATAATAACAAGAAACTAAGATATAAGTTTAACTAAGATAAAATAAAGTATTTTTGACAAAACTTTTTGAAAGTATTCCCAAACGGGATTTGAAACAGTGCGGAAAACAATTGCAAGTTTCTAAGGAACTAGAATTGTTTTCATGAAAACAAATAAAATAAAATAAAAACTTGTTGCAAATCTACTGTTTATCTAACAGAAACAAAACATAATAAGGTTTCTGAAATAATAAAGAAAATATTTTAAAACAAAATAGAAAAGGAATTAGCCGAAATCCTAAAAGAGGTGAAACAGAAATTGTTTCATTTGAAACAGTGAGCTAAAATACTCAAACAAACCTGAAATTTTTACCACTGATACATAAGATCACTAGTGATCAGTACCAAAAGGAATCAAATTAAAAGCTATTTTTAAACACCTGGAATAGGCAAAACAAGGTTTAAACTAAATCTGATCTAACTTTATATTATATGTTTTTAAAAACTACAGGAAATTTGTGAGCTACTGGAAAAAGAATCACTATCATTGGACTTCGGGATCAAAAGTTGTGGCCAAAACAAAATTGAAACTTTCTTTTTTTTTGTACTATAGACAGAAAAACTAAAGCTAATCTAGCTAACTAATGGGGGTACACGTGGCAAGTTGCTATAGGCTGTGGAGGTGTTTGCTGTAAACTTAGGAGCAAACGGCCGAGGCTAAGCAAAAACTGCTGGCTAAATCATAAGTGAACTAAAAACCGCTGGTTTTCTAAAATAAACCGAAGAGTTATCCCTAGATCTAATCTAAACCATCTACTAGAGATCTAAGGGCAAAAAAAAAACAAGAACAGAGAGGGGAGTTACCTCGGCTGGGATGCTGCTCCCGTGCTAGTGCTGGTGGCGAGGTGGGGGTGGGGTGCTCCGGTGGGGAGGGGGGGGTGCAGGTGGGGGGGTGGGGAGGCGAGGTGGAGAGGGGCTGCACGGGGCGAGGTGGAGAGGGGCGAGGTGTGCATGGGGCCGACGGGAAGCTGCTGGCTTGCTGGTTCCAGGAGGGAGGGAGGCTGTAGGGGGCGAGGTGGAGGAGTGGCGGCGGTGGAGGAGGGGGCTGTAAGGAGGGGTGGTGCGGTAGGGAGGAGAGGGTGCAGGGGGGGCCGAAGTGGAGGGGCTCCTGTGATGTTCTCCGGTGAGTTTCCGGTGACGACTCCGGCGAGGTGGGGCACGAGTTAGAGGCGAGGAGAGGTGAACTTTTCGACGGGAATGGAACGAGGAGAGGTAGGGGCTTCTTATAGAGGTGGCGGGAGGCGCCGGGAAGGAAAGGGCTTCGCGAATCCCGGAGGTGGGGATTATCCTCTCCACGGAAGGAAACTTCTTGTGACGTGAGGGAGAGAGGAGGAAGAAGATGATCTCCTGTTGGGCTAGAATAGGTAAGTCTTAATGGGCTAGCATGCAAATTCTAATAAAAGTGATTTCCTTCCTATTTTCAAAACTATGAAACTAAAACGTTAAAAAGGAAATCAAATCAATTCGGAATAAAGAGTTTTTATATACTAAAATTATCAGAAAAATAAAATATAGGTGATGGGCATTTTTCGACGGCAAAAATAAAAACTTGAGAAAAAATGTTTTTCCAAAAATCCCTAAAAGCATTATTTCTTTTTGCAAATAATTATCACATGATCCTCTAAGTTTGAGGGTTCAAATAACTTTCGAAATGCCCGTGGGTTTGAGGGTCATGTTCCTCCGCTCTTTAGAATGTATTTCCCGGCATTTCTTGCACGAAGAAAACGAATGGAAATGCAAAAGAATTCAATGCAAATATCTCCGTGCAAATTCTTTATAGTTGAAGAAGTCATGTCATCTTCTCTCTTTGCTTTTAAAAGCTTGAATTTGAATTCACCAGAGAAGGGGAAAGTCATTTTATTCCCTCTCATTCAAAAGTTTCGAAAAGTTTCAAGTTTCACACAAGTTTCAGTCACTCAGCAAACAAACAAACAATCAATCTAATAATTATATTAACATTCCAAAATTTATAATTTTGGGATGTTACATTGGCCCACAACTAAAATTGGGAAAAGGCTAAGTTTCTATCTTGTCAAGTAGTCTAATCACCCCCTCCAGACATACTTTCGATCCTACAAGTGGTATCAGAGATTTGGTCTCCATTCCATTGGTCTCACAACCTAAGAGAGTATGGCATCTAGTGAGGGAAGTTATCACCGTAGAGGTCCATACTTCGATGGCACTAATTTTTCTAGTTGGAAGCATAAGATGAAAATGCATATTCTTGGCTTTAATCCTTCCGCATGGGCTGTTATTCGTGTTGGTGTGCAAGGTGATTTCTTCCGTGAAGGGCGTGAACCCGATCGTGATGCGACATCGGAAGAACTAAAGAGGTTGCAATTCAATGCACAAGCATGTGACATCATCTTCAACTATCTGTGCCCGGAAGAATTCAACAAAATCGGTCGCCTTGAGAATGCAAAAGAAATTTGGGATACTTTGGTTGACATGCACGAAGGTACTGATTTTGTCATATAATCTAAGTTGGATGTGCTTCAAAGTCATCTTGACAAGTTCACCATGAAGGATGGTGAAGGAGTCGGTGAAATATACTCTAGGCTAGATCTCATCATAAATGAGATTGTGATACATCCATTTTGCATCATGATTTTATATCAATATTTATTGCATTATGGGCTGTTATTACACATTATGTTACAATACTTATGCCTTTTCTCTCTTATTTTACAAGATTTACATGAAGAGGGAAAATGCCGGCACCTGAATTCTCGACTAGAAAAGGAGAAAATTTGAGAGCCTATTCTCCACAGCTCCAAAAGTCCTGAAAAGTTACGGAGAACAGTTTTGGAATTTATAAAAAATAATGGGCGAAAGAAATACCGGAGGAGAACGACGAGGTGGCCACAAGCCCAGGGGGCGCGGCCTACCCCCCTAGCCACGCCCTGCAAGCTTGTGGGCCCCTGGCAGGCCTCCCGTGTACATATTCTCCTATATGAAGGGTTTTGACCTGGAAAAAAAATCAAATCAGACCTTTCAAGACGGGCCTCCGCTCTCTCGAGGCGTAACTTCGACATAATCAATTTAGAGCTCCGATGGAGCGATTCCACCGGGGAAACTTCCCTCCCGGAAGGGGAAACTCGAAGCCATCGTCATCACCAAGGATCGTCTCATCGAGAGGGGGTCAATCTCCATCAACATCTTCATCATCACCATCTCCTCTCCAAACCCTAGTTCATATCTTGTATCCGATCTTTGTCTCAAAACCTTAGATTTGTACCTGTGGGTTGCTAGTAGTGTTAATTACTCCTCGTAGTTGATGCTAGTTGGTTTATTTTGTGGAATATTATGTGTTCAAATCCTTAATGATTATTAATACTCCTCTGATCATGAACATGAATATGTTTTGTGAGTAGTTATATTTGTTCCCGAGGACATGGGATAAGTCTTGTTATAAGTAATCTTGTGAATTTGGTATTCTTTGATATTTTGATAAGTTATATGTTGTCTCTCCTCTAGTGGTGTCATGTGAACGTCGACTACGTGACACATCACCATTATTTGGGCCTAGATGAAGGCATTGGGAAGTAATAAGTAGACGATGGGTTGCTAGAGTGACAGATGCTTAAACCCTAGTTTATGCGTTGCTTCGTAAGGGGCTGATTTGGATCCATATATTTAATGCTATGGTTAGATTTATCTTAATTCCTATTTCATAGTTGCAGATGCTTGCAAGACAGGTTAATCATAAGTGGGTGGTTTGGCCATGTAAGGGCAACACCCAAGCGCCGGTCCACCCACATATCAAATTATCAAAGTAACGAACGCGAATCGTATGAGCATGTTGAAAACTAGCTTGACATAAATTCCCATGTGTCCTCGGGAGCGCTTTTCCTTATATAAGAGTTTGTCCAGGCTTGTCCTTTGCTACAAAAAGGATTGGGCCACTTTGCTGCACCTTAGTTACTATTGTTACTTATTACTCGTTACAAATTACCTCATCACAAAACTATCTGTTACCGATAATGTCAGTGCATGCAAAGAATACCTTACTGAAAACTTCTTGTCATTTCCTTCTGCTCCTCGTTGGGTTCAACACTCTTACTTATCAAAAGGACTAGATGGACCCCCTACACTTGTGGGTCATCAATACTCTTTTTTGGCACCTTTGCCGAGGAATGAAGCGCCTTTGGTAAGTGGAACTTGGTAAGGACAAATTTATATACTGTGCTGAAATTTACTGTCACTTGTCATTATGGAAAATAATCCTCTGAGGAGCTTGTTCGGGGTATCTTCACCAAAACCGGAAGCACAAAAATATTCTCCTTAACCTGCTGCACCTACTGAAAATATTTATTATGAAATTCTTTCGGGTATGATAGAAAAACTGCTAGCTAATCCTGATGCAGGAGATGGAACACTACATCCTGTTTTGCACCTAATTTATGTGGATGAAGTTTGTGGATTGTTTAAGCTTGCATGTATGCCCGAGGATGATGTCAAGAGTAAGGTATTTCCTTTATATTTGAAGTAAAAGGCTTTGAAATGGTATATGGTATGTGATGATATTGGATCATGGAATTACAACCGATTGAAATTGGAATTGCATCAGAAGTTTTATCCTATGCATGTGGTTCATCGTGATCGGAATTGTATATAATTTCCAGCCTCGTGAAGGAGAAAGAATCGTTGAAGCTTGGGGGAGGCTTAAGTCAATGTTATATTTATGCCCCCAATCATGAGCTCCCGAGAGAAATTATTATTCAGTATTTTTATGCTCGTCTCTCTCGTAATGATCAATCCATGCTCGACACTTCTTGTGCTGGTTCTTTTATTAAGAAAGATATTGAATTCAAATGGGACTTATTGGAAAGAATTAAGCGCAACTCTGAAGATTGGGAACTCGACGAAGGTAATGAGTCAGGTATAAGCCTTAAGTTTGATTGTGTTAAAACCTTTATAGACATCGATGCTTTTCAGGATTTTAGCACTAAATATGGACTTGACTCTGAGGTAGTAGCTTCATTCTGTGAATCTTTTGCTACTCATGTTGATCTCCCCAAGGAGAAGTGGTTTAAATATCATCCTCCCATTGAAGTTAAAGTAGCTGAACCTATTAAAGTTGAAAACTAAACTATTATTTATAATGCCGATCCTATTATTCCTACTACTTATATTGAGAAACCACCCTTTCCTGTTAGGATAAAGGAACATGCTAAAGCTTCAACTGTGGTTCTTAAGAGTTGTACTAGAACACCTATACCTCCTGAAGAAATAAAGTAGAACCTAATATTGCTATGGTCAAAGATCTCTTGGTTGATAACATTGATGGGTATGTCATTCACTTCTGTGATGAAGCCGCTAGAATTGCTAGACCTGATACTAAGGGTAAACATAGACCTATTGTTGACGTGCCTATTGTTTCTGTTAAGATAGGAGATCATTGTTATCATGGATTAAGTGATGTGGGTGCCAGTGTGAGTGCAACTCCCTTTAACTTATACAAACAAATTATGAATGATATTGCACCATCCGAATTAGAGGAAATTGATGTTACCATCAAGCTTGCTAATAGAGATACTATTTCACCAATTGGGATTGTTAGAGATGTTGAAGTCTTGTGTGGGAAAATAAAATATCCTACTGATTTTCTTGTTCTTGGTTCCCACAAGCTGATTTTTGCTCCATTATATTCAATTGACCATTCTTGAATACTGTTAATGCCAAGATTGATTATGAAAAAGAAACGGTTATTGTAAGTTTTGGGGATGCATCTCATGAGTTCAATTTCTCTAAATTTCGTAGACAACCCCATGACAAAGAATTGCCTAGTAAAGATGAAATTATTGGTCTTGCTTCTCTTGATGTGCCTCATACCGATCCTTAGAACAATATTTGCTAGACCATGAAAATGATATGTATATGAATGAAAGGAATGAAATAGAGAGGATTTTCTTTGATCAACAGCCTATTTTGAAACATAACCTACCTCTTAAAATACTCGGGGATCCTCCTCCACCCAAGGGTGATCCCGTGTTTGAGCTTAAACAATTACCTCATACTCTAAAATATGTTTATCTTGATGAAAAGGAGATATATCCTATTATTATTAGTGCTAACCTTTCACAGCATGAAGAAAAGAGATTAACAAAAACTCTGAGGAAGCACCGTGCCGCTATTGGATATACTCTTGATGATCTTAAGGGCATTAGTCCCACTCTATGTCAACACAAAATTAATATGGAACCTGATGCTAAACCAGTTGTTGATCACCAAGGATGATTAAATCCTAAAATGAAGGAAGTGGTAAGAAATGAAATACTGAAGCTTCTAGAGGCAGGTATAATTTATCATATTGCTGATAGTAGATGGGTTAGTCTCGTTCATTGTGTCCCTAAGAAGGGAGGCATTATTGTTGTTCCAAATGATAAAGATGAATTGATCCCACAAAGAATTGTTACACGATATAGAATAGTAATTGACTTCAGGAAATTAAATAAATCTACTAGGAAAGATCATTACCCTCTACCTTGTATTGATCAAATGCTAGAAACATTATCCAAACATACACATTTTTGCTTTCTAGATGGTTACTCTGGTTTCTCTCAAATACCTGTATCAAAAGAGGATCAACAGAAGACCGCTCTTACTTTTCCTTTTGGTACATGTGCTTATAGACGTATGCCTTTTGGTTTATGCAATGCACCTGCTACCTTTCAAAGATGTATGATGGCTATATTCTCTTACTTTTGTGAAAATATTGTTGAGGTTTTCATGTATGATTTTTCCGTTTATGGAACTTCTTTTGATGATTTCTTGAGCAACCTTGATTGAGTTTTACAGAGATGTGATGAAACTAATCTTGTCTTGAATTGGGAAAAGTGCCACTTTATGGTTAATGAAGGCATTGTCTTGGGGCACAAAATCTCCGAAAGAGGTATTGAAGTTGGTAAAGCTAAAGTTGATGCTATTGAAAAAATGTCGGGTCCAACAAATATTAAAGGTATAAGAAGTTTCCTTGGTCATGCTGGTTTCTATAGGAGATTTATTAAAGACTTCTCTAAAGCTTCTAAGCCTCTCAATAATCTTTTACAAAAGTATATTCCATTCGTTTTTGATGATGATTGTGTCGAAGCATTTTAAATTCTTAAGAAAGCCTTGATAATTGCACCTGTTGTTCAACCACGAGAGTGGAACCTACCCTTTGAAATTATGTGTGATGCTAGTGATTATGCTGTTGGTGCTATTCTAGAACAAAGAGTTGATAGGAAATTAAACGTTATCCATTATGCTAGTAAGACTCTAGATATATAATGCTCAAAGAAACTACGCTACCACTGAAAAGTAATTTTTAGAAGTTGTGTTCGCTTGCGATAAGTTTATAACTTATATTGTTGATTCCAAAGTAACTATTCACACACATCACGTTGCTATTAAGTACCTTATGGAAAAGAAAGATGCTAAACCTAGATTTAATAGATGGGTTCTTCTGCTACAAGAATTTGATTTTCATATTATTGATAGAAAGGGCGCTGATAACCCCGTAGCAGATAACTTGTCTAGATTACAAACTGTTCTTGATGACCCACTTCCTATTGATGATAGCTTTCCTGATGAACAATTAGCTGTTATAAATGCATCGCGCAACGCTCCTTGGTATGCTCATTATGCTAATTACATTGTTGCTAAATTTATACCGCCTAGTTTCACATACCAACAAAAGAAAAAGTTCTTCTATGATATAATACATTACTTTTGGGACGATCCACACCTTTATAAATAAGGAGTAGATGGTATTATTAGACGTTGTGTACCTGAGCATGAATAGGGATAGATCCTTTACAAGTGTCACTCCGAGGCCTACGGAAGACACCACACTGGAGATAGAACTGCACACAAGGTATTACAATCTGGTTTTTATTGGCCTACTCTCTTCAAGGATGCTCTTAAGTTTGTCTTGTCTTGTGATGAATGTCAAAGAATAGGTAATATTAGTAGACGTCAAGAAATGCCTATGAATTACTCTCTAGTTATTGAACCATTTGATTTTTGGGGTTTTCTTATATGGGACCTTTTCCAAAATCCAACGGGTATACTCATATTCTAGTTGTTGTTGATTATGTTACTAAGTGGGTAGAAGCTATTCCAACTAGTAGTGCTGATCATAACACTTCTATTAAAATGCTGAATTAAGTTATTTTCCCTAGATTTGGAGTCCCCAGATATTTAATGACTCATGGTGGTTGACATTTTATTCATGGTGCATTCCGCAAATTGCTTGCTAGGTATGAGGTTAATCATAGAGTTGCATCTCCTTATCATCCTTAGTCTAATGGGCAAGTAGAATTAAGCAATAGGGAAATTAAGTTGATCTTGCAAAAGATCGTTAATAGATCTAGAAAGAATTGGTCTATGAAACTAGACGATGCATTAAGGGCTTATAGAACCTCGTACAAAAACCCTATGAGTATGTCTCCTTACAAAATCGTTTATGGTAAAGCATGTCACTTACCTCTGGAGCTAGAACATAAAGCTTATTGGGAAATTAAAGAGCTTAATTACGAGTTCAAACTTGCCGGTGAGAAGAGTTATTTGACAATAGCTCCCTTGATGAATGGAAAACCCAGGCCTATGAGAATGCTAAACTGTTTAAAGAAAAAGTTAGGAGATGGCATGATAGAAGGATACAAAAGCGTGATTTTAATGCAGGTGATCATGTCCTGCTATACAACTCTCGTTTAAGATTTTTTGCAGGAAAACTTCTCTCTAAATGGGATGGGCCTTACATTATCGAGGAAGTATACCGTTCCGGTGCCATCAAGTTAAACAATGTCAGAGGCACAAATCCGAAGGTGGTAAATGGGCAAAGGATCAAACATTATATCTCAGCTACTCCCATAAATGTTGAAACTAATTTTATCAATAGCGTACCTCCGGAAGAGTACATTAGGGAGACCTATCAGAATGCCTGAGACCCCGAAAAGGAATAGGTATGTGCTACGGTAAGCAAACCGACTCCAAAATGTTTTCAATGGCATTTTTTACCAGTTTTGGAATATTAAAAAAATTAGGAAAATTTAAAGCTGTCCGAAGCGTGCACGACAAGGCGACAAGCCCAGGGGGTGCATCCTAGCCCAGGCCGCGCCCTGTAGGCTTGTGGCCACTCCGAGCACCCTCCGGACTCCGTTTTCTTGTGGAGTACTCCTTCGGGTCAGCAAAAATTCATTATATAATCTGCCGAAGGTTTTGATCTCTTTATCTCGGCAATATCTAGTGTCTTCGTTTTGAGATGTTTCTACAAAAAATCTAGAGTAAGACGTCGTCCCAAGATTCCGATGGGGAGAGCTATGTATCACACTATCTTGCCAACCCCAAGCTCTACGGGGACGTAAATCCCTATGGATTGTGCACGGAGGAGGAACGGGAGACATACAAGTACGCGGAAGAGAGTTCGGATGAAGAGGAGACTCCCTTGCCTCAACCCAAATATATGCATGTGGAGTTCAAGAAGTCGAGCCTCCAAAATACAAGGAGAAAACCCAAGGTTCTACTTATCCCTTCTCATTTTTTTGCAGGATAGCAAGGATGAATTATGTCAAAGGATATTAAGGCTCGAGCTGGAAGTAGACGATCTGAGGGAATAAAATTTCATGCTTAAGTGGAAACTCGATAAGCTTTCAACCTCACCAACAACTCCAACATCACGACCTCCGAAGGAAGACAACTAAACACATGGGTATGGGCACTCCCCTTGGCTTGTGCCAAGCTTGGGGGAGGTGCCCCGGTATCGTATCACCCTCACACCTTTTTTTTTTTACTTTTTTTACTTTTGTTTTTCTTCGTTCGATCTTTTTAGTTATCTTGATCTAGTAGAATAATTTTTTAATTCGATCTAGTTTTGAGTTTTTATTTTTCTTCTCGTTCCCCCTATGTAAGCAAGTCCAAGAGTTATATAATAAATAGTAGTTTGGAATTGATGGATTTGCTTGCTTGCTATGATCATGAGAAAAAGAAATAGAAATAAGTCTAGAATAAAAGTAATAGAGCATATATAATGATCTTATGGGGAGTGATGACTTCACATATAAAAGTATGTTGATTGAAATTTGTTGTGAGTTGTCAAACAAAGCTATTGGTCATGTTGCAATTAAAAGGAAGTAATAAAGAAAGATAGGTTTACATATAAATATATTATCTTAGACATATTTTGTGATTGTGAGCACTCATTAAAATATCATATGCAAAAAGATTGATGTTGGACAAGCAAGACAACATAATGAGTTATGATTGCTTATTTCCGGATACAAGTTATATGATTATAGATCCTTCAACATGTGTCGCTTGCTTCCACCTCATATTAGCCAAAAGAAACTCCAGCACCAAGTAGAGATAGTACTTGTGCATCCAAAAAACCTTTAACCCAATTTTGCCTTGAGAGTCCACCATACCTACCAATGGATTGAGTAAGACCCTTCAAATAAGTTGGCATCGGTGGAAGCAATTAAAAATGCTACTTAAGTATGTGTAGTTTATTAGTGCGAGGAAAATAAACTTTATACGAACTTGTGATATAGAAGACATAAAAGTGATGGACTGCATAATAAAGTTCTTTATCACAAGGGGCAATATAAAGTGACATTCTTTTGCATTAAGATATTGTGCATCCAACTATAAAAGCGCATGACAACCTCTCCTTCCCTCTGCGAAGGGCCTATCTTTTACTTTTACTTTCTAAGTATTTACCTTTATGTAAGAGTCGTGGTGATATTCACCATTTCCTATATTTCTCCTTTATCTTTTGGCAAGCGTCATGTGTTGGGGGAATGATCTAAACAAATATATGCACTCGGATGTGGGTGATCATGAGTTATTATTGTTGACATTACCCTTGAGGTAAATAGTTTGGAGGCAAAAATGTAAGCCCCTATCTTTCTCTATGTCCGATTGAAGCTTTGACCTCATAGGTACCGCGTGAGTGTGAGCAATTATGAAAGACTATAAGATGATTGAGTATGTGGATTTGCTTTACAAGCTCTTATATTGACTCTTTCCTACGTTTCCATAAATTGGAATTACTTCAATGACTGAAATCATAGTTTGTTAGTTCTCAATAGAGTTCTTGATTCATACTTTACCTTGTGAATGAATTGTTACTTCAGTATAAGATACTCTATGTCAATGTGTATTGCTGTTCTAAAGATAATCATGATGCCCTCATGTCCGTATTTTATTTTACCGAGACCTCTGTCTCTAAACATGTGGGCATATTTATTGATCTCGACTTTTGCTTGAGGAGAAGCGACGTCTAAGCTTGGGTGAGTTGATACGTCCATTTTGCATCATGCTTTTATGTCATTATTTGTTGCATTATGGGCTGTTATTACACATTATGGTACAATACTTATGCCTTTTATCTCTTATTTTACAAGATTTACATGAAGAGGGAGAATGCCGACAGATCAAATTCTGGACTGGAAAAGGAGCAAATCTGAGAGACCTATTATGCATAGCTCCAAAAGTCCTAAAAATTTACAGAGAACAGTTTTCGAATTTATAAAAAATAATGGGCGAAAGAAATACCGGAAGAGACCCACTAGGTGGCTACAAGCCCACGGGGCGCGGCCTACCCCCCTGGGTGTGCCTTGCAGTCTTGTGGGCCCCCGGGCAGGCCTGCGGTGCCCATTTTCTCCTGTATGAAGGGTTTTGACCTGGAAAAAAATCAAATGAGACCTTTCGAGACGTGACGCCGCCTTCTCGAGGCGGAACTTCGACATAACCAATCTAGAGCTCCGGCGTAGCGATTCCGCCGGGGAAACTTCCCTCTCGGAGGGGGAAATCAAAGCCATCGTCATCACCAACGATCCTCTCATTGAGAGGGGGTCAATCTCCATCAACATCTTCATGAGCACCATCTCCTCTCCAAACCCTAGTTCATCTCTTGTATCCGATCTTTCCCTCAAAACTCAGATTGGTACCTCTAGGTTGCTAGTAGTGTTAATTACTCCTTGTAGTTGATGCTAGTTAGTTTATTTGGTGGAAGATTATATGTTGAGACCCTTAATGATTATTAATACTCCTCTCATCATGAACATGAATATGCTTTGTGAGTAGTTACGTTTGTTCCCGAGGACATGTGATACGTCTTGTTATAATTAATCATGTGAATTTGGTATTCTTTGATATTTTGATAAGTTATATGTTGTCTCTCCTCTAGTGGTGTCATGTGAACGTCGACTACGTGACACATCACCATTATTTGGGCCGAAAGGCAGGCATTGGGAAGTAATAAGTAGATGATGGGTTGCTAGAGTGACACACTCTTAAACCCTAATTTATGCGTTGCTTCGTAAGGGGCTGATTTGGATCCATATATTTAATGCTATGGTTAGATTTATCTTAATCCCTATTTCGTAGTTGCGGATGCTTGCGAGAGAGGTTAATCATAAGTGGGAGGTTTGTCCAAGTAAGGGCAGCACCCAAGCACCGGTCCACCCACATATCAAATTACCAAAGTAACGAACGCGAATCATATGAGCATGATGAAAACTAGCTTGACATAAATTCCCATTTGTCCTCGGGAGCGCTTTTCCTTATAAAAGAGTTTGTCCAGGCTTGTCCTTTGCTACAAAAAGGATTGGGTACTTTACAACACCTTAGTTACTATTGTTACTTATTACTCGTTACAAATTACCTCATCACAAAACTATATGTTACCGATAATTTCAGTGCTTGCAGAGAATACCTTACTGAAAACCGCTTGTCATTTGCTTGTGCTCCTCGTTGGGTTCGACACTCTTAAATATTGAAAGGACTACGATAGATCCCCTACACTTGTGGGTCATCAGATTGCCGGCTTAGGAAGCGAAGAGATGACCGACAAATTCATAATCAAGAAGATACTTAGAGCTCTTGATGGAAATTATGACACTGTGTGCACATTGATCCAAATGATGCCAAACTACAAAGATATCAAGCCAACGTAAGTCACTGGTAGGATTGTTGCTCATGTGATGTCATTCGGGGACAAAGATGAGCTGCAGAACAAGTCAAGCGGTGCTTACAAAGCTACAAGCAATGCTCCCGCTACTTCAAAGGACAATCTTGTCACTGATGAAGAGATAAGCCTCATGGTCAGAAAATTCAACAAGTTCTACAAGAGTAGAGGCAAAGAGAGAAGCTCAAGATCAAGACATGATGAGAAGCGTTCGTCTAGTCGTGACCGAAACTGCTACAGCTGTGGGAAGCCCGGACACTACTCCAACAAATTCTCAGGTCCTTACAAACGAAGAGAAGAGTCACCTCGAGGACGAATCTCAAGGGATGAGTCTCCTCGCAGAGAGAGAAGGAGTAGAGAAGATCGTTCTGAATGAAGACACTCACGGAGAGGCAAGGAATCGGAGAAGAAGGAAAAATACACCAAGAACAGTTCTAGAAGAAGACATCAAGCTCATGTTGGTGAATGGGTTTCTGGCTCCGAGTCTGACAACCAATCCGAGAGAAGCAACCACTCCAACTCCGACTATAGTCAAGATGAAGGTGTTGCGGGCATTGCAGTCATTTCCTCCAACTCCGACTATAGTCAAGATGAAGGTGTTGCCGACATTACACTCATTTCCTTCAACTCCTACGACTTATTTGATTCACCAAATGAGGGTTTTGGAAACTTCTTCATGGATAAAGGCACCAAGGTATCACACCCCGAATATCTTGATTTTGATAGTGACGAGCATGACTTGTTAGGAGAAGATGACTTGCTCTTTGACAAAATTAGTGACTGCACTGAAAATGAACTTGCTAAATATCATTATAATCAAGTAAATTTGGATGATCATGATAAGAAAGAGATTGAACAACTAACTAAAGAATTAAACACTCTTAAGTTAGCTCATGAAACTACTCTAGAAGATCATAGAGAGCTTGCAAGAACTCATGAGAGCATGAGTTCCTAAAAGCAATCAATGATGATCTTTGAAAGAAGAGTTCTTCTTATCCAGCCAAACGACTACTCTTTTGTACTTTTGTTCCACAAGTTAAACATAGGAACACTAGTAACAAAGGCAAGAAAGTTTCGTCATCTAGTAACAACAATGCTAAAGTTAAATCAAATGATGTTGTTGCTAGTAGCTCTCTTGATTCCACTAATGATTCTCTTAGCCAAGTTACAGTTGAGCAAGAAAATGATGTATTGAAAGGGATTATTGAGAGAGGTGTCTTCAAGAGTCTTGCTGAAAGTAAGCAATTTGAGGAAATTCTATGCAAGAAAGGAGGACATCGGAAGAAACAAGGTGTTGGCTACTTCAACACCAAAGGATATGTTTGGGAAGGAGGTCCATATCCCACTCCTAGGTTTGTTCCTCAAGAGGAGATGTATGATCCTACTTCTCCCAAGGGAACAAGCTCACAAGATGGCCTCCTACGACAAGACCACAAGGGCAAAGGGAAGCTTCAAGAGGAGCTTGACATATTTGAAGAGGAACCCCAAGTCAAGGTCAAGTGGATTCCCAAGGACACTACTAGCACTACCTCATCTAGTGCTACCACAACCCCAAGGATTCCCATCAAGTTGATGTGGAACCCCAAGAGGAAGAAATATAAAGTTCTTGAGGGGCGACTTGGCCAATAAATTCACTCTTATTCATTTTGGCAAGAACTATATGCAATCAACCTCAACCATATGCATTAGTTCAAAGAGTCACACATTCCCTCAAAGCTAAGCAAGGGACAAGGTAATTAATGTTTCTTTGGGCATCATCTAACATGTATTTCACTCCATGTCCATAGATATTCTTGCATATGTTACTTGTGCTTTGGGACTAACCCATGTAGGTAAGAAGAGTAAGAAACAACAAGGATTGCTCCCAACTCAAGATGATCTCCATCAACATTGAGCATCCACCACTACTTCACCTACTTGAAGTCTTCTATGACAAAACCCAAGGTTAGTTTATCCCTCTTAGGGGGGATTTCATATCAAGGGGGAGCTTTACTCTAAGTATTCTTACTTGGATACTAAGTCAATATACTCATATATAGATGACTTTGTCATCGCCAAAGTGTTTGATAGATGCTAGAATGGTTGTGCATGTTCACCATGTTTTATATATCATCTTATTCTGTGATCATGTTGGTCTGCATATTCTTGCTCATTCGAGAACATCCAATTGTAGTTATTTGGCTTTTGATTTATCTTTTGCCAATGGGATGGACAAGAATACCTAGGACCATCCTCTAGCTATCTATGCTATCTCAAGTTTTATTCATGCTTCATCACAAAACTTGAACAGGCACTTGTTGATCCCTCTGTGTGAAGGAGCACCCGGAGTTCCATATAGACAAAGGCTGCCTTCCAAAACCTCTTTATGCATCTCGGTGAAACCAATCCCACAAAATTGGTTCCACCGAATCACAAAGCCGATCAAAAGTTTTCATCTCGGTACCACCGAAATCACAAACTCGGTTACACCGAGTTTCCCTGTCAGCTGACACTAGAGGAACTCGGTGACATCGACTTCGTAATCTCGGTGACACCGATAGTGAGGGATTTATATTGTGGCGGATGGGATTTTAAAACCAGTTCCTCCAAAACCCTTTGTCCAAAATCCTAAGCTGCCCAAAGGACCCTTGGTCGTCTCCTTTGCATCCTCGAGCCCCTCCGCCGCTAGGATTCGCCGCCGTCGACGAAATCTTCACCACCATTGCCACCGTAGTCGGGCCGTCACCAAGGTAGGTTACGTATCCGCCTTTCTCTTCTACTCCTTTGATCAATCTCAGGCGCATTAGAATCTTTTATCTGTAAACCACATTGAGCAAACCCTCCTCTCCACCACTGAATCTCGTAGCATAGAGAACAATGGAATTTGGGATCTAATTTCCTGCATCCTGCAACTCGGTGAGACTGAGTTGGTAAAATCGGTTCCACCGATTTCAGTTGTTGGGTTCCTCAAAAGCAACTCGGTGAGACCTTGCAGTTATTTTCGATGACACCGAAAAGACTGCCAAGTCTGTGTTATTCAAGTGGATTTTCTCGGTGACTCCTAAATGACCAACCCGGTGCTACCGATTTATATTATGTAGAAGATCATAACCTAAGTTTCTGAATTCAAGTTTTGAAAAATTCTTCTGTGTTTTGTGATGCTCAACCCTTCTGCTCTTCCATATCTATTTCACAGGTTTGTTGTTTGCTGTTTGCTAGTGTGTTGAACCTAGTCTGCATTCATTTATGATTCTGAGGATAGTCAGCACAATTCCTCAGAGGACGGACTGTGACCCTGGTTCTTACAACTCCCATGGCTTGCCCAAGGCAGCCACCAGGGCGAGAAAGAAGCTGAATTCAGATGAAGAAGACTCAGATTTTGTGCCATATGAAACTTCAAAACCTCAAAAGCATAAAGAAAAGTCTCATGTCAGGAAGACTGTGAGGAAAGACTATGCCAAGCCTGCTGATCTAAGATCCCCTAAGTCTGCAAGACAAGGGATGGCTCTCACTCTTGCGATATCTTCTGCCAAGCCTGGACAGAAGAGAGAGAGAGAGGAAGAGGACTGTGTATGTCATTAGAAGCCATTCTTCCATGTTTGAGGACCCAGAAGAAGCTGCTCGTGAAGATGAGATCCCAGCTGATGACCCTCCTCCTCCTCAGAAGAAGCTCATCGTAGATGCCATGCCAAAGAAAGCTGCTCCAAATACCACGTCTAAATCTAAGAAGGCTGCAGCTCCAAGGAAGACAACAAAAGACACACCTGCAACTGCTAAGGAGAAAGGCCATGCTTCCAGTGCCTTTGCTGTAGAGGAAGAAGAAGAGGATGCACCCAACCTCATCAAGCTCAGACCTCATATGCCACTACATAATGCTACACATCCAGTAGCTGAAGATATGAAGAGGAGGAAAGATGCAGGATTGAGAAAATGGAGAGCTACATATCCATATGCCATAAGGATAAGGACTGTTGTTGATCCCAAGTTTCACACTAAGGAACGACATGATTTCTATGAGACAATTTTGCTAGATAAAAGTCCAAGTGTAAGTGACATGAGATATGTTGACTGGGCTTATATCAAGGAGAATGAAGACCACTCTCCCCATGTGCAAGAAAACTTCAATTTAGTGGACATTGACGATTTTATTGGGAGGAAGATGGCATCATGGAATGATGAGCTAATCATGCAACTTTACTCCACTGCTCACTTCTATGCTGATGGTTCAATAATCTGGATGAGAGATGGACACAAATATGAATCTGTTGTTGATGAATGGGCCACTATCATTGGTGCCCCCGAGCAGAAAGAAGATGATCTAGATGTGTACTCTAAGATGAAGATGAGTCACGATTCTATGTCCAACATGTACAAGCCAATTCCTCAGAGATTCTTAAAAACTCACAAGCTTGGCCCAGTATACTTATTGCAAGCAGGGATACCAACAACCCATACCTTCCTGAGATATACTTTGATGCCTAAATGAGGGGATGAGAAGATGGTTAGAGGTCACTCCAACAACATGCTGCACCATCTGGACACTCACACTAGATTCAAAGTGATGCATTTCATAATTGAGACTATGAGGAGGATTCCTGCTGGTTAGAAGATATCATGTGGATATGCCCCATACATTCAGATGATTATCAATGCCAAGCTAGGCAAGCATGCATATCTACTTGATTGTCCCCATTTGCCCCTTCAACCAGAATTTGAAGATAATGAAGTGGTGATGGATGACACTGATCCCAGCTCAGCTGCAGGAAGAATGGCAGGAGAGGCAGCAGAAGCTGAGGCTGCTAGAGATGTGCCACAACATGTTCCAAAGCTCGGGACTCAAGCTGAGAAAATGGCATTTCTGGTAAGCTCTATCCAAGGAATGAAGAAGAATATCTCCGAGATTCTGCAAAATCAGAAGAGTTTGGAGATATTCGTGGAAACTAAGTTCCATGCTTTGAATGTCAAGGTGACAGAGATGACTGCCACTGTAGAACATCTTAAACATGAAGTTGACAGGGTAGGGACACCCAGTTCTACAAGTACAAGTGAGGATGAAGACTCTCCTTCTCGCACTACCACTCAGTTTACCACCAGACCCAGGTCTACTCCTATGCCTGTTCAGGAGACTAGACAGACTTCATCAGCTCAAGCATTTTCTCTAGCTCCAGCTCCAGCTCAAGCACCTACAGTATCAAGTCCTCCAGCTCTAGGAAACTGAGATGAAGCCTTCGTGCATGCACTTCTATCAACTACTTCATCAATTGCCCAGAGAGATGAGTAGCTCTATACTTTTGAACTTTTTGGTAACTTGTTGCCAAAGGGGGAGAAATGTATAGATCATAGGGCTTTGAGAGAGAGAGAGAGAGAGAGCTTTTGAACTTATTTGCTCTTAGTTTGGACTTACAAAACTTTGGTCTTTTGGATGACCTTATACTTGTTTCTGTGTTTGATCATACGCTTTGCTTGGTTGATGCTATATTATTACATTTAAGCTATCTATGTGATGATCTTTCACTTATGTTTTTGGTGTAATGTGCATTACTTTTCATTCATATCATGTATGCGCACCACCAAGATGTATGTGACATGGAAGAGTAACCCATGATCCAAATTGATTGTGCATTTGCATTCAAATGCAAATTTTAAATAATGCACAAACTTAGGGGGAGGTCTTGCTTTTCACATACTTCTCAAAGCGTCGATGCTAATCATTGATTATATCATTTGTCCAAGCTTTGATCTATATATTGTCATCAATTACCAAAAAGGGGGAGATTGAAAGCACAATTACTCCCTAAGGTGGTTTTGATAATTGATCACAAGATTTGCATCATTGGACTAATATGTTTATCCAAGTATATCTCAGAAAAGTTCAAAATATGCATTTGCTAAAGGCTTATGTGGAGATGCCCCATGATACAAGAAAGGAATATAATTGGCCCAATCTTCAAGCTAGAAGAATCTTCATTTTATATTTGTGAGAAATCACTTTTGAGTCCATAGGAAAGCCATTACTATTAAAAGGGGGTGAGGTATTAAAATGAACTGGTTGCTCAAGTGCTCATAGGTATCCACCAAAAATACTCAGTCATTTTCCCATGTAAACATTCTGTCCAAACCCACATACATAAAATCGGTGACACCAACTTCATCATTTTGGCCCTCCCGATTTTCATCCCATACACAACCCTAGCCAAAGCCACCAAATCGGTGCAACCGAAACTATGTCGGTGCTACCGAGTGTAGGTGACCAACTTTCTGTTGTCTTGGTACAAAAAATTGGAATTTCCTAGTTTGAGTATCAGTGCCACCGAGTTGTGTCATCTCACCGTTAGCCACCTTTTCGGTGCCACCGAGTTGTGTATATCGGTCTCACCGAGATTCAAATGTTGCTGCCTTTGTGCAAGTCGGTACCACCGAGTTCATGGCTTTGGCCTCACTGAGTTTGTCACTTTAGGTGTAACGGTTGGATTTTGTGTGCCGCCTATATATACCCATCCACCCATCTCTCATTCATGGGAGAAGCACTCAGAACACACAGTTCATTGCCAGATCCATTGTCTGGGAGAGAACCACCTACTCATGTGTTGAGATCAATATATTACAATCCATCCATTTGAAACTTGATCTCTATCCTTCCCAAGTTGCTTTCCACCAAATCAATCTCTCCTACCCATGCATATTCTGTGAGAGAGTGATTCAGTGTTGAGGAGACTACCTTTAGAAGCACAAGAGCAAGGAGTTCGTCGTTCTACCTCATCTATTACCTTCTGGACGGTGGTTCGTCCTAGATTGGTTAGGTGTCGGTTTGGAGCCTCCTACTTCATGTTGTGGAGTTGAACCAAGATATTTGTAAGGGCAAGGAGATTGCCTACTTCGTGAAGATCTACCATGAGTGAGGCTAGTCCTTCATGGACGGAAGCCGTGATGGAATAGACAAGGACGCTTCTTCGTCGACCCCTTGTGGGTCGAGCCCTCTGTGAACTCTCGCAGCCGTTACCCTCCGTGGGTTCAAGTCTCCACTAACATGGATGTACGATAGCGCAACCTATCGGGACCATGCCAAATATCTCCGTGTCAACCTCGTGCGTTTGAGCTCCCTACCTTACTCCTTTACTTTACACTTGCATGTATTACATTCCGCTGCTATACTCTTAGAACTGCTATAACTGGCCCACAACTAAATTTGGGAAAAGGCTATGTTTTTATCTTGTCAAATAGTCTAATCACCCCCTTCTAGACATAATTTTGATCCTACATAAGTAAAAGGGACTAGTGCTTGGGGAACGATGACATCATGTAGACAAAGAGAACTTAATTAATATGAATTAACCCCATTGTTTTATCCTTAGTGGCAACAATACAAAGACGTATATTCTCCCTACTGAAAGGACCACGATGTCGCCTAGAGGGGGTGGGGGTGAATAGGTGTTTTAAAAGCTTTTACGGATTTGGCTATATCCTAATGTGGAAATAAACTAAACGGGTATGTTTCAAGCTCAAATCCTAAATATAGTAGGCTCAACTAAGTGCACCAACAACTTGTTCTAATAAAATGAACACAACAAGGGTACTAACCATGCACAAGTAAGTTAGACAAACTTAGTTGAGCAATACCACAAGATATGGAAGTGTATGACACAAGTTAGCAATTCACACGAAATACAATATATAGCAATAGTAGAAAGTATGAATTGCGAGATATAAAGTGTAGGCCTAAATAATTAATATTTACAAGGCAATAGCCAACATAATATAATGGGGACAACAATATATATAGTGAATGTATGCTCAAGTAGCCAAAGTAAACCACAAGTAAGGAGTCAGGGTTAGGGAAAACAAAAGTCACAGAGACAAGGATGTATCCCGATGTTCACTTCCTTGGAGGGAAGCTAGTCGCAGTTAGAGAGGTGGATGTTAGCACGAAGGCACACCAACGCCACGAAGGCTCATGCTATTCTCCTTGAGGTATCAAAACGAAGGCGATTCCCAACCACTAGTGGTAGACCTTGAGGTGGCCTCCAAACCTTCACAAACTTTTCGGGGGACAAATCACAAGTTGATTCCTCATTGAAGAACTCCTACTGCCTAGGAGTGTCCAACCTCCAAGAGTAACAATATCAAAGGGGAAATGATCAAGACTTGTTCAAATCACAAATTGCTTTGGTCAAAAGAGAGACCATGAGTGGATGTATGTTTGGATGAAATCTCTCTCAAGAAATCTGAGAAATCTCTTCGGTATTTAACTCAAGAATGCTCAAATCCCCCTCTCTCAAATCCCACCAAAAGAAACTAATGCTATGGAGGGATGGAAGATGAGAGGAATAATAGAGGAGGTCAACAAATGAACCCTAGATCCATGGGATAGTTTTCCCCCAAATGGATTGGAGTTTGGAGGCTTGGGGAGGAGGAGTGAGCTCAAAACGATGAGGAAATCTCAGATCCAAAAGATCTGCCTCGTTGGGAAAGAAGGGTACCTTATATAGTGCCCCGCCAAATGTGTCCGTTATGCACGGAAAAACGTAGCCCAGAAGTTCCGGGCTCCCTATTTGGGCAGACGATGTAAACTTTCTGGTTAGTGTGGAACTTGCCCCGAAACCTGCCCGGAACTTCTGGGCTCCCTTTAGGCTAGGTTTTTGCAAACTTTTTGTTTAGCTCGGAATTCCGTGGAACCTACCCGGAACTCCCCCCAATAAACAACAAGCATACTGATAGTAAAACATGCATAAAATTTACATCCGAACTCCAATTTTGATGATCTTGGGATAATTTTTTAGGTGTTGAAATCTCGAGGTCCTCACATTGAGAACCACCCAATATCAAACAAAATGGATGACATAATCAAGTCAAAGGTTTGAGTATAGAATTTGGGGAACCCTTTTTGGGTTACGGTTTTACTTTGGGTTATATGACAGGAGTGAAATTGTGCATAGAAAATGTTGACTTGAGCAAGTGCATTACGAAACCCTTTGATCCCCTCTTAATAGTACGTGATCCATATAACCGAAGAATAATAGAATAGCTACACTGCATAGCTATCGATAATCCATTCTTGGGTGTATATGTTTATTCGGTGATCATCACTCCACACAACTAATGTCAAAGGAACTAATACCTTTGAGTCGAGCCTTTCACTTGAGTTTGATGTTATTGTTTCTTCTTGGCTCAAGCTGAAGGCCAGACATTGTTGAAGTCTTCAAGTATCTCTCCCATACACAGTGTGGAAAGCCTTGCTTTTGTATTCATCTTCACTTGTCCATCATGTGAACATCCACAAGATTCAAGTATGTAATCCTTGAGGATGGTTATCTTAAACATGCCCTTGTCAAACATGATTATGAACACTTGATGTCATCCTCTTATGGACACTTGGAATCTCTCTCTTGATGCGTGCCGATGAGAATTACATAAACCTCATAAATATAGACAACACATAGTATAGGTTAGTACACAAAGTGCAATTGACAATTACTTACCATACCACAAGATCCCATGTGGTACATAATTTGCGCGTGTGTGATGACCAACTTTGAGTTAACTCTTTGATCTTCATCTCGGTCAACATTTACCTTTAATCCATGATTAATCTGGATGTACCTAAGGCCCTATCGATTTATTATTAGGCTTCAATGCTTTAAGAAATGATTACCAATATATCAATAAACCATCACCATATCAAGTTTCTCCATTAATCTCATATTGGCTATAACTTGCTCGTCTTCATGATACAACATAGTATCTTGAGAGGCACACTGAATTCTTCACATGAATTACTTGCTTGAAGACATAATCATCCATGACTCAACATATGAGCTCATTGTGATCCTATTTTCAAGACATATGTAGAATTTCTTCTCTTTAATCAATCTCTCAAGATCTTGATCCATCATGGTTTAAACCATAAGCCAAAGCATGAGAATGTCTAAGATTCCCGGTGAACTCCACATAGACCACAGCTTGGTCATCACGTGGAATTCATCTTGATCGTATCATATTTGATTCAATCACTAAGGTCATCCTTGATGCATGAACAACAATGTGTATATGACATTCATTTAGAATTCATTCGAGCTGCTTCTTGCATCTTCATGGAACAGACATACTTCAATTCATCCAATATTCTTCATGCATTACAAATAGAGCATTCCTTCAGATGCAAACATTAGTCTATTAGGATTGTCATCAATTACCAAAACCACACATAGGGACTACATGCACTTTCAATCTCCCCCATTTTGCTAGTTGATGATAATATCAACAAGAGGATTTATATAATTAATTTTGACGCAAGTATGCAATTTAGCCAAGGATACATTGAATACTTGGGATCGTTTTGATAGCGTCAAGTGTCCCAAAGATACTTGAGTTTATCACACTTAGTGTACTAACATCAAAATACTACATAAGGATTTTATGTTCGTAGAACCACAATATATAGAGCAAGGTCCCCCACAATATATGCATGTGTGAACGAACTATGAATTTCCTTGCATATATTGGTTGACATACACTATGTGGAGTTTTCTATATATATATATTCATTCATGCAATAAACAATAAGCCATATGCACTTTTAGATTATCTTAAATCCTTTAAGCTTCTCCCCCATTGGCAACAAATGCCAAAATGGGAAAAATCCCGAAGACAATGAGTTCCTCCTTAGAGTATGCAGATTACAAGATATGAGTGAAATAAAATGCACATATTCAATGACAGGAAATTTGAGGGCCTCGGATCTAGAGATTGCAATAGGTATGATATGAAAATAAGCATTCGACATGTGAGGAAGACATTCAAGGATCCAAACAACATATTTTGGACAAGATAAAGTGTGAATTTCCAAATCAACCATTACGATAAGTATGGGTCCAAAATACATCCAAACAAATGAGTGCAAAAGATTATATGCTAAACATACAAGCACTGACTTCACAACCTCTTACTGAGACCACCAATGCATCAATAAAGAAGGAACCAAGTGACCGGCAAGGATCAAGTGATATCGCAAAGACGGGAGCTTACTTATGTGCAAAAATTTCTAAGTAGACAATAGTAGTCCATGTATCCACAAAGAAACTTGAATACATAAAATAGTAACAATTGATAACAACATGATACGCACAAGTGAATCCATTATTATACACTTGTGATCCTAACATGAGAACAAGGCATATGGCACAAAGAACATAGCACAAATTGATCTCATTTGTATAACCATGAATTCCTAAGAAGATAGCAAATATTACAAGCAATTAGAGTTTTTTTGCAATTTTCATAAAAAATGCACATGAGAGAACATTTTAGGAATTGATATGCAACGAATTGCTTAATTGGCATGTCTTGGGATAAGTGAATCATGAATATGATTTTGTAGATCCCCATCAGATGATTCTACTCAAATGTCTAACCATTGCAATAAAGTGTTTTCAAGAACACGCATGAACTATTACATGCTATGATGCAACCTACACAAGGTTGACTCTGTTGGGGAACGTTGCATGGGAAACAAAAAATTTCCTACGCTCACCAAGATCGATCTAGGAGATGCACATCTAGGAGAGGAGAGGTTATATATACATACCATTGTAGATCGCTTAGCATAAGCGTTAAGAAACACGGTTGATGTAGTCGAACGTCTTCGCGATCCAATCACGATCCGTCCCACGAACTCCCGATCAAGTGCCGAATGGATGAAACCTCTGCGTTCACAACACGTACAGCTTGATGACGTCTCCGCCTTCTCGATCCAGCAAGCGAGGGCGGAGTGGTAAATGAGTTCCCTGTCAGGGTGACGGTGTGATGATGTTGGTGGTGTAACTATCCTGGCAGGGCTTCGCTAAGCACTACCGAAAAATCTAGAGGACAAATTGTTCTAGAGGGAGTGGGAGAGGTTGCGCCGTGGCTTGTGTTGCTGCAACCCTCCCTCCCATCACATATATATAGGAGGAGAGGAGGGTGCCGGCGGCCCTCGGGTTTCCCCTAGGGTGGGGCGGCAGCCAAGGGTTGCCTTGCCACACAAGGCAACATGTAGCGGCTCCCTTTGGGCTTGCCCCCCCACAACCAGCCATATGGGCCTAGCTGGGTGGGGCGACCAGCCCACCATGGGCTGGAGCACCCTCTCTCATATCCCATGGGGTCCTCCGGGGCAGGTGGACTCCCCCGGTGGACCATCGGAACACTTCCGACATTCTTGTCACAAAACCGGTATGTTTTCGAAACTATTCTGGAACCCGAATACCAACTTTCCATATATCAATCTTTACCTCCGGACCATTCCGAAGCTCCACGTGACATCCAGGATCTCATCCACGACTCTGAACAACTTTAGGTTACCGTCACGCATAATTCACTAATACCAAATCGTCATCAAACCTTAAGTGCGCAGACCCAGCGGGTTCGAGAACTATGCAGACATGACCGAGACACTCTTAGTTCAATAACCAATAGCGGGACCTGGATGCCCATACTAGTTCCTACATATTCTATGAAGATCTTTATCCTTTGAACCTCGATGTCAAGGATTCAGTCAATCTCGTATATAGTTCCCTTTCTTTATCGGTTTGTTATTTGCCCGAGATTCCATCGTCGATATCTCCATACCTAGTTCAATCTCGTTACTGGCAAGTCTCTTTACTCGTTATGTAATACAAGATCCCGTGGCTAAGTCTTTGGTAACATTTCCTGCAAGCTTGTTGTGATTTTGTATTACCGAGTGGGCCCTGAGGTACCTCTCCATCACACGGAGTAACAAATCCCAGTCTTGATCCGTGCCAACTCAACATACACCATCAGAAATACGTGTAGAGCACATTTATAGTCACCCAGTTACATTGCGACGTTTGATACACACAAGTTACTCCTTCCGTGTTAGTGAGTTACATGATCTCATGGTCATAGTAACACATAGTTGACATGCAGAAAACAATAGCAATAAACTGACACGATCATATGCTACATTCATAGTTTGGGTCTTGTTCATCACATCATTCTAATTCATGTTTATGGCCAGGAAACCTTGACCATCTTTGATCAACGAGCTAGTCCATTAGAGGCTCACTAGGGACACAGTGTTGTCTATGTACCCACACATATATTTGAGTTTCCAATGAATACAATTATAACATGGATAATAAACGATTATCATGAACAGGGAAATATAATAATAACCACTTTATTATTGCCTCTAATGCATATTTCCAACACACTCTACCTATATACATGGATGAAGTAAATACTTGTTACTGAGAAAGCATTGGTATGGAGTAGTAATGACTGAGTTATATACTGTTGGCTCTAATTCCCTCGCGGTGACAGTGCCTTCTTTATGAATAATCCAAGACAACAATGCTTCTCCAATGTACCTAGATCACTTTTAAGTACAACATGGTCCCCAAACTTATTGGGTCTGAAGTAGTTAGTCTAACTAAAATATACAGGGCAAAAACCACTCAATTATGTGCATATAGATACGGATTGGAATTTCAAGCACATCTTAGCTATTGAGTATATGACAGATTTACCATATATATTGTATCAAATAAAGTAAACAAGGCATGATAATTTACATATAGTAAATATGCCTACACAATCCTACCAAAATCCAAAGAGATACAAATTGGACAAACGAACACATAATTGTTAATACTTCCAATAACCTCACTAATAATTCATGTTGTCCAAAATCAAAGTGAGAAATCAACATATGATAGCACACCAAGTTCAAAACATGAACCAAGAAAACCAATGACCATATAAGATACACCGTGAACATATTCTTACATGCATATCTCACTTAAGTAGATATACTGTAGTACAAGTAATAAGATAATAACTACCACAATATCATAAAAACTAGTAATACGAACTCAAACAAAGGCATCGGAGATTACCGGGAGGCAAATGAATTTCTTGGCTAGATATAAAATGCAAGTAGAAGCAGAAGCTCATATGAAGATGACCATGAGACACCATGATACAAGGAATACCATGTGTAATAGAACACAATGGTATTTTGAATTATCGTTCGGTGATAGATTCCGAATAAGCACAAGATCATCTATACTCACACAAGCATGATATGGAAGTATAAAAATAAGCACAATGCTTATAGACCATATTATTAACGTTCCAATTAGCTATATCATCTTCTAGAGAAACTATTGGAATGGCTTGCATCATATATACCCTTCTTTCACATATGATCTAGAAGATAAACAATGAATAAACCTGCACTAGAATGTCATACTCACACACATCTAAGGAATTAAACAACAAAAGAACTATTATGCAAATAGATACGTGTTGAGCATGGCAAGCCACAAAGATATAAAATAATCTCAATAATAGATACTAAGTGGCATTCATCAAATGTTCATATTACCAAGGATTGTGATATGCACAAAGCATATCACTCCCCCATAATGTGATAATCCATGTATTTTCCACAAGAGGCAATTGAAATCCAACTAAAGATGATCAATGGATGAGAATTCGAACTTCAAATGAACTTGACATACCACATAGTAACTAGATAATCTTGCACTATAAATACTAGGTGGTATCCAATATATACACATTTTTGGTTTCTGATGTGCTTAGAGCACAACACTCCCCCATAATGTGATGATCCATTAATATCTCAAAAGAGCTCGATAAGGTGCAACAAAGATGCAAGTAAGGCTCAAGACTACACACAGAACTACATGACATGCATAACATCTTACACATGCTAGATTACACAATTCAAGCATACTAGGAGGCACAACATATACAAACACATGCTAGGTGCCAAACCTAAGCATAAGAGGGGCTAGTAACTTTCAAGGTAGACAATATATACAAGTTACCGCCAAGAGAGGCATTGGAATGACAAATATAATGGTAATATTCTTGACTTCCCTTAAAACATAATAAATGGTGAAAATACTTTTTCTTCATGAACTAGCCAAGTCTTGATTGCCCTCCATATACATGTTGATCAAGTTTGAGATTGATGGTCCCCAACCAAGTTGGGTCCTAAGAAGTTAGTAACGATAGGCTTGGCAACCCAAATGATCGTATCCACTTCCAAACCACTTTGGGCACCAACATACTTGGGAAAAAATGCCAAAAATAACCTTCCTAAATGAATAATGATCATTGATAATTGGAGGCTTAGAGATGTTACCAGTGGGCCATGTTGAAGACATGTGCCCCTTCTTACGATAGATATAACAACATGTACTCCCCTTTCTCTTCTTCTTTTTTACTTTCTCAACTTGGGAAGAAATAACATGTTTCATCATGCATAGTGGTTATTCTAAAACATGAGGTTGAGCTCGAGATTGAGCTTGAGGCCTCTACCCATGTTGCATACCTTTATAAGCCCTTATCTTCAATAGACAAGATCTCACATGATGCCCAACCGTTTATTGCATTGAAAGAAAGAAATGTTGGACTTGTTGGTGGCTTGGTCTTGTCCCCTTTTCTTGTTCTTGGAATTCTTCTTATTAGATTGATAACTATGTCCATCATCACACTTTTCCAAGTCTTTCTTCAAAGTAGTGACTTGGGCCTTGAGCTCATTAATTTCTTATACATGGTTAGTTTGAACACTAGAAACAAGAAGACTAGTGGAAGTAGAAACTTCATGGTTAGAGCAACAATATAATGTGAGCAATTCATCATGATGGGTAATAATATGAGTGATAGATCAATTACAAGGATTAGCACACGTCAATAAAGCACTTATAGTAGATGTGCTAATGTTCACATGAGACTCACAAGATTTTACCTTGGTGACCATAGTCTCATGTGCTAACTTTAGCTCATTATGACAGATTAGAAGATCCTCATGAGTGTTTGAGAGATTTTCATGACTTTCTTCCAATTCCCCATAATTTTTGGTTAGCAAATCAAGTTGAGAAGCTAACTCAACATTCCCCTTCAAAGTTTATGCTTCACATGATGTAGAGTTAGATGCACAAGTATCATCGACAATATGAGAGGAGCAAGTAGCAATTAGAGACTTCTCATGAGTAGATTGAAGCTCCTCATGAATCTTAGAGATTTTGATGAGCTCTCCCTTGACATAATTGCATTCAAGGATAAGGAGATCAAAATCCTCTTTAAGTTTACAATGAGAAATTTTGGTCTCTAGTTTTGAAGATCTTAAGTGCCTACATGTTTGATGAGCCTTATCAAATTCATGTTCAAGTTGTTCACTTTTAGCTTGCTCATTAATAAATAAATCATTACGTTTTTCAAAGTAAGCAAGATCATATTAAAACCTTTTATAAGCGTTATTTTTAGCTCTATGAAGAATTTTACCAATGTCATAGAGATTTTCAGTCAAGTCATCATCATCATCCTCATTAGAAATATCATCGTTATACTAAGAGAAGATGATACCTAATCATTAGCTCTTTCCATGAGGCACATGTGAACAATGGGGGTTGATGATGATTCTTTTGGAGAATAAGGTTCTTCATCAATCAAGAGTGCTCCATTTTTCTTGGTTTCCTCTAAATGGTTAGTCATAGAACAACTAGATGAAACCAAAGCATTTTGATCATGGAAACATGGGAGAGGAAGCATATCAACACAAATATTTGTCAAGTAATCCTTAGGTGATATGCATGAACGGTCAACACAATAATTTATACTATTTGTGGTGCTAGATATGCCAAGTTCATAGAAGATACAACACAAGCAAGTTCATTAATCGTGAGCTTAAGACCATCATCACAAGATATTTCTTCACTAACCATGTCATTACCTTGTGGCACGCCACATGTTTGTGGAGTGGAGGATGTTCAAGTGGGCAAGTAATTGGAGGTGGAAGCAATGGAGGGCTCTTCATGATAGTAAAATGTGGAGAGCTCCTGCAACAACAACTTCAACGTAATATTGTGTTAATCAGGATTGGACCCACCGTATATATCTTCGAGTTTGGTCCAAACCTCATGAGCCGACTTGCAAGTCGAGATTGACTTAAACACTTCAGGGATTATAGTTTGATGAATGGCAAGAGAGGCATCACAATCAAGATACATGTCATCTATAGATGGAGATGGATCATCCTTTGCAAAAGCAATCCCTACAAGAACAATTCGTAAATCAATTGGATTCATGGCCCGAAGGTGACAGAGCATATGCATTCCCCACAAAAGATAATTAGTGCCATCAAAATCAAAGGTGTCATTGTGCGCTAATCCATTAGTCGACATCGATAATCTCTAGGCGGTGAAGCCTAATAAGGAGAGACCTTGCTCTAATACCAATTAAAAGGACCATGATGTCGCCTAGAGGGGGGTGAATAGGTGTTTTAAAATCTTTTACGGATTTGGCTATATGTCCTAATGCAGAAATAAACTAAAAGGATATGTTTTAAGCTCAAATCCTAAGTATAAACTAAAAGGATATGTTTTAAGCTCAAATCCTAAGTATAGTACGCTCAACTAAGTGCACAAACAACCCTTTCTAACAAGATGTGTACAACAAGGATACTAAACAAGCACAACGAAGTTACACAAACTTACTTGAGCAATATCTCAAGATATGGCAGTGTATGACACAAGTTAGCAATTCATATTAAATACAAGATAAATCAATAGTAGCAAGTATGAATTGCAAGATATAAAGTGTAGGCCTAAATAATTAATCTTTACAAGGAAATAGACAACATAATATAATGGGGACACAAATATATATAGTGAATGTACGCTCAAGTAACCAAATTAAACCACAAGTAAGGAGTTAGGGTTAGGGATAACCAAAGTCACACAGATAAGGATGTATCGCGATGTTCACATCCTTGAAGGGAATCTAGTCACCATTAGAGAGGTGGATGTTACTACGAAGGCACACCAACGCCACGAAGGCTCACCCTATTCTCCTTGAAATATCACCACGAAGGCGATTCCCAACCACTAGAGTGGTAGACATTGAGGCGGCCTCCAAACCTTCACAAACTTTTCGGGGAAAAAATCACAAGTTGATTAGTCACCGAAGCACCCTACCGCCTAGGAGTCTCCAACCTCCAAGAGTAACAAGATCAAAGGGGAAATGCTCAAGACTTGCTCAAATCACAATTTGCTTTGGTCAAAAGAGAGATGAGGAGTGGATGTATGCTTGGATGAAATCTCTCTCAAGAACTCTCAGAAATCTCTTTGAGATTTACCTCAAGAATGCTCAAATCACTCTCTCTAAAATCCCACTAAAAGCAACTAATGCTATGGAGGGATGGAATAGGAGAGGAACAATGAAGGAGGTAAACAAATGAGCCCTAGATCCATGGGATAGTTTTCCCCCAAATGGATTGTAGTTTTGAGGCTTGGGGGAGGAGGAGAGAGCTCAAAACAATGACAAAATCTCAGATCCAAAAGCTATGCCTCGTTGGGGAACAAGGGTACCTTATATAGTGCCCCACCAAATCTGCCCGTTATGCATATAAAAACATACCCCAAAACTTCTGGGATTGCTCGGAACTTTCGGGCTCCCTATTGGGGCACACGATGTAAACTTTCTGGTTAGCGCACAACTTGCCCCGGAACTTGCCCGACAATTGTGGCCCCTAGAACTTTCGGAAGGGCCCGAAACTTCCGGGCACCCTTTGGGCCAGGCTTTCGCAAACTTTCTATTTAGCCTGGAACTTCCTCGGAACCTGCCTAGAACTTCCGGCCCCCTAATAAACAGCAAGGATACCAATACTGAAACATGCATAACTTTTACATACTAACTCCGATTTTGATGATCTTGGGATCGTTTTGTAGATATTGAAAAGCTCCAGGTCCTCACATAGAGAACCACACAGTATCAAAGGAAATGGATGATGCAATCAATGCAAAGGTTTGAGTATAGAATTTGGAGAACCCCTTTTGGCTTGCAGTTTTACTTTGGGATATATGCTAGGAGTGGAATTGTGTATAGAAGATGTTGACTTGGGCAAGTCCATTACGAAACCCTTTGATCCCCTCTTAATAGTGAGGGATCCCTATAAATCAAGAACCATAAAAGATCTACAATACATAGATATCGACAATCAATTCTTGAGTGTATATGTTTATTTGGTGATCATCACTCCACACCACTAACGTCAAAGGAACTAATACCTTTGAGTCGAGCCTTTCACTTGAGCTTGATGTTATTGTTATTTCTTGGCTCAAGCTCAAGGCAAGACATTGATGAAGTCTTCAAGTAGCTCTTCCATACACAATGTGGAAAGCCTTGCTCTGTATTCATCTTCACTTGTTCATCATGTGAACATCCACAAGCTTCAAGCATGTAATCCTTCGGGATGGTTATCTTGAACTTGCCCTTGTCAAACACGATCATGAACACTTGATGTCAGCCTCTCATGGACACTTGGAATGTCTCTCTTGATGCGAGCCCATGAGAATTATCTAACCCTCATAAACATAGACAACACATAGTATGGTTTAGTACACCAAGTGCAATTGACAATTACTTACCATATAAATAGATCACATGTGGTACATCATTTGTGCTTGTGTGACCACCAACTTTGAGTAAACTCTTTGATCTTAACCTTGGTCAACATTTATCTTTGATCCGTGATTAATCTTGATGTGTTGAAGGACCTATTGACTTCTTATTAGGCTTCATTGCTTGAATAAATGATTACCAATATCTCAATTCACCATGACCATATCTAGTTTCTCCCTGAATCTCATATTGGCTATAACTTCCTCGTCTTCATGATACAACATAGTCTCTTGAGAGGCACAATGAATACTTCGCTTAAATTATTTGCTTGAAGACATAATCATCCATAACTCAACATATGAGCTCATCATGATCCTATTTTCAAGACATGTGTAGAATTTCTTCTCTTTAATTATTCTCTCAAGATCTTGATCCATCATGGTTCAAACCTTAAGCCAAAGCATGAGAATGTATGAGATCCTCAATGAACTCCCCATAGATCACATCTTGCTCATCACATGGAATTCAACTTGATTGTATCATATTTGATTCAATCACTGAGCTCATCCTTGATGCATGCACAATAATATGTATGTGACATTCATTTAGAATTCACTCGAGCTCCTTCTTGCATCTTCAAGGAACAAACATACTTCAATTCATACAATATTCTTCATGCATTGCAAATGGAACGTTCCTTCAAATGTATAATTCAATGCAAACATTAGTCCATTAGGATTGTCATCAATTACCAAAACCACAAATGGGGACTACATGCACTTTCACCTACTTTGTCATTGGGATATAGAAATCTTCCAGATTGAACCCACTACAACGCACCTCTCTCATTTAAGAAAGATCAACCTACTTGGCGAGAGAAAATCAATAGATCGGAGAGATTTAAAAAGCTATGATGATCGTGCATATAAGAATCATATTGAGAATACAGAGAAGATTCAAATATTTATCATAAATAATCTGAACGTAAATCCACAATTCATCAGATCCCAACAAACACACCACACAAAAGAGTTACGTCGGATAGATCAAAGCGAATATGTGATGACCATTGTATTGAAGATCAAGAGAGATACATAGCCATCTAGGTAATAAATACAGACCCGTAGTTCTATGGTGAACTATTCACACATCACCATGGGAGGAGTGAGGTTGATGTAGAGGTCCTCCGTGATTGGTTCCCCTTCTGACATGGCACTAGAAAGGGCTCAGCATGGCCTCACAGTAGAACAAAGACTTGCGATGGAGGAGGAATTGTTTTGGGGTGCTCGCTAGGGTTTTTGGGATTAAAGAAAATTTATAGGACAAAGAGGTACGCTAGGAGCAGCCGAGGGGGGTACGAGGAAACATGGCACGACCACCCCCAGAGCGTGCCCTATTGTATGGTGCTCCCCTCTAAGGCCTCTGGCCTCCTCCCTAAGCTTCTAGGTCTTCTTTTGGTCCAAAAAAATCATCAAAAAGTTTTGTGGCAATTGGACTTTGTTTGGTACTGTAAACCTGAAAAGCAAAAAACACGAAGAAAACAACAAGTGGCACTGGGCACTGGGTCAATAGGGTACTGCTCAAAAATAATATAAATTGATAAATAAATACCCAAAAAATATCCTAGAATGATAATATAGTAGCATGGAACAATAAAATTTTTATAGATACGTTGGAGACGTATCAGCATACCCAAGTTTAATTCTTGCTTGTCCTCGAGTAGGTAAATGATAAAAACAGAATTTTTGATGTGACATGGTATCCAACACATAATCTATTGCAGGTTTGTTCATTGAGAAATGATGAATTAAGAAATATCAACATACAAATGCTTATAAACATAAGAAACATAGTCATGAAGTTTGAAAGAACACGATCCTTAAATAATGTTCACCAACTATTCATTTTATCATATAAATATTGTATGGATCTATCCTTACCACATAAATACAAATGTTAAGCACCACAGTGTCAAGTCAAGCAATTGGATCGTACTTTTTAACGTGCTTCGGATTTTTATTACTTGCGCTATATATGAGCGTGAACCATGGATATAGCATAAGGGTGGAATATAATATGGTGGTAGGTTTCAAAGGGGTGAAAGTGGAGAAGAAAGTCTCGCATCGACTAGGCGTATCAACGGGTTATGGAGATTTCCATCAATAGATATCAATGGGACGAGTTGGGATTGCCATGCAATGGATGCATTAGAGATATAAGTGTATGAACGCTCAAATGAAGCTAAGTGGGTGTGCATCCAACTTGCTTGCTCATGAAGACCTCGGGCATTTGAGGAAGCCCTTCATCAGAATACACAAGCAAAGTTCTATAATGAAAAATTCCCACTAGCATATGGAAGTGAAAAATCGAGACACTCTCTATATTAAGAACATGGTGACACTTGGAGGCACAAGTGTGGAATAAGAGGTAGTACCGCCGCCCCTTCTCTCTTTTCTCTAATTTATTCATTTTTTCTTTTTCTTTGTCTTTTTCTCTATTTTTTCTTTTTTTGTTTTTTTTTTGTTTTTTGTTCTTTTTCATTTTTGGTTTTCGTGCAGAGTCTCATCCCGACTTGTGGGGGAATCATTGTCTCCAACGTCCTTTCCTCACACAGAGAGTGCACTAATAATGATGATCATCACACTTTTATTTACTTACAACTCAACATGAAAAAATGATAGGATGGTATGAGTCTCTATGAATACCTCTAGCAGTGTACCAGGATGTGTAAAGATCAAGCGTAACATGTATACCAATGATGAGCGGTGTCTTTGCCACAAATACTATGTCAGCTTATACGATCATGCAAAGCAATATGACAGTGGAAGTATACGTCATATGAGGTGACAGTGGAAGTTGATTGGCAATATATCTTGGAATGGCTATGGAAATGCCATGATAGATAGGTATGGTGTATGTTTTGAGGAATATATAAAGTGGCTTATGTGTAACAGAGTGTATCATGTCATGGAGTTTGGATGCACCAATGAAAGTTGCACCGATCCTCGAGGTGAGAATGGACAATGCATGGTACTCAAGTGGCTAGCAAATATGTGGAGGTGAGAGTGCATATATCCATGTATTCGTATTAGTCATAAATAAATCACATACTTATTGAAAGATTTTATTATCTCTCTCGAAGAAAAGCACTACTCGCATGCCCCAAGGGAGGATGTTGGTAGGAGTTAACCATCGCGCGCCCCCGACTAAAACAACACTAGGATTTCAACGAGGAATAAGTATGCTCACACATCATCACCATGCCATCAAAATATTTGGATGAACATCCAGTTAACACCTCTAATTCACAATACACTTATCATCCATGATCATGTAATCATGCTTTTTCACATTACCACATTAATATCATTAACCATGATTTCTATTTTATGTGCTACATGTGGTTTTGATTATGCGCTCGTTGAATACCTACTATTTTTGAACTATCTTATAACCCATGCAAATTATGGTCACTGTTTATTAACTCTGAAAAAAATATAAGTTAAGAATGAGGGTGCAATTATTTCTATAAAATATATACGCCACCATGCTCTAAAAGATATAAGTGAAGTACTAGAGCAACAACTAAGCTCAAAAGATATAAGTGAAGCACAAAGAGTATTCTAATAAATCATGGTGATAATGTGTCTCTCTCAAGTGGGTGTATTCAAAAAACAATGATTGTGTAAAACTAAAAACAAAAAGCAAACTAAAGCAAAAGAAGCTCCAAGAAAAACTCATATGATGTGATGAATAAAAATGTAGCTCCAAGTAACATATCGGTAGATTATGACGAAAGTGGGGATGCCTTCTGGGCATCCTCAAAGCTTAGACGCTTGAGTCTTCCTAGAATACTAACTTGGAGTGCCTTGGGCATCCCCAAGCTTAGGATCTTGCCGCTCCTTATTCCTTGATCCATCACGATAACACTCAAAACTTGAAAACTTCAGCACACAAAACTCAATAGAAACTTTGTGAAATCCGTTAGTATAATAAGCATATCAAATACTTTATGTACTGTTATAAATTGATTCATATTTTATTATTGCATAAGGTACTATATTCTAAATTTTTGATTACTTATGCCCTCCACCCCCAATATAATCCATATTATCATCGAAACAAGCAAACTTTGCATTAAAAACAGAATCTGTCTAGAACAGAACAGTGTGTAATGATACAGTTAATTACCATACTTATGTAACTCCAAAAATTCTGAAAAATTAGGGATACCTGGAGAATTTTCATTGAAATACCATGTCAGAAAGTTAGATCAAAAATACGTTCCTGTCAAATCAGATAAAATCCTCATAGGACACTAAAGTTTCTGTTTCTACACTGCATCAATTCTACTATTATCCAAGCCATCCCAAAGGCTTTACTTGGCACAAAAACTAATTAAAAAACTTAATTATCACAGAGGCAACAATATTTTTATTACACACAAAAAGAAAGTAAAAAAATATATAAAGATAACTATTGGGTTGCCTTCCAACTAGCGCTATTGTTTTATGCGCCTAGTTGGGCATAATGCAAATGATTCAAGTTTTGTTATCTTTGGTAGAAAACATATCTTGGGATGTGTGTTCATGAGGAGGATTTTCAAATACAATAGGAAAAACATCATAAAGTAATATCTTAGCATTATTCATACAATTCTCCTCAAAACCTTCTGTATTCTTTCTTACTATCCAAGAATATTGTTTATTGATGGCGTTGAAAACTTGTTGGATAATATGAATAGGAGGAACTTCTTTTCTAGTATTATCATTAAAAGTATGGTTATCTTGGAACACATGCCTCATCATATAGTTCTCATTATATAATATTTTGTCTCCCACAGGATGTTCACGCCACATAATGTAGTGATCATAGATATCTCGAGCTTCTCGAACTATATAGTCAAATTCATGCACAAGGATAAGAGTGACTATCTTCTTAGCCTTAGGATGTTTTATGACCGGAAGCTTATAGAAAAGTCTTTTTGAAGTAGGGTGACTATTGGTTATTTTTAGGACTGGAGTATCCTTGCAATCTAAAGTATCCGTAATATTAAAAAATTCTTGGATAATGCTTTTCCCTATGATGTTCCCCTTCCACACAACAAAAACGTTTACATGTTGTTTTGGGATAGTTTCCTCTCTTGGGGCTTTACCTCAATCATCCTTTTCAATGATAAAGTCAGACATGATAACATGTTCAAGCAAGCGACTAACCAACAAAACAAGCAAACAAGTTAAGGTAAATATTTTTGTATTTTTGTTTTTTATGGAGCAAGCAAAATATAACAAAAAATTTAAAGAATAACAAGTGAATGATACTTTGTGTGAAGTGGCTTCATAGTAGGTTGATGATATACTCCGGCAACGATGCCAGAAATCCTTGGTGATACTTGTGATTTGTGTTGGGTTTTCCGTGAAGAGGAACGAGTGATGCAACACAATATACCTAAGTATTTAGCTGGGTAGAGAACCAATGTTTAGCGAACAAATAGGAGTAACAACCAACCCCTTTTTGGAAATATGCCCTATAGGCAATAATAAATTGGTTATTATTATATTTCCTTGTTCATGATAATCGTATAGTATCCATGCTAGAATTGTATTGATTGGAAACTCAAATACATGTGTGGATACATAGACAACACATTGTCACTAGTGAGCCTCTTATGGACTAGATCGTTTATCAAAGATGGTCAAGGTCTCGTGACCATAGACATGAGATGTCGACGTTTGATAACTGCATCACATCATTAGGAGAATGATTTGATGGACAAGACCCAAACTATGAATGCATCATATGATTGTGTCAGTTTATTACTACTGTTTTCTACATGTCAAGTATTTGTTCCTATGACCATGAGATCATGCAACTACCGGACACCGGAGGAATGCCTTGTGTGTATCAGACATCACAACGTAACTGGTGACTATAAAGGTGCTCTACAGGTATCTCCGATGGTGTCTATTGGGTTGGCATGGATTGTTGGGGAACGTCGCATGGGAAACAAAAATTTTCCTACGCGCACGAAGACCTATCATGGTGATGTCCATCTACGAGAGGGGATGAGTGATCTACGTACCCTTGTAGACCGTACAGCAGAAGCGTTAGAGAACGCGGTTGATGTAGTGGAACGTCCTCACGTACCTCGAACAATCCCGCGATCAGTCCCACGATCTAGTACCGAACGGACGGCACCTCCGCGTTCAGCACACGTACAGCTTGACGATGATCTCGGCCTTCTTGATCCAGCAAGATAGACGGAGAGGTAGAAGAGTTCTCCGGCAGCGTGACGGTGCTCCGTAGGTTGGTGATGACCTTGTCTCAGCAGGGCTCCGCCCGAGCTCCGCAGAAACGCGATCTAGAGGAAAAACCGTGGAGGTATGTGGTCGGGCTGCCGTGGAAAAGTCGTCTCAAATCAGCCCTAAAACCTCCGTATATATAGGTGGGAGGGAGGGGGCCTTGCCTTGGGGCTCAAGGAGCCCCAAGGGGGTCGGCCGAGTCCAAGGGGGAGGACTCTCCCCCCCCAAACCGAGTTGGACTAGGTTTGGTGGGAGGGAGTCCCCCTTCCTTCCCACCTCCTCCTTTTTTTTTCTTTCTCTCTTGATTTTCTTCTCCTTGGCGCATAGGGCACTTGTGGGCTGTCCCACCAGCCCACTAAGGGCTGGTGTGTCTCCCCCAAGGCCTATGGGCTTCCCCGGGGTGGGTTGCCCCCCCCCCCCCCCCCCGGTGAACTCCCGGAACCCATTCGTCATTCCCGGTACATTCCCGGTAACTCCGAAAACCTTCCGGTAATTAAATGAGGTCATCCTATATATCAATCTTCATTTCCAGACCATTCCGGAAACCCTCGTGACGTCCGTGATCTCATCCGGGACTCCGAACAACATTCGGTAACCAACCATATAACTCAAATACGCATAATACAACGTCGAACCTTAAGTGTGCAGACCCTGCGGGTTCGAGAACTATGTAGACATGACCCGAGAGACTCCTTGCTCAATATTCAATAACGGGACCTGGATGCCCATATTGGATCCTACGTATTCTATGAAGATCTTATCGTTTGAACCTCAGTGCCAAGGATTGATATAATCCCGTATGTCATTTCCTTTGTCCTTCGGTATGTTACTTGCCCGAGATTCGATCGTCAGTATCCGCATACCTATTTCAATCTCGTTTACCGGCAAGTCTCTTTACTCATTCCGTAATACAAGATCCCGCAACTTACACTAAGTTACATTGCTTGCAAGGCTTGTGTGTGATGTTGTATTACCGAGTGAGCCCCGAGATACCTCTCCGTCACACGGAGTGACAAATCCTAGTCTTGATCCATACTAACTCAACTAACACCTTCGGAGATACCTGTAGAGCATCTTTATAGTCACCCAGTTACGTTGCGACGTTTGATACACACAAAGCATTCCTCCGGTGTCAGTGAGTGATATGATCTCATGGTCATAGGAATAAATACTTGACACGCAGAAAACAGTAGCAACAAAATGACACGATCAACATGCTACGTCTATTAGTTTGGGTCTAGTCCATCACGTGATTCTCCCAATGACGTGATCCAGTTATCAAGCAACAACACCTTGTTCATAATCAGAAGACACTAACTATCATTGACCAACTGGCTAGCCAACTAGAGGCATGCTAGGGACGGTGTTTTGTTTGTGTATCCACACATGTAAATGAGTCTTCATTCAATACAATTATGGCATGGATAATAAACTATTATCTTGATACAGGAATTATAATAATAACCATATTTATTATTGCCTCTAGGGCATAATTCCAACAGTCTCCCACTTGCACTAGAGTCAATAATCCAGCCCTCACATCACCATGTGAATTACATTGTAATAAATCTAACACCCATACAGTTGTGGTGTCGATCATGTTTTGGCCGTGGAAGAGGTTTAGTCAGCGGGTCTGCTACATTCAGATCCGTGTGCACTTTGCATATATTTACGTCCTCTTCCTCGACGTAGTCGCGGATGAGGTTGAAGCGTCGTTTGATGTGTCTGGTCTTCTTGTGAAACCGTGGTTCCTTTGCTAAGGCAATGGCACCCGTGTTGTCACAGAACAAGGTTATTGGATCCAGTGCACTTGGCACCACTCTAAGATCCGTCATGAACTGCTTCATCCAGACACCCTCCTTAGCCGCCTCCGAGGCAGCCATGTACTCCGCTTCACATGTAGAATCTGCTACGACGCTTTGCTTGGAACTGCACCAGCTTACTGCACCCCCATTAAGAATAAATACGTATCCGGTTTGCGACTTAGAGTCGTCCGGATCTGTGTCAAAGCTTGCATCGACGTAACCTTTTACGGCGAGCTCTCCGTCACCTCCATACACGAGAAACATCTCCTTAGTCCTTTTCAGGTACTTCAGGATATTCTTGACCGCTGTCCAGTGATCCACTCCTGGATTACTCTGGAACCTACCTGCCATACTTACGGCCAGGCTAACATCCGGTCTAGTGCACAACATCGCATACATGATAGAACCTATGGCTGAAGCATAGGGGATGGAGCGCATATGCTCTCTATGTTCATCAGTTGCTGGGCACTGAGTCTTACTCAATCTCGTACCTTGTAAAACTGGCAAGAACCCTTTCTTGGACTGTTCCATTTTGAACCTCTTCAAAACTTTATCAAGGTATGTGCTTTGTGAAAGTCCTATCAGGCGTTTTGATCTATCCCTGTAGATCTTAATGCCTAGAATGTAAGCAGCTTCTCCTAGGTCCTTCATAGAGAAACTTTTATTTAAGTAACCTTTTATGCTCTCCAAAAACTCTACGTTGTTTCCAATCAGTAATATGTCATCCACATATAATATTAGAAACGCCACAGAGCTCCCACTCACTTTCTTGTAAATACAAGATTCTCCAACCACTTGTATAAACCCAAATGCTTTGATCACCTCATCAAAGCATTTGTTCCAACTCCGAGATGCTTGCACCAGTCCATAAATGGATCGCTGGAGCTTGCACACCTTGTTAGCATTCTTAGGATCGACAAAACCTTCGGGTTGCATCATATACAACTCTTCCTTAAGGAAACCGTTAAGGAACGCCGTTTTGACATCCATCTGCCAGATTTCATAATCGAAAAATGCAGCTATTGCTAACATGGTTCTGACGGACTTAAGCATCGCTACGGGTGAGAAAGTCTCATCGTAGTCAACTCCTCGAACTTGTGAAAAACCCTTTGCCACAAGTCGAGCTTTATAAACGGTCACATTACTGTCAGCGTCCGTCTTCTTCTTAAAAATCCATTTATTCTGAATAGCCTTGTGGCCCTCAGGTAGTATCTCCAAAGTCCACACTTTGTTCTCATACATGGATCCTATCTCGGATTTCATAGCTTCTAGCCATTTGTTGGAATCTGGGCCCACCATTGCTTCTTCATAATTTGCAGGTTCATTGTTGTCCAACAACATGATTGATAAGACGGGATTACCGTACCACTCTGGAGCAGCGCGTGATCTCGTCGACCTGCGTGGTTCAACAGAAACTTGAACTGGAGTTTCATGATCATCATCATTAACTTCCTCCTCAACCGGCGTCGCAACGACAGAGGTTTCCCCTTGCCCTGCGCCACCATCCAGAGGGATGAGAGGTTCGACAACCTCGTCAAGTTCTATCTTCCTCCCACTCAATTCTCTCGAGAGAAACTCCTTCTCGAGAAAAGCTCCGTTCTTAGCAACGAACACTTTGCCCTCAGATTTGAGATAGAAGGTGTACCCAACTGTCTCTTTTGGGTAACCTATGAAGACGCACTTTTCCGCTTTGGGTTCCAGCTTTTCAGGCTGAAGCTTTTTGACATAAGCATCACATCCCCAAACTTTAAGAAACAACAACTTTGGCCTCTTGCTATACCATAGTTCGTATGGTGTCGTCTCAACGGATTTTGATGGTGCCCTATTTAAAGTGAATGCAGCTGTTTCTAATGCATAACCCCAAAATGATAACGGCAAATCAGTAAGAAATATCATAGATCGCACCATCTCTAACAAAGTACGATTACGACGTTCGGACACACCATTACGCTGTGGTGTTCCAGGCGGTGTTAACGGTGAAACAATTCCACATTGTCTTAAGTGAGCACCAAACTCGAAACTCAGATATTCACCCCCATGATCAGACCGTAGGAACTTGATCTTCTTGTTACGATGATTTTCCACTTCACTCTGAAATTGCTTGAACTTTTCAAATGTTTCAGACTTGTGCTTCATCAAGTAGACATAACCATATCTACTTAAATCGTCAGTGAAGGTGAGAAAATAACGATATCCGCCGCGTGCCTCCATGCTCATTGGACCACACACATCGGTATGTATGATTTCCAATAAGTCACTTGCACGCTCCATTGTTCCGGAGAACGGAGTCTTAGTCATCTTGCCCATGAGGCATGGTTCGCACGTGTCAAGTGAATCAAAGTCAAGTGACTCCAAAAGTCCATCAGCATGGAGTTTCTTCATGCGCTTTACACCAATATGACCCAAGCGGCAGTGCCACAAAAATATGGCGCTATCATTGTTTACTCTAACTCTTTTGGTCTCAATGTTATGTATATGCGTATCGCTATCAAGATTCAATATGAACAATCCTCTCACATTCGGTGCATGACCGTAAAAGATGTTACTCATAGAAATAGAACAACCATTATTCTCTGACTTAAAAGAGTAACCGTCTCGCAATAAACAAGATCCAGATATAATGTTCATGCTCAACGCAGGCACTAAATAACAATGATTTAATTTCATCACTAATCCCGACGGTAGCTGAAGTGACACTGTGCCGACGGCGATTGCATCAACCTTGGAACCATTTCCTACGCGCATCGTCACTTCATCTTTCGCCAGCCTTCGTCTATTCCGCAGTTCCTGTTTTGAGTTGCAAATATGAGCAACAGAACCGGTATCGAATACCGAGGCACTACTACGAGAGCCGGTTAAGTACACATCAATAACACGTATATCAAATATACCTGATTTTTCTTTGCCCGCCTTCTTATCTGCCAGATACTTGGGGCAATTGCGCTTCCAGTGACCCATACCCTTGCAATAGAAGCACTCTGTTTCAGGCTTAGGTCCAGCCTTGGGTTTCTTCGGCGGATTGGCAATAGGCTTGCCGCTCTTCTTCGAATTTCCCTTCTTGCCTTTGCCGTTTCTCTTGAAACTAGTGGTCTTATTCACCATCAACACTTGATGCTCTTTACGTAGTTCAGACTCTGCGACTTTCAACATCGCAAACAACTCGCAGGGAGACTTGTTCATCCCTTGCATGTTGTAGTTCAACACAAAGCCTTTGTAGCTTGGCGGCAGTGATTGAAGGATTCTGTCAGTGATAGCTTCTTGCGGGAGTTCAATCCCCAGCTCAGCTAGACGGTTTGAGTACCCAGACATTTTGAGCACATGTTCACTGACAGACGAGTTTTCCTCCATCTTGCAAGCATAGAATTTATCGGAGGTCTCATACCTCTCGATCCGGGCGTTCTTCTGAAAGATAAACTCCAACTCCTGGAACATCTCAAATGCTCCATGACGCTCAAAGTGACGTTGAAGTCCCGGTTCTAAGCCATACAAAACTGCACATTGAACTATTGAGTAGTCCTCCTTACGTGCTAACCAAGCGTTCTTAACATCCTGATCAGCCGTAGCGGGTGGTTCATCTCCTAGCGCAGCATTAAGGACATAATCCTTCTTCCCAGCTTGTAAGATTAGCTTAAGATTACGAGCCCAATCTACAAAGTTGCTTCCATCATCTTTCAACTTAGCTTTCTCTAGGAACGTATTAAAATTCAGGATGACTGTCGCGTGAGCCATGATCTACAACACAAATATATATAAAGTGGACTTAGACTATGTTCAAGATAATTAGAGTTTAACTTAATCAAATTATATGCTAAACTCCCACTCAAAAAGTACATCTCTCTAGTCATTTGAGTGGTGCATGATCCACTTACACTATCCCAAGTCCGATCATCACGTGAGTTGAGTATAGTTTCAGTGGTAAGCATCCCTATGCTAATCATATCATCTATATGATTCATGATCGACCTTTCGGTCTCATGTGTTCCGAGGCCATGTCTGCACATGCTAGGCTCGTCAAGCTTAACCCGAGTGTTCCGCGTGTGCAACTGTTTTGCACCCGTTGTATGTGAACGTTGAGTCTATCACACCCGATCATCACGTGGTGTCTCGAAACGACGAATTGTAGCAACGATGCATAGTCGGGGAGAACACAATTTCGTCTTGAAATTTTAGTGAGAGATCACTAAATAATTCTACTGTCGTTCTAAGCAAAATAAGGTGCATAAAAGGATAAACATCACATGCAATTCATAAGTGACATGATATGGCCATCATCACGTGCTTCTTGATCTCCATCACCAAAGCACCGGCACGATCTTCTTGTCACCGGCGCCACACCATGATCATCCATCAACGTGTTGCCATCGGGGTTGTCGTGCTACTTATGCTATTACTACTAAAGCTACATCCTAGCAAAATAGTAAACGCATCTGCAAGCACAAACGTTAGTATAAAGACAACCCTATGGCTCCTGCCGGTTGACGTACCATCGACGTGCAAGTCGATATTTCTATTACAACATGATCATCTCATACATCCAATATATCACATCACATCGTTGGCCATATCACATCACAATCATACCCTGCAAAAACAAGTTAGACGTCCTCTAATTTTGTTGTTGCATGTTTTACGTGGTGACCAAGGGTATCTAGTAGGATCGCATCTTACTTACGCAAACACCACAACGGAGATATATGAGTTGCTATTTAACCTCATCCAAGGACCTCCTCGGTCAAATCCAATTCAACTAAAGTTGGAGAAACCGACACTTGTCAGTCATCTTTGAGCAAAGGGGGTTACTCGTAACGATGAAACCAGTCTCTCGTAAGCGTACGAGTAATGTCGGTCCAAGCCGCTTCAATCCAACAATACCGCGGAATCAAGAAAAGACTAAGGAGGGCAGCAAAACGCACATCACCGCCCACAAAAACTTTTGTGTTCTACTCGGGAAGACATCTACGCATGAACCTAGCTCATGATGCCACTGTTGGGGAACGTCGCATGGGAAACAAAAATTTTCCTACGCGCACGAAGACCTATCATGGTGATGTCCATCTACAGAGGGGATGAGTGATCTACGTACCCTTGTAGACCGTACAACAGAAGCGTTAGAGAACGCGGTTGATGTAGTGGAACGTCCTCACGTCCCTCGAACAATCCCGCGATCAGTCCCACGATCTAGTACCGAACGGACGGCACCTCCGCGTTCAGCACACGTACAGCTTGATGATGATCTCGGCCTTCTTGATCCAGCAAGAGAGACGGAGAGGTAGAAGAGTTCTCCGGCAGCGTGACGGTGCTCCGGAGGTTGGTGATGACCTTGTCTCAGCAGGGCTCCGCCCGAGCTCCGCAGAAACGCGATCTAGAAAAAAATCGTGGAGGTATGTGGTCGGGCTGCCGTGGAAAAGTCGTCTCAAATCAGCCCTAAAACCTCCGTATATTTAGGTGGGAGGGAGGGGGCCTTGACTTGGAGCTCAAGGATCCCCAAGGGGGTCGGCCGAGTCCAAGGGGGAGCACTCTCCCCCCCAAACCGAGTTGGACTAGGTTTGGTGGGAGGGAGTCCCCCTTCCTTCCCACCTCCTCCTTTTTTTTTCTTTCTCTCTTGATTTTCTTCTCCTTGGCGCATAGGGCACTTGTGGGCTGTCCCACCAGCACACTAAGGGCTGGTGTGTCTCCCCCAAGGCCTATGGTCTTCCCCGGGGTGGGTTGCCCCCCCGGTGAACTCCCAGAACCCATTCGTCATTCCCGGTACATTACCGGTAACTCCGAAAACCTTGCGGTAATCAAATGAGGTCATCCTATATATCAATCTTCGTTTCCGGACCATTCCGGAAACCCTCGTGACGTCCGTGATCTCATCCGGGACTCCGAACAACATTCGGTAACCAACCATATAACTCAAATACGTATAAAACAACGTCGAACCTTAAGTGTGCAGACCCTGCGGGTTCGAGAACTATGTAGACATGACCCGAGAGACTCCTCGGTCAATATCCAATAGCGGGACCTGGATGCCCATATTGGATCCTACATATTCTACGAAGATCTTATCGTTTGAACCTCAGTGCCAAGGATTCGTATAATCCCGTATGTCATTCCCTTTGTCCTTCGGTATGTTACTTGCCCGAGATTCGATCGTCAGTATCCGCATACCTATTTCAATCTCGTTTACCGGCAAGTCTCTTTACTCATTCCGTAATACAAGATCCCGCAACTTACACTAAGTTACATTGCTTGCAAGGCTTGTGTGTGATGTTGTATTACCGAGTTAGCCCCGAGATACCTCTCCGTCACACGGAGTGACAAATCCCAGTCTTGATCCATACTAACTCAACTAACACCTTCGGAGATACCTGTAGAGCATCTTTATAGTCACCCAGTTACGTTGCGACGTTTGATACACACAAAGCATTCCTTCGGTGTCAGTGAGTTATATGATCTCATGGTCATAGGAATAAATACTTGACATGTAGAAAACAGTAGCAACAAAATGACACGATCAACATACTACGTCTATTAGTTTGGGTCTAGTCCATCACGTGATTCTCCCAATGACGTGATCCAGTTATCAAGCAACAACACCTTGTTCATAATCAGAAGACACTGACTATCATTGACCAACTGGCTAGCCAACTAGAGGCATGCTAGGGACGGTGTTTTGTCTATGTATCCACACATGTAAATGAGTCTTCATTCAATACAATTATAGCATGGATAATAAACTATTATCTTGATACAGGAATTATAATAATAACCATATTTATTATTGCCTCTAGGGCATAATTCCAACATGGATTAAGACTGGGATTTGTCACTCCGTGTGACGGAGAGGTATCTCAGGGCGCACTAGGTAATACATCGTGAAAACAAGCCTTGCAAGCAATGTGACTAAGGAGTTAGTCACAAGATCTTTTATTATAGAACGAGTAAAAAGACTTGCCGGTAACGAGATTGAACTAGGTATAAAGATACTGACGATCGAATCTCGGGCAAGTAACATACCGATAGACAAATGGAATAGTGTACGGGATTGGTTGAATCCTTGACATCATGGTTCGACCGATAAAGATCTTCGTATAATATGTAGGAGCCAATATGGACATCCAGGTACCGCTATTTGTTATTGACCGGAGAATATCTCGGTCATGTCTGTATAGTTCTCAAACCTGCAGGGTGTGCACTCTTAAGGTTTGGTGACGATTTGGTATTAATGAGTTATGTGTGGTAGTATCTAAAAGTTGTTTGGAGTCCCGGATGAGTTCCCGGACATCACGAGGAGCTCCGGAATGGTCCAGAGTTAAAGATTTATATACGGGAAGTCATATTTTGGCGATCGGAAAAGTTTCGGGTTTTTCCGGTATTGTGCCCAGAAGCTTCTAGAAGGTTCCAGAAACTTGCGGAGGAGTCCGGAAGTCCACCAAGGGTTCCACCACATCCCAAGGGTTTGCATGGGCCGAGGAGAGAAGTCGTGGACTTATTGGGCCAAGCGCATAAGTCCCTCAAGGCCCATGCAATTGGGAAAGGTGGAAGGTCCACCTTTGTATGGAAGGGAAGTAAGGGGACTAGGATTCCACCTCCTCCCCCTTGGATGCACCCTAGGGATTGGAGGGGCTGTTTCCCACACCCCTCCACCTATATATAGAGAGGAGGGGGTGACCCAAGAGTACACACGAATCCCTTCGCGCCCCTCTCTCTCCCTAGATCGTTTTCTCCTCCATTTGCGGTTTTCGATAGCGCTAGGCGTAGCCTTGCCGGGATAGCACCACCACCGCCGCCACCACATAGTCGTGTTGCTAGAGAACTCATCTACTACTCCTCCGTCGCTCGTTGGATCGAGGAGGTGGAAACATCATAGATCTGTACGTGTGCTGACTGCGGAGGTGTCATCCGTTCAGCGCTCGATCGGGAGTTCGTGGGATGGATCGTGATTGGACCGCGAAGACGTACCACTACATCAACCATGTTCTTTAATGCTTATGCTGAGAGATCTACAAGGGTATGTAGATACAATCTCTCCTCTCGTAGATGGTCATCACCATGGATAGACCTTGTGTGCGCATAGGAAAGTTTTTGTTTCCCATGCGACGTTCCCCAACAGTGGCATCATGAGCTAGGTCCATGCATAGATGACATCTCGAGTAGAACACAAAGGAGTTTGTGGGCATTGATATTTCAGATTGCTTCCCTCCTTAGTCTTTTCTTTATTTGCCGGTATTGATGGATGAAGTAGACCGGACCAACCTTACTCGTACGCTTACGAGAGACCGGTTCCATCGACTCACATGGAACTTGTTGCATAAAGATCGCTGACGGATCGTTGACGGTCCTTTTTGTTGCCCGACCTCGTCCATCTAGTCAGGTAATAGACACCTCCCCCATACCCCTTCTCTCCCTCCCCTCCTCCTCCGTCCCTCATGGACCGACCACCAACGCGAGGCCTTCCATACAGATCACCGCCCGTACTCCAAATGATTGCCATCGAAAGATATGGTACATGCAGTATAGAGAGGATCTGAAGGAACATTTGGTAGCGGAGAAGCAAATCGCGGCTACACGCATGGATGAGGCATCGATGGATGTCATGCGTGCGAATTCCCATATCTATGAGGAACAGTTCGCCATCGAGGCCACTGTCGACGCCTCATGCGCAGACGCCGCCATGCAGTTGGCTCCTATAAACAACTTCTCATGGTGTTTTATCAAGGGCACCGCCGGTGCGTTTGACACATACTATGAGGTATTTTATCACCGTGTCCATGCCTACCTTCGCTCTAGAGCCAGCATGTTGGTACTGTTGGGGAACGTCACATGGGAAACAAAAAAAATTCTACACGCACACACGATTTTCCAAGGTGATGACCATCTAAGAGAGGAGAGAGTGTATCTACATACCCTTGTAGATCGGTAAGAGGAAACGTTATAACGCGGTTTATGTAGTGGGACATCTTCGTGATCCAAATTGCAGCCCGCCCCGTGATCTCATCATGAATCGTCCCGCGATCCCATCACGATCCATCCAAATCTAATGCCAAACGGACGGCACCTCCGCGTTCAACACACGTACAACTCGATGATGATTGCCGCCTTCTTGATCCAACAAGAGGAGCGGAGAGGTAGATGAGTTCTCCAGCATGACGGCGTGGTGGTGGTGGTGAACTAATTCAGCACGAATTCTCCAAGCTATACTTAACTAATCTAGAGGAGAAAACAACCTAGAGAGAGAGAAATAGAGGGCAACACATGGCTTATTAGGGTTAGGGATGCCCTTAAAATCCTCTTGTATATATAGGAGGGAGGGAGGGGAGGAGTCAGCCAAAAGTTTCCTTTGATTCGGCCAAAGTGGAGAGGAGGTGGAGGAGTCCACCTCCAATCCTACACCTAGTTGGATTCCACCTTGTCTCCTCCTTTCCTTTTCCCTTTTTTTGCTCCTTGGCCGAAATAAGCCCTCTTGGGCTGGCCGCACCAGCCCACTAAGGGCTGGTGCACCACCTTTAGGCCTATTAGGTTCTCTCCCGGGTGGATGGACCCTCCCGGTAAAACCTCGGAACACATTCGTCACTCTCGGTACTTTACCGATAATGCCCGAAAACTTTCCAGAAGCCAAATGCAGCTTTCCTATATATCAATATATACCTCCAGACCATTTAGGAGCTCCTCGTGACGTCCGGGATCGTGTCCGGCACTCCGAACAAATTTCGGTCACCAACATATATATCCCAATAATACCAAAAAATGTCACCAAACCTTAAGTGTGCAGACCCTACGGGTTCGAGAACTATGTAGACATGACCTGAGACACTCTCCAGTCAATAACGAATAGCGGGACCTGGATGACCATATTGTCTCCTACATATTTTATGAAAATGTTTATCGGTTGAACCTCCATGTCAAGGATTCAGTTAATCCCGTATATTGTTCCCTTTGTCCTTCGGTATGTTTCTTTCCCGACATTGGATCGGTAGTATCTCCATACCTAGTTCAATTTCGATACCGGCAAGTCTCTTTAATCGTTCCATAATACAAGATCCCGTGACTAACTCCTTAGTCACATTTCTTGCAAGGCTTATTTTGATGTTGTATTACTGAGTGGACCCTCAGATACCTCTCCGTCACACTGAGTGACTAATCCCAGTATCGATCCACGCAAACCCAACAGACACCTTCAGAGATACCTGTAGAGAACCTTTATAGTCACCCAGTTACGTTGTGACGTTTGATACACACAAGGTATTCCTCCGGTGTCCGGGAGTTGCATGATCTCACGGTCATAGGAACATATACTTTGACATACAGAAAACGGTAGCAATAAACTGACATGATCATATGCTACGTTCATAGTATGGGTCTTGTCCATCACATCATTCTCCTAATAATGTGATCCCGTTATCAAACGACATCTCATGTCTATGGTCAGGAAACCTTGACCATCTTTGATCAACGAGTTACTCCATCAGAGGCTCACTAGGGACAGTATGTTGTCTATGTATCCAGACATGTATTTGAGTTTCCAATCAATATAGTTCCAGCATGGATAATAAACGATTATCATGAACTATGAAATATAATAATAACTAATTTCTTATTGCCTCTAGGGCATATTTCCAACAGTCTCCCACTTGCACTAGAGTCCATAATCTAGTTCACATCACTATGTGATTCAAACCAATTAAATTCTAGGGTTTATCATGTTTTGCTTGTCAGAGAAGTTTTAGTCAACGGTTCTGAACCTTTTAGATCCGTGTGTGCTTAACAAATCTCTATGTCATCCTGTAGATGCTGCTACCACGCGCCATTTGGAACAATTCCAAATGAGTGCTCCACTATACGAATCTGGTTTACTACTGAGAGTTATCTGGATTAGTGTCAAAGCTTGCATCGACGTAACCCTTTATGACGAACTCTTCTATCCCCTGCATAATCGAGAAAAATTCCTTAGTCCACTAGTCACTAAGGATAACTTTTGACCACTATCCAGTAATCCATTCCTGGATGACTTTTGTACCCCTTGACAGATTCATGGCAAGGCACACATCAGGTGACGTACATAGCATAACATACTATAGAGCCTATGGCCAATGCATAGGGGACAACCTTCGTCCTTTCTCTTTCTTATGTCGTGGTTGGGGTTTGAGTCTTACTAAAATATCACACATTTACAACACAACCAAGAGCTCCTTCTTTGACCGCTCTACTTTGAACTCCTTCAAAAGTTGTCAAGGTATGCATTCATTGAAAGTTTTATTAAGCGTCTTGATCTATCTCCATAGATCTTGATGCTCAGCGTTCAAGTGGGCTTAATTTAAGTTTTCCTTTGAAAAATACTTTTCAAACAACCATATATGCTTTCTAGAAATTCTACATCATGTTCAATCAACAATATGTCAACCACATATACTCATCAGAAATTCTATAGTGCTCCCACTCACTTTCTTGGAAATACAAGTTTCTCATAAACATTGTATAACCCGAAAAGCTTTGATCATCTCATCAAATCATACATTCCAACTCCGAGATGCTTGCTCCAGTGCATAGAAGGATCGCTATAGCCTGCATACTTGTTGGCATGCTTAGGATCGACAAAACCTTCTGGTTGTATCACATACAACCTTTCATCAAGGAAATCATCGAGGAAACAATATTTTGACATCCTATGTGCAAGATTTCATAATGAATAATGCAGAAACTGCTACCATAATTCGAACAGACTTTTAGCATCGCTACGGGTGAGAAAGTCTCATCATAGTAAACTCCTTCAACTTGTCAGAAACATCTTTGTGACAAGTCGGGATTTCTTAATGGTGACATTTACCATCATCGTCTGTATTCCTTTGAAATATCCATTTGTACTTAACAGTATTACGACCATCAAGTAGTTCTTCCAAAGTCTACACTATGTTTTCATACATGGACCCTCTCTCGTATTTCATGGCCTCCCACCATTTGTCAGAATTCGGGCCCACCATCGGTTCTCCATAGCTCGTAGGTTCATTGTTGTCCAGCAACATGATCTCCATGACAGGATTACCGTACCACTCTGGAGTAGTGCATGTCCTTGTCGACCTATGAGGTTTGGAAGTAACTTGATCTGAAGCTTCATGATCACCATCACTGGCTTCCACTTCAACTAGTGTAGGCCCCAGAGGAACAATTTTCTACGCCCTTCTACTCTCTGATTGATGTGTTGGTTCAATAACCTCATCAAGTTCCACCAACCTCTCACTCAATTCTTTCAAGAGAAACTCTTTCTCGAGAAAGGACCCGTTTATAGAAATAAACACTTTGCTTCCGGATCTGAGATAGGAGGTATACCTAACTATTTTGGGTTTCCTATGAAGATGCATTTTTCCGCTTCGGGTTCGATCTTATCACGCTGAAACCTTTTCACATAAGTGGCGCAGCCCCAAACATTTAAGAAATGAGAGCTTAGGTTTCTCCAAACAGTAGTTCATACGGTGTCATCTCAACGAAATTACGTGGTCCCTATTTAAAGTGAATGTGGTTGTCTCTAATGCCTAACCCAAAAATGATAGTGGTAATATCATAAGAGACATCATATTATGCACCATATTTAATAGGGTGTGGCTATGACATTCGGAAACACCATCACACTATGGTGTTCCAGGTGGCATGAGTAGTGTAATAATTTCCACATTGTCTTAAATGTTTAGCAAACTCGCAACTCAGATATATACGTACAACCCCGAGCACATCGTAGATATATTATCCTCTTGTCACGACGATCTTCACTCTAAAATTTCCTTGAACTTTTCAATAATTCAGACTTTGTGATTCATCAAGCGAACACACCTGTATCTACTCAAATCATCAGTGAAGTAAGAACATAATTATATCAACTGCGTGCCTTAGCACTCATTGGACTACATACATCAAAATGTATTATTTACAACAAGTCACTTGCTCGTTCCATCTCACTAAAAACGAGGCCTTTAGTCATCTTGCCCATGTGGCATGATTTGCATGTCTCAAGTGATTAAAAAACAAGTGAGTCTAAACAATCCATCTAGATGGAGTTTCTTCATGCGTTTATACCAATAGGCATGGTTCGCATATCTCAAATGATTCGAAAACGAGTGATTCAAAGATCCATCAACATGGAGTTTCTTCATGCATTTTATACCAATATGACTCAACCAGCAGTGCCACAAGTAAGTGGTACTATCATTACTATTTTCTATCTTTTGGCATCAATATTATGATCATGTGTATCACTACAATTGAGATTCAATAAACCATTCATTTTAGGTGCAAGACCATTCGATGTATTATTAAAGTAAATAGAGCAACCATTATTCTCTTTAAATGAATAAGCATTTTGCATTAAACACAATCTAATCATGTCTATGCTCAACGCAAACACCAAACAACAATTATTTAGGTTCAGCATTAATCCCGATGGTAGAGGGAGCGTGCGATGTTTGATCATATCAACCTTGAAATTACTTCCAACACACATTGTCACCTCACCCTTGATAGTATCCATTTATTCCATAGCTATAATTTCGAGTTCCTAACACTTAGCAACTGAAATGGTATCTAATACCCCGACGCTACTAGGAGTACTAGTAAGGTACACATCAATATCATGTATATCCAATATACTTTTGTCGACTTTGCCAGCCTTCTTATCTACCAAGTATCTAGGGTAGTTCCGCTTTAGTGATCGTTCCCTCGTAAGAGAAGCACTTAGTCTCAGGTTTGGGTTTAACCTTGGGTTTCTTCACTAGAGCAGCAACTGGTTTGCCATTCATGAAGTATTCCTTCTTGCCCTTGCCCTTCTAGAAACTAGTGGTTTTACTAACCATCAACAATTGATGCTCCTAATTGATTTCTACTTCGGCGGTGTCAAACATTGCGAATAACCCAGGGATCATCTTGTGCATCCCTTATATGCTATAGTTCATCAGGAAACTCCAGTAGCTTGGTGGCAGTGACTTTGGATAACTATGTCAATCACTATCTTATCTAGAACATCAACTCCCACTTGATTCAAGCGATTGTAGTACCTAGACAATCGGAGCACATTTTCCGATTGACCTTTTCTCCCTTACTTTGTAGATAAAGAATCTTGTCAGAGGTCTCATACCTCTTAACATGGGCGTGAGCTTGAAATCGAAATCTCAGCTCTCGAACATCTATATGTTCCATGGCGTTCAAAACGTCTTGGGCGCCTCAATTCTCAGTTGTTAAGCATTACACACTGAACTATCATGTAGTCATCAAAAATGTGTATGTCAGATATTCGAAACATCCACACACGACGCTAGGGCACAGCTCACCGAGCGGTGCATTAAGGACATAAGCCTTGTATGCAGCAATGAGGACAATCCTTAGTTTACGGACCCAGTTTGCATAATTGCTACTATCATCTTTGAACTAAGTTTTATCTAGGAACATATCAAAAATAGTGGAGCTACAGCACAAGCTACAATATAATTGGCAAAGACACTTTGACTATGTTCATGATAATAAGTTCAGTTTATCATATTATTTAAGAACTCCCACGCGAATTGACATCCCTCGAGTCATTCGAGTGACACATGATCCAAATTCACTAGCTCAAGCCCGACCATCACATGAGTTGAGTTAGTTTCAATGGTGAACATCTCTATGTTGATCATATCTACTATATGACTCATGTTTGACCTTTCGGTCTCTTGTGTTCTGAGGCCATGTCTGTACATGCTAGGCTCGTCAAGTTTAACCCAAGTGTTCCGCGTGTGCAACTGTTTAGCACCCGTTGTATGTGAACGTAGAGTCTATCACAACCGATCATCACGTGGTGTCTCAAAACAACGAACTGTCGCAACACTGCACACTCTGGGAGAACACAATTTTATCTTGAAATTTTAGTGAGGGATCACCTTATAATGCTACCATCGTCCTAACCAAAATAAGGTGCATAAAGGGATTAACATCACACACAAATCATAAGTGACATGATATGGCCATGAACTTGTGCTTCTTGATCTCCATCACGAAAGCACCGACATTTTCTCCATCGTCACCGGCGCCATACCATGATATACAACATCATGATTTCCATCATTGTCCTGCCATCGAGGGTTTTGTGCCAACTATGTTGTTACCACTAAAGCTACTGAACTAGCGATAAAGAAAAGCATCACCAAGCACAAAATAATTAAAGACAACCCTATGGCTCCTGTCGGTTGTTGTAGCATCGACGTGCAAGTCGATATTCACTAGTAGAAAAGAGGGCTTCGGTCCACTTGATAAAATCCCATTAGTCCCGTTCACTCACGAACCTGGACCCATGTGGGCATAGGTCCCGGTTCATGAGGCCAGGGCGCCGGCCAGGCCTCGTGGGCCATTTGTCCCGGTTCGTTTCTCACCTTCGGTCCTGGTTCCAAACACGAACCGGGACCAATGTGCCTCCCTCCTGGCCCACAACCAGTAGTCCCGGTTTGTGGCTAGAACCGGGACCTCAGGTTGTCCTTTGATCTCGGTTCCAGCCACAAACCGGGACCAATGGTTGGCCTACATATACCCCCGCGAGCAGAGCAGTGCGCTGCTCTGTTTTTTCGGTCGACCGTGGGAGAACTTTGGGGTGTTCTAGCTCACCTCCTATGCACATGAGGTGTTTGATGAAATGCCCGAGCCACACTTAAGCTTTCTCCTTTAGAAGCACCTTGTCCCAGCTCCATTTTCATCAAGATTTGTGTAGTTTTTAATACACTTTGTTATATAACGCATGCAGATGAACCGTTAATGGATGTACGGTGACCGACGCACCTCCGAGTATATTAATGGCCTGCATAATTTTCTCGAAGCGGATAAGGCAAACAAGTGGAACGGTTTTATGCGTTGTCCATGTGCTATCTATGGGAATACGAAGGAATTATCCGACTATAAAACCCTTCACTTCCACGTGCTTCAGAAGGGTTTTATGCCACACTATAATGTTTGGACCAAGCACGGAGAAAGAGGGGTTATGATGGAAGACAACGTAGAAGAAGAGGATGATGACAACTACCCACCACCTGAATACGGTGATGCTGCAATGGGGAAAGCTGAAGATCAAGAAGAACCTGACGATGTGCCCGATGATGATCTTCGTCGGGTCATTGTTGATGCACATAGAGAATGCGAAAGTGAATGGGAGAAGTTGAAGTTCGATTGCATGTTAGAGGATCACAAAAAAGGGTTGTATCGAAATTGCGAAGATGACAACATGAAGCTCGGTACCACACTGGAATTGCTACAATGGAAGGCAGACAATGGTGTATCTGACAAGCCATTTAGTTCGCTACTGAAATTAATGAAGAAGAAGCTTCCAAAGGATAATGAATTGCCCGGCAGTACGTACGAAGCGAAGAAGGTTCTATCCCTCTAGGATTGGAGGTGTAGAAGATACATGCATGTCCTAATGCTACATCCTCTACCACGACGCATACGAGGATTTGAACGCATGCCCAGTATGCGGCGCATTGCGGGATAAGATCAGAAGAGATGACTCTGGTGATGTTGAGGGCTAGAGCACCAAGAAGATGGTTCCTGCCAAGGTGATGTGGTATGCTCCTATAATACCACGGTTGAAATGTCTGTTCAGAAACAAAAAGCATGCCGAGTTGATGCAATGGCACATAAAAGACCGTAATAAAGACGGGAAGTTGAGAGCACCCGCTGATGGGTCGCAGTGGAGAAAGATCAAGAGAATGTGGAGCGACATTACACGTGACCCAAGGAACGTATGGTTTGGTTTAAGTGCAGATGGTGTTAATCCTTTTAGGGAGCAGAGCAGCAAGCATAGCACATGGCGTGTGACTGTATGTATGTGTAACATTCCTCCTTGGTTGTGCATGGAGCGGATGTTCATTATGATGCCAATGCTCATCCAAGGCCCTAGGAAACCCGACAATGACATTGATGTGTACCTAAGGCCATTGGCTAATGAACTTTTACAGCTATGGAATGGAAATGGTGTATGTGTGTGGGATGAGAACGAACAGGAGGAATTTGACCTACATGCGTTGCTGTTTGTAACCATCAACGATTGGCGTGCTCTCAGTAACCTTTCAGGACAGACAAATAAGGGATACAACGCATGCACACACTATTTAGATGATACCGATATTATATATTTGGACAAATGGAGGAAGAATGTGTACATGGGGCATCATCGATTTCTTCCGACCAACCATCAATGTCGAAAGAAAGGAAATCATTTCAAAGGTGAGGCAGATCACCGGAAGAAGCCCTCCCTCCGTACTGGTGATCACATACTTAATATGGTCAATGATTTACAAGTAATCTTTGGAAAGGGTCCCGGCGGACTATCTGTTCCGAATGACGATGCGGGACACGCACCCATGTGGAAGAATAAATCTATATTTCGGGACGTACCCTATTGGAAAGACCTAGAGGTCTGCTCTGCAATCGATGTGATGCATGTGATGAAGAATCTTTGCGTGAACCTGCAAGTCTTCTTGGGAGTGTATGGGAAGACAAAAGATACACCGGAGGCACGAGAGGAACATCAATGTGTGCATGGAAAAGACGGCATGCATCCAGAGCAGTATGAAGGTCCTGCCAGCTACGCTCTTACCAAAGAAGATAAGGAAATCTTATCTGAATGCCTGCTCAGTATGAAGGTCCCGTATGGCTTCTCGTTGAATATAAAGGGAATAATAAATATGGCAGAGAAAAAGTTCCAGAACCTAAAGTCTCACGACTGCCACGTGATTATGACACAACTGCTTCCGGTTGCATTGAGGGGGCTTCTACCGAAAAACGTTCGATTAGCCATTGTGAAGTTATGTGCATTCCTTAATGCAATCTCTCAGAAGCTGATCGATCCAACAATCCTGCCAAGGTGAAGGAGTGATTTGGTGCAATGTCTTGTTTGTTTCGAGCTGGTGTTCCCACCATCCTTCTTCAATATCATGACGCACGTCCTAGTTCATCTAGTCGACGAGATTGTCGTTATTGGCCGTGCATTTCTACACAATATGTTCCCCTTTGAGAGATTCATGGGAGTCTTAAAGAAATATGTTCGTAACCGCGATAAGCCAGAAGGAAGCATCTCCATGGGCCATCAAACAGAGGATGTCATTGGATTTTGTGTTGACTTCATTCCTGACCTTAAGAAGATTAGTCTCCCTCAATAGCGGTATGAGGGGAGATTGACTGGAAAAGGCACACTAGGAGCAGAGTCAATAATGTGTACAGACGGGCATTCTTGATCTCAAGCACACTACACAGTACTATAGAATTCTACCTTGGTGGCCCCGTATGTGGATGAAAACAAGAATATTCTGAGCTCCATACACCCGGAACAGTGTGACGACTGGATTACATTTGAACACATCAGGACTTTCAACAGTTGGTTGCAAAAACATCTCATGTGTGACAACACTGTTTCTGATGAGCTATACTCATTGGCCAGGGGACCATCTTCGACTGTATTGACTTACCAATGGTACGAGATAAATGGGAATACATTTTACACGCTCACCCAAGATCAAAAGAGCACCAACCAAAACAGTGGTGTCTGCTTTGATGCAGCAACCGAGAGGGGAAATGACACATATTATGGTTACATAGTGGACATATGGGAACTTGACTATGGACATGATTTGAAGGTCCCTTTGTTTCATTGTAAATGGGTCAATCTGTCAGGAGGCGGGGTACAGATAGACCCATTGTACGGAATGACAACAGGGATCTGAACAATCTTGCACACGTAGAGGAAACATTCATCCTAGACAATGATGTGGCGCAGGTTTTCTATATGAAGGACATGTCTACCAAACCGAGAAAAAGAATATATAAGGAAGTGAATACATCATACGATGAGCCAAAGCGCCACATAGTTCTTTCAGGAAAAAGAGACATCGTGGGATTGGAGGGCAAGACACACATGTCTGATGATTATGAAAAGTTTCATGAAATTCCTCCCTTTAAAGTCAAGGCTGACCCAAGTACCCTGTTAAACAATGAATATTATCCATGGTTATGGTGCAATAAGCAAGGAACACAAGCGAAGAAAAAGTGAAGAAATAAAATGCCCTTTGTAACAAATGAGTTTTCGTATGAAATCCTCATACTTCGAAAGAGATTGTCCATTTTGTACACGAAGTGCATCCTGTTTGCCGCAACCCTCTCAACTTTTTAGCACATGTTATGTGGGTGAAATGATGATACCATGCCAACTTTGAACCTTTTCATAGTTCATTTGTAGTGTTTTTCAATTTAAGGGTCATTTAGCTCCAAAAATCACTAAATGCATGAAAAATACCAAATGAATTCAGAAATAATAAAAAATGATGATGTGTCTTTGAATGGTGCATTTTGAACACACAAAAAGTCTCGAGTTCAAATAAGTTCAAAAAAATGAAATCCCTTTGTAAGAGATGAGTTTTCGTATGAAACCTTGATACTTCGAAAGAGATTGTCCGTTTTGTACACGAAGTGCATCCAGTTTTTGCCGCAATCCTCTCAACTTTTTAGTACATGCTATGTGTGTGAAATTATGATACCATGCCAACTTTGATCCTTTTCAGAGTTCATTTGTAGTGCTTTTCAATATAAGGGTCATTTAGCTAAAAACAATCAGTAAATGCATGAAAAATACCAAATGAAGTCATAAATAGTTAATTTTTTTATGATCTGTCTTTGAATGGTGCATTTTGAACACACAAAAAGTCTGGAGTTCAAATAATTTCAAAAAACTAAAATCCCTTTGTAACAGATGAATTTTCATATGAAACCCTAATACTTCGAAAGAGATAGTCTGTTTTGTACACGACGTGCATCCAGTTTTTGCCGCAACCCTCTCAACTTTTTAGCACATGCTTTGTGCGTGAAATGATTATAGCATGCCAACTTTCAACATTTTCAGAGTTCATTTGTAGTGCTTTCCAATTTAAGGTTCATTTATCTCAAAACAAAAATTAGTAAATGCATGAAAAATATCAAATTGGCCGACGAACCTTTTGTCCCGGTTTTAGCCACCAACCGGTTGGTGCCAGAAACCGAAACCAAAGGTTTCACATATAGTGCGGGAGTTGTCAAAATTGACCTTTATTCCTGGTTGGTGTAACAACCCGGTACTAAAGGTGTGCTTTGGTCCTGGTTTCAGCCACCAATAGGAACAAAGGTGTTCGTATATTGCAGGAGTTGTCGAAATTTCCACCAACTTCCATTTCCCCCCTGTTCTCTCTTCGTCGCCATAACACCAGAGCCCGTCGCCGCCGGCCCGCGCCTCCTCCACGAGCCCGTCGTCGCCGTCGCCGTCGCTCACGAGCCCGTCGTCGCCCTGAGCCCGTCGCCGTCGCCATCACCCCCGAGCCCATCGTCATCGCCGTCATCCCTGAGACCATCGTTGTCCCCGAGCCCATCGTCGTCGCCGTCGTCCCCAAGCCCATCGTCGTTGCCGTCGCTCCCGAGCCCATCGTCGTCGTCGTCATCGCCCGTCGTCGTCGTCGTCGTTGTCGTAGCCCCTGAGCCCATCGCCGCCGTCGTCGTCGCCCGTCGCCCGTCGTCATTCCGAAGCCCGCTGTCATCGCCCGTCGACGCACCGGTAGAACATCCATCGATCTCTCCGTCTCCCTATTTGCGAATCCATGTGTGTGAGAAGACATAGTCTAACTGCGAATCCATGTGTGTGTATTATAGTCATTCTAGAATATGTTGGGTACATTTTTGAACTCCTCAATGTGACACAAGTTATAAAAAATATAAAAATATTTAGATTAGATTCAGTTTCAATATCAAATAAAGTTATAAAAATTAAAAAAATATATAGATTAGATTAAGTTACAAGTTAAGTTTTTATATTAATATTTGGGATTATGTATAAAGGAAACCCCCCACTTTGTAATATTTGTAGACACAATGGATATTCCAAGAGACATGGAAAAAGAAGAACTTTTGGGGGATATAATCCACGGCGACTGTAGTAGTGTTGAATTTTTGCTCAGCAACATCAATGACTACCGAATCCCGGAGGAAGGACATTATCAAGATGGCTTCGGTGAACGAACAATGGAGGAGGAAGGACATTATCATGATGGCTTCATGACTACGGAATCCCGGAGGAAGGAGACCATGATGACGGCTCCAGTGACCGAACGGAGGAGAGAGCTATTGAAAAGTCCGGATCAAGCCAAACTTCGGTAACGAGACGAGGCCCGATGAGAAGGCTGGGCAAGGATCAAAAGTTCACGATCACAAAACTGTCGAACAATGGCCAACCGATTGAACCCAAGCGGACCAGGGATGAATTTTTTCTCTCAGTGCAGAGCTATTGTCCGGGACAACATCCCGATCAGCATCAAGCAATGGAATAAGACTAAGGGAGACAACATCCCTGAAGGTGATTATGTCACCGATAGGCTGAAAGATGATCTGTGGACCGCGTTGAAGGTAAATTTCACCCTACCGCCAGAGAGGATCCGAATAAGCCAGTTATAGAGCCACTATTCAAGGCATGTGCTCTTAAGAAGATGGCAGAACTATTCAGGAGGTGGAAGAAAGAGTTGAAATCAAAGTATGTCGACCAAGGGAAGACTCCAGAATTCGTCAGCCGATTTGAGAAGATTAGAGATCACTGGCCCGCATTTGTGGCCTACAAGTTATCGGGCAAGAGTAAGGAAATGTCAGAGAGAAACAAGAACAATGCTGCAAAGAAGCAGTATCACCATCACACGGGGTCAGGTGGCTACCTCAAAGGCCGTCCGTTGTGGGACAAAGCTAAGAATGACATGATTGCTAAAGGTGTCCAACCACACACATTGAACTGGCCTGACCGTTCAAGGAATTGGTTCTTCGGAGTTGGGGGAACTTTCGACCCTGAAACAGGGGAGTGTCGTTGGACAGACGAGCAACTTGGAACACCCATCAAAAAGCTTCAGCAGTGTATCACCGCAGCGCAGGAAGGGGCGTTCTTTCCTGAAAGAGAGAAGGACGAGCTCACTGAGGCCCTAGGGAATGCTAAGCACCCTGGAGGAACACGAGGCACACCAGGCTCCATTCCGTGGAAGGTTGGGTTTCCCGACGCAGCCGGTTACAGAAGCCGATCGAGAAAGAGGAAAGCGGAGCTGAGCGACATGCAAAAGATCAATGCAAGACTACAAATTCTAGCAGAACTTCAGAGCCAGCGAGGTGTCTACCAACCATCTCAGCGGCACAAAACAACCCCAGAATTTACCCCGCCATCTCATTGGAGAATTAGCGTGGCTTCCACGAAGCTTGTTTAGCCTGACTTCACGGCTCCTAGCTAGCACATGGAAACTATCACAGAGTCTCAACCTTGCGAGATTTTGATGAAATGCCGGAACCTCACTTTCAAGGCTGCTATCGGCATTGTTGCACCTCGTCAATGGAACAGAACTTTTCACTACCATCCGATTCCACATGGTTATGCTCTTGTGATGGTGGATGAAGTAAAGAAGGGTTTTGAGCAGCTCGAGCTTGACCACCCTATAGGTGAAGATGAGAATAAGTTGGTTTACGCTTTGAGGAGTACATGTCTATGGCCGAAGGAGTACATCAATCTCCCAAACTAGATGCCTCCTCCTCCTCCTCCAACGAGTGATTAGGGCACTCCTCATCCTCCTCCAGTGACTGATCAGGCACTCCTCATCCTCCTCCGGCAAATGATCAGGGCACTCCAGCTCATTCGACACGTGAGGGCACTCCGCCTTCTTCTTCGGCTCCTCCTCCGGCGCGTGAGGGCACTCCGCCTCCTTCTTTGGGTCCTCCTCCGGCGCGTCCAAGCAGTCCGCCTCCTTCTTCGGCTCCTCCTCCGGCGCGTTGGAGCACCGCACCTCCTTCTTCGGCTCCTTCTCTAGTGCGTCGGAGCAGTCCTGCTCCTTCGGCTCCTCCTCCAGCGGGTCGGAGCACTCCGCCTCCTTCTTCGGCTCCTCCTCCAGCTCCTCGGAGCAGTCCGCCTCCTTCTTCGGCTCCTCCTCCGGCGTGTCAGAGCACTCCGCCTCCTTCTTCGGCTCCTCCTCTAGCGCGTCGGAGCAGTCCTCCTCCTTTGGCTCCTCCTCAGGCGCGTCGGAGAAGTCCGCCTCCTCCCCAATAGCGGAAGACAGACGTCGTCGCCGCTCCACCAAAAATTACACAAGTAAGAAAGATGCCGCCTCCTCCTCCTTCTCTCAAGCGGAAGACAGACTCCGCTGCTGCTGTGGCGGCTAGCAGTGATGCAATGTTATCAAAATGAAGAAGTGGGAAAACAATTCCCCAGCTCGGCCAACAGAAGAAGCAATCGTGCCTCCCTCTCAAGGTGTCTAGCAATATCGTCGTCGCTAATGATTCACTGTTGCTGCCCGGTACCAATCTTGGTGATTACGTGAACGATTTAGTAATTTTTGATATGGCGTAGGTAACAAAGGAAGAAAAATATAAATATGTGCTCGGGAAGCCTCTCGTCAAACCTGGTCATGCTCCTTTAACACCGAGGATGCACGAATTGCATGAGTGGTACATCAACATCTTCAGGGAGAAAACGTCTGTGTATATGAGAGTGAAAAAGAATCACGAATTCATTGGAGCTGCAGTGCCGCTTGTTGACAATAAGGAGTTATTTCAGTTATACAATGACCTGGCCCTCGACAAACAACTCCTGACTTCCTACCGTTTGTAAGTATTACTTCTATAGTTAAGTCTCTAGCTCAGCTCGTTCATTGCATGTATCTATAATTATCCTCACTATATATATTATGCAGATTGAAGATCGTTGAATTAAAAAAAGCAGGAATCTTCGACGTTGGGTTCATTAGCCCAGAATTGGGAAATGTATTGTCGGTACGAAATGAAACCAAAGGTACGGAGGTTAAGTTGCTAAATTCGTTGCTTGTATATGAAAACAAAAGGGAAATACTGTTTCCTTACAACTTCAAGTGAGTGTTGATGTCTTCTGTGTATAGTCGGTTTCGCTTACTCGAGGTTAATTAGTAAATGTAAGTGATGAGTTATATATGCGTGCACAGTTACCACTGGATTCTTCTATCCATTAAGCTTGACGGGCAAAAGTAAGTGTCTTAGACTCAAGACATAAAGATCCCGAGGATTATGCGAACATGACTGCAATGCTCAAGAAGTTATTTCACTCAATACCGGGACCATACCGGCATGCAACTTTTGTTAATTTCCTGATATCAAGTAATCATTTTCTTTGCCTGGCAGGATTTGGAAGAAGTTCACGAATAAGGTTCGAGGTATACCCAAAGAGTTGCAATTTACGCACCCCCAGTAAGTAGTACTAGCTAGTTCCGCGCATCTCCAATTGATTCAAATTTTCATCAATATATCATTACCATGCTTGCTTATCAGTTTGATTGAACTCTATATATCCTCGTAAAGTGCTTGTACCAGGTAGCTGGGAGTGAAAAATGTGCATTCTACGCATGCGAGTTCATTCGCCTCTCCTCCTCCGGGAAGGGCATCTCTGACGAAGAATTTGAAGTACATAAATAATATTCACAATTTTATTTTATATATTACCATCAATTGTGTTGAGTTTTATTCATATATATGCATGCATTGACCCCCTTCTTTAAATTAGATCTGGAAGAAGCGGGATGAACCCCTATCAGATGATGGCATATGAGCAATTAAAGAGGAATTGGCGGGATTCTTTCTTGACCACGTCTTACCTAGTGACGGAGAATACCATGTGAACTATTTGTGATTGGATCTTAGGTTGTTGATGTTAGGCATTGTAAAAGATGTTAAGTATTGTAAATGGTTTCCTTCATTTTCTTATTAGCTAGCGTCATGTTCTCTCTATATGTATAGTAGCTAGCATCGACCAAGTACGGAGAACGAGAGGAAACTTCTCTGTATTAGCTAGCAAACACAATATGAAACCAACCAGGACTAAAGATCCTCCTGCTCGGGCTCGCCGCAGCGACCACGTGGAGACCATTCGGTCCCGGTTCGTAAGCGAACCGGGACTAAAGGTTTTGGGCTTTAGTCCTGGTTCAAGAACCAGGGCTAATGTGCCTCTGGAACCCGGACAAATGGGGCATTTTCTACTTGTGACTTAACTACTACAACATGATCATCTCATACATGACATATATCATATCTTGTCCGCAAAAACAAGTTAGACATCCTCTAATTTGTTGTTGCATGTTTTACGTGGATGCTATGGGTATCTAGTATGGTCGCATCTTACTTAGGCAAAACCACAACGCTGATATGCTAGTTGCTATTTAACCATCTCCAAGGACCGCCTCGGTCAAATCCGATTCAACTAAAGTTGGAGAAACAGACACCCTCCAGTCATCTTTATGCAACAAGTTACATGTTAGTTGATGAAATAGGTCTCTCGTAAGCGTACGAGTAATGTTGGTCCGGGTCGCTTTATCCAACAGTACCGCTGAATCAAGAAAATACTAAGGAGGGTAGAAATATGAATATCAACACTCACAAACTACTTTGTGTTCTACTCAAGATGTCATCTACACATAGACCTATCTCATGATGCCACTATTGGGGAACGTCGTATGGGAAAGAAAAATTTCTACGTGCACACAAGATCTATCCATGGTGATGACCATCTATGAGAGGAGAGAGTGTATCTACATACCCTTGTAGATCTCTAAGAGGAAGCCTATATAACATGGTTGATGTAGTGGAACATCTTCATGATCCAAATCGCAGCCCGTCCCGTGATCTCATCATGAACCGTCCCGCGATCCCATCACGATCCGTCCCAATCTAGTGCCGAACAAACGACACCTCTGCGTTCAACACACGTACAACTCGATGAAGATATCCGCCTTCTTGATCCAGCAAGAGGGGCGGAGAGGTAGATGAGTTCTCCCGCATGACAGCGAGGTCGTGGTGGTGAACTAATTTAGTAGGGCTTCGCCAAGTTCTACTGAACTAATCTAGAGGAGAAAACAACCTAGAGAGGGAGAGGGCAACACATGGCTTATTAGGGTTAGGGCTGCCCTCAAAATCCTCTAGTATATATAGGAGGAAGGGAGGGGCAGAGGTAGCCAGAAGACTCCTTTGATTTGGCTGAAGTGGAGAGGAGGTGGAGGAGTCCACCTCCAATCCTACTCCTAGTAGGAATCCACCTTGTCTCCTCCTTCCCTTTTTCCCTTTTCCCTTTTTTTCCTCCTTGGCCGAAATAGGCCCTCTTGGTCTGGCCACACCAGCCCACTAAGGGCTGGTGCACCACCTTTAGGCCTATTAGGTTCTCTTCCGGGTGGGTGGCCCCTCCCGGTAAAACCTCAGAACCCATTCGTCAGTCCCGGTACTTTACTGGTAATGCGCGAAAACTTTCCAAAAGCCAAATGCAACTTTCCTATATATCAATCTTTACCTCCGGACCATTACGGAGCTCCTCTTGATGTCTGAGATCTCATCCGGGACCCAGAACAACTTTCAGTGACCAACATACATAACTCAATAATACTAAAACTTCAGCGAACCTTAAGTGTATAGACCATGCGGTTTCAAGAACTATGTAGACATGACCTGAGACACTCTCTGGACAATAACCATTAGCGGGACCTTGACGCCCATATTGGCTTCTACATATTCTATGAAGATATTTATTGATTGAACCACTATGTAAAGGATTTAGTTAATCCCGTATGATGTTCCCTATCTCCTTCGTTATGTTACTTGCCTGAGATTCGATCGTCGGTATCTCCATACCTAGTTCAATGTCGTTAGCGGCAATTCACTTTACTCGTTCCGTAATACAAGATCCCTTGACTAACTCCTTAGTCACATTGCTTGCAAGGCTTATTGTGATGTTGTATTACCGAGTGGGCCCTGAGATACCTCCCCATCATACGGAGTGACAAATCCCATTCTTGATCAATGCCAACCCAACAGACACCTTCGGAGATACTTGTAGAGCACCTTTATAGTCACCCAGTTACGTTGTGACATTTGATACACACAATACATTCCTCCGGTGTCCAGGAGTTGCATGATCTCTTGGTCATAGGAACAGATACTTTGACATGCAGAAAGTAGTAGCAATAAACTGACACAATCATGTGCTACGTTCATAGTTTGGGTCTTGTCCATGAAATCATTCTCCTAATGATGTGATCCCGTTATCAAACGACATCTCATGTCTATTGCCAGGAAACCTTGACCATCTTTGATCAACAATCTAGTCCTTCAAAGGCTCACTAGGGATAGTATGTTGTCTACGTATCCACACATGTATTTGAGTTTCCAATCAATACAATTTTAGCATGGATAATAAATGATTATCATGAACTAGGAAATGTAATAATAACTAATTTATTATTGCCTCTAGGGCATATTTCCAATAGGTGCCGGGGTAGGACCAAGTCTCTCACCATATGAGGAGGGAACCCACAGTGTGGAGGCCTCGCCCTGTTCGAAGTTGAAGGAGCGCATTCTCATCGATATCCCAGACGATGAGGTATAGCTTGTTTTTCTTTGCTTCATCACTAAGGACCTATGTTCAGCTAGCTATGCCGGTTAAGCATGTTTAGTTTACCTGTTGCATGTGCTGCTCCTCTCTTTCATTTAGAAATTCTAGTGAAATTTCCAATGTAAAGCTACTTGCAATCTGACCTTCTAGTATGTTCTATTGTGCAATGTGGTGCTCAATTAACTATTTGGTTCATTTGTTGTGGTGATCAATTAAATGTTTAGTTCATTTGTTGTGGTGATACTATTTAGTTTAGTTCCGCAATGTGATATTCGATTGTTGTTAGTACAATTTTGATGTACTAAATAAATCAAATCTAGATGTACTAAATACATGTTAACCATATACAATTGCTATATTTCCTTGTTCTCAGCACACTTGGTTTAGACAACTGGCTTTTCCATGTGGGTTGATTTAATATGTTAGATCTGTAGTGTTTTTTTCATTAACATATTTCACTCATAGTATGCCAATTATCAATTATAACCTTACCAAGATCTATCTTTAATATGTTGCAGGGGAAACGATGGGAGATACTGAAGTTTACCATCGAGGTTTTCACATCCATGATCCATTGGATAAAAACACATTATTGTGCAATTACAGGAACCATTATGATATTAAGGTTTTTAATAATTTAGTCTTGCACATGAAGGTCTATTGTCAAAGGTTTAGACCTGCTGTTCGACCCTTTTTTCTTGTGGGGAACTGAGGTGTCCTTGAATACCAGTTAAATCCAGGAACTAAGATAGATTGTTCGTATGAAGAAACTAGCAATGGAAAACAACGAGATGTTTGTTTACACAATGAAGAAGACATCAGTCAACCATAGGACTGTAGTTTCTCTTTCACCTTGTCCTTTTCCTTTTGCGCCATTTCAAATTTTAGAAAAGATATTTTAGAAAACACATCTCTCTATTTACCATCTATGATGCTACTTTCCAAAGGTTTTAGATGTTGCATTTGAAACTTTGTCATATTGTGCAATTGGGTAGCTAGGTACTATATGCCTATATGATGTTGTACTCTCATGTAATTCAATTATGAAATCCTGGTTGCCGTAAAACGGATAAGAAATATTGTCACATCCCTGACCCCTTAAGCAAGTTAGCTTGTGCTCATGTTTTTCTTTGCATTTGCATCTAAGAATTTTTCCAACAAGAACAAGAAAGTGGTAAAGGAAAAACTCAAAACCCTAGCCACTACTTTAAATAAAGGAAATCTCAAACTAGTTAAAATCAATGAACCCAAAATGGCCTCAAGAAAAGTTCAAACTTTCTGATAAATCATGAAAGTAAATGAGCAATGAAGAAAACAATTTTCTTGACACTATAAGCATTTTTAATAAGTGCAAAAAGCTACTGGCTTCAAGTTTTAAATTTGAAATCAGAAACTTTAAACTTTCAGAAATGTTGAAAACTTTATGAATGGTTGGAAATATTCCAACAAATATTCTAGGGTGCTTAACATAGTTTTTACAATTTATTTGGGAACTGAAATAAATAGTAAATCAATGTCAGAAATTAAAACAGAAATAAAACAGAAAGAAAATGGGAAAGAAGTTACGTGTCGCCTAGCCGGCCGGCCCAGCTTCCCTCTCGTCTTCCTCCTCGCCAGTAGGAGCAGGAGGTGGCCGCCGCGTCGCCGCGCGCCTCCACGCAGCTCCCTGGCTGCCTGGCCGCCGTTTCGCGCTGGAAAGCACGGGGATAAGCTCCCCGTGGCCGACCCTATCCATTCCCAGCGCCAGATCCCCCCTCCTCTCGGATCTCTCCTCCCTCCTTCTGCCGCCATTGGAGCCCGAGCAAAGCTCGAGCTGCCCGTGCCCCTAGCCATAGGATCCTCTTGCTGAGCACGCCGTTAGCTCTGCCTCGTCGATCTGGTCCTCCCTGCAGAAGCCGAAGCCACCCCGAGCCCTGCAACACCCACGACACCGTTGTCTTCAACCTTCGGCCGCCGGCGAGCTCTGCTCGATTCGTCGCCCTCAGCCCGTCCCCGAGCAAACTAACGCCACCACTGCACTCCCCGTGAGCATGCGGTCATTTCCCCTTAGCTCTCCCCGTCGATCCCCTCCTCTAGGCTTAGTTCCATCGGAGCCCGACGAGGACCGCCGCTGCAGCTCGTCGCTGGCAGCCCTCCGGTGATGGGTTGGTTAGTCTGAGGCCACCAACAGCCTCAGGACATCATGTAGATGCGTTCAGTGCCCAGCCCCGCGCGTTTTGCCCCTGTATTCGATGGCTTCGACGATGGCCGAATGTGGTCGCCGCCGAGCTCGTCGCCGACGTTGATCTCGGCCACCCCAGCCCCTGGGGCTTGTCCCATCATGCGCGCCATCGAGTGGTCGTTCCTCCCATGGTCTCAGCCGTGCGTTTGGCCCTCTGTGCGTCATTTCCGAGCCCCCCCCCCCCCGACGTTCTGGTGCTCGCCGGAGGCTCCCCGCCGGCGAGGACGACCTCGCCGCCGGTGGATCTCGGCTGGCCTGAGCCACTGACTGGTGGGGCCGGCCTCTGGCAAGATTAGAGATAATAAAAATAAATCAGTTAAATTGATAAGACAATGACATGTGGGTCCAGCGAGTTTAATTAACTAAATAAGATTAATCCTAATCTAAAATTGACCAGAGACACTGACCAGTGGGTCCCACTGGTCAGGTTTGACTTTCAACGACCAGATGGACCTGCTGATGTCATGCTAATGCAGTAAAAGTATTTTCCAGTATAAAAATAATTCCAGAAATGTTTAAAACTTCAAAAATTCATAGAAACTAATCTGTAACTCCAATGAAAATAATTTATATATGAAAAAGTATCAGAAAAATTCAAGGAATCTGAATAAACTATTTTATTTCATGTTTGAAGAATTTACAGAACCCAAACATGTAGATTAATGAATAAGTCAATTCTTATAATTATTTTATAAATGGAATTTGGAAAATATTCAAATTTCATTATGTTTGACATGATCAAACACTGCTCTAACAACAAACCAGCAACTTAACATGACATCCCATGCATGTTAACATCAAGTTGATCTGAGGATCAGGTCGAATCAATTAAATCGGTATCTGAGAATACCTCGTTCGAAGTGATATTTGAATTTGATTCAAATCAACTTCAAACCTAATACATGTTGACTATATTAGTTTATCACCTTGCATTCTCATGCCATGCTCATGCATCATCTTGTTTGCATAATGATTGTTATTGATTGTTGCCATTCATTTCGGTAGGCTCCACTCCCCCGGATTCCATCGAATATCCGTCTGACGGATATTGTCCCTCCTCTGAGCAACAAGGCAAGCAACCATTTTGATCATCCCGATAAATCCTATATTCTTGCTCCTGCACTTATTTATTGCATTAGGATCAATTGCTTGAACTGCTTTTGCCACGTTAGTTGAACCCACTTCCTTTGCATGACCTATTCTTGTCACAGTAAATAGCCGAACCTTGCAACCTAGCATACCTGGTAGTTGCTTGAGCTATGTTGTGCCTTATCCTGCTATGCATGCTATGCTTAGAGTTGTGTATGGTCTGTCATCTGGGATATGAACATAATTGTGAGAATGTGTTCGGTAAGCAAAGGATGTGTGTTGAACCTGATTTGTTAAAGGTACCGGTGAAAGGCTGTGTAGGAGTACATGGCGGGTTGTTTCATTGGAACCGTCCTTATGAACTGAGTTCCATGTATGTAGTCCAAGACTAGATACTACCACACGTTGGGATTCTTAATTGACCCTCTCGACTTATTAATCGCTTAGTACTCGGTCCAGGAGTTGCAAGTAGTTTCTGGTGTTTATAGTAATGCTGGAGGCCGTGCATGGTTCTGACCTGAGAGGTGGGCCGTGATGCGGTAGGCAGTGGCACGGTGTACCAAGTGGCACCCGAATGGTGGGCTTGGGAACCCTGCGCACATCGTTTGGGGCCGTGGCGGAAACCTCGGCCGGACTTCCGTACGGGTTACTCTCAGATAGGCGATAAACCTGGACTAGGTACTAATGTGGTTAACGGTCGTGGCCGACTCCCTCGCTAGGCTTCCGCTTGAAGGTTGCCGAGGTGCATGACGTGCACATGGCGATAAGTGGTCAGAGCGTGTGTGACGAAGTACACCCCTGCAGGGTTATGATCTATTCGAATAGCCGCGTCCGCGGATATGGACTACTTGGAGACATATGTTGTTCATAGATAACTTCAATGGCTACTCATAAAATTGTCAAGATAAGCGTGAGTGTCGTGGACGGCAATTCCGTATGGAGACGGAATGATTCCACGATAGTGTATTGTTGTGGTGTTAGTGGACTCGTGTGCGAGAAATCAAGTTGTCAAAATTATTTAAAAATGCAAGTTGTTTAGCCACGAGTCAGATGACCCCACAATACTCTTTTGATACCTTGCATGAGTAGTTAGATATCCTAAAGTCTTGCTGAGTACCTTTGTACTCATGTTTGCTTAATAAATGTTGCAGAGGTTGCTAATGACCCTAATGGAGGGTTCTTCGTAGACATCGACGACGACGAGTAGTTGGTGTCCCAGCTACGATCTGGCCCTACGTTGGATCTGTAGCATAGTCAGGCCATGTGCCTTCTAGTTGCCCTGTGTGTATTCAGACAGTTTTAAACTCTTTCGCTGGCTTGTAACTGAATGACTGCTATTATGGGTCATGAGACCCTTAATGTGTAATATTACGTGTGTGGCCCTTCCGTGCCTCTTAAATAAAGCTTGTATGTTTATGGTTATGTTGTGATGCCATCAATGTATCTATACATATCGGTATGCCATGCGTACGTGTGTCGTACTTGATATGTATGGGGTTCGATTACCTAGTCGTGAACTTTAGTAGCATTCCTTACAAGGAAATGCCCCTTTGTGATCCAATGAGCCATGGTAGTTCGCTACTGCTCCGGACACATTGGTTGACCGGCATGTGTCCTTCTTAGCTGCTGTGTCTTTCCCCTTTGGGGAAATGTCACGCGATGTAATGGGGTCCTTGTAGCTTCCTATGACTTGTCTACACTCGCTGGTGACCGATACCTGCTTTGTTGGGTCATGTATGCCTGTCCTTGTGCGGCACTGCCACTTTGGTTTATGACTAGACATGTCGATTCGGGTCCTTTGACATTGGAATGCTAGCGACACTATTGCATACGTGAGTCAAAAGACGCAAACGGTCCCGGCTAAGGTAAGGCTGCAGCCGTGGAGTTAACCGTGCGTGAGACCATAAAGGGATGCGATGTGTTACAGGATGGATTCCTATGGCTTAGGATCGGGGTCCCGACAAATATATTGTGTTCTTCATATGAAATGTTAATTTGTTTACTAAATGGATTATAAATAATAGATTAATTAGTCTGATTATTGGGGTTCCTGTTACAGGCAGTTTCTAAGCCAACACTGTGGGTGTTGACCTCGACAAACCCACACGGTTTCTAGAAAGTTGGCAAGTTGGATGTTCGGACAATCACACATGACTTATGGTCAACATCTGTGTGCATTAGGCGACCCTATCACAAACGTTTTCACATAACAAGTGTGTGTGATGGAAAAACCCTATGCCAAATAGTTTTTTCTAGGCACCGTGAGTGATGTATTGAATAACATAATCGACAAAATTATAACAATCGTGTGTGATGGCCACCCCTATCACACATGATGTTATGCAAAAAATTATATGTGATGTACAATGCGAATAGAGACGTATGTTTGGGATTTCCTGTGTGGGGGTGCTAGGCACCTATCACATGTTTCTACAATATGTATGTTTGTGATGGTCCTCCCAATCACACACGCTCTATTTTTGCCTAGCGTGTGTGACCGGACGGAGGCATCACCGACGATTTATGTGTGGCATGTGGGATAGGCCCCCTATCACCCACACGTGCAAGCTGACGGTTATAACTACGTCGTGTAAAGGTTGTTAGGTCGCAGAAAGGTTGTAAAACCGTTTGTATAGGATGCGACACCATTGGTTCCCCCACTAGCCCTAGTACACACATGCCATGGGGGGAGGGGCGCCGAACCCACTAGGGGATCATGCTACAAAGACTAATTTTGCATACTAGATCATACCTCAACCTAGAACTGGACCAACCACTCAACATAAACGGATAACACAAAGAGGAATGATTCATTGATGTCATCAACATGTTCAATCTTACAAATTATAGGTGAGGATTGAGATGGAGATGGAGATGGTGACAGATATGGGCACCAGTGATGGTCACCGTAGCAGACGACCTAGCGAGGACCGATGACGGTGGTGGTGATGAGGGTGGCGCCTTCGCCACCTTGCGAGTGTGGTTTTGGAGGGAGAGGCCTCCCCAATGGGGTGAGACTCCCGACGGTTGCCCGGAGTAGTGGTGGACGATAATTTTTGAAGATGACAACTTGAGTTGGAGGTCTCCTTCATTGATGTGGATCCTCCTCCTCCATCAAAGGGCTCAAAATGAGCCTTATCCTCTCCCAAAGCCTTCATTATGAGCAAATGATGTCATGTGAACAATTGGGGACGAAATCAATGAAGAAACCCATTTGGAGAGGCAACTTTCAAAGATGTCTGCACATCAAACAACGGGTGAAACGACTACATGCACTCGTCTGGAACACCGTCTTTTGCTGTGACCTCCTCCGCTAAGTCAACTGTTGTTTCTTCACACGAACTCGGAAATTCACGTTCCTAAGCTCGTTGGATTCATATGAACGACGCTTATTTGTTCCTTGCATTAGATCTTCATTAGGAGCACTTTGGAATAATCACTTTGTTGAGCTCCAGAATGACTAAGTCTGGCCCCTTGGTGTCTCCTTATTGAACCGATCTTTGGTCCTTTCATCGTGCTTGTTCCTAGGTTGCTCCATTACTTGTAGACACAAAATAAAAGTGAAACAAATAAAAAAATACTAAATATGCAATTCTCAAAATGATAAGTGTAAAACTCGGTAATAATGCATAATGGACACATATTTGGTTCAATGGGACATATTATATAGAAAGAACATGCAACAGATGAGCTCTAAAAATGCATAAATATAGAGCCATGAACCTCCCCATGCTTAAATCTTGCTCCTCCTCGAGTAACAAGGTTGACTACCAAAATCTCATTGCTACCAACGTTATGGATTACAATGAACCAAACCCCAAAAGTGATATCCATGATCATCATGCAAGCCTGCAGAAGTTTACCAACAAGGGAGTAATACAAGCACTAGTACCATTAGGTCATATGAAAACAGTTTTAACCTCTTCCCGTGAAGGAGTTCCAAACTATCGACTTGCCATTGGGGGCGACAGGGGGATCCATCCCACACGACACTGAAACATCGTCTGCGATGGGGTGAGCTCATGCTTATGATTCCCCTAAAGTAAGTGTATGCGAAGACGTAGCCTATCCCACACGTCACACTTTGACGTTATGTTTGTGCTCGACCACACACCCAAGACAATGGCGCAGATATATTTGTGCGCGAAATATGGACAACACAAACATTTAATCCCACGACCTGTTTGCGATAGGTACATTATGACACACAACCCGAAACTTTTAAGTGTGTGCGGCGGCTCTACTATTGCCAATGTGCCAAATTAATAATCGCGTGCAATAGTTATTCCGATCACACACGCGGTTCATATGTCAACCGTCTTCTTATCGTCCAACATTATAGACACACACAAGTTTGCAACCATTTGTGGTATTGCCGGCAACCGCACACGCTTACAGTGTGCTAACACGTGTGTGACATTGCGCACATCCCACACTCACAAAATATGTGACCATGTGCTGTAAAGCTGATAATCACACAAGTTATTCTACAAACAGTCAATTGTAATATATGACACCATCGCACACGGTTTATCCATCCTAACTGTGTGCATTGTAATTTATTACTTAATAGCTTATTTTCATTAATTTATTATTTGAATTGGAAACTTCAAAATTTAAATTATGAAATGTAGATTTCACATCCAACAATACATACCTTAACTACAATGGTTCAACAACCAATGCATAAATCAAAATCTTAGTACATGTTCGATGGTTACATAGTTCGACAGAAGATGAAATATGATGAACCACAATATATAGTACTAGAGGCGGTAAAGGTGAAGACAGAATTATAAATCCTTTTGGGTGCCGATGGTGTTGAAGAAGCGGGATACCCATAATGTGCCATCCTTCCTGTCAAAGGTGCACACAACTTTTGTCCAACCCTTTGTAATGATCGTCCGTCCATCCTTCACCGCCTTCAAGAAGACTTCTAGATCATTATAATGGTAGCATGAATTATATACTGTAACCTTCGTTGCCTCCACTCTAGTAAGGTAGTTTGCAAGGTAATCCTGAGTAAATTCCTGCGAAAACCACTGAAAAGAGACAACTTTCAGGTATTCTTGTCTAATAGAGCAACTTATTCTGGGCAGCAAAAGAGGACAACATGTTACTTACCATCCTTAAGTTCATTGATGTCTTGGATAAAATGTAAAAATATCTTAATTCCAATCATGAGTCTCTTTTGCCTAACAATATTTCTTAGTTTCCTCACCTGTTGCTTCTTCATGTGTATCTCATTGCCCCATATTTAAACGGGGCCTAAGCATGGATCAACACCACTAGCATATGTACCTACAACAAACAAATACATTTGAGAACCTAAGATGCGATTGCGGAAATGATGTAAAATACTATAAGACATTGGGATGTGACTAACCTCAATGGTAAACAACACCATCACACATTGTAGCCCCATATAAGTACATAGAAAGGCATGTTAAATACAACAGGGTTAGCGTCCACAAAAAATAGCAAATGTTAATTAAACGACATTATCTCTAGTGATATTTTCATTGCAAGGAGTAGCACGGTATCAAACGGACAGTGGAAAAGTACTGGATATAGCTGTTTATTACCACATGCTTAACTTCAATCTAGCGTAGGCACTGTCAGATTGTAAATGGTATTTGTGAAATTAAAATGTACAATTCATACTTGAACAACAATGCACATTACTGAAATAAGCAACGGACATGTTAATTACAGAGTATAGATGAAAGTGTGTTATATCGAGTAGAGGGGCGAATAGGTGATTTTTACAAATTCTTCAGTGAGGAATTATTTCTTGAGGAATTTGCTAAGTGATGAAATACTTGCAACGGATAAAATACTCAGGTGAATGCATAACATTCTAGTAGGATAGTCATCATGATGAAATAAAACATACACTGAGCACTAGTAGCATGTAAACATGATAAGAAGGCGGAAGATAAGGTGAGCGATGAATTTGGGTTGAGGAAATTGAGAAAGTCTTCAGTTAAAGTCTTAAAACAATAACGATCAATTTCGTCAACAAGTAATCGGGTAATTGAAAGGGTTGAGGAAATAGAGCCATTTGCTCGGTGAAGACTATCATTTGGTAACCCAGTTCAAACTGTTGTGAGAGTCATCCATCTGGTTTGGAGAGGCTTGGTATTTAAAGCAAAGGACACGCAGTCCTAGGGCACATAGTCCTTACTATATTCTCCTTGAGGTAAGGTCACATAGACCTTCCCCAATCACTCGTGGCAAGTCTTTAAGGTAAACTTCCAAACCGTCACAAACTCTGTCACCCGACAATCCACAATTTCCTCTTGGACGCTCTAGATCATCATGCCTAACCGTCTAGAAGATAAACAGTCTTCAAAGGTACAACCATTGATTCCACACGAGAACTATCTCTTCAGTGATGCTCAATTACTTTGGGTTTTAGGTGTTTGGGTTTTTGGTTTTTCCTCATTGATGATTTATCTCAAAGTCCTCGAAGGATGGGTTGCTCTCAAATGACACTTGTCAATTTCTTTCTTAGCACAACCAACGAGCTAGTGGTTGTGGGGGCGGTAATTTCTAGCCAGGGTGCAACCCAACATCATAATACATAAATGCCCCTCATGATATGACCGTTGTAAGGATAAGATCCGTTGGGACAGCTGGTGCTAAGCACAACAATGAACGAAATTCGAACTTTCAAATTCCTCACGATAGGCAATTTGCACTTGCGAAATAGTAACTCCTCTGCGAGACCAATTTCCTCAGAGACTTGAAGAACTTCATCTCTGTCACCGAAGAATTTGACTAAACTGTATGAGATTTCCAAAGGCTTCACTCGAAGGATTGGGTATATGTAGGTTTTGAGATGAGCATCACTTGGATTTTTTTTCCTTAGTAGTACTTCGAGCCCCTTTAACATTATGGTGTTTCCTATGACTCAAAAAGAGGCAAATAAGGTACAAAAACATAAGTATTCACGCTTCATAGTCATGGTATCAATATCTTCAAGGTCCCGCCAATTTCTACATTTTCAAAGTCTTCAAGATATCATGAAAGTCTTTAATTGATTTCATTCATTTTTAGGTGTCGACATCTGTCAGATATATTAAACTTCTCTGAGACTTATAGAACATGTGTACACTCAAATGCACATTAGTCCCTTAACCTATAAGTTCTCAATACACCAAAATCACTAAGGGGCACTAGGTGCACTTACAACAGATAATCTAACATAGTCATTAAAACTTGTATCGGTGAAACTAAAATTGACATAGTTAAACATCACAACCAGGTGTTGCTAGAGCAGAAAATGGTCATGTTTTCTAGAAAAAGGAAGGTAAAATAACTAAGGCGTGTTTACTAAAATAGGCTTAGCACATCAACCGTACGAAACTTACCCATTGCAATTGGTATTGGTAAAATTGAATTAGATAGTTAATACTTGTTAAATACCGAGGGGTAGTTGCTGGGGCACCTCATCTCATATGGAGCCCGCCGAAAGTGAGCGGCGAGGTGTTCCTGAGGGTCAAAGCATGGATCAGTACCGCTAACATATGTACCTACAAGCAACAAGTAAATGTTAGAAGCTAAACTACGAGGTGATGTATATACTTGTCGCCCCTCATTGGTTACCCCAAGTGGAAGGTGGCGATGTAGTCAGCAGCAAATTTTCCACAAACAGAGACTGTAAGTTTTATCGAACCAGGAGGACTCCTAGGCTCAACAAGTAGGTGTATTCCACCCTGGCGCTAGCAGAAGACGTGGAACTGCACACACACAACAAATAACTATGCTCCCAACGAGTATAGAGAGGTTGTTAATCTCTTCGGCCTTGTAGTTTGCAAAGGTTCAAAACACAAGCAAGAAGGTAATTGTGATTGCAACGGAAAAGTAAATAAAGCGGTAAATGATGGAGGTGTAATCAATGGTGGTGACATGGACCGGAGTCACATGATGTTCACTAGTGATGTCTCTCTCCCAAAAGATGATAAAACAACTATACTAGGGCAAACAAATCAAAGTTGGGCAATTGACAGAATTATGATCGCACCGCAATGCTAATTATGCTCCTTGATAGTTAGAGGTTCAATAGTAATGGGCAATACACCAAGACAAGTAGACCGTTTATTCAGTAGCATGTACTTACTAATCATCCACCCTGAGATATCTATCCAGAACATCTCTCCCGTATTAAGTTGCGAGCCCCACCCAAAGTGTAAACTCAAAGCAATGGACAACTGCATTAACGAACTATGCGTAAGGTAACCAATCCTTGCAACCTTGGTCACAAGCACCGTTTTTTTCTATCTGGTGGCAACAAGCACATCCCCTAGTCTCATGTTTCTGTCACTCAAGCTAGACATCTAGGGGCCCGAACCCACAATCATGCATGATGCTCCCTGTTGGAGCCAATGGTCTACTACTTGGCCGAAGTAATAAAAAGCAACGGAGAAGATGCAGGAATCACTAAGAACCGTAATATAAAAGGATAATCAAATATATAACTCATAACAATCTGAACATAATCTCATAATCCATCGGATCCCAACAAACCGAGCATAGCAATAGCAAGAGAATTACATAGATGCCTTGATCATGTAGGGCAGCTCACAAGGACTAACCATTGACTCGCAAGATTGGAGAGAAGACATCACATAGCTACTGGTCCTGGACTCATGGTCCAAGGGAAACTACTCACGACAAATCCGGGAGGCATTCATGGTGGTGGAGAAGCTCCCAGAGGACAATCCTCCCTCCGGCAGGGTGCTAGGAAGAGGTCTCCTAACGCTCCCGATCTTGGAAGCGTTGTGGCAGTGGAACGATGGAGAAATTCACGATTCCAGAAAATCTGCGAGGGTTTCCTCACGAAACACTAAATATAGGCCAAAGGAGGGCACCGAAGGAGGTGGGGAATACCCAAGCGACCTCCTGGCGTGGCATGGGCCCTGGCCGCGCCAGGCGGCCTTGGAGGCCCCTGGACCCCCTCTGGCCCTCCTTCGGTGATCCCGAAGCTTCTATTTCGCTGATTTTTTAATATATTTTTCTGGATTTTTTCAAGCTTCGGAAAATTGGGTAAGCCACTGCAAAAAAGACAACAGCACAGAGAGACTATGAGTGGGTGCACTCAGTTAGTAGGTTAGTCCAAATATTTGTAAAATGATATAAAAGTGTAGCAAAACATATAACAATGTCACCCAAAATATCATGGAACAAGCATTAATTATAGATACGTTTGGGACGTATCAACATCCCCAAGCTTAATTTTTGCTCGTACTCGAGTAGATAAATGATAACACAATAATTTCTTTGGTGACATGCTAACACACATATAAGAACTTCAAAGTAAAGATAGTGAGATATGCAATTGAAGTCAAGACAATAACAAGTAAGAGTCTATATCTAGTATTGAATTTAGCAAAGTAAGAACATAAGGGTGCAAGAGCTCTCGTTGTGTGTGACTCGAATGTCTGCAAATGGTGTTTGCGCGCAAGAAGTGGGAGATGGCTTCAGAGATAAAACATTTTTTTAATTGAGAACTCAATTTATTAAGCCTCACACTTAGTGTCCTTTGGAATCTTATTTTGACTCATCCCAGATCACTTGTCAGGCACAAGTCAAAATGATCATGTCCCTTTCGACTTTGAGCACTCATGCAACGGATGAGCGGAAGCAAGATATGTTGGCACTTAGGATGGCAAATAGAATAATGATGGGGAAGGAAGACAAAAAGGTGTGAAAGGCTCACATCAATGAGGACAACCGTATGCGAGAGAAAGCCAAATGATAGATATGATGTGAGGAGTAGGGATTGCCATGTAACGGATACACATATGAGCTAAGGTAAGCTCTCCAATGGAACTAGTGGGGGTGCATCCAACTTGTTTGCTCATGAAGACCTAGAGCTCATTTGAGGAGGCTCATCATTGGAATATGCAAACCAAGTTCTATAGTGTAAGGATCCCCACATAGTTATGCATGAATGCTAATCTCTATGTAGTACCAATATAGCAATGGAGTACGAGTGTGGATTTTTCAAAAGGAATAGTAGTGTTGCCCCTTCTCTCTTTTTTATTTCTTTTTCTTTTTCTCTTTTTCTTTTTATTTTTTGTGGCCTCTTTGGCTCTTTCTTTTATCTCTCATTTGTCCTCTTTGGGATCTTTTGTTTGTCCTCTTTGGGATCTTTTCCTCACTTAAGGGCAACACTCTATATTTTACATGAATAGAAAGAAAAATCATCACACTTTACAAGAAGTACTCAACATAAAGACAAGTGAAAAATATCATGATGTATGCAAATGTATGCCTCTGCTAGTGTAGCAGGATGTGCAATGATACTACCGCGTCATGTAGCGGTAATAAGGGGAAGGCCGAACTATCATGCGGCTCTATGATCAAGCAAAAGAATGTATGACATGAAGATCAAGTCATGAGATGATGGATGTTACATGGCAATGTATCTCGGAAAGGCTACGAAAATACCTTAATAGGTAGGTATGGTGGCTGTGTTAAGGAAAGATATAATGAGGCTTATGTATGACAGAGCGTATCATGTCATGGGTTTGGATGCACCGGCGGAGTTTGCACCAACTCTCAATGTGAATAAGGGCCATGCACGGTCCCGAAGAGGCTAGCAAAATATGGATGGTGGAAGTGCCAACAATCTAATACTCACATTAGTCTGAAGAACTCATACACTTATTATCGGTAACTGTCTATCTAGTTAGGAAATTCACAAAGAGACAAGTACCCCGAGGAGGAATGTTTGCGGGTTTGGTTATCCTTGCGCATCCTCGACTCATGGTAACGTGAGGGCACTCTATATATTCCAATCCCTCCAGAGGTTAGCGATCAATTTAGTAGCTAGAGTTCTCAATTAATTTTTAGTTTTTGAAAAACAGACGGATTTCCCAAAATACGACACCTATCACTTATAGGCTCAAGCTCTTGGAACCAATAGTCCAAACATTACTCAAATCAATACCTCAAAACTATTGCAAGTTACTACTATACTTAAATAGCAACCTCAGTTACCTACTTATGCAAGACACACAACTCAGTGCAACAAGCCAACTCTCTAAACAAGATAAACATGATAACTCAAGAGAGTTCCAAAATCAACCTAAATAAAATCTCTTAAGAAGATAAGCATGAAAGCTAAGAGCTAAGCTTGACAATAGCTACGAAAAGATGAAGAACACACAAAGAGAATAAGCAAGAAAATCTATGTTGTGTTGTAGAGTGGAATGGAGCGTGTTTATCTCCCAAAAAAGGTAGGCCAGGTTCCGACTTGTTATGAACATCAAGAAAAACTAAATGTCACACCCCAATTTTTGGCTTTCCTAACTAACTAATTATTTCAAAATTTAGGACCAATTAAAATTTTTGTGCATGCTTGTGATGCTTGGAGTGACTATTGTTTGCCTGTTTTCTTGAATGCATGTGATTGCTCCCCATTAATTCTTGCCATCCTCCTAATCACCTCCTCACTCCATGATTTCCTGCCTAATGATCATACCATGTGTTTAGGACAAATATCTATTTTTACCAAATATTATTTTCACCAAAAAGCTTTACTTTGAATTAAACTTTCAAACCCCTGAGATGAGGTTTGTACTACAAGTCCTCAAATTAGGGAGTTTCTCTTTGCACCAATTGTTTTATTTAAAACCATTATCAAAATGACTTTCAAAAACCACCATCTTATTATTTTAAAAGTTATTTTATTATTTTATTTAAAAGCCTTTCTGTGAGGATAGAATTGGTCTCCTACGAAGGAAAGTTATTTTTATTGCTTTCAAAATATTTAAGAAAATTTAGGGAAACTCAGTGGATATATTTATTCCATATTTATGAGTTTCAACACATGGTCATGTTCAAAATATTGGGCAAACCCCTTCAAAACCATTCCTGCCTATTTCAAGCTTTTGGAATATTTCTATAAGAAATATTCGCAATAAATTCCAGTAAAATTCAAGCATGTCATCTATGATATTCTTGATGATCTTGCCAAGTTTCATTTCAATCCAAGTTGATTTGACTCCCCTAATCACTCTAAAACCCTATATGTCCAGAATCAAATTTGAGCAACTCTACATTGTGAAGTGTCTCCAATTGTGCTCAAAATTGGTGGACACGTTCCAGTACTCCAATGAGGCATCCACACCAAGTGGTACACCAAGGAGAATAGCGGAACTTGTCCTAAAACCCTCAAAACCCACTCTGTTGATTTCTCACTTTGACAAACTTTACATTATAAAGTTTGTCCAATTGACCTCAAACTTTTTGTGAATGCCTTAATACTCAAATAATGCCCCTAACCCAAATATTGGATTTGTGGGAATTTATTTGAATAGGGGTCTATGCAGAAACCCATTTCTGCCCATTTTTGGGGTTTTCCAAGTCTACATTGGAAAACTTATCCAGCAAATCCCACATTTGGTGTGCAAGCCTATTTTCATCTATTATTTGATCGTGTTAAGTTCCATAGACATTGGAATTCATATGATAGCCTAACCACATATCAAACACCTTGTGTGCACTCACTAAATTGGCTTCTATTGCCCCTTCTACTTTTACCCTTGAGCTCAACTTTCTACCACAGCCTCACATAGTTACATTTCACCTCCAGTAACATTCCCATGGCCACTGGTCAATTATTGGAGAAGGTCCCTTTGTAACTCTCTCTCATTTTTACCCTTGGCAGCACTGTTTTACCCTTCTTCCCATTCTTCTGCTCAAGCTATCACCCCAACTCTTTTCAGAGCATCTATTATATGCGAAGGCTTCATTTAGAGCAAAGATATGGCATGCTCATGTGGAGAAAATGAGCAGCACCTCCTCAAGTTCATTTTTGGCTGATGAATAGCTTTGTACACCAAGTGTTAGCTACACATCTTTTCTTAAGCTAAATTTTTGCAGACGTGTAGTCCCTCCATACCAGATGCTCCAGGAGATGGTTTCACCTCCCCTCTCTGCCTATGAAAACCATTTGCATCAGCCCCTAGTTTCCTGTTGAAATGTTCACAGCAGTCAAACCCCATTCAAACCTTCTTCTCTTGGCTCCAAACATCACTAGTGCATCGTGGCAAGCATGCCTTGCACGGTTGACACCTTGGCCTGGCCAAGGGGTGCCCCAGGACACCAGGTGGTGTGGTGACCACCTCCCTGGCATGCTGAAACGGTGCTCTGCACCATTGGACTCTAGCTGCAGCTTGGGTCCAGCAAGGGGAGCGTGTCCCAGAGCGCCGCAGAGCATCCTTGACCCCCTCCACGACGCTTGCAAGCGTCCAAGACCCCTCTGGGACGTGTGGCGCCCATGCCCACGTGAGCTCCAGAGAGCTCTCGAGCCTTCTCGGCTCCCTTCCCCCACTTAGAGCGTTCCTCGAGCTCCCTAAGCCTCCAGAACCTCTCCCCCTATTCCTTGGGCTCCTCCTGAGCTCCCCCTAGAGCCCCTTCTTCTCCTAAGCCCTCCTCTTCCTCCCTCCACGGCCATGGCGCCGCCTCGGCCTCCCTTGCGTCCGAGCCAGCCTCAAGTCTCCCCTTCTGCGAGCCCCCGCAGCTTCTCCATCCTGATGGACATGTTATGGCTCCTCCCGGAGGTCAGCACCGTGCCCCTCCGTGGTGGCCGAAGCCATCAGCCGTCCCTCTCGGCGGGCCTTTCGCCCGGGAACCCTCTCGGCCTCGAGTATGCTTCCCAGGCTTGGTAGGGAGCATGGCACTACCCCCCACCCGCGGCTCGGTTGCTGGGCCAGCAGGTGGCTAGAGCCCCAGCGGCCGACGCCTCCCATCTCCCTCGGTGCAAGGTTGAAGAAGACCAGGGAGAGAGAAGGAGGCAGGTGGACCCCAGGTGTCGGCGACACAAGGTCTGGGCCAGCACGTAAGTGGAGGCGCCCCGGCATTTTGCGCCTTTCCCAAGTGGAAGGCGTATTCCGTGGTATGCGCCTCCTGCATGGCCAATCTGCCGGTGGGCAAGGCATTTGGGCCGGCCCATTGCCTATCTAGCGCCCTGGGCGCTAGTTGGTCCGAGAAGCTGAGCCCTTTTATCCCTTTCCCATATTTCTTAAACTTCAAAAATCTATATTAAATTCATTCTGACTCCTATTTCGTTGATTCAAATTTCTGCAGGTTCCTAAATTCAAACTCTATCCACCCATGTGCTTTGCACATTTTTCCAAGACATGTTTCTGTGGTGTTTTATTTAAAGTCCAACTCTGAATAGTACTAGCCCCATCTTTCAAAAATCCCATAGGCCTCAAATCAACTCCAATTGGAGTGATTCAAACTCCCAGAGCCTTCTAAAATCATCCTCTACTTTTAGAGACTTGGTCAACATTTTTATCAAGCTTCATTCTGTTGCAATTAATAAATAGCTCCTATTGCTATTTAACCCCCATTGTAAAATCTCCAGAATATTCATTACAACTCCAAATCCAGTGAAACCACTTCCTAAATATTTCTAAAATCATCCTCTATTAAATGGGTGCCTCCACTCATTTTTAACACAAATATTTCTGTTGGCTTATTCAATGGCCACCTATTGCTCCTTTCACCTATTCAAAAATCCTTGATGATTCAAATCTCCTGTGAGAAGCTTCACGTATTTTTCTTATGACCAGAGAGGTCCAAGAAAAATATAACTTCTATTTATAAGACACTTTTATTCTGCTGGATATATGGCTTACTATAGTTGTTTTCGACGATAGTTAACGGTACACGGTGTATTCGGGGACAGAGCGGAAGACCTCGAAGACCCCGAGGTATTATGTGAGCAAGGCAAGCAACCCTTTTTGCCATGACTTAAGCATATGAAATGATGCACGCTAGTATAGCAAGTACTTTCGTTGCATGAGATCACAGTGTCGGTTCATCATTGATGTGATGGTACCGAAGGCTTCATCGAAGCACTTGCATGATAGTAATGATATTCACATGGCTCCTCGGAGCACAAACATGATGAGATGACCCTACTGTCTACGAGGATCATGCTACTGTCAGTTGACTAGTAAAGTAAGATCATTGCATTGAGCTTGACCCTACCCCGTGAGGGTCATGTTATACCATGTTGGCAAGTAAAGATAGAGCATATTATAACAAGCATGATGATGAGTTAAATAAATAGTTTACGAAAACCCCGTCGGGTGCCACTAATGCCCGAGGGTGATGATGAGTTGGTGATCACTTTTGGTGAAGTGATGCACTGGTGATTTTGTGTGAGTATGGTTTCCGAAATGGGATTAGATTTATGATGTGTCGACCGTCCCAACCTTACCAGTACGATTACGGTACCCCTTTATGGGACGGGGCTTTGTTGATTACTCTGGTCCGTACTAGCAAAGAGCCACATTACTAGTGGCAGGAGTGATCGGTGTCACTCTCGTGATGGGGTCGTGCCAAGTAGGACGACTATGCCATTATTATGAGTTCCAGGCACACCGTTGGTCCCTGCATGGTTGATACAGTGCAGAGTCGGTGCTCGTAAGATGTACAACATGTGGGCTGGGTACCAATCGAGTGGACCTCTTTGTCTAGTATCGTCAGGGGAAAGATGATGATCGGGTACTTACCTCGGGTATATGTGATATACCGTGAGTCGTGGATGACACGGAAGTTTCCCGTTTCTCGTGGGTCCAGCGTACTACCTCTGCAGAGTGTAAACTATTCGAATAGTCGTGTCCACGGTCAAGGACAGTTGGGTGGTGCTTCTTAAACTACGTCCATCGTTTCCGCATAAACCAAGTGTGTGTGTGGTGTTAAAAAGGTGTTGTTACAATCACAATAATATGACCAAGTTCGGTGACTTGGCATATGGGGTAAACCCGGATGGTTTAGCCCTCATTAATACATTGAGGTGATGACAAGTCTGATGACTTGGCATATGGGGTAAACCCGGATGGTTTAGCCCTCATTAATACATTGAGGTTATGACAAGGCCGATGGCTTGGCATATAGGGTAAACCCGGATGGTTTAGCCCTCATTAATACATTGAGGTTATGACAAGTCCGATGACTTGGCATATAGGGTGAACCCGGTGTGTTCAACCCTTAGCAGATATGTTGATATCTGTAACCTGTTCTTTAACCTGATGCATATATATGATCATTCCACCGAGATGGGTTACACTAAAGATGCATGATATTGTTATCCATCATTTTCAATGTTCATATCATGGGGTGTTTGCGAGTACATTAAAAGTACTCATTGGCTTGCCACTGGTTATTTCATTGACCAGGTATGAAACTCAGGATATGGTGAAGATTAACTCGGTGACGTTCTTGCAAGCTAGGACGCTTCCCAGTCAGAATTCCTGTAGGTTAAGGTTGATGGCATGGGTTCACGCTTTCGACCAATAATTCCGCTATTGGTCTAGTTTGGTGCTTTGGCCTTTAAGGCCCTATGTATGTAAGACTCGACCGAAGTGGTCATTTATTGTATCAAACGGTATGTATGGATGTAAGACTCTATTATTCAATATCTGTGTTCAGTGAGCATTGATCCTTGGGATCACTGGGCACGGCGATCTCGGCTTACCAGTCGGGGTCCCCACAGAACTGGTATCAGAGCCATCGTGACTGTAGGAAGCCATTAGTTAGCATGGACGTTAGTTAGGATAAAACTGCTTTCCGGACCCTTCAAAATACTTACAAAACTTATATATTTTCTCAACTCTCCTAAAACTTCAAAGAAATTGAAGGTTATGCTATAGCCTTCCACTCTTATTTTTGCGACACTCCTCGTCTACTTTTTCAAAACTTGCTAATTTTCGCTAGAACCTTATGCCCTTCTGACCACGGGATAAATTGAAATCCTCGTGGGCAGCCCGGAAGGAAGTAACCTTTCGAGGCCAACACCTGTGCTGAAGGACAGAGAAGACAACTCTACGACCAGACGACACCAACAGAAGTACCTCTAAGAGGAACGAGGACATCGAGGCTTAGAAGATGGTGAAACCCTGGGCACTGTTCTAGAGTGATGCCACTTTCACCTACGATAATATGGACATAATATAAGCAAACCTTGATCTGCATCACTAGTAGAGCGACCTTGTCAATTATAAGTAATTGTGTCGACCACCACCGGTGGATGAGAACCTTGCCATTTGGTCCGCCTCACCTTAGTGAGCAGGAAAGCGGTTTTCTTCATGCCCCGCTCTAGGTGTCGATATCGCAATTAGTATGATTGACAGATCAGAACTCTATCATGTCATGCAAATATCGGTGCATGAAGGTGTCCACCTGAGACTCTCGAAGCCTCTGAAGACAAGAAGACGATGACAAGATCATGAAGAAAAGGAAGACCCTGTCAGTGACAGATATGAAGAACCACCTTCGTCAGCAACTTCCCAGACGAGAAGACAACCAGAGTTCCTTACAACTCAAGCGAATTGCTTCAGCAAGCGACAACAAGAGGCGTGACAACACCCTGAGAAGGTCCAGAAGACTTAGCAGACTCCTCTCCGGAGCAAGAAGCAAGCACGACTGTCGACTTCCTGAACCTAGGATAGGATGAGTCGTGAATCCCCTATGCGAAGTCGAGTCTGTGAAATGGTTCGGATGAACCATGTTGTGTGTTGTTTGTTTTTGTTGTTTGTGCTTTGATGTGAGTCGCGCTTTTGCTTAGGCAACAAGCATGCGGTTATATCACTTGTCTTATTTTGATGTTCAAAATAATTTTAGCACTTGTTTGAGTTGATTTTTCAATGCTTGTTTGATTGCGCTGAGACCCTTAGACACTCCCCTCTGTGCTCTCTCTCTTTCTCTCACCTCTCTCGACAACTGAAGACAGCAAGACAAGACGCACCAAGGATCCACTTCGAAGGACGACTAACGCTGAAGACACTGACTGTGCTACGCTTAACCACACGCAACCCGTAGGAGTGTGTTTTCCCCTCGAGATTGGAAAACCACACTAGACCAGACTAACCTCCACAAACCTTTCCGGCTCAAATTTTTTGGTCACGTGTCTAGTACACGGACTTGCCAGAACTCGTGTAAGTCCCCGATAAACCCCACTTAGCACCGGGTTCCTTATGGAACGAGTGATCACCGTGAACAAGTATCCTCCCATCTCAAGCTAGCACTGTAACCTTGATGCCATAAGAGGACCGATCTCCGATATGAGAGCATTAGAGTAAGATTGTTGTGATGATAATGGATGTTTTGAGGATATAGCTAGACTATTTTGGTGGATCATGAGACCCTTATAAAGGTAAGTAAACTTGGTGGAACGAGTCTATACAGTAGTATAACCTGCATAATCTGGAGTAAGATTGGCTTTAGTAGAATCATTATGATCGCAAGCATTATTCTTGGTGGTATACATGACTTTAGCTAGTAGTTGGCATGATTTGATGCGTTTGCCAAGATAACTTGGAGTATCAAGTAGACTTCTTATTGGATTTGAGTCCTGGATTTAAATAGGTAATCTTAATAGAGTATTGAGGATGACAAGGACCACATGGTTCGGAGTAAATTGAATTTAGCTCGTTAATCTCGATCATGATACCATGTTTTCTCGGTGGATATAGAGTGCGTATACTTGGAGTTGTCAATTGATTTACAACCTATGTGGTTTGGCCTTGGAGATTAGATGGCCATGATTATTGAAGTTGGTGGATATACTATGACGTAATTCTTGCAGTAATATGTGAGTTATGAGGACTCTAAGAGGCTATGTAGAACCTCGTCAATGTTGGATTTGTAGGAGTGGTGAGTCTAGTCATGGTTGGTCGGATTGATGGATTACTTGATCGGATTCATAAGAAGGAAACAAAATATTGGATTGGTCTACTACGTGTTTCCTTAATATAGTAGTGTAGTACGCTGTCCATTGGATGACTTAGGTGGACAATTGGATTTGTTGTGCCTCAGATTCAATCGTGGTAGCTGTATGTCTCCCCAAGGTCCTTGCATAGTAATGCATGTGCATCGTAGCTATGCCATACTTGTAAGTGTTTGGGTTTAGTTCTTCCCTCAACCCGGAGTTGACTAGATTGAGCAATGAGGAGTTGACCGTGTAGGATGGTATCTTTAATGAGATGAGGTGATATCGTCCCGAGATTAGAGGCCGAACTACTGGCATCTAAGGAATGTGCTTAGAGATAAGATGATAACTGTTCGCCACATCCTAAGTTCCTTGAGACCCTGAAGCTTCGTTGAGCCACAAGATGGACGGACTACGACCAGATAAGACGACTCCAAGTCGTTAAAATGTGGCCAGTACCCGCCGATAGCAAGTCCCCATTCTCCTCTCCTAACCCATAAGCATTGTGCTTATGTCGTGTTTGGGGAAGGTATGATGTCATCCTCACTGATGACATACTTACTCACCCAGTAAGAGGAAGAACACCTTAGTCGTGATTGGTCGAACCCAGGAACGCTGATTGTTATACCTCTCGAGGGTACCGTGATATCTCGAGAAGGTGGACTTCTCGAAGCAATCCCAAGACGAGGAAGTCTATCCTACTCAAGTCAAGACGAAGAACCGCCCTGACGAGGAAGCCACGACAACGACGATGAAGCAACTGAAGTGAACCTCCGACCGCGCACCGACTACATCAACGACGTCAAGAAGCCTTGACGATTCAAGATGATGAAGCCCTTCGACAAGCGAAAGGATCAGACGATCTCTCCTTGGTCCATATTAAGGACGCAAGTACTAGTAGGTCGTGGTGGAAACCTGCTAAAGGTGATTCCCGCTTGCCGAGTCGCAGACCTTGGGAATGGATGACTGGTCTATACTTTTGGGTAGCCAGCTTATCCAGAAACCCTCGCAAACTCCCAAGATGGCGGGACCTGTTCGGGACCTGAGCCTCCGAGATTAGACTCATAGGTGAGACCCAGCCCGGACCTTCCACGAGAAGCCTACGAAAACTATTGCGACCATAGCTTGACTACCGAAAGGAAGTCAAGGACCTTCCCCGTAAGCCTACGAAAACTATTGCGACCATAGCTCATGATGCCACTGTTGGGGAACGTCGCATGGGAAACAAAAAATTTCCTACGCGCACGAAGACCTATCATGGTGATGTCCATCTACGAGAGGGCATGAGTGATCTACGTACCCTTGTAGATCGTACAACAGAAGCGTTAGAGAACGCGATTGATGTAGTGGAACATCCTCACGTCCCTCGATCCGCCCCGCGAACAATCCCGCGATCAGTCCCACGATCTAGTACCGAACGGACGGCACCTCCGCGTTCAGCACACGTACAGCTCGACGATGATCTCGGCCTTCTTGATCCAGCAAGAGAGACGGAGAGGTAGAAGCGTTCTCCGGCAGCGTGACGGCGCTCCCGAGGTTGGTGATGATCTTGTCTCAGCAGGGCTCCGCCCGAGCTCCGCAGAAACGCGATCTAGAGGAAAAACCGTGGAGGTATGTCAAGGGGGAGGACTGTCCCCCCCCCCAAACCGAGTTGGACTAGGTTTGGTGGGAGGGAGTCCCCCTCCCTTCCCACCTCCTCCCTTTTTTTTTCCTTTTTCCTTTGATTTCTTATCCTTGGCGCATAGGGCCCTTTAGGGCTGTCCCACCAGCCCACTAAGGGCTGGTGCGCCACCCTTATGGCCTATGGGCTTCCCCGGGGTGGGTTGCCCCCCCGGTGAACTCCCGGAACCCATTCGTCATTCCCGGTACATTCCCGGTAACTCCGAAAACCTTCCGGTAATCAAATGAGGTCATCCTATATATCAATCTTCGTTTCTGGACCATTCCGGAAACCCTCGTGACGTTCGTGATCTCATCCGGGACTCCGAACAACATTCGGTAACCAACCATATAACTCAAATACGCATAAAACAACGTCGAACCTTAAGTGTGCAGACCCTGCGGGTTCGAGAACTATGTAGACATGACCCGAGAGACTCCTCGGTCAATATCCAATAGCGGGACATGGATGCCCATATTGGATCCTACATATTCTACGAAGATCTTTATCGTTTGAACCTCAGTGCCAAGGATTCGTATAATCCCGTATGTCATGCCCTTTGTCCTTCGGTATGTTACTTGCCCGAGATTCGATCGTCAGTATCCGCATACCTATTTCAATCTCGTTTACCGGCAAGTCTCTTTACTCGTTCCGTAATACAAGATCCTGCAACTTACACTAAGTTACATTGCTTGCAAGGCTTGTGTGTGATGTTGTATCATCGAGTGGGCCCCGAGATACCTCTCCGTCACACGGAGTGACAAATCCCAGTCTTGATCCATACTAACTCAACTAACACCTTCGGAGATACCTGTAGAGCATCTTTATAGTCACCCAGTTACGTTGCGACGTTTGATACACACAAAGCATTCCTCCGGTGTCAGTGAGTTATATGATCTCATGGTCATAGGAATAAATACTTGACACGCAGAAAACAGTAGCAACAAAATGACACGATCAACATGCTATGTCTATTAGTTTGGGTCTAGTCCATCACGTGATTCTCCCAATGACGTGATCCAGTTATCAAGTAACAACACCTTGTTCATAATCAGAAGACACTGACTATCATTGACCAACTGGCTAGCCAACTAGAGGCATGCTAGGGACGGTGTTTTGTCTATGTATCCACACATGTAAATGAGTCTTCATTCAATACAATTATAGCATGGATAATAAACTATTATCTTGATACAGGAATTATAATAATAACCATATTTATTATTGCCTCTAGGGCATAATTCCAACAGCAGGAAGCTATACGTAGACTTGACCGTGCGCTCTAACACGAGACATCTCGATGTCACTAACCGGCATGCGAAACCCCAGGACCAGATCCTAGACACACCATCTTGCCACGTATTCTCACTTGGAATACACTCGCAAGCCAGAACCTTGCACGGACTTAGCTTACCAAGCCCTTGACCTCGGTCAAGCCTAACTTATTGCTAGAGCCTGCTCACGATCAGTCAAGGATGTGCGGACAATCGAAGTTGTATCATCAAGCACCTCAAGACCACGACAACAACATGGGGACATGAAGACTACCTCCGACTCAAGATTTTGCATCTCACCAACCCCTAGCCCAGAAATCTCGGGGACGAGATTTTCTTAAGAGGGTAAGGTCTGTCACACCCCAATTTTTGGCTTTCGTGACTAACTAACTTATTTCAAAATTTAGGACCAATTAAAATTTTTGTGAATGCTTGTGATGCTTGGAGTGACTATTGTTTGCATGTTTGCTTTAATGCATGTGATTGCTCCCCATTCATTCTTGCCATCCTCCTAATCACGTCCTCACTCTATGATTTCCTGCCTAATGATCATACCATGTGTTTAGGACAAATATCTATTTTTACCAAATATTATTTTCACCAAAAAGCTTTACTTTGAATTAAACTTTCAAACCCCTGAGATCAGGTTTGTACTACAAGTCCTCAAATTAGGGAGTTTCTTTTTGCACCAATTGTTTTATTTAAAACCATTATCAAAATGACTTTCAAAACCACCATATTATTATTTTAAAAGTTATTTTATTATTTTATTTAAAAGCCTTTCTGTGAGGCCAGAAATGGTCTCCTATGAAGGAAAGTTATTTTTATTGCTTTCAAAATATTTAAGAAAATTTAGGGAAACTCAGTGGATATATTTATTCCATATTTATGAGTTTCAACACATGGTCATGTTCGAAATATTGGGCAAACCCCTTCAAAACCATTCCTGCCTATTTCCAGATTTTGGAACATTTCTATAAGAAATATTCTCAATAAATTCTAGTAAAATTCAACCATGTCGTCTATGATATTCTTGATGATCTTGCCAAGTTTCATTTCAATCCAAGTTGATTTGACTCCCCTAATCACTCTAAAACCCTATTTGTCCAGAATCAAATTTAAGCAACTCTAGATTGTGAAGTGTCTCCAATTGTGCTCAAATTTTCCGGACATGTTCTAGTAATCCAATGAGGCATCCACACCAAGCGGTACACCAAGGAGAGTAGAGGAACTTGTCCTAAAACCCTCAAAACCCTCTGTGTTGATTTCTGACTTTGACAAACTTTACATTATAAAGTTTGTCCAATTGACCTCAAAAATTTTGTGCATGCCTTAATACTCAAATAATGCCCCTACACCAAATATTGGATTTTTGGGAATTTATTTGAATAGGGTTCTATGCAGAAACCCATTTCTGCCCATTTCTGGGGTTTTCCAAGTCTACATTGGAAAACTTATCCAGCAAATCCCAAATTTGGTGTGCAAGCCTATTTTCATCTATTATTTGATCCTGTTAAGTTTCATAGCCATTGGAATTCATATGATAGCCTAACCACAGATCTAACACCTTGTGTGCACTCACTAAATTGGCTTCTATTGCCCCTTCTACTTTTACCCTTGAGCTCAACTTTCTACCACAGCCTCACATAGTTACATTTCACCTCCAGTAACATTCCCATGGCCACTGGTCAATTATTGGAGAAGGTCCCTTTGTAACTCTCTCTCATTTTTACCCTTGGTAGTACTGTTTTAACCTTCTTCCCATTCTTCTGCTTAAGCTATCACCCCCAACTCTTTTCTTAGCATCTATTATATGCCAAGGCTTCATTTAGAGCAAAGATATGGCATGCTCATGTGGAGAAAATGAGCAGCACCTCCTCAAGTTCATTTCTGGCTGATGAATAGCTTTGTACAGCAAGTGTTAGCTACACATCTTTTCTTGAGCTGAATTTTTGCAGACGTGTAGTCCCTCCATACCAGATGCTCCAGGACATGGTTTCACCTCCCCTCTCTGCTTGTGAAAACCATTTGCATCAGCCCCTAGTTTCCTGCTGAAATGTTCACAGCAGTCAAACCCCATTCAAACCTTCTTCTCTTGGCTCCAAACTTCACCAGTGCATCGTGGAAAGCATGCCTTGCACGGTTGACACCTTGGCCTGGCCAAGGTGTGCCCCAGGACACCAGGTGGGGTGGTGACCACCTCCCTGCCATGCTGAAACGGTGCTCTGCACCATTGGACTCTAGCTGCAGCTTGGGTCCAGCAAGGGGAGCGTGTCCCAGAGCGTTGCAGAGCATCCTTGACCCCCTCCACGACGCTAGCAAGCTTCCAAGACCCCTCTGGCACGTGTGGCGCCCATGCCCACGTGAGCAGCAGAGAGCTCTCGAGCCTTCTCGGCTCCCTTCCCCCACTTAGAGCGTTCCTCGAGCTCCCTAAGCCTCCAGAACCTCTCCCCCTATTCCTTGGGCTCCTCCTGAGCTCCCCCTAGAGCCCCTTCTTCTCCTAAGACCTCCTCTTCCTCCCTCCACGTCCATGGCGCCGCCTCGGCCTCCCTTGCGTCCGAGCCAGCTGGCTCCTCTCCGGCCTTAAGTCTCCCCTTCCGCGAGCCCCTGCAACTTCCCCATCTTGATGGACATGTTATGGCTCCTCCCGGAGGTCAGCACCGTGCCCCTCCGCGGTGGCCGGAGCCATCAGCCGTCCCTCTCGGCGGGCCTCTCGCCCGGGTACCCTCTCGGCCTCGAGGTCGCCTCCCAGGCTCGGTAGGGAATAGGGCACCGCCCCCTACCCGCGACTCGGTGGCTGGGCGAGCAGGCGGCTAGATCCCGAGCGGCCGGCTCCTCCCATCTTCCTCGGCACAAGGTTGAAGAAGACCCGGGAGAGAGAAGGAGGCAGGTGGACCCCAGGTGTCGGCGACACAAGGTCTGGGCCAGCGGGTAAGTGGAGGCGCCCCGGCATTTTGCGCCTTTCCCAAGTGGAAGGCGTATTCCGTGATATGCGCCTCCGGCGTGGCCAGTCTGCCGGTGGGCAAGGCATTTGGGCCGGCCCATTGCCTATCCAGCGCCCTGGGCGCTAGTTGGTCCGAGAAGCTGAGCCCTTTTTATCATTTTCCCATATTTCTTAAACTTCAAAAATCTATATTAAATTCATTCTGGCTTCTATTTCATTGATTCAAATTTCTGCAGGTTCCTAAATTCAAACTCTATCCACCCATGTGCTTTGCACATTTTTCTAAGACATGTTTTTGTGGTGTTTTATTTAAAGTCCAACTCTGAATAGTACTAGCCCCATCTTTCAAAAATCCCATAGGCCTCAAATCAACTCCAATTGGAGTGATTCAAACTCCCAGAGCCTTCTAAAATCATCCTCTATTTTTAGAGACTTGGCCAACATTTTTATCAAGCTTCATTCTGTTGCAATAAATAAATAGCTCCTATTGCTATTTAATCCCCATTGTAAAATCTCCATAATATTCATTACAACTCCAAATCCAGTGAAACCACTTCCTAAATATTTCTAAAATCATCCTCTGTTAAATGGGTGCCTCCACTCATTTTTACAAAAATATTTCTATTGGCTTATTCAAGGGCCACCTATTGCTCCTTTCACCTATTCAAAAATCCTTGATGATTCAAATCTCCTGTGAGCAGCTTCAGGTATTTTTCTTATGACCAGAGAGGTGAAAGAAAAATATAACTTCTATTTATAAGACACTTTTATTCTGCTGGATATATGGCTTACTATAGTTGTTTTCGATGATAGTTGACGGTACACGGAGTATTCGGGGACAGAGCAGAAGACCTCAAAGACCCCGAGGACTTACGTGAGCAAGGCAAGCATCCCTTTTTGCCATGACTTAAGCATATGAAATGATGCACGCTAGTATAGCAAGTACTTTCGTTGCATGAGATCACAGTGCCGGTTCATCATTGATGTGATGGTACCGAAGGTTTCATCGAAGCACTTGCGTGATAGTAATGATATTCACATGGCTCCTCGGAGCACAAACATGATGAGCTGACCCTACTATCTACGAGGATCATGCTACTGTCATGTTGACTAGTAAAGCAAGATCATTGCATTGAGCTTGACCCTACCCCGTGAGGGTCATGTTATACCATGTTGACAAGTAAAGATAGAGCATATTATCACAAGCATGATGATGAGTTAAATAAAGAGTTTATGAAAACCCCGTCGGGTGCGACTAATGCCCGAGGGTGATGATGAGTTGGTGATCACTTTGGGTGAAGTGATGCACCGGTGATTTTGTGTGAGTATGGTTTCGGAAATGGGATTAGATTTATGATGTGTCGACCGTCCCAACCTTACCAGTATGACCACGATACCCCTTTATGGGACGGGGCTTTGTTGATTACTCTGGTCGGTACTAGCAAAGATCCACATTACTAGTGGCGGGAGTGATCGGTGTCACTCTCGTGATGGGGTCGTGCCAGGTAGGACGACTATGCCATTATTATGAGTTCCAGGCACACCGTTGGTCCCTGCATGGTTGATACAGTCCAGAGTTGGTGCTCGTAAGACTTACAACATGTGGGATGGGTACCAATCGAGTGGACCTCTTTGTCTAGTATCGTCAGGGGAAAGATGATGATCGGGTACTTACCTCGGGTATATGTGATATACCGCGAGTCGTGGATGACTTCTCGTGGGTCCAGCGTACTACCTCTGCAGAGTGTAAGCTATTCGAATAGTCGTGTCCACGGTCAAGGACAGTTGGGTGCTGCTGCTTAAACTATGTCCAGCGTTTCCGCATAAACCAAGTGTGTGTGTGCTGTTAAAAAGGTGTTGTTACAATCACAATAATATGACCAAGTTCAGTGACTTGGCATATGGGGTAAACCCGGATGGTTTAGCCCTCATTAATACATTGAAGTTATGACAAGTCCGATGACTTGGCATATGGGGTAAACCCGGATGGTTTAGCCCTCATTAATACATTGAGGTTATGACATGTATGATGACTTGTCATATAGGGTAAACCCGGATGGTTTAGCCCTCATTAATACATTGAGGTTATGACAAGTCCGATGACTTGGCATATAGGGTGAACCCGGTGTGTTCAACCCTTAGCAGATATGTTGATATCTGTAACCTGTTCTTCAAAAGTAATTCTTTAACCTGATGCATATACATGATCATTCCACCCAGATGGGTTACACTAAAGATGCATGATATTGTTATCCATCATTTTCAATGTTCATATCATGGGCTGTTTGCGAGTACATTCAAAGTACTCATTGGCTTGCCACTAGTTATTTCATTGACCAGGTATGAAAGTCAGGATATGGTGAACATTAACTCGGTGACGTTCTTGCAAGCTAGGACGCTTCCCAGTCAGAATGCCTATAGGTTAAGGCTGATGGCATGGGTCCACGCTTTCGACCAATAATTCCGCTATTGCTCTAGTTTGGTGCTTTGGCCTTTAAGGCCCTATGTATTTAAGACTCGACCGAAGTGGTCATTTATTGTATCAAACGGTATGTATGGATGTAAGACTCTATTATTCAGTATCTGTGTTCAATGAGCATTGATCCTTGGGATCACTGGGCACGGCGATCTCGGCTTACCAGTCGGGGTCCCCACACTAAAACAAACTAACAAGAAAATAGCGGGACGCTCCAAGCATAGCACATATCATATGAAGTGATAAAAATATAGTATGGGGATGGACGACCTGATGATTGTTGATAGATAAGGGGATGCACGGGGGCATCCCCAAGCTTAGATGCTTGAGTCTCCTTTGAATATTTCTTGGGATGCATGGGGGCATCCCCACGCTTGAGTGTTTGACACTCCTTTATCTTCTTTCATCATCTCTCCCATCACAATACTTGAAAACTCCCTTCATACAAAACTTATCATAAGCTGATTAGAGTAGTTAGTTCCCTTATTAAAATAATTCAATACCTGCTGGAAAATAAAGATTTTAATGAAAAGCTAATGCTTCTCATGAATGCCAAAAGATTTTTGCAAATAAAATGCAAGCTTTGGATTCGCAGGATGTGTGAAAACACAAAACATGGCAGAATCTGTGAAAAACAGAACAACTGGTAGTAAATAATTTATTCGGGGCACTTCTGCAACTCAAATAAAAAAACTCAGAACCGATGCGAGAAATACAATTATATAGATCATGCTGTCAAAAAACTTCAGATAAAAAAAGATGATCTTGTGAGTTTTGGCGATTTTTTCCGTCAAGCAGATAAAATCTGTTTCTGGACAGAATGTCACAATTTTTGAACTTTCTTGCAATCGGAGGCTATAACTTGGCACAAAGCTTAAAAATAAAGATACAATGATGTTGCTATAGTAGTAACACACATCAAGACCACTAAAACAGAAAGTAAAAATATATTGGGTTGCCTCCCAACAATCTCTTTCTTTTATGCCTTTGAGTTAGGCATAATAAAAGAAGACCAAGTTGTATCAATTGAACCATCATCAAGATCATCAAAGAGCTCTTCAATAATACAACTAGTCTTAAGAGGGCTCTCAAGAGAGGCTTAGTGCCAACACTTCTAGGAGCAAAAGCAAAGGTACTAAGACCAATTGGAATTTAATTTCTAATTCTATTTAAGAGAGGTATCTCTTCCAAAGTCTTCACAGTTTCAACACCCTTAGCAATAGGTATACTTGTTTTGGGTACAAGAACCTTGGGTATGTTTATGAACCTAGGTCCCTTCCTTGCGGGGGTTTCTACCTATTCAGTCTTGATGGAGGATAGAATAGTTCCTAAAGTTTCAAAAATATCCTCGATCTTATCAATCCTAGAAGGATCCACATCATGGGATTTAAGGGTCTCCAAAATTTTATAAATTTTGTTCATGGAGCTATCAAGTCTATTTAAGTTCCCTTGAATCCTACGATCTACTTCATTAATCTTACTCATGATTGACATCTCTAGCTCTATTTTCTCAAGTTTACTCATAGCATGAGATAAAGTGATATCATCCTTTATGTCAACAATAGGTGGGATTCCGACAAGATTTTCCACAACGTTAAGATCCTCCCCAACGAAAGCTTCCAAGAAATTCCCTCCTATTGTTGTGTCTAGAACAAACCTATGCCAAGAAGTAATACCAACATAAAAATTTCTAAGCAAAATAGTGGTGGATTGCTTCTTGGTGGCTCTATCTTGAGAATTTTTAATTCTGTACCAAGCATCTTTCAAACTTTCTCCAACCCTTTGTTTGAAGGTGAGAATCTCTCCTTCGGGTGCAACACTAGAGGCAAAGGATTTAGGCATACTGACTAAACAAAGCAAAGTAACTAATTTTTTGTCGTTTTTGGTATAGGACTCTAAAGCAAAAACTAGAAAGCAAACTAACAAGACTAAAAAGCAAAGGTAAAAGATAGTGTGCAACTCCCCTATCTTGAAGAGTGGAGTCCCTGGCAACGGCGCCAAAAATTCGTTTGATGACGAGGTGATGTATATACTTATCACCCCTCGTTGGTTACCCCAAGTAGAAGGTGGAGATGTAGTGATGAGCAAAGTTCCCCCGCACAAAGACTGTAAGGTTTATCGAACCAGGAGGACTCCTAGGCTCAACAAGTAGGTGTCTTCCACCCTGGCGTTAGCAGAAGACGTGGACCTGCACACACAACAAATAAGTTTGCTCCCAACAACTACAAAGAGGTTGTCAATCTCTTCGGCCTTGTAGTTTGCAACGGATCAAAACACAAGCGGCAAGGTAATAGTGATTGCAACGGAAAAGTAAATAAAGCAGTAAATGATGGAGGTGTAAGTAATGGTGGTGATATGGACCGGAGTCACATGATGTTCACTAGTGATGCCTCTCTCCCAAAAGATGATAAACAACTATGCTAGGATAAACAAATCACAGTTGGGAAATTGACATAATTATGATCTCACCGCAATGCTAATTATGCTCCTTGATAGTTAGAGGTTCAATAGTAATGGGTAGTACGCCAAGACAAGTAGACCGTTTATTCATCAGCACCTACTTACTAAGCATCCACCTTGATATATCTATCCAGAACATCTCTCCGGTATTAAATTGCGAGCCCCACCCAAAGTGTAAACTCAAAGCAACGGACAACTACATTAATGAACTATGCGTAAGGTAAACAATCCTTGCAACCTTGGTCACAAGCACCATTGTTTTCTCCCTGGTGGCAACAGGCACATCGCCTAGTCTCATGTTTCCGCCATTCAAGCTAGACATCGATGGGCCCGAACCGACAATCATCCATAATGCTCCCTCTTGGAGCTACGATCTACTACTTGGCCAAAGCAATAAAAAGCAACGAAGAACATGCAAGAATCACTAAGGAACATAATATAAAAGTATAATCAAATATATAACTCATAACAATCTGAACATAATCTCATAATCCATCGGATCCCAACAAACCGAGCATACCAATAGCAAGAGAGTTACATAGATGCCTTGATCATGTAGGGAAGCTCACAAGGACTAACCATTGAATCACAAGATTGGAGAGAAGTCATCAAATAGCTAGTGGTCATGGACTCATGGTCCAAGGGAAACTACTCATGGCACATCCGGGAGGCATCCATGGTGGTGGAGAAGCTCCCGGAGGTCAATCCTCCCTCCGACAGGGTGCCGGGAAGATGCCTCCTGACGCTCCCGATCTCGGAAGTGCTGCCGCGGCGGAACGATGGATAAATTCGCGATTCTAGAAACTCTGTGAGGGTTTCCTGATGGAACACTAAATATAGGCCAAAGGAGGGCACCGGAGGAGGTGGGGCCCACCCAGGTGACCTCCTGGCGCGGCCTAGGCCTTGGCCGTGCCAGCAGGCCCCCCTTTGGCCCTCCTTCGGTGATCCCGAAACTTCTGTTTCGCTGATTTTTTATATATTTTTCTGAATTTTTTCGGGCTTCAGAAAATTGGGTAAAAGCCCCTGCAAAAAAGACGTCAGCAGACGGAAACTGGCACTGGGTGAACTGAGTTAGTAGGTTAGCACAAATATGTGTAAAATGATATAAAAGTGTAGCAAAACATATAACAATGTCACCCAAAAGATCATGAAACAATCAGAAATTATAGATACGTTTGGGACCTATCAAACTTCAATTGCACAAATGAGGTAAAATACTAGAAGATATTGCGATGTGATTAACCTAGAGGGTAAACAACATCATCGTGCATTGTGACCATGCGTAAGTACATGGAAATGCATGTTACTTACAACAAGGTTAACATCCACCAAAAATATCTAATGGTAATTAAAGGACAACATCTCCACTGATATCTTCATTGTGAAGAGTAGCATGTTATCGAATGGACAGTGTAAAAAATGGATATAGCTGTTCACTACAGCACTCTTAAGAGCAACCTAGCATAGGCATTATAAGTTTGTAACTGGTATTGGTGAAATTCAAGACAATTCATACTTGAACAACAGAGTACGCAGAACTTAAATAAATAACAAATGTGTTACTGGGCATTTCATCTCAGCTAGGGCCCGTCCGAAGTCGGTGGCGAGGTGTTCCTGTCGGTTGAAGCATTGCTACTGCAACAAAAGACCTTCCAACGGCGCCAGAAACAAGCGTGCTGACGGGAGACTATTCTTGTCTTGATACTCCTCAGCAACGGCACCAGGAATCTTTCTCCTACGGCTACGCCTTTAGGGACTTCCTTGGCAAATATGTAATGGATTCCCCCGTGGCCTTGGAGCCTTGCGTTGGAGTTCCCTCGAAGCGGAAAGGGTGATGTAGCACTGCGGCGGTAAGTATTTCCTTTAGTTTTGAGAACCAAGGTATCGATCCAATCAAGGAGTGTCACAAGTACCTGCACAAACACAAAGAGCTTGCACCCAACGCTATGAAGGGGTTGTCAATCCCTTATAGATTGTTTGCCAAGTGAGAACTGAAAGCAACAAGAAACAAAGCAAAGTAAAAGCGAAAGTGGAAACAATAGGTGTGAATAGACCCGGGGGCCGTAGTGTTCAGTAGTGGCTTCTCTCATGAAAGCAAGTAGACGGTGGGTGAACGAATTACTGTCGAGCAATTGATAGAACCGCGCAAAGTCGTGACGTTATCTAAGGCAATGATTATATCTATAGGCATCACGTCCAAAACAAGTAGACCGATACATTCTGCATCTACTACTAATACTCCACACGTCGACCGCTATCCAACATGCATCTAGTGTATTAAGTTCATGAAAACAGAGTAACGCCTTAAGCAAGATGACATGATGTAGATGGACAATCACATATCTACGATAAAAGCCCATCTTGTTACCCTTGATGGAAACAACACGATGCGTGCCTTATGCCCCTTCTGTCACTGGGAAAGGTCACCACACGGTATGAACCCAAAACCAAGCACTTCTCCCATTGCAAGAGTCATAGATCTAGTTGGCCAAACAAAACCCAAGACTCGGAGAGACTTACAAGGATATCAAATCATGCATATAAGAAATCAGCAAAGACTCAAATATATAACATAGATAATCTAATCACGAATCCACAAGTCATCGGATCTCAACAAACACACCGCCAAAGAGGATTACATCGGATAGATCTTCATGAAGATCATGGAGAACTTTGTATTGAAGATCCAAGAGAGAGAAGAATCCATCTAGCTACTAACTACGGACCCGTAGGTCTGAAGTGAACTACTCACGAGTCCCCACCGGAGGGGCGATGATATTGATTAGAAGCCCTCCAACTCCAAAGTCCCCACCGGCAGGGCACTGGGAAGGGTCTCCAGATGAGATCTTGCGGAAACGGAAGCTTCCGGCGGCGGAAAAGTGTTTTTGCGGATTCCCCTATTTTTTCTGTATTTTAGGGAATATATAGGCGAAGGAGCTAGGTCAGGGGGGCGCCAGGGAGGCCACAAGCCTGGTAGACGCCGCCCCCTGGTGGCGGCTACCAGGCTTGTGGGCCCCCTGTGGCTCTCCTTCCTTGGCCCACAAGTCCCCTAATCTTCTTCCGTTCGGGAAAACTTTATTTCGGGGATTTTATTCCGTTTGGACTCCGTTCCAAAATCAGATCTGAAAAGAGTCAAAAACACAGAAAAAACAGGAACTGGCACTTGGCACTGAATTAATAAGTTAGTCCCAAAAAAGATATAAAAGGTACATAAAACATCCAAAGATGACAAGATAAGAGCATAAAACCATCAAAAATTATAGATATGTTTTAGACGTATCAAGCATCCCCAAGCTTAACTCCTGCTCGTCCTCGAGTAGGGAAGTGATAAAGAATGAATTTTTGATTCTTTCATGATACCTAGCATACATGTCCTTTGTAACTCCTCTTATGTGACTTGAATGTTGAGATCCATTAGATTCAAAACACTAGTTTGCTATTGACGTGGAAACAATAATACTTCAAGCAAACTAGCAAGGTAATCATGAACTTTCAAAATAACAAGGCCAAAAGGAAGTTATCCCTACAAAAGCATATAGTCTGGCTATGCTCTATCATCCTTGCACAATGAATTTAAATCATGCACAACCCCGGTATCGGCCAAGTAATTGTTTTCACACCTTTACTTTCACAAACCTTTTCAACTCTCACGCAATACATGAGCGTGAGCCATGGTTTTAGCCCTATAAGTGGTGTGGAGTGTAGTGGAGGTTGTAAGACAAACAAGGAGAAGATGGTCACATTAACTAGGCATATCAATTAGCTGTGGAGATGCGCATCAATAGATATCAATGTGAATGAGTAGGGATTGCCATCCAAATGATGCACTAGAGCTAAGAGTATGTGAAAGCTCTTAAAGAAAACTAGTGGGTGTGCATCCAACGTGCTTGCTCACGAAGACCTAAGGCAAATTTGAGGAAGCCTATCATTGGAATATACAGGCCAAGTTATATGATGAAAATTTCCCACTAGCTATATGGTGGTGACAAAACGAGAGACTCTCAATCATGAAGATCATGGTGCTTAATAAGCACAAGTGTGGAAGGATAGTAGCATTGTCCCTTCTCTCTTTTTCTCTCATTTTTTAATGGGCTCTTTGGCCTCTCTTTTTTATTTTTGTGGGCATCTTTGGCCTCTTTTTGTATATGGGCTTAGTTGGCTTGTTTGATTTCCTCACATGGGACAATGCTCCATCAATGATGATCATCACACTTACAACTCAAAACTTAGAACAATGATGACTCTATATGGAATGCCTTCGGTAGCGTACCGTGACAATGATCTAGCATGGCATGGACATTAATGGAAACTTCATGCTAGCTATCTTACGATCATGCAATGGAAATGTAGATGTGGTGGCACATGTCATGGTGGTAGTTGCATGGCAATATATCACGGAATGACTTTGAAAAAGCCATAGTAGGTAGGTATGGTGGCTGTTTTGAGGGAGGCTAATGGTGGGTTTTGTGCACCGGCAAAAGTTGCACGACACTAAGAAGATAGTAATGGTGGAAGGTGAAAGTGCATCTAAACCATGGACACAACATTAGTCATGAAGAACTCATATACTTGTTGCAAAAGTTTTAGTAGTAATCGAAACAAAGCATTCAACGCATACTCCTAGGGGAAGGGTTGGTACGTATAAACCATCGCACGATCCCGACCGCCACACAAAGGATGACAATCAATAGACTAATCATGCTCAGACTTCATCACATAGCGGTTCACCATACGTGCATGCTACGGGAATCACTAACTTCAACACGAGTATTTCTTGATCCACAACACCTTATTAGCATAACTTCAATATTACCACAACCACAACTCAAAACTAATTGAGATGAACCAAACTTCTCTCATTATTCAATGCACATGAAGGTGGAAGTTTTCATATCCCTTTGGATAACTACCCCCTTTTGAGACTACTTTCAAAGCATAGATCAACTACCATGCCACGCGCTTCCGTGCTCTAAAATATATAAGTTAAGCACATAGAGCAAAATCAACTAGCTCCAAAAGATATAAGTGAAGCACAAGTGAGCTGAATTGTCTACCAAAGGATATAAGTGAAGCTCGACAAAATCACGGTGAGTGCATGAAACTCTCTCTAGGTGTGCAGCAAGGATGATTGTGACACAAAAAAAATAAAAGACTCCTACGATACAAGTGTTGGAATTATGCCCTAGAGGCAATAATAAATATGGTTATTATTATAATTCCTGTATCAAGATAATAGTTTATTATCCATGCTATAATTGTATTGAATGAAGACTCATTTACATGTGTGGATACGTAGACAAAACACCGTCCCTAGCATGCCTCTAGTTGGCTAGCCAGTTGGTCAATGATAGTCAGTGTCTTCTGATTATGAACAAGGTGTTGTTGCTTGATAACTGGATCACGTCATTGGGAGAATCACGTGATGGACTAGACCCAAACTAATAGACGTAGCATGTTGATCGTGTCATTTTGTTGCTACTGTTTTCTGCGTGTCAAGTATTTATTCCTATGACCATGAGATCGTATAACTCACTGACACCGGAGGAATGCTTTGTGTGTATCAAACATCGCAACGTAACTGGGTGACTATAAAGATACTCTACAGGTATCTCCGAAGGTGTTAGTTGAGTTAGTATGGATCAAGACTGGGATTTGTCACTCCGTGTGACGGAGAGGTATCTCGGGGCCCACTCGGTAATACAACATCACACACAAGCCTTGCAAGCAATGTAACTTAGTGTAAGTTGCGGGATCTTGTATTACGGAACGAGTAAAGAGACTTGCAGGTAAACGAGATTGAAATAGGTATGCGGATACTGACGATCGAATCTCGGGCAAGTAACATACCGAAGGACAAAGGGAATGACATACGGGATTATACGAATCCTTGGCACTGAGGTTCAAACGATAAGATCTTCGTAGAATATGTAGGATCCAATATGGTCATCCAGGTCCCGCTATTGGATATTGACCGAGGAGTCTCTCGTGTCATGTCTACATAGTTCTCGAACCCGCAGGGTCTGCACACTTAAGGTTCGACGTTGTTTTATACGTATATGAGTTATATGGTTGGTTACCGAATGTTGTTCGGAGTCCCGGATGAGATCACGGACGTCAAGAGGGTTTCCGGAATGGTCCAGAAACGAAGATTGATATATAGGATGACCTCATTTGATTACCGGAAGGTTTTCGGAGTTACCGGGAATGTACCGGGAATGACGAATGGGTTCCGGGAGTTCACCGGGAGGGGGGGGGGCAACCCACCCCGGGGAAGCCCATAGGCCTTGGGGGAGACACACCAGCCATTAGTGGGCTGGTGGGACAGCCCACAAGTGCCCTATGCGCCAAGGAGAAGAAAATCAAGAGAGAAAGAAAAAAAAGGAGGAGGTGGGAAGGAAGGGGGACTCCCTCCCACCAAACCTAGTCCAACTCGGTTTGGGGGGGGGGGAGAGTCCTCCCCCTTGGACTCGGCCGACCCCCTTGGGGCTCCTTGAGCCCCAAGGCAAGGCCCCCTCCCTCCCACCTATATATACGGAGGTTTTAGGGCTGATTTGAGACGACTTTTCCACGGCAGCCCGACCACATACCTCCACGGTTTTTCCTCTAGTTCGCGTTTCTGCGGAGCTCGGGCGGAGCCCTGCTGAGACAAGGTCATCACCAACCTTCGAAGCACCGTCACGCTGCCGGAGAACTCTTCTACCTCTCCGTCTCTCTTGCTGGATCAAGAAGGCCGAGATCATCGTCAAGTTGTACGTGTGCTGAACGCGGAGGTGCCGTCCGTTCGGTACTAGATCGTGGGACTGATCGCGGGATTGTTCGCGGGGTGGATCGAGGGACGTGAGGACGTTCCACTACATCAACCGCGTTCTCTAACGCTTCTGCTGTACGGTCTACAAGGGTACGTAGATAACTCATCCCCTCTCGTAGATGGACATCACCATGATAGGTCTTCGTGCGCGTAGGAAAATTTTTGTTTCCCATGCGACGTTCCCCAACAGTGGCATCATGAGCTAGGTTCATGCGTAGATGTCTTCTCGAGTAGAACACAAAAGTTTTTGTGGGCGGTGATGTGCGTTTTGCTGCCCTCCTTAGTCTTTTCTTGATTCCACGGTATTGTTGGATTGAAGCGGCTTGGACCGGCATTACTCGTATGCTTACGAGAGACTGGTTTCATCGTTACGAGTAACCCCCTTTGCTCAAAGATGACTGGCAAGTGTCGGTTTCTCCAACTTTAGTTGAATCGGATTTGACCGAGGAGGTCCTTGGATGAGGTTAAATAGCAACTCATATATCTCCGTTGTGGTGTTTGCGTAAGTAAGATGCGATCCTACTAGATACCCTTGGTCACCACGTAAAACATGCAACAACAAAATTAGAGGACGTCTAACTTGTTTTTGCAGGGTATGATTGTGATGTGATATGGCCAACGATGTGATGTGATATATTGGATGTATGAGATGATCAAGTTGTAATAGAAATATCGACTTGCACATCGATGGTACGGCAACCGGCAGGAGCCATAGGGTTGTCTTTATACTAACGTTTGTGCTTGCAGATGCGTTTACTATTTTGCTAGGATGTAGCTTTAGTAGTAATAGCATAAGTAGCACGACAACCCCGATGGCAACACGTTGATGGATGATCATGGTGTGGCGCCAGTGACAAGAAGATCGTGCCGGTGCTTTGGTGATGGAGATCAAGAAGCACGTGATGATGGCCATATCATGTCACTTATGAATTGCATGTGATGTTAATCCTTTTATGCACCTTATTTTGCTTAGAACGACGGTAGCATTATGAGGTGATCTCTCACTAAAATTTCAAGACGAAATTGTGTTCTCCCCGACTGTGCACCGTTGCTACAGTTCGTCGTTTCGAGACACCACGTGATGATCGGGTGTGATAGACTCAACGTTCACATACAACGGGTGCAAAACAGTTGCGCACGCGGAACACTCGGGTTAAGCTTGACGAGCCTAGCATGTGCAGACATGGCCTCGGAACACATGAGACCGAAAGGTCGATCATGAATCATATAGATGATATGATTAGCATAGGGATGCTTACCACTAAAACTATACTCAACTCACGTGATGATCGGACTTGGGATAGTGTAAGTGGATCATGAACCACTCAAATGACTAGAGAGATGTACTTTTTGAGTGGGAGTTTAGCACATAATTTGATTAAGTTGAACTCTAATTATCTTGAACATAGTCTAAGTCCACTTTGAATATATTTGTGTTGTAGATCATGGCTCACGCGACAGTCATCCTGAATTTTAATACGTTCCTAGAGAAAGCTAAGTTGAAAGATGATGGAAGCAACTTTGTAGACTGGGCTCGTAATCTTAAGCTAATCTTACAAGCTGGGAAGAAGGATTATGTCCTTAATGCTGCGCTAGGAGATGAACCACCCGCTACGGCTGATCAAGATGTTAAGAACGCTTGGCTAGCACGTAAGGAGGACTACTCAATAGTTCAATGTGCAGTCTTGTATGGCTTAGAATCGGGACTTCAACGTCGCTTTGAGCGTCATGGAGCATTTGAGATGTTCCAGGAGTTGGAGTTTATCTTTCAGAAGAACGCCCGGATTGAGAGGTATGAGACCTCCGATAAATTCTATGCTTGCAAGATGGAGGAAAACTCGTCTGTCAGTGAACATGTGCTCAAAATGTCTGGGTACTCAAACCGTCTAGCTGAACTGGGGATTGAACTCCCGCAAGAAGCTATCACTGACAGAATCCTTCAATCACTGCCGCCAAGCTACAAAGGCTTTGTGTTGAACTACAACATGCAAGGGATGAACAAGTCTCCCGGCGAGTTGTTTGCGATGTTGAAGGTCGCAGAGTCTTAACTCCGTAAAGAGCACCAAGTGTTGATGGTAAATAAGACCACTAGTTTCAAGAGAAACGGCAAAGGCAAGAAGGGCAATTCGAATAAGAGCGGCAAGCCTGTTGCCAATCCGCCGAAGAAACCCAAAGCAGGACCTAAGCCTGAAACGGAGTGTTTCTATTGCAAGGGTATGGGTCACTGGAAGCGCAATTGCCCCAAGTATCTGGCAGATAAGAAGGCGGGAAAAGAAAAATCAGGTATATTTGATATACATGTTATTGATGTGTACTTAACCGGCTCTCGTAGTAGTGCCTGGGTATTCGATACCGGTTCTGTTGCTCATATTTGCAACTCGAAGCAGGAACTGCGGAATAGACGAAGGCTGGCAAAAGACGAAGTGACGATGCGCGTAGGAAATGGTTCCAAGGTTGATGCAATCGCCGTCGGCACAGTGTCACTTCAGCTACCATCGGGATTAGTGATGAACTTAAATCATTGTTATTTGGTGCCTGCGTTGAGCATGAACATTATATCTGGATCTTGTTTATTGCGAGACGGTTACTCTTTTAAGTCTGAGAATAATGATTGTTCTATTTCTATGAGTAACATCTTTTATGGTCATGCACCGAATGTAAGAGGATTGTTCATATTGAATCTTGATAGCGATACGCATATACATAACATTGAGACCAAAAGAGTTAGAGTAAACAATGATAGCGCCATATGTTTGTGGCACTGCCGCTTGGGCCATATTGGTGTAAAGCACATGAAGAAACTCCATGCTGATGGACTTTTGGAGTCACTTGACTTTGATTCACTTGACACGTGCGAACCATGCCTCATGGGCAAGATGACTAAGACTCCGTTCTCCGGAACAATGGAGCATGCAAGTGACTTATTGGAAATCATACATACCGATGTGTGTGGTCCAATGAGCGTGGAGGCACGCGGCGGATATCGTTATTTTCTCACCTTCACTGACGATTTAAGTAGATATGGTTATGTCTACTTGATGAAGCACAAGTCTGAAACATTTGAAAAGTTCAAGCAATTTCAGAGTGAAGTGGAAAATCATCGTAACAAGAAGATCAAGTTCTTACGGTCTGATCGTGGGGGTGAATATCTGAGTTTCGAGTTTGGTGCTCACTTAAGACAATGTGGAATTGTTTCATAGTTAACACCGCCTGGAACACCACAGCGTAATGGTGTGTCCGAACGTCGTAATCGTACTTTGTTAGAGATGGTGCGATCTATGATGTCTCTTACTGATTTGCCGTTATCATTTTGGGGTTATGCATTAGAAACAACTGCATTCACTTTAAATAGGGCACCATCAAAATCCGTTGGACGACACCATACGAACTGTGGTATAGCAAGAGGCCAAAGTTGTCGTTTCTTAAAGTTTGGGGATGTGATGCTTATGTCAAAAAGCTTCAGCCTGAAAAGCTGGAACCCAAAGCGGAAAAGTGCGTCTTCATAGGTTACCCAAAAGAGACAGTTGGGTACACCTTCTATATCACATCCGAGGGCAAAGTGTTTGTTGCTAAGAACGGAGCTTTTTTCGAGAAGGAGTTTCTCTCGAGAGAATTGAGTGGGAGGAAGATAGAACTTGACAAGGTTGTCGAACCTTTCATCCCTCTGGATGGTGGCGCAGGGCAAGGGGAAACCTCTGTCGTTGCGACGCCGGTTGAGGAGGAAGTTAATGATGATGATCATGAAACTCCAGTTCAAGTTTCTGTTGAACCACGCAGGTCGACGAGATCACGCGCTGCTCCAGAGTGGTACGGTAATCCCGTCTTATCAATCATGTTGTTGGACAAAATGAACCTGCAAGTTATGAAGAAGCAATGGTGGGCCCCGATTCCAACAAATGGCTAGAAGCTATGAAATCCGAGATAGGATCCATGTACGAGAACAAAGTGTGGACTTTGGAGATACTACCTGAGGGCCGCAAGGCTATTCAGAATAAATGGATGTTTAAGAAGAAGACGGACGCTGACGGTAATGTGACCGTTTATAAAGCTCGACTTGTGGCAAAGGGTTTTTCACAAGTTCTAGGAGTTGACTACGATGAGACTTTCTCACCCGTAGCGATGCTTAAGTCCGTCAGAATCATGTTAGCAATAGCTGCATTTTTCGATTTTGAAATCTGGCAGATGGATGTCAAAACGGCGTTCCTTAACAGTTTCCTTAAGGAAGAGTTGTATATGATGCGACTCGAAGGTTTTGTCGATCCTAAGAATGCTAACAAGGTCTGCAAGCTCCAGCGATCCATTTATGGACTGGTGCAAGTATCTCGGAGTTGGAACAAACGCTTTGATGAGGTGATCAAAGCATTTGGGTTTATACAAATGGTTGGAGAATCTTGTATTTACAAGAAAGTGAGTGGGAGCTCTGTGGCGTTTCTAATATTATATGTGGATGACATATTACTGATTGGAAACAACGTAGAGTTTTTGGAGAGCATAAAAGGTTACTTGAATAAAAGTTTCTCTATGAAGGACCTAGGAGAAGCTGCTTACATTCTAGGGATTAAGATCTATAGGGATAGATCAAAACGCCTGATAGGACTTTCACAAAGCACATACCTTGATAAAGTTTTGAAGAGGTTCAAAATGGAACAGTCCAAGAAAGGGTTCTTCCCAGTTTTACAAGGTACGAGATTGAGTAAGACTCAGTGCCCAGCAACTGATGAAGATAGAGAGCATATGCGCTCCGTCCCCTATGCTTCAGCCATAGGTTCTATCATGTATGCGATGCTGTGCACTAGACCGGATGTTAGCCTGGCCATAAGTATGGCAGGTAGGTTCCAGAGTAATCCAGGAGTGGATCACTGGACAGCGGTCAAGAATATCCTGAAGTACCTGAAAAGGACTAAGGAGATGTTTCTCGTGTATGGAGGTGACGAAGAGCTCGCCGTAAAAGGTTACGTCGATGCAAGCTTTGACACAGATCTGGACGACTCTAAGTCGCAAAACAGATACGTATTTATTCTTAATGGGGGTGCAGTAAGCTCGTGCAGTTCCAAGCAAAGCGTTGTAGCAGATTCTACATGTGAAGCGGAGTACATGGCTGCCTCGGAGGCGGCTAAGGAGGGTGTCTGGATGAAGCAGTTCATGACGGATCTTGGAGTGGTGCCAAGTGCACTGGATCCAATAACCTTGTTCTGTGACAACACGGGTGCCATTGCCTTAGCAAAGGAACCACGGTTTCACAAGAAGACAAGACACATCAAACGACGCTTCAACCTCATCCGCGACTACGTCGAGGAAGACGACGTAAATATATGCAAAGTGCACACGGATCTGAATGTAGCAGACCCGCTGACTAAACCTCTTCCACGGCCAAAACATGATCGACACCAGAACTGTATGGGTGTTAGATTTATTACAGTGTAATTCACATGGTGATGTGAGGGCTGGATTATTGACTCTAGTGCAAGTGGGAGACTGTTGGAATTATGCCCTAGAGGCAATAATAAATATGGTTATTATCATAATTCCTGTATCAAGATAATAGTTTATTATCCATGCTATAATTGTATTGAATGAAGACTCATTTACATGTGTGGATACATAGACAAAACACCGTCCCTAGCATGCCCTAGTTGGCTAGCCAGTTGGTCAATGATAGTCAGTGTCTTCTGATTATGAACAAGGTGTTGTTGCTTGATAACTGGATCACGTCATTAGGAGAATCACGTGATGGACTAGACCCAAACTAATAGACGTAGCATGTTGATCGTGTCATTTTGTTGCTACTGTTTTCTGCGTGTCAAGTGTTTATTCCTATGACCATGAGATCATATAACTCACTGACACCGGAGGAATGCTTTGTGTGTATCAAACATCGCAACGTAACTGGGTGACTATAAAGATGCTCTACAGGTATCTCCGAAGGTGTTAGTTATGGATCAAGACTGGGATTTGTCACTCCGTGTGACGGAGAGGTATCTCGGGGCCCACTCGGTAATACAACATCACACACAAGCCTTGCAAGCAATGTAACTTAGTGTAAGTTGCGGGATCTTGTATTACGGAACGAGTAAAGAGACTTGCCGGTAAACGAGATTGAAATAGGTATGCGGATACTGACGATCGAATCTCGGGCAAGTAACATACCGAAGGACAAAGGGAATGACATACGGGATTATACGAATCCTTGGCACTGAGGTTCAAACGATAAGATCTTCGTAGAATATGTAGGATCCAATATGGGCATCCAGGTCCCGCTATTGGATATTGACCGAGGAGTCTCTCGGGTCATGTCTACATAGTTCTCGAACCCGCAGGGTCTGCACACTTAAGGTTCGACGTTGTTTTATACGTATTTGAGTTATATGGTTGGTTACCGAATGTTGTTCGGAGTCCCGGATGAGATCACGGACGTCACGAGGGTTTCCGGAATGGTCCGGAAACGATGATTGATATATAGGATGACCTCATTTGATTACCGGAAGGTTTTCGGAGTTACCGGGAATGTACCGTGAATGACGAATGGGTTCCGGGAGTTCACCGGGGGGGGGGGTCAACCCACCCCGGGGAAGCCCATAGGCCTTGGGGGAGACACACCAGCCCTTAGTGGGCTGGTGGGACAGCCCACAAGTGCCCTATGCGCCAAGGAGAAGAAAATCAAGAGAGAAAGAAAAAAAAAAGGAGGAGGTGGGAAGGAAGGGGGACTCCCTCCCACCAAACATAGTCCAACTCGGTTTGGGGGGGGGAGTCCTCCCCCTTGGACTCGGCCGACCCCCTTGGGGCTCCTTGAGCCCCAATGCAAGGCCCCCTCCCTCCCACCTATATATACGGAGGTTTTAGGGCTGATTTGAGACGACTTTTCCACGGCAGCCCGACCACATACCTCCACGGTTTTTCCTCTAGATCGCGTTTCTGCGGAGCTCGGGCGGAGCCCTGCTGAGACAAGGTCATCACCAACCTCCGGAGTGCCGTCACGCTGCCGGAGAACTCTTCTACCTCTCCGTCTCTCTTGCTGGATCAAGAAGGCCGAGATCATCGTCAAGCTGTACGTGTGCTGAACGCGGAGGTGCCGTCCGTTCGGTACTAGATCGTGGGACTGATCGCGGGATTGTTCGCGGGGTGGATCGAGGGACGTGAGGACGTTCCACTACATCAACCGCGTTCTCTAACGCTTCTGCTATACGGTCTACAAGGGTACGTAGATCACTCATCCCCTTTCGTAGATGGACATCACCATGATAGGTCTTCGTGCGCGTCGGAATTTTTTTGTTTGCCATGCGACGTTCCCCAACAACAAGACGCTCCAAGCAAAACACATAACATGTGGTGAATAAAAATATAGCCCAAAGTAACGTTACCGATGGATTGAAGACGAAAGAGGGGATGCCTTCCCAGGGCATCCCCAAGGTTAGGCTTTCACGGCATCCTTGAATCATCTTGGGGTGCCTTGGGCATCCCCAAGCTTGACCTCTTGCCACTCTTTATCTCTTTGTCCATAAGATCTTCACCCAGAACTTGAAAACTTCACAACACGAAACTTAAACAGAAACTCGTGATGTCATTAGTATAAGAAAGCAAACCACCACTTCCTTAGGTACTGTAGCAAACTTAAATTCTACTTATGTTGATGTTGGCTTACAGTATTTTCAATCTTCCATGGCTAATACCCCCCCGATACTATCCATAGTTTCATCAAAATAAGCAACCAACTCAACAAAAACAGAATCTGTTAACAGCAGACCAGTCTGTAGCAATATGTATACTTCGTATACTTCTGGTACTTCAAAAATTCTGGCAAATTACGACAGTCTGAAGAATTTGCGTAGCAATCAGCAGCAAAACGAATCAACTCAAAAGCTCTTACAGAAAAAAAGAAAATTCTTTTCGTGAGCAGAAAGTTTCTGTCTTTTCCAGCATGGCCAAACAATCATCCCCAAGACTAATCATAACGGTTTTGCTTGGCACAAACGCAAAAAGAAACACAAAAAACACAATCATAACATAATTATGAAAGTGAGGAAAACACAAAATAGAAAGAAAAAGGATAGATTCGTTGGGTTGCCTCCCAACAAGCGCTATTGTTTAACGCCCTTAGCTAGGCAAAAGGTGATGGAATCACATATAGTCATCTTTGGTGCTCAAACCATAAGTAGCCCTCATCATAGATTCATAAGGCAATCTTATTTTCTTTCTAGGAAAGTGCTCCATGCCCTTCTTTAGAGGAAATTGAAATCTAATATTCCCTTCCTTCATATTGATGATAGCACCAATAGTCCTTAGGAAAGGTCTACCAAGAATAATGGGACATGAAGGATTGCAATCTATGTCAAGTACAATGAAATCCACAGGTAGATAGTTGTTATTTGCAACAATAAGAACATCATCGATCCTTCCCATGGGTTTCTTGACAGTAGAATCCGCAAGATGCAAATTAAGAGAACACTCTTCAATCTCATGAAAACCAAGAATATCACATAAAGACTTGGGAATCACGGAAACACTAGCACCCAAATCACACAAAGCATTGCACTCATAGTTTTTTATTTTGATTTTGATAGTATATTCCCACTCATCATGAAGTTTTCTAGGTATAGAGACTTCTAATTCGAGCTTCTCTTCAAGAGATTTCATCATAGCATCTACGATATGCCTGGTAAAGGCTTTGCTTTGGCTATAAGCATGTGGAGAGTTTGCAATGGATTGCATCAAAGAAATGCATTCAAACAAGGAGCAATTATCGTAATTGAATTCCTTGAAATCCAAAGTGGGAGTTTCATTACTACCCAAAATTTTGATTTCTTCTACTCCACTCTCCACACCTTTATCATCAAGATAGGTGGAGTGCGAATCATTGGGGCATTTTTCAACCAAAGTGGATTCATATCCAGCCCCTTCATCAATAGGTTTGACACGCGAAAACAAATATTCAAGAGGAGTCACACCAAGCACATTAAGATCTTCGTGATTTACATCACTAGAACGCACCCTTTTAAACCATTCATGCCTAGCGCGAATTTGGGCGGTTCTTTCTTTGCTCTCATTCATGGAGACACGCATAGCTTTAAAATTTTAATCCAAGTTGACCTTGGGAGGAGCACATCTAACTTTCAAAGCATCAATATCACAAGACATCCTATCAACGATGTTAGCCAAATCGTCAATTTTTAATAGTTTTTCCTCAATGGATGCATTAAAAATCTTTTGAGAGTTGATTAACTCTTTGATATTACTCTCTAAATCAGAGGGTAATTTGTTGTGATTTCCAGAAGTGTTGTTGAAGGAATTGCCATAATTGTTAGAGGAGTTACTAGGAAAAGGCCTAGGAACATAGTTTCCTCTAAAAGCATTGTTGTTGCCAAAATTGTTCCTACCAACAAAATTAACGTCCAAACTAGCGTTGCTACTCTCAATCAAGGAAGATAGTGGCATGTAATTAGGATATAAAGGAGCATTTCTATTAGCAACCAAATTCATCAACTCGTCCATCTTAGCACTAAGCGAGTTAATTTCTTCTATAGCGTGCACCTTTTTGCTAGCAGGTGACCTTTCAGTGTGCCACTGAGAGTAGTTGGTCATGATATTATCTAGGAGTTTTGTAGCGTCTCCTAACGTGATTTCCATGAACGTTCCACCTGAGGCGGAGTCCAAGATATTGCGAGAACCAAAATTCAAGCCAGCGTAAAAGATTTGTATAATCATCCACAAACTAAAGCCATGAGCGGGACAATTTGTAATCATTAACTTCATACTCTTTCAAGATTGTGCAACGTGTTCATGATCAAGTTGCTTGGAATTCATGATATCGTTACGTAAGGAGATAATCTTATCCGGCAGAAAATACTTGGATATGTAAGCATCTTTGCACTTATCCTAGGAATCGATACTATTTTTAGGCAAAGAAGAAAACCAAGTTTTTGTGCGATCTCGGAACAAGAAAGGAAAAAAGCTTCAACTTCATCATGCCATTATCCACATCTCTTTTCTTTTGCATATCGCAAAGCTCAATGAAGGTATTGAGATGGGATGCATCATCTTCACTAGGAAGGCGAGAGAATTGCTCTTTCATAACAAGATTCAGCAAAGCTGCATTGATTTCATACGATTCCACACTAGTGGCGGGAGCAATTGGAGTACTAATAAAATCATTATTATTGGTACTCGAGAAGTCGTAAAGTTTGGTGTTTTCAGCCATGATGACTTCAACAAACAAACAAGCACACAAGCAAGCAAGAAAACCGGCAAAGGAATACGGCAAAAAGGCAAATGAAAACGGCAAAGGAGAAAGGAAAATGAAAACGACAAATGTGAAGTGGGGGAGAGGAAAACGAGAGGCAACTGGCAAAAAAACTAAATGCAAGAGATGAGTTTGTGATACCTACTTGGATAGATCTCTCCTTCCCCGGCAACGGCGCCAGAAATACTTCTGCTACTACAACAAAAGACCTTCCAACGGCGCCAGAAACAAGCATGCTGATGGGAGACTATTATTGTCTTGATACTCCTCAGCAACGGCAGCAGGAATCTTTCTGCTACGGCTACGCCTTTAGGGACTTCCTTGGCAAATATGCAAAGGATTCCCCCGTGGACTTGGAGCCTTGCTTTTGTGTTCCCTCGAAGCGGAAAGGGTGATGTAGCACAGCGGCGGTAAGTATTGCCCTCAGTTTTGAGAACCAAGGTATCGATCCAGTGAAGGAGTGTCACAAGTACCTGCACAAACACAAAGAGCATGCACCCAACGCTATTAAGGGGTTGTCAATCCCTTATAGATTGTTTGCCAAGTGAGAACTGAAAGCAACAAGAAACAAAGCAAAGTAAAAGCGAAAGTGGAAACGATAGGTGCGAATAGACCCGGGGGCCGTAGTGTTCACTAGTGGCTTCTCCCATGAAAGCAAGTAGACGGTGGGTGAACGAATTACTGTCGAGCAATTCATAGAACCGCGCAAAGTCGTGACGTTATCTAAGGCAATGATTATATCTATAGGCATCACGTCCAAAACAAGTAGACCGATACTTTCTGCATCTATTACTATTACTCCACACGTCGACTGCTATCCAGCATGCATCTAGTGTATTAAGTTCATGAGAACAGAGTACCGCCTTAAGCAAGATGACATGATGTAGATGGACAATCTCATATCTACGATAAAAGCCCATCTTGTTACCCTTGATGGCAACAACACGATGCGTGCCTTGCTGCCCCTTCTATCAGTGGGAAAGGTCACCACACGGTATGAACCTGAAACCAAGCACTTCTCCCATCGCAAGAATCATAGATCTAGTTGGCCAAACAAAAACCAAGATTCAGAGAGACTTACAAGGATATCAAATCATGCATATAATAAATCAGCAAAGACTCAAATATATAACATAGATAATCTGATCAGAAAAGCACAATTCATCGGATCTCGACAAACACACCGCCAAAGAGGATTACATCGGATAGATCTCCTTGAAGATCATGGAGAACTTTGTATTGAAGATCCAAGAGAGAGAAGAAGCCATCTAGCTACTAACTACGGACCCGTAGGTCTGAAGTGAACTACTCACGAGTCATTGGAGGGGCGGTGATGTTGATGTTGAAGCCCTCAAACTCCAAAGTCCCCTCCGGCAGGGCACTGGGAAGGGTCTCCAGATGAGATCTTGCGAAAACGGAAGCTTGCAGTGGCGGAAAAGTGTTTTTGTGGATTCCCTATTTTTTCTGTATTTTAGGGAATATATAGGCGAAGGAGCTAGGTCAGGGGGGCGCCAGGGAGGCCACAAGCCTGGTAGCCGCCGCCCCCTGGTGGCGGCTATAGGGCTTGTGGGCCACCTGTGGCTCTCCTGCCTTGGCCCACAAGTCCCCTGATCTTCTTCCGTTCAGGAAAAATTTATTTCGGGGATTTTATTCCGTTTGGACTCCGTTCCAAAATCAGATCTGAAAAGAGTCAAAAACACAGAAAAAAGAGGAACTGGCACTTGGCACTGAATTAGTAAGTTAGTCCCAAAAAAGATATAAAAGGAACATAAAACATCCAAAGATGACAAGATAACAGCATGAAACCAGCAAAAATTATAGATACGTTTGAGACGTATCAAGCATGGATCAACACCGCTAACATATGTACGTGTACAAGCAACAAGTAAATGTTAGAAGTGTGCGACGTATCATCTCGGCCAGAGCCCGCAACAAGTTGGCAGCGTTGGCGGCTAGGTGTTCCTCCGGGTCGACACGCACAACAGCCATCGCACCGTCGACCGCCAAGAGCTCCTCGATCTCCATTTGATATGTGGTTGGGCTTTCATGGGGATGCTCGGTGATATGGGGTGGGGATCTGGAGGCATGATGGTGGTTCTCAGGTTCCATCTGAACAACCAGGATGAGGCGGTGACGTAGATCGGTGGTTACTCACTAGATCAACGAGGTTGGGTAGAACATAGATGTTGTTGCCGCGACAGTGGAGGTTTGGGCTGCGGGGATAGGGGTGATAGGGGGAAATGTGATGGGTGGGTATGTTGTGGGAGGAATAACTTTTGAAATCGCACGCATACTGAAAATTTCGCTGAAAAACTCAAACCTTATGCGGGGGAAACACGCAATGCAGACGAAGCGCATCAAGTACCTATGTGCGAGAAAAGAGAAAATAGGTGATCTCGCGTCGAAAAAATTGTACAGTCGATGAATGTACATAAATTTGCACATCATAATTTTCTCTAAAAACTTCTACTAGGGGTAAGTACTAGTACTTGGATGCTCATAATTAATTAAACAAATGTTCAGGAAACACACACACAAACTACTTATGAGATGCTGGCTAGACACCCTCGCTCCCGACCTTATCAGTGGCACCCCACACCATGCTTGGATATCCAGCCAACTCTCGTCAATGGATTTGGTAGCTACCACCACGATGCTGATGGTAGGTGGAGGAATCGAGCCATGCTGGCCAGAGGCTTTTGTTCTCCTTCTCGTCCATGCCGGCGGCAACTCACCATGGTTGGATCTTTGCCCAGCTCTCCTCAGCATCGCATGTGGCCTCTTATTTCTTGTCACACATAGACTCTCTTTTCTTGCGTACAATTTTCTTTTTCTACTCAACATGTGCGACTTTGGGCTTCGCTTCATCCTTCGCTCATTCTATGTAGGCAGATTCATAATCCGCCCAGATTAGTGTGCGGTCTTGGGCGGTGAAGAACTTTTCACAACGGGATGCAATCGTCTACTTACCAGTTGGTGTGCGATCGCGGGCTGCGATGAACTTGGCATAGTGGGATGCCATCGCTTCCTTACCAGTTAGTGTGCAGCGCTCTGGGTCCTGGCCGAAAAGCCGTATAACGCAGTTGTTTTTTTATAGTACTCGATATGAACATATACGATGTCGCAGTCCACGCTCTGGCTAGTTAATTTGCCACGATGCGCCCTAGCTATGCTTGCAAGCATGCACGATCATAGTGAACTTGCCCGGTCATCGAGAACCTGAGCCGTCATCATTATATGCTACCAGCCGCGCGGTCTCATCGACAGACCACTCACGGTCGCGTGGCCAATGCACTTAAGTAGCCATGCAACTACCACTTCAAATAATTGTGGGGTGGCAAAGCACTAAAATGCACAGCTCGACATTAAAAGCAAGCTCACACACATACAAGCCTTCTCTCTCTCTCTCTCTCTCATGCCGTTGAACGTTTTGCAAAAGGTTCAATGTACAAAACCGTTTGCAATTGAAATTGTATTTGTGGAAAACTGATAGTATCAGAAAGTGCATGATACTTTCCTTGGTGTTCTAATATTTACCAAAGCATAGTGGTGTCGTATAACGACACCATGCAAGGTATAATGTTTTTCTGGCACGTTTTCCTTTTTTAGAGTTTAAAAACCAGTAAACTATACATATATGTGGTTACCTCTTCCCACACATATCCTTTAAATTTCTATTAATTTCTTATAGAATACATGAGAAGTTATTCTATGACACAGTTATGATTTTTCGAACCATTTTTGACCACCTTTTCATGTACAAAATGTTCGTACTTGAATTATAAGTGGTAAATGCCTAGAAAATGCACATAAAAGCCTAAATATTGTAACGGTCCTGGAAAATGTCAAATTCGAACACGGTGCATTGTAGTGGGTATGTTGGTCGCAGAAAATAAGTCAAGGAGAAACGGCCAAGGAAATATGCCCCCCTTCGAAACATGGCAACTTCCCTCCCAAAACCACGAAACTACCTAGGTGATAGTTTGATATATGAAGAGTGTGCATGACGACATTAGCCAAACCTTCTCAAATATTTGACACATCATATTGAGGTCATGCCAAGGCAGCACACAAGGTATCAAGTTTTTCAATCAAGTTTTCCATTTTTTCTAGAGTTAAAAACCCAATAAATGACCATATGTGACTGCCTCTTCCCATACCTATCTTTTAAATTTTTATTGATTTTCCTGTAGAATACATGGAAAGTTGTTCAATACCATGATTATGATTTTCGAACCGTCTTTTCTTCTTATTTTAATATACTGGATGTTCAAACTTGAATTACGAGCTGTAAATGTCTAGAGAGTGGACATAAAAGCCTAAATATAGTAAACGAGCCCGGAAAAGTGTCAATTTTGAACACGGTACATTGTAGTGGGTATGATGGTCGTAAAATATAAATCAAGGAGAAAGGACAAAGGAAATATGGGTTTCTCTTCAAAACATGGTAATCTCTCTCCTAAAACCATGAAACCTCATAGGTGATGGTTCGATATATGGAGAGTGTGTATGATGACATTAGCCAAAACTTCTCAAATATATGACACACCATATTCAGGTCGTGACACAACACCACAGAATGTATCATGTTTTTCAGACATGTTTTCCAATTCTAGAGTTAAAAAACTAATAAACAACACATCTGTGGTTGCCTCTGCCCACACATATGATTTCAATTTCGATTATGTTCTTGTAAAATAGATGAAATGTTATTTAATACCACAATTATGATTTTTAGAACATTTTTTTACATTTTTCAAGTAGAGATTGTCCGAAATTAAATTATATGCAGTAAATGCCTAGAAAATTGCATACAAAAGGGTAAATATAGTAATCGAGCCCGAAAAAATGTCAAATTTGAACACGGTTCATTCTGGTTGGTATGATGATCATAGAAAATAAATCAAGGAGAAATGACACATCCATGGTTGCCTCTTCTGAGACATATACTTTTAAAATTCTATTAATTTCCTGTAAAATACATAAAAAGTTATTGAATGACACAATCATGAATTTTGTACCGTTTTTGAACTTCTTTTCATGTACAGAATGTGCATACTTGAATTATAAGTAGTAAATACCTAGAAAGTGCATATAAAAGCCTAAATAGAGTAAACAGGCCCGAAAAATGTAACATTTCAACATGGTTCATTCTAGTGGGTATATTGATCGTATAAAATAAATCATGGAGAAACGACCAAGGAAATATTGGTTTCCCTTCAAACTTTGTGATTTGTTTGGAAAACGGTTACTTTGTGAAGGTCGTGTGCCTTCTGGAACCGTGTGCATTCACCCTATTGTGCGTTGCTTTCTGATTGGCCAGATCCCTAGTCAAACGGTTTGCACATGCGCACCGGATGCACCGCAATCAAACGACAATCCACATCTCTCCGATCACGCATGTATACTATAGCTGGGATTTTAGTTCATAGATGCACTAAATTAATGACGAAGGAATTTTGGATTCTGGTACACTTTGATCGAGCTATATATATCACAATGACATTAATTACACACGGTTCCTGTTTATCAACCGCTTCCTACGTAGACGCTCACCCCTGGCCCTCTCCCCCTTTATCCTCATTTGCACTATTGTATAGTTTTCGTTCTCGACCCCGACCCATCCAAATCTCCAAGCTCAACAACGCTTGTCGCAGCCAACTAACATCAACACACGCAATCGCATTTTGTTTCATCCCCTCGACGACCCCTGTCGACACCGACTTTCTCGATGCTGCTCGATTGTAGATTTCTACGTGATTTTCGGCGGGATTAGGCCGAGTTTTTTTTCTAATGGGGAACTAGATAATTAGTTTTGTGAAATATTTGAGCATCCATTATCTATGTTCGTATGTCCCTGTCAATTACCCGAGGGAATAGCCATCGATGAATTTTTCTTGTAGCTCATTCGAGGGTTTTCATTCGTAGTGTCCACACTGCAAGCAAAAATTAGACAAGTGAGGTGGCAGCGTCCGGATGGACAAGAAGTTCTATCTCACCATACAAGATGACTCCTGGGGATGAACGGTATGTTCAATATCACCCTACCATGGTTGGCATTGCCTAATATTATGATCATGTACTATACATCACTAAATTTGGGTAAAAGGTGTCACATGCACCATCAACGTCAAAGATGATTTTTTCTTTTAGGGAAATTTAGGTTGTCCTGTTCTTTCAATTACCCTCCTATGTGCATGTCATCTTGGTTATATTGTATGTTTAATTACATATTTTTGTACTTTGATTTCAACTATTGTTATGTTCTCTCTGTTTCTCCCATATTTGCCTTGTTGCTCTATTATATGTAACGATCTTATCATTTCCGGCAGTTCATCCCCTGCTTTGCAAGAACACGTCTACATGGCAATTTTGGCATTTACTTAGTTTATGACTCCATTAATGTCATATTGACCACGGACCATGGATGTACAATGAAAGTGCGGGTAAAAAAGGATAATGTTGGTTGCCCCTGGTTTGATGCGTGCCTTTGGAGAAAATTATCTTTATGAGCTTCAAGTTGATAGTAAATTTCTAGTGCGTACACCAAAGTATGGTTTTAACATGGATGTTTACTTCCTCACGGACATCATCCGACCATATTCTGATCCAGGTTAGTGTTCTTTCAACTCTGTTTCCTAGCCAACAACCAATTGGGATTTCCTTTTCGGACTCTAGTTCCTAGCCATCAACAACTTCTAATTACCAATGTATGCCCACTATTCTTCGGCATTGTCCTGCATAAACAAGCACTTTTAATTTTTTGCGCATGATATGTTCGATGCATAGCTAAAAATCTACATATTCCTCACCATGCCAAATTTTAGTGGAAAGACTTTGAGCATGTCATAAAATTTGTTCATAAACTACCAGTAGAACGTTTGAATGTTGTCTTTGGGATGGGAGCAAATCTGCCACTAGTGCACACATTGAACAAGATCAATTGTATCAACAAAATCTAGTAGAAATATATTATTTTTATGTTGTAGTTCATAAACTATAGATAGATCCAATGGTAGGTTACAATTTGTTCTTGTTCTTCATTGCAAAAGAAATTGCCCACTGTTTTTGTTCCTCAACATATTCCCCGACATGGTCCTATCAAACTTGTGCATATTAGGAGCGCCAAAATGATTGCAAGGTGCTGCATTTCCCGCACAAATGGAACCATTTAAATTCATAGGTTCTTCGTTGTCCTGGCAATGACTCCACATTTGAAAATTGGAGACACGGTTATACTCATGCTCTACAAAGGCAGTGAAGGGATCTTCCTTTTCATTCAGGAGATGCCAAAATGTTGTGATCAAACTGCTTCTAGAGTATAGTTGTTGTTGCTTGGCATGTGCTTCATATAGTGCGTTCCTTCTTACTATCTTAAGTATGTAGATATGTATCATACGGTTGTCAAGATTGTTAAGTTCAGATTTGTTAAGTACAGTGTTAACCCACGTACACTAGAATGATGTTTGTTAAGTTCTTAAATTTCCATGAAAAATAGTAGTATAGCACACAATCCATTCAGTTTAAGTGCACGCTAGTTAGAGTATATGATATCCATATGTTTCCAAGTGCTAATCAATGCAGATTTCCAGAAGGCATATTTCATATTAATTGTTCACATTCCAAAATGAGATAATATATGGGTAGCCCAACACATACAATTGACACATTTGTCATGCATGAACAATCCATTCAAGCATTTACATTCTCAAATTTCTCCAGTGCCTAGTTGTTGCAGTAATTTACCAAACATTAGCTAGATAATTTACATCAATATAATATATATGAACTGGACGCGCACGATAGTGCCACTACCCCTAACGTTGACCCAACATGCAGAAATGCCATCGTCCATCGTGTCGTTCCTTGGATCAGGAGGACAGGAGTTCGCTAAGTCGATGAACTACACCTTGATCGACCGGGGTCGGGTCAACATCGATATTGGTGATTGCCAATACTACCTCGGGCGTAGCTCTCACTAGGACTGCCGTGTTTGATAGGTCTTTCTTACATTGCCCTGGCGATCGACGAGACCTTGTCTATTGCGAGTGCTACAGTCATGGCTGGCAGGCCTCCCCTAGTGTCTGGAGCTGTGTCCTCCTACATCGAGGACATCATCCTGCACCTTGTGCGATGACCACTTCCACAATTGTCCTTGCAGCATCACGGTTCCTGCTCCGCCACCCACACCAGTTGGTGCACTCTACACCGAGCCGCAATATTTCCCGTAGACGATCCCTAGCTTCTTTCAAGACGACCCCGACTAACCTGCTAGCTTGCTCGTGTCATGATTCCTGCCTCCTCTCGCTATCGTCAGAATATGTGGCAGCATGGCCGTCGACCCTCAAGCCAACCATCATGCTGGTATTCTCGATTATGTGGTCACCCAACTCCATCTAGTTGTCGGCCGTTGGGGGTTTAACGGTATGTGTGTCAAATAGCTAGGGGATTAGTAACTCGTTGCCGCCGACCATCTCTATAGTTACTTATAGCTAGCTATTTCCAAGGGGATTGGGGATTTGACAATTTTTCATTGTGGTTGGAGCTTGCATGGGAAGCATTGGCTAGAGGGCAGGAAGACTAAATGGAGACCATGAGCGGCGACCAACCACCATTGGTGAGGGTATCGGAAATGATGGGCAGCAAGTCATGCCACACAATTATTACTTTACACCTGTGTGTGGTTGTGTGACTCATCGGAGGCGCTTCATATTTTACACCCGAGTGTGATATACCTACTATGTATGGCACACGGTTTGCAAGATATGTGTATAACATCATTAATATATGCACTGGGGCATTTCGGACGGTTTTATGGGTAGCACACGTCTTGTTGCATCAACCATGCGTGCTTTTTTATTACTATGCCCACCCTTCTTTACATACATCGTTTGCCCGTTAGATCACACAATACTATATAGTTTCACAGTTTTAAATTCTTTTCGGGGCACACATAATGGTACACGGGAAAATGTAGAAACTGTCTGCAATCGTGCATATGGACATAGATAAATGTCACCACTCTTCGCTCTCCATCATCTCTTTACCCTCTCGTATCCCGAAATTCTAGCCTTCTTCTCCTCACTTTCTTCACCTCCACAAAATCTTCAACATTACACATGTCACCAAAATCTGGAACCCACCTCTCCATCACGGAAGGCGCGGGATTGATGCATCTCATACGCGCGCAGGAGCCCATGGCGGCGGCAACGCTACACGCTGATGAGAGAGCAGAGGCCTTGGCGTCAAGTGCGGAAAAGAAATAGGTTGCATCGGATTTGTTGCTGGAAAGTGTTATTCTATATGCGGCACACGCGATTTTGGCCTTCGCAAGGACAACACGTGCCGATGAGGTCGCCATTGCCTTGGCGGCTCGCGCGGATTATACCGCGGTATGGGAAGCAACCTCGGTAGAGTATTCTACTGCTCTAGCAGTGTGCACAACTTATGGCTATGCTGGTTACGACCGCTTGGAAAATATACGTCTCGGGAGCGTAGCGCGTCGGCCTTTGGCCGTGGACGGGATTTTCCATGAGAGCGGAGCTACTATGATGGAGCAGGATGAGAAGAATGGTCGGGCCTACGAAGTATTCAAGAACATGGTCCTCACCGACCTGAATGTGGATCCTTCCTCTCGAGAGGGGATGTTGCTTAAGTGCAGACAATATTTCAACATCGTCGAACCAACAAGCCAGCCTCACAACAACAACGACGAGTAGATGTTTCTATTTGTTGTTTTTCTGAAACTTCCTGATATGTAATGTCACTATTATGTTCTTTAGTTGATTATGTAGGAGTACGAATGGTAATTTGTGCAATCATTTTCTGAATAGGTGCTTAATACCAGGAATCGTGTGTGTTATTTTCAGTCTTTCCACACAATTTTGATTACTGAATTGTTTGCTGGGTATCACACACATCTTGTTACCCCGAATTGTTTGTGTTATTTTGGCTCATCACATATAGTTCATCCGAGCGCATGATATGTTGTGTGTCGCACACATCTTGATTTATGCAACCGTTTCTGTTATTTTGGTCATCACTAATTGTTCACCGGAGTGACGCGTATGCAATCGATCGCACACACTGGGTAACCGTTTGTGTTAATTTTTATCATCGCAAACAGTTCATCAGGGTGATATGTATGTAGTCTATTGCACACATCTTGAATTGGGTAACGATTTGTGTTATTTTATCTCATAAAAAACAGTTCATTTGAGTGACATATATGCCTTATATCGCACACATAATGATCTATGTAATCTTTTGTGCTATTTTGAATCATTGCAAACAGTTTATCCGAGTTAACTGTATGCCATAAATCGCACACACATGTATTTTGTTAACCGTTTATGTTATCTTGGGCCATCTCAAGCGGCTTATCTGGGTCAACTATTTACCTCAGATCACACACACAACTATTTTCTGGATCGTATTTGATGGATCTGCCATCGCACGTAGTTCGTGTTATTGACGACGAGGCTTGAACTATATTGTTTGCAATTGATGGATCACACACAGATTGGTCGTACGGTCTCTAATTGATGTGTCATATTAGGACCTTCCTACAGTAGTGCACTTATGACCTTAGTTCCATTGCCATGGAGGTCAAGCAAGAGGAAAATATTTTTGTGGAGCCCAAATTACCATTGCCAAAGGTTTAGAAAGATGGTAAATATTATGTTAGGTACACAATAATTACTATCATAGACAACAAATATCAAGCATCACCAATCGCCTCAAAAACACTAACCCGAGGCATAACAGGTACAATAGGAAGATTGTCTATCTGTGTTATTTAACAGCATGATAACCCACAAGTATAGGGGATCGCAACAGTCTTCACGGGTTGTATTTCACACTAATCTATTGCTCCAAGACAACGGGAGCCAAAGAATATTTATTGGCCTTGACTGTTTAGTTTTCAATTCAACTGCACGTGGGATATCCTTCTGCAGCAAAGGTTTAGTAGCACAACAAACTGTAATAGTAGAAGTAACAGTGATAGCAGCAACTTTGTAATAGTAGTGACAATGACATCAACAATAGTAACTTGGCAAGATTCAATATATGTAAAACGCAGGCACATGGATCAGCGATGGATAGACATGGATGACATCAATCATGTAACAATTACACACTAGAGCGACACAAAACTAGCTCCAATTCATCAATATAATTTAGGGATGTATTCATATATAGTCATACGTGCTTGATATAAGAACTTGCAAGACATCTTTTGTCCTAACCTCCCATGGTTGAGGGGTCCTAATGGTAACTAAGGTATATTAAGGCATGCTTTTAATAGATAACCACAACAAAGCGTTAACGCATGGTGAATATATGAACTGAAAGAATCCCAGTTATTGTCACCTTTGGGGATGCAGATCATAACACGTAATAGGTGCATACAACTTTCAAGATAGGATCTAAAAACATTCATATTTATAGAGAACATAATTAGTTTAGGTCTCAAATCATGGCACTCGGGACCTAGTGACAACCATTAAGCATAGCAAAGTCATAGCAATATCATTACGTGATCATAATGGATACTAGGGGTCAAGCCCTATCAACTTAAATTGATTACGTGATCAATCTCATCCAAACTCCATCACCGTCCAATGAGAGTACAAATGAATTACTCACTCCCGATGGTGAGAATCATGGAATTGTTGATGGGTAAGGGTTGATGATGATGATGGCGACAAATCCCCCTCTACAGAGCCTAAAACCGACTTCGGATCATCCCTCTGGAGGAAGAAAAGAAGGAAATGTAAACTAGTGGCCCATAGCCTTTGACACGCCCCTCATTTCTCCCATGGTCAAGGTGAGGAGAAATTCCTCAACCTGCTCGGTTCTAGGCTCGCGAGTTCCTCCATCATATGGAATCATGCATATTTCACATAATTCAGAGAGTGGTATGTCATGATGTTCAACATATAAATCAAAAAGAACCGTGGGAGAATCAGGCGTATTGTTGAAGTAATTTTCATGCACAAAGCAATTTTAAAGGAGGTAGTATTGGTCACACTCATATGTGAGGAAGTTGGTCAACCCAACATTTTCAATGAATTTCATGAACTCTTGATGAAACTCTGCCTCACTCATGAAAGGTGTATGTGGCCATTTACACGGCCTAACCTCCGTATTTTGTGGGATGTTGATATCTTGGTCTGGGGTCCTCACAACAACACCTTTGGAGATCCGCCTTGAAGAACCTCTCCTAAAGAAATTGATCCTATGAACAAATTTCTGAAATTTTTGGACCACAAAATTATGTGAGTGAAACTTTGCAAGATTGATAGAAATTTCTCATATGGATGCATAGAGGGCATATCAGGCATTCTCACTACTTGGAACTCAAAGAATTGGACATGCAAGCTCATTTCCGTAGCACCAAGTGCAGCAAAATATATACCACTAATGCGAAAAGGAATTGGAGGAATAGGGGAGTCACATACCAAGGAGAAATTCCTCAAAACTGTTTCAGAAACGGAGTTCCGAGCAAAGAGATCAAAATTTCAGTTTCAGGAGGAAGAACACGAGAGAGAGAGAGAGAGAGAGAGAGATCTAGGGAATTTTTGCTGGACGTAATTGATGACATGGGCTGAAGTGATAAAGCATGCCCCCTATGGGACCCACCACACAGCACGACACGCCCTAGGGGGGTGGCCGCGACCTATTGCCTCGTGGCCCACGGGTGCCCCTTCCTCGTGTGTTTTCAGCACCAAAAGTTCTTAAATATTCCAAAAAATTAGATAAAAATTTGTGGCATTCTGAGACTTCATATTTTTGGGTCATTTTTTTATCGCACTGAAAATTCAGAAAATAAGATAATCATGGCATTTTATTTATTTAACTAAAAATAACAAAGAAGAAAACTAATAATACAAAGAGTTGTGCCTACTAAATTCATCGCTCACATGTCTTTCAAAAAGGATCCATTAATAAGGTTGATCAAGTCTTATTAATAACCGTTTCGGATTGATATGAAACCGATTTTTTCATATGACACTAAGTTAGCTCAATAGGGATTTGCATGGCACCAACAATAAGAGTATAATATTTCTTGTTACCAGTAGGAAGAGGAATTTTGAAACCTCCAATGGTGAGTGTAGCAATTTGCTCAATGACATTAATATTATTGACCAAAGTTTGCTTGTTTGGAAAATGCATGGTATGTTGTTTGCCATTGACATGAAAAATGACCTTGCTTTTGTTGCAATCAATAATAGCCCCTGGGCAGTATTTTAAAAAGGGTCTACTAAGGATGATCGACATGTTATCGTCCTTGGGTATATCAAGAATCACAAAGTCTGTAAAGATAGTAACATCCGCAACCACAACAGGAACATCCTCGCAAATTCCAATAGGTAAAGCGATGGATTTATCAGCCATTAGTAAAGATATCTGAGTAGGTGTAAGCTTATTCGAATCAAGTCTCTTATAAAGAGATAAACACATAACACTAACACCACCTCCTAAATCACGTAAATCAGTTTTAACATAATTTCTATTAATGGAGCAAGGTATTATGGTTATACTCAGATCTCCCAACTTCTTATGCACTCCACCATCAAAAGAATAATTAGCAAGCATAGTAGCAATTTTAGTTTCGGGTATTTTTCTTTTGTTGCTAATAATATGTTTCATATACTTAGCATCCAAAGGCATTTTCAAAATGTCAATCAACTGAGTGCGCAAAAGACATGCCTAATCATTTCAGCAAAGCGCTCAAAATCTTCCTCGTCCCTACTCTTAGAAGGCTTACGAGGGAATGACATAGGTTTTTGAACCCATGGCTCTCTTTATTTCCCATGCTTTCTAGAAACAAAATGTTTGTTCTCATAACATTTATTTTAGGAGGTGGGTTATCATGATCTTCAGCGGGTTCTGTTTCCATATCATTATCAGGTTCTTTAGTACTATCTAGTGAAGCATCTACATGAACATTATTATTCTCATCATCACTATGTGAATGTTCATTACCACAATGTGTCTCAGCATCAGAAATAGAAACATCATTATGATTATCAGTAGGTTTTTCCATAACACGTTCATTAGAAGCATGTAAAGTCCTATCATTTTTCTTTTTATTTTTTGATCTTAGAAGAACTACGTGAATTATCATTAGTTCTTTGAGAATCCCCTTCTAATATTTTAGGATGACCTTATGGATAAAGAGGTTCCTGGGTCATGCGACCACATCTAGTCATTACTCTAACATCATAGTCATTCATATTATCATTTATATCAACAAGAAAATCATTTTATGACTTAGCAACTTGGTGTAGTTGGTCGTGAACCATAGAAGCATGTTTCCTAGACGCCTAACATCATTATCAATTCTGAACATCAAGTCACTCAAACGATCTACCATCATAGCATTACGTCTTAATTGAGATTTGTCATAACTATTGACATGTTCTTGCGTCACAATACGATTATCAAATTCATCCATGCATTGACTAGGAGTCTTAGTGTAAGGTATATCACTATCGTTAGGGGTACGGAAAGAATTTACCTATACTACCTGTGTTGGGGTGTCAAGTCCATGTATTTCTTCAATAGGTGGTAATCTATTGACATCTTAAGGTTTAATATCCTTCTCTTTAATAAATCTTTTGGTTTCTTGCATATGTTCAGGACTGAGGAATATAATACCTCTATTCCTTTGAATGGGGTTCCTATGAATGGTTTCATTTTCTCCATCATAGGTTTTTCTTTCAGTTTGCATAGTAGTTTTTTAGGTCATCTCTATTTTCACAAGCAAGAAAGCCCCTAGCTACTTCCCCATCCATAACATAACCTTGAGGTACGTAAGGCAATTCATATTTTCATCAGTTTCAGTATTTTCAAGTTCTTTAGCTTTAGCAATATGAGCATCAAGTAATTCATTGAGTTGCACAATCTTAGTCTCATCAAATATAGTAGTAGTATCATCATTAATTTCATAAGTAGCATCATTAAGTTCAACCGATATATCAGAACGAGCAATAGGCGGTGGTGTAATAGCTGATTCAAAACAGTAGGTGAATCAAATGCAAAGCTAGATGGCTGTTCCTTACCTCCTCCCGTACGAGAGGGGGTGATATTAGTTCGTGTATCATTCAGATTCTTCATAATAGGAATTGGATATCCTCAAGTTAACACAATAAATACAGCTAAGTTCTCCGGCAAGGGCGCCAGAAAAAGGTCTTGATAACCCACAAGTATAGGGGATCGCGTCAGTCTTCACGGGTAGTATTTCACCCTAATTTGTTGATTCGACACAACACTACTTGAAAACGGCTATAGCTAATATGGACATTAATGGTGCACCATGTATGTGGTGCGCCACAGCTATATAGCAGTGCCGCACCAGATATAGGTGCGCCATTAATGGCCATATTACTAATGGCGCACCTGGTGTGTGGTGCGCCATTACTAGTTTTGTCCTGGCCCCACACCCTTCCCATACTTAGAAGTGGCACACTAGGGAAAAGTGCACCGTTACTAGTTTTAACTAGTAATGGCGCACCACACCCACGGTGCGCCACTACTAACAATTTTTTTTTTCAAAACTAGTAATGGCGCACCACACACGAGGTGCGCCATTAGTAACCCTCGTTACCAATGGCGTGTTCTTAGGAGGTGCGCCATTGGTAACCTGAGAGCAGCTAGATATTTTTGACAGCCACCTACCACACTCACTTTCCCCACTTTATTCTCTCCACCTCTACCAAGCTTGGTCTCGGGTGCCTCCTCCTCCTCACCTCATTTGCACCATAGATTCACCCAAATTAAGTGGTTAAATTTCCTTTTTTTGATAGTTAAGTAAGGGGAAAGCTTTCTTTATGTTCTAGATCTACTTTTTTCTCCCTCCAACGTACACACTTTTTATGGCCTAGATCTACGTATGTTTGTGGTGTTGCATATGTTTGTGTTTGCAGGTACCGGTATTTGAAATGCGATAGTTCCCAATATTTTGCCGGAAGGTTGATTCATTTCCGTTCCGGCGAGAATTTGGCACTATGCATTCTATTTGGCCCTATTTTTAGGCAAAGTCATGCCAATTTTTTTTGGTTCTAAAATATCGTTTTGCTCTACCCTACAGGTGACCATGGTCTGCACGATGACCGAAGGCATCGTGAATAGGTTTTTGAGCTCCGCCAAGCCTGACATGCTTCAAAAGAACGAGACGGTGATAAGATGTCTGTGTCGAAGATGCAAGCTGAAGAGCCTTATGGACCTGGATTCTAGACAGGTGCGGGACCACCTGCTCGTGCGTGGTTTCATGGATGGCTATCGGTGGCAAGGTGATGAGGATGATTATGAAGTCGTCCATGGGGTCCGGGCAAGAAATAACAAAGGGCAGCAAGACAATAGCGGCGAGGGCGGGCAAGAAGACGAAGAATCTCCAGGACATGATCACGAAGTAGATGCAGGACAAAGTCATCATGTAGAAGATGCCGGACATGATGATGAGGAAGATCAAGATGAAGGGCATGATCATGATGATGAATATGCCGGAGCAGACGACGATGGACCATCAATGGGCTGGGTGCAGGACCCTCATATTCAAGAGCTGCTTCTCAAGCAGACGGGTAACGCAAGAGCTTCTGCCCGAGAGAAAGCCAAGCTCGATCAACTGGAGATAGACGCGGTTACTCCATTGTATGAAGGATGCATCCCCGAGGATACCCGCCTGAAAGTAATGCTCATGGCTCTAGAGATGAAGGTAAAACACAAAATGACCGATGCATGCTTCGACGAGAACATGTCATTCTGGCACGAACGTCTTCCCAAGGGGAACAAGTGCCCGACCAGTTTCGAGGAGGCGAAGAAAATCGTGTGTGCTATGGATTTACCGCACGTGAAATACCATGTGTGCATGAACGATTGCATCATTTATCGGGACGAGCACGCGGAGTCTACCATATGTCCGGTGTGCGGCGTCTCTCGATACAAGAAGAGGAAGAAAGCTCCTCGAAAAGTGGTGTGGTACTTTCCGATCACTCCTTGTCTGCAGCGGTATTTCATGGACCCTAAGCAAGCAGAGCTCCTGCGTTGGCACGCGAATAGGGAGGAGAACAAGCGAGAAGATGACGGAAATGATCCGGAGATAAATTAAAAAGACAAGATGCTGAGTCACCCTAAGGATGCGAGCCAGTGGCAAGCGTTGAACTTCGAACACCCAGAATTTGGGGACAATCCAAGGAACATCATGATGGGCACGAGCACCGATGGAGTCAATCCGTTTGCCAGCCAGAGAAGCACACATAGCACCTAGCTTGTGTTTGTCTAGATGTACAACCTTCCCCCCTGGATGTGCATGAAGAGGAAGTACATTCACATGAGTATGCTAATTGAAGGGTCCAAACAACCAGGGAACAACATCAATCTGTATCTGGGGCTGCTAAAAGAGGAGCTAGACACGCTGTGGAAAACGCCAACCAATACGTGGGACGCTGCAGTGAAACAATATTTCCCTATGAGAGCCGCACTGCTCACGACGGTGCACGACTATCTCGGTTACGGATATGTCGCGGGGAGGTGGTCCACAGATTTTGTGCATGCGTCAGGTGCATGGATGTTACAACGTACCGCCAGCTAGATAGAGATCTTGGGTCTTTGAAAACCATGTTCATGGGGACATCGAAGGTGGCTTCGCGGTGATGACGCATGGAGAAAATGCAAGGATGTGTTCGATGGTGAAACCGAACCCCAATGACCCCCACTTACGAGGAGCGGCGAGGAAATAGACGAGTTGTTGAAAAATTGGAAAGAGCGCCCACCGTCGGGAAAGAAGCGAAAGGCGCCAGAGCCGCTGCTGAAGGTATGGAAAACAAGGTCTGTTTTCTGGGACCTGCCATACTGGAAGATCTTCCGTGTGCCTCACAGCCTTGGTGTCATGCATATCACGAAGAACGTGTGCGAGAGTCTGCTTGGTACCCTGCTCAACATGCCAGAGAGGACCAAAGATGGGCCGAAAGCAAGGGTAGACTTGCAATGAATGGGCATCAGGGAGGAGCTTCATGCAAAACGCCCTAATGATGATGATGAGCCGAAGGACACGGAAAGTCATCGCAAAGGCAAAAAGGCCAAGAAGATCGAATATGACTGCCCTCCCGCGTGCTTCACTCTAAGTCAGAAGGAGATCGAGCAGTTTTTCATCTATCTCGTAGGAGTAAAACTTCCTTACGGTTACGCGGGGAAGATAAGAAAATACCTAGACTCAGGGAAGAAGAAGTTCAGCGGGATGAAGTCTCACGACAGTCACGTGCTGATGATGCAGATACTTCCAGTTGCAATCCGTGGGATCATGGACGCGCACATCCGTGAAATGCTATTTGGCCTATGCAACTTTTTCGACATCATCTCTCGGAAGTCGGTTGGCGTGAGGCAACTTAGAAGGCTACAGGAAGAGATTGTGGTGATACTATGCGAGCTTGAGATGTAGTTCCCACCCACATTCTTCGACGTCATGGTGCATCTGCTGGTCCATATCGTGCAGGATATCATCCAACTCGGGCCGACGTTCTTGCACAACATTGCGCCGTTCGAGAGGATGAATGGTGTCATCAAAGGATACATTTGCAACAGGGCACGTCTAGATGGAAGCATAGCCAAGGGCTTTCTGACCGAAGAGTGCATCTCCTTCTGCAAGAATTATCTAGGCATCGAGAACCCCGTTGGTTTGCCCGTCAACAAGCACCTCGGCAGGCTCGCTAGATGGGGTCACCGCGAGGGTCATCGCGAAATGCATGTCGACTTCAAGTGTCGACTCACCGACTTTGAAGGAGCGAACCTAGTTGCACTACAACACATAGACGTGGTCGATCCTTGGGTGGTAGAGCACAAAACCTCCATTGAGAAGACGTACAATGACCGAGGCCAACAGAGGATGGACGGAGATATAATCAAAGAGCACAACTCATGTTTCACGCATTGGTTCAAGGACAAGATCCTGTCGTACCCTTTACATGAGGATTCTTCCGCGGAAGAAAAACTCGTATTCGCCTTTTCATAGGGCGCCGAGCACAACCTGATGACCTATGAGGCGTACGATATCAACGGCTACACATTCTACACCGAGGAAGAGGACATGAAGAGCGATTATCAGAACTCCGGGGTAACGATGGAATCCTACACCGGTAACGACAAGGACAGATACTACGGAAGGATCGAGGAGATCTGGGAGCTTAGCTACGCTAGAGAGAAGGTCTCGATGTTCCGTGTCAGATGGTCCAAGAGCGTCCTAAAAGAAGACCAGTATTTCACCACCATGGTTATACCCGAAGCCAAATCTAAGACCGCGGGCGCAAACGTCACCGCGAAAAATGAGCCATGGGTACTGGCTTGCCAAGTGGACCAATGCTTCTTCATTACCAACCCGTCAAAGCCCAGTCGTGTTGTCGTGAGGAGAGGCAAAAGGAACATCATCGGAATGGATGGAATCACCAATGAGCAAGACTTTGACAAGTACGGCGACCCGAAGATGGAAGATGACGATGACGATGAAGTACCATACACCACAAGAAGAAGCAGGACCAGCCTACCTAAAGGACATCCGTTCAAGAGAAGAATTCAAGGGGTTCCGGGGCTAAATTATTCAACCGCGAGAGATAATGGCAAGTAGATTGTGAAAAGATAGCTAAGATCGAATCACGACGTGTCGGCCGCGTGTGTGTGTGAGTGGCAAGCTCAATCTTTGATGACTGTTATTTCATGTCACTTGATTTCAACCATGTCATCTAATTCTAAATCTTTGCACAATGGTTTTATCACTCCATTTGCATTTTCCTTTTCTTTTATCTCAAATCTTAAATTATTACATGCAACTAAAAATACAAAAAAATAAAAAAAAATTAGTAATGGCGCAGCAGGAGAAGGTGAGGTGCGCCATTGCTAACCCTCCCCCTACTACGGCATTATCCTACTCCTTCCCCTTCTTTCATTCCTTCCTCTCACTTGTCTCTCCTTTGCGAGCCACAGCCGCCACCCGGCTAGTCCCGCCTCGCCGCCACCCACCTCACCGCCACCCAGATCGAACTCCGCCGACGATCCCAACCGCCTCCGCCTCCGTGTCTGCCTCCAGATCGACTCCGCTGTCCCCATCAGCGCCTTCATCGCGCAGCGAGGCTCACCGACGACCCCATGATCCTCCGCCTCCAGGGTTGGAAGGATAGAAGGGAAGGGCGCGAAGGGGAGAAGGGAGGGCGCGAATCGGGGGAAGGGCCAAACCAGAGGAGAAGGCGGCGTGAAACGTCCCCAGCCTGCCGTTGACGCTGTCGTGCCAGATCTCAGGCATGAACGAGAGGAGAAGGCGGCGCACCCTTGTCCTTAGCCTGCCGTCGGCGTCATCCTGCCCGATCTGAGGCGCGAACGAGAGGTGAAGGCAGCACACCCTCATCCTCACCCCCTGTCGGCGTGGTCCTATCTGATGTGAGGCGCGAACGAGAGGAGAAGGCGGCACACCCTCGTCCTCAGCCCTCCGTAGGCGTCGTCCTGTCCGATCTGATTAGTTCTTCCGTGTAGGTATGTGATTACTTCTTCCTGTGTCTCTTTCTATTCTATTTTTCTGTTCTGTTGGTCAACTGAATCTGGTTCTGATTCAGTAAACTAAGCTAGGGTTTGCTGGATTATTGAGATTTATGGTTGTTTAGTCAATAGATTTGTTACAAGAACAATAGATGCGATTCAGGTTCAACCTATTTGGGTCAGGTTGTCATGCTTGTGGGAGTTCCCATGTATTTTCTCTTAGGCAATGTTTCTGGATGCGTGCAAAAACTCCCAACTATTCATCCACATTGAAGGAAATATTTACAAATCTTGAGTAAATTGATTCAGATATGCTAGCATGAAACAGGTTGACTCACTTCCCACATTGTTAAAGTTAGTAGAAGTATCTATTGTGTCTATACAGGAGGAAAGGAGTCTTCCAGTTCAGAATAGACTGTATAAGCTGTTAGTCAAGCAGCGCTACAGTTTGTTAGCTACCATTAGATTGGATCTTGGTTCTCTGTGTCAACGGATGTGTAGAGTAAAATTGGCGTGATTGATCTTGCTCTATGAGGCTTCGATGGTCAATTAGTATGGTATGCGAACTATATCTATCTCTAATGTATTCTCAAATTGATTTCCCTGGCACTACACACTGGATATATGTAGGCCTTTTTTTTTGAGGGACAAATAGTTACCCCTTTCTCATGAAATGTTGATTAATTTCTGTTTCGATTGAGAATGGGGCACTCCTAGATCAAGAAAATTAGCAAAGGTCATGCCCAATTTTCTTGACCTAGAAGGTGCCCGATTCTCAACCGAAACAAAAACTAATCAACATTTAGAGACAATGTAATTTCTACAAAGCAAATATTTCTAAGTGGCTTTTATAGTTTTCCCTTAAGTTGAAATGCAAACTATTTTTCTTCCATACATATGCCATGCTAACGAAAGCTCAACCATGAGGCTCTAGCAATAACTCATTTTTATTTGTTTATTTGTTTGATATATATATTGGTTGCCTTGGTTGTTTATCATGAAAAATGCTTTGTTTGTATGCTTGGTAATCAGAATGCAGGGATAGCAAGTTTTTCTAAGGACTTGTATGAATCACATGCAAAGTAAAATAAACCAAGAAAAGGAGATCTTACCTATGGGTGTGCATCAATTTGCATGTTTTATTCTCAGTTTTCCTCTAAATCTGAGAAGAATAGATACTACCCTGATCTCATCCAATAACTCTAGTAGCCTTTTTCATATTTAGAGCGAACATGGCCGACAACGATGAGGCCGGCGGTTCGGGCAAGCCATTCTGGGAGCTGTCCCAGGAGATGGAGGAAGAACCTCACCGCTAAAGGACGCCGCCGAATACACCGATCCCGACTACACAACCCCTATTGGCGTCGGGGATGACACCACTGAAGGTGCCGTCGAGGATGCCACCACTGATGATGGCAGCGAACGCACAGATGGAAGCCAACTGAAGAGGCAACGGAAGGACCGGCGCCCGAACGTGCTCGACACTGTCAATGAGGAATTTACTAAAGTGTTCTCCAGTGGGCATCCAACGGCGCCCAAAGAATTAGTCGGTGGGTACGCGGGACAACTCGGGTGCATTCTACGCAGCACCGTCTCGATCAACACCGAGAACCTAAGGCATCGTGACCAAGGAAATTTGCGCAACCTCCTCTTCATGAAGCTACACGAACGATACAAGTTCCCCAGTGACTTCGCAAACACACGCCTCTCAGGGAATAAAGTGAACAGTGCCACCCTCACGAAGATGAGCACGGCCCTGGATACTTGGAGAGCCGGGGTGAAGAGAAGGATTCTAAGAGGTGATAATTATGAGAAGATCAAGGAGACAAATCCTTCGATCAACGAAGCTGACTACCTGTAATTCAAGATCAAGTGCGAGAGCAACGCATCCGCGGAATCAAGTCACTGGGGGGAAGATATGCGGGACTTCAACTTAGGGGTCCACAAACTCTGTCCCGGCGGTTACAGAGTGGCGGAACCTAAATGGGACAAGGAGGACGCGGAGCATGCCGAGCAAGGCCTACCGCCCCTCTTTGATAAATACCATGAAAAGCATACCAAGAACTATGTCAGGGCACGGTACAAGGTGGACCCGGTAACTAAGGAGCTTACCACGGATCCGGAGGTGAAGGAGCTTGAGCATGTTCTGGTAAGGAATACACCCCCGCATAATTAGCTCCATATGGTTGCATTCTAATTAATGAAGCCAAATTTCTAAATGGTTCACGTTCCTTCTGCAGGAAACTGAAAGCAGTAGCGCGGGGTCTCAGAGCTCCCCGTCTGCCCCTTGGGACACCACTTTAAATAGGGCGTTGAACGTAATGAAACACAAGGATAAGTTCATTAAGCCGTTGTCAGCTGGTCGTGTGTCCGGCGAAGGCTTGTCCACGAAATGGTCGGAATACTATAAGGCTGGGTGAAAGGAGAGAAAGACCAGCTCGGAAAGCGAGGAGTGCGAGGTTAAAGAACTCAAGGCACAAGTGGCACGCATTCCGGAGATAGTCCAAGAGCAAGTGCGAGACCAACTGGGAGCGACGATCACCGCCATTATGCCTTCCTTGCTTGAGGGGCTGCGGGGGTGGATTGCGGGCGGCCAACTGGGGCCACCCCCGATTCCCAGCTTCACGGGCAGCAACTCGCACAACGCGCCGACATTGGTGTCTCTGGAGGAGGCGGCATTGGTGTCTCCAACGTCGGCACCGGTATTGGAGCTTAATGCACCCGGGTGTGGGAAGAATACGCCTGCCGGCACCTGGGCAACAAGCGGCCCCTCCGTCACTTGCACGCCCGCTGTTGGCGGAGCCTCGACATTAGCAGAGCTCGACGCCATCACGGTAACTAAGCCTCGGTCGATGACTTCATCTCCTTGCCTTTGACTGGGCATCCCTGACGCCCTACATGTTTTCGCAGGGCGCCGCCAACGTTCCATGCACTCTCTTGCACTTCGTGGACGGCGAGTTGATCGATGTTGGCAAGGCCAAAATCGTTGAACCGGGCAACCGCGTGTTCCACGGTAATCCGATGCCACCCACCGTATATAGGGTTCAACTAGTTCGGGTGCTGCGGGGCTGTGACGACTTGTTACCTCAGTATCGACCCCCTGGGGTGACAAAGATGATGTGATGACCCTCAGCACCTGCTTAAACTGGTCCATGCTTTGGCCGAAGAGCCAGATTCGTTTTGGGGCGGGGGACACCACCCCACAGACAACACCGCCAGTTGTGCCGGCGCCAAGCCATGGCAAGACCGCCGCTACGCTACCACCGTGAGCTGATCCGGACATGCATATGGCACAGGATCCGGACGATGATGACAGTACATTTTCCAACGTTGATAAGTACATCAACGAACATGGGTACGGTGACGAATTCTTGGGGCCTCCTTCTCAAGAACCCAACCCTGCAAAAGACGATCGCGATCTAGCTGGTACCGCGGAGAAACCCAATTGCAACAGGCGTCGTCTGTTGAGTTCTCAGGAGACGCCTCCAGCTGCCGCCTTCACCGAGACTCAAATAGCTGAGGTGTGAAATATTAGGAGCCCCAACACACTCAAGAAGGTGGTCTCTGAGCAGAACTCGATCCCATTACAGAAAACGAAGCACAAGGGACGGAAAAGAAAAAAATAACAAGGGTGCGAGCCAGCCGGCACCGAGTACGACCCGTGCTCAGGACGGGCCACCAATACCTAAGGATATCTCGAGGAGGGTGCATGTGGCGGGTAGGCCGATGCTACCGACTAATCTACTCAATGCTGCAACCGGTGCTATGCGGAGTCTGCATGACGGTGTTCTTTCTATGGAGAAGCGGCGTCTCTCCGAGAATGATGTGGCATACCCGGCTTTCGTGGCCAAGGTGCCAGAGGGAAACGGCTTTGTCGATACCACCATCGGGCGTATGATCGTCCTCGGTTTGATGACATCTTCGCCATGTTTAACCTTTATCCACTGCACTACACCTTCATTCGGCTATTTTCGCTCAGTATGGAGATGTGGATCGTTAGAGACAAGACCCCGGACATCGTGATAGTTGACCCCTTCTACATGCATGCCAATATCTTGGGCAACGCTAGGGACCGGCAAGTCGCGAGTTCATACCTCGATGGCGTCATTCTGGCGAACCCAGATATGGATAACTTCATCGTGCCTTACTTTTCCAAGTAAGTCATCCCCTCACCGCCCTGTAACATATGATTTCTTAGATTTCGACGTTCTTTTTTTCTAACATTCCGTGTTTTGTGCAGTGACACACATTGCACACTCATCCTCTTAAGCCCGAAATATTCCATGGCCACGTATTTCGACTCGGACCGTCAGTCGAAGAAAGACTACACAAATATCAAGAAAGTTCTTGATGATGCTCTCCCCGGCTACGCCAAATCTGGAGGCCCCTTCAGGAGGCCAATTTGTAGGTACGGCAAGCACGTGTTCACCCACGTAACGACGTTCCCCTGCATCAAGCAGCCGCCTGGCAGTCAGAAGGATACCTACTACGCCCTCCATCACATGCAGGCGATTGTACGAAACCATCATCACCTTATGCTACCAAATAATCTCAAAGAATGGGCCACACACTTGTAGGCAATCCAGGATGAGGACATCAGACAAGAATTCTTTCGCATCCAGTCGGAGTTTGCGGAAATCATCTATTAATATGTCCTTCATACCTCGGGGCAGTTCTACCTCAACTATCAACCGTCCATTCATGACCATCACGAAAGAGGGCGGCTTCATCCATGCTCTGGTCCCTGAGTCAAGTCGAAAGTATTGATGCTATGTAGTTCTAAAATATCGATTAGCTCATGTTGTAATTAAACTTTAATGAACTTGTATGTCTCTTTAGTTTGGACAGTCGTTCAACTTATATGTAATCGATGCTATTTATTAGTAGGACCATGAATCGTGCTATTAATGTGTTGCTTTTCTCTTCCAATCCTTTTGTTGCATACTTATATATTGCTTATATATTATCTGTGAATTGCTACTAACGTTTTGTTTGTCTAGTGCATAGAGATCTCGTCGTATGTCGTGTACAAGGGTGAGGTTCCCATAGTCTACGACGACTGGGAGGAGTGTCGGAGACAGGTTCACCGTTTCAGCGGTAACAGTTACAAAGGGTACACCACTAGGGCGGAGGCGGAAGCGAGATACGTGCGCTATCTAGCGGGAGAGAGGAGGGAGCAGAGGAGGAACCGGATGAAGATCAGTGTCATCGCGATGATGGTCATCGTGACCGCAACCCTCTTCTATGTGATGGTAGTTTAGATATCGACTTGTAATGTGAAGACAAACTCGCTACTCGCGGTCCTGAGACTTGTAATGTTCTAACTTTGTTCGGTATTTTGAATTCGGAGGCTAATATGATGAATTGTATTCGGAGACTAATCTTCTATCGTATTCGATAAATCTGTTGTTTATATGTTGTGCTGTTTATATTCTGTGTTGTAATGTATTTTGTAACCTATGCAAATATCAAAAAAGCAAAAAATAGTAATTCCTAATATTCATAGTAGTGGCGCACCATATTGCACTTTAGTGGCGCACATAAATAAACACCCCAGTGGCGCATTATCTAAAAGTGCGCCATTAGTAACTCCGAGCACAAGGTACACATGGGCCCTTGGAGTAACAGTAGTGGCGCACTTCTGGGCCTAGTAATGGTGCACTTTAGCTGCACCATTAGTGTCTGGGATAGTAATGGCGCACCAGGTGGTGCGCCACTCTTATGTAGATTAATAGTGGCGCACTAGGCGTGCGCCATTACTATTTATTAGTAGTGGCGTGATAATAGTGGCGCACCTATAGTGCGCCATTAATAGCAAAAATAGGTGCAAGGGGAGCCAAAGAATATTTATTAGGCTTGAAGGTTGAGTTGCCAATTAAAACACACGTGGGATATCTCTCTACAACAAAGGTTTAGTAGCACGACAAATAGTAATAGTATTTGTAAGAGTGATAGCAGCAACTTTGTAATAGTTGTGACAGGGACATTGGCAATAGTAACTTAACAAGATTCAGTATATGTAAAGTGTAGGCGCATGGATCAGTGATGGATAGATATGGATCGCATCAGTCATGTAAGAGTTACACAATAGATAGACATATAACTATCTCCAATTTATCAATATAGCTCCAACTTAGTATATGGACCCTGTTTCCACGGGAGGGTAGGACAAAAGATGTCATGTGAGTTCTTATTATAAGCACACATGACTATATATCGAATACATGCCTACATTACATTAATGAATTAGAGCTAGTTCGGTGTTGCCCTAGTATGTAAAAATTACATGGTTAATGTCATCCAATAAATATTATTATCCTTCACTGTTGGGGATATTACCCCATCATATAACCCGTCCAATGGGAGCCGGGTTAAGACTATGGTGGCTTGACAATATTCAAAGATGGGCCTTGACATGCAAGATTGGAGGTGCAAGGCGGGTCACAAAGGTGAGCCCATTGGCGGCCTATGACACAAAGGCGGTGACTCAAGGCTCACAAGATAGAAGGTCGCCATGAGTTTCCTTGCTTGAGGAGAAAGGCGGGTTAGAGACATACCGGGTCACGAACCATAAAACGTGACCCGGACTCTTGTAAGCCTAGGGTCCTTACATGTATATAAAGGCGGGTCCTTCAGAATAGTAGGGTTAAGTTATAATCAATTGAGAGCTTGGTCAGGCGAATCCACAACCTTGTAATCGATTTCACCATTAATACACACAAAGTAGGACGTAGGCTTTTACCTCCATCAGAGGGGCCGAACCTGGGTAAACTCGACCCTTGTCTCCGATCAACACCATTGAGTCGCCACATAGTTGCAATGGACTCATCACTAAGTCCTTTCACGAGGACATTTGTCGTGGTTAAACCACAATAGTTGGTGCCCATCGTGGGGCCTGCGCACGATGGAGTTGAGTTGTCAAAGGGATCCCTTCCAGGGTTCGGGAGCTACGTGGTTGGTTTGATGACCAAGAGCCGTCGCAAAAAGCGCTACATCGACAATTCGAGCTGGGGCCCCAAGGCCGATTCGATCGAATTTGGTTACCGGGTCCCCTTCGGCAAAATCCACATCTTCATCGGCAAGATCGACACGTTCATCCCCAAGATGGACATCTACACCGACATCGTCGAGCCGTCTCGGCTCGCACAACCCTCTCATCGTCAGATCGGGCGGCGCCGCGCCTTCGTTGGCTTCATGCAGGGGATCAGCCTCCCGGATGAGCCGGCAGCTGTGGGAGACACCCCTGTTAACTCTGATAGCGAGTCGTCTATGGGAGACACTGAGTCGATTGATACGTCTCTGTCGTATCTACTTTTCCGAACTCTTTTGCCCTTGTTTTAGACTCTAATTTGCATGATTTGAATGGTACTAACCCGGACAGACGCTTTTTTCAGCATAATTGCCATGGTGTTGTTTTTGTGCAGAAATAAAAGTTCTCGGAACGTCCTGAAATTGACGAAGATTTTTTCTAGATTAAAAGAAAAATACCTGCGCAAAGATCCACGTGAGGGTGTGCCAGTGGGCCAGAAGCCCACACGCCGCGACCACCCCCCTAGGCCGCGCCGTGGAGGATTATGGGGCCCACGTGGGACCACCTCCCCCAATCTCAGCTCTATATCTTCCGTTTCGCCTGGAAAAAAATTAGAGAGAAAGTTTCATCGTGTTTTGCGATACGGAGGCGCCGCCACATCCTGTTCTTCATCTGGAGGGCAGATTTGGAGTGTGTTTCGGGCTCCGGAGAGGGGAAATTGTTGCCATCGTCATCATCAACCTTTCTCCATCGATAATTCCATGATGCTCTTCATCGTACGTGAGTAATCTCATCGTAGGCTTGCTGGACGGTGATGAGTTGGATGAGATCTATCATGTAATCGAGTTAGTTCTTGACGGGGATTGATCCCTAGTATCCACTATGTTCTAGATTGATGTTGCTACTACTTGGCTATGCTTAATGCTTGTCACTAGGGCCCGAGTGCCATGATTTCAGATATGAACCTATTATGTTGTGGCTAGTATATGTGTGTTTTAGATCCTATCTTGCAAGTTGTAGTCACCTACTATGTGTTATGACCCGGCAACCCCGGAGTGACAATAGCCGGAACCATTCCCGGAGATGACCATAGTATGAGGACTTCATGTATTCACCGCGTGTTAATGCGTTGGTCCGGTTCTTTATTAAAAGGAGAACATTAATATCACGTAGTTTCCATTTGGACCCCACTGCCACGAGAGGGATGGACAATAGATGTCATGCGGAATACATGAGCACTTACGACTACATACGGAATACATGCCTACATTAGATTGATGAACGTGAGCTAGTTACATATCACTCCGTGTTATAGCTGTTACATGATGAATCACATCCATCACTGATCCACTTCCTATGAGTCTTTTTCTACTTGTCCTCACTATGTTACTTTGCCTAGGCTTGTCCCTCGCTACAAGAGGGATTGGGCCACTTTGCTGCTACTGTTGCTACTGCTGTCACTTTGTTGCTGCTGTCACTACAGTTGTTAGTTGTTACTTTGCCGCTGCTGCTACTATTGTTCCTTACTACTCCGTTGTTACTTGTTGCAAGACTTTGCTGGCGCCGTTGCCGGTCTAGGTAAGCGGCACGAACATCCTGTCAGTAAGGCTTTTACTGGCGCCATTGATACAACAGTTAGGAATAGTGTGCCTTGTCAACAGATCGTTTCTGGCACCGTTGTTATCATACTACCTTGCTACTGATACTTTGCTGACAGACACTAATCTTTCAGGTGTGGTTGAATCTGACACGTTCAGCTGCTAATACTTGAGAATATTCTTTCGCTTCCCGTCGTGCGAACCAACAAATTTGGGTTGAATACTCTACCCTCGAAAACTGCTGCGATCCCATACGCTTGTGGGGCATCAAGGCTTTTTTTGGCGCCGTTGCCGGGGAGGCACAACTATATTCTCTGAGTCACTTGGGATTGACGTCTGCTGATCACTATGAGGAATCCGAAAGATCCAAGAACTAAAATCTTGCCTTCCACTACGAAGAGAGGTAAGGAATTGCCATCTAGCTCTGCACTTGATTCACCTTCAATTTTGAGTAAGTTTGCGACTTCGCCTCCTGCTAGAAATCTTGATATGTCGCCTATGCTTGATGATGCTACTTCTGCTGCCCATGATGCTATGCTTGATACTATGTCTGATGATGCTATGCTAGATACTATGCCTGATGATGCTATGCTTGATACTATGCCTCATGATGCTATGCTTGATACTATGTCTGATGATGCTTTGCTACTAAGTGCATTCCTTGATGCACAACTTGCTAGAGTTTCTGCTAGACGTGATGATACTTCTGAAAGTGTTGATACTATTGAAGTAGAACCTGCTACTATGCCTGAATTGCCTGTTATGCGTGATACACGCTATGTTATGGAGGGAGAGATAGCTGAGGATTTTCTTGCGTGTAAGGATAGCTATGATGTTGAGAAACTTCTGCACAAGTGGAAAAAAAAATCTCTGAACGCTAGGGTGAAATACGACCCGAAGTTTGCCACTTCACCTATCTTTGTGACCGATAAGGATTATGAATTCTCTATCGACCCTGAGTTAATCACTCTAGTCGAATGTGATCCTTTTCACAGTTACGAGTCTGAAACGGTTGTAGCCCATCTTACCAAACTGCATGATATAGCCACCCTATTCACTTGTGAGGAAAAGATCCGCCACTACTATATCCTCAAGTTGTTTTCTTTCCCGCTAAAGGATGATGCTAAGACCTGCTTCACTTCTCTTGCTCCTGGTTGTGTGCGTAGCCCCCAGGATATGGTCTACTACTTCTCTGAAAAATATTTCCCTGCCCATAAGAAGCAAGCTGCCTTGCAGGAAATATACAACTTTGCTCTAGCTGAGGAAGAGAGTCTCCCACAAGCTTGGGGGAGGCTCATCGAGCTACTGAATGCTTTGCCTGATCACCCTCTTGAGAAGAATGAAATACTTGATATCTTCTATAATGTACTTACCGATGCTTCCAAAGACCATCTAGATAGTTGTGTCGGTAGTGTTTTTAGGGAACGAACCGTAGAACAAGCTGAGATTCTACTAAACAACATCTTGTGCAATGAGAATGCTTGGACTATTCCCGAACCACCTCCTAAGACAACTCCGAAGAACAGAGGTATTATATTCCTCAGTCCTGAAGATATGCAAGAAGCCAAGAAATCTATGCGAGAGAAAGGCATTAAATCTGAAGATGTCAAAAATCTACCACCTATCGAAGATATCCATGGTCTCGGTAACCCGATACAGGTAGTAGAAGTAAATTCTCTGCGTAGGTTTGATGAGAGTGATATTCCTTTTGATAAACCTGCTAGCCTATGCATGGATGAATTTGATAACTTCGTTGCCAAACAACAGAGTTTCAAAGATTATGTTAGCAGACAATTGGAAAAGAATGCTCGTATGCTTAGTTATTTAAGTGCTTGTGTGGGCAGAAACGTCAACGATCTTAAACTTCTGAGTAAACATGCTTCTGTGGTTACTACTCAGGTAGAACAAGTACTTAAAGCTCAGAATGACTTGCTCAATAAATTAAATGACAATTCCATCAGAGTCGTTACTAGAGGTGGTAGAATGACCCAGGAACCTCTGTATCCCGAGGGTCAAACGAAGAGAATTGAACAAGATTCTCAAGGAGTTAGCACTGATGCACCTAGTCATCCTAGAAAGAAGAAGAAAGATGATAGGAACCTACACGCTAGCAACCCTGTTGCTGCTACACCTGAGAGTCCAAATGATACCTGTGTCTCTGATGCTGAAACACAATCTGGTAATGAACATGAGCCTAATGATAATATCAATAGTGATGTTCATGAAGATGCTCAACCTAGCAATGAAAAGGATGTGGAGATTGAACCTAGTGTCGATCTTGATAACCCACAGCCTAAGAATAGAAGATACGATAAGAATGACTTCGTTGCTAGGAAGCACGGTAAAGAAAGGGAGTCGTGGGTTCAGAAACCTATGCCCTTTCCTCCCAAACCATCCAAGAAAAACGATGATGAGGATTTTGAGCGATTTGTTGAAATGACCAGACCTGTCTTTCTGCAAATGCGTTTGACTGATATGCTCAAGATGTCTCCGTATGCTAAGTACAGGAAAGATATTGTGAATAATAAGAGGAGGACACCTGAGGTTGAGATTTCCACCATGCTCGCTAACTATACCTTCAAGGGTGGAACTCCTAAGAATCTAGGTGATCCCGGTGTGCCCACTATACCTTGCTCCATTAAAGGCAACTACGTTAGAACTGCGTTATGTGATCTTGGAGCCGGTGTTAGTGTCATGCATCTCTCTCTTTATCGTAGGCTTGAAGTGGATAAGTTGACACCCACTGAAATCTCTCTACAAATGGCCGACAAATCAACTGCTTTCCCTATCGGCATTTTCGAGGATGTGCCTGTTGTGGTTGCTAACACCACTATCTTAACAGACTTTGTTATCTTGGATATTCCCGAGGACGATGCCATGGCTGTCATCCTCGGAATACCCTTTTTAAACACTGCAGGGGCTGTTATAGATTGCAACAAAGGCAATGTCACTTTGCATGTCAACGGCAATGAGCATACAATGCACTTTCCGAAGAAACAATATCGAGTACATTGCATCAACGCTATCGAAAAAACTTCATCGATTCTTATTGGGAGCTTTGAATGCCCTATCCCTCGTGTCAAGATGAAGTATGATTTGCTTGTTGGGGAGATACACATCCCCATTGAGGTGAGCTAGTGACTATTCAGAAATTCTCCGTCTTCTTTTGTGATTCGAGAAAGTTTTGTCGAGGGGATTTGATCAACCCCATTGACGGACTTCTTTTGATGACCATGAGATGGATGAATCGAGGAGTCACAAACCTCTGTTCCAAGATTTCACCTTCCGTTGCTTAGAAAAAAAATGATAGGTTTAGTTTAGTTTTCCCTTTTTCTGTTTTAGCGTCCTGTGGAAAATACCCTGAAAATAAAATTTCTCCGAACGCTGTGAAAATCACGTATGATTTTTTCTGGATTTTTTGAAAAATACTGGGACAAAGAGTCTCTCTGGGGGCCACACCAGTGGGCCACAAGCCCTAGGGGCACGGGCACCCCCTAGCCACGCCTCCCAGGCTTGTGGGGCCCACAGGCACCCCCTCCACTCATTCTTGCTCTCATCCAGTTCTCCTACCTCCATAAAAAATCGTTTTGCAGCTCAAACCCGTGTTCTTGCTCCTCTTGCTGGGATTTTCGATCTCTTTGCTCAAATCACCGTTCTCCGAACTGTTTTGGGGAAATTACTCCTTGGTAAGTGACTCCTCCATTGGTTCAATTAGTTTTTGCTCTAGTGCCTTATACTCCGCGTATTTTTGCTGCCTTGGTGACCATGTTCTTGAGCTTTGAATGCTGATTCTAGCTGGTCCCAAGTAGTTTCGATGCATAATATGGTCTCTAGGCACTTGTTGGAGTAGTTGCTACTAGTTTAGTTGAGCCTTGTTCACCTTTCCTTTGGGTCACTGAAAATTTCAGAAAAGGAAGATGTTCAGGAGAAAATTTCATGGTGGTTCCTCAAGCAAGAGAGGTCCTCGTCTCGCGATTAGGGAGCCTGACCCTTACCAACCTAGAGACGCGCAAGTACAACCATGTGAATGGCCTTCTGATGACTTTATGATTGAGGCAGGCTTCAAAGATGAGTTTGATGCACTTGTTCACAACGTCGGACTCGAAGAATTCATCTCCGATAAATGTGAACAGTATGTTTCTTTCACTTCCTCTTTTGTTCATAGATACAAATTTCCAGCTGGCCGTGAGCCATCGTTATTGTTTGATCTCTGTGATAAATCGTATACCATGGATTTAGAGGATTTCAGTAGAATTTGCAAAATACCTATTTGGGGTAACCTCAATGATCCTCCTAAATCTTCGGTTAGAGATTTTTGTGCTGGTATTACGGTTGGAGAAACTAGAGACATTACGCAAGCTACCATGGGGAGTATTCATTTTCCTGCCTTGCATTACTTTGCCCTCTTCATAGGCAGATGCATTAATGGCAAGATTGAGCATTGTCACCTCTGCGCACCCGACCTTAATATCCTTAAGAGCGCAGTGACGGGTGACAAAAGCTTCAACATGGGAGCTATTATAGCAAGGAGGCTGAGTAAGAATGCTATTGAAGGGGATTTCTTTGGTGGGATCTATGCCACTCGCATAGCAAATTTTCTTGGAGTACCCATCCGCGAAGGAGATCCCCCACTCCATACAGCTTTCCTTGACCGCGTCGCTTTGACACGCTACCAGTTCCTTGAGAGGGATGATGAATCCCTCCTATACCGATTGATATTTAACCGGCTATGTGTTTTCCATATTACCCTTCCCGCTCCTCCTCTCTTTGACTTTCAGGTAAAACAGAGATATTATATAACCAGAGGAGAGGCATAGGAGTATGAGAGGGAGGCAAAGGTTGCTCGTCTCTGTGAGGCAGCTATTCAGGCAGTGGCTGCAGCACTCCCATATAACTCTCATTATGATTTTGGGTTTTGCCACGACCATCCTTGGGAGTAGACCAAGTTAGGCCAAAAGCCTAAGCTTGGGGGAGTACGTGTTCTCACCGACTTTACATTCATGCTTATGCTTTCACTTTGTAAGTCGGTGTTCACACTTTGCCACTTTATCATCCATGCTAGTTTATTTTCTTTTTCTCGTTTTCTTTTCGTTTGTCTGTCTAGTTTGAGAAAACCCAAAAAGATTTTCTTTTCTTCTTTTGCTTGTTGGGAGTTTTCCCATGTAGATAGTTTTCTTTTTCTTTGGGTCAAGGTAGAAGATATTGGTTACAATGTTTAGTGGCTCTTGCATGCATAACTATTTAGCTTTCAAAGATCCATATTACTTTGTCTTCTCCTTTATGTTTGCCTGCAGATTCCAGCTTTAGTCCAATGCACGAGCACTCTTATTATTGTTCACATCGTTCGGTCATGCAAGTGAAAGGCAATAATCATGATATATGGTGAAGTGACCGGGCCTGGAAAAGCTGGGATGAACTCGATCTATTTTGTTTTTGTAAATATGACTAGCTCATCATGCCTGATTCAGTTTTGTTGTGAGAAAAACATGTTTGCAATGACAACTTAAAGATCATAGTTGCTTATGCCATGCTTACTTAGCTAGGATCTTATAATGGTTTCTCTTGGTTGCCAACATGAATGTTGAGATGACTATGATGTAGTATGATAGGATGGTATCCTCCTTTGAATATTTCAAGTGGCTTGACTTGGCGCATGTTCACGCATGAAGTTGAAACAAAATCAACATAGCCTCTATGATGTTCATGTTCATGGTGATTTATGTCCTACTCATGCTTGCACTCAATGTTAGTTACTCTCAATGCATTTTGATGACTGTTGTCTCTCTCTAGTTGGTCGGTTCCCAGTCTTTTGCTAGCCTTCACTTGTACTAAGCGGGAATACTGCCTGTGCATCCACCTCCATAAAGCCAAAGTTGTTCCATATGAGTCCACCATATATACCTACCTATGTGCGGTATCTACATGCCGTTCCAAGTAAATTTGCATCTGCCACTCTCTAAATCTTCAAGAAGTAATCTGTTTTGCATGCCCAAACCGCTCATGTGGTGACAAGGGGCTATTGGTATCCTCCATGCTAGGCATGTTATCCTCGATATGTGTTTATTCACTATCATTCACAAGAAAGGGGCCGGTAATTGGAATTCCCAGTTCCATACTCAAATCGAAAAGATAATTGCAAACAAAACTCCCCCAGGATTGATGTTGGTATGGACGGTACCCGAGGATTCGGCTAGCCGTGGAGTGTGACTGATCGGTGGTGGGGGGGGGGGTCAAAACTTTACGTTTCTGTTTGGGAACCGCCTATACCCGAGGCTTATTATTATTTGCTCGCTAGTTGATTATGCCATTGATATGAGTTTACCGTGAGACCTAGATGTCGTTTGCTTATGTGGTTTGCTTGTGATCTTGTTGAAACTCTGGATATGAGTTAGACATAGTTGCAACAACAAGATCAAACAGAGTTCGTCAAAGTTTTTCTTTTGTCTCTTTTAGTTTCTCAACTGAATTGCTTGAGGACAAGCAAGGCTTTAAGCTTGGGGGAGTTGATACGTATCCGTCGTATCTACTTTTCTAAACTCTTTTGCCCTTGTTTTGGACTCTAATTTGCATGATTTGAATGGAACTAACCCGGACTGACGCTGTTTTCAGCAGAATTGCCATGGTGTTGTTTTTCTGCAGAAATAGAAGTTCTCGGAATGCCTGAAAATTTACGAAGATTTTTTCTGGAATAAAAGAAAAATACATGCGCAAAGATCCACGTGAGGGGGCGTGCCAGTGGGCCACAAGCCCACAGGTCGCGGCCACCCCCCTAGGCCGCGCCGTGCAAGCTTGTGGGGCCCACATGGCACCACCGGCCCCAATCTCAGCTCTATATCTTCCGTTTCGCCTGGAGAAAAATCAGAGAAAAAGTTTCATCACGTTTTACGATACGGAGGCGCCGCCACATCCTGTTCTTCATCTCGAGGGCAGATCTGGAGTCCGTTTCAGGCTCCGGAGAGGAGAAATCGTCGCCATCGTCATCATCAATCTTTCTCCATCGACAATTCCATGATGCTCTTCATTATTCGTGAGTAATCTCATCGTAGGCTTGTTGGATGGTGAAGAGTAGGATGAGATCTATCATGTAATCGAGTTAGTTCTTTACGGGGATTGATCCCTAGTATCCACTATGTTGTAGATTGATGTTGCTACTACTTGGCTATGCTTAATGCTTGTCACTAGGGCCCAAGTGCCATGATTTCAGATCTGAACCTATTATGTTGTCGCCAATATATGTGTGTTTTAGATCCGATCTTGCAAGTTGTAGTCACCTACTATGTGTTATGTCCCGGCAACCCCGGAGTGACAATAGCAAGAACCACTCCCGGAGATGACCATAGTATGAGGAGTTCATGTATTCACCGTGTGTTAATGCACTGGTCCGGTTCTTTATTGAAAGGAGAACCTTAATATCCCGTAGTTTCCGTTAGGACCCTGCTGCCACGGGAGGGATGGACAATAGATGTCATGCAAGTTCTTTTCCCTAAGCACGTATGACTACATACAGAATACATGCCTACAATATATTGATGAACGGGAGCTAGTTACATATCTCTCCGTGTTATAGCTGTTACATGATGAATCACATCCGTCACACTCATCCATCACCGACCCACTGCCTACAAGTCTTTTACTACTGGTCCTCGCTACGTTACTTTGCCTAGGCTTGTCCCTTGCTACAAGAGGGATTGGGCCACTTTGCTGCTACTGTTGCTACTATTGTCACTTTGCTGCTGCTGTCACTACTGCTGTTACTTGTTACTTTGCTGCTACTGCTACTACTGTTCCTTACTACCCCGTTGTTACTTGTTGCAAGACTTTGTTTGCACCGTTGCCGGTCTAGGTAAGCGGCACTAACATCCTGTCAGCAAGGCTTTTACTAGCGCCATTGATACAACAGTTAGGAATAGTCTGCCTTGTGAACAGATCGTTTCTGGCACCGTTGTTATCATACTACCTTGCTATTGATACTTTGCTTGCAGACACGAACCTTTCAGGTGTGCTTGAATCTAACATGTTCAAATGCTAATACTTGAGAATATTCTTTCGCTTCCCGTCGTTCGAACCAACAAATTTGGGTTGAATACTCTACCCTCGAAAACTGTTGCGATCCCATACGCTTGTGGGACATCATCGATCTTCCCTCTCAATGATGGGCGGCTTGGGGCCTTCCCCGAGGCGGAGGCGGCATTCTCTGAAGGAACTCAAGAGCCGCCTCGCCAGGTCAGCATCTACACGACACGCGCCATGCCGGATCAGGATCAGGTGAGGGCAGGATCCGCCAATGGGGCGAGCGGGTTTGGAAAGACACTGGGCCAAGCCATGATGTATTTTATGAGGGAGATGTCGAAACTTGTAACAACCGCGGTCACTGCTGAGAATCAGGAGGTAATCAACGCGGAGTTGGTAAAGCTTTGTGAGGAGATGGCCAAGACACAACGCGAGATTAATGTTGAAAACGCCCGGATGCTAGAACAATAGGCTAGAATCAATGATGAGATGGAGCATTTGAAGGCTGAGGCTTGGCAAATTGAGCGATGTTTAGATGCCTCCGATGCGGTGTACCAGAGGAGGCATCAGAGTCGCATTCCGGCCAACCTTAACCCGATTCGTTTGTTTGATAGCCCGCGCACGCCGGGCGTGGCGCAGAACCCCAACCGTGAGACTGATGTACAAATTGAGGCGGCTCAGCCTCCACTGACCCAGCAGCCGACTCAACGTTTCCACACGCCGCAGGGTCACTTCTCCAACCCCGTGGATAACATGTTGGCTGCTACACGTAAATTGGAGTATCTCCCCTTCCATGGAAACACCCCGATCGAAGTAGATCCCAGGAACGTCGTCGAGATGCTAAAAACTGTTGTGGTTCAACACGCGCAATTCTCTTACATTCATGGTCGTATACATTGTACACCGCATGCCAGCCGCACTAAGAGTCGCCATGAGGAGTCTCAACCGGTGTCCAGTAGCACTTGTCGGCAACACCCTCTAGCCAACCCGCCTGTACCACCGATGTCAAATTCCCACGCGCTTGTGAATGCAACCCGAGCAGCCCGACAGGTGGAAGCAGATGCGATGGCAGCACTGGCGACTTAGGTGGTTCTGACTTATGCCCTGCCAGCACCCGCATACAGTGGATACGGCAAAAAGACCGTTGGGGTCCCCTATTTGTCTTTCGCTTTAGGCAATGAGCACATGCCTAAAGATTTCAAAGGACATTGCAAGGTGCCTAATTATACAACAGATCTTGAGCCAGCTGCATGCATTGAGAATTATGAGCTTGCAATGGACATGCTCGACGTCAGCGCTGTTGTATGTGCCAAATATCTCACGATGATGTTGGAAGGCCCGACTCGGATAGGGTTGAACAACCTACCACCCAATTCCATCAACACTTGGGAAGAGCTGAAGGAATGGTTTATAAAGAACTTTAGAGGAACCTGCAAACACCCAATGACGATTGTGGATCTATGATGACCCACAAGTATAGGGGATCAATCGTAGTCCTTTCGATAAGTAAGAGTGTCGAACCCAACGAGGAGCAGAAGGCTGTGATAAACGGATTTCAGCAAGGTAATAACTGCAAGCACTGAAAGTAGCGGTAACAAGTGATGGTGTAGTGAGGTGAAACGTAGCGAGCGAAAGTAACAAGAAACAAGTAGTAGCAACGGTGCAGCAAGTGGACCAATCCCTTTTGTAGCAAGGGACAAGCCTAAACGAAGTCTTATAGGAGGAAAAACACTCCCGAGGACACACGGGAATTTCTATCATGCTAGTTTCATCATGTTCATATGATTCGCGTTGGTTACTTTGATAGTTTGATATGTGGGTGGACCGGCGCTTGGGTACTGCCCTTACTTGGACAAGCATCCCACTTATGATTAACCTCTCTCGCAAGCATCCACAACTACAAAAGAAGAATTAAGACAAAGTCTAACCATAGCATTAATCTAGTGGATCCAAATCAGCCCCTCACGAAGCAACGCATAGACTGGTGTTTAAGCTTCTGTCACTCCAGCAACCCATCATCTATTTACTACTTCCTAATGCCTTCCTCTAGGCCCAAATATGGTGAAGTGTTATGTAGTCGACGTTCACATAACACCACTAGCGGAAAAGACAACATACAGCATATCAAAATACTGAACGAATATCAAATTCACATAACTATTATTAACATGACTTATCCCATGTCCTCAGGAACAAAAGTAACTATTCACAAAGCATAATCATAATCATAATCATGATCAGAGGTGTAATGAATAGCATCAAGGATCTGAATATAAACTCTTCCACCAAGTAATCCAACTAGCATCAACTACAAAGAGTTATCAACACTACTAGCAACCTTACAAGTACCAATCGGAGTTGCGAGACGAAGATTGGTTACAATAGATGAACTACGGATTGGAGAGGAGATGGTGCTGATGAAGATGTTGATGAAGAAGCCTCCCCTCCGACGAGATGAGTGCTGGTGATGACGATGGCGAAGATTTCCCCCTCCGGGGGGGAAGTTTCCTCGGTAGGATCGACCTGCCGGAGCTCTAGATTTGATCTGCTCAAGTTCCGCCTCGAGGCGGCGGCGAAACCACGAAAAAGCTCCCTCTTGATTTTTTCTGGACCAGGACGCTTCATATAGCAAAAGAGGGGGGCTAGTGGGCCATCAGGGAGCCCACAAGCCCCCACTCTGCCACCAGGGGGTGGCGGTGTCAGGGCTTGTGGCGCCCTGGCAGCCCCCCTCCGGTAGTTCTTTCGCCCAGTATATTTTATATAATCCCAAAAAAATCCACGTAACTTTTCAGGGCATTTGGAGATGTGCAGAATAGTGGACTAGGATTTGCTCCTTTTCTAGTCCAGAATTCCAGTTGCCTGAATTCTCCCTCTTCGAATATACCTTGCAAAATAAGAGAGAAAAGGCCTAAATATGGTACCACAAGTAATATAACAGCGGAAAAAGCAATAAATATCAACATGAAAGCGTGATGCAAAATGGACGTATCAACTCCCCCAAGTTTAGACCTCGCTTGTCCTGAAGCAAAAACCAAGTTCCATAAACATGTCCACATGTTTGGGGATGAAGGTGTCGATAAAACATAATACGGACATGAGGGCATCATGATCACACATAGAAAATCAATACATCATAAAGATTCTTATGGGAAAGTAACAATTCCTTCACAAAGCAAAGCATGAAGGAAAAACCTTACCGAGAAGTAACCAACAATAGTCCATAGGCATTGAAGCAATTGCAATTTATCACAACATCAGAAAGAGTCAAATAAGAGCTTGTAAGGCAAATCCACATACTCAATCATCTCTTTTTTTCCAAAATTGTTATAACTCACGTGGTACTCATGGTGTCAAAGTTTTAGCTGGACACAGAGGAAGATAGGGGCTTATAGTTTTGCCTCCCAACCATTTACCTCAAGGGTAAAGTCAACAACAATAAAGCATTAGTACTCTAGTCCAAGTTGATATATGAATATAGATCTTTCCCAAGCATGTGACGGTAGCCAAGACAAAGGCAAAAAGGGAATTGGTGAAGATCACCATGACTCTTATAAGGGTAAAAAGTAAAGGTACAAGATAGGCCCTTTGCAGAGGGAAGCAGAGGTTGTCATGCGCTTTTGAGGTTTGAATGCGTGTCCTCTTTGTGCGGAGGAACGTCACTTTATATTGCCTCCTGTGATAAAGAACATTATTATGCAGTCTGTCGCTTTTATGTCTTCCTCATCACCGGTTCGTACAAAGCTTATTTTCCACACACTAATAGATCATACATATTAGAGAGCAATTTTTATTGCTTGCACCTATGACAACTTACTTGAAGGATCTTATTCAATCCATAGGTAGGTATGGTGGACTCTCATGGAAAAACTGGGTTGGAGGTTTATGGATGCACAAGTAGTATCTCTACTTGGTGCGGGAGTTTTGGCTAAAATGAGGTGGAAGCAATCGTCACATGCTAAGGGATCCCTGATCATATAACATTGTTTGGAACCAAGCAAACACAATTCATTATGTTGTCTTCCTTGTCCAACATCTACTCCTAAGCATGTAATAGTTTGGTGAGTGCTCACAATTGTAAAAAGTGTCTAAGATGATATATTTATATGTGAACCTCTCTTTCCTTATTACTTCTTATTAATTGCAACAACGAATGGGGACTATGTTGATTTATTCTCAACATGTTTCAATCATCATACTTGTCATAAGTGAAGTTATCACTTTCCATAAGATCGTCTCATGATCTTTCATGCTATCGTTCTTTTCATACTATTGATCATGGCACAAAGCAAAGCCCTTGACTAAGATACTCTTTATTATATAGCTCGTAAGCTCGAATACATCGGGGGAGAGACAAAAGCAAAAGAGTCAAACTAAAAACTAAAGACTTATTCCTCTAAGAGAAGAAATAAAAACTGAAAAGGAAAGAACTAAAACAAAGGTAAAAGCAAAAGATATAAAGGTGATACGATACCGGGGCAACTCCCCCAAGCTTGGCAGAAGCCAAGGGGATTGCCCATACCAATGCTTAGTTGTTTTCCTTTGGTGGTGTTGTTGGAGCGGTCTGATCCTCCGTCTTCCAAGGCATAGGTGCTCCATCATGGCAGGATCAACGAGTCGCCGGAATCCTCAAATCTGCAGCCAACGTTATTGATTTAAATCTGCATTCATACTCACAGTTTTGGTTCTGCAAATCATAGATCTGGCCCTGAAGTTGATCAACCCTATCATAGAGCCTGGAGAGGTGTTTCCCAATATCAATGGCACCCATCTTGTGATTGCTAGTGAACTCTGTGATCATCGTGTGGTTGGCGTTGAGTCCATGCTCCACCATCCCTTGGCACTTGAAGACTTATTGCTCCATTGCTTCGAGACTCGTCTCCACGCTTCTGGTCTTCTTAGGCCCCTCAACATCACGGATGTGCAACATCCCCTCGCTCATCTTGATAGATTGAGGGTGTTTCAGCACTTCCGTGAGGTAGGGATTGATGACCTTCTCGAAGATCTTGTCCTTAGGAGCGTTTGGGGAAGTCATGATGACCTAGATCTGCGGCAGAAACAAGCTCGAAACGAAAATAGAGGAAAACTGCGCGATATGGAGATCAAAACCTTCGGGAAACTACATGTTGATTTTTTCTGGGCCACAAGGAGTCCTCCGCAAGAAAACGGAGTCCGGGAGGCACACGAGGTGCCCACAAGCTTGCCCTCCGCCAACAGGGGGTAGGGGGCGGTGGTAGGGCTTCTGGCCGCCTCGTTTGCTCTCCGGACTGCTTTTTGTTTTTCTAATTTTCCAAAAATTCCAAAACGGAAGAAATTTCCTATTGGAAAAGTATCGGAGTCCAATTTCTTACCGAAACAGATACATCTTCTTTTTCAAGGTCTGAAACAGGCTGATAAACATCCCTTATGTACTCCTCTGGAGTTATGACATTGATGATATTGGTCTCAACATTTATGGGAGTACCAGAGATGTAATGCTTGATTCTTTGCCCATTTACCACTCTAGGAAAATTTCCTTCCGTGTTATTGATTTTGATGGCACCGGAACGAAATACTTCCTCGACAACATAGGGACCTTCGCAGTTAGAGAGAAGCTTGCCTGCAAAGAATCTCAAACGAGAATTGTATAGCAAGACATAATCACCTACATTGAGCCCTCGTTTGTGTATTCATTTGTCGTGCCATCTCTTAACCTTTTCCTTGAACAACCTGGCATTCTCGTATGCCTGGGCTCTCCATTCATCTAACGAGTTGATATCAAACAACGGCTTCTCACCGGCAAGTTTGAAATCAAAGTTGAGCTCTTTGATTTCCCAATAAGCTTTGTGTTCCAGCTCAAGAGTTAAATGACAGGCCTTACCGTAAACCATTTTATACGGTGACATGCCCATGGGATTCTTACAAGCAGTCCTATAAGCCCATAGTGCATCGTCAAGTTTGCTAGACCAGTTCTTTCGAGATCTACCGACGGTATTTTGTAGGATCAACTTGATCTCCCTAGTACTCAACTCCACTTGACCACTAGACTGAGGATGATAAGGAGATGCAACTTATGGTTGACATCATACTTAGCTAGCATCTTGCGGAAAACACCATGAATGAAGTGTGAACCGCCATTAGTCATCAAGTATCTAGGGACTCCAAATCTTGGGAATATGACTTCTTTAAGCATCTTAATAGAGGTGTGGTGATTAGCATTTTTAGTGGGGATAGCTTCTACCCACTTAGTAACGTAATCCATAGCAACTAAGATGTGAGTGTACCCATTGGAACTCGGGAAGGGTCCCATACAATCAAAGCCCCAGACATCAAATGTTTCAATGACAAGTGAATAGTTCATAGGCATTTCCTGATGCTTACTGATGTTCCCTATTCTTTGGCATTCGTCACAAGACAAGAAAAACTTACGAGCATCCTTGAAGAGAGTGGGCCAATAGAAACCTGATTGCAATACCTTATGGGCAGTTCTATCTTCATCATGGTGTCCCCCGTAGGCTTCGGAATGACACTTCTGCAGGATCTGTCCCTGTTCATGTTCAGGCACACAACGTCTACTAACACCATCTACTCCTTCCTTATAAAGGTGAGGATCATCCCAAAAGTAGTGTCTCAAATCAAAGAAGAATTTCTTCTTTTGCTGATAGGTGAAACTGGGTTGTATGTATTTGGCTACGATATAGTTTGCATAATCAGCATACCACGGTGCACTATGTGAAGTGCGGATGACATTTATTTGCTCATCAGTAAAGCTATCATCAATAGGTAGTGGGTCATCAAGGACATTCTCTAGTCTAGACAAGTTATTTGCTACAAGGTTATTTGCACCCTTTCGGTCAACGACGTGCAAATCAAATTCCTGTAGCAGGAGAACCCATCTGATCAGCCTAGGCTTAGCGTCCTTCTTCTCCATGAGGTACTTAATAGCAGCATGATCAGAGTGAATAGTGACTTTGGATTCAACTATGTAAGATATGAACTTTTCACATGCAAAGTAGACTGCTAAAAATTCCTTCTTTGTAGTGGCATAGTTTCTTTGGGCACTGTCTAGAGTTTTACCATCATAGTCAATGACATTCAACTTCTTGTCAACTCTTTGTCCTAGAAAAGCACCAACAACATAATCACTAGCGTCGCACATGATTTCAAAGGGAAAGTTCCAGTCAGGTGGTTGAACAATAGGTGCGGTTATCAAAGCCTTCTTAAGTATTTCGAAAGCTTCCTCACAATCCTCATAAAAAACAAAAGGACCATCCTTCTACAAGAGGTTGGTAAGAGGCCTGGAAATCTTAGAGAAGTCTTTAATGAACTTTCTATAGAAACCAGCATGACCTAGGAAACTTCGTATACCTCTGGTATCTATGGGGCAAGGCATTTTCTCAATTGCATCAACCTTAGCCTTATCAACTTCAATGCCTCTTTCAGAGATTTTGTGTCCTAAGACGATACCTTCATTAACCATAAAGTGGCACTTCTCCCAATTCAAGACGAGGTTGGTTTCTTCGCATCTGTGTAAGACTCGATCAAGGTTGTTGAGGCAATCATCAAAGGAAGACCCGTAAACAGAGAAGTGATCCATGAAAACCTCGACGATCTTTTCACAAAAGTCAGAGAATATAGCCATCATACATCTTTGGAAGGTGGCAGGTGCATTACATAAGCCAAAAGGCATACGTCTATAGGCAAAGGTACCGAAAGGGCAGGTGAAAGTGGTTTTCTCTTGATCAGATTGTGCAACATGTATCTGCGAGAAACCTGAAGAACCGTCTAGATAGCAGAAGTGTGTGTGCTTTGATAGCCTTTCTAGCATTTGGTCAATAAATGGCAAAGGATAATGATCTTTCCTGGTTGCCTTATTCAGTTTCCGGAAGTCTATCACCATTCTATAGCCGGTAATAATCCTTTGTGGGATTAGTTCATCCTTATCATTAGGAACGACAGTGATACCTCCCTTCTTAGGTACGCAATGTACTAGACCTACCCAATCACTATGAGAAACAGGATAAATGATTCATGTTTCCAGAAGCTTTAATATTTCTTTTCTAACGACCTCTTTCATCTTAGGATTTAATCTCCTTTGATGATCAGCAACTGGTTCAGAGTGAGGATCGGTTTTAGTCTTGTGCTGACATAGAGTAGGACTAATACCCTTAAGATCATCAAGAGTATATCCAATAGCAGCGCGGTGCTTCCTCAGAGTTTTTAGTAACTTCTTCTCTTCGCCCTCTGAGAGGAGAGCACTAATAATGACAAGATATATCTCCTTCTCATCAAGATAGGCATACTTAAGAGTATCAGGCAACTGTTTAAGCTCGAACACAGGATCACCCTTTGGTGGGGGAGGATCCCCAAGCAGTTCAACAAGCAGATTATTCTTGAGAATAAGATATTATTCTAAGACAATTTTATCTATCTCATCTCTCTCCTCCATATGCATATCATTTTCATGCTCAAGCAGATATTGCTCTAAAGTATCCGTAGCAGGTACGACAATAGAGGCAAGAGCAATGATTTCATCTCTACCAGACGACTCTCTTTCATGGGTTTGTCTTCCAAACTTGGAGAAGTTAAATTCATGAGACACACCCTCGAAACTTACTGTGACAGTCTGCTTAATGCAATCAATGTGAGCATTGACAGTGTTGAGAAAGGGTCTACCGAATATGATGGGACAAAAGCTATCTTGTGTAGTACCAAGGACGAGGAAATCAGTAGGATACTTCGTCTTACCACACAGGACTTCTACGTCTCCCACAATTCCCAAAGGGAAGATAGTGTCTCTATTAGCTAGCGTAATAGTGACATCAATGGGTTCTAACTCAGCAGGTGCAATCTCATCTTTGATTTCATCATATAGAGAACGGGTTATTGCACTAACACTAGCTCCCATATCACATAAACCATGGTAACAGTGATCTCCTATCTTGACAGAAACAACGGGCAGGCCAACTACAGGTCCGTGTTTGTCTTTCGCGTGAGGTTTAGCAATTCTAGCGGAGTCCTCACAGAATTTGATAACATGCCCATCTATGTCTTATGCTAAGATATCTTTGATAATAGCAACACTAGGTTCAACTCTAATCTCCTCAGGGGGTGCAAGTGGTCTAATGTAACCCCTACGTATCACAGTTGGAGCTTTAGAATAATCCTTTATCCTACCAGGATATGGTGGTTTCTCAGTGTAAGCACAAGGAAAAACAGGATCACTAAAAGCAATGATTTTCTCCTCAACTAGATTGGTTTTGGCTATATTGCTTTCTACAGGAGGATGATATTTAAACCACTTCTCTTTGGAAAGATCAACATGAGCAGCAAAAGATTCACATAGAGAAGCTACTATCTCAGAGTCAAGTCCATACTTAGCGCTAAAATCTCTAGAAGTGTTTGCCTCAACAAAAGATTTAATGCAATCAAACTGGAAATTCATACCCGACTCCTTACCTTCCTCCAGCTCCTAATCTTCAGAGTTGCGTTTGATTCTCTCCAATAAATTCCACTTGTGATCAATATCCTTCTTCATAAAAGAACCAGTACAAGAAGTGTCATGCATGGTACGATCTTCATGAGAAAGCCGAGCATAAAAGTTTTGAGTGATGATTTCTCTCGAGAGCTCATGATTGGGGCATGAATATAGCATTGACTGATAAATGGAGCCCAACGAGGAGCAGAAGGCTCTGATAAATGGATTTCAGCAAGGTAATGACTGCAAGCACTGAAAGTAGCGGTAACAAGTGATGGTGTAGTGAGGTGAAACGTAGCGAGCGAAAAGTAACAAGAAACAAGTAGTAGAAACGGTGCAGCAAGTGGCCCAATCCCTTTTTTAGCAAGGGACAAGCCTGAACAAAGTCTTATAGGAGGAAAAACGCTCCCGAGGACACACGGGAATTTCCGTCATGCTAGTTTCATCATGTTCATATGATTCACGTTCCTTACTTTGATAGTTTGATATGTGGGTGGACCGGCGCTTGGGTACTGCCCTTACTTGGACAAGCATCCCACTTATGATTAACCTCTCTTGCAAGCATCCGCAACTACAAAAGAAGAATTACGACAAAGTCTAACCATAGCATTAATCTAGTGGATCCAAACCAGCCCCTCACAAAGCCTTCCTCTAGGCCCAAATATGGTGAAGTGTTATGTAGTCGGTGTTCACATAACACCACTAGAGGAAAAGACAACATACAGCATATCAAAATACTGAACGAATATCAAATTCACATGACTATTATTAACATGACTTATCCCATGTCCTCAGGAACAAAAGTAACTACTCACAAAGCATAATCATAATCATGATCAGAGGTGTAATGAATAGCATCAAGGATCTGAACATAAACTCTTCCACCAAGTAATCCAACTAGCATCAACTACAAGGAGTAATCACCACTACTAGCAACCTTACAAGTACTAATCGGAGTTGCGAGACGAAGATTGGTTACAAGAGATGAACTAGGTCTTGGAGAGGAGATGGTGCTAATGAAGATGTTGATGAAGATGCCTCCCCTCCAACGAGAGGAGTGTTGGTGATGACGATGGCGACGATTTACCCCTCCGGGAGGGAAGTTTCCTCGGCAGGATCGTCCTGCCAGAGCTCTAGATTGTATCTTCTCAAGTTCCGCCTCGTGGCGGCGGCGAAACCACGAAAAAGCTCCCTGTTGATTTTTTCTGGACCAAGACGCTTCATATAGCAAAAGAGGGGGGCTAGTGGGCCATCAGGGAGCCCACAAGACCCCACTCCGCCACCAGGGGGTGGCGGTGTCATGGCTTGTGGCGCCCTGGCAGCCCCCCTCCGGTAGTTCTTTCGGCCAGTATTTTTTATATAATCCCCAAAAAATCCACGTAGCTTTTCACGACATTTGGAGATGTGCAGAATAGTGGACTAGGATTTGCTCCTTTTCTAGTCCAGAATTACAACTGCCTGAATTCTCCCTCTTCAAATAAACCTTGCAAAATAAGAGAGAAAAGGCATAAATATGGTACCACAAGTAATATAACAGCCCAAAAAGCAATAAATATCAACATCAAAGCATGATGCAAAATGGACGTATCAATCTACATCATTGCGTTTGGCGTTGTGATGAATCTGCTCACCGCTGCATGCACCGAGTTGCGGAGATCATCCATTTGTCGGATAGCATCACGGCGGCTCAAGCCGTGCTAATATTGGAGTAAAATTGCCATTTTCAACCTCTGTTTTGGAAGCTCGGCCGTTTAAAATGCAAGGTGCAAGATATGGGCGAGTTGATGGACACCCTCACCAGATATGCTGAGGCGGATGGCATGAAGGATGCCGGCTCAGATGAGGATATGCCGAGCTAGAATAAAAAGGGAGATGATACCAAAGGCCATTCCCAAACTCCGGGACATAATGCTAACCTGGGTAGTCAAGGACAAAGACGGCAACAAGACGGCGGGTCAGTTTTTGTTGCTAACACTGATAAGGGGTTCAGAAATTAGCGCCGGAACACTGGTCCTGCTCGAGGTTTCAACAGAAAGAAGTCGCGTATTACGCGGAGAAGCTCAACGGACTTTTCCCTGAGCATAGCACCCCGGATGTCCCATGTGCTCATTCTTGGGAAAATTGTTATGTGATGCAGGAGTTTCGTCTAAAGGATTCCAGAGATTACCAAGGAGGCAATTGTGGAGGACACCCGGGTGAGTTCGGTTCTGGCGGGTCACTTGGGGGCTCGTTTGGCGGGTTCCCAGGATCCGGCCCTCATGGGCAGGGCGGCTCGGGCAGCGGCTATGGACAACGCTCTAGCCAAAATAATCCGCAGCATAAAAACCAAGGCGGTTTCTAGAGAAACCCTAAGCAGCTGAGCAGTGGTCAGTACGACGTGTTCACCCCCAACATATGCAGGCGGGACAGAAAGCTCAATCAACGAACTGCCAATATGGCTAAGCCGGCGGTCCCCAGATCTCTCAATTGGTTAGAGCAGCCCATCACTTGAAGTAGGGCCGATCACCCGCCTTAGGTCAATAATCCTGGTGACTTATCTTTGGTGGTGGCACCTCAGGTAGGAGGATATACCGTTTTGAAGGTCCTCATGGATGGGGGAAGCAGCATCAACATCCTCTATTATGTAACTTTCCGGCAGATGATTTTTTCTGAGGATAACCTGATGCGTTCGACGATGGTTTTTCATGGCATAGTGCCAGACAAGTCGGGCATCCATTCGAGCGAATCAAGTTACATGTTGCTTTCGGGGACGAGTCCAACTATCGAAGTGAGGCTCTGATGTCTGAGGTGGTCAAAATCAAGAGTCCCTATCATGCTGTGTTTGGGCGGCCGGCTTATGCCCACTTCATGGCCAGACCCTGCTATGTATACCTCAAGCTCAAAATGTCGGGTCTAAAGGGTACTATCACAATGAATGGGGATCGAAGAATCACTCAGGAGTGCGAGGAAGGAGATGCAGCATATGTCGAGTCGGCGTGCACGGTTGAGGAGTTGAAATTCCACAAGGGCAATGTCGACCCGACTGACATGAGGCAACTTAAGAAGCCAACTGTTGATCCTGAGCGTCCTCTAAAATTCAAGCCGGCAGATGATACCAAGCAAGTTGATTTCACACTAGGAGACTCTTTGAAGCAATTCACTATTGGGACAGACATAGATCCCAAACAGGAAAACACGCTCATCGAATTCATCCATGAGAATCAAGACATCTTCACATGGAAGCTGTCTGACATGCCTGGAGGACCGAGGGAATTCTCCGAGCTCCACCTTAATGTGGATCCAAAAATTAAACCCGTACGACAATAACTCCGTTGTTTTAATAAGGAGAGACAAAAGGCCATTGGAGAAGAAGTCGCCCGACTCCTAGCTGTCGTGTTTATCATTGATATTTTCACCCCGAATGGTTGGCTAACCCGATGCTCGTTTTGAAGAAGAATGTCACCTTTTGCATGTCTATCGATTACACCAATCTCAACAGAGCCTGCCCGAAGGATCCTTTCGCTCTCCCCCGTATTGATCAAATCATTGACTCTACAGCGGGTTGTGAGCGTTTATGCTTTCTAGATGCGTACTCCGGTTACCATCAAATCAAGAAAAGACGGCTCCTTTGGGCGCTTTTTGCTATATCTCTATGCCCTTTATACTTAAGAGTGTGGGGGCGACTTATCAACGCTGTATCCTAAATTGTTTACACACTCAAATTGGGCGCAACATTCATGCCTTTGTTGATGACATCGTGGTAAAATCCCAGAAGAGGGAGACGCTCTTGGAGGATCTCAAGGAGACGTTTCATAATCTTCGAGTGTACCAGATGAAGATTAACCCGACCAAGTGTGTATTTGGTGTTCTTGCAGGCAAGTTGTTAGGTTTCCTCGTGTCTGAGCGATGCATCGAGGCTAACTAGGACAAGATCTAGGTGATAACTTCGCTGGGCAAGCCGGCCAATAATAACCTGGTCCAGCGTATGGCAGATCGCATTATAGTGTTAAGCCGATTCATAAGTTTCCTCGGTGAAAATATTGTACCTCTTTACCAATTGCTCAAGAAGACGAACAATTTTATCTGGACAGATGCAACTAACGAAGCTTTGGAAGCCCTCAAGAAGCAGCTTGTCGAGCCGCCCGTTTTAGCCGCCCCGACTGATAAAGATCCTATGCTCCTCTACATTGTTGCTAATTCTAAAGTAGTGAGTGTGGTAGTGGTCGTTGAGCGCAAGGAAGAAGAGAAAGAGTATCCGGTGAAGCGGTCGGTCTACTTTGTGAACGAGGTGCTAACCTTGTCCAAACAACGATACCCACATTGGCAGAAGTTAGCCTTTGGGATCTTCATGGCGAGCCGGAAGGTCAAGCACTACTTTCAGGAGCACCCAATCACTATGGTTAGTTTGGCACTAATTGGGGAGATTATGGAGAACCGCGAGACCACTGGTCGGATTGCTAAGTGGGAGACTGAGCTTGGCCCTCATCATGTGAAGTATATGCCTCGCACGGCTATCAAGTCTCAAGCATTGGCGGATTTCATCAATGTTTGGGCTGAGTTGCAAGTTCCATAAGATAAGCCCGATAACACGTAGTGGACTATACACTTTGACGGTTCTAGGCAGCTGGAAGGCTCGGGGGCTGGCATGGTGTTATCCTCTCCATGAGGTGACAAGTTCTGTTATGTCTAACGACTCATGTTTCCTTGCACTAATAATGCGGCTGAGTACGAGGCTCTCTTTGCATGGTCTCAAAATAGCTAAGGAGGTGAATCTTAGCCAGGTCAGATGCTTGGGCGACACAAATTTGGTGGCTCAACAAGTTTCTGGAGCCTTGGGATTCCAGGGATCCCTTAATGGCGGCTTATAGGCGTGCAATAACCGAAGTGGCGGGTCATTTCCATGGCTACCAGGTTGATCATACTGATCGTCGACATAATGAGGCGGCTGTTGCTTTGTCTCGACTTGGATCTCAATGTAGGCCTGTCCATCCCAATTTTTTCTTGGATGTCTTACACAATCCCTGTGGGAAGTTATCCTCTGAGGAGGATATAGCTATCCCTGACCCCGAATCACAGCTGGTGGCGGCTCTTCGGGCGATTCCTGATTGGACAATTCCATATATGGCTTACCTGGCTAGAGGCGAGTTGCCGGCTGAAGAAGTTACCCCCCGATAGATAATACGGTGGTGCAAGTCTATGACTATCCACCGAGGCGAGTTACACAAGCGATGCACTTGCGGAATTTTTTAGCGATCTGTTACCCCTGAAGAAAGGCGGGAAATTCTCAATGGGATACATGCTCACGACTGTGGGCATCATGTCGAGTCACGATCTTTGGTGTCCATCATGGGTTCTAGCTAAGGGATATTCACATGCTTTAGGACGCTCTCGTTGTGCTTCAATTCTTGTCTTTTGTGAGAGCATCCTTGAATGCCTAGCTAAGGGCGTTAAACAAAAGCGCTTGTTGGGAGGCACCCCAACGAATCTATCCTTTTTCTTTCTGTTTTGTGTTTTCCACACTTTCATAATTCTGTTATGATTGTGTTTTTTGTGTGTTTCGTTTTGCGTTTCTGCCAAGCAAAACCGTTATGATTAGTCTTGGGGATGATCGTTTGGCCATGCTGGAAAAGACAGAAACTTTCTGCTCACGAAAAGAATTCTCCTTTTTTTGTAAGACCTTTTGAGTTGATTCTTTTTGCTTCTGATTGCTATGCAAATTCTTCAGACTTTCGTAATTGTTCCGAATTTTTGGAGTACCAGAGGTATATGAAATATAAAAATTGCTACAGACTAGTCTGCTGTTAACAAATTCTGTTTTTGTTGTGTTGGTTGCTTATTTTGATGAAACTATGGATAGTATCAGGGGGTATTAGCCATGGAAGATTGAAATTACAGTAACCCAACATCAGCACAAGTAGAATTTAAGGTTGCTACAGTACCTAAGGAAGTTTTGGTTTGCTTTCTTGTACTAATGTTATCACGAGTTTCTGTTTAAGTTTCTTGTTGTGAAGTTTTCAAGTTTTGTGTAAAGTTCTTATGGACAAGGAGATAATGAAGTGCAAGAGCTCAAGCTTGGGGATGCCCAAGGCACCCCAAGAGATTCAAGGATGCCGTAAAAGCCTAAGCTTGGGGATGCCCCGGGAAGGCATCCCCTCTCTCGTCTTCAATCCATCGGTAACTTTACTTGGAGCTATATTTTTATTCACAACATGTTATGTGTTTTTGCTTGGAGCGTCTTGTATCGTAGGAGTCTTTTATTTTTGTTGTGTCACAAACATCCTTGCTGCACACCTAGAGAGAGAGACATGCACGCACCTTGATTTTGTCGAGCTTCACTTTTATCTTTTGGTAGACAATTCAGCTCACATGTGCTTCACTTATATCTTTTGAGCTAGATACTTTTGCTCTATGTGCTTCACTTATATCTTTTAGAGAACAGCGGTGCGTGGCTTGGTAGTTGATCTATGATTTGAAAGTAGTCTCAAAAGGGGTAGTTATCCAAAGGGATACGAAAACTTCCACCTTCATGTGCATTGAATAGTTAGAGAAGTTTGATTCATCTCAATTAGTTTTGAGTTGTGGTTATGGTAATATTGAAGTCATGCTAGTAAGGTGTTGTGGATCTAGAAATACTTGTGTTGAAGTTAGTGATTCCCGTAGCATGCACGTATGGTGAACCGCTATGTGATGAAATCTAAGCATGATTAGTATATTGATTGTCATCCTTTGCGTGGCGGTCGGGATCACGCGATGGTTTATACCTACCAACCCTTCCCCTAGGAGTATGTGTTGAATCCTTTGTTTTGATTACTAATAAAACTTCTGCAACAAGTATATGAGTTCTTCATGACTAATGTTGAGTCCATGGTTTAGATGCACTTTCACCTTCGACCATCACTATCCTCTTAGTGTCGTGCAACTTTCGCCGGTGCACAAAACTCACCATTAGCCTCCCTCAAAACAACCACCATACCTACCTACTATGGCTTTTTACAAGTCATTCCGAGATATATTTCCATGCAACTACCACCTTGACATGTGCCACCACCTCTACATTGCCATTGCATGATCGTAAGATAGTTAGCATGATGTTTCCATTGATGTCTATGTCATGCTAGATCATTGCCACGGTTAACTACCGAAGGCATTCCATATAGAATCATAGTTGCTCTAAGTTTTGAGTTGAAAGTGTGATGATCATTATTAATTGAGCATTGTCCCATGTGAGGAAATAAAAGAGGCCAAAGAAGCCCACCAAAATAAACAAAAGAGGCCAAAGAGCCCACCAAAACAAATGAGAGAAAAAAAGAGAAGGGACAATGCTACCACTTTTTCCACACTTGTGCATATTAAGCACCATGATCTTCATGATTCAGAGTCTCTCGTTTTGTCACCACCATATAGCCAGTGGGAAATTTTCATTATATAACTTGGCTTGTATATTCCGATGATAGGCTTCCTGAAAATTGCCTTAGGTCTTCGTGAGCAAGCAAGTTGGATGCACACCCACTAGTTTTATTTAAGAGCTTTCACATACTCGTAGCTCTAGTGCATCATTTGTATGGCAGTCCCTACTCATTCACATTGATATCTATTGATGAGCATCTCCACAGCTCATTGATATGCCTAGTTAATGTGACTATCTTCTCCTTTTTGTCTTGCAACCTCCACCACATTCCACACCATCTATAGTGCTATAACCATGGCTCACGCTCATGTATTGCGTTAGAGTTGAAAAGGTTTGAGAAAGTAAAGGTGTGAAACAATTACTTGGCCAATACCGGGGTTGTGCATGATTTAAATTCGTTGTGCAATGATGATAGAGCATAGCGAGACTATATGCTTTTGTAGGGATAACTTTCTTTTGGCCTTGTTATTTTGAAAGTTCATGATTACCTTGCTAGTGTGCTTGAATTATTATTGTTTCCACGTCAATAGAAAACTATTGTTTTGAATCTAATGGATCTGAACATTCACATCACATAAGAGAATTACAAATGACACCTATGCTAGGTAGCATGAAAGCATCAAAAATTCATTCTTTATCACTTCTCTACTCGAGGACGAGCAGGAATTAAGCTTGGGGATGCTTGATACGTCTCAAACATATCTATAATTTTTGATGGTTTCACGCTGTTATCTTGTCTTCCTTGGATGTTTTATGTACCTTTTATATCTTTTTTGGGACTAACTTATTAATTCAGTGCCAAGTGCCAGTTCCTGTTTTTCTGTGTTTTTGACTCTTTTCAGATCTGATTTTGGACCAGAGTCCAAACGGAAGAAAAACCCCGAAATGATTTTTCCCGAACGTAAGAAGATCAGGGGGCCTTTGGGCCAAGCCAGGTGGGCTCCAGGTAGCCCACAAGCCCCCACTCCGCCACCAGGGGGAGGTAGCGGTGGCAGGGATTGTAGCCTCCCTGGCCGCCCCCTGACCTAGATCCTTGGCCTATATATTCCCAAATATTCAGCAAAAAATCTGGGGAGCCTCGAAAATACTTTTGCACCGCCGCAAGCTTCCGTTTCCGCGAGATCTCATCTGGAGACCCTTCCCAGCGCCCGACCGGACGGGACTTTGGAGTTGGAGGGCTTCTCCATCATCATCATCACCCCTCCAATGACTCGTGAGTAGTTCACTTCAGACCTACGGGTCCATAGTTAGTAGCTAGATGGCTTCTTCTCCCTCTTGGATCTTCAATACAAAGTTCTCCATGATCTTCATGGAGATCTATCCGATGTAATCTTCTTTTGCGGTGTGTTAGTCGAGATCCGATGAATTGTGGATTTGTGATCAGATTATCTATGATATATATTTGAGTCTTTGTTGATTTCTTATATGCATGATTTGATATCCTTGTAAGTCTCTCCGAGTCTTGGGTTTTGTTTGGCCAACTATATCTATGATTCTTGCAATGGGAGAAGTGCTTGGTTTTGGGTTCTACCATGTGGTGACCTTTCCCAGTGACAGTAGGGGCAGCAAGGCAGACATCAAGTAGTTGCCATCAAGGGTAAAAAGATGGGGTTTTTATCATTGGTTTGAGATTATCCCTCTACATCATGTCATCTTGCTTAAGGCGTTACTCTGTTCTTATGGACTTAATACACTAGATGCATGCTGGATAGCGGTCGACGTGTGGAGTAATAGTAGTAGATGCAGAAAGTATCGGTCTACTTGTTTTGGACGTGATGCCTATAGATATAATCATTGCATAGATGTCGTCACGACTTTGCGCGGTTCTATCAATTGCTCGACAGTAATTTGTTCACCCACCGTCTACTTGCTTTCATTAGAGAAGCCACTAGTAAACACTACGGCCCCCGGGTCTATCCACATCCATCGTTTACACCTCCGCTTTTACTTTGCTTTGTTACTTTGTTGCTTTAAGTTCTCACTTGGCAAACAATCTATAAGGGATTGACAACCCCTTCATAGCGTTGGGAGCAAGCTTTTGTGTTTGTGCAGGATCTTGTGATACTCATCCACTGGATTGATATCTTGGTTCTCAAACTAAGGGAAATACTTACCACCGCTGTGCTACATCACCCTTTCCGCTTCGAGGGAACACCAATTCAAGGCTCCAAGGCCACGGGGGAAATCCTTTGCATACTTGCCTAGGAAGTCCCTTAAGGCGTAGCCACAGCTGAAGGATTCCTGGTGCCGTCGTTGCAAGGGAAGCACAACTGACATCAGAAGTATTTCTGGCGCCGTTGCCGGGGAAGCACAGCTGACATCACTCATCTTCAAGAAAATGACCCGGCCCTTGGGGGCTACAGGTTGGTTTTTGTATAAACTCATTAAGATCCGGCTCATCTTCAAGAAGATGACCCGGCCCTTTGGGGCTATAGGTTATTTTTCTATAATTTCATCAAGGTCCGGCTCATCTTCCAGAAGATGAGCCATCCCTTGGGGGGGCTAATGGAAGGATATATGGAGTGCATGATTGAAGTAGAACATACCTCATATCTCTTCTTCATCATATTGACCAGGCTGGCTTCCATATACCGGCTGATGGAGAGGCGACACATATATCCATAATGAAGCTCTTCGAAATTAAGTTTTTCAATGTTGGGAAGCTCAAGCTTGGCTTTACTTTTTCTACTTCAGGTGTTTCACCTTTGGCAGTGTGTTTAGCTAACAAAGTAGAGACAACTATTCTATAACTCGTCCAGGTAATGATAACCGTCTCCTCATCGGATGTAGGGACTTTGGTTATTTTTGGAGGACTGGGCGGGTCAACATTGGCCTTCGGACTTGTTTTCATAGATGTATCATCAGCGTTCCCTGTCTCAACTTGAATATAAGGAAGATCACTAACAGCTTCTTGACGAGTTTCAAAAAGATAAACATGTGTGTCAGTATTTTCAACATGAATCTCATGAATAGAAAAATCTAGTTCTTCATGCTCAGATGCTCCAGGATTACTAGATGATTCGCCGGTTTTCCTCTTCTTGTTATTAGCCCTACCCCTTAATAGTAGAAGTTAAGACATATATATAACAGATCAAAGGTACTAAGAAAAGTATTAGACATGAAAGCAGAAGCTACCCTGGAAGGATGACAAGGGGTGGCAGCTTCGAAGCAGTTGAGTTGCCCGATGAATGTGGTGATGCCTGATAAGGGTGAACCAGAAAAATTGAATGAGAGACAAATAAGGTTAACCATTGGGAAAGAAAAAGTTGCGTTGAGAGATGCCTCATTTTGACGCTTACAAGTGGCTATCTTCTCAGGCAAGCCTGCCATGAGATGACTAGAGGAACTGCGGGTTTGTGCCTTGGTGTGTAGATAGTCTTCTTGAAAAGGAAATCAGGATCCAAATAAGCGTCCGGGTGAGTCATATGAACTTTCCTACAAATCCACCTTGGTGGCCTTGGGATGGATAAATTTGAGTCGGAAGAGATTGAAATTACCTCAACATCTTCATTTTCGCTCCCAGCATCATCATCCTAAGAGAACAAGAAGTAATTAGTAACCACAAAGTTAAAAATAGGGTGAAGATAAGAATTTACCTCAGATTGGTCTTCAATGTTTTGTGACTCGCCCATGACTGATGACTCATCAACAACCATTTGGTTTTTCCTCTCTGGGGTGGCTTTGGTTTTCTTGACAACTATTTTTTGCGGTTTAAGTTTCCAGAAGGGCGTGTTCTTCTGTAAGGGTATTGGCAAAAGGAAGGAGAGTTTCAAACACTAAAATAATGCATGAGCACGGTAGGAAGTTTTAGGATTAAATTACCTCGAGATCCAGATTTTGAGTACAGAATGTGTTGGGGATATTAGCCAGCCATACGACCCGCTCTAAGAGGTCAGGTCAAGATGGTGACCGCTCAACGTTCATACTCAAGATGTGCCCTGGCCTACAAAGCAGGAGGCGAAAGGCGGTCTACCAACGAGAGCCGGCAGCGGCCCAAGACACAAAGATGGAAGGTCATGGCCCACAAGGGATAAGGCCTCCTCAGTTTCCTTGCTCAAGGAGAAAGGCGAGTTAGAGACATAGCAGGTCACGGATCATAATGTGGCTCGGACTCTTATAAACCTAAGGGTCTCGACCTGTATATAAAGGCGAGTCTCTAGGGCTGGTAGACTTAAGTTACAATCAATTGAAAGCTAGGTCCGGCGAAATCGCACCCTTGTAATCGATTTCATCATCAATACACACAAAGCATGACATAGGCTTTTACCTCCATCGGAGGGGCTGAACCTGGGTAAACTCGTCTCTCGTTCCCGATCAACCCCTTTGAGTCACCACATTGTTGCGATGGCTTCAGCACTAAGTCCTTTCACGAGTACATCTGCCGTGACAAAACCACGGTACTTGGCACCCACCGTGGGGCTAGCGCATAGTGTAGTTGAGTTATCAAAGGGAGACCTTCGAGGGTTCGGGAGCTACACAGTTAGTCTCATGAACAAGAGCCGCCACGAGAAGTGCTACATCGACAATTCGAACTGGGGTCCCGAGGCCGGTTCAATCAAATCTGGTTACCGTGTCCCCTTCGGCAATATTCACGTGTTCATCAGCAAGATTGGCGCGCCCGTTCCCTATCCGGCTCAGTTCGCCCAACCCGCCAAGCATCAGATTAGGCAGCATCACGTCTCTGTTGGCTTTACGCAGGGGGTCATCCTAGCAGATGAACCAGCTACTGATGGAGACACCCCTGCCAACTCAGATGGCGATTCACTTATGGGAAGACATACTCGATCTGCCCTCTAAATGAGGGAAGGCTTGGGGGATTTCCTGAGGTGGCGATCTCTGTAGGTCCGCAAGAGGCACCTCGCCAGGTCACCCTCTACATGGCTGGGGCAATGCTGGCTCAAAATCAGCTAGATGCGGCAGCCGCCAATGGAGCCAGCGGGTCTGGAAAAACATCGGCCTAGGCCATGGCGGATCTGATGGTCGAGATGTCAACACTCATGGCGGTCGTCGTTACCGCTGACAATTAGGAGGAAATCAATGCCGAGGCTGGCAAAACTGCGTAAAGAGATGGAAAATATACAACATGAGATCGATGCTGAGAACACCTGGATGGCGAATCAGCAGGTTCAAATTACCGAAGAGGTGGAACGCTTGAAGGCTAAGGCATGGCGACTCGAGCGTCGGTGAGTCGCCTCCAATGTGGTGCATCAGAGGAGGTATCAGAGTCGTTTCCCGACCAATCTTAACCCCACGCGTTTATTTGACAGCCCACATATGCGTGGTGTGGAGCATAACCCGCCTCGACGGGTTAATCAACTGGTGGAGCCGACTCAGCCGCCAGCGACTCACGAGCCGACGCAACTTCCGGTGGACCACCCGTTGGCTCAGCATTTTCAAACACCGCAGGGTCACTTTTCTAATCATGTGGACAACGTGCTGGCTGCAACCCGCAATTTGGAGTCTCTCCCCATTCATGGAAACACCCTGATCGAGGTGGAAGCAACGAACGCCATCGAGAGGCTGAAGACGGCGGTGGTTCAACAAATGCTATTTTCTTACAGTCGTGATGGCTGCATTCCACGCCCCATGCTAGTCATACAAAGAGCCACAATGACGATCCTTCATCAATCTCTAGTAGCGGTCACCGATAGCAGCCTCAAGCCAGCCTTCCCAAACTGCCAATGTCGAATGCTCAAGCGCTTGTGAATGCGGCCCGAGCCGCCCGTCAGGCAGAGTTAGAGACAGTGCAGTGATGGCAGGTCAGGTGGTTCCGACTTATGTCCAACTGGCGCCTACGTACAGTGAGTTGGGAGGAAGGAACATCGACATTCCCTACTTATCGTTTGCTCTTCGCAACGAGCGCATGCCCAGATATTTCAAAGGCCCTCGTAAGGTGCCCAATTACACACCCGATCTTGAGCCAGGTGCGTGGATTGAGAGTTACGAGCTTGCTATGGATATGCTCGATGCCATCGATGTAGTATGCGCCAAATATTTCACAATGATGTTGGAAGGACCGGCTCCGACATGGCTGAAAAATCTACCGCCCAATTCCATCAACACTTGGGCAGAATTGAAGGAGTGATTCATTAAAAAATTTCGTGGAACTTGCAAACGCCCAATGACGATCGTAGATCTGCAACATTGCGTTCAGCGGGCAGATGAGTCGGCCCATCATTGGACGCGGCGAGTTGCGGAAATTATACACTCATCAGATGGCATCACAGCGGCTCAAGCTGTGCTGATCTTGGAGAAGAACTGTCACTTTCAACCTCTGGTATTGAAGCTTGGTCGTCTTAAGTGGAAGGTGCATGATATGGGCGAGTTGAAGGACACCCTCACCAGATATGCTAAGTCAGACAGCACGAAGGATGCCGACTCAAATGATGATAAAGCCAGTGAAGTGAAGAAAGGAGATGGGGCCAAGAGTCATCTCCAAGCTCAGGGATGTAATGGCAACCAGGGAGGTCAAGGAAAGAGAAGCCAACAAGATAACCTGTCTGATTTTGTTGCCAATACCAGCGTCGGGCCAAGAAACCAGCGTTCGAATACTGGTCAGAATCGGGGCTATAGTGGGAATAAACCGCATAATTACGAGAAAATTGTCAAGGGACCCTGTCCTAACTACAGTACGCGCGATGCCCCGTCTAACCACTCTTGGGAAAATGCTTTATGATTCAGGAATTTCGTCTTCAAGCGTCCAGAGATCACCAAGGGGGGAACGGTGTTGGACCTTTAGGTCAGTTTGGTCTTGGCGGATCACAAGGGGGCTGATTTGGCGGGTTCTCTGGTTTCAGACCTCATCGGCAAGGTGGCTCGAATAACAGCGGCGGACCGCATTCTGGCCAGGGTTACCAGCATTACAATAATCAGGGCGTCTTTCAGCAGCAGAACAACCATGGCGGTTTTCAGCAGCCGAATAACTAGGGCGGCTTTCAGAGATACCCTAAGCAACTGAACGGTGGTCAGTGTCATGTTGATCACATGGAGTAGAGCTCACCACCCTCCCCAGGTTGATAACCCTGGTGACTCAGCGTTGGTGGTGGCACCACAGGTTGGGAGGACACCCTCTCTAAAGTCCTCATGGATGGAGGCAGCAACATCAAATCTTATAATATGATACCTTCCGACGGATATACTTTTCTAAGAGCGACTTGATGGCTTCGACCACAGTCTTTCACGGCATTGTCCCCAACAAGTCGGCGTATCCAGTTGGGCCGACGAAGTTAGATGTGGCTTTTGGCGATTGCTACTTCTTGAGCTTGCGTTGGTTTTTCCCTTGAAGAGGAAAGGGTGATGCAGCAAAGTAGAGATAAGTATTTCCCTCAGTTTGAGAACCAACGTACCAATCCAGTAGGAGTATCAAGATGAGGCACCAAGTCACCCGCGCAAAGACAAACAAACTTGCACCCAACGCGATAAAGGGGTTTTCAATCCCTTTAAGATTACTTGCAAAGTGAGATCTGATAGTGATAATAGGTAAATATAAATAAGTAAATAAAAGTGCAGCAATGTATTGTTGGTATTTTTGTATGTAGATCTGAATATATAATGTGTAAAATAGACCCGGGGGGCATAGTGTTAACTAGAGGCTCCTCTCATGATAGCAAGTATTACGGTGGGTGAACGAATTACTGTCGAGTAATTGATAGAATCGCGCAAGGTCATGACGATATCTAAGGCAATGATCATACTTATAGGCATCATGTCCGATACAACTAGACCAATACTTTCTGCATCTACTACTATTACTCCACACATCAACCGCTATCCAGCATGCATCTAGTGTATTAAGTTCATAACAACAGAGTAACGCGTTAAGCAAGCTGACATGATGTAGAGGGATAAATTCATGCAATATGATATAAACCCCATCTTTTTACCCTTGATGGCAACAACGCGATGCGTGCCTCGCTACCCCTTCTGTCACTAGGTGAGGACACCGCACGGTATGAACCCAAAACCAAGCACTTCTCCCATTGCAAGAATAATAGATCAAGTTGGCCAAACGAAACCCATAAATCGAAGAGAATTACAAGGATACGAAATCATGCATATAAGAAATCAGAGGAGACTCAAATAATATTTATAGAAAATCTGATCATAAATCCACAATTCATCCAATCTCGAAAAACACACCGCAAAAGAAAGTTACATCGGATAGATCTCCATGAAGATCATGGAGAAATTTGTATTGAAGATCCAAGAGAGAGAAGAATCCATCTAGTTACTTGCTATGGACCCGATAGTTTGTGGTGAACTACTCACGCATCATCGGAGAGGCAATGATGTTGATGAAGAAGCCCTCCGTGTCCAAATCCCCCTCCAGCAGGGCACCAGAACGGTCCCCATATGGGATCTCGCGGAAACAGAAGCTTGCGGCGGCGGAAAAGTATTTTCGTGGCTCTCTCTGTTGGTCTAGGGATTTTAGGGAATTTATAGGCGAAAGAGGTAGGGCAAACAAGGCACAGGGGGCCCACGAGCCTGCTAAACGCTCCCCCCTAGGGCGTGCCTAGGGGGTTCGCGCCTCCTCCATGGCCCTCTGCCTTGGTTCTCAAGTCTTCTGGATCCCTTCTATTATGGAAAAACTCATCCCAAAGGTTTTATTCCTTTTGGACTCCGTTTAATATTCTTATGTGAAAAAGGTCAAAAACACGGAAAAAACAAAAACTGGCACTAGGCACTGAGTTAATAGGTTAGTCCCAAAAATGATAATAAATAGCATATAAATGCATATAAAACATCCCAAGTTGATAATATAGTAGCATGGAACAATCAAAAATTATAGATACGTTGGAGACGTATCAACGATGAATCCAATTATAGGAGCGAGGCTGTGATGTTTGAGGTGGTCAAGATCAAGAGCCCTTACCATGCTCTGTTTGGGCGGCTGGCTTATGCCCGCTTCATGGCCCGACCCTCCTATGTGTACCTCAAGCTCAAAATGTCGGGTCTTAAATGTACCAATATAGTCAATGGGATCGGAAGATAGCACGAAATTGCGAGGAAGGAGACGTCGCTTACGCCGAGTCGGCATGCTGCGCTGAAGAGTTGAAATTCCACAAGGCCAACGTGGACCAAGGCGACATGAGTCCGCTCAAAAAACCAACTCTTGATTCTGAGCCACCCCTGGAGATCAAGCCGGCAAATGACACCAAGCAAGTTGATTTCACCCAAGGCGACTCTTCTAAGCAGTTTACTATTGGGACATGCCTGGATCCCAAAAAGGAAAGCGCGCTCATCGAATTCATTCGTGACAATAGGGAAATCTTCGCATGGAAGCCTTCTGACATGCGAGGAGCACCGAGAGAATTGACTGAGCATCACCTTAATGTGGATCCCAAGATGAAGCCGATCCGACAGTACCTCTGTAGTTTTAACGAGGAGAGACGTAAAGCAATTGGGGAAGAAGTCGCCCGGCTCTTGGACGTCGGGTTCATCATCGAAGTTTTCATCCTGAGTTGTTGGCTAACCCGGTCTTAGTTCTCAAGAATAACGACACTTTTCACATGTGCATCGATTATACAGATCTCAACAAAGCTTGTCCGAAGGATCCTTTAACCCTCCCTCGTATCGATCAAATCATTGACTCTACGTTGCGAGCATTTGTGCTTTCTGGATGCATACTCTCGTTACCGCCAGAACAAGATGGCCAAGGAGGATCAGGAGAAGACGGCTTTCATAACTCCCTTCGGCACTTTCTGCCATGTCTCCATGCCTTTTGGGCTTAAGAGCGTGGGGGCGACTTATCAACGCTGCATTCAGAACTGTTTGCATAGTCAGATTGGGTGCAATGTTCATGCCTACGTTGATGATATCGTGGTGAAATCCCAGAAGAAGGAGACGCTTTTAGACGATCTCAAGGAGACGTTTGACAACCTTCACATATACCAGATGAAGATTAACCCAGCCAAATGTGTTTTTGGTGTTCCTGCATGCAAGTTATTGGGCTTCCTGGTGTCAGGGCGAGGTATTGAAGCTAACCCGGATAAAATGAAGGCGATAACCTCGCTTGGTAAGCAGGCCAACATCAACTAGGTCCAGCGCATGGCGGATCATATTGCGACGTTGAGACGTTTCATAAGTCACCTCGGTGAGAAGGCCATCCCCCTTTACCAGTTGCTCAAGAAAAAATATCATTTTGTTTGGACGGATGCAGCCAACGAAGCTTTTGAAGCCCTCAAGAAACAACTTGTTGAGCCGCCTGTGTTAGCCTCCCCGATTGATAAGGAACCAATGCTACTTTACATTGCTTCTAATTCAAAAGAAGTAAGTGTGGTGATGGTTGTTGAGTGCAAGGAAGAAGGAAAAGAATATTTGGTTCAGTGTCCGATGTATTTTGTTTGCGAGGTGTTGACTTTGTCTAAGAAATGGTACTCACATTGGTAGAAGCTGGTATTTGGGATTTTTATGGCAAGCCGGAAGCTGAAGCATTACTTTCAGGAGCACCCAATCAATGTGGTCAGTTCAATGCCAATTGGGGTCATTATACAGAACTGCGAAGCTACTAGGCGGATTGCTAAGTGGGCAATTGAGCTTGGCCCCCACCATGTGAAGTATATGCCTCGCACAACTATCAAGTCTTCCGCTTTGGTGGATTTCATAAACGATTGGACCGAGTTGCAGATTCCAGAAGAGAGACCTGACAACACGTACCCGACTATCCACTTTGACGGTTCGAGTTAGTTGCAAGGCTTGGGAGCTGGCGTAGTGTTATCTTCCCCATGAGTTGAGAAGTTTTGCTATGTCTTGCGCCTGATGTTTCCTTGCATCAACACCACGGCTGAGTATGAGGCTCTAATATACTGGCTCAGAATATCTAAGCAGATGAACCTCATCCGGGTGAGATGTTTGGGCGACTTACATTTAGTGGCTCAACAAGTCTGTGGAACTTGGGACTCCAAAGATCCGCCGATGACGGCTTATAGGCGAGCAGTAATCGAGGTGGCGAGTCATTTTAACGGCTACCAGGTTGATCATATTGATCGTCAACAGAACGAGGCGGCTGATGCTTTATCACGTCTCAAATCTCAACGCAAGCCTGTTCCCCCAATGTGTTCCTGGGTGTCTTGCATAACCCTTCTGTGAAGTTTCCTTCTGAAGAGGACATAGCAGTTCCTGACCGGAATCACAATTGGTGGCGACTCTCCGGGCGATTCCTAACTGGACAGTTCCTTATATGGCTGATCTGGCTCGAAGCGAGTTACCAACTGATCAAATCTCCGCTCGACAAATAATATGGCGGTTCAAGTCTATGGTTATCCATAAGGGAGAGTTACACAAATGAAGCACCCACGAGGTCTTTCAACGACGTGTTTCCTGCAAGGAAGGACGTGATATTCTCAATGAGATACATGCTGGCGACTGTGAGAATCACGCCGGGTCACGGTCCTTGGTATCAAAAGCTTTTCAACATCGGTTCTATTGGTTGATAGCTCATGCTGACGCGGAGGATATAGTGCGCAAGTGTGATGGGTGTCAGAAGTTTGGCTGCCAAGTACACGTGCCATTTCAGGAATTTCGCGTGATTCCAATCACATGGCCTTTTGCACTCTGGGTGTTTGATATGGTCGGCCCGTTCAAGATGTCTTATGAAAAAAAACTCATCTATTGGTGGCGGTTGACAAGGTTACCAAGTGGGTTGAAGCGGAGCCGGACAACAATTGTGAGGAAGAGGCAACAGCAAAGTTCCTCAAAAAGCTTATTTTTAATTTTGGTTACCCTCACTGTATCATCATTTATAATGGTAGCAACCTATCCAAAGGATCCATGAAGGAGTTCTGCTAGCGGGATCACATCCAACTTGACGTATCTACGGTAGCACATCCACAGTCCAATGGTCAAGTTGAGGGTGGTAATTATGAAATCTTGCATGGGATCAAGCCCCGTATGGTTCCATTGTAGCGCACTCCGGGTTGTTGGGTCGAGGAGCTCCCCGCGGTGCTTTGGAGCATCAGGACTATGCCTAACAGATCCACCGGTTACACCTCCTTTTTCCTCCTCTACGGGGCTGAGGCGGTTTTTTCAAGCGATATAAGGCATGATTCTCCCCGAGTCGGTGCTTATTTGGAAGCAGATAATGAGAAGGCGTGTTAGGATTCTTTGGATGCTTTAAAGGAAGAACGTGATTTGGCTACAGCACAGTCAACTATATATCAACAAGACCCGCGTCGCTATCATAGTCGTCGAGTTAAGAGCTGGATCTTCCAAGAAGGCGAATTGGTCCTTCGGTTGATTCAACATCACACGAGCATGCACAAGCTATCACCTCAATGGGAAGGACCTTTCATTATCAGCAAAAGTCTTCATAACGGCTCCTATTATCTGATCGACCTTCGTCGAGACAAACCAACCTTGGAAGAGGAGACGACCCGCCCGTGGAACATCGCCCACCTTCGGCCTTACTACTCTTAGAGCCATCGGCTCCTTACCCATGTACATAGTTTAGTACTTTGTACTATCTTTGTTAAGACGATAAAGCCAGCGCCTACAAAATTCGGGGTCTATGCCATTTCATCCTACATATTGAGCAAGAGGATGAGCCTCCGCCAAGGAAGTCATTCAAACGTGGGTGCTATTAGTATCAAAGAGGATGAGCCGCCCTCTTGCGATCTCTCAACCATGGATACCGGTAAGCCAAAGAGGACCAGTTGGCAGGACGCATGGTTCAAACATAGGTGCCAATTTATGATCTTGAAGAATCAAGTCGTCTTACTTGGGGGCTATTAGTCCCCAGATTATTTAGGAGTAATAGCATTGTCTTTTGCAATCCTATGCTTGGATTTTCCCTGATCATAGGTCACTTGGGGTCTTCCAACTCACTGAGTTTAGCTTTCTCACCCTCTTGGCTTGCGAAAAATTAAGGCTATACAATGGTTATAATGTATTGTATGTCTTTGGAACTCACCCTATTGGCCCATGTACTCTTGGTGAGTCAATCCATTTTGGACCCTCACTTTCCAATGTTAAAACATCAAGGAGTCCAGCGAGAGCCAACATATGAAAATAGACAAACCATGGGTTTATAGAACCTGCTTCATCGAAGCCTGAGTTGAGCGTGATCCGCCAGTCTAAATGATAAAGGTTATTGCACAAACCACTTAGGGTACGACTAGAGCCTTGCAAGCCCATCTACCCACCGTGACTCATTGAGCCGGCCTATTCATAACAATTCAATACCCTATATGGTGTTATCTTTTTCAAGCAAGGATTCAATATTCTTATCAGCTCACGCAAAGCATGGTGACTATGAAGTCCTTTTCTCATAAAGGGAAAATCAAATTTTCAAGGCAATAAAATCTCAGAAAGGCAGCTTATATTAGAAGGTAATGCCAAAAGTTTCATTTTGTGCAATCATAGCCGTGTTTTACACCTACAAAATATATTACATGGCTTGAGAAGGCCAAAGTATTCTTTGCTATATTAACCCGGTGGCCAGTTCCTTCGGGTTAATATCCTCAGGGTTAATCTTGGCGAGAAGTCTTGGTTAAGCCGCCTCCAGGTTACCCTATGCTGAGCCTTCAAGGTCTTGGATCTGGAAGTTGCCCATAACCTAGTTGCAATTTCTTAAAGCATGGAACTTAGCTTCTTCTGTCAAGATGGTCGACGGATCGGCATTAGGGGCAAAAATGTGCTTACGGCACTGAGGAGTAAGGTCCACTAGTGCAAATGTGGGAGGTGGCACACGCTTGTGGCTTTCATCATAGGTCGCCTGGTACTTAGTCAAATCAAGACCTTTAGCAAGCTGACTCACAGCTGGACGAACCGCCCTCACGCCATGGGCATAGTCCTCCTGAGTGAATTCTGAGCCATCGTCCTTATATTCAGGACACCCACCTGCTATATCCTCCGACTTGAGTTCTGGTGCATAAGCCAAAGACCGGCTCAGAGCAGTAATTAGCCCTTTTCGTGCAGCTGATTTCTTCAATTCTTCGATCTTCTTAGGCATGGTCGAGAGGCGCCTCAACATGTCAGTGATAAACTTCACCGACTCTTTATCACCCGATGCAGCTTTGATGGTGAATAAGCCGCCAGTTTAAAGTTGCTCTGTCAAGGTATATAAAGCTTTTAGTTTCAGCACACGGTCATCTTGAAGATTGGCTGATTGACGGCCTACAAAAAAATTATGGAGTGTGAGTCGCTTGGCGGGCTTCTGTTCTTTACAATGGTTGCAATTCACAATCTTACATACAAAGTGCTTACCAAACATAACACTGGTCATCCTGGAGATATGTCGTTTTAGACCAGTTAACTCTTCAGTAGCTAGTTTCAGCTGACCCTTGGTGACTTCAATACGTTTTAATAAGGAGGCTTTGTCAGATCCGACCGTCTCTTTATATAATGTTTGCTCAGTCTTGATTTTTTCAATTTCTCCCAAGGAAATCCGAAGTTTTTCCTCACCTTCTGCTCTGGATTCTTGTTGCTGTACCAGGTTTTTCTTCATATTGTTCAAGTATGAGTCATCTTGGGCTATAGATTCCTACAGAATCAAAACAAGATGGGTAATTAGCTCAAAGCTCCAATATGGACTATAAAAGACCTTTCTACTTGCATAGAAGACTGGTATCAAGTATTAAGCAGATTGCAAGCAATATACTTGATACTTGGGGCTAATGCATGGTAGTTTTCTTGCACATTCTTTATACAGACTCAGTTCATCTTCAAGAAGATGACCCGATGCTTGGGGGCTACGGGTTAAAGTTTCAAGTTAAATACCGACAAGACCTGGTTCATTTTCAAGAAGATGAATGTCGGTGCACTAGAGATTGGGGTCTAGCATGCCCCTGACTTGTGCACGGGCACCAGCAACACACCTGGCGGAAACACGCTAAGACAGCCGATAGGAAGAGAAACCCCAGGCTCGCCAAGATCGTGTGAAGAGCCAACCCAAGTCACAAGGCCCCGACGAGCCCTCCTTGCCGGGAAGACCCACAAGGCCCCGACGGGCCCTCCTTGCTGGGAAGACTCACAAGGCCCGGGCAGGCCCTCCTTGCCGGGAAGACTTGCAAGGCCCTGGCAAGCCCTCCTTGCCGGTAAGATGTCCAAGACCCCGGCAAGACATCCTTGCCGGGAAGATGGTCGAGGCCATGGGCAAGGACCCCAGGCCAGCAGGCTCTCTTCGCCTGCCAGGTGTCCCTCCTGCCATAGTGCCACCGACCTCCACCGCTCCATCGCATCCCTCATGCTCCAGCACAAAGCCCAGGTGTCAACACACATGGGAACGTGTCGAAGCCACCTTGATACAGGTTAGGGCCAGACGAGGCATTTACTGCCCCTGACACCACAGTAGAAAGATAAGCGGTGAACCCTGTTCACTATGCCACCGTGAGCACACTATTGGTCACCCCTTTGCCTATTAAAGGAGGTCCAAGGCTCGTTTCTAGGGGTTGGACCTTTTGGGTTTTAGAATCCATAATCGCCAGCTAATATACTGTAGAAAATATCCCTACGGTAAGCACCCAATACAAACTAAGCAGGAGTTGGTTTTTACGCGCCAAGCGGCCAGAACCTGGGAAAACGATCTTGCCGGTGCTCATCGCTAGTTCCGCTCTTGGAGCCACCTCTCTCCCTCCACCGAATGATCAAGGGACCCTTAATGCTTCCCATAGGTGTCGATTTCCCTGACATCTTTGGCGCGTCAGGCAGCGGGTGGATGCTATGAGCTTTTTCACGGATTCGAGCAAGTTCTGCACCAGATCTTGGGAAGTTGAGCGCACCGCCGCGGTCCCCAGAGGTGGAACGCAGCGGTGGTCGCTCCACTTCGCTATGGCCTCCTAACACCTGCGCGAGCGCTTGCCAAGGAGGCGGAGATCCCGAGCTTGATGGCATCAAGTTGATGAGCCACTCGAGGACAGTGCGTTGCTGTCGAGGGTGTGCCTGGGAGCTTGGGCGAGGACTCCGACGTATACTCCGGCTGACGCACCTTTGCGGAGTGATGCATAGCCGTTGAGGATGGGCCAACAGGCCCTGAATCCCAGGCACGCAGTCCAGCGGAAATGATTTCCCCCCTTGGAAGCATCGCGTCACCGCCGAAGGTGCGCTCGGGGGCTGCGCCAGCACAGACTAGCAAAAGAAGAAAAGGAGTTATACTCCGGCAACCCCTTTCCTATACGATAGTCAAGGACTATCGGCAAAAACCTTGCGAGATGGGAAGTTGCCGGGAGAGTGTAACATCCTGCTTGTTGGGATCTGAGGCCCCGGCAAAAGACCTAAACGCCGCGAGAAGAAGTGCCGCGGCATAACAGATAAGTGATACAGATTCTAGATGAAATTTCAGAGTAGATAAGTTGTTAGCTTTCTAAAAATCCCGAACTTTGTTTGAGAAACTTGCACAGATGAAACCTTGTCACGATCAGTGCACCTTGGCTCTGTTTTGAACTCGTTCAATGACCTGAATGGCCATAGAGCACCTTCACACTATTTCGAACTGGTTCAATGGACCAAGCGGCTACGCAGCGCCTTATTTCGCCTTGAGCCGCAGTCGACGATCTAATGGTTGCACTGAGTGCGGCCAGGAGCCTTGCCGGTAACGACCCCTCCGATGAACTGCTAAGGATTTGTTCCTCAAATCACTAGCGGCAGGACCAGTCACGCCGGCAAGCTTCCAGAAAACACAAAGGGTGTATCATACAAAGAGAAGGATCAAACACAAAGGAAACAATATTTCATTCATCTGTTTGAGGCGAAGTCAGACATATTACATGGATGATTCTTACTACTCTAACCTATCATACTGCCTTTGGCGAGGGACATGCTTGCCGGACAGAAGTTCAAGAAGGAAAAAAGCGGGAAGGCCCCCGGCGCAACCGAGGCTGGCTCCTCCTGGACTAGCATTGCGCACAGGAGAACGGGGCCAGAAGGGACGGCGGAGATGTGAACCAAGCGCTTCCCGTAATATGCGACAGCGTCGGTTCTTCTGGCTCGTCGGTCCCAACTTGGGAGGAAGTGGACTGTGGACTGACGGTGATGGTGCGACCGGCGGTTAGTCCGAGGTCAGATCCTCATACCCAGGCTTAGCCTACGAGTGTCTGACCCGTACCACTTTCGCTACCGTCTGTCCTGTCCTCGTCGCCCTCGTGCGAGGACGGGCTTTCAGTCCCGCTCGAACTCTCTTCGCAGCAGCTAAGGCGCACACCCGAGCTCCCATATATTTTGACGGAGAGCAGGTTGTCCTCCATCATCTTGAAGCGAAGAATGTGCCCATCCCAGAGATTATGGGCACGAGGGAAGCTCTTCCACCTGCGGACGAGGAATTGGAGCTGAGGCCCCGGTTGCTCCACGGCCAGCGATACAGCGCCATTGCCTCAACCATGCACCCTAAGCCACAACATCGCGAGCTTCTCTTCGCTCATCACCTTCGCGAAGGTGATGGGGAATTGAAACTGGGTCATGATGCGGCCTTTTAGTTTGACGAGAAACTCCAACGGAGTCCTTTCAACATGAGTCCCCGCGGGAACGAGCGGGGGAGAAGACGGGGGTGCTGGAGTATCACTCTGCCTTCCCCAGCCACGGCCTCGACAGCCACCGTGGCCCCTCGCCCCTCCGCCACCTCGAGCGCTCGGGCCGCCCTCCGTAGCTGCGGCCCCTGAAGCTGTGGCATGATCCAAATGGGATCCTCTTGACATCCTGGTGGCCGATGGTGAACGCCCTCATCCCCTAGCCTTGGTTAGGGGCAAGCGCCACCTGATGCTGAAGAGGACACCGCAGACACAAGCCGGGGATGCTGAGTATTTCAGGAGTTGGATGGATGAGCAAAACCCCCTCGCAAACCTCCTTATTTATAGGGCAAGGCGTGGGGGCTAGCTCTCCTCACTCTAGGAACCGCCGCCCCTCTCGCCCAATCACTCATGATCAAGGGCGAACAGGGAACTGCTCTGCTGCACCAATGCATGCAGGGGCGGACCTACGACGACTATGTCCTTTAGGGCCACGAATGCCACTTGCCTAACCGTTACTGCGCATGCCTCACACGTGGCAGCAATGGTTCGGGAGGTGGGGAGGCCACTACGTGCACACCTCTCCACCTCGCCTGCTCGATGCGCTCCAAGCTGCCAAGCAGAAGCCCGTGCACCACCTTGGGTCTATCCCAACGACGCCTCACATGAATTTGTGGCCAAGGCCTAGGGGCTTTTGTCGATGCACAAGAGACTGGGGTCTCCCATGCCCCTGACTTGTCCACAGGCACCAGCAACACACTTGGAGGCAACATGCCAAGACAGCCGAGGAGAAGAGAAACCTCAGGCTCGCCAAGACCACACCACGCCAAAGGTGTGAAGAGCCAACCCGAGTTACAAGGCCCCGGTGAGCGCTCCTCGCCGGGAAGACCCACAAGGCCCCGGCGAGCCCTCCTCACTTGGAAGACTAACAAGGCCCCAACAGGCCCTCCTTGCGGGGAAGACATGCAAGGCCGTCGCAAGCACTCCTTGCCGGGAAGATGTCCAAGACCTCGGCAAGCCATCCTTCCCGGGAAGATGGGAAAGGACGTGGGCAAGGACGACAGGCCGACAGTGTGACAGCCCAAGACCGACGCCTCAGAAGATTCCCCTTTTATTCCGTTCTCGTCGTGTGGTTTGTTTTTTTCGCATTCATCATTGCATCATGCGCATCATCTGCATTGCATCGGCACTTTGTTGCCGCCAGTTTTCAAAACTTGCATCCGTTATTAGTTGCTGGTTCTCTCCATGTTCATCGTTGACCGTTTTGAGACCAAACACACACGCCCGTGCCCGCGGCATCGTTAAAATAATTGTTTTTAAAAGTGCATATAAAACATAATCGGATTGAGTTGAAACTTTACGTGCGGTCTTAATATAGTTTAGGTAGGCAGCCTTCCAAATTACGTCGCAATCGGAGTCCGTTTGATACTCGAACGGTCGACCGTAGCGGCACCGTCATCGGTTTATCGTCGGACATTTTTTTGGTGTTTTAAAATAGTATGACGGGCCACAAATCTCCCTCTCCTCCTAGGCCAACCTATTCTACATGGCCCAACACCACCCACCTAGCCTACCCCTCCGCTTCGGACCGTCCGATCGAGATCCGACGGCGCGAAACCGGTGCAAAACCCCCCTAACCAAGCCCACTTCCATATTTATACACCACCCTACGTAATTAGGGACAAAACCCTAACTTCTAGGTCTTGTCCCGCAGCCGCCGCCAGCCAACATCTCACTCGGGATCTTCCTCGCTGATGGTGTTGGTCCCAAACGGACAGACTGCGGGGCCACCGCGAGGAAACTCAAGGTTTGGTTTTAATCGTATGCTTTTTCCATCCATCGTGTCCTGAGAATGAGATACGTGGCTCCTATCGGGATCGTCGACACGCCGGGCGGCCTTGCTGGACTTGTTTTACTTTTATCGAGCGTCTTGTGCGAGGGATTCCGAGGATGCTTTGACCTAACTCGAGGTTGAGGTTTTCCAATAGGGATCCGAGGAGATCATGGGTTTCCCTGATCGAGGTCATTCCGTCGCAGTGTGTGGTAGTTTGTGATGTACTAGTTGGAGCACCCATGCAGGGTTAAATCTTTAGGAAAGCCGTGCCCGCGGTTATGTTGCAACGTGGAAACTTTGTTTAACATCCGGTTCTAGATAACTTGAAGTTAACTTAATTAAAACTTGCCGACTGAGTGCGTAACCGTGACTATCTCTTTTGTTAGTTCCTTCTCCGATCGAGGACATGGTGGGGTTATGTCTGACGTAAGTAGGTGTTCATGATCATTCATTTGATCACCAGTAGTTCAGGTCCGCTATGCGTAGATCATCTCCCTCTTATTCTGGTACTCGTAAGTTAGCCACCTCAAATAAATTCTTAGTCTCTTGGTGCAACCTCACCACTTAACCATACCTCACCCATTAAGCTTTGCTAGTCTTGATACCTTTGGAAATGAGATTGCTGAGTCCCCTGTGGCTCACAGATTACTACAACACCAGTTGCAGGTACAAGTAAAGTGATATTAAGACGTGAGCGCGATGGTTGTTTATTTGGAGCTTCTTCTTCTTCATCATCGATCTAGGATGGGTTCCAGGTCGGCAGCCTGGGATAGCACGGATGGACGTTATTCTTTTATCGTTTGTTTTCGTCCGTAGACGAACCCTGCTCTTCTACATGATGTTTATGTATTGTACCGATGTGAATCAGATGTAGCCTGTGGCGAGTGTAAGCCAATTCCATATATCTCTTCTTTTCAGTACTTGTACTTGTAACGATATCCATTCTTGCGAAACGACGAGATGCGCTTCTATCCCTGTTGAGGTCGTCATACCAAAATAAGGATAGGGTCACATCTTGGGCATTACAAGCAGACTCTCTTCGCCCGTGAGGTGTCCCTCCTGCCACAGTGCCACCGACCGCCACCGCTCTAGCGCATCCCGCATGCGCCAGCACAAAGCCGAGGTGTCAACACACCTGGGCACGTGTCGAAGCCACCTTGATGCAGGTCAGGGGCCAGACAAGGCATTTACTTCCCCTCGCACCATAGTATATAGATAAGCGGTGAACCCTATTCACTATGCAACCAGTGAGCACACTGTTGGTGACCCCTTTGCCTATAAAAGGAGGCCCAAGGATCATTTCTAGTGGTTGGACCTTTTTGGTTGTAGACTCCATAATCACCAGCTAAATTACTGTAACAAATAGCCCTCCTGTAAGCACCTAATACAAACTAAGCAAGGGTAGGGTTTTACGTGCCAAGCGGCCCGAACCTGGGTAAACGACCTTGCCGGTGCTGATCGCTAGTTCCTCTCTTGGCGCCACCTCTCTCCCTCTGCCGAATGATCAAGGGACCCTTATAGCTTCCCATAGGTGTCGATTTCCCCGACAATGACCCGACCCTTGAGGGCTACAGGTTGAAGTTTTAAGATAAATAGTTACTAGACCCAGCTCATCTCCAAGAAGATGACCCGGCCCTTGGGGGCTACAGGTTGAAGTTTCACACAAATATTAACAAGACGCGACGCACATTCAAGAAGATGACCCGGTCCTTGGGGGCTATATAAGGATATATGTAATGACTTATTGAAAGTTATTGAAGAACAACATACCTCATATCTTTTCTTCATCATATTCGCCAAACTGGCTTCCATATCATGGCTCATGGAGAGGCGGCTCAGATATCCAGCATGCAGTTCTTTAAAATCAAGTTTCTCTATATTGGGAACCTGAAGTTTAGCTTTCCCTTTCTCCACTTCGGTTGTCACACCCTTGGTAGTATGCTTAGTCAGCACGGTGAAGACGGGCGCGGTGTGACCCGTCCTAGTAATGAAAATTGTCTCTTCATCAGACACAACATCTTTGGTTGTCTTTGGAGGACTTGTTGGATTACGATCGTTTTTCTGACTCGCCTCCATGGTTGTATTGTCAACTTATGCTGGGTTAACTTGGACATCAGGAAGATCGTCAATAACATATGTATAAGTTTCAGGAAGCTTTGTACGAGTGCTAGTCGGTTCGATCGGAGCTTCAGGGATGGTAACATCCACTGCCTCTTCTCCAGACACTTCAGGATTGTGAAGTGACCCGCCAGTTATTCTTTTCTTGGCCTGAGTCGTGAAAGATAAAGGTTGAGACATACATAATGAAGTACAAGTACTGAGGCAAGTGCTGGATATACAAATAATAATTTAGCTTGGGAGACGAACAAGAGTCGCAATTTTGAAGATGCCGAGTCGCCCGATGAAGGTGGTGATACCTATTAAGACGAAACCAGGAAAGTTTGAGCAATCGAAAAATGTAATTTATTGATAAGAAAAGATGAGTAAGGATGAAAAGCACCTCATCTCGGAGTTTATGACTCGCTGTTTTCTCGGGCATACCCGCTATAAGCTCACTTGAGGAACTACGGGTGTGTCGCTTTGGAGTATAAATAGCCTTCTTCAAAAGGAAGTCCGGATCCAAATAAGCATCCGTATGAGGCATAGGAACTTTCCAACAAACCCGCCTTGGAGGCCTTGTGAAGGAAATATCTGAGTCAGAAGAGATTGAAATTACCTCGACATCCTCAACATCGCTCTCACTGTCATCCCTTTGAGATTGAACAAAATGTTTAGTACAACACACATCAAAATAAAGGTATAGATGAAAAATTTACCTCAGATTGGTCTTCGTCCGTCTGTGACTTGCCCATAATAGATGACTCACCAATAGTTGCTTTGTTCTTCCTTTTCTTCTTCGGGGCGGCTTTGACCTTCTTGACAGTCGTTTTCGCTGGTTTCGGCTTCCAGAAGGGCGAGATTTTCTATAGCAATATTGATAAGAAATCAAGTTCTCAAAGGTGTAAAGGAAATAATAAGCAAGGCGATTAATGGATAAATATATCTACCTCGGGAGACGGGTTCTAGATACAGAATGGCTTCAGTCCAGTTTTGGGACATATTCTTTCGGCTTGCCACATAGCTTCTTCATAATGTTATTGACTTCATAAGAGTCAAGCATAACATTGGTGGAACGTTGTGCATTGTTCAAATCGCCATCATATTTGCACATCAATCCATCCCGGCGGCTCAAGGGCATAATTCTCCACTCCACCCAACACGGGATCAAGTCAATTCCAGTTAAACCATTTGCGTTTAAGGCCCTAAGTTTTGGCCAGACAAAAGCAAGGGTGGCATGTTCTTTTGTAGTTAGTGAGCCGAGAAGTTTAAAGTCCATTGGAAGGCGCTCCTCTCTAAACCCTGGCAGGGGATTCTCGTTGGCACATGCAGTATTCTTACAATAAAACCAAGTTTTTCCCCAACCCTTGGGGTGACTGGGCAGGGTAACAGCATGAAAGCCACATTCTCGCCGCCTTTGGATTGTGACTCCGCCAAGTTCTAAGTTGGGACCATTGGCCCATTCCGTCTGGAGTTCAAGTAGAAGAATTCCCTATACAAGGGGACAATGGGCTCTATCTCCAAGTACGCTTCACCGAAAACTAGAAATTGGCATAAAGTGTTGATTGAGTTGGGGCCCAGGTCTTAAGGGTGAAGATTGTAGAAGTGCAGGGTGTCTCGAAATAATTTCGATCCAGGGGAGAAAAGCCTCGTTCAAGATGATCGGTGAAGACAACAACTTCTCCTCTAGCGGGTTGCACACGTACTTCTCCAGCGGAGGCTCGCCATCCGATTTCTTCCTTAGGTGACAAGACTCATACGGTTACGCATTGCTGAAGGGAGACGTCAGGAATTTCTAACGACATATAGTCACATTTGGAAGGCTTTGGCATACTGAAAGGTTCAGGAAGGAAAATAGCTGCAGAAATATGTTGACGGGTTATCTCGATGGACTGGATTTGTTTTGAAAAAGCAAGGGAATCGAGAAAGTAAGTAGCCTACAATCTTCAAGTCGCCGTAACATAAAGACAGTTTACCTAGATGGCTAGTTACGATCATATCAAAGGAGCCGGTGTGAGCATAAAGGTGTCTTAAAGGAGAATAATGACTTTAGTTTCTGCTAAGTATGGGACAAACAAATTCCTATTGAAGGCCATAAAATATGGATCTACCAATGGTTCCATAAAAAGGAAAATTTCAGTGGCGCTAGGATGATAGTATAGTATGGAGCAACAACAATTCATTATTTGAGTCCAGATTCCACAAGGCATTTCAAACAAATTACAGGAAATGGATCCCTACATCCACCGCAACGCAAACAGTTGGGAAAGGTTTCATCGAAGAACTAAGCAAATATGTAATGGCGATTAACACAGCTGAACTCCGACAAACCATACTAAACTGTGGTGAACTCACAAATGAATCTGGGGAAAGAGAGAACTTACAGATGACATCGCTGATGGAGGCGGAGAAGACCTGCGAATCAAAGAAGAAGTCACACGGCAAAAAACTAATGGAGCAGATCAACTGATGACGGGGGTTCTCGAGTGGCGGCGCGGTGAAGGTATGGGCTCGAGCAGAAAGAAGAAGATTGGAGCAAGATAAAACTAAAAGATGAAGATGGGAGCAAGGTAAAACTAAAAGATGCCCTCGTGAGTATTTAAAGGCCAGACCTGAAGTGGAGACATTAGGCGCAAGGTGTAACACCCCGAACACACCCGCCCGTAGTCATTACTCCTAGCGGGATCTAGACTGGCCCCACATATCAATACTAGTATTTTCTGCGCACTTTGTCCTCACTCATGTGCACCTGGGAACAAGTTCCCAGTCGGTCACCCATCGTAGAACTACTCCAAGCCGAGCACGCTTAACCTGGGACTTCTGTTCGAATGGGATCCCGGAAAAGAAGGAATTCCTTATTGATATGAGTAGTCTATCATCCCTAATAAGCCAGGCTATCACATACACCACCACTTAGAGGATCCGACGTCCTCGTCGGACCACAGGAGCGTTCCCTCTTGGCACAAACGTCTGTGCATCCAATCCAGTACATGTGCCATGCTGTGTGCCACGACGGGTCACAAACGTCATGAACAACATGAGCGCACACCTGTCCGCAAACATCCGTGTAACCGCGATGTTCGGCTCTGATACCAACTTGTAACGCCCCGGACACACCCGCCAGCGGTCGTTACTCTTCGCAGGATCTTGATTGGACCCACATATCAATACTAATCTTTTCTACACACTTTGTCCTCACTCATGCGCACCTGGGATCAACTTCCTAGTCGGTCACCCATCCTAGAACAACTCCAAGCCGAGCATGCTTAACCTGGGAGTTCTGTTCGAATGGGCTCCTGGAAAAGAAGGAATTCCTTATTGATATGAGTAGTATATCATCCCTAATAAGCCAGGCTATCACAGCGGGAATCCAGGAGGCACAATAAATTTCGGAACTGATGGCGCCTTGATTTTCAGGCTAAGTACATAAGCCAAGAGATCCGTTGGAATGATGTCATTAAGATCCCTAAAATCTTGGGGCGGGTGACATCGCTGACGAAACAGGGCAAGGGCTTCAGGGAACATTAGAAGTCGGCATTTCTACCTTGGAAGGTAAGACCCAGGTTGTATATGAGCCGTCAAGATTACAGTAAATTCTGTTGACGTGAATAAATTCATGTCAATCTAGGGCCTAATGTTGAGGATATTATCCCGCCATATGACCCGCCAAAGAGGCCGGGTCAAGATGGTGACGCCTCAATGTTCATACTCAAGATGGGCCCTAACCTACAAAGCGGGGGGGCGCATGGTGGTCTACCAACAGGATCCGGCAGCGGCCCAAGACACAAAGATCGCGGGTCATGGCCCACAAGGGAGAAGGTCGCCTTAGTTTCCTTGCTCAAGGAGGAAGGCGAGTTAGAGACATAACAGGTCACAGATCATAATGTGACCCGAACTCTTGTAAACCTAAGGGGCTCGTTCTGTATATAAAGGCGAGTCTCTAGGGCTGGTAGACTTAACTTATAATTAATCGAGAGCTAGGTCAGGCGAAACCGCATCCTTGTAATCGATTTCATCATCAATACACACAAAGCAGGACGTAAGCTTTTACCTCCATCCGAGGGGCCGAACCTGGGTAAATTTGTCTCTGGTTCACGATCAACCCCTTTGAGTTGCCACATAGTTGCGATGGCTTCACCACTAAGTCCTTTCACGAGGACATCTACCGTGAAAAAACCACGACATAATGGGTTCAGTACGGTTTTGCAACAAACCACCTTTAGCTCGCCTGATAATTTCTATACAATTCTACTGACTTTGTCTGAATCGAGCATAATGTTGGTGAAGCGTTGCGCATTATTTAAGTCGCCGTCATACTCGCACATAGGACTGGGCATTCGGTCTAACCGAACCGATCGGTTCGGTTCTACAGGTTAATAAGAATTTTGGTTTTTTAGAAAACACAAACCGATCGGTTCCTTCACATTTAAGAAACCGAATTATTTTAGAACCGGAAATTCGGTTCGGTCCTCGGTTACAACCAAACAAGACGGAAGAGCTTTTTTTATCCTACCACGATTTGTTGTGACAGCAAGTTGCATTGAGTAGGCGGATGGCTAGCTACTAGTAGTATTTGTAGTGTTACCCACACGTTCTTTCTCAATACATATTCGAGGTGGTACTAAACATAAAATTGACCAGTGCAAGTGTGCAACCAAGTACTACTTTTAGGCCATAACAATGAGCGTGTACTTTTTAAGAAACATTAATCTATACTTTTCAGCTAAACAAGGAAAGGCCAACACAGGCTAGGTAGCTTTTTTGTAGCGGTACAGAGGGTAGCTAGCTAGCTGGACTAGGGCGCTTTAGAAAAAAAGTTTCGCTAGGTACTAACGATACGAAACACAAGGAGAAGCAAGGTTTGTTGCATGTTTTCGGTTTTCTTAGTCTATTCGGTTAATGAGGTATAAAAACCGAATTTAATGAGATAATTTCGGTTTTGCATATTTGACAACCGAACTAAAAACCTATTTCTTTGGGTTCGGATCATTCGGTTTCGGTCCCGGTTCTTTCGGTTCGGTACATCGGTCCTCGGTTAATATGCCCACCCCTACTCGCACATCAAGGTGCCACAGTGACTCAAGGGCATGATTCGGCAATCCACCCAGTATCGGGTCAGGTCAATCCCGGTTAAACCATTAGTTTTCAAGGTTGTGAGCTTCGACCATACAGAGGCAATGGTGGCGCGCTCTTCTGAAGTTAGTGAGCCAGGAAATTCAAAATTCATCGGAAGACGTTCTTCTCTAAAACCCGGCAGGGGGTTCTCATCAGTCGGTGCAGTGTTCTTGCAGTAAAACCAAGTTTTCCCCCAGCCTTTGGGGTGGCTAGGCAAGGCGGTAGCAAGAAACCCATGATCTGTCCGCTTGTGAATTGTAACCCCGCCAAGTTCCAAGCTGGGTCCATCAGCGAATTCTATCTGGCGGTTCAGGTAGAAGAATTCCCTGACTAGAAGAATTTTGGGTTCTATCCCCAAGTATACCTTGAAAAAGACTTGGAATTGGCATAAGTTGCTGACCGAATTGGGGCTCAGACACTTAGGATATAGATTGTATAAGTGCACGGGGTCTCGAAATAGTTTTGAATCGGGGGTGTGAAACCTCGTTCAAGGTTATTAGTGAAAACTACCACTTCTCCATCGCCGGGTCTTGGACATATTTCCCCAACAACGACTTGCCATCCAATATCTTCCTTGGGTGACAAGACCTCAAAAGCAACACACTGCTAGAGTGCGACCTCAGAAATTTCTGAAGGCGGCCAGTCGCATGTGGAAGCTTTTGACATGGTAGTAGAGTTGGGAGGAAAAAGAGCTGCAACAGTATATTTGGCTGGTTATCCAAATGATGAATAGACTTTTTAAAGAGTGAAAGACTAAAGAAAGAACCAGTATGGGTGATTCTAGTTTATAGTAATGCAACAATCTATAAGGTTTAAGCCGTCGCGACATGATTTACCATTTATAAGCGAGGTTATTTACAAAACGGGCAGGTTATAGACCTATCAAAGAGACCATCATAAAGTAAAGGCGACTTTATAAATGGGTGATGACTTCAAATTTTTTGCTAAGTGTGGAACAAATAGGTTTCTACTGAAGTGCCTAAATTTACGGATCTATGGCTAATTTAAATTAGGAAATATTTGTAAACCCTAGAATAGCGAATTACGAAGGGAATGGAGATTTTGCTAACAGATTCAACAAGGCGTCTAGGGAACATTATGCATATGTAAACTATTGCATCTACCATTTTATCGGTGGAAAAGGTTCACCAAGGAGTTATATAAAACAAGTGCGGGTGATGAACACATGGGGAATTCTGAAGAACTTCATGAACTACGACAAAATAGTAGGCACATCAATGGAGAAGAAATAGTCTAACCTGTTGGTACTCATGATGGCGGAGAAGGTTCGTTGCGGTAAGAAGAAATCGCGCGATGTCGCGGTTCTGGATGCGGCCGAGAAGTGACGAAGGAGCGATGGCGATGCTGCGGTGAAAGACTTGAGCTCTAGGAAGACGAAGAAGTGAGGAAGCGATGTAAAAAATAAAGGGGGGCCATCGCGAGTATTTAAAGGCTCATGGCTGGAATGGAAACGGCAGGCGCGGGAATCAAGGAGGATCAATAAACTTCGGAGCCAAGGGCGCCTCGATTTTCTGGCTAAGCGGATAAGTACAAGGAATCGTTACAAAGAGCCATTACAAAGGGAAGTTGCGATGACATCATTAAATCCCTAAAATTTGGGGGTGGATGACGTCATTTGAAAAAGGAGCAAGGAAAAATCTTTGAAGCCGACATTTCTGCCTCACAGATAAAACGTACATTATAGATGAGCCGCCAAGATTAAAGTAAAGGATATTGACATGAATAAATTCGAAACAATCTGGGGCCTAATGTTGGGGATATTACCCCGTCATATAACCGGCCCAATGGGAGTCGGGTTAAGATTATGGTGGCTTGACAATATTCGAAGATGGGCCTTGACATGCAAGATTGGAGGTGCCACGTAGGTCACTAGGGTGCACTCGTTGGCGGCCCAAGACATGAAGGCGGAGACTCAAGGCTCCACGAGATATAAGGTCGCTAGGAGTTTCCTTGCTTGAGGAGCAAGGCGGGTTAGAGACATACGAGGTTACGAATCATAAAACATGACCCAGACTCTTGTAAGCCTAGGGTCCTCACATGTATATAAAGGCGGGTCCTTAGGGCTAGTAGGGTTAACTTACAATCAATCGAGAGCTAGGTCAGGCGAATCCGCACCCTTGTAATCGATTTCACCATCAATACACACAAAGCAGGAGGTAGGCTTTTACCAACATCGGAGGGGGAGAATCTGGGTAAACTCGATACTGGTTACCTATCAACCCCTTTGAGTCGCCACATAGTTGCGAGGGCCTCATCACTACGTCCTTTCACGATGAAATCTACCGTGACTAAACCACGACAATCAGCGATCCAAATGCCTATGCTTTTGATACAATGATCTTGTTAAGTCACTATTTCTGCTACTATGGTTACATCACTACAAAATTGTTGTTGTTACTATTACCGTTACAACTACTATTTTGTTGTGCTACGAAAACTCTTGCTTCTGAGAGATATCCAGTCATGGTTGAATTGAAAACTCAACTGCTAAGACCAATAAATATTCTTTGGAACCCCTTGTGTCTAATCAAAAAATTAGGGTGAAACACTACCCGCAAAGACTATTGTGATCCCCTACACTGGTAGGTTATCAAGCCCTTTTCTGACGCTTTTGCTGGGGAGCATAGCTCTATTTTTTGTATTCACTTAAGGATATCTAATTTTCACCATGAAGAATTTGAAAGATACTAGAACCAAGACTATAGCATCTAAGACGAGGGGAGGTAAGGAACTTGGATCTAGCTCTGCTTTTGATTCACCTACTATTTTGAATCAGTTTATGACACCACCACTTGCTGCTCATTGTAATGTGCCGCAAGTACTTGATGATGCTATTTCTAAATTTCATGAAACTTGTGATGATGCTACTTCTATGCTTGATAAAACTTAAACTATGCCACTTGGTGAATTACTTGATTCCCACATTGCTAGAACTATAGACATTGAAAATGTTGAAACTTATGAAAACTACGATTCACCTGTTATGCCTAGCTCTCCTAATAGATATGATATGCCTGAAGTACATGAGGGTTATGTTATGGTTGGGGAGATAACTAGAGACTTTGTTACTTGCAATGATAGGGATGATTTGAGAAAAATGCTATGTAAATGAAAGAAAATTCTATGACGGAGAAAATGGAACATGATCCTGAATTTCCTACATCTCCTATATGTGTTACTGATAAGGATTATGAATTCTCTATTGATCGTGAGTTAATTACCTTGTTAGAATCTGATCCTTTTCAAGGCTATGAAACTGAAACTGTTGTGACACACCTTACCATTTTACATGATATTGCTACTCTATTTTCTCTTGAGGAAAAGATGCGCTACTACTATATACTCAAACATTTTTGCTTTCTCACTAAAATGTGATGCTAAGAATTGGTTTCTTACTCTTCCTCCAACCTGTTGCTACGGCAACAAAAGTCCTTCCCCGACAATGCCAGTAATTCTTCTTGCTACTTTTCTTGCTTGCGTCGGTTTTTCCCTTGAAGAGGAAAGGGTGATGCAGCACACGAGCAGTAAGTATTTCCCTTAGTTTGAGAACCAAGGTATCAATCCAGTAGGAGAATCTTGTCAAGTCCAGAGTACCTGCACAAACACAAAGAGCTTGCACCCAACGCTATAAAGGGGTTGTCAATCCCTTCAAGATTGATTGCAAAGTGAGATCTGAAGGCGGAAAGTGCAACAAAGAAAAAGTGTAAGGCTGAAAATATGGTGTGGAGTAGACCCGGGGGCCATAGAGTTCACTAGAGGCTTCTCTCAAAATAGCAAATATTACGGTGGGTGAACAAATTACTATCGAGCAATTGATAGAACCGCGCAAAGTCATGACGATATCTAAGGCAATGATCATACATATAGGCATCACGTCCGAGACAAGTAGACCGATACTTTCTGCATCTACTACTATTACTCCACACATCGACCGCTATCCAGCATGCATCTAGTGTATTGAGTTCATGACGAACAGGGTAACGCCTTAAGCAAGATGACATGATGTAGAAGGATAATCTCATACCAATGATGAAAACCCCATCTTTTCACCCTTGATGGAAACAACACGATACGTGCCTCGCTACCCCTTCTCTCACTGGGTGAGGTCACCGCACGGTATGAACCCAAAACAAAGCACTTCTCCCATTGCAAGAATCATAGATCTAGTTGTCCAAACAAAACCCACAACTCGAAGAGAATTACAAGGATATGAAATCAAGCATAAGAGAGATCAGAAGAAACTCAAATAAGATTCATAGATAATCTGATCATAAATCCACAATTCATCGGATCTCGACAAACACACCACAAAATAAGATTACATCAGATAGATCTCCATGAAGATCATGGAGAACTTTGTATTGAAGATCCAAGAGAGAGAATAAGCCATCTAGCTACTAGCTATGGACCCGTAGGTCTATGGTGAACTACTCACGCATCATCGGAGAGGTCATGGTGTTGATGAAGAAGCCCTCCGTACCCGAATCCCCCTCTGGCAGGGCACCAGAATGTGCCCCCGATGGGATCTTGCGGAGACAGAAGCTTGCGGCGGCAGAAAAGTACTTTCGATGATCTCCTGATTTTTTTCTGGGATTTTAGGAAATATATAGGCACAAAACCTAGGGCAGAGGTGGCCCAGGGAGCCCATGGATTTTATCATCGGAGACTTCAAGAGATTTTATCATGGCTTCGACGATATGACCGGTATAGGCCTTGTTTTGGCTATAAGCGTGTGGAGAGTTTAACATGGATTGCATCAAGGAAATGCATTCAATCAAGGAGCAACTATCATAATTGAATTCCTTGAAATCCAAGGTAGTAATTTCATTACTACTCAAAGTTTTAATATCTTCTACTCCACTTTCAATGCTTTTAGCATCAAGATAGATGGACTCCGAATCATTGGGGCACTTTTCAACCAAAGTGGATTCATATCCAGCCCCATCATCATAAGGTTTGACACAAGAAAACAAAGATTCAATGGGAGTCACACCAAGCACTTTAAGGTCTTCGTGATTCTTATCACGAGAACACGCCTTTTTAAGCCATTCATGTCTAGCATGAATTTGGGCGATTCTTTCTTTTCTCTCAATCATGGAAACACGCATAGCTTTCAAAGTTTCATCCATATTGATTTTTGGAGGAGCACATCTAACTTTCAAAGCATCAATATCACTAGACATTCTATCAACGCTCTTAGCCAAATCGTCAATTTTGAGTAGTTTTTCCTCTATGGACACATTGAAATTTTTTTGCGAGTTGATAAACTCTTTGATATTACTCTCTAGATCAGAGGGTAACCTATTGTAATTTCCATGAGTATTGTTGTAGGTGTTGCCAAAGTTATTAGAGGAGTTACTAGGAAAAGGCCTAGGAACATAGTTTCCTCTAAAAGCATTATTGTTGCCACAATTATTCCTACCAACAAAGTTAACGTACAAGCTAGAGTTGCTATTCTCAATCAAGGACGACAAGGGCATATCATTAGGATCTAAAGGAGCACTTCTACTAGCAACCAAATTCCTTAACTCATCCATCTTAGCACTCAACGAGTTAATTTCTTCTATAGCGTGTACCTTCTTACTAGTAGGCGACCTTTCAGTGTGCCACTAAGAGTAGTTCATCATGATATTGTCTAGGAGCTTTGTGGCTTCCTGTAACGTGATTTACATGAACGCTCCACCTGAGGCGGAGTCCAAGATATTTCTAGAAGCGAAATTCAAGCGAGCGTAAAAGATTTGCATAATCATCCAAAGACTCAAGCCATGAGCGGGACAATTTCTAATCATCAATTTCATTCTCTCCCAAGATTTTGCAACATGTTCATGATCAAGTTGCTTGAAATTCATGATATCATTACGGAGAGAGATAATCTTAGCCGGAAGAAAATACTTGGATATATAAGCATCTTTGCACTTATCCCAAGAATCGATACTATTTTTGGGCAAAGACGAAAACCAAGTTTTTGTGCGATCTCGCAACGTGAAAGGAAAAAGCTTCAATTTAATCACATCATTATCCACATCTTTATTCTTTTGCATATCGCAAAGCTCAATGAAGGTATTGAGATGGGATGCGACATCTTCACTAGGAAGGCCGGAGAATTGCTCTTTCATAACAAGATTCAGCAAAGCGGCATTGATTTCGTATGACTCCGCACTAGTGGTGGGAGGAATCGGAGTACTAATAAAATCATTATTATATGTATTTGAGAAGTCACAAAGTTTGGTGTTTTCATTCATGGTGACTTCAAAAAGAAAGCAAGCGCACAAGCGAACAAAGAGCAAGCGAGAAAAAAGGGCAAACGAAAAGGCGAACGAAAAAAGGCAAACGAAAAAGGTAAATTGTGAAGTGGGGGAGAGGAAAACGAGAGGCAACTGGCAAAAAAAGTAAATGCAAGAGATGAGTTTGTGACACTTACTTGGATGAGTTCTTGACTTGATCCTCCCTGGCAACGGCGCCAGAAATTCTTCTGCTACGGCAACAAAAGTCCTTCTCCGGCAACGCGAGGAATTCTTCTTGCTACTTCTCTTGCTTGCGTCGGTTTTTCCCTTGAAGAGGAAAGGGTGATGCAGCATAGGAGCAGTAAGTATTTCCCTCAGTTTGAGAACCAAGGTATCAATCCAGTAGGAGAATCTCATCAAGTCCAGAGTACCTACACAAACACAAATAGCTTGCACCCAACGCTATAAAGGGGTTGTCAATCCCTTCAAGATTGATTGCAAAGTGAGATCTGAAGGCGGAAAGTGCAACGAAGAAAAAGTGTAAGGCTGAAAATATGGTGTGGAGTAGACCCAGGGGCCATTGTGTTCACTAGAGGCTTCGCTCAAAATAGCAAATATTACAGTGGGTGAACAAATTACTGTCGAGCAATTGATAGAACCGCGCAAAGTCATGACGATATCTAAGGCAATGATCATACATATAGGCATCACGTCTGAGACAAGTAGACCGATACTTTCTGCATCTACTACTATTACTCCACACATCGATCGCTATTCAGCATGCATCTAGTGTATTGAGTTCAGGACAAACAGAGTAACGCCTTAAGCAAGATGACATGATATAGAGGGATAATCTCAAACCAATGTTGAAAACCCCATCTTTTTACCTTGATGGTATCAACACGATGCGTGCCTCGCTACCCCTTCT